>NC_141697.1:31928487-33128487 GCF_964263255.1 Lissotriton vulgaris
GATCAGGTCGCTGGTTCCAGCGCGACCGTCATATCTTGGTAGAAGAAACCGGGTCGGTGTTTCTTCAGGAAGCGTGGAAGCTGCCGCATGAGTAATCCATCACGGGCGGAATCCTGACAGCAACAGGGCGTGCCAAGCCGAAGGACGGCGTTTTGCCTTTCATTGCGGTAGGAAAAAAGATACAGCGGGCTCGTTGTGTTTAATCTGTTATTTCCTGCACGCACTGGTATTTCCTGGCAAGCGCGTTATAGCGCGAGCACATAAACTGGAGAACAGAGAAGAATCTGTGCTAACGTGCTTTTCAAAAGGTTGACTAAATAACTGTTTGGATACAGCCTGATAAGTGTGGCTTCAAAGACGTATTTGAGCATACTGAGATTCTATTTGTTTCCCTCATAAAGAGGAGAGGGATTTTTGTAGCATCATCCATAGACAAAGGAAACCATAATCCCTTGCCTGAGCGGAGGGTAGTGGGGTAGCTCCCTACATTCTACCGTGTCAGGAGGTTGGATTTCATTTGATGTTAATGAACAGTGAACAAAGGATAGCGCGGAGAAAAGTGGTCGAAAGCTACCTTATACCGTGCAAGAAACATTTCTTTTGTGGATTATACACTGTGGTGAAACGTTTGCTTTAGTTGGAACGATTCGTTCATGGGAAACTTGTTTGGTCCAATGGAGAAAGACTTATTTCCAAGTGGATGTCTTTAAAGGGGAAACACTACATTTATTTACAACAAATCAGGAGGGTATGTTCTAATCAAGAGTGGTTAATACTATTGCATCAGCCAAGTGGAATATTCCCATGATTCTAACGTGTGTCTTTGTTTTACATAGGGAGTTGATATTACATTATAGTACTCTGTGCTAAAATAAGAGAAGAGCGGTGGCTTCAAAGGGCACAGGTGAATATTTACACAAGAGAGGGTAGTGAGAATGAAATGAGAGTAGGATTATTGAATGAGTTGTAATCCTGTGTGTGTTCTCTTGTTTCAGCTATCCCTTCCCAGCTGTTCCCTTCCTTCCCCTCCTGTTTGTTATTTTGTTCATATTTTCCCTTACCTGATCACTCGAACACCCTGTGATATACTAGGGGTGTTGGTGCGGTCTGGAGGTGGAACCCATATTGCATCAATCGAATCCTGCGGAGCACAACCCTGACAAGAAGCACCAGTTGAGTTTGTTAGTCAATGTTTTTATGTATGTATAAATTTTATCCATTTTAAAGTATCATATGGCTAAGAAACCATATCAATGCTTTTACAGTATTATTTCATAATACTACTTTTACTGTACGCACTTTACTTTATAATAAGTATTGCAATTGTGGCAATTCATTTCTCTTGCAGGAGAACGAAGACTGCTCAATAAAATAACACCTTTTATTAAAAACGCCCGTCTCACTATTTCTCTGCACTCTGGTGAAATTAAGCATGCACGATTGACTGAGTGAAATAGCTGTCTATTGTTTTCACACGACTCTAGAGATACACTCTTTATTCTGAGGGAGCAAAGTTGTCATGTTTATGCGGTTGTCAGAAACCAATCCCTTCTTGTCTAAATCAGAACGGTTAACCCTTTCCTGAACATTTGAGAAAGTTTCTAGTGACCTCTGAGCTAGCTGGCAAAACTAATTAAGTCTAACATAGTCAGTAGAGACCTAGATGACCTCAGTCCTACGTCTACACTGCTGTTTATGTTATTCCAATGCGCAGAGCCTATTGGGAATATAGGAACTACACTACATGGCGCCCAACGTTTGGTAATGCGATAATCTAACGCAAGACACTAGAGTAACTCAGTCGTGCTTTTCACACAGACCCCTTTCTCCCGTAAAAACTCCAATAGATGTTTGGAGTGGGTGAAAGGTTAATATTCGCCGGAACTTAGTAGGATGAAAATCCTATGTATTAGTTTTTGGTTTAGTCATCGTTTAAGGATACAGTGTTCCAAAATATTGTGCACCTAATCTTTGTTTCCTTGAAACTTGATCTGCAACAAAAAACTTTCTTTCAGTAAAATGACGGATAGTGAAGAAGAAACAGATAGAGAAGCATTAGCAGCTCGACTCTTAGCGGATGACACAACCATCCAAGAAAATGACCCGGGTGCTATAATCATTCCGGTCAATATAAGAAGAACTATAACTCTTAAACTTATAGAGAATGGACTATCACCAAAAGGTGGTACAGTCATATTCGTGATAGAGGCACATGAGTTTCGGCAGACAGAGGTATTCTATTCATGAATACATTTTCCAGCAGCACACACTGTGACAAAAGATTTCCACTATTACAAAATAGAGGAACCTCCGGATGTATACACTTCGAGAACGTTGAAATCCCACTAACTTACCAAAAGCACCTGCTCTGGTTTAATGGTGCCCTAAAACATCAAAATCACATCACCAGGCACGGTCCACTAGGTACACCAGGAGCCACGTGGCCGGTTCTAGCCAGCTACACAACACACCCAGACTTTGAAACAATGTCGAGCGAAGAACTTCTGGTTAAACTAAAAGAATTAACAAAGGCATATAGAGAATTAGTTCAATTGGCAAGGGACGATATAAAGTACCTCCAGAAATTGATGGAGACAGATATAACAGACCAACAATTTGAACTTGCCAGAATCATAGAAAAATCCTATGAAGAGTTAGGAAGAGATAGTTTGGGTGGGAAACCAATAAAACCCCAATTAACTGAAAATCCTAAAAAAAATTTATTAAAAATAATCTAAATACTCCGAAAAAGAGTTGGGATGGTAATAAACAATCCACTCCCAAGGAAAAGCGATTCCAGTCCAGAGGAAGGTCTCCTTAACGGAGAGAAAGATCTCCTGGCCGAGGAGGCAAGTCTCCCCAAAGGGAACCCTCTGAGAAAATATACAGCCTTAGAGACAGGGATACATTGAGAAAACCTGGTAGATATCAAGATATTGATACACGTCCCTCTCGCTCTTTTCAGACTTCCTCACAGAAATTGGAAAGAAGAGGACGGTCAGAACACAAGGAAGAGCACGTCAAGTCCAAAGACAAAGAACCTGCTCATCAAAGTAAAAAATGACAATTTCCCAGAAAGGTAGCAAGTATTAAAATTAAACATGCCGAGGATTCTGAGGACACAACTGAAAAACGGAGAGTGGGCCCAGACAATGCTAGACAGCGCAGCAGAAGTGACCATAGCTCGCAAGATCCTGATGAATCTTCTGGAGACAGAGGACACGAATGAATACATTCAGTTGGAAACTGCAGACACACGAGTTAGTGTGCCCCATAAACTATATGAAATAACATTACGTATAGAGGGAGATAAAACAAGGAAAATAAAAGGTCTCTTTTGGGAGAATCTTTCTAAAGGCTATGACATCCTGTTAGCTGAAAAAGACTGGCCACCAGATTTTGTCAGGGAGTGCCCTCATGGCGAAGAAATGATTATGCCTGCCTTCACAAATCACATCCCGATTCATAAAAAATACACATTTGCAGGAAAATGGGCAGTGGCCCAAGCCCCTGCATTATACAAAAATCATGTAGGATGGGATGAGGACTCTCCTCACCACAAAATCCAGTTAAAAAATCAACCTACTGCACAAAGGCAGTACCCAGTTAAACAAGAAGCTAAAAAGCAAGTCAGGGAGATCTTAGATCAACTTGAATATCAAGGGGTGATTGAAACATGCACCTCACAAATGAACAATCCTTTGTTTCCTGTCTCCAAGCCAGACGATTCATATCGCCTAGTTTTGGACTACAGACATTTAAACTCCTGCTGCAAATCTTTTGCAGTACAAAACTCTCACAGTGAAGCACTAATGAACAACATTGTGCGCAAAAAATATAAAACAACATTAGATATCTCTAATGGATTCTTCTGTCAAAACATTGCACCTGAAAGCAGGTATTTGACCGATTTCTCAATAATGGGGTCGCAAAAACAATTTTGCAGACTCCCACAGGGATTCAAGAATAGTCCAGGATTATCCTCTGCAAGTCAAGTCAAGTCAAGAGATTTATATAGCGTGCTACATACCCATAGGGTCTCAAGGCGCTTGAAGAAGGGTGGGGAATTACTTGTCGAATATCCAAGTTTTAAGTTGCTTTCTGAATGCTAGGTGGTTCTGAGTAAGGCGAAGGTGAGTGGGAAGTGAGTTCCAGGTTTTAGCTGCCAGGTAGGAGAAGGATCTACCTCCCATGGTGGTTTTGTTGATGCGAGGTACAGTGGCAAGGGCTTGGTTGGAGGATCGTAGCTGGCGGGAGGGGGTGTAGAAGGACAGTCGTGTGTTGAGGCATTCGGGTCCAAGTTCGTAAAGTGCTTTGTGTGCGTGGGTTAGGAGGCGGAAAGTAATCCTCTTATTTACGGGGAGCCAGTGGAGGTTTTTCAGGTGACCAGAGATGTGTTCTTTACGCGGGATGTCTAGTATGAGCCTGGCTAAAGCGTTCTGGATGCGTTGGAGTTTTTTCTGGAGTTTTGCGGTGGTACCGGCGTATAGGGTGTTTCCGTAGTCTAGGCGGCTCGTGACCAGTGCGTGGGTGACCGTTTTTCTAGTTTCGGTGGGGATCCAGCAAAATGTTTTTTTGAGCATGCGAAGAATGTTGAAGCACGATAATGAAACGGCGTTGACTTGTCTGGTCATCGAGAGTGAGGAATCCAGGATGACGCCCAGGTTCCGTGCGTGGTCCGTCGGGATGGGTGCTTTTCCAAGGGCCTCTGGCCACCAAGAGTCATCCCAGGCGGAGGGGGAGGTGCCTAAGATGAGGACTTCAGTTTTGTCTGAGTTCAGTTTCAGACGGCTGTGCTTCATCCACTCGGCTACTTCTTTCATTCCTTCGTGTAAGTTGGTTTTGGCGGTGTTAGGGTCTTTGGTGAGTGAGAGGATCAGTTGAGTGTCATCAGCGTAGGAGATGATGTTGAGGTTGTGTTGGCGAGCGATGGCCGCAAGGGGGCTCATGTATACGTTGAAGAGGGTGGGGCTGAGTGACGATCCTTGTGGCAAGCCGCAGATGACTTCAGTGGCCTCTGACTTGAATGGTGGGAGGCGGACTCTCTGGGTTCTTCCGGTGAGGAACGAGGTGATCCATTTCAGTGCTTTTCCTTGGATTCCGACGTTTCTGAGGCGCTGTAAAAGGGTGCTATGACAGACTGTGTCGAAGGCAGCGGAGAGGTCGAGGAGGATGAGGGCGACTGTGTCTCCATTGTCCAGTAGAGTTCGAATGTCGTCTGTTGCTGCGATGAGGGCGGTTTCAGTGCTGTGTTTGGCTCGGAAGCCGGACTGTGAGGAGTCGAGGGATTTGTTGGTTTCGAGGAAGGTGGCGAGCTGGTTGTTGACAGCTTTCTCGATGACTTTGGCCGGGAATGGAAGAAGCGAGATGGGGCGGTAGTTTTTGAGTTCGGTGGGGTCAGCTGTGGGTTTTTTCAGAAGGGCGCTGAGTTCTGCGTGTTTCCAGCTTTCCGGGAAGGTGGCGGAGTTGAGGGAGCAGTTGATGACATTTCGGAGGTGTGGTGCTATGATGGAGTCTGCTTTGTTGAAGATGTGGTGAGGGCATTGGTCAGTTGGGGATCCTGAGTGGATGGAGTTCATCAGGCGGATGGTGTCCTCAGTGGAGATTGGTTTCCAGTCATTGAGGATGTTCAGGGGGGGTGGGGGTCCTGCAGGGGGTTGGGTGGGTTGGTCTTCGGGTTGGTTGTCGAAGCTGTTGTGGATGTCTGCGATTTTGTTGTGGAAGAATGAAGCTAGGGAGTCGCAGAGGGCTTGAGAGGGGGTGATGTCGTTGGAGTTGGCTGATGGGTTGGTAAATTCTTTGACGATGTTGAATAATTCCTTGCTGTTGTGGGCGTTGTTATCTAGTCGGTCTTTGAATGCGGCTTTCTTGGCAGATCGGATTAGTTGGTGGTGTATGCAGGTGGCGTTTTTGAAGGCGTCCCTGGTGCTGGTGTTTGGGTCTTTTTTCCAGGCCTTCTCGAGGGAGCGACAGAGTTTCTTGGATTTCTTAAGATCATCGTTGAACCAGGAGGCGTTTTTGCTGCCTAGTTTGATTTGACGTTTTTTCAACGGTGCTAGGATGTCGGCGCTGTTGGATAGCCATTGGGTGAGGTTAATGGCTGCTTGGTCGGGGTTTGAGGAGTGGGCGGGGGGGTTTTGAAGAAGCGATGAGGAGATCTGGTCGATGGTGATTTTGTTCCAGTTTCTTCGCAGAGTAGGTTGAGGATGGTTGTGGGATGTGGTCTTATTGTAGATAAAGTGAACGCAGCTGTGGTCCGTCCAAAGGAGAGCTGTGGTGTGACTGAAGGAGACATGTTTGCTGGAGGTGAAGATAGGGTCGAGTGTGTGACCTGCAATGTGGGTGGGGGTAGTGACAAGTTGTTTGAGTCCGAGGTTGGCGAGATTGTCCAGAAGGGTGGTGGCGTTGCTGTCATTGTTCTTTTCCAGGTGAAAGTTGAGGTCTCCCAATAGAATGTATTCCTCGGAGGGAAGGGCGTGTGGGGTGATAAAGTCAGTGATCTCGTCACTGAATTGAGCACGGGGTCCTGGAGGCCGGTAGAGGAGGGTGCCTCTAAGTGTGGTCTTGGGGTCGGTGTGGATCTGGAAGTGAAGGTGTTCGGCGCTAGCGAGGTTGACGTCTGAGCTGGTTGAGATACGGATGGAATTCTTATGGACGATAGCGATGCCTCCTCCTGTTTGGTCGGTGCGGTCCTTACGGATGATCTTGTAGCCTTCCGGGATGGCAATGGTGATGTCTGGGGCTGAGGATGCGTTCATCCATGTTTCTGTTAGGAAGGCGACGTCTGGAGAGATGGTCTAGTAGGTTCCAGAGATCGATGGCGTGTCTGTGGACTGAGCGGGTGTTGAGCAGGATGCATTTAAGGTGGTTGGTGTCAGATCTCTGTTGTGTGTTCGTAGATGAGGAGTTGTTCTTGGAGCCGTCGAACTTGCAGGAGTTGCAAGAGAAGGGTCCATGGGTGTGTCCAGGAGCGGCTTGGACGCAGTTGGGGTGACGGCCGGGGTTAAGGGCTAGGAGGGTGGTGGCATCGTTTGTAAGGCGGGTGGGATGGGAGGTACGGGGGGCCAGGGGGTCTGGCGCTGGGCGTGGTCCAGGCGCGGACGGGCGTAGACGGGCTTACCTTAGACGGGCTTACCTTTGGCGCACCTTCGGCGCGGCCGCAGCGCATGGACGCTGCGCGTAGGGACATGTGGCATAAAAGGAGAGTGATGAGGCATTATCATATGTCGATGACATCTATCTTACAGACGATGACCTGCAGACCCACTTAAAAAGAGTGAACACCATAATTCTTGGGTTCGCATCAGAGGGTTACAAAGTCAACTTTAAAAAGTCAAGAATTGCCCATCTAACAGTCCTATTTTTAGGATATGAATTATCAAGTGAAGGCATAAGCCTGGCAGACAACTTCCTAGAGAAGTGTGCAGTACTCCAAGCACCAAAAACGCTGAAAAATTTACAATCAATGCTAGGCTTCCTGAATTTCGGTAGAACATACATTCTAAATTATGCAGAGAGAGTTAAACCTCTCTATGAATTTATAAAACCTGATTTCAAACCAATACATTGGACTCAGAAACACCCAGAAAATTTAAGATCATTACAAACAGACATGTTAGCTAAAACAAAATTACAAACTCGCGAAAACGTACGCAACCTTGTAATCCGAGTCATCCCAGGAAGATGCGGATTCACATACCTGACCTCTAATGAGCGAGAAACGGTACCTATAGCTTACAAATCACATTTGTACACTCAAGCTGAAATGAAATTCAGTTCTACAGAAAAAGTTCTGATAGCGGTTCAAACTGCTGTAGCAAGAGAAAGAGCCCTAGCCCAAGGCAAGAGAATAACTGTGTATACAGCAGAATCAGCCCTTGATGCATTACCAAGCCCACGCAATCTGAATACAGTGGCATTAGATCCAAAATGGATACAATGGGAAAATTCTCTTGCTGCAGAAGACGTGAAATACTATTTTGACCCGAAAATGGAAAAACTAGATGATCTAGAATACGAACAAGAATATCCTCTGCCAATCGAAATTCTGCCTCTCGAGCAATATACCTGTGTAATCTATATGGACAAATTTGCACACCATTACAGTCCAGCGTTTCCGATTGTTAAAGGTCGCTGGGACTCTGGTAAATTCAAGCCGATGATTACCAAAACTGAATAACTCAGAAACTGTTCAGCTCAGCGAGCTGAACTAGGATCTTTAAAGATGGCGCTTGAAAATGCCGATCGCTAATTCCCCACACTAATAGTGTGCGATTTGCATCACTGCGCCAAGTCATACAACAGTGACATGCAGACATGGAGCAAAAACGGTTACAAAGATGACACAGGTGCCACAATAAAGCATAAAACGCTTTGGGAACAAGTAGTTCTTTTGCAGAAAGAACTACAAAAGACTCACGTGATACATACACTGAGTCATCAACGTGATGGCGTTCATGTTGCAGGGAATTCATTGGCTAACAGAGCCACAGCGGCAGCGGTTCAACCGGCTTCCGTAGCCACAAAAAAGCGTTCTAAAACAATATAGATGGAGAAACCATGCTGACGGTAAAAGCGTAGTTAAAAGGCGATTATGCAGCATTACCTCTCAACTACCCACTCAGTAATAAATACATAATTGATGCAAACTCCGTTCCTTTTGCTCAAATCCCTGGAGTGGGGGATAGAGTAATTCCAAACACGAACCGGAGACTTTTCTTGATTGAAGACGCACACATGAGACTGGGTCCGAGGCACCAAGAGATCTTGAAATCTCTAATAGAATTACAATCAGAATACTGGTGGCCGGAGATGAGCTTGCAAATTTACAAATTTGCGATGGATTGTCCAGACTGCAACAGAGATCGCAGTTGTGAACCGGACCAGACTATTGCCAGGACAACTTTATTAGAAAGCTTCAGGCGATCTATACGCAGAAATCCAGCCGGAGAAATGCGTCCCAATAATTATTAAGACTGAATTCACTTAAAAATGTGGCCCCAGCGCTCGGCTGACGCCAGAACTGTTATAAAAGATTTGCGAGTCTTTATCGGCACATACGCAATTGGCATGCTGCATTCTGACCAGGGTCCTGCGTTTAGCTCTCGAGCTTACAAAGAGGCCATGACCAGCATGGGCATTGCATTGCGGTACTCTTCTCCCTTCCAGCCTGAGGGAAATGCGGTAGTGGAAAGAAAAAAACGTGACATAAAGCAATCTATAACAGCGAGGGTATTAGGTTCGGGTGATGAGTGAGTCAAACATCTTATAAGTGTCCAACATAGTCTTAATAACATGCCAAGAAATTCTCTAGGAGGTATCAGTCCGTATGAACTTGTGTTTGGTACTAGAATGATTATCCAGGATCTGGATAGTCAAACTTCAGTGGTAGAAGAAAAATCTTTTAATATCAAAGATCGTTTGGCTGTTTTACAGGACTTGAATGAAACAAGAAAGAGTCTAAGTAACATAAAGTTTAAGCCAACATCCACTGAAGAACCACCTGTCCTAGCAAGACCTGTCTGGATTCCAAAGATTGGGGATCTGGTCAGAGAAAAGATCGCGGTGAAGAAGGAATTTGGGCCTTCTTACAGAAAAGAAGGAACCTGTCTTAGCTGTCAGCGGAACAAGATCAGTAGTACTACCGCCACTTGCTGGTAAAAAGGAAAACAGAATTGTTTCCATCGACCTGGTGAAACCACAAACATGTGGCCGATAATAAATAGCAGGCCCAGTGGACTAGCAGAAGACCAAACTTTGCTACAATCCAAGAGGTTCAAACTGAGAGACTAATCACATTCGATAAACCTGCAGTAAATAAAAAAGGACTATGCAACAAAGCCATGGAACTTGTGCCTCTTGAAACCAAAATTGCAACAATTCCTGATGATACACCAATCTACAACTATGTAGCCTCAGACTGTACAAATGTAACAAAAGAAAATACAAAGATCAATGGAAATCCGGAATCAATCCGACCAATTGACAGAACTGCATCTGGCCATTTTATCAACTTTGATGACTTTTCCGATGATCCAAGTGAACATGGAGACAAGCCAGCAACAAAAACTTTCAAAGAAAAAATAACGGAGCTTTTTCACCAACTAAAAGAAACATATCTGATTTCACCATGGATTGAATTTTAGACTGTGTTAGGTGTACTTTTCCTCCTGCTTTGGCTCATCATGGTTTTATACTTGGGTAAATTCATTGATGGAAAATATAGTACAATGGACACAGCAAGTCAGAACATCAACTTGGTCCTAAAGTCTCATAGATCCTCTCACATCGAGAAAAGAGAACTATCATCATTGAACATCACAGCCAATCCAATACCTGGGGGTATAGCATGGGACAGAACTGACTATGAAATGTATGGCCCGATTGAGCTCTTGATGTAGCCAACCAGTTTAAGGTTTCCTTAAGTGATTTTGTGATACCAAGTTCTTTTTCTGATGATTGGGACTTTGAAAATATTAATAATATGATGTTAGATTTAGTAATGTCAGCTAAATTTACAGAACATGATTATTTACAGAGTTCATCAAATTATGAAGAATTATACTGTTACAATCACTATGGTCATCACTATTTGCATTGTCCAACTCCACCAAAAGGAAGTTCGAAGACATTTTATGAGAAATTTCCATACTTCTCAGGGTTTAACAACAGTGATCCAGAAACGTTTTATTTTAAAATGTTAAATAAGGCAGGAATGAAAACAATGTTGACAAATACTAAACTGATTTATTCTGAAAAGTTTTATGACAAAATGTCTACATTTGGTTTTGAATTTTGGAAAAATAACATTGAAACAAAAACCATCTGGGGAACAAAAGACTGGCAGGTACAAGGTCTAGAATCAATATTTAGAGCCTGCATGATCCCAGAACAAATTATATTCCTGAATGATACCATTCAACAAACTACTTGTCTTGGTTTAGCTAAGATAAAAGACTTAAATAAACCGTCTATTCCAAAGCCCATACCTGATAGTAATAGTACTACGGATGTGGAAATAGACGTATCTCATATTTTTCACCAAAACAGAACAAATCCTGATTGGAAAAAATGGTTGATCTGGCCCAGAGACACAAATAACTGTCAAGATAGATTCCTGAGGAAAAAAGACAGGGTTCAAACTGACCAGGCCAGACCCAAGATATTCCCAGAGACAACATCCAGGGATAGTTACAACATACATTGTAGGGAAATTATGCCTTGAGTGGCTACAGAAATCCACACTGGCTGAAATTAAGCAACACTTGACTTTACTTAAAGAAGTGCTGACTTGCGAGATTTCATACTGGGACTTTGCAAACAGCGTCAAAAACGTTTCATAGCGGCTGGTATATACACTGCATACAACGAAGTTTGGAAAGTAATGCAAATTGAAACAGCGGAAAAAATACGAGAAATTGATCGTATAAATTTGGAAAAATCACTTTCTGTAGTGGACAATGGGTTAACAAATCTGTCTTCCAGACTATATTCACTGAACAGTATTGTATGGCGAGCGATGGCCGCAAGGGGGCTCATGTATACGTTGAAGAGGGTGGGGCTGAGTGAGGATCCTTGTGGCACGCCGCAGATGACTTCAGTGGCCTCTGACTTGAATGGTGGGAGGCGGACTCTCTGGGTTCTTCCGGTGAGGAACGAGGTGATCCATTCCAGTGCTTTTCCTTGGATTCCGACGTTTCTGAGGCGCTGTAAAAGGGTGCTATGACAGACTGTGTCGAAGGCAGCGGAGAGGTCGAGGAGGATGAGGGCGACTGTGTCTCCATTGTCCAGTAGAGTTCGAATGTCGTCTGTTGCTGCGATGAGGGCGGTTTCAGTGCTGTGTTTGGCTCGGAAGCCGGACTGTGAGGAGTCGAGGGATTTGTTGGTTTCGAGGAAGGTGGCGAGCTGGTTGTTGACAGCTTTCTCGATGACTTTGGCCGGGAATGGAAGAAGCGAGATGGGGCGGTAGTTTTTGAGTTCGGTGGGGTCAGCTGTGGGTTTTTTCAGAAGGGCGCTGAGTTCTGCGTGTTTCCAGCTTTCCGGGAAGGTGGCGGAGTTGAGGGAGCAGTTGATGACATTTCGGAGGTGTGGTGCTATGATGGAGTCTGCTTTGTTGAAGATGTGGTGAGGGCATGGGTCAGTTGGGGATCCTGAGTGGATGGAGTTCATCAGGCGGATGGTGTCCTCAGTGGAGATTGGGTTCCAGTCATTAAGGATGTTCAAGGGGGGTGAAGGTCCTGCAGAAGGTTGGGTGGGTTGGTCTCCGGGTCGGTTGTCGAAGCTGTTGTGGATGTCTGCGATTTTGTTGTGGAAGAATGAAGCTAGGGAGTCGCAGAGGGCTTGAGAGGGGGTGATGTCGTTGGAGTTGGCTGATGGGTTGGTAAATTCTTTGACGATGTTGAATAATTCCTTGCTGTTGTGGGCGTTGTTATCTAGTCGGTCTTTGAATGCGGCTTTCTTGGCAGATCGGATTAGTTGGTGGTGTATGCAGGTGGCGTTTTTGAAGGCGTCCCTGGTGCTGGTGTTTGGGTCTTTTTTCCAGGCCTTCTCGAGGGAGCGACAGAGTTTCTTGGATTTCTTAAGATCATCGTTGAACCAGGAGGCGTTTTTGCTGCCTAGTTTGATTTGACGTTTTTTCAACGGTGCTAGGATGTCGGCGCTGTTGGATAGCCATTGGGTGAGGTTAATGGCTGCTTGGTCGGGGTTTGAGGAGTGGGCGGGGGGGTTTTGAAGAAGCGATGAGGAGATCTGGTTGATGGTGATTTTGTTCCAGTTTCTTCGCAGAGTAGGTTGAGGATGGTTGTGGGATGTGGTCTTATTGTAGATAAAGTGAACGCAGCTGTGGTCCGTCCAAAGGAGAGCTGTGGTGTGACTGAAGGAGACATGTTTGCTGGAGGTGAAGATAGGGTCGAGTGTGTGACCTGCAATGTGGGTGGGGGTAGTGACAAGTTGTTTGAGTCCGAGGTTGGCGAGATTGTCCAGAAGGGTGGTGGCGTTGCTGTCATTGTTCTTTTCCAGGTGAAAGTTGAGGTCTCCCAATAGAATGTATTCCTCGGAGGGAAGGGCGTGTGGGGTGATAAAGTCAGTGATCTCGTCACTGAATTGAGCACGGGGTCCTGGAGGCCGGTAGAGGAGGGTGCCTCTAAGTGTGGTCTTGGGGTCGGTGTGGATCTGGAAGTGAAGGTGTTCGGCGCTAGCGAGGTTGACGTCTGAGCTGGTTGAGATACGGATGGAATTCTTATGGACGATAGCGATGCCTCCTCCTGTTTGGTCGGTGCGGTCCTTACGGATGATCTTGTAGCCTTCCGGGATGGCAATGGTGATGTCTGGGGCTGAGGATGCGTTCATCCATGTTTCTGTTAGGAAGGCGACGTCTGGAGAGATGGTCTAGTAGGTTCCAGAGATCGATGGCGTGTCTGTGGACTGAGCGGGTGTTGAGCAGGATGCATTTAAGGTGGTTGGTGTCAGATCTCTGTTTTGTGTTCGTAGATGAGGAGTTGTTCTTGGAGCCGTCGAACTTGCAGGAGTTGCAAGAGAAGGGTCCATGGGTGTGTCCAGGAGCGGCTTGGACGCAGTTGGGGTAACGGCCGGGGTTAAGGGCTAGGAGGGTGGTGGCATCGTATGTAAGGCGGGTGGGATGGGAGGTACGGGGGGCCAGGGGGTCTGGCGCTGGGCGTGGTCCAGGCGCGGACGGGCGTAGACGGGCTTACCTTAGACGGGCTTACCTTTGGCGCACCTTCGGCGCGGCCGCAGCGCATGGACGCTGCGCGTAGGGACATGTGGCATAAAAGGAGAGTGATGAGGCATTATCATATGTCGATGACATCTATCTTACAGACGATGACCTGCAGACCCACTTAAAAAGAGTGAACACCATAATTCTTGGGTTCGCATCAGAGGGTTACAAAGTCAACTTTAAAAAGTCAAGAATTGCCCATCTAACAGTCCTATTTTTAGGATATGAATTATCAAGTGAAGGCATAAGCCTGGCAGACAACTTCCTAGAGAAGTGTGCAGTACTCCAAGCACCAAAAACGCTGAAAAATTTACAATCAATGCTAGGCTTCCTGAATTTCGGTAGAACATACATTCTAAATTATGCAGAGAGAGTTAAACCTCTCTATGAATTTATAAAACCTGATTTCAAACCAATACATTGGACTCAGAAACACACAGAAAATTTAAGATCATTACAAACAGACATGTTAGCTAAAACAAAATTACAAACTCGCGAAAACGTACGCAACCTTGTAATCCGAGTCATCCCAGGAAGATGCGGATTCACATACCTGACCTCTAATGAGCGAGAAACGGTACCTATAGCTTACAAATCACATTTGTACACTCAAGCTGAAATGAAATTCAGTTCTACAGAAAAAGTTCTGATAGCGGTTCAAACTGCTGTAGCAAGAGAAAGAGCCCTAGCCCAAGGCAAGAGAATAACTGTGTATACAGCAGAATCAGCCCTTGATGCATTACCAAGCCCACGCAATCTGAATACAGTGGCATTAGATCCAAAATGGATACAATGGGAAAATTCTCTTGCTGCAGAAGACGTGAAATACTATTTTGACCCGAAAATGGAAAAACTAGATGATCTAGAATACGAACAAGAATATCCTCTGCCAATCGAAATTCTGCCTCTCGAGCAATATACCTGTGTAATCTATATGGACAAATTTGCACACCATTACAGTCCAGCGTTTCCGATTGTTAAAGGTCGCTGGGACTCTGGTAAATTCAAGCCGATGATTACCAAAACTGAATAACTCAGAAACTGTTCAGCTCAGCGAGCTGAAATAGGATCTTTAAAGATGGCGCTTGAAAATGCCGATCGCTAATTCCCCACACTAATAGTGTGCGATTTGCATCACTGCGCCAAGTCATACAACAGTGACATGCAGACATGGAGCAAAAACGGTTACAAAGATGACACAGGTGCCACAATAAAGCATAAAACGCTTTGGGAACAAGTAGTTCTTTTGCAGAAAGAACTACAAAAGACTCACGTGATACATACACTGAGTCATCAACGTGATGGCGTTCATGTTGCAGGGAATTCATTGGCTAACAGAGCCACAGCGGCAGCGGTTCAACCGGCTTCCGTAGCCACAAAAAAGCGTTCTAAAACAATATAGATGGAGAAACCATGCTGACGGTAAAAGCGTAGTTAAAAGGCGATTATGCAGCATTACCTCTCAACTACCCACTCAGTAATAAATACATAATTGATGCAAACTCCGTTCCTTTTGCTCAAATCCCTGGAGTGGGGGATAGAGTAATTCCAAACACGAACCGGAGACTTTTCTTGATTGAAGACGCACACATGAGACTGGGTCCGAGGCACCAAGAGATCTTGAAATCTCTAATAGAATTACAATCAGAATACTGGTGGCCGGAGATGAGCTTGCAAATTTACAAATTTGCGATGGATTGTCCAGACTGCAACAGAGATCGCAGTTGTGAACCGGACCAGACTATTGCCAGGACAACTTTATTAGAAAGCTTCAGGCGATCTATACGCAGAAATCCAGCCGGAGAAATGCGTCCCAATAATTATTAAGACTGAATTCACTTAAAAATGTGGCCCCAGCGCTCGGCTGACGCCAGAACTGTTATAAAAGATTTGCGAGTCTTTATCGGCACATACGCAATTGGCATGCTGCATTCTGACCAGGGTCCTGCGTTTAGCTCTCGAGCTTACAAAGAGGCCATGACCAGCATGGGCATTGCATTGCGGTACTCTTCTCCCTTCCAGCCTGAGGGAAATGCGGTAGTGGAAAGAAAAAACCGTGACATAAAGCAATCTATAACAGCGAGGGTATTAGGTTCGGGTGATGAGTGAGTCAAACATCTTATAAGTGTCCAACGTAGTCTTAATAACATGCCAAGAAATTCTCTAGGAGGTATCAGTCCGTATGAACTTTTGTTTGGTACTAGAATCATTATCCAGGATCTGGATAGTCAAACTTCAGTGGTAGAAGAAAAATCTTTTAATATCAAAGATCGTTTGGCTGTTTTACAGGACTTGAATGAAACAAGAAAGAGTCTAAGTAACATAAAGTTTAAGCCAACATCCACTGAAGAACCACCTGTCCTAGCAAGACCTGTCTGGATTCCAAAGATTGGGGATCTGGTCAGAGAAAAGATCGCGGTGAAGAAGGAATTTGGGCCTTCTTACAGAAAAGAAGGAACCTGTCTTAGCTGTCAGCGGAACAAGATCAGTGGTACTACCGCCACTTGCTGGTAAAAAGGAAAACAGAATTGTTTCCATCGACCTGGTGAAACCACAAACATGTGGCCGATAATAAATAGCAGGCCCAGTGGACTAGCAGAAGACCAAACTTTGCTACAATCCAAGAGGTTCAAACTGAGAGACTAATCACATTCGATAAACCTGCAGTAAATAAAAAAGGACTATGCAACAAAGCCATGGAACTTGTGCCTCTTGAAACCAAAATTGCAACAATTCCTGATGATACACCAATCTACAACTATGTAGCCTCAGACTGTACAAATGTAACAAAAGAAAATACAAAGATCAATGGAAATCCGGAATCAATCCCACCAATTGACAGAACTGCATCTGGCCATTTTATCAACTTTGATGACTTTTTCGATGATCCAACTAAACATGGAGACAAGCCAGCAACAAAAACTTTCAAAGAAAAAATAACGGAGCTTTTTCACCAACTAAAAGAAACATATCTGATTTCACCATGGATTGAATTTTGGACTGTGTTAGGTGTACTTTTCCTCCTGCTTTGGCTCATCATGGTTTTATACTTGGGTAAATTCATTGATGGAAAATATAGTACAATGGACACAGCAAGTCAGAACATCAACTTGGTCCTAAAGTCTCATAGATCCTCTCACATCGAGAAAAGAGAACTATCATCATTGAACATCACAGCCAATCCAATACCTGGGGGTATAGCATGGGACAGAACTGACTATGAAATGTATGGACCGATTGAGCTCTTGATGTAGCCAACCAGTTTAAGGTTTCCTTAAGTGATTTTGTGATACCAAGTTCTTTTTCTGATGATTGGAACTTTGAAAATATTAATAATATGATGTTAGATTTAGTAATGTCAGCTAAATTTACAGAACATGATTATTTACAGAGTTCATCAAATTATGAATAATTATACTGTTACAATCACTATGGTCATCACTATTTGCATTGTCCAACTCCACCAAAAGGAAGTTCGAAGACATTTTATGAGAAATTTCCATACTTCTCAGGGTTTAACAACAGTGATCCAGAAACGTTTTATTTTAAAATGTTAAATAAGGCAGGAATGAAAACAATGTTGACAAATACTAAACGGATTTATTCTGAAAAGTTTTATGACAAAATGTCTACATTTGGTTTTGAATTTTGGAAAAATAACATTGAAACAAAAACCATCTGGGGAACAAAAGACTGGCAGGTACAAGGTCTAGAATCATTATTTAGAGCCTGCATGATCCCAGAACAAATTATATTCCTGAATGATACCATTCAACAAACTACTTGTCTTGGTTTAGCTAAGATAAAAGACTTAAATAAACCGTCTATTCCAAAGCCCATACCTGATAGTAATAGTACTACGGATGTGGAAATAGACGTATCTCATATTTTTCACCAAAACAGAACAAATCCTGATTGGAAAAAATGGTTGATCTGGCCCAGAGACACAAATAACTGTCAAGATAGATTCCTGAGGAAAAAAGACAGGGTTCAAACTGACCAGGCCAGACCCAAGATATTCCCAGAGACAACATCCAGGGATAGTTACAACATACATTGTAGGGAAATTATGCCTTGAGTGGCTACAGAAATCCACACTGGCTGAAATTAAGCAACACTTGACTTTACTTAAAGAAGTGCTGACTTGCGAGATTTCATACTGGGACTTTGCAAACAGCGTCAAAAACGTTTCATAGCGGCTGGTATATACACTGCATACAACGAAGCTTGGAAAGTAATGCAAATTGAAACAGCGGAAAAAATACGAGAAATTGATCGTATAAATTTGGAAAAATCACTTTCTGTAGTGGACAATGGGTTAACAAATCTGTCTTCCAGACTATATTCACTGAACAGTATTGTATGGCGAGCGATGGCCGCAAGGGGGCTCATGTATACGTTGAAGAGGGTGGGGCTGAGTGACGATCCTTGTGGCACGCCGCAGATGACTTCAGTGGCCTCTGACTTGAATGGTGGGAGGCGGACTCTCTGGGTTCTTCCGGTGAGGAACGAGGTGATCCATTCCAGTGCTTTTCCTTGGATTCCGACGTTTCTGAGGCGCTGTAAAAGGGTGCTATGACAGACTGTGTCGAAGGCAGCGGAGAGGTCGAGGAGGATGAGGGCGACTGTGTCTCCATTGTCCAGTAGAGTTCGAATGTCGTCTGTTGCTGCGATGAGGGCGGTTTCAGTGCTGTGTTTGGCTCGGAAGCCGGACTGTGAGGAGTCGAGGGATTTGTTGGTTTCGAGGAAGGTGGCGAGCTGGTTGTTGACAGCTTTCTCGATGACTTTGGCCGGGAATGGAAGAAGCGAGATGGGGCGGTAGTTTTTGAGTTCGGTGGGGTCAGCTGTGGGTTTTTTCAGAAGGGCGCTGAGTTCTGCGTGTTTCCAGCTTTCCGGGAAGGTGGCGGAGTTGAGGGAGCAGTTGATGACATTTCGGAGGTGTGGTGCTATGATGGAGTCTGCTTTGTTGAAGATGTGGTGAGGGCATGGGTCAGTTGGGGATCCTGAGTGGATGGAGTTCATCAGGCGGATGGTGTCCTCAGTGGAGATTGGGTTCCAGTCATTAAGGATGTTCAAGGGGGGTGAAGGTCCTGCAGAAGGTTGGGTGGGTTGGTCTCCGGGTCGGTTGTCGAAGCTGTTGTGGATGTCTGCGATTTTGTTGTGGAAGAATGAAGCTAGGGAGTCGCAGAGGGCTTGAGAGGGGGTGATGTCGTTGGAGTTGGCTGATGGGTTGGTAAATTCTTTGACGATGTTGAATAATTCCTTGCTGTTGTGAGTGTTGTTATCTAGTCGGTCTTTGAATGCGGCTTTCTTGGCAGATCGGATTAGTTGGTGGTGTATGCGGGTGGCGTTTTTGAAGGCGTCCCTGGTGCTGGTGTTTGGGTCTTTTTTCCAGGCCTTCTCGAGGGAGCGACAGAGTTTCTTGGATTTCTTAAGATCATCGTTGAACCAGGAGGCGTTTTTGCTGCCTAGTTTGATTTGACGTTTTTTCAACGGTGCTAGGATGTCGGCGCTGTTGGATAGCCATTGGGTGAGGTTAATGGCTGCTTGGTCGGAGTTTGAGGAGTGGGCGGGGGGGTTTTGAAGAAGCGATGAGGAGATCTGGTTGATGGTGATTTTGTTCCAGTTTCTTCGCAGAGTAGGTTGAGGATGGTTGTGGGATGTGGTCTTATTGTAGATAAAGTGAACGCAGCTGTGGTCCGTCCAAAGGAGAGCTGTGGTGTGACTGAAGGAGACATGTTTGCTGGAGGTGAAGATAGGGTCGAGTGTGTGACCTGCAATGTGGGTGGGGGTAGTGACAAGTTGTTTGAGTCCGAGGTTGGCGAGATTGTCCAGAAGGGTGGTGGCGTTGCTGTCATTGTTCTTTTCCAGGTGAAAGTTGAGGTCTCCCAATAGAATGTATTCCTCGGAGGGAAGGGCGTGTGGGGTGATAAAGTCAGTGATCTCGTCACTGAATTGAGCACGGGGTCCTGGAGGCCGGTAGAGGAGGGTGCCTCTAAGTGTGGCCTTGGGGTCGGTGTGGATCTGGAAGTGAAGGTATTCGGCGCTAGCGAGGTTGACGTCTGAGCTGGTTGAGATACGGATGGAATTCTTATGGACGATAGCGATGCCTCCTCCTGTTTGGTCGGTGCGGTCCTTACGGATGATCTTGTAGCCTTCCGGGATGGCAATGGTGATGTCTGGGGCTGAGGATGCGTTCATCCATGTTTCTGTTAGGAAGGCGACGTCTGGAGAGATGGTGTCTAGTAGGTTCCAGAGATCGATGGCGTGTCTGTGGACTGAGTGGGTGTTGAGCAGGATGCATTTAAGGTGGTTGGTGTCAGATCTCTGTTGTGTGTTCGTAGATGAGGAGTTGTTCTTGGAGCCGTCGAACTTGCAGGAGTTGCAAGAGAAGGGTCCATGGTTGTGTCCAGGAGCGGCTTGGACGCAGTTGGGGTGACGGCCGGGGTTAAGGGCTAGGAGGGTGGTGGCATTGTATGTAAGGCGGGTGGGATGGGAGGTACGGGGGCCAGGGGGTCTGGCGCTGGGCGCGGTCCAGGCGCGGACGGGCGTAGACGGGCTTACCTTAGACGGGCTTACCTTTGACGCACCTTCGGCGTGGCCGCAGCGCGTGGACGCTGCGCGTAGGGACATGTGGCATAAAAGGAGGGTGATGAGGCATTATCATATGTCGATGACATCTATCTTACAGACGATGACCTGCAGACCCACTTAAAAAGAGTGAACACCATAATTCTTGGGTTCGCATCAGAGGGTTACAAAGTCAACTTTAAAAAGTCAAGAATTGCCCATCTAACAGTCCTATTTTTAGGATATGAATTATCAAGTGAAGGCATAAGCCTGGCAGACAACTTCCTAGAGAAGTGTGCAGTACTCCAAGCACCAAAAACGCTGAAAAATTTATAATCAATACTAGGCTTCCTGAATTTCGGTAGAACATACATTCTAAATTATGCAGAGAGGGTTAAACCTCTCTATGAATTTATAAAACCTGATTTCAAACCAATATATTGGACTCAGAAACACACAGAAAATTTAAGATCATTACAAACAGACGTTAGCTAAAACAAAATTACAAACTCGCGAAAACGTACGCAACCTTGTAATCCGAGTCATCCCAGGAAGATGCGGATTCACATACCTGACCTCTAATGAGCGAGAAACGGTACCTATAGCTTACAAATCACATTTGTACACTCAAGCTGAAATGAAATTCAGTTCTACAGAAAAAGTTCTGATAGCGGTTCAAACTGCTGTAGCAAGAGAAAGAGCCCTAGCCCAAGGCAAGAGAATAACTGTGTATACAGCAGAATCAGCCCTTGATGCATTACCAAGCCCACGCAATCTGAATACAGTGGCATTAGATCCAAAATGGATACAATGGGAAAATTCTCTTGCTGCAGAAGACGTGAAATACTATTTTGACCCGAAAATGGAAAAACTAGATGATCTAGAATACGAACAAGAATATCCTCTGCCAATCGAAATTCTGCCTCTCGAGCAATATACCTGTGTAATCTATATGGACAAATTTGCACACCATTACAGTCCAGCGTTTCCGATTGTTAAAGGTCGCTGGGACTCTGGTAAATTCAAGCCGATGATTACCAAAACTGAATAACTCAGAAACTGTTCAGCTCAGCGAGCTGAAATAGGATCTTTAAAGATGGCGCTTGAAAATGCCGATCGCTAATTCCCCACACTAATAGTGTGCGATTTGCATCACTGCGCCAAGTCATACAACAGTGACATGCAGACATGGAGCAAAAACGGTTACAAAGATGACACAGGTGCCACAATAAAGCATAAAACGCTTTGGGAACAAGTAGTTCTTTTGCAGAAAGAACTACAAAAGACTCACGTGATACATACACTGAGTCATCAACGTGATGGCGTTCATGTTGCAGGGAATTCATTGGCTAACAGAGCCACAGCGGCAGCGGTTCAACCGGCTTCCGTAGCCACAAAAAAGCGTTCTAAAAAAATATAGATGGAGAAACCATGCTGACGGTAAAAGCGTAGTTAAAAGGCGATTATGCAGCATTACCTCTCAACTACCCACTCAGTAATAAATACATAATTGATGCAAACTCCGTTCCTTTTGCTCAAATCCCTGGAGTGGGGGATAGAGTAATTCCAAACACGAACCGGAGACTTTTCTTGATTGAAGACGCACACATGGGACTGGGTCCGAGGCACCAAGAGGTCTTGAAATCTCTAATAGAATTACAATCAGAATACTGGTGGCCGGAGATGAGCTTGCAAATTTACAAATTTGCGATGGATTGTCCAGACTGCAACAGAGATCGCAGTTGTGAACCGGACCAGACTATTGCCAGGACAACTTTATTAGAAAGCATCAAGCGAGCTATACGCAGAAATCCAGCCGGAGAAATGCGTCCCAATAATTATTAAGACTGAATTCACTTAAAAATGTGGCCCCAGCGCTCGGCTGATGCCAGAACTGTTATAAAAGATTTGCGAGTCTTTATCGGCACATACGCAATTGGCATGCTGCATTCTGACCAGGGTCCTGCGTTTAGCTCTCGAGCTTACAAAGAGGCCATGACCAGCATGGGCATTGCATTGCGGTACTCTTCTCCCTTCCAGCCTGAGGGAAATGCGGTAGTGGAAAGAAAAAACCGTGACATAAAGCAATCTATAACAGCAAGGGTATTAGGTTCGGGTGATGAGTGAGTCAAACATCTTATAAGTGTCCAACGTAGTCTTAATAACATGCCAAGAAATTCTCTAGGAGGTATCAGTCCGTATGAACTTTTGTTTGGTACTAGAATGATTATCCAGGATCTGGATAGTCAAACTTCAGTGGTAGAAGAAAAATCTTTTAATATCAAAGATCGTTTGGCTGTTTTACAGGACTTGAATGAAACAAGAAAGAGTCTAAGTAACATAAAGTTTAAGCCAACATCCACTGAAGAACCACCTGTCCTAGCAAGACCTGTCTGGATTCCAAAGATTGGGGATCTGGTCAGAGAAAAGATCGCGGTGAAGAAGGAATTTGGGCCTTCTTACAGAAAAGAAGGAACCTGTCTTAGCTGTCAGCGGAACAAGATCAGTAGTACTACCGCCACTTGCTGGTAAAAAGGAAAACAGAATTGTTTCCATCGACCTGGTGAAACCACAAACATGTGGCCGATAATAAATAGCAGGCCCAGTGGACTAGCAGAAGACCAAACTTTGCTACAATCCAAGAGGTTCAAACTGAGAGACTAATCACATTCTATAAACCTGCAGTAAATAAAAAAGGACTATGCAACAAAGCCATGGAACTTGTGCCTCTTGAAACCAAAATTGCAACAATTCCTGATGATACACCAATCTACAACTATGTAGCCTCAGACTGTACAAATGTAACAAAAGAAAATACAAAGATCAATGGAAATCCGGAATCAATCCCACCAATTGACAGAACTGCATCTGGCTATTTTATCAACTTTGATGACTTTTCCGATGATCCAACTAAACATGGAGACAAGCCAGCAACAAAAACTTTCAAAGAAAAAATAACGGAGCTTTTTCACCAACTAAAAGAAACATATCTGATTTCACCATGGATTGAATTTTGGACTGTGTTAGGTGTACTTTTCCTCCTGCTTTGGCTCATCATGGTTTTATACTTGGGTAAATTCATTGATGGAAAATATAGTACAATGGACACAGCAAGTCAGAACATCAACTTGGTCCTAAAGTCTCATAGATCCTCTCACATCGAGAAAAGAGAACTATCATCATTGAACATCACAGCCAATCTAATACCTGGGGGTATAGCATGGGACAGAACTGACTATGAAATTTATGGCCCGATTGAGCTCTTGATGTATCCAACCAGTTTAAGGTTTCCTTAAGTGATTTTGTGATACCAAGTTCTTTTTCTGATGATTGGGACTTTGAAAATATTAATAATATGATGTCAGATTTAGTAATGTCAGCTAAATTTACAGAACATGATTATTTACAGAGTTCATCAAATTATGAAGAATTATACTGTTACAATCACTATGGTCATCACTATTTGCATTGTCCAACTCCACCAAAAGGAAGTTCGAAGACATTTTATGAGAAATTTCCATACTTCTCAGGGTTTAACAACAGTGATCCAGAAACGTTTTATTTTAAAATGTTAAATAAGGCAGGAATGAAAACAATGTTGACAAATACTAAACTGATTTATTCTGAAAAGTTTTATGACAAAATGTCTACATTTGGTATTGAATTTTGGAAAAATAACATTGAAACAAAAACCATCTGGGGAACAAAAGACTGGCAGGTACAAGGTCTAGAATCATTATTTAGAGCCTGCATGATCCCAGAACAAATTATATTCCTGAATGATACCATTCATCAAACTACTTGTCTTGGTTTAGCTAAGATAAAAGACTTAAATAAACCGTCTATTCCAAAGCCCATACCTGATAGTAATAGTACTACGGATGTGGAAATAGACGTATCTCATATTTTTCACCAAAACAGAACAAATCCTGATTGGAAAAAATGGTTGATCTGGCCCAGAGACACAAATAACTGTCAAGATAGATTCCTGAGGAAAAAAGACAGGGTTCAAACTGACCAGGCCAGACCCAAGATATTCCCAGAGACAACATCCAGGGATAGTTACAACATACATTGTAGGGAAATTATGCCTTGAGTGGCTACAGAAATCCACACTGGCTGAAATTAAGCAACACTTGACTTTACTTAAAGAAGTGCTGACTTGCGAGATTTCATACTGGGACTTTGCAAACAGCGTCAAAAACGTTTCATAGCGGCTGGTATACACACTGCATACAACGAAGCTTGGAAAGTAATGCAAATTGAAACAGCGGAAAAAATACGAGAAATTGATCGTATAAATTTGGAAAAATCACTTTCTGTAGTGGACAATGGGTTAACAAATCTGTCTTCCAGACTATATTCACTGAACAGTATTGTATCATCTGCCTTTGATATAATAGAGCAAGACTTGCTAATGTTACAACATGGACAGTCCCAATTGCGTTCTATTGTACAGCTAGGCTGGACTTTGCAAAACCTACGTCAGGCTACGTGCCATGGCGTCTAATCAACATAACCTCATTGTTTTCTATCTTTAACCTTACTGATAAACAAATCAGTTTGGCACAAAAAGGAGCAGACTACGCGATTCTGAGCATTGAAAAACTTGAGAGATTACCATTGACAATGTCAGAGAGAACTGTCATTGAATGGATAATACATGGAACAATTACAATTCCAATAACAACTTTCCAGTTTAAAAATTGCCAAGAACATATACCAGCAGGCCAGTATGAAAGGTTGGGTAAAGGATGCATCAAATCAACCTGGGATTTACCTAACACACACAAATGTTATAGTGAAGGGAAAAAGGAGGTATTCCTTAGTGGCAATAATTGTAAAAAATCACTAAGCGGTACACTTCTGTGTCAAGGTATTAACTTGCATGGAGCTTGCGAAGGGTCTTCAAATAACCTTTCAGGTCACCTGCAAGGCACTCCTGCAACACAGATAGAACCATTCTTCAGACAGCTTTCCAATGGGAGCTATGTTTTAATAAATGACCACAGCTGTTGTGGAATGGTGCCAGGAGAATGCTATCTTGTAACTGTTACTTCCAGGGTCATTTGCTGTATGCAAGTATTGTATCCAAACCGCAATCCAGATATGGAGGCGGCAATATGGCCTTATGTGAATATCTCTTCTATTCAAATTGATACTTTAAGCAGAATGAAGTCTATTCTTTTACAGACTACTGTGCTGCTGACCTCGTCCAAAGAAATGTATGATCTGCAAGTTGCAAGGACAACATCAGAGATACATCCCCTTTTATCGACAAATTGCCCCGTACATTTCATAGAAATGTTAAGTCAAATTTTAAACATGTCTGATAACAGTGGCATCGCACATGTATTGAAGACAATTTTTTCGGGACTGTTAGCACCATTTGAAACAGTTCTGGGCATCTTCCCGAATTTTGTCCATTCTGTCTTTGGCGGCGTACCTTTAATTTTGGGACTCGTAGCAGGAATTTTATTTTTGTTCCTTCTGCTCCGATATGGCAAGCCAATCCACAGACAAGACTCCGGCAATGATGGAAGAAACGAGCCTAGCAATACGATATCGAGACCGTATCACTAAGGTCCTCGGATTAGCCCGGCTAAGAGATCTGAGTACAACTTGGTTTCTTTCATTCAGACCAATCTGGCAAGATTGCATCTTACCTGTGCTTCGATGTCTGCTATGCGGAGAAGAATGCGTGTTGGATGTCTGTCTTACACTACCATCAGCAGTACCAATGGATATCGACACTTTGCTTTGTCCAGTAACGACTCATGCAAGGTGTTGTCCCCAGCGGCTACCTATTCTGATGACGGCATTCGTTGAGACTTCACCCTTATGAGTAGGTGGCGGTGAAGTACGAGAGGAAAGCAGCACCAAACAGGTACAACCTTCTGTGAGCATTGCTGATCCAAACATCGATGATAGCAATCACGCACAGAACTGCACAGTTACAGTATTTTCAATCTTGGTCGAACTTTCACCTGATGTTGTAGACCAATTTTTTGCAAGCCTGTCTGATATGATGTTCTCCCCTGAACAACGAGAATAACTTTTAAAAACAACAAGCACACAGCGTTCCCTGAACTCTGAATTTGGCCTTCAGTTCTGTTAAACAAAGCAACTGAAAACATTTGGAACTATTTTTTCCCATGAAAGCGAAATTGTTTTTCATTCAAATCAAAAATATTTACCATTTTTTCCGGCACATGGTACTTTGCTTAAAGTAGAACTATTCTTAGAGAACAGAGCTTCTATTTTTAGAGACAATAGAGACAATATTTTACCTCAGCCTCTAGCACATGTATATTATCGTATAAATATATGATGATATGGTCTCGAACTTCTCTTCGGTATACAGAGCCATTTCATGTGTAATTTTCGCAATTCATTCAGCTGATATATATGCATTTAACTGAATGATAACCTTGCTTGAAAAAACGTACAGTACCAATACTCATTTTCGTGTATAAAACATACAGCATTTCAAATGCAATTATGTATTTTGGGGTGTGTTGGAAAACACACATGCATCGTATGTTTAATATTGCTTATTTTTTAGTAATGATGGACATTAATACGTGAGGTGGGTGTTGTATTTCTATCTAGGACTCTAATTCGATATTCCCGATTCATGCCCTTATGTGGTTATAACAAATAGTATCCTTATAAAGGCATAAGAATCATATCCCCATTTAGTAATAGCCCATTGTGAGGGGGCCACGATCCCTACCTCAATGATGCCAAGCCTCCCCTCCCGGTCCCGGCAGCAGTCTCCCGTTTCACGGGAGTCCATAACAACCAGGACTCCACCCCTTTCTTTTTCCCTACAGGAGCCAGTCCCGACGCGGAATCAACCGGAAGTGCTTCCCCGTGACCCCGGAAGTCCCACCCCCTGTTCAGCGGCGGATCACAGAAAAGCCGGAAGAGCGGACAACAGGGCGTTCAAGCAGGAAGACTCGTGGCAGGAGACGGCGTGCGACGAACCCCGGGAGAAGATAGACGAACCCGAAACAGGAGACGAGGTCTGGTCGGAGGACTGGTGGAGTCCAGAGGAGGAAGCTGGAGAGCGGCCGCAACTCAAGGACGGAGTTGCGGCGGGCCAAGTGAGTACCAGTTCCGCGTGTGTGTAAATACTAGCCTGTAAATACGACCCTGATTAGTAGCGTCTCCCCTCACCTTTCACCTTGCACTGTGAATAGAGTATATAGTTGTGTGTGCGTGTCACTATCACGGTTGTACATAATTATTCCCCACGTCCCGGCACAGAATCACCCTCATCCTTATCCGTGCTATCTCTTCCCCCTCTCGTACCTTCCCCCCCCTCCCCTCCTCACACTCGCTCGTGTCCCCACACACCCGGTGAAGGAAACAGTTTAACCTTGGGTCAGACCAGAAGAACTAACGGCCACTCTTCTCTCTCTCCTTTCCACACCTCCGAGGATCCACTGTCCTGGAGCTGAACCGACTGCTGCTTCACGGACCAGCCAAGACCAGCTCACGTCCCTGAACATTTCCCACAGGAAGACTCACCGCATCGGAGCCGGAACCATCAATCATCCAGAACTCTCTTTTCCCTTGTACCCTACCCTTGGAACACTGTACTTTAATAAACACCGGCTACGAGATAGCCCACTACATACGGCCTCCACGCTTGTTATTCCGGTCCGCTCCCACCCCACGCTTACAGGTGGTGTCAGAAGTGGGATCACCCGGAGGCATGGAGGCCGCGGTGAAGAAGTTAGCGGACTCCCAGGAACAACTGGGAAAAATGATGGAGCAATTCCTGAAAACGGCCGAGGAAGACAGAGGCCTGTTGCACGATGTCCTGAAGGGTCAAGGCACGGCCCAAGACCAGGCTTTGGGGAAACTCACCGATGTCCTAGGGCAACAACGACCCACCACCTCACTTCCCTCGGTGGTTCTTCAAAAGTATGTACCCGGAGAGGACCCGGATTTCTTCTTTACTAATTTTGAATGGCTGGCCCAAGCCGCTGCCTGGCCTCCCGACCGTTGGGGTCATTACCTTGGTCCTTTACTAACTGGCGAATTACAGGCAGCATACCAACAGGCCAATCTACAGGGACTGACCCCCTATGCGGATATCAAGACCTGTATCCTAGAAAGACTAGGCATTGATGATGAAACCTATCGGGTACGTCTACGCCAAGCCAAGGAGGGACCACAAGAGACCCCACGAGCCCTCTCCTTTAGGATTAAAGACCTGGCTGATCGTTGGCTGAAGTCCTCTACCGCCACCAAAGACGAAATCCTCTCCAAAATATATCTGGAACAGTTCCTGGCTTCACTCCATCCTGCCACTCAAAAATGGGTTCGTCAGCATGCACGTCTGATTCTGGAAAACGCGATAGAGATCGCGAGCGCGTACAGTCGCGCCCAGGACTTTCAGAAACCCAAAGAAGAACATAGCCACAGACCCCAAGCACATGGACACAGCCGAGCCCCAAGACATTTCCTGGCCAGGAAGCCCGATCCTCCCCCTCTTTTTCCCTACCCGGTGATGCCCCGACCTCCTCCACCCGGTCCTCAATGCTACAACTGCGGGGGTTACGGACACATTGCCCGGGTATGTCCCCAGAAAGAAGAGCCGATGGAGGTGGGACTAGCCCGGAACTATGTGTGCCTCTCGTCGGAGACTACCCCTCCTGCTTTTCATCGCCCAGTGCGTATAGATGGACACCCGGTATTGGCCCTTGCAGACACAGGTTGCAGACAAAGTGTGCTCCGACCCCAGGAGCTACCTCACCCTGTGGGACCTATGACCGGTACGGTGGCTATCCAGTGTGTGCACGGTGACACGAAAGTGTACCCAACCGCCAGGATTCGAGTTCAGCCTCACCTCCTCCAGGACACCACCGCCAGCCTAGAAAAATGGTGGTCAGAAGCCCCGTTTTCCAGTAGCCCTCCACCCTCAGATCCCTCAACCGCCAGGTTACATAAAACCAAAACCCAGAAGAAAAAAGAGAAAAGGAACTTTTCTACAGCTCTGCCGGTTCGGGTGGAGGAACATCCCTGGGAAATCGACAGGGAATTTCGCGCTGCCCAACAGGAGGACCCAGTCCTGCAGGAAGCATGGGGACGGGCCCTGGACAATGAAGACCCGTTGCACGTAGGTCCATACTTCTATAAAAAGAACGGCCTTTTATATAGGAAAGGGGGACCCCAACAACCATCCCAGTTGATAGTTCCAGGACCCTTCCGCGATAAGGTATTGTTTCCCGCCCACAGCCATCTCCTCAGGGACCACTTCAGCGATGAGAAGACCGGGCAAACAATCCTGGAAAAATTATATTGGCCAGGTATCCACCAGCAGGTAAAACAGTACTGTCGAGCCTGCCCCATTTGCCAAAAGAACAGTAGGTATAGACCCCCTAGAGTTCCTCTTCAGCCCTTGCCTCTGATAGACATTCCCTTCAGTAGGGTAGGGATGGATATAATAGGTCCCATGCTCCCCTCCCGCAGCGGTTGTCGCTATGCTTTAGTTCTTGTGGACTACGCAACCCGCTTCCCGGAAGCCGTACCCCTCAGACAACCCACCAGCCAGAACATAGCCAAGGCATTGATTTCCATCTTTTCCCGGGTAGGTTTCCCTAGGGAAATACTCACGGATCAGGGGACACCCTTTGTATCGGCCCTCATGAAGCAGGTATGCTCCCAATTAGGCGTGAAACAAATAAGAACTTCCGCCTATCATCCCCAAACCGACGGGCTGGTTGAGCGTTATAACGCCACTCTAAAAACCACGCTCAAGAAACTCCTAGCCCTAGAGAGCAAGAGGTGGGAGGAGATGCTGCCCTTAGCTCTCTTTGCCATCCGCTGCAAGGTCCAGAGCAGCACAGGCTTCTCACCCTATGAGCTTCTGTATGGCAGACCCCCTCGGACCCTGCTGGACATGGCCAAAGAGGCCTGGGAGGCCGAACCCAACCGCACCAGACCTCTTCCCGAGTACGTAGAGAACCTTAGAACCCATCTCGGCCAGATAAGAGACATTGTGAGACAAAATCTGGTTACAGCCCAAGCAAAGCAAAAACAGCAATATGATAAAGGCACGAAACCTCGCTCCTTTCTTCCGGGTAACCTGGTACTCCTCCTAATGCCGTCCTCTGATCATAAATTGCTGGGCCAGTGGCAGGGCCCCTTTCCCATCCTGAGACAGGTGACACCAGTAACCTATGAAATCGAACTTGACCCTGTCCGACAGGTTACCCAGATATTCCACGTAAACCTACTGAAGGAATGGGTGGGACCCCGTCCTGTTCTCACTAACATCATCCCAGTAAAAGAGCTCCCCTATGAGGTCTGCATGGACGCTGAGCTAAAGGACAGGCAGAAACAGGAGATCCGCTCCACCTTGCAGCCCTTGCAGCGGGTGTTTTCCTCCTCTCCTGGCCTCACGTCTGTCATCGAGCATGCCATACTAACTGAACCGGGCAAAACAGTACGCCAGCGACCTTATCGGCTCCCTGAGGCTCGAAGACCCGTTATTAGGGAGGAGATAGCCCAGATGCTCCATATGGGGATCATCGAACCCTCCATCAGCAATTGGAACTCACCAATCATATTGGTGCCTAAGCCCGACGGATCGATCCGTTTTTGCATAGATTTTAGGGAAGTCAATAAGATATCATCCTTTGATACTTACCCTTTACCGCGTGTTGATGAAATGATTGAACGCATAGGTAGGGCTAAGTAAATCAGCACACTTGACCTTTGCAAAGGCTATTGGCAGATCCCCTTAAGACCTGAAGATAAAAAGAAGACGGCCTTCTCCACCCCAGAAGGACTGTACCAGTTCACGGTGATGCCCTTCGGGCTTCATGGGGCCCCTGCCACCTTCCAGAGAGCCATGAACCTAGTGTTAAGACCCCACTCCCTGTATGCCGGGGCTTATTTGGATGACATTATCATCTATAGTGATGACTGGGAGCAACACTTATGCCATCTGAAGAGCGTCATCTCCTCCCTGGGTTCCTATGGGTTCACCATCAACCCCTCAAAAACCACCTTAGCCGCTCAGACAGTGAAGTACTTGGGATATCTGTTGGGGGAAGGACTGATTCGACCTCAAAACAATAAAATCACCGCCATCCACTCCATTCCCTTTCCCCAAACCCAGAAAGAACTGCGCGCATTCTTAGGCCTTTTAGGGTACTATAGAAGGTTCATCCCCAACTTTTGACAGGTCGCAGCCCCCCTTACTGATCTTTTAAAGAAGTCCACAAAAACAGAAGAGGCACTAAGACAGCCTCATTCCTCCTTGCTACATGCCTTCAACCAACTTAAACACATCTTGATGTCTAGTCCCGTACTTATCAGCCCGGACTATTCACAGCCCTTTATACTCCAGACCGACGCCTCGGAACAGGGTCTAGGGGCTGTCCTGTCGCAGAAGGATCACCACGGAGACGAGCGGCCCATTCTCTTTTTAAGTCGAAAACTGTTTTCCCGGGAGAGAAACTATGCAGTAGTTGAAAAGGAGGCCCTAGCCATCAAATGGGCGGTGGAGAGCCTCCGCTACTATCTCGAAGGACGTGATTTTCTCCTTTACACGGACCATGCCCCGTTGGAATGGATGGCCCGTAACAAAGGACACAATGAAAGGGTTCTTCGTTGGTTCCTGTCCCTACAGCCCTTCAGGTTCAGGACCTTACACCGGAAAGGCGCTGATCAAGGGAACGCTGACTATCTTTCTCGATACCCTTGCCCTCCTACCCGATCAAGAAGGACAGCTAGGGGAAGGGGATGTGAGGGGACCACGATCCCTACCTCGCTGATGCCAAGCCTCCCCTCCCGGTCCCGGCATCAGTCTCCCGTTTCACGGGAGTCCATAACAACCAGGACTCCACCCCTTTCTTTTTCCCTACAGGAGCCAGTCCCGACGCGGAACCAACCGGAAGTGCTTCCCCGTGACCCCGGAAGTCCCACCCCCTGTTCAGCGGTGGATCACAGAAAAGCCGGAAGAGCGGACAACAGGGCGTTCAAGCAGGAAGACTCGTGGCAGGAGACGGCGTGCGACGAACCCCGGGAGAAGAGAGACAAACCCGAAACAGGAGACGAGGTCTGGTCGGAGGACTGGTGGAGTCCAGAGGAGGAAGCTGGAGAGCGGCCGCAACTCAAGGACGGAGTTGCGGCGGGCCAAGTGAGTACCAGTTCTGCGTGTGTGTAAATACTAGCCTGTAAATACGACCCTGTACAGTAGCGTCTCCCCTCACCTTTCACCTTGCACTGTGAATGGAGTATATAGTTGTGTGTGCGTGTCACTATCACGGTTGTACATAATTATTCCCCACGTCCCGGCACAGAATCACCCTCATCCTTATCCGTGCTATCTCTTCCCCTTCTTGTACCTTCCCCCCCTCCCCTCCTCACGCTCGCTCGTGTCCCCACACACCCGGTGAAGGAAACAGTTTAACCTTGGGTCAGACCGGAAGAACTAACGGCCACTATTCTCTCTCTCCTTTCCACACCTCCGAGGATCCACTGTCCTGGAGCTGAACCGACTGCTGCTTCACGGACCAGCCAAGACCAGCTCACGTCCCTGAACATTTCCCACAGGAAGACTCACCGCATCGGAGCCGGAACCATCAATCATCCAGAACTCTCTTTTCCCTTGTACCCTACCCTTGGAACACTGTACTTTAATAAACACGAGATAGCCCACTACATACGGCCTCCACGCTTGTTATTCCGGTCCGCTCCCACCCCACGCTTACACCCATGCAGTCCAAAACACGGCAAGGCTACTCCCATAGACTCCTAGAAAGCACAACGTGTTCTTTAAACAAACCAAGCCTCCAGCAGCCCGGGAATTCCCCCTGCTTTTGTTTTGATTTGCACAAGAACTTCTGGAGTCCAGAAAGAACTGTTAGTTCTTAGTTACGTCTTATGTCCAACCTTACGTCAAACCCGGCACCTTTCAGGTATAAATATACCAACGTTGCCTTAAGCAAACACACGGTGGTGGGGAGCAGAGCGACGTTCTACTTGCCCAAGAGCCCAGCTGTTGCCAGAGCCAAAGGAAAACGCCCCTCCCTTCGACGCACTGAGAGAGATGCTGTCTTTTTTTCCAGCCGAGAAAATCCAGCTCCGGTGTTCCCAAGTCACCCTCGCGGGTTGCTGGGAGATCGAGTCCTGAGAAGCTAGATACAAGTCCTCCTTCATTCTATAACCAAGGTACGGAGCTGAATAAAACCTTAGAGAGAATTCTTGATTCCGATACTTGGCAAAAACCGAACTTAACTTAAAACTGCAACTTACTTACTCCTTCCCAAGTATTAGGCTTATGTCAGGTACACCGGGGTAGGCGTATCTTAGAAGCACCAGTTGAGTTCGTTAGTCGATGTTTTTATGTATGTATATATTTTATCCATTTTAAAGTATCATATGGCTAAGAAACCATATCAATGCTTTTACAGTATTATTTCATAATACTACTTTTTCTGTACGCACTTTACTTTATAATAAGTATTGCAATTGTGGCAATTCATTTCTCTTGCATGAGAACGAAGACTGCTCAATAAAATAACACCTTTTATTGAAAACACCCGTCTCACTATTTCTCTGCACTCTGGTGAAATTAAGCATGCACGATTGACTGAGTGAAATAGGTGTCTATTGTTTTCACACGACTCTAGAGATACACTCTTTATTCTGAGGGAGCAAAGTTGTCATGTTTATGCAGTTGTCAGAAACGAATCCCTTCTTGTCTAAATCAGGACGGTTAACCCTTTCCTGAACATTCGAGAAAGTTTCTAGTGACCTCTGAGCTAGCTGGCAAAACTAATTAAGTCTAACATAGTCAGTAGATACCTAGATGACCTCAGTCCTATGTCTACACTGCTGTTTATGTTATTCCATAGCGCAGAGCTTATTGGGAATATAGGAACTACACTACAGTGCACCCTCTTTCCCTCGAGATACTTTGTCTTCTGATCAGTATGCTTATTGTAAGGAGATAGGACATTGACGCTCTGAGTGCCCACTTTTGTGAGGTCAGCAGTATCAGCTTGGTAGAGGACAAATGAGAAGCCGCCCAGAAAACTCAAGAAATAGGGGAGGTATGGATAATCGCACTAGGTTTGAGGCAGTAGAACATTCTCAAAATTCCTCTAATACTTTTGACAGGCGTAATTAATATCAAATGTCTGATTATTTGACAGATGATTTGAAGGATTCTAATTATGCATAGGAATGCCTAGGATGGGGTAAGGAACCAGTTGAAGTCCCAGTAGATCAGAAGAGTCCTATGTTAATGCAACATTTTTGGGTTCTACTGATCAGATTTTGGTTGAAACAGGAGCTACTCGTAGTGCCATGTTTAAACAATTGGTTCCTAGGGCTCCCCTGTGTCGCTTAACAATAACATCAATAGAATTCGATTGGACACCTTCCCTTAGCCCACTGTCACAATCACTTGCATTCCATGTTGGTAAATTCACTGCCGCATGCCCATTCTTGCCTTTCCCTAAAACACCGGATAATATTGTGGGTCTCGATATGCTCAAACATTTTCGTGCCACGATACAATGTTCCCCAGAAGGGGTGCGTGTTATTTTGAAAGGCAATTACCCTCTCGCTGAAAGATCTTGCCTCCTTAAAGAAGATATTGCTTTGGCATCACTACCTGGTACCTTGTGGGCTACGTCAGATACTGATGTGGGACAAATGGTTATCCCACCAGTGTACATTCAAGTAAAGGAAGGTGCTTCATTACCACAACTCCCTCAATATAAAATATCTCGAGAAGGTAAAGAGGCAATAATATGATTGGAGTAGGGGGTTGTGGAAGAAGTCTCTTACAACATCTGCAATAGTCCTATCCTTCCCATTTTGAAAGAAGATACTGATACTAAAATATATAGGTTTATCATTGACTTGCGAGAGGTTAACAAGATTGTAGTGCCCCAATATCCAGTAGTCTCTGACATCATGACACTTCTTACTATGGTTCCCCCGACTGCCACTACATTTAGTGGGATTGATTTGAAGAACGCTTTTTTCTCAATACCTGTTCATCCTGACAACCATTATTTGTTCGGCTTCACTTTGAATAATCGATCCATCAGATTTTGTAGAGCTCCACAGTGGTATACAGAGAGTCCTAGTATTAACAGCCAAGCATTGAAAAGACAGCTTGATTTTTTCCCTGTGCCAAAAGGGGTGGCTCTCATACAATATGTCAATGACATCTTGTTGGCTGCAGATACCCCTGAACAGTGTGAAGAAGGAACATTGTCATTGCTTTCCTTTTTGCATCTCACCATCACAAGGTTTCCCGGAAGAAATTGCAATATTGTAGACAGCAGGTTACCTATTTAGGTCACCTCCTCTCTAAGGAGGGACGTGCACTCACACTAGACCGCATTCAAGCTATTTTATACACACCTGTGCCCCGTACTCAGAAGGATGTTCGTGCACTGATTGGCCTTACTTCTTTCTGTAGGCAGTGGATCACTAGCTTTCCTTACATTGTTAAACCCTTGTTGGCCCTTTTGACTAAAGATACTCCAATGCCCCTCCCATGGACTACTGAATTCGACAATGCTTTCCAACAGTTGCGTCAAGCTTTATGTTCTGCACCAGTATTAGGGGCTCCAGACTATAACAAGGCCTTCACACTCTATGTATACAAAAGGGATGGTTGTGCTCTCTCGGTTTTAGTACAGACACACGGTGATAAGCAGCGTTCTTGTGCATATTTTTCAGCTGTCCTTGATCCAGTCGCTTGTGTGTTGCCTGGGTGTTTTTCACTCTGTGGCAGCGGCAACTGTGTCCATATGTCAGAGTGAGGGAATAGTTTTGTCACATAGATTGCTTGTGTTAGTGCCCCATGCAGTTGATGCCCGTTTGAACCAAACCAAAACGCAGCATTTTACAAGTGCTCGCTTGACAGGATACGAATTGACACTATTGACCCCTCATATCACCTTAAAAAGATGTTTGACTCTTAATCCGGCTACTCTATTGCCATTTCCAGCTACTCAACCCCAGTCACAGGAGTTTCATGACTGTATATTCCTAACTGAGGAACAGACAAAGGGTTATCTTGATTTGCAAGATATGTCCCTTTCAAGTGTTGATGGTGAATTGTGGGTTGATGGGTCTTGTTTGAAACTAACACATGGCATGACATCAGCTGCATATGCTATTATTGAAAAAGCTTTATTCGAGTTGTACACTCATAAAAGCACAAAACATACATTTTAAAATTCATACATTTAAAATACATTACATTTAAAATTCATATTTCATACATATAAAATACATTTTAAGAAGTTGTGCAAGCTTTGACAAAAAGAATTTTTGTAATTATTATAAAATTTAGTACATGTTGGAAGGTAGAGCCCTCCGCCTAATAGACCATGCCCACCCCAAGTATTTTGCTGTTCCCAGCACAATAGGCATTTCGGTGGAGGTACAAATGATTCTCAACCCCTCAACACCGCTTAATACCCCAAGGTTTCTACAAACTGGGGCCAACCATACTTTCCTTGGGTTTGCATAGGCCTTGCACAAAAATAAAAAGTGAGTAATGCTTTCATTGGGGGCACCACATACCGGGCAACACGAGCTATTACTACTCCTCCACCTACACGTCAATGACCTCAAGGGGAGAGAACCTAACCTTAACTGGAAAAATAACTTCCTATCTGTCGGGACAGTTATACTGTCCCAATACTGTTCCAGTGCAGGTCTCATTTTGATTTCCATAAATCTACCCCCCATTGTTTCTGCATGTGTACTCCTCCAGAGCTTGTGTTCTATATAATCCCAATATATGGCCTTAATAGTATTTTTACTTGGGAATACTTCCACAGAAGGATTTTCCCAAAGGTTAGAGAGACCGAGCTCAGCAAGAACAATCCTGAGCGTCTTCAACCATGTTATTTTGTGAAATGTATCCGATTTAACTAGGGCTAGAAACCAATCAGCATAGTGTCGGATCTCTGGGGTCGTCCAAAGCCGTCTCCAATAAAGGATAGGCCTTAATCGGGCACGGTCACTAACCAATCTCCTTCCTAAATCCAGGCCAAGTGGTATTAGTGGCGTACTCTGGGGGAGACTCGTTATTCCCCTCAGAAACCTATTCTCTGATATTTGTAGGGTAGGGAGCCTCTCAAAACCCCATACTTCTGCCCCATACAGGGCTGCACCCAAGGCTTTAGCATCATAGACCATAAGGACCGGTTTTATAGGCCTAGTTTTTGATTTTACTTGTTCTACCCGGAGCGCCCCTGAAATCTGCTGGTGTCTCAGTACCGCCTTCTCAATGTGTCGTGACCAACCTGGCTTGCTTGATATCTCTACCCCTAGGTAAGTAAAAACATTTACTACTTCAAGCTCGATGTTATTCAGAGATATCCTTGGTTGGGATCGGCGCCTTTGACCAAAAACCATCAGCTTTGTTTTGCTAACATTGACTTCGAGACCATGTTCCCTGCAAAACATGTCAAATATATTCAGGGCGCGCTGGAGTCCTGCCGGGGTTTTGGACAAAATTAGGGTGTTGTCAGCGAACATCAGGATCGGGACCCTGATGCCCGCTAGCGAGGGTGCATCCACACTTGCATCCAACATCCTATCCACAATACCATTGATGAACAGGGAGAATAGCAGGGGTGCCATTGCGCATCCCTGCCGTACACCCCGCTCGACAGGAAAATTAACGGTAGATTCCCCGTTACTCCCCCACTGGACTTTGGCAAAGTTGCTTTCGTGGAGACGCATTATTAGAGTAAGCAACTCGAGTGGGACCCCTATCTTTTTCAGAACTGCCCATAGCTTGCTCCTTGGCACCAGGTCGAAGGCAGCCCTCAAGTCTACAAATGCGACATATAGGCTGCCTTCGCCAATGAGTACAGTCCCCCACCGTAACATGGTAAATCGAAATATTTGATCTACCGTGCTGGTTACCCGCCTAAATCCTGCCTGATAGGGGGAGAGGGCATTATTCTCGTCTACCCAATCCATAAGTTTGTTGACCACCATCTTCCCCACCACTTTTTGGAAAGTGGCAATCAAACTTATCGGCCTGTAATTGGCCGGGAGTGACCGATCGCCTTTCTTGTAGATCGGTATAATTATTGCCCCCTTCCATATTTCTGGGATTTTAGCCCCTTTAGCTAGAGCATTTCCCAGTGAGGTCACATACCTAGCCCACCGTACCTTGTCGTGCTTAAATATGTCTGAGGGAATTCCATCTAACCCCGGTGCTTTCCCCCCTTGTAGGGTTGAAATTACCAGTTCTGCTTCTTTATTTGAGAACAAGTTTCCCTTACAAAATACCACTGGAATAAGTTCTATGGCCACAATATCCCTGTTCTCTGCATACTGGGGTTTAAAATACTCGACCCATGATGCCTCATTGACATTGTTATCTGGATTGTTAGGGGTACCACCTCGGCCCCACTTCACGATTTTCCAGAAAAGTCTGGAATCCCTTAACCCAGAAGCTTCGAGTATCTCTTCCCAATATTCCTCGTCCCACTTTTTCTTGGCCTTACGGATGTTATCATTATATTGTTTCCTAGCTATACTAATCGAAGCCTTGTCTCTGCTTTTAATTGCCCTACCCAACACCAATCTGGTTAACCTGCACTGTTTATTAAACCACCTCGCCAATTTAATTGGTGCTTTTCTATTTGCCTTAGTTAATCTAGTAAAATGTGGTTTTATAAGGGAATAGAACGTGTCGTGTATGGCTGTTATTGAGGAGGAGCCAGGTGTTACAGGATTTACTATCTCCATGGCGGCAATTGCTTTATCCACCTCCGAGTTTATGAAATCCATGGAAGCCACATTTGCCAACACATTTGGCCATTTAACTCTTCGTGTGTCATTGGCCATAACCGGTACAACCTCGCTACGCGACTCTGAGTTGTCAGGCGTGGCCCTCCACCAGGAATGGGTGACACAAAGGGGATTATGATCGCTTTCTAATCTACCCTTGATTTCCATATCACCTACCCCACACCATAAGTTAAGGCTACAAATGACATAGTCTATTCTACTTTTACTGTGACCATTGTCAAATGTACAGTTGCCTCCCTGGTCGCTCTTTGTCCTTCCATTAAGGGCCCTCAAGCCATATTCCAAACATAGCGCGTTCAGCAACAATATATCTTTTGTCCACCGCTTAACTGGTACAAGATTTAGATTTGGGACACCCCATTGGGCATCTTCCTCCTGCCCAATTGGGTGTTCCGTATTTTCCAGCGGCTCGAAGGTCCTATTGAGGTCACCAGCCACAACCACTCTATTTCCCAGAGACTGCGATTCTAGGAAGGTGGATAGAGCCTCTAGGGTAGGAGAATTCCCAGCGTTCGTAACCCTGGCATAGATATTGTATATGTCTATCACACCCCCCTTATCTGGTGATATTCTTAGCAATTGTATATCCTTACAACCCAGGTCAAGCACTTTTATTTTAACTTGTAAGCTTTGCTTGATCCAAACTGTTATACCTCCCATAGGTCTGCCCCTTGGGCCTCTACTCGCTGGGATACAGAAATTTAAATAACCTGGGAGGAAGATTGGGTCGCAAGCCCATGTCTCCTGGAATAAACACATTTCAAACCCGTTGACAAAATCTATCCAATTTTGTGACAGCAATCTAGTACTCAGCCCCGCGATATTCCACGAAAAGAACCTCCCCGTGGTATTGCCATTACAAATCCCCACATCAATAACTGGCATAGACAGGAGGTTAATCAAGCTCTCACAATTACCTCCCTCTTCTATAACAGTGTCCACACAGTTACCATCCTTGCCCTCATTAGCACCCGTATTTGATAAAAGTCTTGATTCACCCCCCATATCTTCCATACATACCATACTGTCCCCCCTCGCATTTCCATTTTCCCTATTGATGATCACTCCATCTAAACTGGACGTTACATCCTTAATTATTGCCAGTGGTTTCTCAGATATGTTCTCCCTAGCCATATTACCCCCAGTATCAATGGGTTCAGCCGATTTCCGTCAACATCCCCACCTCAAATTTCCCAACCCATCATGAGGATTGCATGCCTGTTCATAGCAGTCATTTAGTCGTGGGATAGGAACATAAAAAGGGTTAATCTCTGCCCGAGGAAAGAAACTGAGTCTCACTGGCTCGTTGTTCCCACCAAAATAAGTGTCCACAGGTCTTGGATAGAAAAAAGTGAGATCCACAATACCAATCCCACCACTTCTAGTACTCCAACCAGGTCTCGTGATCAATCCTACCACCCTTGGATCTTGGAAGTTAATTATAATGCATTCACCCCCCAGTTTTTTCAGGGTGCTTCCTATCCAATTAACCCTTCTAACCCCGATAATCAAACCATCCACTTCCCCGGGCAGAGGTCTATTGACCCTTAACCAATGCATAACCTTATTTTTTAACATGTCATAGGTTTCTCTTTGCCCTACCAATAGGGGTGGAACATTGGTAAGGATAGCCACATAGGGATAGGAATCAGGGGTAAGTTGTATCGGGGGTATCCTAGTTGGAAGTTTTGTCACATAGGGTATTGGTTGGCTTTGTTCTGGAACGACAGGGCATGGTGGGGCAACATTCTTTGGTACTATGGGAGCCTTATTTCCCTCAAATATATTATTTCCATCACTTGCAGGACCGCCCCTATTTGACACTTTTGGAACATGAGACATATATGTTCCAACACTATTTTTACAGGGATTTTTATCATTACTTGCCAAAGGACCATGACTAATTGTCGAAGTGCTTGGCAGGGGTAGAGTATTATTGTTGTTAACAGGGGTGGCATTCTTTGTGCAATCCTTTCTGCCTTTGACTACAGTACTATGGGGCTTGGTTTTCCCACAATTGCTATTAGTTGAAGTAGTTGGTTGGTCATTGGTAGTCTTACTACTTTGTCCTTTGCCCCGGTGGCTAGGTGCAATACTCGCAGTAGAAGGTTGTAAATCAACCGACGGGGCACCTACATCTCGCTCAACTGTTTGTTGGTTGTTCCCATTTTCTCCCGTTTTGAGGCAAGACTTAATTAGAGATTTTGTAGAGAAAAAATTATCTAGGCTAGCCTGCTCTAGGTGATCCAATTGTTCAGCTAGCTTTTTGAGTCTAACCTCAAACGGGTTCAAGAGGGACCGTATTAATTTTTCCAATTCTAGAAGGAATTCTGGCTTAGATGTTGGTGTCCCAGGGGATGCTATAACAATGGGATCTGGGCCTGGTGATAATGGTGTCCTAGCAGATACCAATGTTACGGTATCTACACCTAACAAAACAACTTCTCCCTCTCCCGCTGGTAACCCAGTAGGATAGTCCCCAGAAGCATGACGAGGTCGTGTGTTAGTGCCCAATTTCCTATATTTTTGGGGGGGTTTTAGGACCTGACATTTCTTTACAGTAACACCCCTTTTCCTTTTTGGACAGGGTTTGGGTTTTATAGCATGTGCTAGAACACTGGGTTGGGATGTAGAATGTTGCCCAGTGGGTGGATTAGTGAGAACACTGGGGGACTTTGCAGGCACAGTAGCGGTTACTATTTCTAAGGGGAAGGTAACCAATGACTCATTTACTGGGGGTGGAAGATGTGGAATGCCATATACAGCAGGCAACGAGATAGATGATAAGGGGGTGACCAGTGAGGGGAAACTTTGACTTTTACGTTTCTCAAGAGGAGTTTTCATAAGCTCAATGGACAACCTGCGCCCAGCACGTCTTTCTGCCAAGGCGATTTCCCTATCAATATCCTGAGGCAGCCGTTTAAAATAGGTATCTAGGGGGCCCATAACAGCAGCCTCCACCTCACCCATGGATGGCAGCAAGGTGGAAGTGTTTGTAGGACAGGCCATATAGGTAACCCTTTGCCACCTCAATATATAGGAACAGGTTAGATCACTAACACTGCACAAATAACTTGCTTACAGTACCAGTTCTGCAAATGTCAATGGAATGGCCCAGCCCGGCCTCCTTCGGCCCCGGACGGCCACAGACGGTCCCGGGCTTCTCCCGGCGCCCTCCCGCGCCGCGGGGATCTCCAGTTGATAATAAACTATCTAAAAAGGAAGGGGAGGAGCCTGCAAGGAGAGCGTCCCAGGTGGCAGCAATTGGGAGTTGTGGGCGCTCCTGGGACTTGTAGTCCTGCGCCCACAACACGCTCGCAGCCCTGCAGGTCCCGGCACCCAGAATCAAAGTCCCAGCAGTTACAGCGGTAAGAGGAAGCCTCAGGCGAAGCGGGACCCGCGCAGCGGGTTCCGCGAGCAGTTTCCCGGTGATGCAGGGCAGGCTTTAGAGGCACGTTTGTCCCAGCGTGGAGTCAGCAGCACAAAGCAGAAGAAATCCGCCGATGGCAAGGAAAGGGCGGCTTTTACCGCGGTGAGGCACCAGGGAGGAGCCTGCAGGGAGAGCGTCCCAGGTGGCAGCAATTGGGAGTTGTGGGCGCTCCTGGGACTTGTAGTCCTGCGCCCACAACACGTTCGCAGCCCTGCAGGTCCCGGCACCCAGAATCAAAGTCTCAGCAGTTACAGCGGTAAGAGGAAGCCTCAGGCGAAGCGGGACCCGCGCAGCGGGTTCCGCGAGCAGTTTCCCGGTGATGCAGGGCAGGCTTTAGAGGCACGTTTGTCCCAGCGTGGAGTCAGCAGCACAAAGCAAATTATGCAATTACAACACTTCAGACGGTATTTGAGACAGCTTACATGCCACAGAAGTCAGCTCAGGCAGCTGAGTTGATAACACTAACGAGAGCATGTGAAATTAGCACTGACTTGTCTGTTAACTTCTACGCTGATAGCCGATACGCCTTTGGAGTGGCTCACGATTTTGGGCTACTCTGGAAGGAAAGAGGCTTTTTTACATCTTATGGGACACAAATAGTGCATGGAGAATTAGTGCATAATCTCCTTACTGCTTTGACATACCCTAAGAAAATAGCGATTGTTAAGTGCAGTGCACACAAGAAAGTGACTGATAAAATAGGACAGGGCAATGCCTTCGCAGATCACACAGCCTGTGAAACTGCAATGCCGCGAAATACTACATCTATGTACATGGTGAAGTCACAGGCTGAACGTTGGCATAATGCCAAGCAAGAAGTGCTGGACATGCAGCGATCTGCCTCTGCAGATGAACTAGAGCAATGGTCTAAAGAGGGAACATTGGATGATGAGGGCTGTTGGAGAAATAAAGACATGATCAATTGGAGATTGCCTACAGCCTATTTACACCCTATGATTCACATGGCACATGGGCTGGCACATGTTGGAGCATCCTCAATAGCGAAGCTACTTATGTAAGTGTGGGATCATCCAGAAACTGCCGGCACAGCTAAAAAGATAGTCCAGACTTGTCTGATTTGTTTCCAGTATAATCCCGGAAAGGGAACACAAACTCCAACAGGAGGGTTTGCACACCAAATGGATTACATCCAGCTAGAAGGCTGTAATAACCTGAAGTATGTCCTAGTAGTGGTATGTGCCTTTAGTAAGTGAATTGAGGCATATGCTACGAGAGATAATACAGCTCTTACTACAGCAGATGTGCTTCTAAAGGAGTTCATCCCTCGATTCGGCGTTTGTTGAGTCCTGTGGAGTGACAACGGACCTCATTTCATTGGGCAAGTTGTTGAGTATGTCTTGAAAGGATTGGGAACTAAGCAAAAGTTCCATGCTGCTTTCCACCCTCAATCAGCAGGATTGGTGGAACGATACAATTCCACCTTCAAGCTTAAGTTGGCTACAATACAGGTTTCCACATCTCTGAAATGGCCTGATGCGCCCCTTGGCCTACTTTCCATTAGATTGGTACCACATACACGATCTGGCCTTACACCGTATGAGGTGGTATTTGGAAAGTCCCATGAACATTTGGAGGATTCCTAAGCCACGCCCTATACATGATGTACATTTTATCTTGATGAGTGACTATCTGTCTCAGTTGACTGACAGCTTGCTCTCTATTGATAAACAGGTTCGAGAAGCTCTTCCTGACAGGTCGCAAGGTGATGGCCATTATCTACGGCCCGTCAACCAGGTAATGGTCAAAGTTTTCCACAGGTCGAAAAGCCTGGAACCGAGGTGGCGCGGCCCTGAGCAGGTGCTCCTGGCGACCAGAACTGCAGTCTGAGTGACCAATAGGAAGAATTGGGTCCACTCCAAGCACTGCAAAAGAGTGCCATCTGTGCTGGTGGAGCCCGCTGCACTCACCGACCATCGAGATATTCTGGACACAGAAAGAGGCCAAGCCATATCACCTGAAGAACCTGAGGAAGACTTCCCGGATCACATAATGCCTGGTGCATCTTGATATCAGCTGTGACCCTGGAGAGAAACTGCATTGCTGAAAGAGACTGGTTGAGCAACTGTCCTGGGTTAGTGAAAGGCTGAGCCGACCATGGAGGGAGTCTTTTTCTTAGTGACACCCGTCTAAACTCTCAGTGGAGAAACCAACAGCTGCCCAGGACTTTAGAGCTCCATCTGCATTTTTTTGTTCAAAAGTCGAGATAAACATGCCTATGGAAAAGATATCTACTGCTGCGAGAATCTGCGACAAGAAGACTATGTTCATTGCTGGGTTTACTTTCATTGTGATTATTATGGCAGTAATAGCTTGGGTTGTAGAGGAAGTGTCTCCTGTTTGACAAACGCTGAGTGCCACTTCTCAAGCCCCCATTGAGCACCATTATTTCTCCCTTTTCTCTATCGTGAGCAGCAGCATAGAATGTTCTATCTCAGTAATACGTTCATTCAGATGTTGCATCACACCCATAATGCTACAAACACTACCAACTGTTGGGTGTGTGGAATGATGCCAGCTCATCAGAAAAAAGGTAGGAACACCTTTCATTTCACTGCCGTTTTCACACAATGGTTCTTGTCAGGCATGGTTTGTCTTGCTATCGGCATCTGAAGTTGCTAACATTACTGGTGCTGATGTAGGGAGACTACATTTTCAGCAAAATAAGGTGAGCTATCCTGATGAGGAAGGAGATCCACAGGCTAAAGGAACTGTATGGGAAATGGAGGAGTATCGCTGAGGAAACTCTTCTATGTGCTATGTTTTCCCAAATACCCGAACAATCAAGGGAAATAGACCTCCTGTTATAGCTGTTACTAGGGCTCGAGCAGACTTATATGTGAACAGTATTGGAAGTATTCACGTGGGGAAGAGCGACTGCACTGAGGTGTTAAATATTAATGGGGTGAATAACAGTAGCTTTATGTCATCCCACAATACTTTCTTCATCTGTGGAAATAAAGGATACTACCATCTACCCATTGGATAGTCAGGAACTTACTATGTGTCTTTTTTGTTGCCACCTGTGTTTTTGGCTCCTGCATCCTATCATAAAGACTATAAACTGTTTAATGACATTTCCGAGAACCGATATAAGAGGACAATACATCAGGATGAGGTGGATCAGACTGACATCCCACTGCAGCAATATGTTGACTTTAATTTGGGATTCTTCTTCTTTGTTGGTGCCACTTTGAACAGCAGGAAAATCAGATGCTTGAAACGTGTAGTAGAGGCTGTGCCCAACCAAACAGCTATGGCACTTGGAAACATCACAGAAGAACTGCAAATTGCGAGGATTGTGGCATTCCAAAATCAAATGGTCCTTGATGTTGTGATGGCTGATCGAGGTGTAGCATGTCGGATCATCCGGAGCAGTTGTTGTGTTTATATCCCTGGTCAGGCCCCTTCAGTTTTTAATGCAATCTCTAAACTGCACAAAATCGCTGCTGAAATTCACCCTGATACCAGAACATGGACTTCAGCCGGTTGGCTATGGACACTATTTATTACCTGGGTCTGGAAACTGTTAACGATTCTATGTATTCTCTTTGTGATCCTACTGTTATGATGCTTGTGTCTAGAATGCGGTCCAATGCTTTGTTCCCTCTGTATCACTGCTTGTATACCTACCAAGCGCAACATTAAGAATGTAAACGCCCAATATGTATTAGACAAAGAAGTTAATGAGATGATGCAAATCGACATGCAAGATGTTTTCTTTGTTCCTTCTAAATCATAGATGTCTTCAGCTAATGCTAAAAGGGTCGTCTGTGGAATCGTGGCAGAGATCACTGTTAGCATGAGCTGAAGCCATTTTTGTTTGTGGCATCCATTTCAGTTAGTCATCATCTATAGTTAACTGCTTCAGCACTGAGCCTGAGCACTGTGCATGCTCAGTGAGGCCTGTAGCTGCCAGGATGCAGCTGTTATACATTTAACTGTCAGGCTATTTTTACTAATGTCAGCTGTTTTGTAACTCCTCCCCCTCTGTTGACTAAGTGATTCTGATGTATTCTTGTATGTAACTAGTTATTTGTGTGAACACTTATACTGTCTCTTTTTGAACCTTCATGCTTACTCTGCAAGTAAAAGGTGTATATAAGCACCATAGTTTCTGTACTCCATGTGCTGCCTCATACATTCCTTGAGGGTTATGTATTGATGTAGTTCCACTCATGGGTCCTAATAAACTATTTTCTTGATATCACTGCTTCAGTGCTAATCTCTACTTTGTCTGTCTAAAGGACCAGTGCACAAAAGGGCAAACCCCTGCACCAGGTGGGCTCCTGAAAAGGCTCATCCACACAAAAACCTGTCCTGATCGGTTCTGTATATGTGTGGGATGTGTGCAAGTTAAAGTCCTGCAGAGCAGAGGAGTTTGGGTGGTTGTTGGAAGGAGGTGTGACTGTTCAGGTAGGTGGGTCCTAAGTTGTGAAGTGCCTTGAATGTTTGTGTGAGGAGTTTGAAATGTATCAGGAGCCAGTGGAGCTCCCTGAGGTGAGGTGTGATCTGCGTTTTGTGTGGAGGGTTAAGGAATCTGGCTGCTGAGTCCTGAATGGTTTGTAGCCTTCTAGTGAGTTCCTCAGAGATTCCGGTTTAGAGGGTGTTCCTGTAGTCCACCTTGCTGGTGACTAGGGTGTGAATGATAGTTTTTCTAGTTTTGCTTGGAAGCCATTTGTAGATAATTCTCAGTATCTTCAGGGTGTTGAAGCAAGATACATTGATGGGGTTGACTTCTGTGGTCATGTCCAGTTTACTTTGATGATTATTCTGAGGTTCTTGGCATGAGTGCTAGGTGGGGGTCCAAGTTCAGCCAGCCACCAATTAGAGTTGGTGAGTTGTTCTCGCCGAAGATCACTACATCTGTCTTGTTGGTGCTGAGCTTGTGACAGTTAACTTTCATTCAATTAACTACTTCCATTATTCAGCTGGTGAACTTTTTCCTTGTGTTACGAGGCTTACCCAAGAGGGAGAGTATGAGTTGCATGTTGTCAACATAGGAGAGGATGTTGATAATGTGTGCACAAAAGACGTTGGACAGAGGGATCGTGTATGCATTGCACAGGTTGGAGATGAGCAATGGACCTTGGGGCACTATTCAGATGAGTTTCTGGGCTTCCGTGGAGTAAGCTTGTGTTCTATCTGTTAAGAAAGAACAGCTCCAGCATGGGCCTTGAATTCCACTTTTCTGCAGGCGCCTGTTGAGGATGGGGTGTGATAACATGTCAAATGTTGCAGAGGTTGAGGAGAATGAGGATTGCTGTGCCACGCCATCTCTGGTGGTGATGAGTGCTGTTTCTGTACTGTGATTGGGTCGGAATCCGGATTGTGTGGCTTGGAGGTACGGGTGGTTGCTGAGGCGGTCGGTGAGGCATTGGTTGATTAGTTTCTCTGACACCGTTACCGGGTATGGTAGGAAGGAGATAGGTCTATGGTTAGAACGCGTGCTGGGTGAGTGGATGGTTTCTTGAGCAGGGGCATGATGGTGGAATGTTTCCAAGTGTCCAGGAATTTGGCTGATTTGATGAAGGTGTTGAGGATGGGTGTTAGTGCTTTGCTGATTGGTAGGAGTCCTTTGGTGACTGCAATGTTGGGGTAAGGGTCAGATGTGGCCCTGAGTCGATGGTCTTCATTGTAGCAGCAATTTCGATGGTGGTGAAGAGGTCAGGGTTCGTTCTTTGACCTTGATGGGATGTTCAGTTGCGATGGCGACAGGGTTTGGATGAGGGTTGAAGATTCTGTATATGGAGATGCTTTTTTCTCTGTCTCTGTACTCCTCAGGCAAACCTTAGTCCTCACCACTCATGGCTGTCTTGTTGTTTCCTTGGTGTTATTTCTGAGCCTCTCTCTGCATAGGTGCAGACAGAAGAGGCCTAAAGGAACTAACCAGAGTGGCCCAGGTTACTGGCTCAATTGCAGCCTCCACTGTAGCTGCAGGGGTCGTTCACAACAACAGACCCTGGATACCTCAACAAGTTTTGGTGGTTTGTGAGTGGGGACAGGTGGTCTGAGGTGCCCAGCCCACAGGCAGAGAAACAGGTTCGGGTTTTGGGGCTGTGTAGTGCCTTTTTTATTCTACTCTTCTGTGTTATTCTGATGAGTGCTCAAAAGACTTTTCTCATGTGACAAGGCTTTTCTTTGGGTGCTTGTCTGTCACTGGTAATGGAACTTACATCATCTGGTCTAGGAGACTGAGCGCTTTGAGGTTCTTGTACTGTGTTCACTTGTGACATACATGTAATCTACACCACTTCATCAATATTAATCCAGCTGCGTCCTTTTGTACAGCAACGGTCTAGCTTACTTCCTGCCCAGGTCTAGCTTACTTCCTACAAGGGTTAGGCTTACTACCTGGCTGGGTCTTGCTTACATCTGGACATGGTTTTGCTTGCTTCATAAAGGGCTCTAGCTTACTTCCTACAAGGATTAAGCTTACTTCAAACCAGGGTCTAGCTTAATTCCTGCCAGGGTCTAGCTTACTTCATGCCAGAGTCTATCTTACTTCCTGCCTGGGTCTAGCTTACTTCCTGCCTGGGTCTAGCTTACGTCCTACAAGGATCTATCTTGCTTCTTGCCTGGGTCTCATTTTCTTCCGCCTTGGTCTAGCTTACTTCCTACCTGGGTCTAGCTTACTTCCTGCCAGGGTCTAGCTTACTTCCTGCCAGGGTCTAGCTTACTTCCTACCTGGGTCTAGCTTACTTCCTGCCAGGGTCTCGCTTACTTCCTACCTGGGTCTAGCTTGTTTCCTGCCAAGGTCTAGCTAGCTTCCGACCCGGATCTAGCTTTAGGGGGGCTATTATTATATTACTATATTTGCCTCATCTTAAAAACCACTCACCTTGATTTTTGCGATCACGCCCCGGTCCGCCGCAGCTGTGTGCTGTTTGTGCGGAGGGCACTTTGATTGCGTAGTCAGTTCCAGCGGACAGAGCTGGGTTAGGATCCCCTACTTCCGGTGGTGCGCGGTCTAGTTTCTCCGCCACCACCATACTTAAGCGCATAGGGAAGGACGTGCGGCGGACAGAGTAAGTCCTGCAGGCGTTCGGAGGCTTGGTCCTCTTTTACTGTTTTTAATCGTGTTTACATGTTATCTTAGTGCTGCTGCCTAATTGTTTTGTGTTGTTGCACATAGCGAGGGGGGCTATTATTATATTACTATATTTGCCTCATCTTAAAAACCACTCACCTTGATTGTTGCGATCACGCCCCGGTCCGCCGCAGCTGTGTGCTGTTCGTGCGGAGGGCACTTTGATCGCGTGGTCAGTTCCGGCGGACAGAGCCGGGTTAGGATCCCCTACTTCCGGTGGTGCGCGGTCTACTTTCTCCGCCACCACCATACTTAAGAGCATAGGGAAGGACGCGCGGCGGACAGAGTAAGTCCTGTAGGCGTTCGGAGGCTTGTTCCTCTTTTACTGTTTATAATCGTGTTTACATGTTATCTTAGTGCTGCTGCCTAATCGTTTTGCGTTGTTGCACATTGGGAGGGGGGCTATTATTATATTACTATATTTGCCTCATCTTAAAAACCACTCACCTTGATTGTTGCGATCACGCCCCGGTCCGCCGCAGCTGTGTGCTGTTTGTGCGGAGGGCACTTTGACCGCGTAGCCAGTTCCGGCGGACAGAGCCGGGTTAGGCTCCCCTACTTCCGGTGGTGCGCGGTCTAGTTTCTCCGCCATCACCATACTTAAAACGCACATGGAAAGGATGCGCGCAGCAGGACCAGGCCCAGGGCCATACCCCCTGGCCCGTTAGGTTCCGGTGCTGTGCAATAATCTAGTCTAGAATTGCACATTTTTAATAAGCATGACCTCAACCAAGGCTGCACCAGATGTATGTTGGACAAGGAACCTAGCCCCTACCATTTCACCTGTCCTTGTGGCTTTTCTCTCCCTGATTTCTATCAGACCGAGCCCAGTTTGATAGCTGTCCCAAAACCAAATCCTACACAGACCCTTAGACAAACAGAGAGTCATTGTGGTCTGATCAACGTGAGGTCTGCTGCGAAACACAAAGTGGAAATTGCAGACACCATCTTGCAATATAACTTGGATATGCTATTTCTCACAGAAACTTGAACAGATCCATCATCCGATCCTGATCTTTTGGTCGCTGTGCCTCAGGGCTTTGTTTCATCAAGATTTGATAGACCCTTAAAGCGAGGGGGCGGTCTTGCCGTCATTTATCGTGAACACCTTAGAGCCACCTTCTCTTCAGTGGTTAATCCTTTATGCGAAGGACTGAATTTCGTGATAGAATTAAATTCTAGAAAATACCTTTAGAGGACTCCTGCTGTACTGCCCTCCGGGGTCAAGGACTAACTTTGTTACTAATCTAGATACATTGCTGGAACCCCACTTTACGACAAAAGGGTTTACTATCCTGGGTGACTTTAATGTACACCGTGATTTGATGTCAGATAAAGACACATTAATGATCACTGCATCCATGGATACGATGGGACTCACTCAGCTGGTTCATAAACCCACACACCAGGCAGGGCACACCCTGGAGGGTATTTTTACCTCAGTCACTGTAGTGATAGTAAAAAATACATTTCCTATGGCATGGTCAGATCACTCTTTGATTTTATTTGACTACCCTGCCCAAATTATATCAGAAGCCTGTTTTAACACCGTCAGTGCTGCAGCAATTCCCCCTCTGTGCTGCAGATCCTTTACTCCCATTGTTCATGACGAGCTCAGCTCGTCATGAGCACACGACCAGTGTACTGCATGTCGAGCTGAGCTCGTCATGAGCATCAAAGGGGCTAATAGAGATCAGGGAAAAACTTTCAAAGCATGGAATAAAATAGATACTAATCTGCTTGAACTCCAACTTAATCAGACATGCCCGAGTATGAGTCAACAGGTAGATCAAGCAGTTGAGAGTTACAACGACTGGCTGAATAATACCTTTGCGGCAACAGGGTCGAATGGCAAAAGCACTGGGAATCATGGCCAACCCTCGGCTCCCTGGTTCACGGAAGCTCTGCGCCTAGAGAAACAAAGATGTCGTAGACTGGAAAGGCGCTGGAGAGTGAACTACGAAGACGAGGAAAAAGAGAGTTATAAACATGCCTTAGCTAATTGCAAAAATCTTTTAGCTTTGGAGAAAAAGACTTACTTCAATAAACAGATAGAGTCATCTAAAAACTGAGCAAAACAACTGTTTCAGGTTGTGAAGAAGCTTACAACTCCTCTCAATATCCCACTATCAGAGAGCAGCCAATCTCTATGTGATAGTATAGCTAGCGTATTTAGGAATAAAGTCAATGATATATATATATATATCTTCACCACTACTTCCAATGAGGCAACTGAGCTGCATCCCACTGTTGTGTCTCACAGAAAAAATGAGCTGTTGACTTTCGCACAGGTATCCAATGAGCTCGTGGAAAAACTCATTCAGGATACCAAATCTGGATCCCCTTTGGATCCATGTCCACCGGCAGTTCTTAAAAGCATTGCAGGGGGAGGTAAGTCCAATCTTAACCAACATTTTTAACAATATGTTTTTATCAGGAATTTTTCCTGCAGTCTGGAAAGACGCAATCATTCTTCCTCTGCTAAAAAAAGCTAATCTAGATCCGTCCATAACTAGCAATTATTGCCCGATTGCAAGGCTTCCTTTCCCCACCAAGATGGTTGAGAAAATTATGAATAGCCAACTCACGCAATTCATCCATGAGAATGAATTACTCAACCCATCCCAGTTCGGTTTCCATTCTGGGTATAGCACGGAGACAGCTCTCATCAAGGCCACTGAGGAGATCAGAGCAGTGATGGATAAGGGTGGTGCAGCTCTTCTGATTCCCCTCGATTTATCAGCGGCCTTTAATACCGTGCACCACGACATACAACTTGCACGCCTTGAACATTTAGGGATTAGGGACTTTGCCCTTACATTACTATCATCCTTTCTGAAGAATAGAAGGCAGAGAGTTTCCCTCGACCATTATCAGGCAACCCTTGTGTACTTCCTTGCGGGGTCCCTCAGGGCTCGTCGTTGAGCCCCACGTTGTTCAATGTTTATGACTCTGAACTTGCACCTTTAATACAGCAGTTTGGCTTCAAATTGACATCTTATGCCGACGATACACAGATCGTCATTGCGGCCTATAAAAACACTTTATCCCCGGCACTACAGTTTCAATGCTGCATGAGGGAAATCAGCTTCTGGATGGGAAGACACTGTTTAAAACTCAATTTGGATAAAACCGAAGTGATTACCTTCAGCAATCTACAGCCAAAATGGGATGGACTATGATGGCTGGCTGAACTGGGACAGACTCCTGAACCAGTGATGAAGGCAAAAAACCTCGGAGTTCTGATAGATAACGGTCTCACTTATGCACATCAAATTAATGCTATAGTTTCAGCCTCATTCTATTTGCTGAAGAAACTTTGAAAGGTCTTACCATTTATTCCTCAGGATCTTAGAAAAACAGTGGTGACCACCTTGGTGTTGCCTAAGTTGGACTACTGTAAACAGTTTATACCTTGGGTTACAGAAACAAAATCTAAAGAAGCTCCAGATGGTGCAGAACGCTGCAGCCAGGCTTCTACTGAAAATACCTAAGTACCAATCGATTACTGAAGAGATACAGAATCTCCACTGGTTGCCTGTGGTGCAACGTTCTAAGTTTAAGGCACTCTGCCTTGCCCATAAATCACTGAATGGGGCAGGACAGGTACCTTTGAAACATCTCTTCTCATGGTACCACCCAGGCAGGCAGTTAAGATCGACAAACGCCAGATTAATGCTGGTTCCTAAGATCCAAACTGCTAGCTGGGGAGGTCGGAGCCCGGCCTATTGTGTAGCAAAACTATGGAATGCTCTCCCTGCATCTTTGAGAGGGCTGAACTCCCTCTCTTCTTTCAGAAAACAATTAAAAACCTGTCTATTCTCAAACTAGTTGCATTGTTCTTTCGTTGTCTTCAGGTACTACTCTGGTCCAGCGCCAAGACACCTCAGGGTATTCGCTCGCTTTATAAGTTTCACTAACATTAACATTAACATTACTTCCTGCCAGGATCCAGCTTACTTCGTACCCGGGTCTAGCTTGGTTCCTGCCTGGGTCTAGCTTGCTTTCTGCCTGGGTCTAGCTTACTTCCTGTCTGGGTCTTGTTTACTTCCTGCCTGGGTCTTGTTTACTTCCTGCCAGGGTCTAGCTTACTTCCTGCCAGGATCTAGCTTGCTTCCTGCCTGGGTCTTGCTTACTTCCGGCCAGGATCTGGTTTACTTCCTGCCAGGATCTAGCTTACTTCGTACCCGGGTCTAGCTTGCTTCCTGCCAGGGTCTAGCTTGCTTCCTGCCAGGATCTAGCTTATTTCATACCCTGGTCCAGCTTACTTCCTGCCAGGATCTAGCTTGCTTCCTGCCTGGGTCTTGCGTACTTCCTACCAGGATCTGGTTTACTTCCTGCCAGGATCTTGCTTACTTCTTGCCAGGGTCTAGCTTGCTTCCTGCCTGTGTCTAGCTTGCTTCCTGCCTGGGTCTAGCTTACTTCCTGCCAAGGTCTAGCTTACTTCCTGCCCGGGTCTATTTTTACTTCCAGCCATGGTCTAGGTTACTTCCTGCCAGGGTCTAGTTTTCTTCCTGCCAAGGTCTAGCTTACTTCCTGCCAGGGTCTAGCTTGCTTCCTGCCTGGGTCTTGCTTACTTCCTGCCAGGATCTGGTTTACTTCCTGCCAGGATCTAGCTTACTTCTTGCCAGGGTCTAGCTTGCTTCCTGCCTGTGTCTAGCTTGCTTCCTTCCTGGGTCTAGCTTACTTCCTGCCAAGGTCTAGCTTACTTCCTGCCCGGGTCTATTTTTACTTCCAGCCATGGTCTAGGTTACTTCCTGCCAGGGTCTAGCTTGCTTCCTGCCAGGATCTAGCTTACTTCGTACTCGGGTCTGGCTTGCTTCCTGCCAGGGTCTAGCTTGCTTCCTGCCAGGATCTAGCTTACTTCGTACCCGGGTCCAGCTTACTTCCTGCCAGGCTCTAGCTTGCTTCCTGCCTGGGTCTTGCTTACTTCCTGCCAGGATCTGGTTTACTTCCTGCCAGGGTCTTGCTTGCTTCTTGCCAGGGTCAACCTTGCTTCCTGCCTGTGTCTAGCTTGCTTCCTGCCTGGGTCTAGCTTACTTCCTGCCAAGGTCTAGCTTACTTCCTGCCCGGGTCTATTTTTACTTCCAGCCATGGTCTAGGTTACTTCCTAAAATTCAAAAAGAGGGGGGAGGTAGAGGGGAAAGCAGCTAGGTTCGCCCTCCACAACTTAATGTACGCAAAAAAATCTGAAGGAATCAGATCAAAAAAACCTAGCTGACAGATAGGACATTTCCGAAATTGGATATGTCTCAAAGGAAACAAATTGGGCAAGGGGAAAAAAACTTTTTTTCTTTAGTCCCCTCACTCACCGGAGTTTCCTCACGGTGACATGCTTCATCATAGGGGCTTCCCAACCCGCTGCGTCCATACTCGTCCGAAAATGGAAAACTGGAATCCAAAACAAAGAACAATCAGCACAGTACCCACAGGACACTATCCATGCGGAGACTGTAGTGTCTGTCATTTGACAAGTATCACGAAGAAAGTAACATTCAATAACAACAGGACTTGGGAAATAAAAGACTTCACCAATTGCAACACTTCGGGTGTAGTGTATATGATTACCTGTAATTGTAACCTACACTATATTGGTATGACAACCAGAAAAGCCAGTACCAGGATAGTGGAACATAGAAGCAATAACAGACGGAAAAAGAACACGACCAAAATGACATCCCATTTTATTGAATGTAACCACACACCAAATGATATGAAGTGGGTGATCCTTGACAAATTACATGGACAGGATAACTTGGAACAACGTCTTCTGGAAAAAGAACAACGTTGGGTGTACAAATTGAAAACCGATACTAAGGGATTAAACGATACCATCCCTTGGGGCCTATTGGCAAAACAATCATAACAGTATAAAGGGCCTTATTTGTAACATCATAAATACACCCCTTGAGAATGACCACGACCTGATAATCCTAAACCTTTTATCCTTTACATGAAAAGATCGTAAAATGAACATTCTTGAAAATAATGGTGTGTTCCCCTGTGTTTTTCGTTGTCTGCATTTGTAGTTTTATTTTTTAATTTTACTTTATCCCCTTCGCGAGTATTCAATGATGGCCACCGTTCGGTTCCAATACGAACGGCCATCTTGGATCAGCATACGCGGTCTAGCTACCAACCGGAAGCCAGACCACGACCAAAGAAGCTTGATATCCACCCGCGAGACTGAGACGGCGTCCGCCGTTCTCAAGGGAAGCCGAGTAGGTTTTCCGTTTGAAAAGAGTCTCGTAACAAATAAGAACCTTTTAGACAAATACATGGAGTTTGTTGGAACCTGGGATGTCAGGTCACCTAGGGTAGCCTGGCCTAGGGTAAGACATACAATTCTATTGAATTTATACAGCTCACCCCCCCAGTGAGTTTCTAAGATCCCGTGAGCCCTTAAAGAAACTTCATATGCGGCTAACCATTTGGCAATGTCATCGCCTGTGGTGTAACTGGCAATGACATCCTTGGGTAGATAGGGTCTGGATTCCCTGGTATTCACTTTATTTTCGCTGCCACCATTATCTGGATTGGGAGACCTTAGTGTTAAAGCTTGTAGGTCCATCTCTTTTATGGTTCGCTCATGGGCTAACCTCTTGTCCTCCCTTTCCATATCCATTCTAGCTAATTCCAACCTCATTCTCCTCTCCTCCCTCCTATCTTCTAGCTCGGCGTCAGTTAAACCCCTCTCTGAGATGCTGCTGCCCACCCTCGAAGGTGTCCTGGGACCTGTCAGCAGATTCCCCCCTCCAGCTTGGTACAACATTGCAGTCTCAAGGACAATGTCCCTGTCACTCCCTTCTGTGTCCGGTTCCTCCCCTGAACGAGCTTCCACCCATGCCCCTATGCTTGTCAGCAACTCGCCTTTCCTGGCACCTTTTTTAAAGAATACCCCCTGTTGCTGACACCATTCCTTGAGTTGGGTCACGGTGTAGGACTCTAGGTCTTCAAAATTTAATTCCATCTTTCCCTATGGAATAAAATAAGCACTCAGGAGAGAACCCAGAAGTGTGACCTGAGGTTAACCTCCACCCACCACCAGAAATAAATTTGAAAAAAACAAAAATTCAAATTAGGAGGGCCGCAAGGAGAAAACTCCTGGTGTAGGCCAGTGTATTGCGTTGAATTACTATTGAGTAGCTGCAACCAAGTCAGTATCCCACCGCTAGGCACCAATCTGTTGGAACCTGGGATGTCAAGTCACCTAGGGTAGCCTGGCCTAGGGTAAGACATACAATTCTAGAGGCACAAGTGTGAAGGTTGCAAACCACCCAGCAGTAAATCCACGCAATCACACATAAAAAGGACGCTACACCAATGTTGGAAAAATAAGTACTTGTTTATAAAAATAATATCTCTGCTCTTCAGTTCTCAGAATTACAACTTAATTCACTACAGTTTGTCAGGTCATAAATCACATTACTAATGAAGTTGTTAAATTATATCAATACTCAGCTTCAACAGCACATTACTTTACGTTAGTCTCCACTTTACTGGCTTTGTCTTCTTTACAGTGTCTAAACCTTTAACCACAACAAGGGCGCACACCCAGTGAGAAGTGTAGGAATTACACAAGCTGTATGATACCTCCCGTGTGCTGTATGAGGAACTTATTACTTCCCTCAACCCAAAGGTACTTCAACACCACATTAGTAGATACCCCTTCTTATAACAACTGTTGAATAGTTTCTTCACTTGTTTCTTCCCTTGACCCCCTCTGTAAAGGAAGCAGGCATCACACTCAACAGTATTGCCAGGATTACTGACTTGACAACTTGCCCTGCCCTAATGACCAATAAGGCTTTCTTGTGCAGTGCTCAAGTACATTGGGAGAATTTTCCAGTCTCAATAACCTAGATTAGTCAATTCTGCCCCTGGATCCACACTAGGGACTTGTGTGAGGTATTCTTAACTGTAGGACCTTCCTGTACTGTGGTCCAGTCCTTACCAACCCAGATTCCCACCTTACTTGCGGCTCGTTGTGGGTGTTGCTTCAGCTGTCGTGGGAAGTTGAAGGCAGCTGGAGCTCACCGCCGATCTCCTTCCTGTCAGCGTCGCCTCCCCTCCTCACCAGCCAGGCCACTCAGGAATACGCCCCTGTGCTGAGGAGAGGTTGCGCTGATCTGTTCTCGCTGTTAGGAGCTCCCGCCGGTGTCCCACTGTTTCTTTGTCAAGGGGGGGCCTCTGGGGGTATTGGGCGCCAGTACCACGGGGCAAACGCGGGGGTTAGCGGCTCCGGGAAAGCGCCGCCTCTCTTCAGACCTGCCGCCCGCTCACGGGGCAAGCGCGGGGGATTAGCGGCTCTGTGGAAGCGCCGCCTCGCTCTAGCACTGCTGTCCGCTCACGGAGCATGCGGGGGGAACTAGCGGCTCCACAACTCTTCAGCTGCTGACTCCGAGTCGCTACCACGTCCGGGCGCTCTCTTCCCTCTTCAGCAGGAAGATCGAACACCCCCTGACTGCACTTCCGGGATGAGGGCTGTGAGTCCGGCAGCTCTCTCACGACGTCCACGTCACCTTCCTCCCGCGCCTCACGAGGATGAAGTGAGCACCTGGCAGCAATTGCAGGTGAGGGGGCAGATAGTGAAATGGGACGGCAAAGAGAAAGAAGGGGTGATCAGAACCCTCTGGCACACACCAACCCCAGGGGGGCGGCTAACAGTCCTGGAGCAGTTACCAGTCCCTGGAAAGAGGCTGGGGACAGGGGGCACACTCCTCAAAAGTCTCTCCAACTGGGCAGAGGACTGCGCTCCGCAGCGCTGCAGTCTCCTTCTCCTGTTTACACCCCAATATTTTTAAGCTAGGGGTTAGTCAGGCACCCAGGGTCTCCCTTAACTATACAGAGCGGGGACAAGACAAGGATCCAAAAGGAGGAGTAGAGATGTGGACCAATTAGGCTGCTTCCCAGTCCAGGAGGTCAACCCTTGCACTAGCCTCTCCCCACCTTCCAAGATAGCCTGTCCTCCAGCTGATTCTCTCTGGCAAGACAAAATGGCTGCCCAGCATTCCGCCTTATATAGGCTGACCCTCAGTGGTCCAGAAGGGACCAGAAGGTTCTGGAACGCCCTATACTAGTCTATGGGCAAGTTCTGAGTTTGGCAGTTAGGGCAGTTGGTAGCCACCATTTTGTGGTTCCAACTATTCCTGTCAGAACAGGCCTCTGGGCCTGAGGTGAAAAACTATGAGGGGGAAAAAGAACACCTATCCCCTTGACCAACACCTAGAAAAAGTCAGTGGACAAAAATTATTAAGGGTATGAGGGGCAAAAAGGGGACAAAATAAATAATAATTTGGAGGGACTACGCAAAAAGCCAGACAGGTCTAACACGCGTCCCCCCCAGCTGAAAGTGGGGAGAACTACCCAACCCCTTGGGAGTCCTCATCACTAAGGCGGAAATACCTGGAGAGACCGTCTGCATTGGCTTGGTCCACTCCAGGCCGATGTTCCACCCGGAAGTCCATTCCCTGTAGGGAGATGGACCACCTCAACAGCTTGGGATTTTCCCCCTTCATTTGCATCAGCCAACGAAGGGGTCGGTGGTCAGTCTGAACCAGGAAGTGCGAGCCAAACAGGTATGGCCGCAGCTTCTTCAGAGCCCAGACCACCGCAAAAGCTTCCCTCTCAATTGCACTCCACTTCTGTTCCCGGGGAAGCAGTCTCCTGGATAAGAAGACTACAGGCTGATCCAGGCCCTCTTCATTTAGTTGCGATAACACTGCCCCAATGCCATGTTCTGATGCATCTGTCTGGACAATGAACTCCTTGGAGAAGTCTGGGGCCTTCAGGACCGGTGCTGCACACATTGCCTGCTTCAATTTCTCAAAAGCTTGCTGACAAGCTCCCGTCCAAACTACCCGTCGAGGTTGTTTCTTTGAGGTGAGCTCTGTGAGGGGCGCTACAATAGTGCCATACCCCTTCACAAAGCGACGGTAGTAGCCTGTGAGGCCCAGGAAAGCTCGGACCTCAGTCTGTGTCTTGGGGGGTTCCCAGGCCATGATTGCCTCAATCTTCGCCTGCAGGGGCTGCACAGTCCCCCTACCCACCAAGTGTCCAAGGTACACAACCGACCCCTGCCCAATCTGGCATTTGCTGGCCTTGATTGTCAATCCAGCTTGTTTCAGGGCCTGGAGAACTGCTTGCAAATGCTGCAAATGGTCCTCCCAACTGCTACTGAAGACAGCAATGTCATCCAGGTAAGCAGCAGAGAAACTCTCCATTCCAGAGAGGACCTGGTTCACCAGCCGCTGAAATGTGGCAGGGGCATTTTTGAGCCCAAAGGGCATCACGCAAAACTGGAAGTGTCCCTCAGGCGTGGAGAAGGCTGACCTTTCCTTTGCTCCATCTGTCAAGGAGATCTGCCAGTACCCCGAAGTGAGGTCAAAGGTACTCAGATATTGGGCAGCTCCTAGCCGGTCAATTAATTCATCCGCCCTAGGGATCGGATGAGCATCAGTCTTTGTCACTGAGTTCAGTCCTCGGTAATCCACACAGAACCTCAGTTCGGGTGTGGTGCCTGGTGGCGCGGCTTTTGGCACGAGCACCACCGGACTGGACCAAGGGCTGTTAGAAGGTTCAATAACTCCCAGCTCTAGCATCTTGGCAACCTCTCCATGGATGCTAGCCTTCACCTTGTCGGACAGCCGGTAGGTCTTCAACTTCACTGGTGGGCTGTCCCCTGTGTCCACATCATGGGTACACAGGTGAGTCCTTCCCGGGACAAGGGAGAACAACGTAGAGTACTGCTCCAGGATCTGGCGGCAGTCCTCCCGTTGCTCAGGAGTTAGAGTGGGAGAGAGAATCACTCCCTCCACTGACCAATCCTTCTCTTGAGACGAGAATAGATCTGGGAGAGGTTCGCTTTCTGCTTCCTCTTCCCCGTCAGTCACCATCATCAACATGACTTCGGGCCTCTCATGGTGGGGTTTGAGACGGTTGGCATGCAGCACCCGTAGGGGCTGTTGAGGGGTCTTAAGGTCCACCAGGTATGTGGCCTTACCCTTCTTCTCCAACACTTCAAAGGGGCCTGTCCAGCGATCCTGGAGGGCACTAAGCTCTCCAGGCTCCATCACCCACACTTTCTGGCCAGGCTCCAATTCTACCTGGTGAGCATTGTGGTCATACCACTCTTTCATGACTGCCTGGCTGGCCTCCAAGTTGTCAGAAGCCTGCTTCCACAACTTCGCCATTTGGCTCCTGAAGGCCAGCATGTAGCTCACCACATCCTGGGGGGGTTTCCTGGGAGACTTCTCCCAACCATCCTTCACCAGGCTGAGAGGACCGCGTACAGGGTGCCCATACAGAAGCTCAAAGGGGCTGAAGCCCACTCCCTTCTGTGGCACTTCCCTGTAAGAAAAGAGCAAACAGGGTAGGAGGACGTCTCATTTCCTCCGCAGGCTTTCGGGCAGACTTCTGATCATGCCCTTCAAGGTTTTATTGAACCTCTCAACCAGTCCATTTGACTGGGGGTGATAAGGAATGGTGAAGGGGCGTGGCTTGGGCGCCGATGGCGATGGTCGCCTGAGAGCTCGGCTCCGGGACTGAGCCCGGATTTATCCTGTAAATCGGAGGCTGCGGGGCACCCCAGACCCCGCATTCGATTGAGCGGACCGACGAAGACCTGCCGGTACCCTTGGTGGGGCTCGGACGGGGGTTGCTGCGGAGTGCAACCGAAGTTTGCGGAATCGCGGAGTGCGACCCAACATGGCGCCCGGACTTCTTTGTCCCCCTGGTCGGACCCACTGACTTGGAAGAGCGTCGCAGGCAGCGACAGGCGCCCGTCCTCGCCACCCCGACTGCCCTCTGTACTGGCTGTCTATTGGATTGGATTTCTCACGACGAGTTTGCACTCGGTTGGGTGGCCGGGCGGATGCCCACGTTATAGGGGACCCCGGGAGCGGACGCCCTGCGATCCAGGCGGTGGCCCGTCTCGCGACTCCGCACCTAGCTGCGTCCTACCGGCCAGCCCACTTCCATGGGAGGCGCGACACCTTGGCGCTACACATCGTCCGGTGGAGTTGGAAACCCTCGCCCTGGATCTCTAGCGGGTGAGCGGGCCTGCCCGGCACGGCGACGGTTATCTCCGCCCCCTCATCGGTGCCCTCAGACGCCGTGGCAGTGGCGTGAGTCGAAGCGGAGAAGTCTCCACAGGCCTTGGAGACGGAGGTCTCCCATACGCGATCTGAGGACCAGTAGCCGGGAGAGTCGTGATCGACGTCTACACCCGGAGACACCTACTCCGGGACCTTCACGGAGTGCCCCCGGCGACATGGGGAAACCTAGAGGAGCCAAGGGGCCTACCCCGACCGCCTCGGACTCGGAAGCCCAGGACAAAGAAGAGCTTGGGGACCCACAGAGTTCTGGTGGCGCGTCGATGCAACGGCAGTTCGACCGCGTCCTGGAAGCGATAACGACCACGAGATCGGCCCTACAACAGGACATTGCCCAGGTGGCGACGAGCCTAGGTCTCCTCAGGGCGGACCATGGCAAACTTTCGGACCGGGTCAAAGAAGTGGAGAGCTCGGTGAAAACCTTGGAGCCGGCGCAGCGAACCTTGGCTGCGACGATGAAGGACGCCCTGTCCCGAATTGCGACCCTGGAGCAGAGGGCGGAGGATGCGGAAGGCCGCAACCGGCGGAACAACATTCGTGTAGTGGGCCTCCCGGAAAAAATCGAGGATGGCGACATGGTGACATACTTGGAGACCTGGCTCCGCGACACGGTGGCCCCGGAGGGGCTATCCTCCTTCTACACTCTGGAGCGTGCCCACAGAGTTCCGGCGCGGCCGCCGCAACAAGGACGCACCCCGAGGCCGGTGGTGGCGCGATTATTGCATTTTCGAGACAGGGATTTGATCCTCAACGCCGCCAGGCATAATGGTCCATTCAAAGTAGCGAACAGTCAGGTGAACATCTTTCCGGATTACACCTACGAGACTCAACGCAAGCACTTCTCCTTCCTGGCGGTCAAGCGCGAGCTCAGGAGCGAGGGCATCCAGTACTCGCTTCTCTACCCTGCGAGGCTCCGCATTATAGTCGACGACAAAACTCAGTTCTTCGACACCCCGGAGGATGTCTGTGCCTGGCTCGAGCTTTACAGGACAGGGAAAGATGGCTTCGGCTCCTCATCCCAACAGGCAGATGAGCCGGAACAGAGACGGCGATCCAGGAGGATCAGGAATCGCCGCGGCCGCACGGGAGGGCCCTGCACTGCAGAGACGTCGTCGGAGCGGAGGGGAGTGCTGGAAGTGTTGTCGGAGTTGTCGGGTGCACGGGACGAGGCCGTCGAGGAGGAGGAAACTCAGGGCGAAGAGGTGGCACCGTCGGACTCGGAGGACTCAGTGACTGATAGTGCCCATACACCGGTGATCACACCGAAATCGGTGGAGGACCTCTTGGATGGACAAGGGTAACGGGGTGTGCTGCTTTATTTTGGGTGGGGGCCCGGCAGGGGGGAGGCGGTTGCCGTCCATGAGCTGCTGACAAAGAAGGAGGGGGGGGTGACCCTGTTTCTGCCCCGGGAGAGGTTGTCGACACTGTTTAGGGCTTGCTATGGTCCTGGTGGCCTAGGCCTCGAAGGCCCACTGCCTCCGCCCGGCCCGCACCTGGCCCTTAAGGCCTTCCCACGGTGGCGACCGTGGGATTAGTAGGGGTTATTGGGTTGGTGGAAGGCGAGGTTTGGATGGGATCTAGATGGTATAGTTTGGGTCCTGTTCTGGGGGGGGTGGGTGAGGGTTTGGTTTGTTCTTGGGTGGTTTGGTTTTGGTTGGGGAAAATGGCCGCCATCAGTGCTGGGAGGAATGATGTCTTTTCTTTGTGGGGACCCGGATGGGGAGATTGTGCGAGAACGTTATGGGACAATGGCTGATGTTGCTAACTTGAAATGTGTCACTTGGAACGTAAGGGGGCTTCATACTATGTCCAGGCGCCACAAGGTCCACGCTTATTTAGTGCGTAGGGGAGTGCAAATGGCGCTGCTGCAGGAAACTCATCTGAACAAGGCGGAAGGGGCGGCGCTACAGCGTAGATGGCGGGGGCAGGTCTTTTCCACCTCGTACTCCGCTTATGCCAGAGGGGCGCTAATATGGATCAGGGCGGGGGTCCCCTTCCAGGTCACGAGAACAGTGATAGATCCAGAGGGGCGTTATGTGGCCATCTCGGGAACTCTGGGAGGGAGGGACTTGAACGTTTGTTGTGTGTACGCTCCTAATATGGACCAGACTGCCTTCCTTTCCAGGTTATCGGGCTCGTTGGCCCACTTCTTCTCCGGGCCCCTTCTGCTTGGCGGAGACTTCAATTCCGTAGTGGACGTAGACATTGATCGCTCGCATCCACCGCTTCGCGATTCTCCGGTTCGTCGCACAGCTAAGGGTCGTCAGGATTGGCAGACTCGCTGGGGTTTGACGGACATCTGGAGGGCACATCACCCCGCGGCTCGGGACTATTCGTATTTTTCGAGCCTTCATGAGTTACACGTCAGACTAGATGGCTTTCTTGGGTCGCCCGAACTGGTCTCGGCGGCGGTCAGGTCCGAGTACTTATCCAGGACCATTTCGGACCATAACCCCCTCCTGCTGGACCTTCGCTGGTTCCCCGGGAGGCCGACGGTGCCCACCTGGGAGCTGCAACCCGAGACCCTTGAGGACAGTGCTTTCAGGGCGGACCTGGGGGACAAGGTGTTGGAATTCTTTGCATCCAACGGCGGCACCGCGAGTACCAGAGCGTTAGAGTGGGATGCTTTTAAGGTGGTGGTGAGGGGTTACTGTATTTCTAAGAAGGTGGGCATGAGGCGTGTTATCCTAGCTGACTTAGATGCAGCGGATCGGAAACTCCGCGAGCTTGAACTTCGGCGCCCCGGACACCCGGAATTGCAAATACGAACGGCGGAGGCGAGGGAAAAGGTGGCGGCTGAGGTCGAACGGCTCCGCTGTTTTGACTATAAGGCCTACACGGTCCGCTCCATCGCAGAAGGGGACAGATCAAGCGCGTTGTTGGCGTGGTTGGCAAACCCTACGCGCCAATCCCAATCGACGACAAGTATGCGACAGGCGGATGGCACCGAGGTACACACCCAACCGGAGATTCTTAGCTGCTTCCGGCATTATTACGAATGTTTATACCGTAGTCGCTCCGCACGAGACCCTGACCGACTTGAGGATTATTTACGTCCACTGGAGCTCCGCACGGTGGAGCAGGAAGTGGCGAAAGCCCTGGGATCCGACATTGAGCTGGGGGAGATCCGCGGGGCCATTAAACGGATGGCGAGAAACAAGACCCCGGGCCTTGATGGCCTGCCGGTGGAGTTTTATGCAGCTTACGCTGACCTCCTAGCCCCTCGACTATTGGTGGTCTACAGGGAGGCGAAGAGGCTGGGGCGACTCCCGAGCTCGATGTGTGAGGCGTTGGTGGTTCCTCTCCTTAAACCAGGCCGAGACTCGTCCGACCCGGGGTCCTACCGTCCCCTATCGATGCTGACGGTGGACTATAAAATATTGAGCAGCATCTTGGCCTCGAGGCTGCTGGGACACATGAGTTCTCTGGTGCATGTAGACCAAGCTGGTTTCATCCCACGGCGGAACACGACTATGAATATCCGCAGGTTGTTCCGTTTGCTAGGGGAACCGTTTGTGGATGCCCCGTCCCCGGTCGTTCTGTCGGTGGACTTAGAGAAGGCTTTTGATAGCCTGGAGTGGGACTACCTCTGCACGGTGCTGCGGAGATTCGGCCTCGGGGAGGGCTTTATCAGGTGGACCACGGTTCTGTATACCTCTGCATCGGCCAGGGTCCGGGCGGGTCCACTGATTTCCTCGCGGTATCCGGTGGAACGAGGCACGTGGCAGGGGTGTTCATTGTCCCCACTTCTCTTTGCGCTGGCGGTGGAGCCACTCGCGCTGCACCTTCGATCGGGAGCCCATTATACGGGCTTGTGGACGCCTGCGGGCCCGCATTATGTTTCACTATATGCAGACGACCTGTTGCTTTTCCTGGAGGACCCGCTCGACGCTTTACGTGGAGCGGCGGCGGCGCTCACAGAGTTCGGGGAGGTCTCGGGTCTCCGTGTGAATTGGCCCAAGACCTGTCTTTTTCCGATACGCAGGGGTACTCCTGCCCCTGCCCTCAGTAGGGAGATTAGGTGGGAACCCGACTGCTTTAAGTACCTCGGGGTATTTGTTTATCACGAACACCCTGACCTACTAGACGGGAACGTTGCCCGCAGCATTCGGGCACTCCGGGGCTGCATGGCCTTCTGGGCCACGCTGCCGCTTTCGGTGGCGGGTCGGATCGCCCTGCTTAAAATGGTGGCGCTCCCCCGGTTATTATACTATTTCCGGACTCTACCGATTTGGGTCCCACCGGCCACGTTTCGACTGTTATGCTCTATGGTGGTCGGATTCCTCTGGGGATCGGGCCGCCGGCGGGTTGCCCTCAAAACCCTGATGAGGCCGAAAGACGAGGGGGGGCTTGCGGTGCCGGACTTTGAAAAGTACTATCTGGCGGCGCAGCTCCAGACCTTCACCCAGGAGGTCGCCAGGGAATTCCGGGGCCCGGAAGACGGAAGGGGAACGGGCATGGCCAGGCATGTTCTATCCTTTATAGCGCTGCGCCAGCGATTGGCCCTTCGAGACTTGTCGATGGAGGAGCGGACTATCCGCCTGTGTTGGAACCGGGCCCACGCCCGGGGCCAACTGAGGATCCCGTATGCACCTGAAATACCGTTGGGGATGTTGACGGCCCTCCCCCATGGAGGGGATTGGTCACGCTTGGCGGCCTGGGAGGATGCCGGCCTGCAGCTGGTCGGGGATCTATACGAGGACGGAGCGCTCTTGTCCTTCCAAGATCTTATTGACCGCTTTGAGATCCCCCGCGGTGACTTTCTGCTACACTCGGCCATTATGAGAGCGATCCAGGCACACTGGAAGAGCGGGCAGGAGGAACCCCCCTTATCTCAGGTGTGCCAGTACGTGATGATGTCGGCGGGCACGGTGAAGGCGGTCACTTGCCTCTACGGCAGGTTGATTAACGAAGGGTTAGCTCCTCTCACCACTCTCAGAAACCGTTGGGAGGAGGACATTGGTAGGGAGATCCCGGAGACGACTTGGTCCCAGTTGGTGAGACGAGCCTGGAAGGGCACACGCAACGCCCGTTTTCAGCTGGTACACTATTACGTTCTCCATAGAGCATACCTAACCCCGGTGAAAATCAGGCGATATTTTGCCACGAATTCGGCGGCATGCCCTAGGTGTCCGGCTCCGGAAGCGGACCTCCTACACATGTTATGGGCCTGTCCAAGTCTGTCATCTTACTGGCGGGAAGTAGAGACGACCCTGGAGGAGGTGACGGGGAGAGCCCTATCATTCGATGCGGCGGTGGGGCTCCTGCACTGGTTCCCCCATACCCCCAGAAATAAAATCACTAGTAAATTTATCGACCTAGGGCTCCTCCTGGCTAAACGAGAGGTGACCAGGAACTGGAAGGCACGGGTTGGTCCGACAGGCAGCAGATGGCACAATGAGCTTTTGAAATGGGCGGCGGGGGAGAGCGCGCTGAGATATCAACTAGCTTTGAGGCAGCGTAATGAGAAGGCGCAGGAGGCCGCGTTGGAATGGGAAACGTTGGTGCAGGCCCTCAGGGATTATTGTGCCCCCAGCGACTCTGAGAGTGAAGAAGCGACTCGCCCCGAGTCCCGGTAAACGTTTGAACTGATGGTCCTATTGCTTTCCCCGTGGGTCCCAAGGCAGAACCTGTGTAGGTGGCTCCCTGACGCTGGTGGTGGGGTTGGGTGGGTTTTCTTTTGATTAGTAGTTCTTTGTGGGTGGGGGTTCTCTTTTCTTTTGGGTTTATAGGCTTGTTTAGAAAAGCAGATGACGGACAGTGAATCATCCGGACCAGCTCAAACATCCAACTGATCCCCCTTTGCATTTCGCCGCCCGACCCCAGGGTTGTGGGCCGGATGGCTGTGTTCGGGACTGAAGGTGGGGGGCCAGTGGGTCTTGTTCAGTTGATATTGTTTATGATACAAAGCTGGTCGATACTGTAAACGATTTACTAATTCCTGCAATAAAAATATATTTAAAAAAAATAAAAATAATAAAAAAAAAAATAAGGAATGGTGAACCGGTAGGTCACTCCACACTCCTTCCACATTGCCCGCATGTAAGCTGACATGAAGTTGGTCCCCCTGTCGGACACAACTTCCTTGGGAAATCCCACTCGGGTAAAGATCCCCATTAGGGCTCTAGCCACCACTGGTGCAGTGACTGTCCTCAGAGGAATTTCCTCTGGGTACCGTGTGGCATGATCCACCAGGACCAGGATGAACCTGTGACCAGCTGTGGTTGGTGGATCTAAAGGCCCTACAATGTCGATGCCCACCCTCTCAAAGGGTGTGCTAACGACTGGAAGTGGTTCCAGGGGAGCCTTCAGCTTCACCCCTGTTTTCCCACTAGCCTGGCAGGTTACACATGTCCGACAGTAAGTGTTGGACGCCACTTTCATCTGAGGCCAGTAAAAGTGGAGGACAAGCCGAGCAAAGGTCTTGTCCTGGCCTAAGTGTCCTGCCAGAGGTATAGCATGAGCCAATTCTAGCAGAAAGGCTCGGTATTGTTGCGGGACTACCAAGGCCCTTGATGAACCAGGCAAGGGTACCTTGGGTTCACTGTAGAGGAGTCCATCCTCCCAGTAAATATGGTAATGTCCCGTAACATCACCTGCTGCCTGGGCTTCAGCCTGTCGCCTCAGTCCCTCAAGGGTGGGGCACTCCCTCTGCCCCTTACAGAATTCCTCTCTGGTAGGACCTCCCTCCACATGCCACTCAGCAGGGATGGGTAAATCCTCCAGAGAGTCTACTTCCCCCTCCACGGACTCCTGGTCCACCACGGCAGGTGGCCGATCTGTCACATGGGGTGTGGAAGCCGGAGCAGGCTCTTCCTGTCTCCGGGTCTGTCCCTTTTTAGCAGCGGGTTGGGCCATTGTTCCAGGCTCCAACCCAGGCGAACTCCCTCCCCGGGCAGTCGCAGACCGTGTGCTCACACAGGCCCAGTCAGGTGTGCCCAGCATCGCAGAATGCGTCCGGTATTCCACCTCTCTCCAAGTGTTGTGCTCCATGTCATTCCCCAACAGACAATCGACTGGCACGGCAGGGCTTACGGCAACTTGAAGTGAACCTGCAATCCCCTCCCACTCAAAGGGAACCTCAGCCAAATGATAGTGGCCCATTCTGCCGTCAGCCATCGCGGCGGGGTGGAGTACATTGGGAACCACCTGCTCTGGAGACACCAGTTGACCTCTCACCATAGTCATACTGGCTCCTGTATCTCTCAAAGCCTCCCCTCTCTGGCCATTGATGGTGACCCACTGCCCATACTTTGTAGTATTTGGGGGCACCTGGATCTTTGGAACCATCTCCCGCTCTCCCAGGGTCACTAAGGTGACACCCGCCCACTCACCCCCCTTATCTAAGGGCAACTCCTCCCCGAGCACTACACTAGCTACTCCCGGTGGTTTTCCTCCGGTGGGAGGGGGTGGTCTCTTTGGGCATCTGACATCTCCCTTATAATGTCCAACACCACCACATTCAAAACAGTGGAGAACCCTTGGCTGCTGGCTTTGGCCAGGATTAGGGTTTCTGGGCGGGTTTGCCCTAGGGGTGAAACCTGCTCCCTTTCCTTGGAAATTATATTGGGGACCTTTGGAGAACTCCTTCTTTTTATCTCCCCCCTCCTTCTTCTGGGGGGCGCCCTGTCCGGCTTTTTGAGAATCCCCTCCAGTCCCCTTTGAGGACACCCGGGTACTTGCCCAGGTATCCGCCTCCTCTGCAAGCTTCCGGGGATTGGTCAGCTTGCTGTCCACCAGGTGTTGGCGCAGCTCGGGAAAACATTTCTCGAGGAGGTGTTCTTTCAAAAATAGGTTGTACAGCCCCTCATAATCCTTCAGCTCGCTGCCCTTGACCCAACCCTCCAAGGCTTTCTTGGCGTAATCCAAGAAATCTACCCAATTCTGGGTACTCAGTTTTTGACTTCCCCTGAATTTCTGTCTGTATCTTTCAGGGGTAAGTCCAAACTTCTTCACCAGTGCCACCTTCATTGTAGGGTAGTGGGTTTGCTCATCCTGCTCCAGAGCCAACAAGGTGTCTCTGCCAGCAGGTGGCATGTATTTATACAGCCCACCCCCCCAGTGAGTTTCTAAGATCCCGTGAGCCCTTAAAGAAACTTCATATGCGGCTAACCATTTGGCAATGTCATCGCCTGTGGTGTAACTGGCAATGACATCCTTGGGTAGATAGGGTCTGGATTCCCTGGTATTCACTTTATTTACGCTGCCACCATTATCTGGATTGGGAGACCTTAGTGTTAAAGCTTGTAGGTCCATCTCTTTTATGGTTCGCTCATGGGCTAACCTCTTGTCCTCCCTTTCCATATCCATTCTAGCTAATTCCAACCTCATTCTCCTCTCCTCCCTCCTATCTTCTAGCTCGGCGTCAGTTAAACCCCTCTCTGAGACGCTGCTGCCCACCCTCGAAGGTGTCCTGGGACCTGTCAGCAGATTACCCCCTCCAGCTTGGTACAACATTGCAGTCTCAAGGACAGTGTCCCTGTCACTCCCTTCTGTGTCCGGTTCCTCCCCTGAACGAGCTTCCACCCATGCCCCTATGCTTGTCAGCAACTCGCCTTTCCTGGCACCTTTTTTAAAGAATACCCCCTGTTGCTGACACCATTCCTTGAGTTGGGTCACGGTGTAGGACTCTAGCTCTTCAAAATTTAATTCCATCTTTCCCTATGGAATAAAATAAGCACTCAGGAGAGAACCCAGAAGTGTGACCTGAGGTTAACCTCCACCCACCACCAGAAATAAATTTGAAAAAAACAAAAATTCAAATTAGGAGGGCCGCAAGGAGAAAACTCCTGGTGTAGGCCAGTGTATTGCGTTGAATTACTATTGAGTAGCTGCAACCAAGTCAGTATCCCACCGCTAGGCACCAATCTGTTGGAACCTGGGATGTCAAGTCACCTAGGGTAGCCTGGCCTAGGGTAAGACATACAATTCTAGAGGCACAAGTGTGAAGGTTGCAAACCACCCAGCAGTAAATCCACGCAATCACACATAAAAAGGACGCTACACCAATGTTGAAAAAATAAGTACTTGTTTATAAAAATAATATCTCTGCTCTTCAGTTCTCAGAATTACAACTTAATTCACTACAGTTTGTCAGGTCATAAATCACATTACTAATGAAGTTGTTAAATTATATCAATACTCAGCTTCAACAGCACATTACTTTACGTTAGTCTCCACTTTACTGGCTTTGTCTTCTTTACAGTGTCTAAACCTTTAACCACAACAAGGGCGCACACCCAGTGAGAAGTGTAGGAATTACACAAGCTGTATGATACCTCCCGTGTGCTGTATGAGGAACTTATTACTTCCCTCAACCCAAAGGTACTTCAACACCACATTAGTAGATACCCCTTCTTATAACAACTGTTGAATAGTTTCTTCACTTGTTTCTTCCCTTGACCCCCTCTGTAAAGGAAGCAGGCATCACACTCAACAGTATTGCCAGGATTACTGACTTGACAACTTGCCCTGCCCTAATGACCAATAAGGCTTTCTTGTGCAGTGCTCAAGTACATTGGGAGAATTTCCCAGTCTCAATAACCTAGATTAGTCAATTCTGCCCCTGGATCCACACTAGGGACTTGTGTGAGGTATTCTTAACTGTAGGACCTTCCTGTACTGTGTCCAGTCCTTACCAACCCAGATTCCCACCTTACTTGTGGCTCGTTGTGGGTGTTGCTTCAGCTGTCGTGGGAAGTTGAAGGCAGCTGGAGCTCACCGCCGATCTCCTTCCTGTCAGCGTCGCCTCCCCTCCTCACCAGCCAGGCCACTCAGGAATACGCCCCTGTGCTGAGGAGAGGTCGCGCTGATCTGTTCTCGCTGTTAGGAGCTCCCGCCGGTGTCCCACTGTTTCTTCGTCAAGGGGGGGCCTCTGGGGGTATTGGGCGCCTGTACCACGGGGCAAACGCGGGGGTTAGCGGCTCCGGGAAAGCGCCGCCTCTCTTCAGACCTGCCGCCCGCTCACGGGGCAAGCGCGGGGGATTAGCGGCTCTGTGGAAGCGCCGCCTCGCTCTAGCACTGCTGTCCGCTCACGGAGCATGCGCGGGAAACTAGCGGCTCCACAACTCTTCAGCTGCTGACTCCGAGTCGCTACCACATCCGGGCGCTCTCTTCCCTCTTCAGCAGGAAGATCGAACACCCCCTGACTGCACTTCCGGGATGAGGGCTGCGAGTCCGGCAGCTCTCTCACGACGTCCACGTCACCTTCCTCCCGCGCCTCACGAGGATGAAGCGAGCACCTGGCAGCAATTGCAGGTGAGGGGGCAGATAGTGAAATGGGACGGCAAAGAGAAAGAAGGGGTGATCAGAACCCTCTGGCACACACCAACCCCAGGGGGGCGGCTAACAGTCCTGGAGCAGTTACCAGTCCCTGGACAGAGGCTGGGGACAGGGGGCACACTCCTCAAAAGTCTCTCCAACTGGGCAGAGGACTGCGCTCCGCAGCGCTGCAGTCTCCTTCTCCTGTTTACACCCCAATATTTTTAAGCTAGGGGTTAGTCAGGCGCCCAGGGTCTCCCTTAACCATACAGAGCGGGGACAAGACTAGGATCCAAAAGGAGGAGTAGAGATGTGGATCAATTAGGCTGCTTCCCAGTCCAGGAGGTCAACCCTTGCACTAGCCTCTCCCCACCTTCCAAGATAGCCTGTCCTCCAGCTGATTCTCTCTGGCAAGACAAAATGGCTGCCCAGCATTCCGCCTTATATAGGCTGACCCTCTGTGGTCCAGAAGGGACCAGAAGGTTCTGGAACGCCCTACACTAGTCTATGGGCAAGTTCTGAGTTTGGCAGTTAGGGCAGTTGGTAGCCACCATTTTGTGGTTCCAACTATTCCTGTCAGAACAGGCCTCTGGGCCTGAGGTGGAAAACTATGAGGGGGAAAAAGAACACCTATCCCCTTGACCAACACCTAGAAAAAGTCAGAGGACAAAAATTATTAACCCTTTCGCTGCTGATGACGAGCTCAGCTCGTCATCACCCACGGGTGTCGTGTGCTGATGACGAGCTGAGCTCGTCATATCTGCACCAGAATCGCAATTTGCAGCACAGCGCAAAAATCCCCGCAGCAGCCATGTGGTTAAGGGTATGAGGGGCAAAAAGGGGACAAAATAAATAATAATTTGGAGGGACTACGCAAAAAGCCATACAGGTCTAACAGAGTTGTTACGAGGACCGCGTTTTGAAATACACGGTACCCCCGAACCAATTTGGTAAGACCAAAATTAACCCATGATTACTCCACCATACAGGTGTTTACGGGGACTCCATATCCTTCCCGCGATTGACCATGAGGCCCAGCTTAGCCTCTTAAAACGTATGTTTTCCTCTGTGTTTGTGATCGTCGTGTTCTGTGTTGTATATAGACACTGCGCTACTTTTGTGTTTTGAATGTAAATACCTTCACAGTATGTTACACTGGGTGTTCCGACATTTGGGACCACTCATTTTTTAAGGGTGCATGTAAAAGGGGTGCAAGTTTAGACAATTCCGTTCCTATGGACACAATGCTTTTTTCTATAAATATCACAAGACGCCTCTGAATTTTGAACTTATAGACTCTTTTTAATGCGAGTATAGCAAAGAAACGTTTTTGAGCCTATAATATTTGAATTGTCTTTTTCTTTACAGATATGCCATTGATTTGCAGAGAAAATAGTATGTATAATTCCATATTAAATTAGGCATACCTTTCACATTTTTAGAGTGGCACTCACAGGGCGGGACCCTGTGAAGTCCTGAAGAAGAGCTGAGGGGTACAGCTCGAAACTAGTTGACCTTTTTACTAGGGTACTGTTTTTCATAATAGAACCAGCCCACCCAGTAAACCACCCCACTTTTAATATATCCGCTAGGCGCATGAATAAAGTTTGTTTAGCTCACTAGTAGGATATTTTTAACCCTCACCACTCCACTCACTTCCCCCTTTTTCACATGACACGACACATAGGGCCTGATTCCGATCCTGGATTTTTTTTTCCATACAAATAGGATTTGTATTTTTTTTCCATACAAATTGTACAAGTCCCTTCCAAACCGTGTAGTACGATTCGTACGGGAAAAATACATACAGATGGGCCCAATCCTTACAAATCGGATCGGGAAAAGCTGTACGACACGGACTTGTAAAAAAGACCATACAAATTGTAAAAAGGCTGTCCAACCCGTCAAGTACGATTCGTACCAGTTTGTCAGCATACGATTTGTATGGAAAATGGCCTATATACGGGGAATGACTCGTACCGGGCAACAAAGCGAACCCCTATACGCCTCATACCCTGGTATGACTCGTTCTGGGGGGTACGACTCATACCGGGGTACGGGTCGTATAGAGGTATGAGGCGTACAGGGGTCCCCCCACATGCGAGGCATGTGTATGGTGCGTACACCAAAATCGCATATGTGCGCACCGTACCCCAAAATCGCCCGTGTACGCACTGTACCCCAAAATCACGTATGTACGCACCGTACCCCAAAATCGCCCATGTACGCACCGTACCCCAAAATCGCCCATGTACGCACCGTACCCCAAAATCGCCCGTGTAAATCACGTATGTACGCACCGTACCCCAAAATCGCCCATGTACGCACCGTACCCCAAAATCACCTGTGTACGCACTGTACCCCAACATCGCGCATTTACACACCATACATGCGTGATTTTGGGGTACGGTGCGTACACGGGCGATTTTGGGGTACAGTGCTTGTACGGTGCGTACACGACCAGTTCCCCTTCATCGCGTATGTATGCACCGTACCCCACTTTCCGTGTCATCCATACACACTGTGCATATGCACCGTACCCCTGTATTCATGGGGTGTACGACACGTACATGGGGGGTCTGTCTCGTACTGTTTTAGGGGCGTACAAGGCTTTTCCCGCACTTTTTGGCTCTTGTAAAAAAAGAGCCGTACCGCATGCCGTTTGTACGAATCGTACTTGCCGGGATGTAAACTGCTGCCGGTAATACATGGGAACGTCGCGTACAGAGCAATCCGAATCGGAATCGCTTGTATATACGAGTTGTATGGTCTTTTTTACAATTTGTATGGAGCGCGTCTATTTGTACGGATTGTACTGCCTCCTTACAAGTACGAGTTGTATGGAGAAAACGCTCCATACCACGGTTTGTACAGCGTTTTTCCAGGATCGGAATCAGCCCCATAGTCTACACAAAAAAGTGCTCTACGCAATTTCGTTAGTCGTAGCACGCCTCAACCCGCAGCGGGTTGGGAAGCCCCTATGATGAAGCATGTCACCGTGAGGAAACTCCGGTGAGTGAGGGGACTAAAGAAAAAAAGTTTTTTTCCCCTTGCCCAATTTGTTTCCTTTGAGACATATCCAATTTCGGAAATGTCCTATCTGACTAGGTTACTTCCTGCCAGGGTCTTGTTTGCTTCCTGCCAAGGTCTAGTTTACTTCCAGCCAGGGTCTAGCTTCCTTTTCAGACGCTTCAGCCATGGGATTTCTGTGCCAGGAAAGCATGCTGAGGTTTCAGGGGACCCGAGAGCTCAATGCCCCTGCAGAATCCCAAGGGTAGATAGAGCGCGGTTTAATGCATGGACAGGTGGGGTTGGGATGGGGTCAGGTGGTCTCACGTGCTCACTAATGGCTGTAGGATGTCATGGGTAAACGGGGCCCTCTGATTCTAGGGGTCTCACTACGTGTGGTCACGTGTGAGTATCGAATGAAGCATGAGCGGCGGAAGCGGGAGGAATATTGGGGTACTAGGCCTGCAGACACCGGGGATGGGTTAGATCGGGGTGTAGGTAAACCTGCAGACAGGGGGGGGGGGGGGTAGATCGGGGTGTAGTTAAGCCTGCAGACACGGGGGGGGGGTTAGATCGGGGTGTAGGTAAGGCTGCAGACACAGGGGGGGGGGGGGGGTAGATCGGGGTGTAGGTAAGCCTACAGACACGGGGGAGGGGGGGGGGGGGGGGTAGTAAGCCTGCAGACACTGGATGCAGGCTCGCTTTGCTAACTCCACTAGCAGCGGTTTCTCTGCAGCGGGCTTGAGCTGGGAAGAAGGGTTTGAAACTCACGTCTTCAAAGGCCAGAGTTTGTGCTTCTGGGGAAGGGTTGGGAGGATGAAGGAGGGAGGGAGGGAGGGAGGGTGGGGGCCTCCGGCAGCTCATTTGGTGGGTGATGGAAACGTTTGATTCCGCTAAACCTGGGTTTCGGAAATTGCTGAAATTACAGCCTTTAATGCCCTGACACGTCATTCCGGGCTGATGGATGGCTTTTGTCCCCGCTTGTGAAACATCTGTTTGTGCGCAGACAGGAGGCTTTGTGTGCAGCGGTGAAGATAGCAATAATGTATGTATTTCTTGTTTAAAGCAATCTTATAAGTATGTATATTTATAGACAGACAGACAGCAGGTAGACAGATAGACAAATAGATAGACAGACAGACAGACAGACAGATAGATAGATAGATAGATAGATAGATAGATAGATAGATAGATAGATAGATGATAGATAGATAGATAGATAGATAGATAGATAGATAGATAGATAGATGATAGATAGATAGATAGATAGATAGATGATAGATAGATAGATAGATAGATAGATAGATAGATAGATAGATAGATAGATAGATAGATAGATAGATGATAGATAGATAGATAGATATTAGCAAACACATGTTTTAAACATTCTCCGTTTCTGGTGCCTCACCCGATAACATGCCCTCCACCAAATGCCAATCCGGCTAATTTTATTTGCTAATGTTGTAAGGAATTCTGGTAAGTCCTCTGCTAGGGCTGGGCATCACAAAGATGTGCCACCATGCCTTAGTACTTTTCTGCTGCACTCTAGAAAACAGCACCCGAACGTAGTTGTGCCCAAGCCCCCGTCCATATCACACTATTCTTTTTTAAAAATAAAAATATAATCCCTGGTGTTCAAGTGAATTGCATGTCCCCCTGGATATGGCAGATTGGTATCTAGCCCACTCCATTCTGTTTTTAAAAACATTATACCTGGTTGCAGTGGGTTTTCCATTGCGCCTCCTCCCAGGAGGGCATACTGGGTGCTGACGCAATTCAAGAAGCACCTCAAGGCTGGCTCTTGGACTGAACCGCAGATGCATCTCCCCCCCTCCACCTCAGCGCCTTCAGACCTTCACGGGTGAGCAGTCTCACTTCATAAGAAATCTGATTGATTGATTATTGAGGGTGCTTCACTCTATTACCTCTGGGGGGAAAGTCATACATCTAGGGCATGGTGCACAGTCTAAATATCGAGTTTTTAATATACACCTACAGAAATATCTAGTTGGAAATATCAAAGGTACAGACCTTTGAGCCTGGTCGCTCTCTGCGCTCTCAGACCCAATCTTTGCTCCAAGTACCATGGATCAAAAAGGACAGACAGGGAGGCCAAACCCTCTCCTACCGAGGCCCCACCCTCTGTAACTCCCTGCCCCTTACCCTTAGGCAAAATCCTAATTTGGCCGCCTTTAGGAAATGTTTAAAGACCCACCTGTTCCTGACCATGTAGATGCCTTTCACTGCCTGATGATCTTTCTCTCTTAATATAGCTTTGGTAAGAACACAAGCGCGGAGATACCCCTTCGGGGGTCGAATTCCTGCTCTATACAAGCAAATAAATAAATAAATATTGAGGTCAAGAATATCGTTGGACAGAATATCGACCCTAAGGTAAGTAATATCGAGTTTTTTTATATCTTTGTTAATAATATCGAAGTCAGTAATATCAATATCAAATATATCGATGTTACTAATCTCGATGTTACTAATATCGATATTTGTATTATTGTTATGTATTTTATTATGTATTTAATATGTATGTGTTATATGTTTTTTGTTAAGTATTTTACTTGTTTTAAATTATATATGTAATATTTTTATATATTAATAATGGTATTTTTAAGTCCATTTCATGTTATAATGAACCCGGAGCGGGTTGTGGGTTTATAGGGGAATAGGGTGGGAAGTAATTTAATTATACTAAATGAATTATTAATTTTTAGGAATTATAAATTAATTGTAATTAATTTTTGCTTTTAAGTTCTGTAGCGGGTTGTGGGTTCATAGGGGAATTGGGTGGGAAGTAATTTAATTGTTATTAAGTAATGATTTATTTTTTGCTATTGATAACTAATTTATTTTAAATTTAATTATTAATTGGCAATTATTTCAATTGGTAAGTAATTTTTTTAATTGGTAATGAATGTTTGCAATTGGTAATTTTTTAATTGGTAATTAATTGTTTTAATTGGCAATTAATATTTTTAATTGGTAATTCATTTTTATTATTGGAAATTATTTTTAAATTAATGTTTCATTAAAAGTATTTTGGTACAAAAAATAAGTTTATTGTTTAATGTTTTTTAATTGCTAATCAATTTTTAATAATTAATATGTTTTTTGTTATGAAAAATATTTTATTGTTCAATATTTTGTATTTGGTAACTAATATTTATTGGTATATATTGTTAATTTATTGTTAATTAATTATTCAATTGTAATCATGTTTTTAAAAATTATTAATGGGTATTTGTAAATGATGTAGAGTTATTTAAAATTTAAATTATTAATTATTTTAAATACAAAAATTATTTATAAGTATGTTATGTTTAATTTTTACGCTATCCAACGCTTTTCCTACTGTTGCCCTCTCTGGAGTAGGAATAGTCATTTTTTCCCCTACGCTATCCAACGCTTTCTCTACTGTTACACTTTCTGGAGTGGGAATAGTAATTTTTACCCCTACGCTATCCAATGCTTTCCCTACTGTTGCACTCTCTGTAGTGGGAATAGTAATTTTCACCCCTACGCTATCCAACGCTTTCCCTACTGTTACATTCTTTGGAGTGGGAATAGTAATTTGTAACCCTATGCTATCCAACGTTTTCCCTACTGTTGCACTCTCTGGAGTGGGAATAGTAATGTCTACCCCTACGCTATCCAACGCTTCCCCTACTGTTGCACTCTCTGAAGTGGGAATAGTAATTTTTACCCCTACGCTATCCAACGCTTTCCCTACTGTTGCATTCTTTGGAGTGGAAATAGTAATTTGTACCCCTAGGCTATCCAACGCTTTCCCTACTGTTGCACTCACTGGAGTGGGAATAGTTATCTTTACCCACCCGCTATCCAATGCTTTCCCTAGTGTTGCACTCTTTGGAGTGGGAATAGTAATTTTTACCCCTACGCTATCCAACGCTTTCCCTACTGTTGCACTCTTTGGAGTGGGAATAGTAATTTTTACCCCTAAGCTATCCAAAGCTTTCCCTACTGTTGCACTCAGTGGAGCGGGAATAGTAATTTTTACCACTTCGCTGTCCAACGCTTTCCCTACTGTTGCACTCATTGGAGTGGGAATAGTAATTTTTACCCTCCCGCTATCCAACGCTTTCCCTAATGTTGCACTCACTGGAGTGGTAATAGTAATTTTTACCCACCCGCTATCCAATGCTTTCCCTACTGTTACACTCTCTGGAGTGGGACTAGTAATTTTTACCCCTGCGCTATCCAACGCTTTCCCTACTGTTTCAATCTCTGGAGCTGGAATAGTAATTTTTACCCCTACACTATCCAACGCTTTCCCTACTGTTGCACTCTCTGGAGTGGGAATAGTAATTTTTACCCCTACGCTATCCAAAGTTTTCCCTACTGTTGCACTCTCTGGAGTGGGAATAGTAAATTTTACCCCTATGCTATCCAACGTTTTCCCTACTGTTGCACTCTCTGGAGTGGGAATAGTAATTTTTACCCCTACGCTATCCATCGCTTTCCCTACTGTTGCATTTTCTGGAGTGGGAATAGTAATTTTAAGTCCTATCGTATCCAATATTTCAATTACTGTAGTTTTTTTTGGACTTTGAATAGTGGTTTTATTTCTTTAGCTAATTAATATTTTTTGTATTATTTTAGATAATGTAGTATTTAATTAATTTTAAAAATAGTGAAAGTATATTTAATTTTTTTAATTTATCAAACATAATTTTTTACGTTTTATTTATGTTATTATTTTGTGTTTATAGATGTATTTGTGATATATAATATTTTTTATTAATTTATAATTAAAATAGTTATCAAAAAATTTATTATTAAGTAAGTATATATTATATATTTTATGTATATGTTTAATTAATGTTTTATTATTATATATTTATTATTTATTAATTTTATACATCATTAAATATTTTTAACTATGTTTATTTTATTTATAAGTATTATTTACTTTATTTTACACTTTTTTTTAACAGAATAAAACAATATTTTTAATTACGATATTTTTAACATCGATATTTTGGTTTCAATATTTTTGTACTTACCATATTGTAGATAGGATGTCGATATTTTTGCCTTCGATATTCCAGCGTCGATATTTCTGTAGGTCGATATTTTGTCGGTCGATATTCTGTCAGTGATTCCTAGGGCATTTATAGAAAGAGGAAAGGCCCAATGCATGTCCCACATATTTATTTTTTAATAACAATTAAATCCCTGGTGTTTCCTGCGTACTTCCTAGACTTTTTGACTGTTTTGATCTAACGAAGTCCTTCGACTCATCCTTCAGAAAAGCGTGTTCTGTGTCTTGTTCGGCTCTTTTCTGAACTGTTGAATGTTTACAGTATTCAGCTATTCTTCTGCCTCCATCGTCACCCCTCATAGTCCTTGCCAGGAAGTTTCTGACCTTACATTTTACCTCCTTTCACTGAGACACCTGTTTCCTCCACATTGTTTTGTTCATAGAGAGACAAAGTGGCTATGAAGGGGAGTCGTCCTTACCTGCTTAAGCTAAACCTAAATGAACTGGGAGCCGTTGCCATCCTTTGCTTGACATAACCCTTGTTAGGACATGACACCCAAAATGTGACAGAATACCTGTTCTGAAACTGTGGAGATAGAGACTGGAAATCTAAGGCATTGGCAGACCGACAGAGTGCGCTGTCAGTGAGTTGGTGTGTTCAAGAAAGGTGCTGGTTGAGTCGCTCAACGATCTTATATAAATGTGCATGATCTGGGTGCAATCGGGGAAAGAGTTCATGCAATTGTGCAAGATTTTGACATAATTACACAAGGTGTTGGTTAATCCCAAAGGGAGTTTATGTAATCGTGCAAAAAATAGATGTAATCACTGAAGGAGTCATGCAGGAGCTAGCAACTTCTATAATGAAATATGAAGGTAAACACTGGACAAGTGGACAATATATAAACTTTATTATCTGTGGTTTGCTTCCAAATAGCAACATCCTGAAGTACTGTTAGATGTCTCATAAGGTGTGGCTGAAGACCTCCAAGCGATGGACATGAAAGACCAATGATATCTAAACACAGGAGACCATGGGACGATGGACTCCCACCAACAACATCCATGTCTACTTCACCCTACAGACGGGCTCAACAGCAGCATGGACGTGTCTGCTGAATATTGAAGTCTGGACTTCCCAACAGCAACATCCTGAGACACTGTTCGATATCTCATAAGGTGTGGCTGAAGGCCTTCAAGTAATAGGACATGAAAGATCAATAATGTCTAAACACAGGAGATTGTGGGACAATAACATCCATGTCTACTTCACTCCACAGCCGGCCTCATGGGAAGCATGGAAATGTCTGCTGAATATTGAAGGACTGGACTTCCCAACAGCAACATCCTGAGGTACTGTTAGATGTCTCATAAGGTTTGGCTGAAGACCTCCAAGTGATAGGACATGAAAGACCAAGGATATATAACCACAGGAGACTGTGGGACGATGGACTTCCACCAACAACATCCATGTCTATGTTACCCCACAGACGGGCTCAGCAGCAGCATGGACATGTCTGCTGAATATTGAAGGACTGGACTTCCCAACAGTAACATCCTGAGACACATTTAGATGTCTCATAAGGTGTGTCTGAAGACCTCCAAGCGATTGATTAAAGACCAATAATGTCTAAACACAGAAGGTAGGCTTCCTCCAACAACATCCATGTCTACTTCACCCTACAGACAGGCTAATGGGGAGAATGGACACGTCTGCTCAACACTGAAGGACTGGAGATGGTGATGGACAAGAAAGGGATAACCCCATGTCAGAAAATCAACAGTTCTTGACTGAGCTGCACTCTCCAGGTCAGTCTCCCTTGTTTAGGAGTGAGGCATATGTTCCTTATGTATTAGGACAAGTATCTGTGTGACTGGGTGTGTCCATCACGATGAATACGCTGAATGATATAGGCAAGCACATTCCAAGGCACCTTCTCTACTAGGGGACAGAAAACATTGCAACAACAAAACAAAAGATTCCCGATTCCTCAAGTGTGCCAGAGATCACCCCTTGACAAAACCCGTAGAGGCAGGCGGAAGTGACCTGATAGTTTCAATCTGGAATATTGGCTCCTCGTTATTCCCTACTGAGGATTGAGGCAGTGTTGTTCTTTTACCCACAACTAGGAGAGGACAGGGGCATGAAGTAACACAGCCGAGTGCCCCCAGTCAAACTCCTGCGCCTGCAGGATCCCAGAACCACCTCAGGCCCCCTGGTGGGTTGCACTGTTCCGTGGGTGTCGCCCCTAGCCACAATCCTGGCTGTGGTTACGTGAAATGCAGATGCGGACACCACAGAAGCCTCATCTAGAGCCAACGAAGGACCTTCCACAAACTTGCAGCCCATGTCTGCAATCCTGCTCCTGTTCTCTCCTAGAGTGTCTGTATTGTCCTCCAAAAAGGTTGAAGTCATTGAGCTGCAGGCCATGTCTAAAGTACTGTCCCTGTTCTCTGCTAGGACAAGAGTGTCCACTAGAGCCAATGTGTGTGCTTTTAAAGAGGCAGGACCCCTTGAGGAGCTCCCGCTATGTAAAGTCTTGTCACTGCAGGACTCTGGGATACCTTCCTGTCCGACCATCTTCCCCGCTGCTGAGGAGCTCCCGCTATGTAAAGTATCGTCACTGAAGGACTCTGGGATACCTTCCTGTCCGACCATCTTCCCCGCTGCTGAGGAGCTCCTGCTATGTAAAGTCTTGTCGCCCCAGGACTCTGGGATACCTTCCAGTCCTGCCATCTTCCCCGCTGCTGAGGAGCTCCTGCTATGTAAAGTCTCATCATCGCAGGACTCTGGGATACCTTCCTGTCCGACCATCTTCCCCGCTGCTGAGGAGCTCCCGCTATGTAAAGTCTTATCACTGCAGGACTTTGGGATACCTTCCTGTCCCGCCATCTTCCCCGCTGCTGAGGAGCTCCTGCTATGTAAAGTCTCATCATCGCAGGAGTCTGGGATACCTTCCTGTCCTGCCTTCTTCCCCTCTACTGCTGTGGAGATGTTCTTTACTCTTGGGTGTGATGGCAAAGTTGGCCCCTTCTCTTGGCCACCTGCCAGCTTCCGTTTGTCTGATTCCACGCCCTGGGTTTGGCGGAAGCATCGGAATAGGCCAAAGATATCCTTGCGGAACCTGGAGCTCATGCCCATGTAGATGAAGGGGTTGTAGAAGGTGGCTGACTTGGCAAAGAGGCTGGCCAGGACGCTGGTGAGCGGAGGCACCTGCACACCGCAGGCTGACCACATGGAAATGACGGCGTAGGGCGACCAGGCCAGCAGGAAGGCCATGCAGACCACAAACGACACCTAGAAGCAAGGCAGACAAGAGCTTTAGGTCACGGATCAGGAAAAAGGAACTACAACACAACCAAGACGTGAGCGGTGTGCCCTTCTGTTGGTGAAGGGATGTCTTGTGACCTGATCTTAATATATGCAGACAGCATTGGAGAATTTAAGATGTGTGTAAATCCATTTCAAACTGTATGAAATACTGAGCAATGTATTCCCCCCCCCCCTCCCCCACCCTTCCCAAAACATTTAGGGCCAGATGTAGGTAATTCCTATTTGCCGACTCTTAAATACCGAATTTTACCGATTCGGTATTTAAGAGTCGGTAAATAGGAAGGGGGGAGATGTAGGTAATTCGAATTTAAGAATTACCGAATCGGTAGGATTCAGTATTTACCGATTCGGTAAATACCGAATCGGTATTGCCCATTGATTCCTATGGGCCTTGAAGCCCATAGGAATCAATGGGCAATACCGATTCGGTATTTACCGAATCGGTAAATACAGAATAATGCAAGGGTGCAGGGGGTGTTGTAAAATAAGGATCCACAAGTTGAGGGTCATAAGTAGTGGTTTATTTAGAATAAAGATCCCATCCACAGGTGAACATCCAGCCAGCATCAATGTAGGATTGTAACTGCCTGGTGAAACAAAGCATAACATTCCAGGAGATGTGCAAGAGATTCCAGTGCCTCATGACATCAGCGCAGCTATGTCATGAAGCACAGACACACAGAACCACGATGCCACAGGTGTCACTTTGACACCCTCTAGCACCCCAATTCCGGACTTGTGTGCCATGTGTTACACAGACATGCCCTAAGGACATGTCTGTGTGTCACATTGCACAGGTGTGCATGCACAGATGTGCATGCACAACTGAATCCGGTATTTTACCACACAATAGGATTGTGTGGTAAAATACCGACTCTTAAGGGCCTGTGGCACTCTTAGGAGTGCCACCTACATGTGGATTTACCGAATCAGTAAATATACCGATTCGGTATTTTACCGATTCTGTAGATTTACAGATTCAGTAAATTTACAGAATCGGTAAAATATAGGCCCCCTACATCTGAAAACCCTAATACCGGTCGGTAACGGCCAAATTCGGTCGTTACCTACCGGTATTAGGGCTCCTACATCTGGCCGTAAATAGTTCATGTGCTCCCAGCAGGCATTTAAAGATCATTTTTACTCCCATTATTAGCTGCTCTGCAGGTCCTCGCACACTCAATGCCACGGTCCTTAATTCATTCTGAATGGTATAGGCGGGGTGGGGCTGTCAATGGGACACGTGAGCCAAAAGGCCATTGCAGGCTCCATTGATGATGTAGGACCAAATTATAGGGCAGTTTACACTGCACGGAAAGGTCAATCGTTCAGCGTATTAGTAAATGCATTTTCATATAGAATTTTCTACCACATGGTTCCCATTTCTGATTGCACACGTGTATTAAATACCAAATGTAAAGGTAGTATGATTATATGACTATAATGGTTTACAAAATATATCCTAATGGTTTAGAAAATGCAAAGAAAGAAACTATACACATTCAGTAGAAACCATTCAAAATGGTATCCTCCAATAATAATGATTTAGGGCCTTAGACTTTGGCAGAAAGGGTATATGACCACTGACATGGCCGAGTAACCTGTCTGCCAAACTCACAGTCCGCTGGCTCAAGTTAGAGTCAAGAGAGTGGCCATCTTTCAGCGGTAGAAACTTCGACTGCCCAACAGACACAGAGCATCCGGTCCAAGTACCGCTACTATCGACCCCGGCGAAATGGACGTATTTCTGCTCATGAGCGCCAGGGCAAATCTGAAGGGCCAGAGCAGGCAAAACAAGACTTGGCGATGCCAATAAGTCTTGGATTTGCGAGAGTTAGAGCTATTGGCGTTTTAAATTACAATGTCTTTTACCCATGTGTTTGCGTTTGGAGTGGAGTGGATGTATGGGGTGTGGAGTGGAATTATGTGGCTTGGATTGGAATGGTTAGTTGTGGAACTGTGTGGGGTGGATTTGTGTAGTCGAATTATGTGGCATGGTGGATAGATAGGGGTGAGAGCTGCACAGAATAGATAGGCAGGAAGACAGAGCAGAAGAGGTAGTTTGTGCATGAAGTTCTGAATGAACTCCAGACAGAAGTGCAGAAAGAGTGTGTGAGAAAGAGAGAGAGAAGGGGGAGAGCAGGCCACAGACGAATAAGGAGGGTGCGCTTGTGTACACAGAAAACACCCCACAAAGAAGAGGGAGCACCTCTGTACGCAGAAGACACCCCAAGAGGAGGAGGAGAGCATGGCATTGAGGGACAGACACCTTGAAAAGGTGCAGGAACGAAACTGTGCTTGAAGAGCTGAAGTCAACCACATGAGAGAGGCAGGAAGAGTGTGAGAGAGAGGGGCTTCCCAAAGAAACCTTCTCAACCTAAAAGTAAGGCAGGCCTTCAGAGAGGCAGTGACCACCCACCAGCCAACGTTGGGGCATCGAGGGTGGGCACTGGACCATGGGAGGCGTGTGAGCCGACAGAGAGAGCAAGGAAAGAGACAGGCTATGCACATCTTCCAGTTTCAGAGCATAAGTGAGAACAGCACTGAGACGAGTGGGCGGGGCACCCAGAGAGAGGGGATGAGAGGTGTACGAGTTCACAGCAGGCAGGAAGTACAGGAAGGCAGCATGTATGAGCCGGCAGTAGAAAGAGGAGAGAGGGAGTGTGAGGGAGGGATTAGAGGGGGCAGTAGGAGTGGGAGGGAGAATGTGAGTGGCAGTGTGGGTGTGTGGGAGAGATGACAGGGTTGGTGGAAGTGCGAGGGAAAGATGCAGTAGTGTGATTACGAGTGAGAGGCGACAGTCGGTGGGAGTGTGAGGGAGAGATGAGAGGTGGGAGTGGGAGTGTGAAGGAAAGGTGACAGGGTTGGTGGGAGTGGCGTGTCCTAGCTTCATTTGCTCAGTCCTACCCTTCCCCGTGTGTCTCACCACCACAGCTGTCGGGTTTCCTGGGAGAAGACATACAAGAAAATACTGCTCCTTGCCACACACAATTAGTCCAACTACCTTCCACTGCTAAGCAGCAACTGATAGTTTGATGCAATGCATGTACCCATATTTGGTTAAAATGTTTAATTCAGACTATGTGTGCCTGTGTATGTCTATATATAGATGTGCTAAGAAAATATATTTTACCTTTGGCAGATCACTTACTCTTTCACCATTATTACACTCACATTTACTCCACACCCATACATCTGTCATTCATCCACCATCACTAAGCAGGACGGAGTATGTCAAAATGTATACTCTTTTAGATATAGTGTGCCACTTTGCAGGTATAATTTTAGTTGTTTAAATACGTTTTTCTTAGAAAATGCATATTTACTTTTTGGGTCTTGTACTTCAACTCATATAAAAAAATGTTTTTGCCAAATGTATATTATTAGTTAAAACACAATCCTCAATAATTTCAACACATAATTGCTATATTAAAAATACAAAAAGTTACACCAGATGTCATGCTTCATCATAGGGCTATTGCTCCTCGTTGGGCCAGCACTGCAATGCCCAATGGGTCCGCCGAAGGGTCACTGTGAGAAGTTGGCCTGGCATATGCTCTCCACTATTCTAGTGGGAACCTTGCACCAGTCCAAATGACCACTTATTGATGGTAGGTTAGAGACAACCTTATAGAAAGCTATCCTAGTGGTAGCTGTGGAGAGCAGCCGTCAGGCTGAGTCTTGAAGGAATGTAAAGCAGCTTGTTTTACCAGTCTATAATCTTGCGAATGACCAAATGAAAAGAGATCCACACCAGGTATATATATAAAATATATGTATTTATTCTAAACACATCCCTCTAGCCTCCTTATGAGGCTAGAGACTAAAGTACATTCAGTAAACTTAATAGCACACAGTAAATTAGCACAATATACGTTGATCCCCAGGGGTGTACCAAACCATATATTAAGAAAGTGGTATAAGTACCACGACTTACATAGATACAAGGCCTAAAGCCTTCAGAACCGCTGGGGCCTCCAGGAACCACCCAAAGTAGTGACACAGGGGATCCACGGGGGACGAGTGCAGTGTCTAAACACAGCCGCGAATCACCATTAACTTCTATGGGGAAAGTTGTGGTTGGAAATTTAAAGATAAAGGACACTTAGAAGAGGACTTGGAGCAAACCCCTTTAGAACTAGGAGGTTCTAGAGTCAACACCCACGGGAGCACCGAAGTACTCGAGTTACCTCACCCAGGGAAGCCGGGTGCATAAGTGTCTTTACGTGTCGGGTTTTGTTGGCGATTTCAATGGAGAGCTGCTGCAAAGTGCTGCTGCCGTCCAAGTGGAAAGTGTCCGGGTGGATCCAAGCCTGGGTTGGAGATGTGAAGAACCTGAAAGCAGAGGGGACAGAGTCTGGTTCACTAGCCAGTGACCAGGAAGGCGATGAGCGGATGCCCACCGATGTCTGGTGATTTCAGGTGTAGACGGTGAAGCTTGACTCTTCAGCCACAAGGACCAGGAGGCGTTGACAATGACCGGGTGCTGGATTCGAGCTGTCCCACAAAGGATGTCGAGTGCTGCGGTGTCGGTTTCCGGATTGGACTCAACAAGCCTTGGCAACAGCAACCCATGCTGAAAGCAGAGATTGGCTTCGGTGCAGACCACTGGGGTCTGATGGACTCACCTCTTGGTAGGGAGTCAGGGCACATCTGGAGCAACAAGGGAAGCCCAAGAAACAGAAGAGTTACCTTTGTGGGGACCCACCTGTCGACGGACCAGGGATCGCGAAGGGGCCTCAAGCAGAAATGCTAGAAGCAGGCTCACGGAACACTCGTGGAGTGTAGGCCCACAATTTTCGGTGCAGATAGTGCTTGGGGCTTGGACTACAAGTAGCCCAATGCACAACTTCGGAAAAGCTCGGGAAGTTGATACACTAGCAAATTTATTTATTATTTATTTATTAATGCCATTTGTAGAGCGCGTACAAATACCCTTGGGCGTCTCGGCGCTAAAAGTGCATTGATGTCTCACCATGATCAGAAAGTACGGAGATGTGGATTACTGATTGAATAACCATGTTTTCAGTTTCAAATGCGTACAGTGTCCAAGAGTTCCGGTTCCACATCACTTGTGAGGGCTGCAGGTCTCAGCTTTGCTGGGATCTCGTGTCGGCCTCTGAGAAGTCTGGAAGTCCATGCGCAAATACTTCGGAGTCCAGTGGGAGCTTCAGAAATGCAGACCAGCAAAATGCTTCTTTGGTGCCTGTTTGAACAGGGGAGTCACTCCTTGACCCCAAGGGAGATTCTTCCATCTTCTAGTCGTGTAGAATGTCGAAGTTCCAGGATATATGTTGCAGAGTTTCGTCCAGGTGTAATCTGAAGTCCTAAGGACTGGGGTCCTATACTTATACTAAGATAGGGTGTTGGACATACTCTGCGACAGGAAACCTATTGTCCAGGCCTCCCCTGCCGGAGTTTCGTCCAGCAGCAGGAGGTCAGACTCGTGTCTGTGGCTGCAGCATCCATTTTGTGATTCTAGGGTTCTTTTAAACCATGGGTACTCATAGTACGGCCCGGCAAGCCTTCCCTGGCGGCCCGCGGACCTTGCAGACAATTTACCAATTAAAAAAAAAAAAAATGACAGAGTGCCTGCAAACACTGGGGGCTGAGACTCTGCTGCTCTGTGGGGGCGCGGGCATTCCAGTTATAGTTAGAGTGGAGCTGCAGGGGCGCTAAGAGGTGAAAGACAAAAGCCTCATTAACATACAAATAGTCTTTTAAAGACCTGTGAAGTGGGTGTGGCTGTGTGTGTGTGTGCCCTGAAGCTGTCTCAGCCCGGGCACAGACAGGCAGGGAGAGATGAAGAGGGTGTCAGAGGGAGGTAGAGGGAGGAAGACAGCGGGAGTGAGAGAAAGGGAGGGAGACAGAGGGAGACAGAGGGAGAGCGATGGAGGGAGTGAAAGGGAGGGAGAGGGAGGGAGAGCGAGGGAGGAAAAGGGAGGGAGAGGGAGGGAGGGTGGGAAAGGAAGACTGACAGAGGGAGAGCGAGGGAGGGAGGGAAAGGGACGCAGACAGAGGGAGAACGAGGGAGGGAGGGAAAGGGAGGCAGAAAGAGGGAGAGCGAGGGAGGGAAAGGAGGCAGACAGAGGGAGAGCGAGAGTAGGAAAAGGAGGGAGAGGGTTGGAAGTGCGAGGGAGGGAGGGAAAGGGAGGCAGGGAGAGCGAGGGAGGGAGGGAAAGGGCAACAGACAGAGGGAGAGCCAGGGAGGGAGTGAAAGTGACGCAGACAGAGGGAGAGCGAGGGAGGGAGGGAAAGGGTGGCAGAGAGAGGGAGAGCGAGGGAGGGAGGGAAAGGGAGGCAGACAGAGGGAGAGCGAGGGAGTGTGGGAAAGGAGGGAGAGGGAGGGAGAGCAAGGAAGGGAGGGAAAGGGAGGCAGACAGGGAGAGCGAGGGAGGGAGGGAAAGGGAGGCAGACACAGACAGAGGGAGAGCGAGGGAGGGCGGGAAAGGGAGGGAGTGAGAAGGAGGGAGGGAAAGGGAGGCAGAGAGAGGGAGAGCAATGGGGGGAGAGAAAGGGAGGCAGAGAGAGGGAGAGCGAGGGAGGGAGGGAAAGGGAGGCAGACAGAGGGAGAGCGAGGGAGGGAGGGAAAGGGAGGGAGAACGAGGGAGGGAGGGAAAGGGAGGCAGACAGAGGAGGAGGGAGGGAAAGGAGGGAGGGAAAGGGAGGCAGACAGAGGGAGAGCGAGGCAGGGAGGGAAAGGGAGGCAGACAGAAGGAGATCAAGAGAGGGAGGTGGAGGGAGGGAGACAGGGAGGGAGGGAGTGGGAGGGAGGGAAAGGGAGGCAGACAGAGGGAGAGCGAGGGAGGGAGGGAAAGGGAGGCAGACAGAGGGAGAGCGAGGGAGGGCGGGAAAGGGAGACAGAGAGAGGAAGACAGAGAGAGAGAGAAAGGGAGAGGGAGGGAGACAGACGGAGACAGACAGAGGGAGGGAGACAGACGGAGACAGACATGAAGAGGGAGACACACAGAGGGAGGGAGACAGATGGAGGGAGACAGACAGAGGGAGGGAGACAGACAGAGGAAGGGAGACAGACAGAGGGATCGAGAGGGTGACAGTGGGAGACAGAGAGGGAGACAGACAGAGGGGGGAGACAGACAGAGGGAAACAAACAGAGGGAGGGAGACAGACAGATGGAAACAGAGAGAAGGCGACAGACAGCGGGAGGAGGGAGGCAGAGGGAGGAGGGAGACAGAGGAAGGGAGACAATGAGAGGGAGACAAAGAGAGGTAGACAGACAGAGGGAGACAGACAGAGGGAGACAAAGAGAGGGAGAGGGAGGGAGACAGAGGAAGACAGACAGAGGGAGACAAAGAGAGGGAGAGGGAGGGAGACAGAGAAAGGGAAAGGGAGGGAGACAAGGAGAGGGAGGGAGGCAGAGAAAGGGAGAGGGAGGGAGACAGAGGGTGGCAGACAGAGGGAGGGAGGAGGGTGACAGACAGAGGGAGGGAGGAGGGAGGGAGGAGGGTGACAGACAGAGGGAGGGAGGAAGGAGGGAGGTAGGAGGGTGACAGACAGAGGAAGGGAGGAGGGAGGGAGGAGGGTGACAGACAGAGGGAGGGTGACAGACAGAGGGAGGGGGAGGGCGAGAGAGAGAGAGAGGGAGACAGAGAGAGAGAGAGAGAGGGAGTGAGACAGTCAGAGAGACTGAGACAGAGGGAGTCAGGGAGAGAGAGAGGGAGAGCGAGGGAGTGAGAGGGAGTGAGACAGTCTGAGTGAGACAGAGGGAGAAATAGGGAGAGAGGGAGGGAGAGAGGGAGAGAGAGGTTGAGAGAGTGAGAGAGAGGGAGATAGAGGGAGAGAGAGATGTGTGTATGCAGGGTCTGGTGGCTCATTGGACGAAGGCGTCCTCTGCAGGGACCTGTGTTCAACCTCATGGTCACAGTTGTTTTTGTTGCTCTAGCCCAGCCCCCTGCTCCACTGACCCCGCCCCCACCGGTGAGGCCCTTGGACACAAACTACACTGTAAATTTGGCCCCCGAGAGAAAGTTTGTGAGTACCCATGTTTTAAGCTATTACCGGTCAGACCAGTGTGAACATGTCTCTCCCTCTAGAAGGGTGGAATTCTACCCCCACTGCCAGGACTGGTGGGGGGGGGGTAGGATTCCAAAGTGTTTGACACCAAACACGACATGTTTCGATGCAGCCATTCCAAAGTTAGCATTTACCACAAGGTTATAATGCACTTAAGCAGTGGCGGACGGTGACATTTGAAAGTGGTGCGGCGTAAAATGTTTGTCATACTTCACCATAGCGATCTGTAGAAGTGGCAATATTGTTAGCCTGGTAGAATGCTAATCATATGCTCCCATTAAACGAAGGTCAGAAGGGAACGACATAAACATCTATGTTGAAATGATGAAGAATAGATTACTGTTAAGCTTAACTGTACACGATTGTGATTTAAGAGCCATATATTTTCCTCTTCTGCTTGACAAAGCCTTCAAGGACTGAATAATTGAATCTGCCATTGATTCTTCATGAAAGCTTTATGCATTTAAACATCAGAGGGGCGGCTGTCTTGATCCTTCTGGATTTGTCTGCAGCCTTTGACACGGTCGACCATGCTACTCTGGTCGACCGTGTCACAGCCCTGGGGATAGATGTTATGGCCAGGGACCTTATTTCATCTTTCCTGAAAAACCGTACCCAGACCGCGAGGCTGGGAGATTTCTACTCCCCTATCTCTGCACTCCCTTGTGGAGTCCCACAGGGCTCCTCGCTAAGTCCTATGCTATTTAACATCTACGTAGCGGACTTAGCGAGGGTAATAAAGGCCCATGGGGTACGGCTCACATCCTACGCAGACGATACCCAGCTGGTTCTAGCAATCCACAGAGATGGCCCTACTGTGGCAGCCAACTTCCAGAGAACCATGCTCGAGGTCAGCACTTGGATGGCCTCGAACTGTTTGAGGCTTAACTCTGAGAAAGACCGAGATTATGACCTTCGGCAGGCTCTCTCCTGAATGGTCTTCTATCTGGTGGCCTGAAAAGCTGGGCCCTCCACCTGTCCCAGTAGAAAAGACCAGAAATTATGGAGGGATTTTTGACAGTAAACTGTCCTTTGACCTCCACACAAACAAGGTTGTCTCCTCAGCATTCTTCATTTTGAAAAAAATTAAGAAACTATTGCCTTACCTCCCTACCTCAGCTGGGAAGACCCTGGTCTCCACCTTAGTCTTCTCAAAAATAGACTATGGGAACGCTCTCTTTTTAAACACACAGAAGCGTGTCCTAATGAAGTTGCAGTCTATTCAGAATGCAGCTGCAAGGATCCTTCTTAACATTCCTCGTCGCAAGCCCACCACTCCTGCCATTCGCCATCTCCACTGGCTGAGAGTCGAGAACCGTATCAAATTTAAGGCCCTCTGCATTGCCTATAAGGCAGTACATGGCGTTGGACCCAGGTTCCTCATAGAAGCCTTTCATCTGTACACCCCCAAGAGGCAACTAAGATCGGCTAACATCTGTCTCCTCCCTGTACCGCGTGCAAGAACTGCCACCTGGGGAGACAGACGTTTTCTGGTGGCCACTCCAAAACTTTGGAATCTCTTGCCACTGGCTATTAAAACTGCCCCGAACCTGATGAGCTTTCGTAGGCTCCTAAAAACATGGCTGTTCAACCAGTAAGCTAATGGTTGTTTTCTAGTAACTCCACAAGCGCCGAGACACCCTAGGGTATTTGTTGCGCTATAAAAATTTCGCAAATAAAATAAATAAATAAATAAATGTTTCATCAAACCAATACTGGTGAAAACAGTGGCGCTAGGAATGTAAATAAATAGATTCAGACATGCGATGAGGAGAACAGAGTGAACCTGGCCGAGCTCTTGATGTATCACAACGTTTTATCAGGGGTAGTTTATGTGAGCAGCTTAAAGAGGGCCGAGAAACGTCTGTTTTCTTTTCTCAAGTCAAAGAAAACAAGGCCGTTTGGTTTAGAAATGTTAATAGGTGACCTGTGGCACTGCCGATCTTAAAATAAAATGTAGAATAAACAAAAGCTGCTATGCTAATAGTATAAGCCTGGGCGCCTGTGTTTGAAGGTGTAATGTCAGTGCTGAAGCAGGCGCATGAAGTGCTCTGGACAGATTTGACTGATACCTAATATGTATGTATATCTGATGGTGCACTTCTCACGTTCTTGCAGTGTAACAACGTTTGCAGGAAGCCGTGCGCCGCGCAGTCACTAGTATTTCCATCCAAATCCAATTAGGCTGATGGTTGCGGCCGGGACTCGGGTCCAGCCCCGAATATTGATGTATTTATCCTTCGGATCCGCGACAGAAGTCGAGCGCCGTCCTGACCTTGACTGGAAACGAATGAGGACGTCACCAGGTGGTATCGAAGGGCCGCTATAGCTTCATCTGCTATTGCACGCGAACACATGCATACACACATACGCACACATATACACACAAGATACACGTCCACAAACATACACAGCCGCACACACTCTCTCAAAACGCGCCTGAGCAATCAGAGGCGGAAAGGGAACTAAAGAAATTTCCTAAATAACCTCTGGGCGGGAGAGGGAAGACGCCAATGTATATCGACGACCAGGTGACAGACAGCCAGGACCCACCGTCTCAGATACAATCAATCAAATTTCAAAGCAGAAGAGCTGGTGAGGGGAGCCGCTGCCACTGCCAGCTGCCTAACGCCTAGAAGCGATGACCATGCGCCCCCAGCGCAGCGCCATGTTAGAGAAACTTAAACTAACAACAGCTGAGTCAAGTGTGAAATAAAAAAAAACTTACGTTTGGTTCATGTTAACTTATTAGCATACTGTGTTGAGGAGAAGTGTGGTGTAGAACACACTAACTCAGTCGACTGAGTCACAGGGGAAGTCAAGACACACACTCACCAGTAGCACGCACGAGCTGTCTATACTTCAGTCACTCGGTACACAGCACTCTTCGACTACTCGTTGTCTGTCTCGCGACTGACACTCCTCGTCGAATCGTGTGGCACTAGCACGCCAGGCGCGGTCACCGCGGTGACGTGCCGACAGCGCAGACAAATTGCCAATCACCACTGCATGGCTCACATAAGCCACAGTGTAATTGCATAAGAAGTGCGGCACTGGGCAGTACCACCACACACGCGCGGCACCATGACCTGCAGGCAGGCTGCCTGGCTGCGCGCCGCAGTGACTGCTCTCAGCCAATCTTGGCGCTGCATTAGCAGCACCACTGCGCCAAGGTTTGGCAAAGAACAGGGTTAGTGCCGGTCCATATGAGATCCAGGGGGCCCTGGACCCTCGCACTCTGAGTCGCTGTTGGGGAGGGAGGGGAAGGTACTGTACCGTGTGCGCATGCGCGGGCAAGTCCCAAAAATGAGTACACAAACATTGACATGCGCACACTGCAGCTGCGCTGTTTCTGCAGACTGCTGTGCTGCGCTGTCAATCACTGCAGCTGCCCCGCCCCCACACCTTCCGCAATGTTGGGCTTGTCCCTGTAAGCTGAGCTAGCGTTGCCGCAGAGAAGTTTGCGAGTGCCCGCTCAGGCTCAGATTTATAATATTTACATTTTCAATCCTGCCTCAGCGTGACGGTCGTCCATGGCTAATTGGGCAACGCCCCCACGCCCCCAATGGACGCACCGCCACTGCACCTAAGAGTATATGGTCTGGCTGCATCACAGAACAGCGTCAGAGAATAGATTCCGAAAGCTGCAGAGGGGCCCATGCATGGGCACCCCACACACAAAACCAAGCACTCTGCCTTCAGGATTGATAAGGCCTGCCATAAGATTGACTAATAGTCTTTATATTGATTGCAAAGAAGGAAATAGACCTTATTTTGAAGAAGGCTTTTTGAAAAGAAATCTCTGAATCTTAGTGGTTCATCTGTTACTTTGGAAACTCTACAAAGGAGTCTTTAAACAACTAAGAGACCCTTAATAAATATTAACAAGGATTATCAGTAATTGTGACGGGACAACCCGGCAATATTATTTACCATATGCAAAGAGTGAGAGTTATTGTGATCGTCTTGACAAAGATGGTGTAAACCAGAACAATACCATTGAAACGCGCCAACACTTATAATTCCTAATCTGTGAAGGGGGTTGCCACAACAGATTAAATATGGTCAATCCATTGTGTTGAAGCCCCAATTAGATACTATCATGCATAGGTTTGCATGGCAAATTGTATTGTCTTGCAGACACTCTCTACTTTTCTTTCCAGGGGGCTGTGTGAGCTCACTGGTTAAGGTCATGGTGTGAATTTGCATCCTCCGGAGGATGATTGGTCTGGGTGGAAGACTTTGGAGATGGGAAGGGGAGCAGGAAAGGGGGATCCTAAATGTGGCACTAGTGCTTATGCTAGTGACGGCTGATCTGAGCACCTGACAATCATGATCTGATTTGTAGATTCACATGTCAGGCAAACAGGTGAATGTGCATGGGAAGGAAAGATTCACACATGAGGCACCCAGGTGAATAAGCGAGGGAAGGGTAGATTCACACATGAGGCAAACAGTTGAATACGCAAGGAAAAGGTAGGTTCACACACGAGGCAAACAGGTGAATATGCACAGGGAAGGGGAGATTCACACATGAGGCAACCAGGTGAATACTCAAGGGAAGGGTAGATTCACATGAGGCACACAGGTGAATACACAAGGGACGGGTAGATTCACATGTGGTAAACAGGGGAATACACAAGGACAGGGTAGATTTCCACAAGGCAAAAAGGTGAATACACAAGGGAAGGGTAGATTCACACATGAGGCAAATAGGTGAATATAAGTGGGAAGGAAAGATTCCCACATGAGGCAAACAGGTGAATACCCATGGAGGGTTGGATACAGATGTAAGGCAAAGAGGTGACTACACAAGAGAATGGTAGATTCACACATCGGGCAAAGAGGTGAATACGCACTGGAAGGCAAACAGGAGAATACACATGGGAAGGAAAGATTTACCCATGATGCAAAGAGGTGACGACGCAAGGGAAGGGAACATTAAGGCATGGGGCAAACAGTTGAATACCCAAGAGAAGGGTAGATTAACACATGAGCAAACAGGTGAATACGCAAGGGAAGGGAAGATTCACACATGAGGCAAACAGTTGAATACGCAAGGGAAGGGTAGATTCACACATGAGGCAAACATTTGAATACGCAAGGGAAGGGTAGATTCACACATGAGGCAAACAGTTGAATACGCAAGGAAAGGTAGGTTCACACACGAGGCAAACAGGTGAATATGCACAGGGAAGGGTAGATTCACACATGAGGCAACCAGGTGAATAAGCAAGGGAAGGGTAGATTCACACATGAGGCAAACAGGTGAATACTCAAGGGAAGGGTAGATTCACATGAGGCACACAGGTGAATACACAAGGGACGGGTAGATTCACATGTGGTAAACCGGGGAATACACAAGGGCAGGGTAGATTTCCACAAGGCAAAAAGGTGAATACACAAGGGAAGGGTAGATTCACACATGAGGCAAATAGGTGAATACCCATGGAGGGTTAGATACAGATGTAAGGCAAAGAGGTGACTACACAAGAGTATGGTAGATTTACACATCGGGCAAAGAGGTGAATACACACTGGAAGGCAAACAGGAGAATACACATAGGAAGGAAAGATTTACCCATGATGCAAAGAGGTGATGACGCAAGGGAAGGGAACATTAAGGCATGGGGCAAACAGTTGAATACCCAAGAGAAGGGTAGATTAACACATGAACAAACAGGTGAATACGCAAGGGAAGGGTAGATTAACACATGAGCAAACAGGTGAATACGCAAGGGAAGGATAGATTCACACATGAGGCAAACAGTTGAAAAGGCGAGGGAAGGGTGGATTCACACATGAGGCAAAGAGTTGAATACGCAATGGAAGAGTAGATTAACGCATGAGGCAAACAGGTGAATACACAAGGGATGGGTAGATTCACACATGAGGCAAATAGGTGAATATGCAAGGGAAGGGTAGATTCACACATGGGGCAAACAGGTGAATATGCAAGGGAAGGGTAGATTCACACATGAGGCAACCAGGTGAATATGCAAGGGAAGGGTGGATTCACACATGAGGCAAAGAGTTGAATACGCAATGGAAGAGTAGATTAACGCATGAGGCAAACAGGTGAATACACAAGGGACGGGTAGATTCACACATGAGGCAAATAGGTGAATATGCAAGGGAAGGGTAGATTCACACATGGGGCAAACAGGTGAATATGCAAGGGAAGGGTGGATTCACACATGAGGCAAAGAGTTGAATACGCAATGGAAGAGTAGATTAACGCATGAGGCAAACAGGTGAATACACAAGGGACGGGTAGATTCACACATGAGGCAAATAGGTGAATATACAAGGGAAGGGTAGATTCACACATGGGGCAAACAGGTGAATACTCAAGGGAAGGGTAGATTCACATGAGGCACACAGGTGAATACACAAGGGACGGGTAGATTCACATGTGGTAAACAGCGGAATACACAAGGGCAGGGTAGATTTCCACAAGGCAAAAAGGTGAATACACAAGGGAAGGAAAGATTCACACATGAGGCAAACAGGTGAATACCCATGGAGGGTTAGATACAGATGTAAGGCAAAGAGGTGACTACACAAGAGAATGGTAGATTCACACATCGGGCAAAGAGGTGAATAAGCACTGGAAGGCAAACAGGAGAATACACATGGGAAGGAAAGATTCACCAATGATGCAAAGAGGTGAATACGCAAGGGAAGGGAACATTAGTGCATGGGGCAAACAGTTGAATACCCAAGAGAAGGGTAGATTAACACATGAGCAAACAGGTGAATACGCAAGTGAAGGATAGATTCACACATGAGGCAAACAGTTGAAAATGCAAGGGAAGGGTGGATTCACACATGAGGCAAAGAGTTGAATACGCAATGGAAGGGTAGATTCACACATGAGGCAAACTGTTGAATACTCAAGGGAAGGGTAGATTTGCACATGAGGCAAACAGGTTAATATGCAAGGGAAGGTTAGATTCACACATGAGGCAAACAGGTGAATATGCACAGGGAAGGGTAGATTCGCACATGAGGAAAACAGGTGAATACTCAAGGGAAGGGTATGTTCACACATGGGACAAACAGGTGAATGCAAAAGGGAAGGGTAGATTCACACATGAGGCTACCAGGTGAATACACAAGGGAAGGGTAGATTTGCACTTGAGGCAACCGGTGAATATGCAAGGGGAGGGTAGATTCACACAAGGGGCAACCAGGTGAATACACAAGGGAAGTGTAGATTCGCACATGAGGCAAACAAGTTAATATGCAAGGGAAGGGTAGATTCACACGAGGCAAACAGGTGAAGAGGCAAAGGAAGGGTAGATTCACACATGAGGCAAACAGGTGAATATGCAATGGAAGAGTAGATTCACACGTGGGGCTAATAGGTAAATACGGAAGGGAAGGGTAGATTCACACATGAGGCAAATAGGTGAATACGGAAGGGAAGGGTAGATTCACACATGAGGAAAGCAGGTGAATAGTCATGGGAAGGGTAGGTTCACACATGTGACAAACAGGTGAATACAGAAGGGAAGGGTGGATTTCCACATGAGGCAACCAGGTGAATACACAAGGGAAGGGTAGATTTGCACATGAGGCAAACAGCTGAATACTCAAGGGAAGGGTAGATTCACATATGAGGCAAACAGCTGAATACTCAAGGGAAGGGTAGATTCACATATGAGGCAAACAGCTGAATACTCAAGGGAAGGGTAGATTCACATATGAGGCAAACAGGTGAATATGCAAAGGGAAGGCTAGATTCACACAGGGGGCAAACAGGTGAATATGCTAGGGAAGGGTAGATTCATACATAAGGTAAACAGGAGAATACTCAAGAGAAGGGTAGATACAGACGTGAGGCAAAGAAGTGAATACGCAAGGAAAGGATAGATTCAAACGGGGTAAAGAGATGAATATGCAAGGGAAGGGTAGATTCACATGCGCCAAACAGGTGAATACGCATGAGAAGGAAAGATTCACACATGAGGCAAACAGTTGGAAATGCAGGGGAAGGGTGGATTCACACATGAGGCAAAGAGTTGAATACGCAATGGAAGAGTGGATTAACGCATGAGGCAAACAGGTGAATACGCAAGGGAAGGGTAGATTCACATGAGGCAAACAGGTGAATATGCAAGGGGAGGGTAGATTCACACATGGGGCAAACAGGTGAATACAGATGGGAAGGGTAGATTCACACATGAGGCAACCAGGTGAATATGCAAGGGAAGGGTAGATTTGCACATGAGTCAACCAGGTGAATACACAAGGGAAAGGTAGATTTGCACATGAGGCAAACAGGTGAATACTCAAGAGAAGGGTAGATTCACACATGAGGCAAACAGGCGAATATGCATGGGAAGGGTAGATTCACACATAAGGTAAACAGGTGAATACTCAAGAGAAGGGTAGATACAGACGTGAGGCAAACAGGTGATTATGCGTGGGAAGGAAAGATTCACACATGAGGCAAATAGGTGAATACGCAACGAAAGGATGGATTCAAACTGGGTAAAGAGATGAATATGCAAGGGAAGGGTAGATTCACAGGTAGTAAACAGGGGAATACACAAGGGAAGGGTAGATTCACACATGAGGCAAACAGGTGAATATGCGTGGGAAGGAAAGATTCACACATGAGGCAAACAGGGGAATACCCATGGAAGGTTAGATACAGACATAAGGCAAAGAGGTGAATACACAAGAGAAGAGAAGATTCACACATCGGGCAAAAAGGTGAATATGCACTGGAAGGTAGATTCACATGAGGCAAACAGGAGGATACGCATGGAAAGGAAAGATTCACCCATGATGCAAAGAGGTGAACACGCAAGGGAAGGGTAGATTCACACATGGGGCAAAGAGGTGAATACGCAAGGGAAGGGTAGATTCACACTTAAGGCAAACAGGAGAATATGCATGGGAAGGAAAGATTCACCCATGATGCAAAGAGGTGAACACGCAAGGGAAGGGTAGATTAACACATGGGGAAAACAGTTGAATACGCAAGAGAAGGATAGATTAACACATGAGCAAACAGGTGAATACGCAAGGGAAGGGTAGATTCACACATGGGGAAAACAGTTGAATACCCAAGAGAAGGGTAGATTAACACATGAGCAAACAGGTGAATACCCATGGAGGGTTAAATACAGATGTAAGGCAAAGAGGTGACTACACAAGAGAATGGTAGATTCACACATCGGGCAAAGAGGTGAATAAGCACTGGAAGGCAAACAGGAGAATACACATAGGAAGGAAAGATTCACCCATGATGCAAAGAGGTGAACACGCAAGGGAAGGGTAGATTCACACATGGGGCAAAGAGGTGAATACGCAAGGGAAGGGTAGATTCACACTTAAGGCAAACAGGAGAATATGCATGGGAAGGAAAGATTAACCCATGATGCAAAGAGGTGAACACGCAAGGGAAGGGTAGATTAACACATGGGGAAAACAGTTGAATACGCAAGAGAAGGATAGATTAACACATGAGCAAACAGGTGAATACGCAAGGGAAGGGTAGATTCACACATGGGGAAAACAGTTGAATACCCAAGAGAAGGGTAGATTAACACATGAGCAAACAGGTGAATAGGCAAGTGAAGGGTAGATTCACACATGAGGCAAACAGTTGAATACGCAAGGGAAGGGTAGATTCACACATGAGGCAAGCAGTTGAAAATGTGAGGGAAGGTTGGATTCACACATGAGGCAAAGAGTTGAATACACAATGGAAGAGTAGATTAATGCATGAGGCAAACAGGTGAATACGCAAGGGACGGGTAGAATCACACATGAATGAATGAATGAATGAATGTGGGTTTACAGAGCGCGTAGTAACCCGGAAGCATCCCAGCGCTAAAACCAAGAGAGCAGAGTCAGAGGTAGTGAACAGGGAAGACGTGGGGCGGGAGGGTTAGGGGAAGAGGTGAGTTTTCAGGAGTTTCCGGAATTGGAGGTGACAAGGTTCGCTCCTGAGTTTGAGGGGAAGGGCGTTCCACAGTTTGGCTGTGTTAACTGAGAATCGCCGGCCTCCTGTGCGTGCCTTTTTCACTCTGGGCACTGTGATTCGACGTCCATGATCTGAGCGGAGGGGCCTATTAGCTTTGTAAGGCACGACAAGGTTTTTGAGGATGGAGGGGCCCTTGTCCTGAAGAAGTTTATGTGCCAAACAAAGGGATTTAAACGTTATCCTTTCTCGTATTGGGAGCCAGTGCAACAGTTTCAGCGCAGGTTTGGGTGATGATCTCGCCGGGGTGTCCGTGAGGAGCCGTGCTGCGGCGTTCTGAATTTGTTGTAGCTTATTGAGGGTGGATTCCAGTGCTCCAAGGAAGATGGAGTTGCTATGATCCAGTCTAGACAGGATCAGTCCTTGGATGAGCAACTTGCGAGAGGACTGCGGGAGGAGGGGCAGAATTTTCCGGGCCGATCTGAGGAGGCCGAAGCAGGCTCCCGCAGTTTTTTTTGGGTTGCGTCTTAAAGGATAGGTCATTTTCCATCCAGACCCCCAGACTTTTGATCTCCTTTTTAGGGGAAGGGGGTTCCCCCAGACAGGTGGGCCAGATGTTCGGGGGCAGGGTGGATCCTTTGTGCCCTAGTAGCATGAGCACATGAGGCAAACAGGTTAATACGCAAGGGAAGGGTAAATTCACACGAGGCAAACAGGTGAAGAGGCAAAGGAAGGGTAGATTCACACGTGAGGCAAACAGGTGAATATGCAAAGGAAGGGTAGATTCACACGTGAGGCAAACAGGTGAATATGCAAGGGAAGGGTAGATTCACACATGGGGCAAACAGGTGAATACGGCAGGGAAGGGTACATTCACATATCAGGCAACAGGTGAATATGCAAGGGAAGGGTAGATTCACACATGGGGCAACCAGGTGAATGCACAAGGGGAGAGTAGATTCGCACATGAGACAAACAAGTTAATATGCAAGGGAAGGATAGATTCACACCAGGCAAGCAGGTGAAGAGGCAAAGGAAGGGTAGTTTCACACATGAGGCAAACAGGTGAATATTCAATGGAAGGGTAGATTCACACATGAGGAAAACAGGTGAATACTCATGGGAAGGGTAGGTTCACACATGTGACAAACAGGTGAATACAGAAGGGAAGGGTAGATTAGCACATAAGGCAACCAGGCGAATACACAAGGGAAAGGTGGATTTGCACATGAGGCAAACAGGTTAATACGCAAGGGAAGGGTAGATTTACACGAGGCAGACAGGTGAAGAGGCAAAGGAAGGGTAGATTCACACATAAGGCAAACAGGGTAATATAAAAGAGAAGGGTAGATTCACACATGAGGCAAACAGGTGAAGAGGCAAAGGAAGGATAGATTCACACATGAGGCAACCAGGTGAATACACAAGGGTAGAGCAGACTCGCAAATAAGGCAAACAGGTGAATACACAAGGGAAGGGTAGATTCACAAGAGGCAAACAGGTGAAGAGGCAAAGGAAGGGTAGATTCACACATGAGGCAAACAGGTGAATATGCAAGGGAAGGGTAGATTCACACATGGGGCAAACAGGTGAATACTGAAGGGAGGGGAAGATTCACACATGAGGCAAACAGAATAATACGCATGGGAAGGAAAGATATATCCATGACTCACAGAAGTGAATACGCAAGGGAAGGGTAGATTAACACATGAGCAAACAGGTGAATACGCAAGGGAAGGGTAGATTCACACATGAGAAAATATTTGAATACACCAGGGAAGGGTAGATTTACACATGAGGCAAACAGTTGAAAATGCTTAAGAAGGGTGGAGTCACACATGAGGCAAACAGGCGAATACCCATGGAAGGTTAGATACAGGCATAAGGCAAAGAGGTGAATGCACAAGAGAAGAGTAGATTCACACATCGGGCAAAGCGGTGAATATGCACTGGAAGAGTAGATTCACATGAGGCAAACAGGAGAATACGCATGGAAAGGAAAGATTCACCCATGATGCAAAGAGGTGAATACGCAAGGGAAGGGTAGATTCACACATGGGGCAAAGAGGTGAATACGCAAGGGAAGGGTAGATTCACACATAAGGCAAACAGGAGAATATGCATGGGAAGGAAAGATTCACCCATGAGACAAAGAAGTGAATACGCAAGGGAAGGGTAGATTAACACATGGGGAAAACAGTTGAATACGCAAGAGAAGAGTAGAATAACACATGAGCAAACAGGTGAATACGCAAGGGAAGGGTAGATTCATACATGAGGCAAGCAGTTGAAAATGTGAGGGAAGGTTGGATTCACACATGAGGCAAAGAGTTGAATACACAATGGAAGAGTAGATTAATGCATGAGGCAAACAGGTGAATGCGCAAGGGACGGGTAGAATCACACATGAATGAATGAATGAATAAATGTGGGTTTACAGAGCGCGTAGTAACCCGGAAGCATCCCAGCGCTAAAACCAAGAGAGCAGAGTCAGAGGTAGTGAACAGGGAAGACGTGGGGCGGGAGGGTTAGGGGAAGAGGTGAGTTTTCAGGAGTTTCCGGAATTGGAGGTGACAAGGTTCGCTCCTGAGTTTGAGGGGAAGGGTGTTCCACAGTTTGGCTGTGTTAACTGAGAATCGCCGGCCTCCTGTGCGTGCCTTTTTCACTCTGGGCACTGTGATTCGACGTCCATGATCTGAGCGGAGGGGCCTATTAGCTTTGTAGGGCACGACAAGGTTTTTGAGGATGGAGGGACCCTTGTCCTGAAGAAGTTTATGTGCCAAACAAAGGGATTTAAACGTTATCCTTTCTCGTATTGGGAGCCAGTGCAACAGTTTCAGCGCAGGTTTGGGTGATGATCTCGCCGGGGTGTCCGTGAGGAGCCGTGCTGCGGCGTTCTGAATTTGTTGTAGCTTATTGAGGGTGGATTCCAGTGCTCCAAGGAAGATGGAGTTGCTATGATCCAGTCTAGACAGGATCAGTCCTTGGATGAGCAACTTGCGAGAGGACTGCGGGAGGAGGGGCAGAATTTTCCGGGCCGATCTGAGGAGGCCGAAGCAGGCTCCCGCAGTTTTTTTTGGGTTGCGTCTTAAAGGATAGGTCATTTTCCATCCAGACCCCCAGACTTTTGATCTCCTTTTTAGGGGAAGGGGGTTCCCCCAGACAGGTGGGCCAGATGTTCGGGGGCAGGGTGGATCCTTTGTGCCCTAGTAGCATGAGCACATGAGGCAAACAGGTTAATACGCAAGGGAAGGGTAAATTCACACGAGGCAAACAGGTGAAGAGGCAAAGGAAGGGTAGATTCACACGTGAGGCAAACAGGTGAATATGCAAAGGAAGGGTAGATTCACACGTGAGGCAAACAGGTGAATATGCAAGGGAAGGGTAGATTCACACATGGGGCAAACAGGTGAATACGGCAGGGAAGGGTACATTCACATATCAGGCAACAGGTGAATATGCAAGGGAAGGGTAGATTCACACATGGGGCAACCAGGTGAATACACAAGGGGAGAGTAGATTCGCACATGAGACAAACAAGTTAATATGCAAGGGAAGGATAGATTCACACCAGGCAAGCAGGTGAAGAGGCAAAGGAAGGGTAGTTTCACACATGAGGCAAACAGGTGAATATTCAATGGAAGGGTAGATTCACACATGAGGAAAACAGGTGAATACTCATGGGAAGGGTAGGTTCACACATGTGACAAACAGGTGAATACAGAAGGAAAGGGTAGATTAGCACATAAGGCAACCAGGCGAATACACAAGGGAAAGGTGGATTTGCACATGAGGCAAACAGGTTAATACGCAAGGGAAGGGTAGATTTACACGAGGCAGACAGGTGAAGAGGCAAAGGAAGGGTAGATTCACACATAAGGCAAACAGGGTAATATAAAAGAGAAGGGTAGATTCACACATGAGGCAAACAGGTGAAGAGGCAAAGGAATGATAGATTCACACATGAGGCAACCAGGTGAATACACAAGGGTAGAGCAGACTCGCAAATAAGGCAAACAGGTGAATACACAAGGGAAGGGTAGATTCACAAGAGGCAAACAGGTGAAGAGGCAAAGGAAGGGTAGATTCACACATGAGGCAAACAGGTGAATATGCAAGGGAAGGGTAGATTCACACATGGGGCAAACAGGTGAATACTGAAGGGAGGGGAAGATTCACACATGAGGCAAACAGAATAATACGCATGGGAAGGAAAGATATATCCATGACTCACAGAAGTGAATACGCAAGGGAAGGGTAGATTAACACATGAGCAAACAGGTGAATACGCAAGGGAAGGGTAGATTCACACATGAGAAAATATTTGAATACACCAGGGAAGGGTAGATTTACACATGAGGCAAACAGTTGAAAATGCAAGGGAAGGGTGGAGTCACACATGAGGCAAACAGGCGAATACCCATGGAAGGTTAGATACAGGCATAAGGCAAAGAGGTGAATGCACAAGAGAAGAGTAGATTCACACATCGGGCAAAGCGGTGAATATGCACTGGAAGAGTAGATTCACATGAGGCAAACAGGAGAATACGCATTGAAAGGAAAGATTCACCCTTGATGCAAAGAGGTGAATACGCAAGGGAAGGGTAGATTCACACATGGGGCAAAGAGGTGAATACGCAAGGGAAGGGTAGATTCACACATAAGGCAAACAGGAGAATATGCATGGGAAGGAAAGATTCACCCATGAGACAAAGAAGTGAATACGCAAGGGAAGGGTAGATTAACACATGGGGAAAACAGTTGAATACGCAAGAGAAGAGTAGAATAACACATGAGCAAACAGGTGAATACGCAAGGGAAGGGTAGATTCATACATGAGGCAAACAGTTGAATACGCAAGGGAAGGGTAGATTCACACATGAGGCAAGCAGTTGAAAATGCGAGGGAAGGTTGGATTCACACATGAGGCAAATTGTTGAATACGCAATGGAAGAGTAGATTAACGCATGAGGCAAACAGGTGAATACGCAAGGGACGGGTAGATTCACTCATGAGGCAAACAGGTTAATAGGGAAGGGTAGATTCACACGAGGCAAACAGGTCAAGAGGCAATGGAAGGGTAGATTCACACGTGAGGCAAACAGGTGAATATGCAAGGGAAGGGTAGATTCACACATGGGGCAAACAGGTGAATACGGAAGGGAAGGGTACATTCACACATCAGGCAACAGGTAAATATCCAAGGGAAGGGTAGATTCACACATGGGGCAACCAGGTGAATACACAAGGGACGGGTAGATTCACACATGAGGCAAACAGGTTAATAGGGAAGGGTAGATTCACACGAGGGAAACAGGTGAAGAGGCAAAGGAAGGGTAGATTCACACGTGAGGCAAACAGGTGAATATGCAAGGGAAGGGTAGACTCACACATGGGGCAAACAGGTGAATACGGAAGGGAAGGGTACATTCACACATCAGGCAACAGGTAAATATGCAAGGGAAGGGTAGATTCACACATGGGGCAACCAGGTGAATACACAAGGGAAGGGTAGATTCGCACATGAGGCAAACAGGTTATTATGCAAGAGAAGGGTAAATTCACACCAGGCAAACAGGCGAAGAGGCAAAGGAAGGGTAGTTTCACACATTAGGCAAATAGGTGAATATGCAATGGAAGGGTAGATTCACACATGGGGCAAACAGGTAAATACGGAAGGGAAGGGTAGATTCACACATGAGGCAAACAGTTGAATATGCAAGGGAAGGGTAGATTCACACATGAGGCAAACAGGAGAATATGCATGGGAAGGAAAGATTCACCCATGAGACAAAGAAGTGAATACGCAAGGGAAGGGTAGATTAACACATGGGGAAAACAGTTGAATACGCAAGAGAAGAGTAGAATAACACATGAGCAAACAGGTGAATACGCAAGGGAAGGGTAGATTCATACATGAGGCAAACAGTTGAATATGCAAGGGAAGGGTAGATTCACACATGAGGCAAGCAGTTGAAAATGCGAGGGAAGGTTGGATTCACACATGAGGGAAATTGTTGAATACGCAATGGAAGAGTAGATTAACGCATGAGGCAAACAGGTGAATACGCAAGGGACGGGTAGATTCACTCATGAGGCAAACAGGTTAATAGGGAAGGGTAGATTCACACGAGGCAAACAGGTCAAGAGGCAATGGAAGGGTAGATTCACACGTGAGGCAAACAGGTGAATATGCAAGGGAAGGGTAGATTCACACATGGGGCAAACAGGTGAATACGGAAGGGAAGGGTACATTCACACATCAGGCAACAGGTAAATATGCAAGGGAAGGGTAGATTCACACATGGGGCAACCAGGTGAATACACAAGGGACGGGTAGATTCACACATGAGGCAAACAGGTTAATAGGGAAGGGTAGATTCACACGAGGGAAACAGGTGAAGAGGCAAAGGAAGGGTAGATTCACACGTGAGGCAAACAGGTGAATATGCAAGGGAAGGGTAGACTCACACATGGGGCAAACAGGTGAATACGGAAGGGAAGGGTACATTCACACATCAGGCAACAGGTAAATATGCAAGGGAAGGGTAGATTCACACATGGGGCAACCAGGTGAATACACAAGGGAAGGGTAGATTCGCACATGAGGCAAACAGGTTATTATGCAAGAGAAGGGTAAATTCACACCAGGCAAACAGGCGAAGAGGCAAAGGAAGGGTAGTTTCACACATTAGGCAAATAGGTGAATATGCAATGGAAGGGTAGATTCACACATGGGGCAAACAGGTAAATACGGAAGGGAAGGGTAGATTCACACATGAGGCAAACAGTTGAATATGCAAGGGAAGGGTAGATTCACACATGAGGCAAACAGGTGAAGAGGCAAAGGAAGGGTAGATTCACACATGAGGCAAACAGGTGAATATGCAAGGGAAGGGTAGATTCACACATGGGGAAAACAGGTTAATACGCAAGGGAAGGGTAGATTCACAAGAGGCAAACAGGTGAAGAGGCAAAGGAAGGGTAGATTCACACATGAGGCAAACAGGTGAATATGCAAGGGAAGGGTAGATTCACACATGGGGAAAACAGGTGAATACTGAAGGGAAGGGTAGATTCACACATGAGGCAAACAGAAGAATACGCATGGGAAGGAAAGATTCTCCATTACTCAAAGAAGTGAATACGCAAGGGAAGGGTAGATTGACACATGAGGCAAACAGTTGAATACGCAAGAGAAGGGTAGATTAACCCATGAGCAAATAGGTGAATACGCAAGGGAAGGGTAGATTAACACATGAGCAAACAGGTGAATACGCAAGGGAAGGGTGGATTCACACATGAAGCAAACAGTTGAAAATGCAAGGGAAGGGTGGAGTCACCCATGAGGCAAAGAGTTGAATAGACAATGGAATGGTAGATTACGCATGAGACAAACCGGTGAATATGCAAGGGAAGGGTAGATTCACACATGAGGCAAACCGTTGAATACGCAAGGGAAGGGTAGATTCCCACATGAGGCAACCAGGTGAATACACAAGGGAAGGGTAGATTCGCACATGAGGCAAACAGATTAATACGCAAGGGAAGGGTAGATTCACATGAGGCAAACAGGTGAATATGCAAGGGAAGGGTAGATTCACACATGGGGCATACAGGTGAATATGGAAGGGAAGGGTAGATTCACACATGAGGCAAACAGGTGAATATGCAAGGGAAGGGTAGATTCACACTTGGGACAAACAGGTGAATACGGAAGGGAAGGGTAGATTCACACATGAGGCAAACAGGTGAATATGCAAGAGAAGGATAGATTCACACATGGGTCAAACAGGTGAAAACAGAAGGGAAGGGTAGATTCACACATGAGGCAACCAGGTGAATACACAAGGGAAGGGTAGATTTGCACATGAGGCAAACAGGTTAATACGCAAGAGAAGGGCATATTCACACAAGGCAAACAGGTGAAGAGGCAAAGGAAGGGTAGATTCACGCATAAGGCAAACAGGGTAATATGCAAGGGAAGGGTAGATTCACACATGAGGTAAACAGGTGAATACTCAAGAGAAGGGTAGATACAGACGTGAGGAAAACAGGTGAATATGCGTGGGAAGGAAAGATTCACACATGAGGCAAATAGGTGAATACGCAAGGAAAGGATGTATTCAAACGTGGTAAAGAGATGAATATGCAAGGGAAGGGTAGATTCACACATGGGGCAACCAGGTGAATACACATGGGAAGGGTAGATTCGCACATGAGGCAAACAGGTTAATACGGAAGGGAAGGGTAGATTCACACATGAAGAAAACAGGTGAATACTCATGGGAAGGGTAGGTTCACACATGTGACAAACATGTGAATACAGAAGGGAAGGGTAGATTCGCACATGAGGCAACCAGGTGAATACACAAGGGAAGGGTGGATTTGCACATGAGGCAAACAGGTTAATACGCAAGGGAAGGGTAGATTTACACGAGGCAGACAGGTGAAGAGGCAAAGGAAGGGTAGATTCACACATGAGGCAAACAGGGTAATATAAAAGAGAAGGGTAGATTCACACATGAGGCAAACAGGTGAAGAGGCAAAGGAAGGATAGATTCACACATGAGGCAACCAAGTGAATACACAAGGGAAGAGCAGACTCGCAAAAAAGGCAAACAGGTGAATACGCAAGGGAAGGGTAGATTCACGAGAGGCAAAGGAAGGGTAGATTCACACATGAGGCAAACAGGTGAATATGCAAGGGAAGGGTAGATTCACTCATGGCACTCATGGGGCAAACAGGTGGATACTGAAGGGAGGGGTAGATTCACACATGAGGCAAACAGAAGAATACACATGGGAAGGAAAGATATATCCATGGCTCAAAGAAGTGAATACGCAAGGGAAGGGTAGATTAACACATGAGGCAAACAGTTGAATACGCAAGAGAAGGGTAGATTAACACATGAGCAAACAGGTGAATACGCAAGGGAAGGGTAGATTAACACATGAGCAAACAGGTGAATACGCAAGGGAAGGGTGATTCACACATGAGGCAAATAGTTGAATACACCAGGGAAGGGTAGATTTACACATGAGGCAAACAGTTGAAAATGCAAGGGGAGGGTGGAGTCACACATGAGGCAAACAGGCGAACATGCGTGGGAAGGAAAGATTCACACATGAGGCAAACAGGGGAATACCCATGGAAGGTTAGATACAGGCATAAGGCAAAGAGGTGAATACACAAGAGAAGAGTAGATTCACACATCGGGCAAAGAGGTGAATATGCATTGGAAGGGTAGATTCACATGAGGCAAACAGGAGAATACGCATGGAAAGGAAAGATTCACCCTTGATGCAAAGAGGTGAATGCGCAAGGGAAGGGTAGATTCACCCATGGGGCAAAGAGGTGACTACGCAAGGGAAGGGTAGATTCACACATAAGGCAAACAGGAGAATATGCATGGGAAGGAAAGATTCACCCATGAGACAAAGAAGTGAATACGCAAGGGAAGGGTAGATTAACACATGGGGAAAACAGTTGAATACGCAAGAGAAGGATAGATTAACACATGCGCAAACAGGTGAATACGCAAGGGAAGCTTAGATTCATACATGAGGCAAACAGTTGAATACGCAAGGGAAGGGTAGATTCACACATGAGGCAAGCAGTTGAAAATGCGAGGGAAGGTTGGATTCACACATGAGGCAAAGAGTTGAATACGCAATGGAAGAGTAGATTAATGCATGAGGCAAACGGGTGAATACGCAAGGGACGGGTGGATTCACACATGAGGCAAAAACGTTAATAGGGAAGGGTAGATTCACACGAGGCAAACAGGTGAAGAGCAAAGGAAGGGTAGATTCACACATCGGGCAAAGCGGTGAATATGCACTGGAAGAGTAGATTCACATGAGGCAAACAGGAGAATACGCATTGAAAGGAAAGATTCACCCTTGATGCAAAGAGGTGAATACGCAAGGGAAGGGTAGATTCACACATAAGGCAAACAGGAGAATATGCATGGGAAGGAAAGATTCACCCATGAGACAAAGAAGTGAATACGCAAGGGAAGGGTAGATTAACACATGGGGAAAACAGTTGAATACGCAAGAGAAGAGTAGAATAACACATGAGCAAACAGGTGAATACGCAAGGGAAGGGTAGATTCATACATGAGGCAAACAGTTGAATACGCAAGGGAAGGGTAGATTCACACATGAGGCAAGCAGTTGAAAATGCGAGGGAAGGTTGGATTCACACATGAGGCAAATTGTTGAATACGCAATGGAAGAGTAGATTAACGCATGAGGCAAACAGGTGAATACGCAAGGGACGGGTAGATTCACTCATGAGGCAAACAGGTTAATAGGGAAGGGTAGATTCACACGAGGCAAACAGGTCAAGAGGCAATGGAAGGGTAGATTCACACGTGAGGCAAACAGGTGAATATGCAAGGGAAGGGTAGATTCACACATGGGGCAAACAGGTGAATACGGAAGGGAAGGGTACATTCACACATCAGGCAACAGGTAAATATGCAAGGGAAGGGTAGATTCACACATGGGGCAACCAGGTGAATACACAAGGGACGGGTAGATTCACACATGAGGCAAACAGGTTAATAGGGAAGGGTAGATTCACACGAGGGAAACAGGTGAAGAGGCAAAGGAAGGGTAGATTCACACGTGAGGCAAACAGGTGAATATGCAAGGGAAGGGTAGACTCACACATGGGGCAAACAGGTGAATACGGAAGGGAAGGGTACATTCACACATCAGGCAACAGGTAAATATGCAAGGGAAGGGTAGATTCACACATGGGGCAACCAGGTGAATACACAAGGGAAGGGTAGATTCGCACATGAGGCAAACAGGTTATTATGCAAGAGAAGGGTAAATTCACACCAGGCAAACAGGCGAAGAGGCAAAGGAAGGGTAGTTTCACACATTAGGCAAATAGGTGAATATGCAATGGAAGGGTAGATTCACACATGGGGCAAACAGGTAAATACGGAAGGGAAGGGTAGATTCACACATGAGGCAAACAGTTGAATATGCAAGGGAAGGGTAGATTCACACATGAGGCAAACAGGTGAAGAGGCAAAGGAAGGGTAGATTCACACATGAGGCAAACAGGTGAATATGCAAGGGAAGGGTAGATTCACACATGGGGAAAACAGGTTAATACGCAAGGGAAGGGTAGATTCACAAGAGGCAAACAGGTGAAGAGGCAAAGGAAGGGTAGATTCACACATGAGGCAAACAGGTGAATATGCAAGGGAAGGGTAGATTCACACATGGGGAAAACAGGTGAATACTGAAGGGAAGGGTAGATTCACACATGAGGCAAACAGAAGAATACGCATGGGAAGGAAAGATTCTCCATTACTCAAAGAAGTGAATACGCAAGGGAAGGGTAGATTGACACATGAGGCAAACAGTTGAATACGCAAGAGAAGGGTAGATTAACCCATGAGCAAATAGGTGAATACGCAAGGGAAGGGTAGATTAACACATGAGCAAACAGGTGAATACGCAAGGGAAGGGTGGATTCACACATGAAGCAAACAGTTGAAAATGCAAGGGAAGGGTGGAGTCACCCATGAGGCAAAGAGTTGAATAGACAATGGAATGGTAGATTACGCATGAGGCAAACCGGTGAATATGCAAGGGAAGGGTAGATTCACACATGAGGCAAACCGTTGAATACGCAAGGGAAGGGTAGATTCCCACATGAGGCAACCAGGTGAATACACAAGGGAAGGGTAGATTCGCACATGAGGCAAACAGATTAATACGCAAGGGAAGGGTAGATTCACATGAGGCAAACAGGTGAATATGCAAGGGAAGGGTAGATTCACACATGGGGCATACAGGTGAATATGGAAGGGAAGGGTAGATTCACACATGAGGCAAACAGGTGAATATGCAAGGGAAGGGTAGATTCACACTTGGGACAAACAGGTGAAAACAGAAGGGAAGGGTAGATTCACACATGAGGCAACCAGGTGAATACACAAGGGAAGGGTAGATTTGCACATGAGGCAAACAGGTTAATACGCAAGAGAAGGGCATATTCACACAAGGCAAACAGGTGAAGAGGCAAAGGAAGGGTAGATTCACGCATAAGGCAAACAGGGTAATATGCAAGGGAAGGGTAGATTCACACATGAGGTAAACAGGTGAATACTCAAGAGAAGGGTAGATACAGACGTGAGGAAAACAGGTGAATATGCGTGGGAAGGAAAGATTCACACATGAGGCAAATAGGTGAATACGCAAGGAAAGGATGGATTCAAACGTGGTAAAGAGATGAATATGCAAGGGAAGGGTAGATTCACACATGGGGCAACCAGGTGAATACACATGGGAAGGGTAGATTCGCACATGAGGCAAACAGGTTAATACGGAAGGGAAGGGTAGATTCACACATGAAGAAAACAGGTGAATACTCATGGGAAGGGTAGGTTCACACATGTGACAAACATGTGAATACAGAAGGGAAGGGTAGATTCGCACATGAGGCAACCAGGTGAATACACAAGGGAAGGGTGGATTTGCACATGAGGCAAACAGGTTAATACGCAAGGGAAGGGTAGATTTACACGAGGCAGACAGGTGAAGAGGCAAAGGAAGGGTAGATTCACACATGAGGCAAACAGGGTAATATAAAAGAGAAGGGTAGATTCACACATGAGGCAAACAGGTGAAGAGGCAAAGGAAGGATAGATTCACACATGAGGCAACCAAGTGAATACACAAGGGAAGAGCAGACTCGCAAAAAAGGCAAACAGGTGAATACGCAAGGGAAGGGTAGATTCACGAGAGGCAAAGGAAGGGTAGATTCACACATGAGGCAAACAGGTGAATATGCAAGGGAAGGGTAGATTCACTCATGGCACTCATGGGGCAAACAGGTGGATACTGAAGGGAGGGGTAGATTCACACATGAGGCAAACAGAAGAATACACATGGGAAGGAAAGATATATCCATGGCTCAAAGAAGTGAATACGCAAGGGAAGGGTAGATTAACACATGAGGCAAACAGTTGAATACGCAAGAGAAGGGTAGATTAACACATGAGCAAACAGGTGAATACGCAAGGGAAGGGTAGATTAACACATGAGCAAACAGGTGAATACGCAAGGGAAGGGTGATTCACACATGAGGCAAATAGTTGAATACACCAGGGAAGGGTAGATTTACACATGAGGCAAACAGTTGAAAATGCAAGGGGAGGGTGGAGTCACACATGAGGCAAACAGGCGAACATGCGTGGGAAGGAAAGATTCACACATGAGGCAAACAGGGGAATACCCATGGAAGGTTAGATACAGGCATAAGGCAAAGAGGTGAATACACAAGAGAAGAGTAGATTCACACATCGGGCAAAGAGGTGAATATGCATTGGAAGGGTAGATTCACATGAGGCAAACAGGAGAATACGCATGGAAAGGAAAGATTCACCCTTGATGCAAAGAGGTGAATGCGCAAGGGAAGGGTAGATTCACCCATGGGGCAAAGAGGTGACTACGCAAGGGAAGGGTAGATTCACACATAAGGCAAACAGGAGAATATGCATGGGAAGGAAAGATTCACCCATGAGACAAAGAAGTGAATACGCAAGGGAAGGGTAGATTAACACATGGGGAAAACAGTTGAATACGCAAGAGAAGGATAGATTAACACATGCGCAAACAGGTGAATACGCAAGGGAAGCTTAGATTCATACATGAGGCAAACAGTTGAATACGCAAGGGAAGGGTAGATTCACACATGAGGCAAGCAGTTGAAAATGCGAGGGAAGGTTGGATTCACACATGAGGCAAAGAGTTGAATACGCAATGGAAGAGTAGATTAATGCATGAGGCAAACGGGTGAATACGCAAGGGACGGGTGGATTCACACATGAGGCAAAAACGTTAATAGGGAAGGGTAGATTCACACGAGGCAAACAGGTGAAGAGCAAAGGAAGGGTAGATTCACACGTGAGGCAAACAGGTGAATATGCAAGGGAAGGGTAGATTCACACATGGGGCAAACAGGTGAATACGGAAGGGAAGGGTACATTCACACATCAGGCAACAGGTGAATATGCAAGGGAAGAGTAGATTCACACATGGGGCAACCAGGTGAATACACAAGGAAAGGGTAGATTCGCACATGAGGCAAACAGGTTAATATGCAAGGGAAGGGTAGATTCACACCAGGCAAACAGGCGAAGAGGCAAAGGAAGGGTAGTTTCACACATGAGGCAAACAGGTGAATATGCAATGGAAGGGTAGATTCACACGTGGGGCAAACAGGGAAATACGGAAGGGAAGGGTAGATTCACTCATGAGGCAAACAGGTGAATATGCAAGGGAAGGGTAGATTCACACATGAGGAAAACAGGTGAATACTCATGGGAAGGGTAGGTTCACACATGTGACAAACAGGTGAATACAGAAGGGAAGGGTAGATTCACACATGAGGCAACCAGGTGAATACACAAGGGAAGGGTAGATTTGCACATGAGGGAAACAGGTTAATATGCAAGGGAAAGGTAGATTTACACAAGGCACACAGGTGAAGAGGCAAAGGAAGGATAGATTCACACATGAGGCACCCAGGTGAATACTGAAGGGAAGGGTAGATTAACACATGAGCAAACAGGTGAATACGCAAGGGAAGGGTAGATTAACACATGAGCAAACAGGCAAATACGCAAGGGAAGGGTAAATTAACACATGAGCAAACAGGTGAATACGCAAGAGAAGGGTAGATTCACACATGAGGCAAATAGCTGAATACACCAGGGAAGGGTAGATTTACACATAGGCAAACAGTAGAAAATGCAAGTGAAGGGTGGAGTCACCCATGAGGCAAAGAGTTGAATAGGCACTTTGAATGGTAGATTACGCATGAGACAAACAGGTGAATATGCAAGGGAAGGGTAGATTCACACATGAAGCAAACCATTGAATACGCAAGGGAAGGGTTGATTCCCACATGAGGCAACCAGGTGAATACACAAGGAAAGGGTAGATTCGCACATGAGGCAAACAGGTTAATATGCAAGGGAAGGGTAGATTCACACCAGGCAAACAGGCGAAGAGGCAAAGGAAGGGTAGTTTCACACATGAGGCAAACAGGTGAATATGCAATGGAAGGGTAGATTCACACGTGGGGCAAACAGGGAAATACGGAAGGGAAGGGTAGATTCACTCATGAGGCAAACAGGTGAATATGCAAGGGAAGGGTAGATTCACACATGAGGAAAACAGGTGAATACTCATGGGAAGGGTAGGTTCACACATGTGACAAACAGGTGAATACAGAAGGGAAGGGTAGATTCACACATGAGGCAACCAGGTGAATACACAAGGGAAGGGTAGATTTGCACATGAGGCAAACAGGTTAATATGCAAGGGAAAGGTAGATTTACACAAGGCACACAGGTGAAGAGGCAAAGGAAGGATAGATTCACACATGAGGCACCCAGGTGAATACTGAAGGGAAGGGTAGATTAACACATGAGCAAACAGGTGAATACGCAAGGGAAGGGTAGATTAACACATGAGCAAACAGGCAAATACGCAAGGGAAGGGTAAATTAACACATGAGCAAACAGGTGAATACGCAAGAGAAGGGTAGATTCACACATGAGGCAAATAGCTGAATACACCAGGGAAGGGTAGATTTACACATAGGCAAACAGTAGAAAATGCAAGTGAAGGGTGGAGTCACCCATGAGGCAAAGAGTTGAATAGGCACTTTGAATGGTAGATTACGCATGAGACAAACAGGTGAATATGCAAGGGAAGGGTAGATTCACACATGAAGCAAACCATTGAATACGCAAGGGAAGGGTTGATTCCCACATGAGGCAACCAGGTGAATACACAAGGGAAGGGTAGATTCGCACATAAGGCAAACAGGTTAATACGCACGGGAAGGGTAGATTCACCCATGGGGCAAACAGGTGAATATGGAAGGGAAGGGTAGATTCACACATGAGGCAAACAGGTGAATATGCAAGGGAAGGGTAGATTCACACATGAGGCAAACAGGTTAATACGCAAGGGAAGGAAGGGTAGATTCACATGAGGCAAACAGGTTAATACGCAAGGGAAGGGTAGATTCACACATGGGACAAACAGGTGAATATGGAAGGGAAGGGTAGATTCACACATGAGGCAAACAGGTGAATACACAAGGGAAGGGTAGATTCACACATGAGGCAAACAGGTTAATACGCAAGGGAAGGAAGGGTAGATTCACATGAGGCAAACAGGTTAATACGCAAGGGAAGGGTAGATTCACTCAGGGAAAACAGGTGAAGAGGCAAAGGAAGAGTAGATTCACACATAAGGCAAACAGATTAATATACAAGTGAAGGGTAGATTCACACATGAGGGAAACAGGTAAAGAGGCAAAGGAAGGGTAGATACACACATGGGGCAAACAGGTGAATACGGAAGGGAAGGGTAGATTCACACATGAGGCAAACAGGTTAATATGCAAGGGAAGGAAGGGTAGATTCACATGTGGCAAACAGGTTAATACGCAATAGAAGGGTAGATTCACTCGGGGAAAACAGGTGAAGAGGCAAAGGAAGGGTAGATTCACACATAAGGCAAACAGATTAATATACAAGGGAAGGGTAGATTCACACATGAGGGAAACAGGTAAAGAGGCAAAGGAAGGGTAGATTCACACATGGGGCAAACAGGTGAAAACAGAAGGGAAGGGAAGATTCACACATGAGGCAACCAGGTGAATACACAAGGGAAGGGTAGATTTGCACATGAGGCAAACAGGTTAATACGCAAGAGAAGGGTATATTCACACAAGGCAAACAGGTGAAGAGGCAAAGGAAGGGTAGATTCACACATGGGGCAAACAGGTGAAAACAGAAGGGAAGGGTAGATTCACGCATGAGGCAAACAGGGTAATATGCAAGGGAAGGGTAGATTCACACATGAGGCAAACAGGTGAAGAAACAAAGGAAGGGTAGATTCACACATGAGGCAAACAGGTGAATACACATGGGAAAGGTAGATTCACACATGAGGCAAACAGGTGAATATGCACAGGGAAGGGTAGATTCACACATGGGGCAAACAGGTGAATATGCAAGGGAAGGGTAGATTCACACATGAGGCAAACAGGTGAATATGCAATGGAAGGGTAGATTCACACGTTGGGCAAACAGGTAATAAGGAAGGGAAGGGTAGATTCACACATGAGGCAAACAGGTAATACTGAAGGGAAGGGTAGATTCACACATGAGGCAAACAGAAGAATACGCATGGGAAGGAAAGATTCATCCATGACTCAAAGAAGTAAATACGCAAGGGAAGGGTAGATTAACACATGAGGGAAACAGTTGAATACGCAAGAGAAGGGTAGATTAACACATGAGCAAACAGGTGAATACGCAAGGGAAGGGTAGATTAACACATGAGCAAACAGGTGAATACGCAAGGGAAGGGTAGATTCACACATGAGGCAAATAGTTGAATACACCAGGGAAGGGTAGATTTACAAATGAGGTAAACAGTTGAATACACCAGGGAAGGGTAGATTTACACATGAGGCAAACAGTTGAAAATTCAAGGGAAGGGTGGAGTCCCCCATGAGGCAAAGAGTTGAATAGGCAATGGAATGGTAGATTACGCATGAGACAAACAGGTGAATATGCAAGGGAAGGGTAGATTCACACATGAGGCAAACCGTTGAATATGCAAGGGAAGGGTAGATTCCCACATGAGGCAACCAGGTGAATACACAAGGGAAGGGTAGATTCGCACATGAGGCAAACAGGTTAATACGCAATGGAAGGGTAGATTCACATGAGGCAAACAGGTGAATATGGAAGGGAAGGGTAGATTCACACATGAGGCAAACAGGTGAATATGCAAGGGAAGGGTAGATTCACACATGGGACAAACAGGTGAATATGGAAGGGAAGGGTAGATTCACACATGAGGCAAACAGGTGAATACACAAGGGAAGGGTAGATTCACACATGAGGCAAACAGGTTAATACGCAAGGGAAGGGTAGATTCACATGAGGCAAGCAGGTTAATACGCAAGGGAAGGGTAGATTCACTCGGGGAAAACAGGTGAAGAGGCAAAGGAAGGGTAGATTCACACATAAGGCAAACAGGTGAATATGCAAGAGAAGGATAGATTCACACACGAAGGAAACAGGTAAAGAGGCAAAGGAAGGGTAGATTCACACATGGGGCAAACAGGTGAATAAGGATGGGAAGGGTAGATTCACACATGGGGCAAACAGGTGAAAACAGAAGGGAAGGGTAGATTCACACATGAGGCAACCAGGTGAATACACAAGGGAAGGGTAGATTCGCACATGAGGCAAACAGGTTAATACGCAAGAGAAGGGCATATTCACACAAGGCAAAAAGGTGAAGAGGCAAAGGAAGGGTAGATTCACGCATAAGGCAAACAGGGTAATATGCAAGGGAAGGGTAGATTCACACATGAGGCAAACAGGTGAATACACATGGGAAGGGTAGATTCACACATGAGGCAAACAGGTGAATATGCAAGGGAAGGGTAGATTCACACATGGGGCAAACAGGTGAATATGCAAGGGAAGGGTAGATTCACACATGAGGCAACCAGGTGAATATGCAAGGGAAGGGTAGATTCACACATGAGGCAAACAGGTGAATATGTCAGGGAAGGGTAGATTCACACATGAGGCAACCAGGTGAATATGCAAGGGAAGGGTAGATTCACACATGAGGCAAACAGGTGAATATACAAGGGAAGGGTAGATTCACACATGAGGCAAACAGCTGAATATGCAAGGGAAGGGTAGATTCACACATGAGGCAAACAGGTGAATATGCAAGGGAAGGGTAGATTAACACATGAGGCAACCAGGTGAATATGCAAGGGAAGGGTAGATTCACACATGAGGCAAACAGGTGAATATGCAAGGGAAGGGTAGATTCACTCATGAGGCACACAGGTGAATACACAAGGGAAGGAAAGATTCACACATGAGGCAAATAGGTGAATATGCAAGGGAAGGGTAGATTCACACATGAGGCAACCAGGTGAATATGCAAGGGAAGGGTAGATTCACACATGAGGCAAACAGGTGAATATGCAAGGAAAGGGTAGATTCACACATGAGGCAACCAGGTGAATATGCAAGGGAAGGGTAGATTCACACATGAGGCATACAGGTGAATATGCAAGGGAAGGGTAGATTCACACATGAGGCAAACAGGTGAACATGCAAGGGAAGGGTAGATTCACACATAAGGCAAACAGGTGAATATGCAAGGGAAGGGTAGATTCACACATGAGGCAACCAGGTGAATATGCAAGGGAAGGGTCAAGTCAAGTCAAGTCAAGTCAAGGAATTTATATAGCGCACTACATACCCAGAGGGTTTCAAGGCGCTTAGGGAGGGGAGGGGGATTACTTGTCAAATATCCATGTTTTGAGTTGCTTTCTGAATGCTGGGTGGTTCACGAGAATGAGTAAAAACCATGTTTGGTGGAAGAGATAAATAATAATAAACTGCTTTTAATAGAGCAGTAAATACCACAGTTTTGTCATTTGTAAATGCTATAAATAACAGGTGTTGCTATTGCCAGATTTAATGGTATCCATTTTAACAGCCTTCAAGAGGATGAACGGCTGAGTTGACCTTTTTCCGAACAGTCACATAGACTAAATCAAAGCGCATCGTTCAACATCACAATTCAAAGATTGTGTTGTTTCAACTTGCGTGTTTTGTGGTAGCCTGAGTTACGCACAACCAAATGTAGTCGTCAGCCTCTTTCCAACGGCTGTTACATGAGAAGCTGAATATCAGTTCAAATGGTTTGTTTCAGTGGCTCCACCATGTGATTCTCTGACCACCTTCCCAGCCAAAATATTCGCCATATGTGGCCAACAACTTCCCAAGGGGCATATTATCAAGAACGGCGTTAAAATTATCGCCGGTTTAGCAGCAGAAAACTGCCTCTAAAGGGGCGATAATGGGCTTGATAATATGCCCTTGAGAATTGCAATAGAAGCCCATGTTGACACCATAATATGGGCTTCTGTTGGAAATCTCAAGGGCATATTATCAAGCCCATTATCGCTGCGTTAGCAGCAGTTTTCTGCCGCGCGCTGAACAGGCGATAATTATTAACGCCGTTCTTGATAATATGCCCTCAAATAAAGAGGGCGGGGGTTCAGTTTTTTTATCGATTATATGATGGCGAACATCACATTTGCACGAATGGTTATAGAAAGGCTAGGCTACCTCTGTGCTCATAAGATGAAGCTATGAGCACTTCCCTGCAGCATCGCTCCCCATGGCCTTCACGTCGAGTTCCTTACCCTTGTAATGTGGCGCTCCATATTGCGCTGCCGTCTGCTAATCTGTGCACCCCGGCAGCTTTTGTGGCTGGACTGGACTGTTCGAATAATGGAGACGTAGCAGTACACCATGACGCAGACCGGGATAAGGAAGCCCCATAGAAGGACACCAACGACGTAGGACTTGTAGGTAGCCGAGACTGCGGCCAGGATCCAGTCAATTTCACACGTGCCGTACTTCCGGTCTGGAAAAACACAAGGCCACAAAAAAAGATCTCTGGGGATGAAACAATCCCATATAATTACATCCCTTTACCTGTAATCACACCCCCAAATTGTCAATTCTATGTGCTGGCCCAGTCTGATGTCACATCTGGCGGCCTATTTACGAGTATGTCACGCAGTGTAGAGTCACCATGCTGCTCCGCACTGATTACAGGGAAAGGGCAGAAATGCGCTGCATTTAAGGCAATACGGCACGTTCCTGCCTTTTCACCTGTGCTGGCACCCTCTTGATAGCCTAGCGACAATGTGGGCACCGGTGCCTCATGATGCCAGGGTGCCTCTGTTGCAGGCAGAATTGTTTTTGTGCAGGAAGGGGCACCTCCCTGCACAAAAACAATCCCGAGAGGCACATTCCTCCTTCTATGTGTGCTGCAGAATGCAGAATGCAGAACACAGCACAGATCGAAAGAGGAAGCACCCACGCAACGCCATGGAACCCTTTACCAGGGCAGAGTATGGAAACGCTGCGTTTTGCGCTGTGTTGCCTTTTTTTTTTTTTTTTGTCCTCATTTGCCTTCCCTTTTCCGAAAAAGGACATACCAACCACTTTACCCGGCTCATAGCCTTGATTTGATTTTTCCGATGGCATAGATGTCCTAAACCGAGAAGGAATATATTCAGCTCTATCTAGGTATTTTTCAACCTGTAGGACCCATTCGATACTAGGCTGGCCCAGGTCCAAGAGCGTTAATGGCATAATCATCGGACCCGGGGGAAAAAAAAAAAAAAGACCCCGGGTTCACTTCCAGTTAATCAAAAGATCCCAAAAGACCAAATAACGTTTACTAGCAGTTCTTTGGAGGTCCATTTTAGATGTTTCATATAAAGAAGACAGCCACCGAGAATATAATGGGGGAGTTTTTTCTGTCCACTGAATACATATCTGTCTTCTTGCCAATAAGATCGCATAAAAAAGGAAAGATTTCTCCTTACCCCTAATATTGTCTTCTATTCCAAAGATAACAAGTGGAAGAGTAATTACCAAGGATACTTGTAAGATAGAGTTCAACGTGTTCTTCACCTCTTCCCAGAAATTCAAAAGATCCGGACATTCTAAAAACATATGTATGTCATTAGCATCCACCATATTACACTTGTTACATTTTTTGTTTGGGAGAAATTTAGACAGTTTTAGCGGTGTTATATAAGCGCGGTGAATTGAAAAAAGATGGTTGCGTCTTAGCCATGCTGGTTTTACCGTTTTATACAGTAAACCACAAGATTGTTGCCATTTCTCATCACATGGAATATCAATCACTGTCCCCCATAACTCGTCTGGTAATTTAAACTCCCCATCATTTTCTTCTAACATCTGTGTTGCCTTACTACAGATTTATAAAACCACGCAACGTGGCCTTGTGTGACTTCATAAGTTACATGTGCGGTCTGCGTCGGTCTTCACCCTGCTGCATGGTGCAAGAGCGACACAAACCGGCTCATAAATAGCCCCTTGGTTTACAGGGCGGCATTCCCTAGAGGGACAAGCTTGGTATTGTGGTTTATTGATTAACCCTATCAAATGCCTTTTCATCTTTGAAAGCGAATAGTTGTGTGGGTGTCCTGCTGGAAAGATCTTGCATGGTCTCTAAGTGCATCCACTTACCGTCTGCCCGGTGCATGGTCAGTGACAGCAATGAATGACTGATAATGCCTTTACTGAGTAGCAGATAGAGGGTTGGAGGATTCATGGGATTCCACACTTGTAGAGTCCATCACTCTAAATTCAGAATCATAGTTTGTTTTGGGTTAGGTGCACCTATGTAGTAGTAACACCTCAACAGAGCCACCAGTCTCTTGTCAAGTGGGATCTTCCAGCTGTTTTTAGATTTTTGGGTGTTGAGAACCAATCTGGCCTTGAGTTGTTTTCGGCCGTCCGCTAGGTTCAGGTGTTGATGCCACTGGTGGGTCTTGAGTTGGTCTCTGAGAGCCACTGTTTGGGGGGTGTCTGCGTGTTCTTTTGGGGGTCCTCCAGGAGTAGTACAGGACGTTGTTTTATAATAAATGGGGAGTTAGGTATCGGGGAACAGGTAGGCTTCAGTTGTTTTCTAAAGGCGTCTGGGTTGACATCTTTTGGGGGAATGGATGGGTCATAAGTTGCTTTTGGAAGGACAGTACATTGGAAAACAGTGGATCTTGGGGTGTTTGCTAATGGGTGGCAGGTCAGTAGTGGGTAGGCCAACAAGGAGCTCTTGAGTTATTTTCTGAAGGCTGCAGAGTTTGGGTGCGTTGAAGGAACACTCAGGCTGAATGCCAACAGGTTCTGTGATCCTGAAACAGACAGGTCTTTAGATGTTGGATGGTAAGTTAGAGGTGCTGTTGAATTTAGGGGTCTTGGTTTGTTTCTGAAGGCTGCAGAGTATGGGTGCGTTGAAGAAACACTTAGGCTGAATGCCAACAGTTTCTGTGATCCTGAAACAGCCAGGTCTTTAGATGTTCATGGAAGGATGGTAAGTTAGAGGGGCTGGTGAATTTAGGGGTCTTGGTTTGTTTCTGAAGGCTGCAGAGTATGGGTGCGTTGAAGAAACACTTAGGCTGAATGCCAACAGGTTCTGTGATCCTGAAACAGCCAGGTCTTTAGATGTTCATGGAAGGATGGTAAGTTAGAGGGGCTGGTGAATTTAGGGGTCTTGGTTTGTTTCTGAAGGCTGCAGAGTATGGGTGCGTTGAAGAAACACTTAGGCTGAATGCCAACAGGTTCTGTGATCCTGAAACAGCCAGGTCTTTAGATGTTCATGGAAGGATGGTAAGTTAGAGGGGCTGGTGAATTTAGGGGTCTTGGTTTGTTTCTGAAGGCTGCAGAGTATGGGTGCGTTGAAGAAACACTTAGGCTGAATGCCAACAGGTTCTGTGATCCTGAAACAGCCAGGTCTTTAGATGTTCATGGAAGGATGGTAAGTTAGAGGGGCTGGTGAATTTAGGGGTCTTGGTTTGTTTCTGAAGGCTGATCCTCTAGTTTGGGAATCTTGTATACTAGTGAGCAGAGGTGTCCTGAGATATTTTGTGTAGGTGAGTGACGTGGGTCGTTAGCGGACCTCTTTGAAGAGGCTAGCGCATGTGGTGCTGACCATGTACTGGAAGGACCACTAGAGGCTTCGACAGCTGTGCCTGTGGAAGGCCTCGGGGGCTTGATGGAGAACAGTCGCCACTTGGACTCTGCACGGCAAGTGTTCATGACCTAACTTGAATCGTTTAAACCGAGTGCTGCTTCACTTCTCTAGAATTACCGTATGAGCATCATGGGGCAGAATTATAAGCCCCTTGCCTCACTTTTGCCTCATTTTTAACATGGGAAAAGTGGTGCAAAAGTGGTGCAAGGGGCTTGTAAATAGGGCCCCATGCGGTTAATGAGATGATGAAATGGCCCCGCTCTGAAACTGGAAACAACACTTACCACGCAACTTTTACAACGCACTACCTTTACAACAAAACTTTTACAACGCAACATCCATTACAACGCATGCCATTACAACGCAACCATTACAACGCATGTCACTACAACGCATACCACTACAACGCATGTCATTACAACGCAGTCATTACAATGCATACCATTACAACACATACCTACACTATGCAACACTTACCGTACTGTTGCCCCCCCTGGAGTTAGAATAGTAATTTTTACCCCTACACTATCCAACACTTACCATACATGCAATGTAATGGTATGCATTGTAATGGTATGCGTTGTAAATTTAGTATGCGTTGTAGTGGAATGCGTTGTAAAGGTAGTTTCAAAGAATTCGTTGTAATGGCATGGGTTGTAATGGAGTGCATTGTAATGGATGTTGCGGTGTAAAAAATGAGTTGTAAAGGTATGCGTTGTAAAAGTGCGCGTTGTAACGACATACATCTGTCTGAAACCATCTGGTTGTCCATGGATATTATTAACTGATAGTTTCTGGAATGATACGCGGCCTGTTGTCGCCGAGAGGACCTCAACTTAAGTGGCTTCTTTAGCCTTGTCTCAGCTTTTGAAAGAAGTACAGCGTGTCTCTTCCTTCTCCCACACAGCTCTCTTTCCTGTGATAAAGACATCACCTTGGCGCCTTTGTCGTCCTTTGGAGAAGGAATCCGAGAAGAAGAAACACAAACAGGGCAAGTGGAAGCAAAAGGAAGGGGCAGGTGGCCTAGCAGAGGGGGGGGCTTCACAGCAGGGGGCGGGGCATCTTACCTGTGTAGCTGCCCCATCCCAGCAGCGGGGCACCGGCCCAGAAGAGGGCGCCAGCCCAGATGGCGAGCAGGGCCAGAGAAATGTTCCTTCTGTCCACTCGGTGAGCTGCCAGGGAGGACAAAAGAGAACAGGTGACGTAGTGTCTGAGCAGCCACCAGATTTACAAGCCGAACCTGACACCCCTGGGGTCTGAATGTGCTTTTTTTTTTAAACCATAAAGGACACGAGAAAATAATATGGTGCTGGTGCAGAGCCCCCGGTTTGTGCCATTCCGGGGATGTCGTATAGTGGGGTCTGCTGAAGAAATGACCCCTCTTTCCTTTCCTTTCCAAGCCGCCGCTGGATGCTGCTCCTCGGCGGATTCTGCTCTCCCTTCTGCACTCGTTTGTGTATTTCTTTCACAATAGCTGCCCAGGGCTTCCTTGCAGCTCAGGTGGGGCTCGCTCCACCTCTCATCTTTCTAAAGTCCACGAGAAAGCCAGGTCGGGTCAGTGAAATCGATTGAGTGGAATAGATTTACAAAGACTGCCCAACTTGAGGTCTCGGGAGTAGCATGTGTCCTGTCTGCAGTTCACTGACAGGTGACATCTGCCAGACTGAACAGAAAGAGACCCTAAAACTTCACAGAATATCCTGACACACTGACAGCAGGGCAGTACTGAGGTTAGGGCCTAGGTACTCGTTTATTCTCACCTGTCACTCAGGAGTAGCACACTGTATATTCACGAGAAAGCTTGGCACCTTCTATCCCTCTCTCACTGAGACCTTTCACTCGGTAAATCCAAAGTCACAAACCTTAGTCTGCTACATGAAGCGCCAAGAGGCAAGGGGTAGATCTACAAACATTTTGCGCTGGGTTAGCGGCACAAAAGTGACGCAACCAACACAAAATCTTTTTTTCTAATTTACATTCCAGTGCAAAACAGTTTTTTGGGCTGGAAATTACCCTAAAAGTAACGCAAAACAGTGCAAAGCACTGCCCTGCGTTACTTAGCACCAAGGGGGCGTTCAACGGGTGGTACAAGAGCGTTCCCATGGAACCACCCGCGCCTTTTGACACAAAACCAATCCACAAATAATCGTAGACAGGGTTTAGCGCCAAAAGTTAACGCCACTTCAAAGGAGGCATAACAGGAGAAAGGTTTTTATTTCTCCTATCTTTTCTGACTTTGCATGCGGCTGCACTGTGCGGCACACACATGCGTGGCTGGTGCAGGTAAGAGCAGTGGGGTGGGGGGGTTTAAAGTTGATACAAAACAAAGAGGGAGAATAAAAAAATTAAAAAAACACTTACCGTGGACTCGCCGCATGGTTGAGTCGGCATCTGTTGACTTCATATCCCTACCCCCTGCCCACCCCACTGCTCTCAAAGTGGGAACAAGTGTTTACACTGGTCTAGGCACAGTATTTTGTACAGGATGGATACCCTTCCCGTACAAAACCCATGCTAGACTCAGGTACGCCCCCTAGCGCTATGGCGCTAAGGTGTGTGCCTGGCGCATGGCAGCTAAAATCAGCAATGGCACGAGGAAGTGGGGAGGAGAGAGCCATGTCGCTGCAGATTTAGCACTTTCCTGCCCCCTCCCTGTCGCACAATGCAGAACAGCCTCTTTGGGTGCTGCGCCCTGTGTCTTTTTTGAAAGTCTGGCCCCAAATATTCAGCGAGCGCTGCGTTATATAACAAACTTCAGTAAAGCCAATAGGTTTCACCTATTTCAGAGCTATTGGCTTTGTAAATGTCTTTCAGCCTTGTTTACAGCAACGTGGTTGCTGTCCAGCATGGCTACAAATGAGAGGAATAGAGTTGGGTGGCATGGAGGAGAGTGCCACAGAGGAGAGTGGCAAAGAGTGGGGTAGAGTGGCATGGAATGGAGTGGTGTAGATTAGAGTGGAGTAGAATGGAGTAGCATAAGATAGAGTGGCATAGAGCAGAGTATCATAGCATAGAGTCGAGTAGCGTAGAATGATGCAGAGGGGCATAGAGTGGATTGGAGTGGTATGGACTAGAGTGGCTTACAGTGGACTGGCGCTTTGGGCATCGGCACTCATTATTTACTAATTAAGCGCTGGGCACAGCCTATAATTCATACAGTATGCTGTGAGAAGTATTGGTGCAGTCTGTTACTCATACAACGGCTTACTGAGACGAATGAGTACAGCACATTACTCATGCAGTTCCCTGATGAGAAGTATTAGTACAGTCCATTTCTTGTACAACATCCTGCTGGGAAGAGTGACTTCTGCGCATTACTCGGACTGTGTTCGGCTGCGAAGTATCAGTACAGTTCGTTACTCGTACAACACCCTACTGAGAAGTATCAGTACAGTCATTACTCGTGGGTACTGTGCTCTCCATGCCACTGGAATCAAGCTATCCTGGCTGAAGAGGGGTGAAACCCCGAACCCGGTCCTAGGATGCTTGTTTCCAGCCCAGAGGCGACCTGGCTTGGCAGTTCGGGCTGGAATGTTCCCATGAGGCACAGGGTCAAGACTGATTTGCATATGGCCAGGTGTAAACTGGGGTGGCATAGTGGGCAAAACAACGATGGATTTAGGCCCGGATCTCTGTACTGGGGTGAATGTATAACATTGTCCTGCACTCTGTCCATCAATTCTTCTTTTTTCTTTTGATCATTGAGTACAGCGCGTTACTCAGACAGGTCCTTGATGAGTAGTATCAGTTCAGTCCCTTATTCGTACAACACCCAGCTAAAAAGCACGGGTACCGTTTATTACTCATACAATGCCCTCCTGAGAAAAGAATTGACCATAGCGCATCACTCATACAACGCCCTGCTGAGAAGTATTACTTATGTAATGCTTTGCTGAGCGAGTTGAGAGCAGTCCTTCACTGTTACAGTTCCCTGCCGAGAAGACTGAGCAGCGGCGGCTCCTCCATTAAGGCGGAGGAGCGTCGCTGCTATTTGAGCAGTGCAAAAAAATACAAATAAAATGATCGTATCAAGACGTTATCATCATTTTATTTTTCTGAGCCTGACTCCGACCCAGGCCAGGGTGGGGCTGGTCTCGCCAGAGCAGACTCAGGAGTGGTTTACATTCCCTAAATGCACATGACGGTTTGACCGGCCCTCTTGGATCGGCCAAACTGTCATGCGCACTTAGCATGTTCTCCACCGGGCTGTGTCGTGAATAGCTGGGAGAGTCTCGGAGCTTCTGGTGCTGCCAGTGCGAGTGAGGCTGGAGGAGAGGCATGCGGCGGCAGCGGCGGTTAAGATAAAGTTTTAAAATGTATTATTTCATCCCGCTGCCTCACCACTCCCGTTCCGAGGCAGCCGCCACTGAGACTGCGTACAGTTGATTAATTCTGCAGTGTCCTGGCGACTAGTGTGAGTACAGTCTCTTACTCATACAGCACCCCACTGAGTAGTGTGGGTACAGTCTGCTACTCATACAATGCCCTGCTGAGAAGAATGTATACAGTCCCTTACTCCCATACAACGCCCTGCTGAGAAGTATAGGTACCGCCCATTACTCATACCATGTCTTGCTGAGATAAATGGATACAGTCCCTTACTCCCATACAACGCCCTGCTGAGAAGTATAGGTACCGCCCATTACTCATACCATGTCTTGCTGAGATGAATGTATACAGTCCCTTACTCCCATACAACGCCCTGCTGAGAAGTATGGCTACCGCCCATTACTCATACTATGTCTTGCTGAGATGAATGGATACAGTCCTTTACTCATACAACGCCCTGCTGAAAAGTATGGGTGCAGTTGATTATTTATACAACGTCCTGCTAAGAAGTATGGGTACAGCCCATTGCTCATAGAACGCCCTGATGAGAAGTATGGATACAGCCCATTTCTCATGCAATGCCCACTGCACAGTATGGGTACAGGCCATTACTCGCCCAGCTGAGAAGTATGGGTACAGTCAATTATTCATACAAAGCCCAGCTAAGAAGTGAGGGGACTGTCCATTACTCATACTGTGCCATGCTGAGAAGGATGAATACAGTCCCTTACTCCCATACAACGCCCTGCTGACAAGTACAGGTACAGCCCATTACTCATAGAACACTCTGCTGAGAAGTACGCATAAAACGTCCTGCTAAGAAGCATGGGTACAGTCCATTATTTATACAATGCCCCGCTAGGAAGTATGGGGACAGTCCATTACTCATAAAACGCCCTGCTGAGAAGTATGGGTACAGTCCATTACTCATAAAACGCCCTGCTGAGAAGTATGGGTACAGTCCATTACTCATAAAACGCCCTGCTGAGAAGTATGGGTTCAGTGTATTACTCGCCTTGCTGAAAAGTATGGAAGCAGTCGGTTCACTGATAGAATATCGATGACATAAATATCAATGTTCAAAATATCAAAATAAATATATAGACTACAAAAAGTTTGACTCCCATACCTAAACAGGTAAGTACAAAAATATCAGTATAAAAAATATAGATGAAAAAATATTGATTTAAATATATATATAAAATAAAATTATATATATTAAATATATTAAATATTAGTATTATTTTTAACAAAATAAATTACATTTAATATACATTTTAACAAAATATAACAAATAAACTTAATTAAAAAAAGATAAACACACAAAACATAATATTTTATACATATATTTATATTTACTTCAAAATAATTAGTAAACTATTATCTTTAATTTAGTTTAAAACTTTTAAATTATATACAATTTATATATATATATATATATATATATATATATATATATAGTTTAAAATATAAAGCAAACATTCTATAATAAATTAAATCATTAAACGATTTGAAAATATTTAAACTTAAATTCCCAAATACAATCAGTGCAATAGTAGGAAAAGTGTTGGATAGGAAAATAATTACATTTACTATTCCAACTCCAGTGAGAGCAACAGTAGGGAAAGTGTTGGATAGCGGAGGAGAAAAAATCGCTATTCGCCCTCCAAAGAGTACAAAAGCACGGAAAGTGTTGGCTAGCGGACGGGTAACAATTAATATTGCCACTCCAGTGAGAGCAACAGTATGGAAAGTGTTGGATAGCGGAGGGGTAACAATTACTATTCTCACTCCAAAGAGTGAAACAGTAGGAAAAGTGTTGGGCAGCGGAGGGGTAAAAATTACTATTCCCACTCCAGTGAGAGCAACAGTAGGGAAAGTGTTGGATAGCGGAGGGGGAAAATGTACTATTCCCACTCCAAAGAGTGCAACAGTAGGGAAAATGTTGGATAGCAGAGGGGTAACAATTACTATTCCCACTCCAGTGAGAGCAACAGTAGGGAAAGTGTTGTATAGCAGAGGAAAAAATTGTTATTCGCACTCCAAAGAATGCAACAGTAGGGAAAGGGTTGGATAAAAATTACTATTCCCACTCCAAAGAGTGCAACAGTAGGGAAAGTGTTGGATAGCGTAGGGGTAAAAATTACTATTCCCACTCCAGTGAGTGCAACAGTAGGGAAAGTGCAGGATAGCAGAGAGGTAAAAATAACTATTCCCACTCCAGTGAGTACAACAGTAGGGAAAGCGTTGTACAGCTGAGTGGTAAAAATTACTAATCCCATTCCAGTGAGTGCAACAGTAGGGAATGTGCTGGACAGCGGAGAGGTAAAAATAACTATTCCTACTCCAGTGAAAGCAACATTAGGGAAAGTGTTGGATAGCGAAGAGACAAAAATTACTATTAACACTCAAACAGCTAAACCAAAAATAACAAACATTAGAAATAATACAAAATCATAAATAAACAATATTTAGAAATGAAAAATCAAATATATGAAATAAAGAAAAAAGAAAACATATTATAATATTAATTACATATAAAAAACTACATATAATATATAATATAAAATAATAAATACATTTATTAAAAAACTTCTTTTAAACTAGAAAATATTTACAAATATTTACAAACAAATACATTAATTAATACATAAATACATTTATTATATTTCCTCCCCTATAACACCACACCAATAACAAAACACTTCAAATTTTTTGTATTTATACCCCGAAATTACCATAATTAATAATCAATGAAAAAAAATATTATTCATTTAAAAAAATGAATAAACATTGATTGACTACACACACTTTAAATGATATCCACAACACACCTAAATTAAACTGTAAAATAATAAAACACAATTAAAACATATTTATAAATTAAAAACTATCACTATTAGCAACTTATCATAAAGTTATTAAAATGTATTTAATACCCAAACTTTACCCCTTCGAAAGTAAAAACAACAGAGAAAAAATAAACAATTACCCAAAATACATATCAAATAATTAACATTAATTAACATTAATTAACAACTATATATTCATTAATTAAATACAAATTACTTCCCACCCTTTACTCCTATAAACTCCTTTACTCCTATAAACAGCAAAACACACACCTAAAATTAAGTAAACAATTACCATAAATAATTAACAATTAATTCATTAAAATTAATTAACATCCAATTATTAATTCATCAATTAAAAATACATTACTTCCCACCCTTATCACCTATGAACACCACAACACACACCTAAAATGAATTACACAATTACCATAATTAATTACCAATGAATTTATTAAAATGAATTGACAAACAAGTATTAATTAATTAATAATACATTACTTTACACATTTAACACTATAACATCTCAATTAAACAAATATTAATAAATAAAAAATAATCAATACATTTTATATAATTAAATTACTTCCCACCCTATTCCCCAATAAAACCCACAATCCGTAACAGAACTAAAAATGCAAAATCCAAATATTTTTCTTTAATAGCTACTAAAAATGTAACACTTATATTAAACATACAAACAAATCTTATGCAAAAAAGAATACAACACATACATATAAAGTATATGCTGAAATACATAACATAAATAAACAAACAATATTTTTAACAACTATATTTTTGCAAACGATATTAAACACTTCAATATTTTTAAAATTGATATTACTTACCTTAAGTTGAGATTCTTGACCATGATATTCTTGCTGTCGATATTTCTGACCCACGATATTTGCAACTTGATATTTGTGCAACTCGATATTTGTGATTCGACATTCCGTCTCTGCACCGGAGCAGTCAATAATTCATCAAATGCCCAGCTGAGAAGTGAGGGTACTGTCCAATACTCATACTGTGCCTTGCTGAGAAGAACGGATACAGTGCCTTAATCATACAGCGCCCTGCTGACAAGTATGGGTACAGTTGATTATGTATCCAACGCCCGCTAAGAAGTATATGTACAGCCCATTACTCATAGGACGCCCTGCTAAGAAGTATATGTACAGCCCATTACTCATAGGACGCCCTGCTAAGAAGTATATGTGCAGCCCGGTACTCATAGGACGCCCTGCTAAGAAGTATATGTACAGCCCATTACTCATAGGACGCCCTGCTAAGAAGTATATGTACAGCCCGTTACTCAAAGGACGCCCTGCTAAGAAGTATATGTACAGCCCATTACTCATAGGACGCCCTGCTAAGAAGTATATGTACAGCCCGTTACTCATAGGACGCCCTGCTAAGAAGTATATGTACAGCCCATTACTCATAGGACGCCCCACTAAGAAGTATATGTACAGCCCGTTACTCATAGGACGCCCCGCTAAGAAGTATATGTACAGCCCGTTACTCATAGGACGCCCCGCTAAGAAGTATATGTACAGCCCATTACTCATAGGACGCCCCGCTAAGAAGTATATGTACAGCCCATTACTCATAGGACGCCCCGCTAAGAAGTATATGTACAGCCCATTACTCATAGGACGCCCCGCTAAGAAGTATATGTACAGCCCATTACTCATAGGACGCCCTGCTAAGAAGTATATGTACAGCCCGTTACTCATAGGACGCCCTGCTAAGAAGTATATGTACAGCCCGTTACTCAAAGGACGCCCTGCTAAGAAGTATATGTACAGCCCATTACTCATAGGACGCCCCGCTAAGAAGTATATGTACAGCCCGTTACTCATAGGACGCCCCGCTAAGAAGTATATGTACAGCCCGTTACTCATAGGACGCCCCGCTAAGAAGTATATGTACAGCCCATTACTCATAGGACGCCCCGCTAAGAAGTATATGTACAGCCCATTACTCATTGGACGCCCCGCTAAGAAGTATATGTACAGCCCGTTACTCATAGGACGCCCCGCTAAGAAGTATATGTACAGCCCGTTACTCATAGGACGCCCCGCTAAGAAGTATATGTACAGCCCGTTACTCATAGGACACCCCGCTAAGAAGTATATGTACAGCCCATTACTCATAGGACGCCCTGCTAAGAAGTATATGTACAGCCCGTTACTCATAGGACGCCCCGCTAAGAAGTATATGTACAGCCCATTACTCATAGGACGCCCCGCTAAGAAGTATATGTACAGCCCATTACTCATAGGACGCCCCGCTAAGAAGTATATGTACAGCCCGTTACTCATAGGACGCCCTGCTAAGAAGTATATGTACAGCCCATTACTCATAGGACGCCCCGCTAAGAAGTATATGTACAGCCCATTACTCATAGGACGCCCCGCTAAGAAGTATATGTACAGCCCGTTACTCATAGGACGCCCCGCTAAGAAGTATATGTACAGCCCGTTACTCATAGGACGCCCGCTAAGAAGTATATGTACAGCCCATTACTCATAGGACGCCCTGCTAAGAAGTATATGTACAGCCCATTACTCATAGGACGCCCTGCTAAGAAGTATATGTACAGCCCATTACTCATAGGACGCCCCGCTAAGAAGTATATGTACAGCCCATTACTCATAGGACGCCCCGCTAAGAAGTATATGTACAGCCCATTACTCATAGGACGCCCTGCTAAGAATTATATGTACAGCCCATTACTCATAGGACGCCCTGCTAAGAAGTATATGTACAGCCCGTTACTCATAGGACGCCCTGCTAAGAAGTATATGTACAGCCCGTTACTCATAGGACGCCCTGCTAAGAAGTATATGTACAGCCCGTTACTCATAGGACGCCCCGCTAAGAAGTATATGTACAGCCCATTACTCATAGGACGCCCTGCTAAGAAGTATATGTACAGCCCATTACTCATAGGACGCCCCGCTAAGAAGTATATGTACAGCCCATTACTCATAGGACGCCCCGCTAAGAAGTATATGTACAGCCCATTACTCATAGGACGCCCTGCTAAGAAGTATATGTACAGCCCATTACTCATAGGACGCCCTGCTAAGAAGTATATGTACAGCCCGTTACTCATAGGACGCCCTGCTAAGAAGTATATGTACAGCCCGTTACTCATAGGACGCCCTGCTAAGAAGTATAAGTACAGCCCGTTACTCATAGGACGCCCCGCTAAGAAGTATATGTACAGCCCATTACTCATAGGACGCCCTGCTAAGAAGTATATGTACAGCCCATTACTCATAGGACGCCCTGCTAAGAAGTATATGTACAGCCCATTACTCATAGGACGCCCCGCTAAGAAGTATATGTACAGCCCATTACTCATAGGACGCCCCGCTAAGAAGTATATGTACAGCCCATTACTCATAGGACGCCCCGCTAAGAAGTATATGTACAGCCCGTTACTCATAGGACGCCCCGCTAAGAAGTATATATACAGCCCGTTACTCATAGGACGCCCCGCTAAGAAGTATATGTACAGCCCGTTACTCATAGGACGCCCCGCTAAGAAGTATATGTACAGCCCATTACTCATAGGACGCCCTGCTGAGAAGTATGGACTCAGTCCATTACTCATGCAATGCCCCACTGTGACATTAATAGTATAGCAGCTGTACCGAGACGTGCCGGCACTGTGACATTATTAGTATAGCAGCAGTAACGAGACGTGCCGGCACTGTGACATTAATAGTATAGCAGCTGTACTGAGATGTGCCGGCACTGTGACATTAATACTATAGCAGCTGTACTGAGATGTGCCGGCACTGTGACATTAATACTATAGCAGCTGTACTGAGATGTGCCGGCACTGTGACATTAATAGTATAGCAGCAGTAACGAGACGTGCCGGCACTGTGACATTAATAGTATAGCAGCAGTAACAAGGCGTGCCGGCACTGTGACATTAATCGTATAGCAGCTGTACCGAGACGTGCCAGCACTGTGACATTAATAGTATAGCAGCTGTACCGAGACGTGCCAGCACTGTGACATTAATAGTATAGCAGCGGTACTGAGATGTGCCGGCACTGTGACATTAATAGTATAGCAGCTGTACTGAGATGTGCCGGCACTGTGACATTAATAGTATAGCAGCTGTACCGAGACGTGCCAGCACTGTGACATTAATAGTATAGCAGCGGTACTGAGATGTGCCGGCACTGTGACATTAATAGTATAGCAGCTGTACTGAGATGTGCCGGCACTGTAACATTAATAGTATAGCAGCTGTACCGAGACGTGCCAGCACTGTGACATTAATAGTATAGCAGCTGTACTGAGATGTGCCGGCACTGTGACATTAATAGTATAGCAGCTGTACTGAGATGTGCCGGCACTGTGACATTAATAGTATAGCAGCTGTACTGAGACATGCCGGCACTGTGACAAGAATGGTATAGCAGCTGTACTGAGATGTGCCGGCACTGTGACATTAATAGTATAGCAGCTGTACTGAGACATGCCGGCACTGTGACAAGAATGGTATAGCAGCTGTACTGAGATGTGCCGGCACTGTGACATTAATAGTATAGCAGCTGTACCGAGACGTGCCAGCACTGTGACAAGAATGGTATAGCAGCTGTACTGAGATGTGCCGGCACTGTGACATTAATAGTATAGCAGCGGTACTGAGACATGCCGGCACTGTAACATTAATAGTATAGCAGCTGTACCGAGACGTGCCAGCACTGTGACATTAATAGTATAGCAGCAGTACTGAGATGTGCCAGCACTGTGACATTAATAGTATAGCAGCTGTACTGAGACATGCCGGCACTGTAACATTAATAGTATAGCAGCTGTACCGAGACGTGCCGGCACTGTGACATTAATAGTATAGCAGCGGTACTGAGATGTGCCGGCACTGTGACATTAATAGTATAGCAGCTGTACTGAGATGTGCCGGCACTGTAACATTAATAGTATAGCAGCTGTACCGAGACGTGCCAGCACTGTGACATTAATAGTATAGCAGCTGTACTGAGATGTGCCGGCACTGTGACATTAATAGTATAGCAGCAGTAACGAGACGTGCCGCCACTGTGACATTAATAGTATAGCAGCGGTACTGAGATGTGCCGGCACTGTGACATTAATACTATAGCAGCTGTACTGAGATGTGCCGGCACTGTGACATTAATAGTATAGCAGCTGTACCGAGACGTGCCAGCACTGTGACATTAATAGTATAGCAGCGGTACTGAGATGTGCCGGCACTGTGACATTAATACTATAGCAGCTGTACTGAGATGTGCCGGCACTGTGACATTAATAGTATAGCAGCTGTACCGAGACGTGCCAGCACTGTGACATTAATAGTATAGCAGCTGTACTGAGATGTGCCGGCACTGTGACATTAATAGTATAGCAGCTGTACCGAGACGTGCCAGCACTGTGAAATTAATAGTATAGCAGCTGTACTGAGATGTGCCGGCACTGTGACATTAATAGTATAGCAGCTGTACTGAGATGTGCCGGCACTGTGACATTAATAGTATAGCAGCTGTACTGAGATGTGCCGGCACTGTGACATTAATAGTATAGCAGCTGTACTGAGACATGCCGGCACTGTGACAAGAATGGTATAGCAGCTGTACTGAGATGTGCCGGCACTGTGACATTAATAGTATAGCAGCTGTACTGAGACATGCCGGCACTGTGACAAGAATGGTATAGCAGCTGTACTGAGATGTGCCGGCACTGTGACATTAATCGTATAGCAGCTGTACCGAGACGTGCCAGCACTGTGACATTAATAGTATAGCAGCGGTACTGAGATGTGCCGGCACTGTGACATTAATAGTATAGCAGCAGTAACAAGGCGTGCCGGCACTGTGACATTAATCGTATAGCAGCTGTACTGAGACATGCCGGCACTGTGACAAGAATGGTATAGCAGCTGTACTGAGATGTGCCGGCACTGTGACATTAATAGTATAGCAGCTGTACCGAGACGTGCCAGCACTGTGACATTAATAGTATAGCAGCGGTACTGAGATGTGCCGGCACTGTGACATTAATAGTATAGCAGCTGTACTGAGACGTGCCGGCACTGTGACATTAATAGTATAGCAGCGGTACTGAGATGTGCCGGCACTGTGACATTAATACTATAGCAGCTGTACTGAGATGTGCCGGCACTGTGACATTAATAGTATAGCAGCTGTACTGAGACATGCCGGCACTGTAACATTAATAGTATAGCAGCTGTACCGAGACGTGCCAGCACTGTGACATTAATAGTATAGCAGCTGTACTGAGATGTGCCGGCACTGTGACATTAATAGTATAGCAGCAGTAACGAGACGTGCCGCCACTGTGACATTAATAGTATAGCAGCGGTACTGAGATGTGCCGGCACTGTGACATTAATACTATAGCAGCTGTACTGAGATGTGCCGGCACTGTGACATTAATAGTATAGCAGCTGTACCGAGACGTGCCAGCACTGTGACATTAATAGTATAGCAGCGGTACTGAGATGTGCCGGCACTGTGACATTAATAGTATAGCAGCTGTACCGAGACGTGCCAGCACTGTGACATTAATAGTATAGCAGCTGTACTGAGATGTGCCGGCACTGTGACATTAATAGTATAGCAGCTGTACTGAGATGTGCCGGCACTGTGACATTAATAGTATAGCAGCTGTACTGAGATGTGCCGGCACTGTGACATTAATAGTATAGCAGCTGTACTGAGACATGCCGGCACTGTGACAAGAATGGTATAGCAGCTGTACTGAGATGTGCCGGCACTGTGACATTAATCGTATAGCAGCTGTACCGAGACGTGCCAGCACTGTGACATTAATAGTATAGCAGCGGTACTGAGATGTGCCGGCACTGTGACATTAATAGTATAGCAGCAGTAACAAGGCGTGCCGGCACTGTGACATTAATCGTATAGCAGCTGTACTGAGACATGCCGGCACTGTGACAAGAATGGTATAGCAGCTGTACTGAGATGTGCCGGCACTGTGACATTAATAGTATAGCAGCGGTACTGAGATGTGCCGGCACTGTGACATTAATAGTATAGCAGCTGTACCGAGACGTGCCAGCACTGTGACATTAATAGTATAGCAGCGGTACTGAGATGTGCCTGCACTGTGACATGAATGGTATAGCAGCGGTGCTGAGACGTGCCAGCACTGTGACATTAATAGTATAGCAGCGGTGCTGAGACGTGCCAGCACTGTGGGGCATATTATCACGCGGCAGCAATAATTATCACTGGCCATGCTTAGCGTGATATGTTATTTCCCCCGGCTATTGCTGGAAGTTATTGCCATGCTAGTGCTGTATTATCAACGCATAGCGCAATGGTGATAATTATTCCAGCGATAGCGGTGTTTTCCATGGAACATCGCTGGTTTTCCAGCAATGCTCCATGGAAAACGGCGATAACCTTGCTGATACGACCCTGTGGTCGTATCAGCATAATCCACCCCCATTGTTAAGTATACGCAAGTCAGCATTTTAGCAGACGTTAGTTTTTTTTTAAAACGCGTTTTTTGCCAAAAACTAACTTCTGCTAAAATGCGAGGGCCTCCTTGTAAATATTGCGATGTGCACATCAGCGATAATTTACATGCAGTACTGCCCAGTGACGCCCACTTTGCATCTCATTAGAGATGCAAAGCGAGGCATCGGGAAAACAGGTGCTAACATGCGCAAATGCATGTTAGCACCCACTTGTAAATAGGGTGATAGTTTTACCTCCACTTATTTGGCTTTAAAAGACAAAAAAGCAGAGATAAGGCCCCATGTTGATATGCCACTGTGATAATAATGGTATAGCAGCGTGCTGAGATGTGCTGTCACTGTGTCATTAATGGTATAGCTGTTGCAAGCAGGACACGCTCTCTCCTAACACTTTTTAATTTTAACATTTACAATGCCAATAGCATAAACTCTTGTAAATGCGAGACCTATTGCATTGCAAATGCTTGTTGATGATGCTATAGTTTGTGTTGTCTGTAATTCAGCTTTCTAAAACTAAAAGGATATCCTTCAAACAAAGATCTAAAGGGTCTGTTGGTGTTGTCTCTGTGCGTGCAGGTGCGCGACATGCGTCTGATGGTGGAGTCTCTGAGCGTGCGTGCGTGCAGGCACGCGTCATGCGTCTGTTAGTGGTGCCTTTGTGCGTGCATGCGTGCAGGCACGCGTCATGCGTCTGCATAGTTCATGGTCGAGCAGCCGTGGATGAAAGGGAGAGCAGCACCAGACTGGATAATGACTTTGTGGCGAGGAGCGTGTGCCTCCGCTCAGTGTCCTGTCGTCATCCACTAATGGCCCTGTTCAGGTTCAATGGATGTGTCCTTCCGCAGGTTATAGAGTCCCCTGATGGGCTGTGGGCTTTGTCCAGCAGGCGGTCCCGCCGGGTGTGTCCTTCCGCAGGTTATAGAGTCCCCCTGATGGGCTGTGCCCGTGGGCTTTCTCCAGAAAGAATGCTTTACATTTTAAAACCACTGACAACCATCACACTTGTGTCCCATTAAATCCTTCCTTTCACAGACACCTCTAAAGAGAGCCTCTCTTTAAAGATAAGTCTTTGTTGACTGCACCAGGCACTTTTGAATCAATGTCCAGTCCCAGGACTTGGGTGCAGCCTCTTGCTGTCATGGCGGCCCTGGTGACGTGTTTGCAGATGCTGCTGCTGTGATGTTGAGATAGGGTTTACTTGGTTATCTTCTCTGTTACACTGTAATCCTTAGATACTTGCCCTTGCATACCTATATTTTTATTAGATATGTGTGCATTAAAAACTAGGCCTTTTGGCTTTGCCAGTGCCTGTTTTCGGACTCTTTCTTTGGGATCCCTTGTGGCCCCTTTTCTTTTTCGTAATCCTGGTTTCCAGCCATGACCTGCTGCAGGAGAGGCCGAGGGGATTATTTCCCACAAATTGGCGAATAGCAAATCTGCAAATCATGTTGCTTCGCTGCCCGAAGCCAATTAGGAAGGGCGGGAATGCACCGTATTTACAAGAGACGGCGCATTCCTGTCCTTTCAGCCTGCAGCAGAGCTCCAGTACATGCCCCCTTGCACCATGGTGACTGTGTGTGTGCAGGAAGGGGCACCTTCCTGCACAAAACCAATCACAAGAGGCATTTTCCTCGCCCTGTGTGTGCTGCAAAGTGCAACTCGTAGAAAGAGGAAAAAACAAGAAGAAATGTAAACATTTCTCCTCGTTACGCCTGCTCCAGGAGGCGCAAGGTGTTGGCGCTGCCCAGGTTTACATGATGTTGTAAATCTGGGGCAGCGTCACATTCCACGGGTGTCGAGTGGGAGCACCCACAGCAGCCCCATGGAACACCCACAGCAGCACCCATGGAACGCCCACAGCAGCACCTATGGAATGCCCACAGCAGCACCCATGGAACGCCCACAGCAGCACCCATGGAACGCCCACAGCAGCACCCATGGAACGCCCACAGCAGCCCCCATGGAACGCCCACAGCAGCCCCCATGGAACGCCCACAGCAGCCCCCATGGAACGCCCACAGCAGCCCCCATGGAACACCCACAGCAGCACCCGTGAAACGCCCACAGCAGCACCCATGGAACGCCCACAGCAGCACCTATGGAACGCCCACAGCAGCACCCATGGAACACCCACAGCAGCACCCATGGAACGCCCACAGCAGCCCCCATGGAACGCCCACAGCAGCCCCCATGGAACACCCACAGCAGCCCCCATGGAACACCCACAGCAGCACCTGTGAAACGCCCACAGCAGCACCCATGGAACGCCCACAGCAGCACCCATGGAACGCCCACAGCAGCACCTATGGAATGCCCACAGCAGCACCCATGGAACGCCCACAGCAGCACCCGTGGAACACCCACAGCAGCACCCATGGAACGCCCACAGCAGCACCTATGGAATGCCCACAGCAGCACCTATGGAATGCCCACAGCAGCACCCATGGAACGCCCACAGCAGCACCTATGGAATGCCCACAGCAGCACCTATGGAATGCCCACAGCAGCACCCATGGAACGCCCACAGCAGCACCCATGGAACGCCCACAGCAGCCCCCATGGAACGCCCACAGCAGCCCCCATGGAACGCCCACAGCAGCCCCCATGGAACACCCACAGCAGCACCCATGGAACGCCCACAGCAGCACCCATGGAACGCCCACAGCAGCACCCGTGGAACACCCGCAGCAGCACCCATGGAACGCCCACAGCAGCACCCGTGGAACACCCGCAGCAGCACCCGTGGAACGCCCAAAGCAGCACCCGTGGAACACCCACAGCAGCCTCTTGGAACACCCACAGCAGCCCCCATGGAACACCCACAGCAGCACCCATGGAACACCCACAGCAGCACCCGTGGAACGCCCACAGCAGCACCCATGGAACACCCACAGCAGCCCCCATGGAACACCCACAGCAGCACCCATGGATCACCCACAGCAGCACCCATGGAGCACCCACAGCAACACCCATGGAACACCCACAGCAGCACCCGTGGAACGCCCACAGCAGCACCCATGGAACACCCACAGCAGCCGCCATGGAACACCCACAGCAGCACCCATGGAACGCCCACAGCAGCACCCATGGAACGCCCACAGCAACACCCATGGAACGCCCACAGCAGCACCCATGGAACACCCACAGCAGCACCCATGGAACGCCCACAGCAGCACCCATGGAACGCCCACAGCAACACCCATGGAACGCCCACAGCAGCCGCCATGGAACACCCACAGCAGCACCCATGGAACGCCCACAGCAGCACCCATGGAACGCCCACAGCAACACCCATGGAACGCCCACAGCAGCCGCCATGGAACACCCACAGCAGCCCCCATGGAACGCCCACAGCAGCACCCATGGAACACCCACAGCAGCCGCCATGGAACACCCACAGCAGCACCCATGGAACGCCCACAGCAACACCCATGGAACGCCCACAGCAGCACCCATGGAACACCCACAGCAGCACCCATGGAACACCCACAGCAGCACCCGTGGAACGCCCACAGCAGCACCCATGGAACGCCCACAGCAGCCCCCATGGAACACCCACAGCAGCCCCATGGAACACCCACAGCAGCCCCCATGGAACACCCACAGCAGCACCCATGGAACACCCACAGCAGCACCTATGGAATGCCCACAGCAGCACCCATGGAACGCCCACAGCAGCACCCATGGAACGCCCACAGCAGCCCCCATGGAACGCCCACAGCAGCCCCCATGGAACGCCCACAGCAGCCCCCATGGAACGCCCACAGCAGCACCCATGGAACGCCCACAGCAGCACCCGTGGAACACCCGCAGCAGCACCCATGGAACGCCCACAGCAGCACCCGTGGAACACCCGCAGCAGCACCCATGGAACGCCCACAGCAACACCCATGGAACGCCCACAGCAGCACCCATGGAACACCCACAGCAGCACCCGTGGAACACCCACAGCAGCACCCGTGGAACGCCCACAGCAGCACCCATGGAACACCCACAGCAGCCCCCATGGAACACCCACAGCAGTCCCCATGGAACACCCACAGCAGCCCCCATGGAACACCCACAGCAGCACCTATGGAATGCCCACAGCAGCACCCATGGAACGCCCACAGCAGCACCCATGGAACGCCCAGAGCAGCACCCATGAAACGCCCACAGCAGCACCAGTGTAACACCCACAGCAGCCCCATGGAACACCCACAGCAACCCCCATGAAACGCCCACAGCAGCACCCGTGGAACACCCACAGCAGCCCCATGGAACGCCCACAGCAGCACCCATGGAACACCCACAGCAGCCCCCATGGAACGCCCACAGCAGCACCTATGGAATGCCCACAGCAGCACCCATGGAACGCCCACAGCAGCACCCATGGAACGCCCACAGCAGCACCCATGGAACACCCACAGCAGCACCCATGGAACGCCCACAGCAACACCCATGAAAGGCCCACAGCAGCACCCATGGAACACCCACAGCAGCACCCATGGAACGCCCACAGCAGCACCCATGGAGCACCCACAGCAGCACCCATGGAGCACCCACAGCAACACCCATGAAAGGCCCACAGCAGCACCCATGGAACACCCACAGCAGCACCCATGGAACGCCCACAGCAGCACCTATGGAATGCCCACAGCAGCACCCATGGAACGCCCACAGCAGCACCCATGGAACGCCCACAGCAGCACCCATGGAACACCCACAGCAGCACCCATGGAACGCCCACAGCAGCCCCCATGGAACGCCCACAGCAGCACCCATGGAACGCCCACAGCAGCACCCATGGAACGCCCACAGCAGCACCCATGGAACGCCCACAGCAGCACCCATGGAACGCCCAGAGCAGCACCCATGAAACGCCCACAGCAGCACCCGTGGAACACCCACAGCAGCCCCATGGAACACCCACAGCAGCACCCATGGAGCACCCACAGCAACACCCATGAAACGCCCACAGCAGCACCCGTGGAACACCCACAGCAGCCCCATGGAACGCCCACAGCAGCTCCCATGGAACACTAACAGCAGCACCCATGGAACACCCACAGCAACCCCCATGAAACGCCCACAGCAGCACCCATGGAACACCCACAGCAGCCCCATGGAACGCCCACAGCAGCACCTATGGAACACCCACAGCAGCCCCCATGGAACGCCCACAGCAGCACCCATGGAACGCCCACAGCAGCACCCATGGAACACCCACAGCAGCACCCATGGAACGCCCACAGCAACACCCATGAAAGGCCCACAGCAGCACCCATGGAACACCCACAGCAGCACCCATGGAACGCCCACAGCAGCACCCATGGAGCACCCACAGCAGCACCAATGGAGCACCCACAGCAGCACCAATGGAGCACCCACAGCAACACCCATGAAAGGCCCACAGCAGCACCCATGGAACACCCACAGCAGCACCCATGGAACGCCCACAGCAGCACCTATGGAATGCCCACAGCAGCACCCATGGAACGCCCACAGCAGCACCCATGGAACGCCCACAGCAGCACCCATGGAACACCCACAGCAGCACCCATGGAACGCCCACAGCAGCCCCCATGGAACGCCCACAGCAGCACCCATGGAACGCCCACAGCAGCACCCATGGAACGCCCACAGCAGCACCCATGGAACGCCCAGAGCAGCACCCATGAAACGCCCACAGCAGCACCCGTGGAACACCCACAGCAGCCCCATGGAACACCCACAGCAGCACCCATGGAGCACCCACAGCAACACCCATGAAACGCCCACAGCAGCACCCGTGGAACACCCACAGCAGCCCCATGGAACGCCCACAGCAGCTCCCATGGAACACTAACAGCAGCACCCATGGAACACCCACATCAGCACCCATGGAGCACCCACAGCAACACCCATGAAAGGCCCACAGCAGCACCCATGGAACACCCACAGCAACACCCATGGAACACCCACAGCAGTCCCCATGGAAAACCCACAGCAGCACCCATGGAACACCCACAGCAGCACCCGTGGAACACCCACAACAGCACCCATGGAACACCCACAGCAGCCCCATGGAACACCCACAGCAGCACCCATGGAACACCCACAGCAGCACCCATGGAACACCCGCAGCAGCCCCCATGGAACCCCCACAGCAGCACCCATGGAACACCCACAGCAGCGCCCATGGAACACCCACAGTAGCACCCATGGAACACCCACAGCAGCCCCATGGAACACCCACAGCAGCACCCATGGAACACCCACAGCAGCACCCGTGGAACACCCACAGCAGCACCCGTGGAACACCCAGAGCAGCACCCATGGAACACCCACAGCAGCCTGATGGAACACCCACAGCAGCACCCATGGAACACCCACAGCAGCACCCATGGAGCACCCACAGCAGCACCCATGAAACACCCACAGCAGCACTCATGGAACACCCACAGCAGCACCCATGGAACACCCACAGCAGCACCCATGGAACGCCCACAGCAGCCCCCATGGAACACCCACAGCAGCACCCATGGAACACCCATAGCAGCACCCATGGAACTCCACAGCAGCACCCGTGGAACACCCACACCCACAGCAGCACCCATGGAACACCCACAGCAGCCCCATGGAACACCCACAGCAGCACCCATGGAACACCCACAGCAGCCCCATGGAACACCCACAGCAGCACCCATGGAACACCCACAGCAGCCCCATGGAACACCCACAGCAGCACCCATGGAACACCCACAGCAGCCCCATGGAACACCCACAGCAGCACCCATGGAACACCCACAGCAGCCCCATGGAACACCCACAGCAGCACCCATGGAACACCCACAGCAGCCCCCATGGAACACCCACAGCAGCCCCCATGGAACACCCACAGCAGCCCCATGGAACACCCACAGCAGCACCCATGGAACACCCACAGCAGCACCATGGAACACCCACAGCAGCACCCATGGAACACCCACAGCAGCCCCATGGAACACCCACAGCAGCACCCGTGGAACTCCACAGCAGCACCCGTGGAACACCCACAGCAGCCCCCGTGGAACACCCACAGCAGCACCCATGGAACACCCACAGCAGCCCCATGGAACACCCACAGCAGCACCCATGGAACACCCACAGCAGTCCCCATGGAACACCCACAGCAGCCCCCATGGAACACCCACAGCAGTCCCCATGGAACACCCACAGCAGCCCCCATGGAACACCCACAGCAGCACCCCTGGAACACCCACAGCAGCACCCATGGACCACCCACAGCAGCACCCATGGAACACCCACAGCAGCCCCATGGAACACCCACAGCAGCACCCATGAAACACCCACAGCAGCACCCATGGAACACCCACAGCAGCACCTGTGGAACGCCCACAGCAGCCCCTATGGAACCCCCACAGCAGCACCCATGGAACACCCACAGCAGTCCCCATGGAACACCCACAGCAGCCCCCATGGAACACCCACAGCAGCACCCCTGGAACACCCACAGCAGCACCCATGGAACACCCACAGCAGCCCCCATGGAACGCCCACAGCAGCACCCGTGGAACCCCCACAGCAGCACCCATGGAACACCCACAGCAGCCTCCATGGAACACCCACAGCAGCCCCCATGGAACGCCCACAGCAGCACCCGTGGAACACCCACAGCAGCACCCATGGAACGCCCACAGCAGCACCCGAGGAACGCCCACAGCAGCCCCCATGGAACACCCACAGCAGCACCCATGGAATGCCCACAGCAGCACCCATGGAACACCCACAGCAGCACCCATGGAACACCCACAGCAGCCCCCGTGGAACATCCACAGCAGCACCCGTGGAACACCCACTGTAGCACCCGTGGAACACCCACAGCAGCACCCCTAGAATGCCCACAGCAGCACCCGTGGAACCCCCACAGCAGCCTCCATGGAACACCCACAGCAGCCCCCATGGAACACCCACAGCAGCACCCATGGAACGCCCACAGCAGCTCCCATGGAACGCCCACAGCAGCACCCATGGAACACCCACAGCAGCCCCCATGGAACACCCACAGCAGCCCCCATGGAACACCCACAGCAGCACCCCTGGAACGCCCACAGCAGCACCCGTGGAACCCCCACAGCAGCACCCATGGAACACCCACAGCAGCCCCCATGGAACACCCACAGCAGCACCCCTGGAACGCCCACAGCAGCACCCGTGGAACCCCCACAGCAGCACCCGTGGAACGCCCACAGCAGCCCCCATGGAACACCCACAGCAGCACCCATGGAACACCCACAGCAGCACCCATGGAACACCCACAGCAACACCCATCGAACACCCACCGCAACACCCATGGAACACCCACAGCAGCACCTGTGGAACACCCACAGCAACACCCATGGAACACCCACAGCAGCACCCATGGAACGCCTGCAGCAGCGCCCATGGAACACCCACAGAAGCACCTGTGGAACACCCACAGCAGCAGCCATGGAACGCCCACAGCAGCCCCCATGGAACGCCTACAGCAGCCCCATGGAACACACACAGCAGAACCCATGGAACACCCACAGCAGCACCCATGGAACACCCACAGAAGCCCCCATGGAACACACACAGCAGCCCCCATGGAACACCCACAGCAGCCCCCATGGAACGCCCACAGCAGCTCCCATGGAACACTAACAGCAACACCCATGGAACACCCACAGCAGCCCCATGGAACACCCATAGCAGCACCCATGGAACGCCCACAGCAGCACCCATGGAACGCCCACAGCAACACCCATGGAACGCCCACAGCAGCACCCATGGAACACCCACAGCAGACAGCAGCACCCATGGAAGACCCAGAGCAGCATCCATGGAACACCCACAGCAGCCCCCATGGAACACCCACAGCAGCCCCATGGAACACCCACAGCAGCACCCATGGAACACCCACAGCAGCCCCATGGAACGCCCACAGCAGCACCCATGGAACACCCACAGCAGACAGCAGCACCCATGGAAGACCCATAGCAGCATCCATGGAACATCCACAGCAGCCCCCATGGAACACCCACAGCAGCCCCATGGAACACCCATAGCAGCACCCATGGAACACCCACAGCAGCCCCCATGGAACACCCACAGCAGCACCCCTGGAACGCCCACAGCAGCACTCGTGGAACCCCCACAGCAGCACCCATGGAACACCCACAGCAGCCCCCATGGAACACCCACAGCAGCACCCCTGGAACGCCCACAGCAGCACCCGTGGAACCCCCACAGCAGCACCCGTGGAACGCCCACAGCAGCCCCCATGGAACACCCACAGCAGCACCCATGGAACACCCACAGCAGCACCCATGGAACACCCACAGCAACACCCATGGAACACCCACAGCAGCACCCGTGGAACCCCCACAAGAGCACCCGTGGAACGCCCACAGCAGCCCCCATGGAACACCCACAGCAGCACCCATGGAACATCCACAGCAACACCCATGGAACACCCACCGCAACACCCATGGAACACCCACAGCAGCACCCGTGGAACACCCACAGCAACACCCATGGAACACCCACAGCAGCACCCATGGAACGCCCGCAGCAGCGCCCATTGAACACCCACAGCAGCACCCATGGAACACCCACAGCAGCACCCATGGAACACCCACAGCAGCCCCCATGGAACGCCTACAGCAGCCCCATGGAAAACCCACAGCAGCCCCCATGGAACACACACAGCAGCACCCATGGAACACCCACAGCAGCACCAATGGAACACCCACAGAAGCACCCATGGAACACACACAGCAGCCCCCATGGAACACCCACAGCAGCCCCCATGGAACGTCCACAGCAGCTCCCATGGAACACTAACAGCAGCACCCATGGAACACCCACAGCAGCCCCATGGAACACCCATAGCAGCACCCATGGAACGCCCACAGCAGCACCCATGGAACGCCCACAGCAACACCCATGGAACGCCCACAGCAGCACCGCGTTCCACAGCAGCACCCATGGAACACCCACAGCAGACAGCAGCACCCATGGAAGACCCAGAGCAGCATCCATGGAACACCCACAGCAGCCCCCATGGAACACCCACAGCCGCCCCATGGAACACCCACAGCAGCACCCATGGAACACCCACAGCAGCACCCATGGAACACCCACAGCAGCCCCATGGAACGCCCACAGCAGCACCCGTGGAACGCCCACAGCAGCCCCCATGGAACACCCACAGCAGCACCCGTGGAACACCCACAGCAGCACCCATGGAACGCCCACAGCAGCATCCATGGAACACCCACAGCAGCACCCATGGAACGCCCACAGCAGCACCCATGGAACACCCACAGCAGACAGCAGCACCCATGGAAGACCCATAGCAGCACCCATGGAACACCCACAGCAGCACCCATGGAACGCCCACAGCAGCACCCGTGGAACCCCCACAGCAGCACCCATGGAACACCCACAGCAGCCCCCATGGAACACCCACAGCAGCCCCCATGGAACACTCACAGCAGCCCCCATGGAACGCCCACAGCAGCACCCGTGGAACACCCACAGCAGCACGCATGGAACGCCCACAGCAGCACCCGAGGAACGCCCACAGCAGCCCCCATGGAACACCCACAGCAGCACCCATGGAATGCCCACAGCAGCACCCATGGAACACCCACAGCAGCACCCATGGAACACCCACAGCAGCCCCCGTGGAACATCCACAGCAGCACCCGTGGAACACCCACTGTAGCACCCGTGGAACACCCACAGCAGCACCCATGGAACACCCACAGCAGCACCCGTGGAACCCCCACAGCAACACCCATGGAACGCCCACAGCAGCACCCGTGGAACACCCACAGCAGCACCCCTGGAATGCCCACAGCAGCACCTGTGGAACCCCCACAGCAGCCCCCATGGAACACCCACAGCAGCACCCATGGAACACCCACAGCAGCACCCATGGAACACCCACAGCAGCCCCAATGGAACACCCACAGCAGCACCCGTGGAACACCCACAGCAGCACCCGTGGAACACCCAGAGCAGCCCCCATGGAACACCCACAGCAGCATCCATGGAACACCCACAGCAGCACCCATGGAACACCCACAGCAGCCCCCATGGAACACCCACAGCAGCCCCCATGGAACGCCCACAGCAGCACCCCTGGAACGCCCACAGCAGCACCCGTGGAACCCCCACAGCAGCACCCATGGAACACCCACAGCAGCCCCCATGGAAAACCCACAGCAGCACCCCTGGAACGCCCACAGCAGCACCCGTGGAACCCCCACAGCAGCACCCGTGGAACGCCCACAGCAGCCCCCATGGAACACCCACAGCAGCACCCATGGAACACCCACAGCAACACCCATGGAACGCCCACAGCAGCACCCATGGAACGCCCGCAGCAGCGCCCATGGAACACCCACAGCAGCACCTGTGGAACACACACAGCAGCGCCCATGGAACACCCATAGCAGCACCCGTGGAACACCCACAGCAGCACCCATGGAACGCCCTCAGCAGCCCCATGGAACACCCACAGCAGTGCCCATGGAACACCCACAGCAGCCCCATGGAACACCCACAGCAGCACCCATGGAACGCCCACAGCAACCCCCATGGAACACCCACAGCAGCCCCATTGAACACCCAAAGCAGCCCCATGGAACACCCACAGCAGCCCCATTGAACACCCACAGCAGCCCCATTGAACACCCACAGCAGCACCCATGGAACACCCACAGCAGCACCCATGGAACACCCACAGCAGCCCCCATGGAACACCAACAGCAGCACCCATGGAACACCCACAGCAGCACCCGTGGAACACCCACAGCAGCCCTATGGAACACCCACAGCAGCACCCATGGAACACCCACAGCAGCACCCATGGAACACCCACAGCAGCCCTATGGAACACCCACAGCAGCACCCATGGAACACCCACAGCAGCACCCGTGGAACACCCACAGCAACACCCGTGGAACACCCACAGCAGACAGCAGCACCCATGGAAGACTCACAGCAGCCCCCATGGAACACCCACAGCAGCACCCGTGGAACACACACAGCAGCACCCATGGAACACCCACAGCAGACAGCAGCACCCATGGAAGACTCACAGCAGCCCCCATGGAACACCCACAGCAGCACCCGTGGAACACACACAGCAGCACCCATGGAACAACCACATCAGCACCCATGGAACGCCCGCAGCAGCACACATGGAACGCCCACAGCAGCACCCATGGAACACCCACAGCAGACAGCAGCACCCATGGAAGACCCATAGCAGCATCCATGGAACACCCACAGCAGCCCCCATGGAACGCCTACAGCAGCCCCATGGAACACACACAGCAGAACCCATGGAACACCCACAGCAGCACCCATGGAACACCCACAGAAGCCCCCATGGAACACACACAGCAGCCCCCATGGAACACCCACAGCAGCCCCCATGGAACGCCCACAGCAGCTCCCATGGAACACTAACAGCAACACCCATGGAACACCCACAGCAGCCCCATGGAACACCCATAGCAGCACCCATGGAACGCCCACAGCAGCACCCATGGAACGCCCACAGCAACACCCATGGAACGCCCACAGCAGCACCCATGGAACACCCACAGCAGACAGCAGCACCCATGGAAGACCCAGAGCAGCATCCATGGAACACCCACAGCAGCCCCCATGGAACACCCACAGCAGCCCCATGGAACACCCACAGCAGCACCCATGGAACACCCACAGCAGCCCCATGGAACGCCCACAGCAGCACCCATGGAACACCCACAGCAGACAGCAGCACCCATGGAAGACCCATAGCAGCATCCATGGAACATCCACAGCAGCCCCCATGGAACACCCACAGCAGCCCCATGGAACACCCATAGCAGCACCCATGGAACACCCACAGCAGCCCCCATGGAACACCCACAGCAGCACCCCTGGAACGCCCACAGCAGCACTCGTGGAACCCCCACAGCAGCACCCATGGAACACCCACAGCAGCCCCCATGGAACACCCACAGCAGCACCCCTGGAACGCCCACAGCAGCACCCGTGGAACCCCCACAGCAGCACCCGTGGAACGCCCACAGCAGCCCCCATGGAACACCCACAGCAGCACCCATGGAACACCCACAGCAGCACCCATGGAACACCCACAGCAACACCCATGGAACACCCACCGCAACACCCATGGAACACCCACAGCAGCACCCGTGGAACCCCCACAAGAGCACCCGTGGAACACCCACAGCAGCACCCATGGAACATCCACAGCAACACCCATGGAACACCCACCGCAACACCCATGGAACACCCACAGCAGCACCCGTGGAACACCCACAGCAACACCCGTGGAACACCCACAGCAGCACCCATGGAACGCCCGCAGCAGCGCCCATGGAACACCCACAGCAGCACCCATGGAACACCCACAGCAGCACCCATGGAACACCCACAGCAGCCCCCATGGAACGCCTACAGCAGCCCCATGGAAAACCCACAGCAGCCCCCATGGAACACACACAGCAGCACCCATGGAACACCCACAGCAGCACCAATGGAACACCCACAGAAGCACCCATGGAACACACACAGCAGCCCCCATGGAACACCCACAGCAGCCCCCATGGAACGCCCACAGCAGCTCCCATGGAACACTAACAGCAGCACCCATGGAACACCCACAGCAGCCCCATGGAACACCCATAGCAGCACCCATGGAACGCCCACAGCAGCACCCATGGAACGCCCACAGCAACACCCATGGAACGCCCACAGCAGCACCGCGTTCCACAGCAGCACCCATGGAACACCCACAGCAGACAGCAGCACCCATGGAAGACCCAGAGCAGCATCCATGGAACACCCACAGCAGCCCCCATGGAACACCCACAGCAGCCCCATGGAACACCCACAGCAGCACCCATGGAACACCCACAGCAGCACCCATGGAACACCCACAGCAGCCCCATGGAACGCCCACAGCAGCACCCGTGGAACGCCCACAGCAGCCCCCATGGAACACCCACAGCAGCACCCGTGGAACACCCACAGCAGCACCCATGGAACGCCCACAGCAGCATCCATGGAACACCCACAGCAGCACCCATGGAACGCCCACAGCAGCACCCATGGAACACCCACAGCAGACAGCAGCACCCATGGAAGACCCATAGCAGCACCCATGGAACACCCACAGCAGCACCCATGGAACGCCCACAGCAGCACCCGTGGAACCCCCACAGCAGCACCCATGGAACACCCACAGCAGCCCCCATGGAACACCCACAGCAGCCCCCATGGAACACTCACAGCAGCCCCCATGGAACGCCCACAGCAGCACCCGTGGAACACCCACAGCAGCACGCATGGAACGCCCACAGCAGCACCCGAGGAACGCCCACAGCAGCCCCCATGGAACACCCACAGCAGCACCCATGGAATGCCCACAGCAGCACCCATGGAACACCCACAGCAGCACCCATGGAACACCCACAGCAGCCCCCGTGGAACATCCACAGCAGCACCCGTGTAACACCCACTGTAGCACCCGTGGAACACCCACAGCAGCACCCATGGAACACCCACAGCAGCACCCGTGGAACCCCCACAGCAGCACCCATGGAACGCCCACAGCAGCACCCGTGGAACACCCACAGCAGCACCCCTGGAATGCCCACAGCAGCACCTGTGGAACCCCCACAGCAGCCCCCATGGAACACCCACAGCAGCACCCATGGAACACCCACAGCAGCACCCATGGAACACCCACAGCAGCCCCAATGGAACACCCACAGCAGCACCCGTGGAACACCCACAGCAGCACCCGTGGAACACCCAGAGCAGCCCCCATGGAACACCCACAGCAGCATCCATGGAACACCCACAGCAGCACCCATGGAACACCCACAGCAGCCCCCATGGAACACCCACAGCAGCCCCCATGGAACGCCCACAGCAGCACCCCTGGAACGCCCACAGCAGCACCCGTGGAACCCCCACAGCAGCACCCATGGAACACCCACAGCAGCCCCCATGGAAAACCCACAGCAGCACCCCTGGAACGCCCACAGCAGCACCCGTGGAACCCCCACAGCAGCACCCGTGGAACGCCCACAGCAGCCCCCATGGAACACCCACAGCAGCACCCATGGAACACCCACAGCAACACCCATGGAACGCCCACAGCAGCACCCATGGAACGCCCGCAGCAGCACCCATGGAACACCCACAGCAGCACCTGTGGAACACACACAGCAGCGCCCATGGAACACCCATAGCAGCACCCGTGGAACACCCACAGCAGCACCCATGGAACGCCCTCAGCAGCCCCATGGAACACCCACAGCAGTGCCCATGGAACACCCACAGCAGCCCCATGGAACACCCACAGCAGCACCCATGGAACGCCCACAGCAACCCCCATGGAACACCCACAGCAGCCCCATTGAACACCCAAAGCAGCCCCATGGAACACCCACAGCAGCCCCATTGAACACCCACAGCAGCCCCATTGAACACCCACAGCAGCACCCATGGAACACCCACAGCAGCACCCATGGAACACCCACAGCAGCCCCCATGGAACACCAACAGCAGCACCCATGGAACACCCACAGCAGCACCCGTGGAACACCCACAGCAGCCCTATGGAACACCCACAGCAGCACCCATGGAACACCCACAGCAGCACCCATGGAACACCCACAGCAGCCCTATGGAACACCCACAGCAGCACCCATGGAACACCCACAGCAGCACCCGTGGAACACCCACAGCAACACCCGTGGAACACCCACAGCAGACAGCAGCACCCATGGAAGACTCACAGCAGCCCCCATGGAACACCCACAGCAGCACCCGTGGAACACACACAGCAGCACCCATGGAACACCCACAGCAGACAGCAGCACCCATGGAAGACTCACAGCAGCCCCCATGGAACACCCACAGCAGCACCCGTGGAACACACACAGCAGCACCCATGGAACAACCACATCAGCACCCATGGAACACCCACAGCAGCACCCATGGAACGCCCGCAGCAGCACACATGGAACGCCCACAGCAGCACCCATGGAACACCCACAGCAGACAGCAGCACCCATGGAAGACCCATAGCAGCATCCATGGAACACCCACAGCAGCCCCCATGGAACACCCACAGCAGCCCCATGGAACACCCACAGCAGCACCCATGGAACACCCACAGCAGCACCCATGGAACACCCACAGCAGCCCCATGGAACGCCCACAGCAGCACCCATGGAACGCCCACAGCAGCACCCATGGAACACCCACAGCAGACAGCAGCACCCATGGAAGACCCACAGCAGCATCCATGGAACACCCACAGCAGCCCCCATGGAACACCCACAGCAGCCCCATGGAACACCCACAGCAGCACCCATGGAACGCCCACAGCAGCACCCATGGAACGCCCACAGCAGCACCCATGGAACACCCACAGCAGACAGCAGCACCCATGGAAGACCCATAGCAGCATCCATGGAACACCCACAGCAACCCCCATGGAACACCCACAGCAGCCCCATGGAACACCCACAGCAGCTCCATGGAACACCCACAGCAGCACCCATGGAACGCCCACAGCAGCACCCATGGAACACCCACAGCAGACAGCAGCACCCATGGAAGACCCATAGCAGCACCCATGGAACACCCACAGCAGCCCCCATGGAACACCCACAGCAGCCCCCATGGAACGCCCCACAGCAGACAGCAGCACCCATGGAAGACCCATAGCAGCACCCATGGAACACCCACAGCAGCCCCCATGGAACACCCAGAGCAGCCCCCATGGAACACCCAGAGCAGCCCCCATAGAACACCCACAGCAGCACCCATGGACCACCCACAGCAGCACCCAGGGAACACCCACAGCAGCACCCGTGGAACACCCACAGCAGCCCCATGGAACACCCACAGCAGCACCCATGGAACACCCACAGCAGCCCCATGGAACACCCACAGCAGCACCCATGGAACACCCACAGCAGCCCCATGGAACACCCACAGCAGCACCCATGGAACACCCACAGCAGCCCCATGGAACACCCACAGCAGCACCCATGGAACACCCACAGCAGCACCCATGGAACACCCACAGCAGCCCCCATGGAACACCCACAGCAGCCCCCATGAAACACCCACAGCAGCACCCCTGGAACACCCACAGCAGCACCCATGGAACACCCACAGCAGCCCCCATGGAACGCCCACAGCAGCACCCGTGGAACCCCCACAGCAGCACCCATGGAACACCCACAGCAGCCCCCATGGAACACTCACAGCAGCCCCCATGGAACGCCCACAGCAGCACCCGTGGAACACCCACAGCAGCACCCATGGAACGCCCACAGCAGCACCCGAGGAACGCCCACAGCAGCCCCCATGGAACACCCACAGCAGCACCCATGGAATGCCCACAGCAGCACCCATGGAACACCCACAGCAGCACCCATGGAACACCCACAGCAGCCCCCGTGGAACATCCACAGCAGCACCCGTGGAACACCCACTGTAGCACCCGTGGAACACCCACAGCAGCACCCCTAGAATGCCCACAGCAGCACCCGTGGAACCCCCACAGCAGCCTCAATGGAACACCCACAGCAGCCCCCATGGAACACCCACAGCAGCACCCATGGAACGCCCACAGCAGCTCCCATGGAACGCCCACAGCAGCCCCCATGGAACACCCACAGCAGCACCCCTGGAACGCCCACAGCAGCACCCGTGGAACCCCCACAGCAGCACCCATGGAACACCCACAGCAGCCCCCATGGAACACCCACAGCAGCACCCCTGGAACGCCCACAGCAGCACCCGTGGAACCCCCACAGCAGCACCCATGGAACACCCACAGCAGCCCCAATGGAACACCCACAGCAGCACCCCTGGAACGCCCACAGCAGCACCCGTGGAACCCCCACAGCAGCACCCGTGGAACGCCCACAGCAGCCCCCATGGAACACCCACAGCAGCACCCATGGAACACCCACAGCAGCACCCATGGAACACCCACAGCAACACCCATGGAACACCCACCGCAACACCCATGGAACACCCACAGCAGCACCTGTGGAACACCCACAGCAACACCCATGGAACACCCACAGCAGCACCCATGGAACGCCCGCAGCAGCGCCCATGGAACACCCACAGAAGCACCTGTGGAACACCCACAGCAGCACCCATGGAACGCCCACAGCAGCCCCCATGGAACGCCTACAGCAGCCCCATGGAACACACACAGCAGAACCCATGGAACACCCACAGCAGCACCCATGGAACACCCACAGAAGCCCCCATGGAACACACACAGCAGCCCCCATGGAACACCCACAGCAGCCCCCATGGAACGCCCACAGCAGCTCCCATGGAACACTAACAGCAACACCCATGGAACACCCACAGCAGCCCCATGGAACACCCATAGCAGCACCCATGGAACGCCCACAGCAGCACCCATGGAACGCCCACAGCAACACCCATGGAACGCCCACAGCAGCACCCATGGAACGCCCACAGCAGCACCAATGGAACACCCACAGCAGACAGCAGCACCCATGGAAGACCCAGAGCAGCATCCATGGAACACCCACAGCAGCCCCCATGGAACACCCACAGCAGCCCCATGGAACACCCACAGCAGCACCCATGGAACACCCACAGCAGCACCCATGGAACACCCACAGCAGCCCCATGGAACGCCCACAGCAGCACCCATGGAACACCCACAGCAGACAGCAGCACCCATGGAAGACCCATAGCAGCATCCATGGAACATCCACAGCAGCCCCCATGGAACACCCACAGCAGCCCCATGGAACACCCATAGCAGCACCCATGGAACACCCACAGCAGCCCCCATGGAACACCCACAGCAGCACCCCTGGAACGCCCACAGCAGCACTCGTGGAACCCCCACAGCAGCACCCATGGAACACCCACAGCAGCCCCCATGGAACACCCACAGCAGCACCCCTGGAACGCCCACAGCAGCACCCGTGGAACCCCCACAGCAGCACCCGTGGAACGCCCACAGCAGCCCCCGTGTAACACCCACAGCAGCACCCATGGAACACCCACAGCAGCACCCATGGAACACCCACAGCAACACCCATGGAACACCCACCGCAACACCCATGGAACACCCACAGCAGCACCCGTGGAACACCCACAGCAGCACCCGTGGAACCCCCACAAGAGCACCCGTGGAACGCCCACAGCAGCCCCCATGGAACACCCACAGCAGCACCCATGGAACACCCACAGCAGCACCCATGGAACATCCACAGCAACACCCATGGAACACCCACCGCAACACCCATGGAACACCCACAGCAGCACCCGTGGAACACCCACAGCAACACCCATGGAACACCCACAGCAGCACCCATGGAACGCCCGCAGCAGCGCCCATGGAACACCCACAGCAGCACCCATGGAACACCCACAGCAGCACCCATGGAACACCCACAGCAGCCCCCATGGAACGCCTACAGCAGCCCCATGGAAAACCCACAGCAGCCCCCATGGAACACACACAGCAGCCCCATGGAACACCCACAGCAGCACCAATGGAACACCCACAGAAGCCCCCATGGAACACACACAGCAGCCCCCATGGAACACCCACAGCAGCCCCCATGGAACGCCCACAGCAGCTCCCATGGAACACTAACAGCAGCACCCATGGAACACCCACAGAAGCCCCCATGGAACACACACAGCAGCCCCCATGGAACACCCACAGCAGCCCCCATGGAACGCCCACAGCAGCTCCCATGGAACATTAACAGCAGCACCCATGGAACACCCACAGCAGCCCCATGGAACACCCATAGCAGCACCCATGGAACGCCCACAGCAACACCCATGGAACGCCCACAGCAGCACCCATGGAACACCCACAGCAGACAGCAGCACCCATGGAAGACCCAGAGCAGCATCCATGGAACACCCACAGCAGCCCCCATGGAACACCCACAGCAGCCCCATGGAACACCCACAGCAGCACCCATGGAACACCCACAGCAGCACCCATGGAACACCCACCGCAGCCCCATGGAACGCCCACAGCAGCATCCATGGAACACCCACAGCAGACAGCAGCACCCATGGAAGACCCATAGCAGCATCCATGGAACACCCACAGCAGCCCCCATGGAACACCCACAGCAGCCCCATGGAACACCCATAGCAGCACCCATGGAACGCCCACAGCAGCATCCATGGAACACCCACAGCAGCACCCATGGAACGCCCACAGCAGCACCCATGGAACACCCACAGCAGACAGCAGCACCCATGGAAGACCCATAGCAGCACCCATGGAACACCCACAGCAACCCCCATGGAACACCCACAGCAGCCCAATGGAACACCCACAGCAGCTCCATGGAACACCCACAGCAGCACCCATGGAACGCCCACAGCAGCACCCATGGAACACCCACAGCAGACAGCAGCACCCATGGAAGACCCATAGCAGCACCCATGGAACACCCACAGCAGCCCCCATGGAACACCCACAGCAGCCCCCATGGAACGCCCCACAGCAGACAGCAGCACCCATGGAAGACCCATAGCAGCACCCATGGAACACCCACAGCAGCCCCCATGGAACACCCAGAGCAGCCCCCATGGAACACCCAGAGCAGCCCCCATGGAACACCCAGAGCAGCCCCCATGGAACACCCAGAGCAGCACCCGTGGAACACCCACAGCAACACCCGTGGAACACCCACAGCAGACAGCAGCACCCATGGAAGACTCACAGCAGCCCCCATGGAACACCCACAGCAGCACCCGTGGAACACACACAGCAGCACCCATGGAACATCCACAGCAGACAGCAGCACCCATGGAAGACTCACAGCAGCCCCCATGGAACACCCACAGCAGCACCCGTGGAACACACACAGCAGCACCCATGGAACAACCACATCAGCACCCATGGAACACCCACAGCAGCACCCATGGAACGCCCGCAGCAGCACACATGGGACGCCCACAGCAGCACCCATGGAACACCCACAGCAGACAGCAGCACCCATGGAAGACCCATAGCAGCATCCATGGAACACCCACAGCAGCCCCCATGGAACACCCACAGCAGCCCCATGGAACACCCACAGCAGCACCCATGGAACACCCACAGCAGCACCCATGGAACACCCACAGCAGCCCCATGGAACGCCCACAGCAGCACCCATGGAACGCCCACAGCAGCACCCATGGAACACCCACAGCAGACAGCAGCACCCATGGAAGACCCACAGCAGCATCCATGGAACACCCACAGCAGCCCCCATGGAACACCCACAGCAGCCCCATGGAACACCCACAGCAGCACCCATGGAACGCCCACAGCAGCACCCATGGAACGCCCACAGCAGCACCCATGGAACACCCACAGCAGACAGCAGCACCCATGGAAGACCCATAGCAGCATCCATGGAACACCCACAGCAACCCCCATGGAACACCCACAGCAGCCCCATGGAACACCCACAGCAGCTCCATGGAACACCCACAGCAGCACCCATGGAACGCCCACAGCAGCACCCATGGAACACCCACAGCAGACAGCAGCACCCATGGAAGACCCATAGCAGCACCCATGGAACACCCACAGCAGCCCCCATGGAACACCCACAGCAGCCCCCATGGAACGCCCCACAGCAGACAGCAGCACCCATGGAAGACCCATAGCAGCACCCATGGAACACCCACAGCAGCCCCCATGGAACACCCAGAGCAGCCCCCATGGAACACCCAGAGCAGCCCCCATAGAACACCCACAGCAGCACCCATGGACCACCCACAGCAGCACCCAGGGAACACCCACAGCAGCACCCGTGGAACACCCACAGCAGCCCCATGGAACACCCACAGCAGCACCCATGGAACACCCACAGCAGCCCCATGGAACACCCACAGCAGCACCCATGGAACACCCACAGCAGCCCCATGGAACACCCACAGCAGCATCCATGGAACACCCACAGCAGCCCCATGGAATACCCACAGCAGCACCCATGGAACACCCACAGCAGCACCCATGGAACACCCACAGCAGCCCCCATGGAACACCCACAGCAGCCCCATGGAACATCCACAGCAGCACCCATGGAACACCCACAGCAGCACCATGGAACACCCACAGCAGCACCCATGGAACTCCACAGCAGCACCCGTGGAACACCCACAGCAGCCCGATGGAACACCCACAGCAGCACCCATGGAACACCCACAGCAGCCCCATGGAACACCCACAGCAGCACCCATGGAACACCCACAGCAGTCCCCATGGAACACCCACAGCAGCCCCCATGGAACACCCACAGCAGTCCCCATGGAACACCCACAGCAGCCCCCATGGAACACCCACAGCAGCACCCCTGGAACACCCACAGCAGCCCCCATGGAACACCCACAGCAGCACCCATGGAACACCCACAGCAGCCCCATGGAACACCCACAGCAGCACCCATGAAACACCCACAGCAGCACCCATGGAACACCCACAGCAGCACCCATGGAACCCCCACAGCAGCACCCATGGAACACCCACAGCAGTCCCCATGGAACACCCACAGCAGCCCCCATGAAACACCCACAGCAGCACCCCTGGAACACCCACAGCAGCACCCATGGAACACCCACAGCAGCCCCCATGGAACGCCCACAGCAGCACCCGTGGAACCCCCACAGCAGCACCCATGGAACACCCACAGCAGCCCCCATGGAACACCCACAGCAGCCCCCATGGAACACTCACAGCAGCCCCCATGGAACGCCCACAGCAGCACCCATGGAACGCCCACAGCAGCACCCATGGAACGCCCGCAGCAGCGCCCATGGAACACCCACAGAAGCACCTGTGGAACACCCACAGCAGCACCCATGGAACGCCCACAGCAGCCCCCATGGAACGCCTACAGCAGCCCCATGGAACACACACAGCAGAACCCATGGAACACCCACAGCAGCACCCATGGAACACCCACAGAAGCCCCCATGGAACACACACAGCAGCCCCCATGGAACACCCACAGCAGCCCCCATGGAACGCCCACAGCAGCTCCCATGGAACACTAACAGCAACACCCATGGAACACCCACAGCAGCCCCATGGAACACCCATAGCAGCACCCATGGAACGCCCACAGCAGCACCCATGGAACGCCCACAGCAACACCCATGGAACGCCCACAGCAGCACCCATGGAACGCCCACAGCAGCACCAATGGAACACCCACAGCAGACAGCAGCACCCATGGAAGACCCAGAGCAGCATCCATGGAACACCCACAGCAGCCCCCATGGAACACCCACAGCAGCCCCATGGAACACCCACAGCAGCACCCATGGAACACCCACAGCAGCACCCATGGAACACCCACAGCAGCCCCATGGAACGCCCACAGCAGCACCCATGGAACACCCACAGCAGACAGCAGCACCCATGGAAGACTCATAGCAGCATCCATGGAACATCCACAGCAGCCCCCATGGAACACCCACAGCAGCCCCATGGAACACCCATAGCAGCACCCATGGAACACCCACAGCAGCCCCCATGGAACACCCACAGCAGCACCCCTGGAACGCCCACAGCAGCACTCGTGGAACCCCCACAGCAGCACCCATGGAACACCCACAGCAGCCCCCATGGAACACCCACAGCAGCACCCCTGGAACGCCCACAGCAGCACCCGTGGAACCCCCACAGCAGCACCCGTGGAACGCCCACAGCAGCCCCCGTGGAACACCCACAGCAGCACCCATGGAACACCCACAGCAGCACCCATGGAACACCCACAGCAACACCCATGGAACACCCACCGCAACACCCATGGAACACCCACAGCAGCACCCGTGGAACACCCACAGCAGCACCCGTGGAACCCCCACAAGAGCACCCGTGGAACGCCCACAGCAGCCCCCATGGAACACCCACAGCAGCACCCATGGAACACCCACAGCAGCACCCATGGAACATCCACAGCAACACCCATGGAACACCCACCGCAACACCCATGGAACACCCACAGCAGCACCCGTGGAACACCCACAGCAACACCCATGGAACACCCACAGCAGCACCCATGGAACGCCCGCAGCAGCGCCCATGGAACACCCACAGCAGCACCCATGGAACACCCACAGCAGCACCCATGGAACACCCACAGCAGCTCCCATGGAACGCCTACAGCAGCCCCATGGAAAGCCCACAGCAGCCCCCATGGAACACACACAGCAGCCCCATGGAACACCCACAGCAGCACCAATGGAACACCCACAGAAGCCCCCATGGAACACACACAGCAGCCCCCATGGAACACCCACAGCAGCCCCCATGGAACGCCCACAGCAGCTCCCATGGAACACTAACAGCAGCACCCATGGAACACCCACAGAAGCCCCCATGGAACACACACAGCAGCCCCCATGGAACACCCACAGCAGCCCCCATGGAACGCCCACAGCAGCTCCCATGGAACATTAACAGCAGCACCCATGGAACACCCACAGCAGCCCCATGGAACACCCATAGCAGCACCCATGGAACGCCCACAGCAACACCCATGGAACGCCCACAGCAGCACCCATGGAACACCCACAGCAGACAGCAGCACCCATGGAAGACCCAGAGCAGCATCCATGGAACACCCACAGCAGCCCCCATGGAACACCCACAGCAGCCCCATGGAACACCCACAGCAGCCCCATGGAACGCCCACAGCAGCATCCATGGAACACCCACAGCAGACAGCAGCACCCATGGAAGACCCATAGCAGCATCCATGGAACACCCACAGCAGCCCCCATGGAACACCCACAGCAGCCCCATGGAACACCCATAGCAGCACCCATGGAACGCCCACAGCAGCATCCATGGAAGACCCACAGCAGCACCCATGGAACGCCCACAGCAGCACCCATGGAACACCCACAGCAGACAGCAGCACCCATGGAAGACCCATAGCAGCACCCATGGAACACCCACAGCAGCACCCATGGAACGCCCACAGCAGCACCCGTGAAACCCCCACAGCAGCACCCATGGAACACCCACAGCAGCCCCCATGGAACACCCACAGCAGCCCCCATGGAACACTCACAGCAGCCCCCATGGAACGCCCACAGCAGCACCCGTGGAACACCCACAGCAGCACCCATGGAACGCCCACAGCAGCACCCATGGAACGCCCGCAGCAGCGCCCATGGAACACCCACAGAAGCACCTGTGGAACACCCACAGCAGCACCCATGGAACGCCCACAGCAGCCCCCATGGAACGCCTACAGCAGCCCCATGGAACACACACAGCAGAACCCATGGAACACCCACAGCAGCACCCATGGAACACCCACAGAAGCCCCCATGGAACACACACAGCAGCCCCCATGGAACACCCACAGCAGCCCCCATGGAACGCCCACAGCAGCTCCCATGGAACACTAACAGCAACACCCATGGAACACCCACAGCAGCCCCATGGAACACCCATAGCAGCACCCATGGAACGCCCACAGCAGCACCCATGGAACGCCCACAGCAACACCCATGGAACGCCCACAGCAGCACCCATGGAACGCCCACAGCAGCACCAATGGAACACCCACAGCAGACAGCAGCACCCATGGAAGACCCAGAGCAGCATCCATGGAACACCCACAGCAGCCCCCATGGAACACCCACAGCAGCCCCATGGAACACCCACAGCAGCACCCATGGAACACCCACAGCAGCACCCATGGAACACCCACAGCAGCCCCATGGAACGCCCACAGCAGCACCCATGGAACACCCACAGCAGACAGCAGCACCCATGGAAGACTCATAGCAGCATCCATGGAACATCCACAGCAGCCCCCATGGAACACCCACAGCAGCCCCATGGAACACCCATAGCAGCACCCATGGAACACCCACAGCAGCCCCCATGGAACACCCACAGCAGCACCCCTGGAACGCCCACAGCAGCACTCGTGGAACCCCCACAGCAGCACCCATGGAACACCCACAGCAGCCCCCATGGAACACCCACAGCAGCACCCCTGGAACGCCCACAGCAGCACCCGTGGAACCCCCACAGCAGCACCCGTGGAACGCCCACAGCAGCCCCCGTGGAACACCCACAGCAGCACCCATGGAACACCCACAGCAGCACCCATGGAACACCCACAGCAACACCCATGGAACACCCACCGCAACACCCATGGAACACCCACAGCAGCACCCGTGGAACACCCACAGCAGCACCCGTGGAACCCCCACAAGAGCACCCGTGGAACGCCCACAGCAGCCCCCATGGAACACCCACAGCAGCACCCATGGAACACCCACAGCAGCACCCATTGAACATCCACAGCAACACCCATGGAACACCCACCGCAACACCCATGGAACACCCACAGCAGCACCCGTGGAACACCCACAGCAACACCCATGGAACACCCACAGCAGCACCCATGGAACGCCCGCAGCAGCGCCCATGGAACACCCACAGCAGCACCCATGGAACACCCACAGCAGCACCCATGGAACACCCACAGCAGCTCCCATGGAACGCCTACAGCAGCCCCATGGAAAGCCCACAGCAGCCCCCATGGAACACACACAGCAGCCCCATGGAACACCCACAGCAGCACCAATGGAACACCCACAGAAGCCCCCATGGAACACACACAGCAGCCCCCATGGAACACCCACAGCAGCCCCCATGGAACGCCCACAGCAGCTCCCATGGAACACTAACAGCAGCACCCATGGAACACCCACAGAAGCCCCCATGGAACACACACAGCAGCCCCCATGGAACACCCACAGCAGCCCCCATGGAACGCCCACAGCAGCTCCCATGGAACATTAACAGCAGCACCCATGGAACACCCACAGCAGCCCCATGGAACACCCATAGCAGCACCCATGGAACGCCCACAGCAACACCCATGGAACGCCCACAGCAGCACCCATGGAACACCCACAGCAGACAGCAGCACCCATGGAAGACCCAGAGCAGCATCCATGGAACACCCACAGCAGCCCCCATGGAACACCCACAGCAGCCCCATGGAACACCCACAGCAGCACCCATGGAACACCCACAGCAGCACCCATGGAACACCCACAGCAGCCCCATGGAACGCCCACAGCAGCATCCATGGAACACCCACAGCAGACAGCAGCACCCATGGAAGACCCATAGCAGCATCCATGGAACACCCACAGCAGCCCCCATGGAACACCCACAGCAGCCCCATGGAACACCCATAGCAGCACCCATGGAACGCCCACAGCAGCATCCATGGAAGACCCACAGCAGCACCCATGGAACGCCCACAGCAGCACCCATGGAACACCCACAGCAGACAGCAGCACCCATGGAAGACCCATAGCAGCACCCATGGAACACCCACAGCAGCACCCATGGAACGCCCACAGCAGCACCCGTGAAACCCCCACAGCAGCACCCATGGAACACCCACAGCAGCCCCCATGGAACACCCACAGCAGCCCCCATGGAACACTCACAGCAGCCCCCATGGAACACTCACAGCAGCCCCCATGGAACGCCCACAGCAGCACCCGTGGAACACCCACAGCAGCACCCATGGAACGCCCACAGCAGCACCCATTGAACACCCAAAGCAGCCCCATGGAACACCCACAGCAGCCCCATTGAACACCCACAGCAGCCCCATTGAACACCCACAGCAGCACCCATGGAACACCCACAGCAGCGCCCATGGAACGCCCACAGCAGCACCCATGGAACACCCACAGCAGCACCCATGGATCGCCCACAGCAGCACCCATGGAACGCCCACAGCAGCACCCATGGAACACCCACAGCAGCCACCATGGAACACCAACAGCAGCACCCATGGAACACCCACAGCAGCACCCGTGGAACACCCACAGCAGCCCTATGGAACACCCACAGCAGCACCCATGGAACACCCACAGCAGCACCCATGGAACACCCACAGCAGCCCTATGGAACACCCACAGCAGCACCCATGGAACACCCACAGCAGCACCCGTGGAACACCCACAGCAACACCCGTGGAACACCCACAGCAGACAGCAGCACCCATGGAAGACTCACAGCAGCCCCCATGGAACACCCACAGCAGCACCCGTGGAACACACACAGCAGCACCCATGGAACAACCACATCAGCACCCATGGAACACCCACAGCAGCACCCATGGAACGCCCGCAGCAGCACACATGGAACGCCCACAGCAGCACCCATGGAACACCCACAGCAGACAGCAGCACCCATGGAAGACCCATAGCAGCATCCATGGAACACCCACAGCAGCCCCCATGGAACACCCACAGCAGCCCCATGGAACACCCACAGCAGCACCCATGGAACACCCACAGCAGCCCCATGGAACGCCCACAGCAGCACCCATGGAACGCCCACAGCAGCACCCATGGAACACCCACAGCAGACAGCAGCACCCATGGAAGACCCACAGCAGCATCCATGGAACACCCACAGCAGCCCCCATTGAACACCCACAGCAGCCCCATGGAACACCCACAGCAGCACCCATGGAACGCCCACAGCAGCACCCATGGAACGCCCACAGCAGCACCCATGGAACACCCACAGCAGACAGCAGCACCCATGGAAGACCCATAGCAGCATCCATGGAACACCCACAGCAACCCCCATGGAACACCCACAGCAGCCCCATGGAACACCCACAGCAGCTCCATGGAACACCCACAGCAGCACCCATGGAACGCCCACAGCAGCACCCATGGAACACCCACAGCAGACAGCAGCACCCATGGAAGACCCATAGCAGCACCCATGGAACACCCACAGCAGCCCCCATGGAACACCCACAGCAGCCCCCATGGAACGCCCCACAGCAGACAGCAGCACCCATGGAAGACCCATAGCAGCACCCATGGAACACCCACAGCAGCACCCATGGAACCCCCACAGCAGCACCCATGGAACACCCACAGCAGCACCCGTGGAACTCCACAGCAGCACCCGTGGAACACCCACAGCAGCCCCCATGGAACGCCCCACAGCAGACAGCAGCCCCCATGGAACACCCACAGCAGCACCCATGGAACACCCACAGCAGCACCCGTGGAACACCCACAGCAGCATCCATGGAACACCCACAGCAGCACCCATGGAACGCCCACAGCAGCACCCATGGAACACCCACAGCAGCACCCGTGGAACACCCACAGCAGCATCCATGGAACACCCACAGCAGCACCCGTGGAACACCCACAGCAGCACCAGTGGAACGCCTCTTTGTCGCAGAGTAAGCAAGGCAGCAACTTGCGATATTCCATATCTACCAGGCTATAAAAAGCCACAGAAAGGGGCTTTTTGTGGCCTCGTAGATATGGGTCTGCACACTGCGCGCGTTATAATACTGACACTGCGGCAGCGGAAATGTGCCGCAAGGGCTTGTAAATAACCCCTTTGGACCTCAAGCCGTGGGGCAGTGCCGCAAGCCTTCCTGCGGCGCTGCCCCACAGAAAAAAGGGCAGAAATGCCCTGAATCCATCAGATACGGCACATTCCAGGCCTCTTTGTCTTCGCTCGGGCTCAATTGGCTGCAATGACCCAGCGCAGGCACCCTTGCGCCACGGTTCAAGGGTGTCTGCATTGTGTGAATGATTGATTTTGTGCAGGAACGGACACCTTCCTGCACAAAAGCAGTCAATAGAGGCGACTTCCTCCTACTTTGTGCGCTGCAGAATGCAGCACGCATAGAAAGTGGGAAAAACGAGGACAAATAATGTTGTTTCTCCTCATGGCGCCTCCACTACGCCCCCCCTCGGGAGGCGCAGGCTTTTGACGCATTTCCAGGCTTACAACTTGTAAATCTGTGAATGTGTCACATGCCGTGGGTGTTACATGGGCACACCCTCGGTAACACCCATGCCACGCCTCCCCAGCGCAGTGACTTGTGCTGCGTTGCATCACTCATATGTACAAGGCCATGAAAAGCGTAACCTTGTAAATATGGGCCGGCACACTGTGCCGCCGGTACCTCAACAGAGTGACACGCCACCGCGCAGCCCCTCCATATGTACAAATGCATGAAAAGCCGCACAGGGTGGCTTTACGTGGCCTTGTAGGGCGGCTGTACGCGGCCTTGTAGGGTGGCTTTACGCGGCCTTGTAGGGCGGCTTTACGTGGCCTTGTAGGGTGGCTTTACGCGGCCTTGTAGGGTGGCTTTACGTGGCCTTGTAGGGTGGCTTTACGCGGCCTTGTAGATATGGCTGAGCCCTGTTTGCCACCCGAGGCGCACGGTGCTTGTAAATAAGCTGAACGCCTGTTTGTTTGAACCCAGCCTTGCATCCAATCACCCAAGGTCACATACACGCACTTCCGGTGATTGCTTGCATGGCTACTATGAAGAAAGACCTTCCCATGAACCTCAGCGCGGCCCCACAGCGGTTCCCCCCCTGTGGGACCGCAGACAGATGTTCCACAGCCAGACCCTTCAAGAACTAGAAAGGCCTTTGTGCTTCCTTAGCAGGTCACACGTATCGATCATAAAGCGTGCACATTCCCTGCTCATTATAAACCTATCAGCCCCCTGCTGATTAAAGCTCAAAAGCGTCTTTCAAACGGGCCATTCCTGAGCCATGCTTTTAGAGTGACGTCATGCAGTACGGCTCTGCTGGCAGCTGGGGGCCCAAATGCCAGGGGTGAGGGAGGCGCGTCATAGCGCTCTGAAGAGGGTCTCCCTCTCTCCAGGCGCATGTGTGAAAGTGGCCCCCCTTCCCTCCACGTGCCTCTCGGGTGCTGCCACCACGTGATGCCAGTGAGGCGCTGCCTAGTGTGTGAATGATGCGGCATCAGATACAGAGCGGCAGAGCGCTGTACAAGACCAGGGATCAGCAGAGCGCTGTACAAGACCAGGGGTCAGCCGAGCGCTGTACAAGACCAGGGGTCAGCCGAGCGCTGTACAAGACCAGGGGTCAGCAGAGCGCTGTACAAGACCAGGGATCAGCAGAGCGCTGTACAAGACCAGGGATCAGCAGAGCGCTGTACAAGACCAGGGATCAGCAGAGCGCTGTACAAGACCAGGGGTCAGCCGAGCGCTGTACAAGACCAGGGGTCAGCAGAGCGCTGTACAAGACCAGGGATCAGCAGAGCGCTGTACAAGACCAGGGGTCAGCCGAGCGCTGTACAAGACCAGGGGCCAGCAGAGCGCTGTACAAGACCAGGGGTCAGCAGAGCGCTGTACAAGACCAGGGATCAGCCGAGCGCTGTACAAGACCAGGGGTCAGCCGAGCGCTGTACAAGACCAGGGGCCAGCAGAGCGCTGTACAAGACCAGGGGTCAGCAGAGCGCTGTACAAGACCAGGGATCAGTACAAGACCAGGGGTCAGCCGAGCGCTGTACAAGACCAGGGGTCAGCAGAGCGCTGTACAAGACCAGGGATCAGCCGAGCGCTGTACAAGACCAGGGGCCAGCCGAGCGCTGTACAAGACCAGGGGCCAGCCGAGCGTACAAGACCAGGGGCCAGCCGAGCGCTGTACAAGACCAGGGGTCAGCAGAGCTCTGTACAAGACCAGGGATCAGCCGAGCGCTGTACAAGACCAGGGGTCAGCAGAGCGCTGTACAAGACCAGGGGTCAGCCGAGCGCTGTACAAGACCAGGGGTCAGCCGAGCGCTGTACAAGACCAGGGGCCAGCAGAGCGCTGTACAAGACCAGGGGCCAGCAGAGCGCTGTACAAGACCAGGGGTCAGCAGAGCGCTGTACAAGACCAGGGATCAGCCGAGCGCTGTACAAGACCAGGGGCCAGCCGAGCGCTGTACAAGACCAGGGGCCAGCCGAGCGCTGTACAAGACCAGGGGTCAGCCGAGCGTTGTACAAGACCAGGGGTCAGCCGAGCGCTGTACAAGACCAGGGGTCAGCCGAGCGTTGTACAAGACCAGGGGCCAGCAGAGCGCTGTACAAGACCAGGGGCCAGCCGAGCGTTGTACAAGACCAGGGGCCAGCAGAGCGCTGTACAAGACCAGGGGCCAGCCGAGCGCTGTACAAGACCAGGGGCCAGCCGAGCGCTGTACAAGACCAGGGGTCAGCAGAGCAAGGGAAGGGGTGGGAAAGGAAGGGGCTAATGGAGGGTGGGGTTCACAGGAGAGAGGGGGGCTGCAGCTTGCTGCAAAGACATAGAATTGAGAAGGTCGAGTAACAAAAAAAGAAAAAACAGAAGATTAAACTACAAAAAAAGAATGCATAAAATGTAAAAATAAAACAGTGAAAAATTGTATGGGTTAAGAAAAGTTGGGGTAAGAAATGGCACTAGAGAGAAGTTTGGGATTGAGGTATGACGTAAAATAAGGTGGATGGATTAGGGTTAGTGTTGGCAGTGGGATACGAGTTACAGTGGTGACGCAATTAGGTTTCTCGTTAGCGGTTGGTTAGAGTACATTTGGTGTAAGCAAAGGCTTTATGGTAAGGGTACGAGTAATACAAAAAAACGGAGGAGGGTCCTAGGGGATATTTACCGACCGGACATTGCTATCACCCCTAACAACTATAAATACCAACAACAAAGATAGCAATGGGTCAAAAACCTAAAATCTAACTGTGTGTCTATAGGGTACAGCCGTGAAATCTACCTAGAGTATTCTATGGTGAGAAAATTATTCGACCTGTACCGGACCTGTACCGCCCTACATATCGGGCATTGACACAGTCGTCACTTACTTGGCTGTACCCATTGCTATCTTTGTTGTTGGTAAGGGTACGAGTAAGACATGGTGTGAGGTATGATGCAAAGTAAGGTGGGCAGGGGCGGCCTTAGGCATGTGCAAGCTGTGCACCTGCACAGGGCCGCCAAACACCAGGGGCCGCCAAACCCCAGGGGCGCCACGCCAATATATAGCCTTAATATAATAATCCTCTGAGGATGGATACGTATTTGCATGGCGGCCCCTGGCAGGGATTTGGTAGCGTCCGGCTCTGTACCACTTCCAAACACCCTGACCCCCCCCCTCTTCACTGGCCTCCGCACTCCGCCCCACCCCGGACGCCCTCTTCCGGGGCCCCCTACCTTTGCTTCCTGCCCAGGGCCACCATGAGCCTAGAGCTGCCCCTGAGGTGGCATAGAGTTGCAGAAGGGTAAAACGACGTGAACACCATGTAAAGTAAGGTGGATGAGTTACGTTTAGGGTAGGTTTTCGGATTGGCAGAGTAATAATAATAACCCTGTATTTGTAAAGCGTGAACAAGTCACCCTTACGGGTCTCAAGGCGCTGGGGGCCGTCGGGAAGATTAAGTGAGCTATTGCCCAGAGTCACAAGGGGCTGGGCTTGGCAGCCCCGTGCTTCAGAGTCAGCTGCCCTGGCCTCTGCGCCACACCTCTCCCAGAGGAGTTACAGATGGGTAAGCAGTTAGGTTACAGTAACAGGTTACAGTAACATTAGGGGGTTGGTTTGAGTACATTTGGTGTAACGAAAGGATGGGTAGGACGTGTGAAACACGAGGTAAAGTAAGGTGGATGAATTAAGTCTGTGGTAGGTTTCAGATTGGCATTTACATTACAGATGGGTAAGCAATTAGATTACGGTAACTTTAGGGGTTGGTTAGACAAAAGAGGGTGTTAGGAAAGGTTTTATGATTAGGGGTGAAGTAAGACATGGTGTGAGGCATGATGTAAAGTAAGGTGGATGATTTAGGTTTAAGGTAGGGATTAGGGTTTTGGATTGGCATAGGATTTACAGAAGGGTATGCAATTAGGTTACGGCAACTTTAGGGGGTTGGTTAGATTAAAGGGGGTGTGAGGAATGGCTTTATGGCTAGAGTTGAGTAAGATGGTGTGAAACATAATGTAAAGTTGTATGAATTAAGTTTAGGTTAGGGGTACAGATTGGCATAGGAGTTACAGATGGGTAAGGGGTAATGTTACAGTAACTTTAGAGGGTTGGTTGGAGTAAAGAGGGTGAAAGAAAAGGCTTTATGGTTAGAGGTGAAGTAAGACATAAAGTGAGGCATGATGCAAAATAAGGTCGATGAATTAAGTTTAGGGTAGGGGTTAGGGTTCGGATTGGCCTAGGAGTTACAGATGGGTAAGTGATTCGGCTGCACTAACTGTAGGGGTTGGGTAAAGGGTGGCGTAAGGAAAGACTTTAAGCTAGGACTGGAGTAAGGATCGTGTTAGGGTGTTGATGGGGGCTGGGGTTAAAGTTGGGTGCAAGGGATGGGAGATGGTTGGTCAGTGGATGCAGAGAGAGAGGGCGAAGAAAAAGGGCAGCGGAGGTGGGCCGGAGCGTGCCACCTGTACAATGACAGGCAACAGGGTGCAAAGGGAGCATGCTAGAGTCAGGGCTAAGGAGGGAGTGGCGATTCGAGCTTATGTTCACATTTAATGTCTTTCGATGTGTAATACACAAACGTAGTTTTAAACTGTGATTTTTTTACTGTATCTTTTTTCATTTTCCACATCATGCCAACCAGTTTACTTAATCTGAACCCCAGAGGAGAGTTTTTAAATTACTTTAGCTCGGACATGAGAGAGAATCTAATCTTCCGGATTTCAGACTTTGTCCAGCTTGGGGTTAGTTGTTTGAACAAGATTTTGACAGAAAACTCGCCCCCGATCAGTGAAACAAAGTAAAGCAGACCCCATGAATCCCACATCGATCGCATCACTTTTAGGCCCAGAATACGAGTCTGGCAGTCTGAAGACCACCAGACTCGCAGGGGGCACGGCAGAGGCGGTCCAGCCACTGCCGCACCGGTGCTCGAATCCACAGAGCCTTTACCAACATGGCCGCTGGTTCGGCAGAGATGCCTCGCTGCTGTGGAGTCTGAGATGGCGGCTCTCCCCCTCCGATCTGGAGGAGTGGGGATTGCGGCGAGTAGCCTGCGAGGAACCGCTCCAGTGTAATCCATGGCTGGAAACCGAAACCGGAGCCTGCAGTGAGTGATGACGGTCCTGCGATTTAACCCTGGACATGCCTACCCTCCAGTCCCGACCTATATTGCTTGGCACACCGCAGCCCCTTCCGGAACATACCCACCCCAGGGCCCCAGAGAACACTCTTCATCAGAGCGGCCTGTCCCGCCACGGACTCTCATGGACCTCTTTACTTTTTCTTTTGTCCTGGCCGCCATTTTGCTGCTGTTCTCGGCCGCTTTTCTCTGGACCCCGACTCGCCATCTTGTCCATTCCCTCGTCCTTTACCCTTTTCCCTCGTCTCCCCCTTGACGACCCATAAGTGTTTCTTCCTTTTTCTGTTTTGCCTTTTCTCCATACCCTTGTATCCCTCCCACCCTCCCTTGGTGCTGTGGCTGCGTCCCCCCTCCGACCCCACTTAGTTGGAGCTCTGCTCTCCTGCTTTTATTTTTTTGGGGGTCTTGACCTGAGAAAATCTACTATGTGTATATATTTGTATATAAAGATAACTCTAATCACTAGTATATGCAGTAGACCTTTGTACTCCATACCATTCCTATGTGACTCTTAGAGTATATCCATTTGTATCTCTTCCTTGATTGACTTTACATCTTGTACATTTGCAATTTATTCTGTTGGTATCTTTTATGTAACGCATGTAATCCTAAATCCTTATGTTTTGCAACTGGTTCTTATGTAAAGCGCTCTGAGACCTTCGGGTAAAGTTCACGCTATATAAAATCGCATTAAATAAATAAAAATAAATGAAATAAATAAATTACGATTTGGACGGTCGGCCCACCCATGCCGCCAGTGAACCGCTGTTTCCTGGGTGTGTTGCGATGGTCAGCAGCCGCAATATGCTTGGCGGGACCGCCGTGGTCCCGCCAAGCATATTACGTGTTTCCTCTCCGCCGGAGGTGTCATGGAGGATCTTGCTCCATGTACACTGTGGCGGAGAGGAAACAAAGGGGGCCTTACAGGGCCCCTTGTACCTCTTATGCAAGTGGATGCACACAGGGGGGCACAACATGTGCCCCCCTGTGTGCATGCACATCAGTTCCTGCACGACATGGACTTTCGAGTCTGTGTCGTATAGGAACCTTGTTGTCTAGCCCAATTGCGGATTCAAAGGCCCTACTGCATTTGAAAGAGGCAATGCCGAGGGACCGGTGCACCGCCCGCCAGGCCCCTTTTAAGTTTTAATCTGGTGGGAGGGTGGCGGCGACTCTTGTTGGTACAGGGGTGCTGTGGTGGCGTGACGCACGCCCCTGCACTGCCAAAAGTCATAGGGGCATATCATCAAGGCCATGCGATAATTACCGTTCAGCGCTCTTAGCGCAAGGATAATTATCGCCGGCCAACTCTGAATTTTATTGCAGAGATAGCGTGTTATCAGCAACGCTTATCCCCAAAGCGATGAAATTCAGAGCACAAGCTGACAAATTGTGCGATCATCACTGGAAATACAGCGATAATCACACAAGATTTGGCGAAAGCTTGTTGATAGGGCAAGGCATACTTAGCCATGATATCCACCTTACATAGGATGTCATGGCTAAGTCAGTTTCGAAGCAGGCGTGAGGAAAGTAGCGATAACAGAGGTTATCGCTACTTTGCTTGTCACTCTGCAGGGTAGCGTGCCCATTGATAATGGACAGGAACGCCCACTTTGCATCTCATTAGAGATGCAAAGATGGAAAGGGCGATAATGCAAGGATTCACGCGATAGCGTGACCTTGCTGATAAAGCATTAAAATTATCGCTGTTTCCATCCGAAAACGGTCACTAAAGCAGCGATAATTTTATCTCCGGGGCTTGATCATATGTCCCTTAGTCGGGCCCTTAATGTGCACTCAATAAAGCCTTTTGTTAAGAGTGGCCCCTGGTAGGTTTGAGAAGTCAGAGCCGCCTTAAACTGGACACTCACCCACCTTGGCTGTGGCGACTGGAGGAGGGGGCGAATGCGAACTGTGCCTACAAGTTGGTTAAGAAATAAATCAGTATGAAAGGGTGTTAGCGTTATATGCTCTGCAAAAAAAGGGAAGAGCGGGAGCGAGTGATCGCCACAAGGCACATTATATACTACTTGTTCAATTATACAAGGAAAATAAAATCCCTATTCAAAGCATATTAAATGCACAATACTGATGCCTAGCCGGTTACATTCAGGTGTTCGCAGCAGGCGCATAACCCACTGAACTACTTACCAGGGTAATTATGTATAAACAAGCGGCAGCAGACGGATAGGTGCAAAAATGCAAAAATACTGCACTGTTTTATTGAGCACTCAATGAACATTTAAGCCTCAAGTTCTTTTATGTCATCCATCTTGCACAAGACTTTGGACAATTTTGACACTATAGTCAGTAGTTATCTCAATCAACTAAATACAACACTAAAACTAGAGGTAATGTCACCAAAAATGATTGGGGGGTGTTGCTGAGCATGGCCAACAATGGTCAGATCACCGTACAAGTGGCAGGTGTTGTAATCATGGATGCCATTTTTATAGGGATAAAGTGAATCAACATGTAGAAGACAAAGAAGTGTACATAAAAATTACAAAGTGATACTACTATAAAATGTGTAAAAAATGGACTACAATTCTTGACCAGGTACTGCAGCACAAATGGATCACAGAAAAGGTGAAGATGTCTCTACAGATCTCTTACCCCAAAGACCACATTTATACATGTTACCTATGGTGCATAAGACTTAAATGCCAGTATGTGGATTCAGCCATGAACCATCCGGAAGATATTTGGGTGATGTCCCCAACCCATTGTGCACAACATGAAATCCTACATTAAAGATACAACTGATTTTTGGAAGAGACTGCAGACAGTCACCAGCTCAGATGAAAGTGAAATCTGGCTATGAAAAGGGGTTCTGCTGTTGTGGGAGTGTGCAGAATAGTCACTTTGGGATAGAGAGATGCCAGTGATTGCAGGAATTCAAAAGAACAAGGGAACCCTATAGGTAGTCAAGGACCAAGGGTAACAATTTTATCAAGTAACAAAGGTCCTTGATTAAGCAAGATAAACAAAAACAATTAATAAGTTATAGACAAGAATCTGTTCTATAATGAGGGAGGTGTCCAGCCGGACACTGATTAAATTGATTGCAGAAATGACAAAAAAATTATAAGACAAACAATTATACAGTGGGATACAATCCTGTATCCAGTACATACGACACAAGGGAGAAGGACCAAACAGTAAGGGAAGGAATTAACAGGCAATTGAGTATAGAGCCACTAGTGAAAAATAATACATTAGCCTAGCTTAACTCATGTAGATAACACAGTTCTGTAACACAGTGGAAACTTAGTGTGTCACTACACAAACAGTCAACGGCGTTTCGATCCTACACAAAATAAGGGATCATCATCAGGACTACAAATAACATTGCCTGAGTTGTAAGCCTGAAAAAAGTTTGGGGAGAGAAAAGACATGGGACAAGAACATAAATTAATTCCTGTATCCTCTGTAATTGTGCATAGTATAGTGGATTTACACCCCATGCTTAAGGTGAGGACCTTTCAAACATGCGTGGAGATGTGAATAGTGACAGTCAAATCCAGGATTTTAATAATATTGTGACATGGAGGGTGCATTGTAGTGCAGGGTTTAAACTAGAATGTGGTGTGGGCTGTGTTGCGCCTATGGTGTTAAACCAGGGGGAAGCACAATATGGCCTACCTATTGGGCTAAGGTAGGAGGGCACACGCGAACGCACTGCGTTGCTGTTCAACGTGCAGGAGTAGAATGAAGATCTGCTTTGGTGCCAGAATAACTCTGCTACTGCTCATCATTAGCAGTGAAGTAGTGTGGCTCACTGGTTAGAAGCGGCAGACCCGAGAGCAGAGGACGGCCCGGGACCAGGGTTCGATTCCCGGCGCGGCAGGTTTCTGGACCAGGGTCAGCGGACTCGATAATTCTCTCGCCTCGGTGCCCACTCTGATCAGCGATCACACTCGGCAACTCTGGGCATTAGCTTGCCTCATCTTCACTAACGGCCCCACCAGACCGCCGGGGATGCCCGGTCTCACCCTGGAGATACCCATTAAGGGACCATCTCTCAGGGAAGCCAGGAAGGGTTTCGCAGCGGTCGAAGCGCCTTGGGACCCTACGGGTAAGTAGTGCGCTATATAAATGCCTATACATTAGCCCCCTTGACATCCCCCCGGTGGAGTTTGTCTCCCAACGTGTGCCCGAGTAGTCAATCATAACTCTTTAACTGTTTTACAAAATTTCCACACTTCACGGTTGCCAGTGCTTGTTTGTGTTTTGGAGTAAAAAGCTGAGATTTACGTTTCTCTTAAAAATCTATGGGGCACATGCATCAAGCTAGGCAATTGTGATTCCTTAATAGCGATTATTAAAGAAACGCTATTAAGGAATCCCAATTGCCTATGCATGTAAGTTTAGCTAAAATATTAGCAATTCCTATTCATTACTTAATTGCGATTCGCAAATTGCGATTTGCGAATAAGGAATGCCTTCCCATTCATTCCTATGGGCCTTCAGGCCTATAGGAATGAATGGGACAGCATTCGCAATTTGCTAGTACCAAATAGGTACTCACAAACTGCAAATGCAATTTCAAGGGTGCTAGGGGGCCTAAAGTCCCCCCTGATGCACCCCCAAAACATGCATGTGTGCACATGTGGCGGACACACATTTTTCTAAGGAATTGCAATTTACGATCAACTTGAATTTGATGGTAATTTGCGATTCCAAATTGCTCAAACGCAATTCAATATTGCATAATGCATTGCAATTAGGGAAACACAATTTGCTATTCCCTAACTGCTTTAGCAAAATAGGTAATCACAAAAATTAGGATTACCTGTTTTGTGAATGCTTTTCATGCTACTAAAGCAGGCCTCTTTACCCGTGTTTGATCAATATTGTGATAAACGACAGACTGCTATCGATGAAACACTCCATTCTGTAGGCGTTCACTGGCCTTTAGCTAAGGTGTCATGTTGTATATGTGTTTTTATAAGTTTCATGTTTGCTTTACGAAAGATCATCATGAATGATTGAGAGTCGTAAGTGTGAGCAAATGTGCTGTGTTCTCGGTGCTCTCTATTTTTAACTGTTGAATTTTAACAGTTTTTAATATATGGCTTTTTAGTTCACCTGTGTTAGCACTTAAACTTATATTGCGCTTGTTGAAGAATTTAGGGCTCTATTGTAATTATTTTAATTAATTGTTTAATAAAGAATCTATCTATCTATCTCAATGTTGTTTTGTGATTTGATCAATGTTTCTTTATTGTTCTTTTTGGGTTTCATGACCAATAAGTGGTTTATTCTTGTGTTTACATTTCTAAATGGTACAATTACAGGACATTGTTTATTTATTTTATTTTTATTTTAGGAGTTTTATATAGCGCTAGCTGGACCCGAGGGTATCAGAGCGCTTTACAACAATTACAGTTATGTGTAGATATACAATACAGATATTACGATAGACCATGGAGGATCGAGCCGAGTATAGCTCAGATACAGGAGCGAGCGAGCATGGAGCGGGTAGGGTGTCGATCCTTCAGGACGAGGGTCTAATCGGGTTCAATGTTTAACCAGGACGGGAGACCGAGAGGTTTTCTGGGTCCACGTCAAAGTCCGCAGTCAAGAGAATACAGAAAGATGGAGAACTGTGAAAGGAGCTTCCTTGGATCTTATCGTTTCACTCGAGAACGGTCTAGGAAGAGGAATTTGAGCAGGTTATTGAATTTAAGGAATGAGGGGATCGTTCTGATGTGGGGGGGATGGAGTTCCAGATTTTTGGGGCATTTCCAGCGAAAGATTTAGCTGCAGTATTTTGCTAGTGAGATTTCAGAGGGATGAGCATTAGAGTGTTGGAGCTCCTGAGGTTCCTGGACTGCCCGGCTCTTTTGAGTTTGGCGGCTAAGTATTCCGGTTTGCCTGTGTGTAAGGCTTTATGCGTGAGGCAAGCTGTTCTAAAGCTGGCTCGCAGTTCAATTGGAAGCCATTTAAGTTCCCTGAGTGCAGGAGAGATGTGGTCGAATTTCTTAGTTCCTGTGACCATTCTTGCTGCAGCATTGAAGGTTGTTTTTAGGGGAGCTAGGTGAGATTTTGCTGTTACGGTCAGTGCTGCGATCCCATAGTCGGTTCTGGAGATCACCAGTGCTTGCGTGGCTTGTGGAGATCTTTAGGAGGAAGAAAGGGGTTTATTTTATATAGTAGTTTCAGGTTGAGGAAAGCACTTTTGGCGGATCTCGTAATGTGTTTTTTCAAGTTCAGTTTCGGGTCTAGGGTAAAACCAAGAGATTTTACCGAGTCCGCTGGGGTGAGGGTACCATTGAGGGCTTCAATAGATTTCAGCCATTCTTCAATTTGGGGGTTTTCGTCTCTGTTGGAGATGAGTACTTCAGTTTTCTCTTGGTTGAGTTTCAGGTGGTTGATTGTGAGCCAGTGTTGAACGTCTTCGAGCGTGGCATTTAATCTCCGGATGTCGTCGATGGAGGTGGTTTCCAGATAAAGCTGCGTATCATCCGCATATAGGTGGAAAGGGATGTTAGAGTTCCTGAGCAGTGTGGTAAGGGGTTCCATGTAGATGTTGAAAAACTGAGGGGAGAGCACTGACCCTTGGGGGACACCTCTATTGACTGGTTGGAGGTCGGACTCAAAGTTTTTGATTTTGATTCTTTGTGAGCGGTTGTGAAGAAAAGAGGAGAACCAGTGATGGACTGTCTCTTCAAGACCAGCTCTTTCTTGGAGAACCTTGAGGAGCAGAGAGTGATCGACTGTATCGAACGTGGCCGATAACTCTAGGAGGATGAGAAGGCAGCATTGATCTTAACACCCGTTCCCTCATTCGGCATCAGCTTGAAATCTTTCAATTACTACATCAAAGCTCTATCGATATCCTTCTCTTAGCAGAAACGTGGATTACTGAAGACTCTGCCCCCGATATTCTTGCAGCAATCCCAACGGGATACTATATCATGCACGCCAATCGGCCTGTCGGGAAGACCAGTGGTGGAGTGGCGGCTATCATTCGCTCTAAACACATTTTCTCCGAGATTACGATGACCCCTATTCCAAAAACAGAACACTTGGCACTTCAATTCACCTCTTCTAAATCATCTTTTGTCTGTGTCATCGTCTACAGACCCCCTGATCCTATGCCTCTCTTCCCCAAACTCTTCAGCGACGCTATCGCTCAACTGACTATTAACCATGCTAATATCATGGTAATCGGGGACTTCAATTACTGGCCAGCCGATGTCCACGAAAGCCATTCATCAGTAGAATTCACTGAACTTCTTAAAGGCATGAACCTCTCTCAACATATTCACACCCCCACCCACCTGAAAGGTCATACACTTGATCAAGTCTGGACGTCTAACCTCGACATCTCACCCCCCTCAGTCCTCCCATGCTCCTGGTCTGACCATTACTTCATCTCTTTTCACCTTCATCTACACACCTTATGTCTTCCCACCCGTACTAAGAACAAGATGGCTCACAATTGGAAAAGGGCTAATCTTCCTGACTTCCATGCTTCACTGGCTTCTAAGGCACCCTCGCTGCCATCCTCATTAGAGAATCAGGCTGAGAAACTCGATGAATGGTTACGCCAGGCCAGCGACAAAGCTGCTCCCCTGAAAACAATTAAAACAATGCGCCCCCACAACGCTCAACGTTGGTATACGGACCAACTCAAAGCAGACAAACTCGCCCTGCGGCAAACAGAACGCCGTTGGCGCCGACACTACGACCCTCAGCTTAAGCTTGTATACACTGAGACCTTAAAAGCCTACAAACAATCTATCTTGGAAGCCAAGACGGCCTATTTTTCACAAAAAATTCTGAACTCGAATAACAAAACGAAAGACATCTTTTCAATCGTGAACGAGCTTTCCCTTCCAGACCGAGTCACCCCCCAACCTCAGCCAACACAAATCCTATGCGAGTCACTCAATTCTTATTTCATAGAAAAAATTACAACAATAAAACATAATATCCCTACCCCGACATCTCCCACGCCTCCTCCTCTGCCCCCCCGAATACTAGCATCTTGACTGAACTTCCACCTATGTCCCTACAAGAGTTTTCATCACTTCTTCATAAAGTCAGCTTGGGATCCCCCAATGACTGCTGCCCCCCGCAGGTTCTTAAAGAAGCCTTTCTTGCTTGCCCTGGCCCCCGCTAAAATTACTCAACAACTCTCTCGCTACCGGAGTGGTTCCATCTTCCTTTAAGCAAGCAGCCGTTTTACCAATCTTAAAGAAACCCAATGCAGACCCTACAATACTCAGCAACTACAGACCCATTTCCCTCCTCCCCTATTTAGGTAAGATCCTGGAAACCCATGTGACCCGCTGCCTGAGCTCTTTCATAGAGCAATCATCTTTTCTGGATCCTCAACAAGCAGGATTCAGACCCCTCCATTCCACCGAGGCGGTCATAGTGGCAGTCATGGACACCCTCAGGAAAGGAGCTGACAAAAACATCGCTCAAGCCCTTGTCCTACTGGATCTTTCAGCGGCATTCGACACGGTCGATCATACCATCTTGATCGACCGTGTCCATAATGCCGGCATCCAGGGAGTGGCCCTTGACTGGCTCAGATCCTTCCTTCACCAGCGCTCACAGTCCGTCCACCTCTCCACTTTTTCCGCACCCTTCACCCCCCTTCACTGTGGTGTCCCACAAGGTTCGGCGCTATCCCCTCTCCTTTTTAATTTATATCTCCAACCACTTTTAGCCACCCTTCGCAACTTCCCGGTCACAATCTATAATTATGCCGATGATTTGCAGTTAATTTTCCCTGTAGACTCCCTCCCCTCCTCCCGCACCAACTTCCAGTCCACTATGCTAATCATTGCGGAGTGGATGTATCACAGCCATTTAAAGCTGAACCCCACCAAGACCGAGCTCGTCCTGGTGGGTGGACTCAATCACCCATGGAACGCCTCTTTCTGGCCTACATCTCTGGGGACTGCACCCACTCCTGTGAGCTCAGTCAAAAGCCTGGGGGTGATCATCTCCCAAGATCTGTCAATGAGACCTCACATCAACGCGGTTACTTCTGCCTGTTTTTTCCATCTCAGGCGCATCCGCAAGATCAGCAGGTTTCTTAACAAAGAAGCCCTGACCCAGGTTGTCATTGCGCTTATCACTTCCAGGCTTGACTATGCCAACATTTTGTACGCAGGAATCCCTGCATGTCACCTTCACCGGCTTCAGTTGGTGCAAAATCAGGCCGCTCGCCTGATCTTCTGCCAGCCCAAACACCAGCACGTCACCCCCCTCCTCCGTAGTCTGCATTAGCTCCCTGTTTCCAAACGCTGCATCTTCAAACTGGCATGTACCACCTTTAAGGCCCTCGAGGATGCAGCTCCCAGGTTCATTTCATCGGCCTTGTACCGTCACATTCCCGCCAGAGTTCTTCGCTCAGCATCTTTAAATCTCCTTGAGGTCCCCAGATTTAAAAGAAAAAAGCACGGTGGCCTGAGCTTCTCTGCCCTGGCCCCCGCCACCTGGAACTCCCTACCCCTCACTCTCCGTCTCTGTCCAAAGTAAGACAGTTTCCGTACACTCTTAAAAACTCTGCTTTTTCAAGCGGCATATGACTAATCCCCTCCCTGGATCAATGCTAGTTTTATCAACGAGCGCCAAGAAACCGATGGTGATAGTGCGCGGTATAAATAATTTTAATAGAATTGATCCGAATCCAGTGGCTTGTAAAGATTGTCTAGGACATTGATGATTGCGGTTTCGGTGCTGCAGCCTTTTCTGAAGCCAGATTGATGGGGATCTAGGAGACTGATGTTATCCAGGTGTTGGGTCTGCTGAGGGAGTACACATCTTTCCAGGATTTTGGACAGGAGGAGTAAGTTCGATACAGGTCTAAAGTTGTTTATATCCTCTGTGTCCAGTCCTGGTTTTTTCAGTAGTGGCGTGACTTGGCCTCTTTGAGGCAGTCTGGTACAATTCCAGAGCTTAGAGAGCTGTTAATGATCTTGCACCATATCGGGGCTAGGGTGAGCTTCAGGTCCTTAGCCAAATGCGGGGGTAGCTGATCTTGAGCATGGGATGAGGGGTTAGCCGTGGAGATTAGATTGACTATCTCCGCTTCCTGAATAGGGATGAAGGAGGACCATTGTTTTGGGGGGTTCACGGAGGCACCATCCTTAGTTTTGTACGCCTTGATTTGAGCCAAGCGATCTTGGCTATTTTGTCGTTGAAAAAGATGGCAAAGTTGTCGCATTGTTATTTGGATGCCATTATTGAAGAAGTCGTAGGCTTGGATGTTTGATTCCTGATGATATTGAAGAGTTCTTTGGGACGTTTTTTTCCGGTGTTTAGAGCAGAACAGAAGAATGCTGTCTATTTATTCTTGATGTGCTTTTTGTAATTCCTGCGGGCTTCATTAAGTTGGTCACGATGGAGGGTGGAGGGATTGTTCCTCCAGATTCTTTCTGAGGCTCTGAGCTGCCTTCTTTCTTCATTGATGTCAGTGGAGAACCATGATCTGGAAGGGATGATCTTGTTTTTTTTTAATTTCAGGGGGGCACGGTGGTCCAGGGTGAGCGTCAGATTGACTATGTAGAGAGAGGTACGTTCAGTAGTTGAGAGGTGATCAGTCGCGCTGGGGAGGAGCAAGCTTATTCTTTCTTCTAGGTCAGATCGAGGGATCTGGGCTGTGTTCCTGACCCATTTGGGTGGGTCCTGCTTGGGTGGGCGAGTTTGGACCATTTGGTTGATGTGAAAGAGAATCATGTGGTGGTCTGACCAGTCTATGGGAATGATGTGGTCAATGGAGATTGCATTGTTTTCGGTAATGATTGCGTCCAGGATTGCTCCTCTATGGTGTGTTTCTTCTGAGCAATGTTGGGTCAGATTATTTTCCAGCAGTAGGCTATTTAAAGATTGAATGAGCGGGTTTTGAGTTCATTCCATATACGATTGAGGTCGCCAAGAATTATGTTGTTAGATTTTCTGAGTACGCAGTGGGCAATCAGGTCGGAAAGGTGTTCCCCAAAATTGTTGGAGTTGCCTGGAGTGTGGTATAGGAGAGGACAGAGTAATGGCCTGTTAGTGTCCACAGAGGAAGGCCCTGGGGGGTCCGAAAAGCATTGGGGCAACAAATCAAGCTCTAATCAATGATGTTTCCCATATCATGTTTTAATTGGGTACATTGGATTATGTTGAAGGATGGAATAGATTAACAGTGCTCATTGCAGTGGAGTTATTCATAGATGACATAATAAATTACTGGGTAGGAAAGGTGAATGAAAGTGGTTGTAATCATTAAAGCTATCCCAAGTGTTACAGTGCCAGTGCACCCTGGGACTGCGATCATAAGAGCACAGCTACTCAGCGTCTGTCACATGTATCCGTGGTTGGAGGATGCACAGGGAAGCACGGCCAAACATTGGTATACCTAGACTGACTTCAGGTGTGCAGAACAGAGGTTTCGAGCTTCAATGTCGAATACCTCGTCCGCCAAACTCCTGGTTCATCCACTCTATTTAGTATCGGACAAAAAATCATGTTTCCGCCAACAGAGCCTACACTTGCTGCATGCGTAAATCTTTTTATTGTAATAATCAAACATAACATTGAGACGACTGCAATGTACATCTGCATTGAGACATAGTCCAACAGTGGCAAACATTGTTGATTTAAAACAGGCCTCCTTTAGACAACTCACAAGATCAACTTGATCGACAGGCGTGCATAGCATCCCTCTATATTCATTCCACTTTCCCCAAATTTTGGTCCATTTGTTTGGGCAGCCTCTACCCTCGTAGACCCCCCTCTCAGCCTGGATACATCAGTCCATGTCCGCCTCCCACTCTCAGAGCTGGGATGGATGTACTCCTCCACATCTTGGCTTTGTTGCGTTTGTCACCATAACGCTGAGTGTCACCTGGAGACGATCTTTACTGTTCAGGTCTGTAGACTCCCATTTATTCAAAAGGCACCACTTTGCCGGCACCATCATGGCTCCCTTGCACACTTTCATTATACCTCTGGAAACCTTGGACCAACGGTCCAACCAACATCATTTCTCAGATCTTCTACCATATTTAAGGAGGATGTTCAGAAGTATTTTTGCTCATGTTTTGGGCCATCAAGCAAAGCATGGTGGTTCCTAAAGGGAAAGCAAATAAATGACCCAAATTTCTAATGTGCCATGGACATTGTTTGGTTATTTTTCAAAACTAAAGTTCCACTTTGAGCGTTCGCTTTTACAACACAAAGACTTTGTTGTGCGGGTGCATTGACTGTGTTGCCCAACAGCAAAGCATTTGTAGGTTCCGATAAGTCACAGTGACGGAGGTTCCTTTGGTGGCACAAAGATCTCCGCTAGGCAGATGGCAATCTCTAAATATGGTGGTCTACATTCCTCCGCCACCCTAGCGAAATGCAGTACAGCCCTCCAAGGGCACAATAAGCCCCTTAGATGTATCCAGACTAGCTCTGCCTATTGAAACCTATTCACACTTGGAACTACTGCGACACCGCCAATTCCTCTCTCATGACATCTTAGAGAACACAGTTTAAAGGGTGAATTCACAAAACTGGACTTGGAAGAGCCTTGAACCCTGAGACAAAGAGAGTTGACAGTCAGTGAGCAGCTCAATGACAGTCTGATGATTCCAGGCTCTTCTAGCCTCAATGCATCGTCCATGAGAGGGGTCCTGTATGCCGCGGGGAGATGTGCATCTTGCGGCCTAAAAAGGACAAGTGACGGAAACAATTGATGATTGGTCAATTCAAGTGTACCCCATCCAGAGACATCTTCCACCCTCAAGATCGCAGACACATGATGCCAGTGTAATTGGGGGTGGTGAGGTTGGCCTTCTACCTTGCAAGACTTTAAAAAGTCCATCCTTTAGGATGTTCTCCATTTTTTATTTGGATGCCTGGATTTTGGAATTTAGTAACTTACCCTTTTGTAAGACAGCTATTTAAACTCAAGGTCACCTGCCCAGTTGCCAAATGGTCATTTCTGAGAAGTAATGGCACGTGATACCTTACTCCAGTCGCCTAAAATGTATAATATGTTGGAGCTGCATTTACTAGTGAAAAACAATGAGAGAGAAAGGGTATTCTGAAAGGGAATACTCCTGGTTCTCTTAATCAATATAGCTAAACAATAGGAGGAGTACACCTAAGAACAGGACAAATTTGTCCAGTTAGAAGACCCCTCACTCACCAACCTAGTTAGTGACATGCTTCATCATCGGGGTCCCACCCGGACAGCCGAATGCCATCCGGGTGTGCTGCGACACCTGACTACAGTGGAGCGGGTGCTAAAGTAGCGTGCCTCATGAGCGCTGGGGTCTGGAGGCTAGTTCCTTACACGATTTTGATTGGAACCGGGGACCACGGGCGGGGTCCCTGGGGCACCGATGCGGGTCTTGGACTAGGCGGAAATGCCGCTCCCGGTTCCAGTCACAATCGTGTAAGGAACTAGCCTCCAGACCCCAGCGCCCATGAGGCGCGCTACTTTAGCACCACAAGCTTTTCCTTTCTAGAATTCAGGAAGGGAAATACACACCACCACTGTGAGTACCAAGTGGGGTTTCACTGTAGCCAAGGGTAGGGTACACCTTAGCGTGTGTAGACCGCCCTGGTTACCAACATTGGTCCTGATGAAAACCTGAGAGTCATTCATGAGGTTGAAACATGTAGACCATTTTTATTCTTCACTTCACTATTGATACCACAGGCCAACCTAACCTGGCATGGTATCTTACCAATTTTTTATGTTGCCTCGTTACTCCAGAATAAAGAATCTTCAATAGAGAGTTTTAAACTGGTCAACTTTTAAACCACTGTTCTCTTCACTTACACACAAAGAGAAAAAAACAACCCGCTCCACTGTAGTCAGGTGTCGGAGCACTCCCGGATGGCATTCGGCTGGCCGGGTGGGACCCCGATGATGAAGCATGTCACTAACTAGGTTGGTGAGTGAGGGGTCTTCTAACAAAGGACGAATGTGTCCTTTTGTGCATCTCTATCTCTTTGTTGGAGGCATTGAGATGCCTCCAGGGTGTACTCCTCCTATTGTTCAGAGCTGCATTTACTTCTGAAAGCCGTAGTGAAAAATCATATCTGCAGCTAAATAAATACAATGTGACCTCGGATGTGTAACCTTTGGTCGCCAAATGTAATCACATTTTATCCAGAGGAGACAAATGGTGCCATCACATGTCGTTTACCGTGCACAGTGACAGCGGTTTAGGGGTGGGAAGCATCACCTGCCTGAATCACCTCTGTGCATTCACGTAGGATACATATTGCTGCCTCAATAACTAATACATTAACATTACACTTATTAATATCTCTTCCCTCTGCTTAAAGATACACACAATATACACAGAACATACGGGAGGAGATCCTTTGCATGATCAGTGTTTTAAAAACGCACATAATACACAACAGGTGAGGGAGGAGATCCCCCTTGCATGCCAAGTGGACATTCATTGGTGAATAGATCACATGAAGGCAGGTTCTCGGACACTTCCTTTCTGCAGGAGTCTGAGCTCAGTGCTAGCCATGGGAATATCATTTGTTTGTAGCTCAATCAGCTGTGCTGGAGGGCTCATGGGAGGAGGAAAAAAGGAAGCAAAGCTACTCATGCCACCAAATTGGATCATCTGATAGAAACATCTAGCCGAGGATTCCTTAACTTTTGAATTCCCCCTAGGCATTGGACTGGATCCAGACATTTTTCAGCAGTACCTCTGCGTGCCGGGGGACGGCATCATACGACTTCATGATGACGTCGACTCCGGTTGTGACATCAGTGGAGTCATATGAGTCCCCCTCCTGCGCGAGGACGTCAGTTTTCTTCGTTTCCACATTGCAACGCGGATCCGTAGAAGCAGTTACTTAGGTCGGTTTCTGGTCTATTTCGACAGTTTTTGTTGGTTGGAAACAGTGTGCCTTTCTCATGTCTTTAGGCTTTAAGCCTTGTGGGTCTTGTACATGACATATGTCGACTACAGACCCACATTCCGTTTGTATGTGGTGTGTGGGTTAACACCACAACTCCGAAAATGGTGGCTCCTGCCAGAAGCTGAAGCCAAAGGGGCTCAAGGAATGCCATATGAAACTCCTGGTGCCACGGCTGCTGTGATTCAGAAAAGGGGGTGGTGATGAACAGAGTGTCTGAATTAAGCAGACCACTCTTACCCAGTCCAAGGATCAGGGCTTGATCCATCACTTCAGAGACTTCACGTCAGCCTCGATCTTCTTCTCCTCATTTGGAGGTCTGCTTACGGGGCCGATCCAGGAGCCGGAGTCACTCGCAGCGTCGCTCTCCATCAACGTCCCAACGTAAGCACAGATGTTTGAGGTTGCAGCACCCCCTGACTTCCCCACTTGAAGATTCTGTCTCCCACAGCAACTCCCACTCGCCAGTTGAGGAGACCGCACACAACTCCACCCCGCGCCTCCCAATCATCCCGGGAGCCAGGGCGTTGATCGACCAAATGAGAGAATATTACTCTTCTCTACATCTCATTTTTGGGCTCCTCCTTCCCCTGGAGCGCCGTCAAACCCCTCGGAGGTGAGAGAAGCCACATTGGCGGGTTCGCCCTTGGTGTCAGTTGTGCCATCTGAGTTAATGGGTTGGCGCAGGTTGGCTGACTCCGCTTCGGCGCCGGTGCATAGCCCTTCTGAGTTTCCACCTTCGGCGTCTATTCTTGATCAACCGACTTTGGAATTTACGTCGGCAGCACCTATCGAGCCATTTCTCCTCCTTCTCTCGGTGTCGCGGTATCACCTTCTCAACGTCGATCAACATCGGGTGCCAAGTCGATAGAGCCAACTGGAGGATATGTTGATTTTCCACTTTCCTTTTGTGGTGGGGCATCTGAAAGAGGTAATATGAAGGAGTCTGGGTTATTTTAGCCTATTGCTGACACTATTCCAACTTCAGCCTTGGGACTACTGTCTCCTCCAAGTCTTGCTTCTGAGGCGAGTTCCTCTTTTGCAGATATGTGAAGGAGAGGGGCTATGGTTTTGGAGTTATATTTGCCTACGGTGGAGAAGTCCACTGATACCCTGATCGATGTCCTTTATCAAGGTCAGACCGGCGTGGAGCCTATACTCCCATATAGTGAAACCCTGTATGACATACTGTTGGGTACTTGGGCTAAGCCGGATACGGGGGTTTCGGTTGCTCTTGCTATATCTCGTAGGCACTTGCCTTCTCCTGGAGACCCCGCTTGTCTCCTTTAGCATCCGACCTCTTGTAGTTTGGTAATTCGGGTGGCTTCAGCCTCACAGGATATGGATTCTCTACCTAATGTTCCATCGAATAGAGAATCTAGGAGGCAAGATTCGTGTGGAAGGGCATATTTTTTCCTCAACTAGTTCTTCTTTAAGGTCCACTAACACGTCTTGTGTTTTTGGGCATTTTTCTTTCACTTTGTGGGATTCCTTACAGACTATGTTGTCATCACTTCCAGGTGGACTCCGTTCTAATATAAAACAGTTGATTCCAGATGGCGAACAGACGGCTACGCTGATTATTAGATGTGGCATGGATACCACTGTTTCAGAGGGTTGGGCCATGGCGTCCTCTGTGGTGCTACATCGTCATGCCTGGTTAAGTACCTCAGGCTTTTCAGAGGCTGAAAAAGATGCGTTGATCGATATGCCCTTTGATGGCACCCATCTTTTCGGCGCCCAGTCCGACTCGCTTTACGGCGTTTCCGCGATAGAAAAAGTGAGGCAGAGTCTTAACTCTTCTAATTTTATACCTATTGGATTTTTCCCGATACTAGGGTTGTAGGGAGATATTCATCTTTTGGTTCCTACACAGCTGGCCATGTTATGGTAGTAGCATGGTGGCATAAGTTCTGCCTGTTGATGACATCTGATATGGTGTTCCTGTGTTTAGCAGACATTTTGTTTCAAGACTGTCTTTGACAGATTATATGGTGCAAGGATACCTATTGCATAGGTTTTTACCTCCCCTTTTTTCCTCTAAAGATGGGCTTCATGCTCAAGATGTCATTTGCTTGTTATGTTTCTTACGGTTAGGAAGTTTGCCTATGCCTCAAGCTTCTTCGGAAGCAGTTTGGTATGCTGGTATGCATTACTTTTAGGGGCATATGTACAAGCCCCTATCCCAACGGGACCCTACCCTTTTTGTGATGTTTCCGTGGCGATAGGGGCTTCGCCTTATTTGCAAGGCAGCGTTAAGCCACTTAATGTGGCTTAACACTGCTTTGTAAATAAGGCCCCTTTGACGTTATGCTTAGCGTGAAAAGAGTGGGCAGTGGTTGTTGCGGTGGGCGTTGCACCGCAACACCCATTGATTTTGACGCTGCCCCCTGTTTACACGGGCAGCATAAACAGGAGGCAGCCCCAAAATTACGACCAGGGAAAACCTGGTCTTAACTTGGCGAAACAAGGAGAAATGCTTTATTTCTCCTCGTTTTTGCTTTTTCCATGTGTGCTGCCTTGTGCAGCACACATGGAAAAAGCGAAATGTCTTGGATTGTTTATGTGTAGGAAGGTGTCCCTTCCTGCACATAAACAATCCTTTAAAAGAATGACATTTTGTAACTTCCATGTGTGCTACATTAAGCAGCACAGATACAAGTGACAGAATGGCATTTAAAGATTGTTTATGTGCAGGAAGGGGCCCCTTCTTACACATAAACAATCCTCCCCTGCACGCAGACACCCTCGCACTATGGTGCAAGGGAGCCTGCGTTGGCGCTAGACTGCTAAGTGTAGCGCCAGCGCAGGGGGAAACGCAAGGCTGCACCATATCCTTGTAAATATGGTGCAACCTTGCATTTCTGAAGTGGTGGAGTGAGGCGTTAAGCTATGACGGCTAACGCCTCACTCCACCACTTCTTTGTAAATATCCCCCTTAGCATCTCTTATCTTGCTCATGCCCTATGGGAGACCTTTTATAAGAAAGTATGCTCATTCCTAACATCTACTCTGAATTTCTACTTCAGTGCAATTTTGGGTCAGTTTTGACCAAGATTTCCACTGGGACATTCTTGTTTGGTTGGTCCTTCATTTGTTTGCAGCTCTTTCTGCTGGTTTTACTGGAGTGTACCTTGCTTCGGACTCAAGGGGTGCACGGATTGCTTCCAAGTTATGTGATATGTGATAAGGTTATGCCACCCTATGAAGGGATGATGCCAGCTTTGCCATGGTGGGTGTTCTTTGCCTGCGCATGGGGTATTGTCCCTTGAGATGTATTGCTCTTTCTTGGAGACACTACATTTTGAAGGTTCAAGGGCTCTATTTTGTTTTCTTTTAAATGATTGTGTTACTCACGCTTACCTCTCTCATGAAGGTTTTATGGCCACCATTCTTTCTTGGAACATGGTTGTTCTGAGATCACGGTTTGCTGTGTTATCTGGAATGTGGTATCAGAATATTTTTAGCTACTTATCCTGAACCTTTGGAAAGGGTCCAGCCATTCCCTCCATATGCAGACAGATTTGGGATCTGCGATGAACATACTCCGTGGGCATTGCAGATTCTTACAAACCAATCAAACCTTCTGGTGAGCCTCACAAAGAGTCCAGTCCCAGTTGGGAGAACAAGGACTCACTTCAGTATTCACCAGAAGGCCTGCAGAAGATCCCAGTGGTGGTCAGTGCCTGTCGACACTGAAGCGCGATCAAAGGCAGTGAAACTTGATTGGGTCCAGAGCAGTCTCTGCCTGATGGGGAGGGCCTCTGCCTTGGGCTCTCACAAGGAAACCATCTGTAGGGAAGACTGCTGAGCTTCTTCACTAAAGACCACTCAATTACATGATAAACATGTGTATGGACTTCATTAAGGCGGGCTCCTGCACATTGTTAGTGTGTGACGTGAAGTCCTACGGTCTGACTCCATTTTTAAGTAGGCCTGAATCCATCTTAGTTCATGGAGGTCATCCTCTTCTCAACCTTAGGTAATGGGAGTAACCATTTTCCTCAAATTCTGCAGAATCATTGTCATGTCTGCCACTAAAGCAGATGTGGTCTGATCTGAAACTGTGAAAGTGTCAAGTCATTCAGGTAAAAGCATAGCCATAACACCTGATGCAACATCAGTTTGGGACAAGTGTCAACTTATCACTATGTCAAGGTCAAATAAGAACAAAATACAGACATATAACTAAACTAGTGTAGTCTGAATTGACATGTATGTTCATAAGGAAACGGCTGAGACACATACATTGATGCACATAACCTATGTCAGACAGTCCTAAACTTATGTCAGAAATTCCATTCTCTAATAAGATTTACTACATAAAGGCTACTACTAGACCACTTGCCAAGAGAGATCCTTTGCCTAGATTATTGCACGAGATTCTGCCAAAAACGGTCTAACCTTCTGCCAGCGCACTTGAAAGATGCTGCATCTCACCTGCTCCTGATGAAGTCCTGGAGGTAGGGTGCAAACTCAGCACATTGTTGCCGTTCGCAGAGAACACTGCCTTTACGCCTCCGCAGATAATGACAAGGTACGCAGTTCATCTTTTCCCCCTAAGAAACTCTAGATTACAAGTTGTATTTTATATGCACTCTTGTAACACATGGAAGTAGGTTTTAGGGTGTAAGGTTTTAAATGACAAATTTAAACATGTTTGAAACGTTCATTATGTTCTCGTTGCTCATAATGTGTCATCTTGTTATGATATCCTGAGTAGTTATTTTAGATATGCTGTGAAACAGGTTCATTTTGTTGTATTAAATGCTTTTAGTTAAAGTGTCTATTCTTAGTGCAGTGTGTGTGATATTGTGAATAACAAAATAGGTTTGTTTCTGTTACCACAGCGCCCCTAACCCCGTTGTAGCCTGGGTGAGGTTCTGCAGGGCTACAATAATCTGTCTTTCACATTCAGAGCTGGTGCATTGAACTGAGGGGCAGATTTACAAGAAAGTGGTGGAGCGCAGGTTAGCTCTCCAAAATTCATAACGCTGAGCTCCGTCACTTTAGAAACGCAGGGATGCACCATATTTACAATAATGTGGCACATCCCTGCGTTTCTCCCTGCGCTGGCGCTAAATTCAGCTGCCTAGTGCCAACGCAAGCACCATTGCACCAGAGTGCAAATCTAAATGTGAATGTGTTTGTATTTATATAGCGCCTTCGATCCAGAGGTCTCGTAGCGCTGTATTCATACCGCTGTGGAACCCTTCCTGGCTTTCCTGTATACTCCTGGGCACCCCCAAGGTGAAGCCAGGCATCCAAGCGCTGCTGGGGCCGTTGTGGATTAAGCAAGCTATTGCCCAGAGCTGCAGAGTGGGACCCATGATTAGAATAGGCACCGAGGCGAGAATTATCAGGTCCGGTCCGGGGAGATTGAGTCCAAGACCCGCCGAGGAGGGAATTGAACCCTGGTCCCGGGCCAGGCCTCTGCATCAGGGTCTGCCGCTCTAACCACTGAGCCACGCTTCTCCACTGCAAAGGCGGCTGTATTGAGGGAATGATTGTTAATGTGCAAGAAGGTTTCCTTCCTGCACATAAACAATCCAGAATGATGATTTGCAATTGTGCAGCACACGTAGAAGTTGTAAATCGCCCGTTCTGCTCATTAAGCAATCATTCATGGCAATTTGTGTTTCTATGTGCGCTGCACAAGGCAGCACACATAGAAACAACAAAAAGAAGGAGAAATTAAGCATTTCTCCTCGTTTCATCATGTTAAGACCAAGTTTTCCCTGGTCTTAATTTTGGCACCAATTCCTACTTACGCCACCCTTGTAAATAGGGACAAGTGTCAAAATCAATGGGTGTTGCAGCGGAACGCCCACCGCAACACCCATTGTCTACTCCTTTCATGTTAAGTCTAGCATGAAAGGGGGCCTCATTTACAAGGCGGAGCTTAAAGCCGCCTTGTAAATAAGGCGAAGTCCCTATTGCCATAGGACCGTTTTTTAAAATGACGTTCCTGGGCGATAGGGGCTTGTAAATATGCCTCTGAGTTCACCTGTGTCACCCGTGGGTGGAAAAGCAAACGTTGTAGAACACCACCATAGTCATAGTTTACGCAACACCAGCTGACCCTCTTTGCCCTTCCTAACTCCCATATGGCTACCCCCTTCCCCCCCCCCCCCACACCCACAGCACGAGCCACCTTGTCATGGCATGACCATCTCATAATGCACTGTGCGTCTTGTTTGAAGCTCGGTTCTATTGAAGAGAATAGTGAGGTTGTCGAACAGTACCTACCTTGGTGAGGCTGGCATCCTTTGATGTATCGGATGACGCTGATGGTTGTCAGGGTGTTAATGCTGATCAGACCAAACAAGAGGATTAGAAACCCATCTACCTGATGAGAAAGAGAGAAATAACCTTAAGTGGGCCAAGGAGGAGGAGGCAGGAGGTAGGGTTCAGGGCTGATGGGGTGCTAACAAGATGATAGTTTATGACTACGCCCTGTACGTAGGAACTTTGGGGCACATGCATCAACATGAGGAATTGTGATTCCTTAATAGCGATTATTAAGGAATTGCTTTTTAGGAATGTCAATTCCTTATGCATGTAGGTATCACTAAATAAATTGCGATTCCTAAACATTTCCTATTAGCGAATCACAAATTGCGATTCGCTAATAGGGTATACCTTCCCAAGGGGCCCATAGGAATGAATGGGAAACCATTCGCAATTTGCGATTATCAAAAAGATAATCGCAAATTGCGCATGCAATTTTAAGGGTGCTAGGTGGCCAAAAGGCCACCCTGATGGACCCCCAAAATTGGCACGTGTGCACATCTGGCATACACACATGCCCGAAGGGCATGCGAGTGCGCAACTTGGCACTTAGAAAAATGCAATTTTGGGCATTCATCTAAGGAATTACAAATTACCATCAACTTGAAGTTGATGGCAATTTGCAATTCCTTAATGCAAAGTCGCATTCTGAGAATGCTTCTTCCATTGCATTGAGGGAGTCGCAAATTGCGATTCCCTAACTGCATTCGCAAAACAGGTAATCGCAAATTTTGCGTTTACCTATTTTGCGAATGGCTTTGGGCTTGCTGCGTTCCAAAAGGCAAATTACCGTTCGCAAAGGGGCCGAATCGGCGAATCGACACGTTTTTTCGACCGGTAATTAGCTTGATGCATGTGCCCTTAAGTGTAATAATTTACATACAGGCAAGAATGCAATATCATTTGTGTGCAGTTCTAGAAAGTGCACAGCGAATATCTCTCACACTAACTCAACATAATTCATGCAAAATTGTTTATTTCAGTGACAAAGTTCTGCAAACTTTCCAATTTTTGCTTTGGCGAATTTTGAGAAGTTTCCCCAGTTTACCTGGGCCAGTGCACAAAGTTTTCTGCATCGCGTGATGATTTTCACTCTAATTGAACACAGCCAACGCACTGTTTTTGGAAAGTGCATTGAACGTGAAACGATGTTATTGCTGTTAAAGAAGTCTCTGTGCGCATTAAATGATCCAACGAAGCAAAATGTTCACGTGGGATTGTCAAGGTAGAAAACTATGCAGATCTTGGGGAATAAACCATTACAAATTCACCCACGTATTATTATTTTGCAGACCTCACCCACTTCCTTTCTGGTCCATCACAAAGGTTGAGATAAAGATCCCAGACCCTACATTTACCAAGTAGACCCACCGACAGACCGTTATGCACAGTTTGGCGCTTGCGGCATCGCCCACTTACCTTACAAGTCCACAAGGAACCGATGAGGAACCCGTCGTCCCTGAACACATGGAATATTTCCAGAACTCCTCTGGAGTACCCAAAGATGGAGATCCCAGCATCCGCGATGGCCAGATTGAAGGTGAGGTAGTCTTGGGGGTCCAGGGAGCGCCTGCGACTGTACATGATAAAAATGACTGCGCCGTTGCCCAGCCAGGAGAGCGAGCCTGGGGTGGTGAGAAGAAGAAGGCTGGCCTGAGACACTCATTCACTTACAACCTGCAGAAAGATCCACCTCAAACTGAAGAAAGAGAATAAGCATCTGGTGTCCAGGGAACTAGTGAAAGGGGAACTTGGACCCACATGCATACCAGAGAGGCTTCTAGCAACCAGACACTAACCACATACATCCAGCGGCACTGCCAAAATGGAGAGCTTCCGGGTTCAAACTGAAGGCGGTGATCCAGCACCGGTGAGCAACCGTAAGAGCGATTCAGCACTTACCAATTAACCTACAGGAAGATCTGCACCCCCATACAAGCTGATAAAGGGTCTAGAAACCATATACAAAAGAAGAGGGATCCTACCCACCTACATCGTGTTGAGGGATTTAGCAGTGATGTGCAAACGGTAGAGGAATCTAATACCCACATACAGACTGCAGAGAAGATGGATCATCTGGGACATATGCAGACTAGTGTCAACTAGAAACTGTAGAGGGATATAAAACCCACATTGAAAAAGAGCAGGTAGCACCCACATGCGAAACAAAGAGGAATCTACCACCCATCGCAAAACAAGGAGCGATCTAGCAACAGAACAAACTCAAAAGAGATCTAGCATTCACCTAGGAAACTAAAGAATGATCTGCACCCCGTACAAACTGAAGAGGGATCTACTACCTACATAGAACCCAAAGTGTGATCTAGCACCCACATACAAATGAAGAGGGATCTTGAACCAGAACAAACTCAAAAGAGATCTAGCATTCACCTAGGAAACTAAAGAATGATCTGCACCCCGTACAAATGAAGAGGGATCTACTACCCACATAGAACCTGAAGTGTGATCTAGAACCCACATACAAATGAAGAGGGATCTAGTACCAGAACAAACTCAAAAGAGATCTAGCATTCACCTAGGAAACTAAAGAATGATCTGCACCCCGTACAAATGAAGAGGGATCTACTACCTACATAGAACCCGAAGTGTGATCTAGAACCCACATACAAATGAAGAAGGATCTAGTACCAGAACAAACTCAAAAGAGATCTAGCATTCACCTAGGAAACTAAAGAATGGTCTGCACCCCGTACAAACTGAAGAGGGATCTACTACCTACATAGAACCCGAAGTGTGATCTAGCACCCACTTACAAATGAAGAGGGATCTAGTACCAGAACAAACTCAAAAGAGATCTAGCATTCACCTAAGAAACTAAAGAATGGTCTGCACCCCGTACAAACTGAAGAGGGATCTACTACCTACATAGAACCCGAAGTGTGATCTAGCACCCACATACAAATGAAGAGGGATCTAGTACCAGAACAAACTCAAAAGAGATCTAGCATTCACCTAAGAAACTAAAGAATGGTCTGCACCCTGTACAAACTGAAGAGGGATCTACTACCTACATAGAACCCAAAGTGTGATCTAGCACCCACATACAAATGAAGAGGGATCTAGTACCAGAACAAACTCAAAAGAGATCTAGCATTCACCTAAGAAACTAAAAAATGGTCTGCACGCCGTACAAACTGAAGAGGGATCTACTACCTACATAGAACCTGAAGTGTGATCTAGCACCCACTTACAAATGAAGAGGGATCTAGTACCAGAACAAACTCAAAAGAGATCTAGCATTCAACTAAGAAACTAAAGAATGATCTGCACCCCGTACAAACTGAAGAGGAATCTACTACCTACATAGAACCCAAAGTGTGATCTAGCACCCACTTACAAATGAAGAGGGATCTAGTACCAGAACAAACTCAAAAAAGATCTAGCATTCACCTACGAAACTAAAGAATGGTCTGCACCCCGTACTAACTGAAAAGGGATCTACTACCTACATAGAACCCGAAGTGTGATCTAGCACCCACATACACATGAAGAGGGATCTAGTACCAGAACAAACTCAAAAGAGATCTAGCATTCACCCAAGAAACTAAAGAATGATCTGCACCCCGTACAAACTGAAGAGGGATCTACTACCTACATAGAACCCGAAGTGTGATCTAGCACCCACATACAAATGAAGAGGGATCTAGAACAAGAACAAACTCAAAAGAGATCTAGCATTCACCTAAGAAACTAAAAAATGATCTGCACCCCATACAAACTGAAGAGGGATCTACTACCTACATAGAACCCAAAGTGTGATCTAGCACCCACATACAAATGAAGAGGGATCTAGTACCAGAACAAACTCAAAAGAGATCTAGCATTCACCTAAGAAACTAAAGAATGATCTGCACCCCGTACAAACTGAAGAGGAATCTACTACCTACATAGAACCCAAAGTGTGATCTAGCACCCACATACAAATGAAGAGGGATCTAGTACCAGAACAAACTCAAAAGAGATCTAGCATTCACCTAAGAAACTAAAGAATGATCTGCACCCCGTACAAACTGAAGAGGAATCTACTACCTACATAGAACCCAAAGTGTGATCTAGCACCCACATACAAATGAAGAGGGATCTAGTACCAGAACAAACTCAAAAGAGATCTAGCATTCACCTAGGAAACTAAAGAATGATCTGCACCCCGTACAAACTGAAGAGGAATCTACTACCTACATAGAACCCGGAATGTGATCTAGCACCCACATACAAATGAAGAGGGATCTAGTACCAGAACAAACTCAAAAAAGATCTAGCATTCACCTAAGAAACTAAAGAATGGTCTGCACCCCGTACAAACTGAAGAGGGATCTACTACCTACATAGAACCCGAAGTGTGATCTAGCACCCACATACAAATGAAGAGGGATCTAGTACCAGAACAAACTCAAAAGAGATCTAGCATTCACCTAAGAAACTAAAGAATGGTCTGCACCCCGTACAAACTGAAGAGGGATCTACTACCTACATAGAACCCGAAGCACCCACATACAAATGAAGAGGGATCTAGTACCAGAACAAACTCAAAAGAGATCTAGCATTCACCTAAGAAACTAAAGAATGGTCTGCACCCCGTACAAACTGAAGAGGGATCTACTACCTACATAGAACCCGAAGTGAGATCTAGCACCCACATACAAATGAAGAGGGATCTAGTACCAGAACAAACTCAAAAGAGATCTAGCATTCACCTAAGAAACTAAAGAATGGTCTGCACGCCGTACAAACTGAAGAGGGATCTACTACCTACATAGAACCCGAAGTGTGATCTAGCACCCACTTACCAATGAAGAGGGATCTAGTACCAGAACACACTCAAAAGAGATCTGACATTCACCTAAGAAACTAAAGAATGGTCTGCACCCCGTACAAACTGAAGAGGGATCTACTACCTACATAGAACCCGAAGTGTGATCTAGCACCCACATATAAATGAAGAGGGATCTAGTACTAGAACAAACTCAAAAGAGATCTAGCATTCACCTAAGAAACTAAAGAATGGTCTGCACCCCGTACAAACTGAAGAGGGATCTACTACCTACATAGAACCCGAAGTGAGATCTAGCACCCACATACAAATGAAGAGGGATCTAGTACCAACCTACATAGTGTTGAGGGATCTAGTAGCGATCTGCAAACGGTAGAGGAATCTAATACCCACATACAGACTGAAGAGAAGATGGAGCATCTGGGACATATGCAGACTAGTGTCAACTAGAAACTGTAGAAGGATCTAAAACCCACATTGAAAAAGAGCAGGTAGCTCCCACATGCGAAACGAAGAGGAATTTACCACCCACCGCAAAACAAGGAGCGATCTAGCACCAGAACAAACTCAAAAGAGATCTAGCATTCACCTAAGAAACTAAAAAATGATCTGCACCCCGTACAAACTGAAGAGGGATCTACTACCTACATAGAACCCAAAGTGTGATCTAGCACCCACATACAAATGAAGAGGGATCTAGTACCAGAACAAACTCAAAAGAGATCTAGCATTCACCTAGGAAACTAAAGAATGATCTGCACCCCGTACAAACTGAAGAGGGATCTACTACCTACATAGAACCCAAAGTGTGATCTAGCACCCACATACAAATGAAGAGGGATCTAGTACCAGAACAAACTCAAAAGAGATATAGCATTCAACTAAGAAACTAAAGAATGATCTGCACCCCGTACAAACTGAAGAGGGATTTACGACCTACATAGAACCTGAAGTGTGATCTAGCACCCACTTACAAATGAAGAGGGATCTAGTACCAGACAAACTCAAAAGAGATCTAGCATTCACCTAAGACACTAAAGAATGATCTGCACCCCGTACAAACTGGAGGGATCTACTACCTACATAGAACCTGATGTGTGATCTAGCACCCACATACAAATAAAGAGGGATCTACTACCAGAACAAACTCAAAAGAAATCTAGCATTCACCTAAGAAACTAAAGAATGATCTGCACCCCGTACAAACTGAAAAGGGATCTACTACCTACATAGAACCTGAAGAGTGATCTAGCACCCGCATACAAATGAAGAGGGATCTAGTACCAGAACAAATTTAAACGAGATCTAGCATTCACCTAAGAAACTAAAGAATGATCTGCACCCCGTACAAACTGAAAAGGGATCTACTACCTACATAGAACCCGAAGTGTGATCTAGCACCCACATACAAATGAAGAGGGATCTAGTACAAGAACAAACTCAAAAGAGATCTAGCATTCAACTAAGAAACTAAAGAATGATCTGCACCCCGTACAAACTGAAGAGGGATCTACTACCTACATAGAACCTGAAGTGTGATCTAACACCCACTTACAAATGAAGAGGGATCTAGTACCAGACAAACTCAAAAGAGATCTAGCATTCACCTAAGAAACTAAAGAATGATCTGCACCCCGTACAAACTGGAGGGATCTACTACCTACATAGAACCTGATGTGTGATCTAGCACCCACATACAAATGAAGAGGGATCTACTACCAGAACAAACTCAAAAGAGATCTAGCATTCACCTAAGAAACTAAAGAATGATCTGCACCCCGTACAAACTGAAAAGGGATCTACTACCTACATAGAACCTGAAGAGTGATCTAGCACCCACATACAAATGAAGAGGGATCTAGTACCAGAACAAACTCAAAAGAGATCTAGCATTCACCTAAGAAACTAAAGAATGATCTGCACCCCGTACAAACTGAAAAGGGATCTACTACCTACATAGAACCTGAAGTGTGATCTAGCACCCACATACAAATGAAGAGGGATCTAGTACCAGAACAAACTCAAAAGAGATCTAGCATTCAACTAAGAAACTAAAGAATGATCTGCACCCCGTACAAACTGAAAAGGGATCTACTACCTACATAGAACCTGAAGTGTGATCTAGTACCCACATACAAATGAAGAGGGATCTAGTACCAGAACAAACTCAAAAGAGATCTAGCATTCACCTAGGAAACTAAAGAATGATCTGCACCCCATACAAACTGAAGAGGGATCTACTACCTACATAGAACCTGAAGTGTGATCTAGCACCCACATACAAATGAAGAGGGATCTAGTACCAGAACAAACTCAAAAGAGATCTAGAATTCACCTAGGAAACTAAAGAATGATCTGCACCCCGTACAAACTGAAGAGGTATTTACTACCTACATAGAACCTGAAGTGTGATCTAGCACCCACTTCCAAATGAAGAGGGATCTAGTACCAGACAAACTCAAAAGAGATCTAGCATTCACCTAAGACACTAAAGAATGATCTGCACCTCGTACAAACTGAAGAGGGGTCTACTACCTACATAGAACCTGATGTGTGATCTAGCACCCACATACAAATGAAGAGGTATCTAGTACCAACCTACATAGTGTTGAGGGATCAAGTAGCGATATGCAAACGGTAGAGGAATCTAAACCCACATACAGACTGAAGAGAAGATGGATCATCTGGGACATATGCAGACTAGTGTCAACTAGAAACTGTAGAAGGATCTAAAACCCACATTGAAAAAGATCAGGTAGCTCCCACATGCGAAACGAAGAGGAATCTACCACCCATCGCAAAACAAGGAGCGATCTAGCACCAGAACAACTCAAAAGAGATCTAGCATTCACCTAGGAAACTAAAGAATGATCTGCACCCCGTACAAATGAAGAGGAATCTAGGACATATTGTTGAGGGATTCAGCATCAAGGTAAAAGCTAAAGAGGAATCTAGAACCCACATGCAAACTGATCTGGGATCTAGAACACATACAGATAGTAGAAATAGAAGGTGGATATGAAATCTACTTTAAAAACAGATTCATGGTGTACCCACACACAAAATGAAGACGAATCTACAGCCCATGTATAAAATGAAGATGGATCTAGCATTAGTGTATAGATTGAAGAGGGATCTTAGTATCGCATAGAAACTGAAGAGGGATCTAACACCACTCAGAAGCTGGAGGGGATCTAGCATGGCATGGAAACTGAATAGGAGTCCCAGCATCCCACGGGAACTGAAGAGAGATCCTAGCATCACACAAACTGAACAGGGATCTAGCTTCACACAGAAATTGAAGAGGGATCTAGCATCACACAAAAGCTGACGAGAGATCCTAGTGCACACAGAAACTGAAGATGAATGTAGCATCACAAAGAAGCTGAAGAGAGATCTAACACCACTCAGAAACTGAAGGGGGATCTAACATCACACAGAAACTGAAGGGGGATTTAGCATCGCATGGAAACTGAACAGGAATCCCAGCATCCCACAGAAACTGAAGGATCTAGTATCACACAGAAACTGAACAGAGATCCAGCATTACACAAAAACTGAAGAGAGATCCTAGCATCCCATAGAAACTGAAGAGGGATTCTAGCATCACACAAAGTGAACAGGGATCTAGCTTCACACAGAAATTGAAGAGGGATCTAGCATCACACAAAAGCTGACGAGAGATCCTATTATCACACAGAAACTGAAGGCGGATGAACAGTCACCACACACCACCAATGAGACAAACCTGCAAACACACCATCTACTGCTGATGAACACTCACCACACACCACCAGTGAGACAAACCTGTGAACGCATCATCTACTGCTCATGAACAGTCACCACACACCACCAGTGACACAAACCTGCAAACACACAATCTACTGCTGATGAACACACCACCAGAGAGAAAAACCTGTGAACACACCATCTACTGCTGAAGAACAGTCACCACACACCACTGGGGAGACAGAACTGTGAACACACTATCTACTGCTGATGAACAGTCACCACACACCACCAGTGACACAAACCTGTGAACACAACATCTACGGCTGATGAACACACCACTGGTGACACAGACCTGTGAACACCACATCTACTGCAGATGAACAGTCGCCATACACACCAGTGAGACAAACCTGTGAACACACCGTCGTCTGCTCATGAACACACCACCAGTGAGACAAACCTGCAAACAAACCATGTAGTGCTGATGAACACACCACTGGGGAGACAGACCTGTGAACACAACATACTGCTCATGAACAGTCACCACACACCACAGGGGAGACAGACCTGTGAACACACCATCTACTGCTTATGAACAGTCACCACACACCACCAGCGGGACAAACCTGCGAACACACCATCTACTGCTGATGAACAGTCACCACACACCATCAGTGACATAAAACTGCAAACACACCATCTACTGCTGATGAACAGTCACCACTCACCACCAGTGAGACAAACCTGCGAACACACCATCTACTGCTGCTGAACACACCACTGGGCAGACAGACCTGTGAACACCACATCTACTGCAGATGAACAGTCACCACACACCACCAGTGAGACAAACCTGTGAACACACCATCGACTGCTCATGAACACACTACCAGTGATACAAACCTGCAAACATACCATCTACTGCTCATGAACACACCACTGGGGAGACAGACCTGTGAACACAACATCTACTACTCATGAACAGACACCACACAACACAGGGGAGACAGACCTGTGAACACACCATCTACTGCTTATGAACAGTCACCACACACGACCAGCGAGACAAACCTGCCAACACACCATCTACTGCTGATGAACAGTCACCACACACCACAAGTGACACAATCTTGCGAACACACCATCTACGGCTGATGAACAGTCACCACACACCACCAGAGAGACAAACCTGTGAACACGCCATCTACTGCTGATGAACACACCACCGGAGAGATAAACCAGCGAACACAACATCTACTGCTGATGAACAGTCACCAGACACCACCAGTGAGACAAACCTGCAAACACACATCTACTGCTCATGAACACACCACCGTAGTGATAAAACAGCGAAAACACCATCTACTGCTGATGAACAGTCACCACACACCACCACTGAGACAAACCTGTGAACACATCATCTACTGCTGATGAACACATCACCAGTGAGACAAACCTGCAAACACACCATTTACTAATGATGGACAGTCACCACACACCATCAGTGAGACAAACCATCAGTGAGACAAACCTGCAAACAAACCATCTACTGCTGATGAACAGTCACCACCCAGCACCGGGAAGACAGACCTGCAAACGCACCATCTACTACTCATGAACACACCACCGGAGAGACAAACCTGCAAACACACCATCCACTGCTGATGAACATTCACCACATGCCACCAGTGAGGCAAACCTACGAACACACCATCTACTGCTGATGAACAGTCACCACATACCACCAGAGAGACAAACCTCTGAACACACCATCTACTGCTGATGAACACACCACCGGAGTGACAAACCTGAGAGCACACCATCTACTGCTCATGAACAGTCACCACACACCATCTACTACTGATGAACAGTCACCACACACCACCCATGAGACAAAACTGCAAACACACTATTTACTGCTGATGACATTCACCACACACCACCAGTGAGATAAACCTGCGAACACACCATCTAATGCTCATGAACACACCACCGGTGAGACAAACCTGCAAACACACCATCTACTGTTGATGAGCAGTCATCACACACCACCAGTGAGACAAACCTGTGAACACACCATCTACTGTTGATGAACAGTCACCACACACCACAAGCGAGACAAACCTGTGAACACACCATCTACTGCTGATGAAAACACCACCGGAGAGAAAAAACCTGCAAACACACCATCTACTGCTCATGAACAGTCACCACACACCACCAGGGAGGTAGACTTGCAAACACACCATCTACTACTGATGAACATTCACCACACACCACCAGTGAGACAAACGTGCAAACACACCATCTACTTTTCATGAACTCACCACCAGTGAGACAAACCTGCGAACTCACCATCTACTGCTGATGAGCAGTCACCACACACCACAGGGGTGACAGACCTGCAAACACACAATTTACCCCAGACATGGTGTCCATGGGTTGTGGGCTGAGTAGAGATAAAGGATATTGTAAAGGATAAAGTAAACTGATAGGGCTTAAGCTAAGATCTACACTTCAGTTAAAGAGTAAATGTTGTGAAAGTTTACTTATTACCACAACATTGTTGGAATTCAAGAAGAAATATAAAGCTACACTTTTTTGTCACTACCTTTTTATCATTACATTTTTAAAATTGACTCTTTCATTGATATTGTTTTCTTTTTTTTTACGTACAATTCTCCATCCTGTCCTCTTCTAAACAGAGGAAACCCTGCCCTGACTGTCAGGTGACAGTGTGTGCACTCAACCAGGGACACTTGGCAGTCTACTTAGTGTGCACTCACCCAGGGAGGGCCAGTGATGTAGTGTGCACTCACCTAGGGACTGTCTTGGGACACAGAAGTTTGCACTCAGTCAGCCTGTGTTGTGGAATCAGACTGAAGCTTCACTCACTTGTGGATGGTGAAGGGAATGGAGTGTGCACTCACCCAGGGACAGCAGGTATATGCCGATGATGCTCTCCCACTCCTCAGATACCCTTAGGACAGCGGTACTGTAGTCTGGCTGCAAGTTGGATCTGGTCTTCAGGAACCCCTCCATCCGAACGACTTACAATGGTCCGGGTTGGTGCAGGTGCCAGTCTGGGTGAGTAAAAAGCCAGGGACTTGAACTGCCAAGGCTGACCCAGACGAAGAAGAATGATGACCGAGAATGGCTCCAACATGCATTGAGTCAGCATCGAACACAACACTGGCTGTTTCCACCTTTATGCTTCTTCAGGGCTCTGTTCTCCACGTCAAGCCCTTCTTGGAGCTCAACCAGATCTCCTCCTCTTATAGGGAAGGCTGGTCGAAGGGCCAGTGGGCAGCATCCGGAAGCCATGGGTCAGCTGCTACACGTCATTTACATCGGAGTACTAGCCAGCCTGTCCACCTGCCACCAGTAATCCCTCCAGCCCTTGTGCTGAGCTGATCTCTGGGACAGATCTCTTATCAGAGGAGAACAGCCTAATCCTTAGAGTGCATTAAGCTGCTCAGGGCATGTTGCTAAAAACCTCAGTTAAATCTACGTTTTCTAGCAATGACCTTTGTGCATAGATCAGGTGCAGTGCAATGGGCATAGGCACATTTTCACACAGACATGGGCACCGTTCATTTTGTTACCTTTGGGTGGCTCTTACCGCACAAAGGCACCTTCAGAGCTCTGGTCAGAAGTTAAGACTTAGATTGCATTGTGATGGAAAGTATTAGAACATATGGTATTCACTTGCTACATGTACTGGTACATAGCACATGGAAGTGTTGGAAAGTACCAGGTCATACGGTATTGACTCGCTGCATGTATTGATGCATGGCACATGGAGGTGTTGGAAAGTACCAGGACAGACGGTATTGACTCGCTGCATGTATTGATACATGGCACATGGAAGTGTAGGAAAGTACCAGGACAGACGGTATTGACTCGCTGCATGTATTGATACATGGCACATGGAAGTGTAGGAAAGTACCAGGACAGACGGTATTGACTCGCTGCATGTATTAATGCATGGCACATGGAGGTGTTGGAAAGTACCAGGACAGACGGTATTGACGTGCTGCATGTATTGATGCATGGCACATGGAGGTGTAGGAAAGTACCAGGACAGACGGTATTGACTCGCTGCATGTATTGATAAATGGCACATGGAAGTGTAGGAAAGTACCAGGACAGACGGTATTGACTCACTGCATGTATTGATACATGGCACATGGAAATGTAGGAAAGTACCAGGACAGACCGTATTGACTCGCTGCATGAATTGATGCATGGCACATGGAGGTGTAGGAAAGTACCAGGACAGACGGTATTGACTCGCTGCATGTATTGATGCATGGCACATGGAGGTGTTGGAAAGTACCAGGACAGACGGTATTGACTCGCTGCATGTATTGCTGCATGGCACATGGAAGTGTAGGAAAGTACCAGGACATCCGGTATTGACTCGCTGCATGTATTGATGCATGGCACATGGAGGTGTTGGAAAGTACCAGGACAGACGGTATTGACTCGCTGCATGTATTGATGCATGGCACATGGAGGTGTTGGAAAGTACCAGGACAGACGGTATTGACTCGCTGCATGTATTGATGCATGGCACATGGAGGTGTAGGAAAGTACCAGGACAGACGGTATTGACTCGCTGCATGTATTGATGCATGGCACATGGAGGTGTAGGAAAGTACCAGGACAGACGGTATTGACTCACTGCATGTATTGATACATGGCACATGGAGATGTAGGAAAGTACCAGGACAGACGGTATTGACTCGCTGCATGCATTGATGCATGGCACATGGAGGTGTAGGAAAGTACCAGGACAGACGGAATTGACTCGCTGCATGTATTGATGCATGGCACATGGAGGTGTAGGGAAGTACCAGGACAGACGGTATTGACTCGCTGCATGTATTGATGCATGGCACATGGAGGTGTTGGAAAGTACCAGGACATATGGTATTGACTCGCTGCATTTATTGATGCATGGCACATGGAGGTGTTGGAAAGTACCAGGACAGACGTTATTGACTCGCTGCATGTATTGATGCATGGCACATGGAGGTGTAGGAAAGTACCAGGACAGACGGTATTGACGTGCTGCATGTATTGATGCATGGCACATGGAGGTGTAGGAAAGTACCAGGACAGACGGTATTGACTCGCTGCATGTATTGATGCATGGCACATGGAGGTGTAGGAAAGTACCAGGACAGACGGTATCGACTCGCTGCATGCATTGATGCATGGCACATGGAGGTGTTGGAAAGTACCAGGACAGACGGTATTGACTCGCTGCATGTATTGATGCATGGCACATGGAGGTGTAGGAAAGTACCAGGACAGACGGTATTGACTCGCTGCATGTATTGATGCATGGCACATGGAGGTGTAGGAAAGTACCAGAACAGACGGTATTGACTCGCTGCATGTATTGATGCATGGCACATGGAGGTGTAGGAAAGTACCAGAACAGACGGTATTGACTCGCTGCATGTATTGATGCATGGCACATGGAGGTGTTGGAAAGTACCAGGACAGACGGTATTGACTCGCTGCATGTATTGATGCATGGCAAATGGAGGTGTAGGAAAGTACCAGGACAGACGGTATTGACTCGCTGCTTGTTTTGGTTCATAGTGCATGAAAGTGTTGAAAAGCACCGGGACATACGGTATTGACTTGCTGCGTGCATTGGTACATAGCGCTTGAAGGTGCCGTTGGCTCCCGCTCTGGCGCGAACCTGGACAAAGGACATGGGAGTACCCTCCCCACTCTCCAGCCCCTCCTCTGGGACGAACCCCTGAATCATCCCAACAATTTCCTTAGGGTACTTAAGGGCTTACCTGGGGGTGGGTCCCTAGATTTGTCATGGGATTTGCTTCAGATCTCATTCTGTGTCCTCTTCAACCGTCATTCTGACCGAGTCGGACTACCGCATTGGACTTTGCTTTAGGAACCGAGCCTGCAACTGGGAAGACTCCGTCCGTCCAGATCTCTTAGTTCTGCAAGCATGCTGCCACATCAGTGTCCGTGCTCCATACAGGTTCCATCCAAGTCCTGTTGACATCTAAAGACACCCAAAGAAATCTCCCTTGGAGTGACGGAGTCACTCCCCTGCATCCATAGGCACCACAACGTAGCTGACCAATTTGCTGATCTTGTTCTCCTACGGACTCCGACAGTTTCAGTAATACCGGTGGCAGTTCTGCAACTCCCTCAAGACCTGCACTGTCTTCAGAGCAAGTCTGAGGCCAGGATCTCTCATCGACACCATCGGAACAGAGCCCCTGTGCACCGCATCTGCTGGCTGTTGCTAAGGCTGGGCGACTCTCGCCTCCAGAGATCTTCAGGCCCTGTCAAGGGTTGTTAGACCTGGCACCATTGGCGTGGGTCTCCCCTACATTTGTTGCTGTTGCCTCATGTGTTTTGCTGGTGTTAGCTGTTCAGAGCACTGTGCCACTGCCAATCAGTGCCACAGTGCAAGTGCTCCCTGTATAAAGTGTATATGTTGATTGGTTTCCATGATTGGCTTATTTTGTTTACAATCAGACCCCAGTAAAGTGCACCAGTAGTGCCCAGGGTTTGTACATCCAAATGCTGCTAGTGGGCCTGCAGCATTGGTTGTGCCACCCACAGAAGCAGCTCTGTAAAATGTGTCTAAGGTCTGCTATTGCAGAATCTGTGTGCAATCTGGTACTGACCGGGCAAGTGCACCTACTTGCTAGCTCCTAAACCTTCCCTTAGCTTGATATTAGTCAACCCTATGGTAGGCCCAAAGGCAGGGTGCATTGTAAGCATAAGTTAGGACAATCCCTGATGTCTGTGGCTGTCCTAATAGTGAATTACAGCCATTTTCGTTTTTCACTATTGCAAGGCTACCTGTTCTCATAGGCCAGAATGGGCTGTTAGTATTGTTACATCCTATGATCCTAACAGACTCCTGGGGTCCAGTGGGCCCACAATGTCAATTCCCACTCGCCGGAATGGGGTACTGACTACAGGGAATGGCTGGAGAGGAGCCTTTTGCTTCCTCCCACTCTTTCCACTTGCCTGGTAAGTCTGGCAGGTCCTACAGTAAGCATATGAGTTCCTGTGCATCTGAGGCCAATAAAAGTGGGTGACAAGCCTTTCATATGTCTTGCCCTGCCCCAAATGCCCTGCCAATGGCACATCGTGAGCCAGCCCCAGTAGAAAGACTCTGAATCTCTGGGGTACCACCAGCGCATGGGCTGACCCAGGCTCAGCAACCTTAGGCTCTGAATACAGGAGGTCATTCTCCCAATAAATTAAATGTGTTCCAGATTGATCACCGTTAGCCTGGTCTGCAGCCTGCTGCTGCAGACCTTTGGGGGAAGGACATTCATTTTGCACCCTGCAGAATTCCTCCCTAGAGGGGCCTCCTTCCTGCTGCCAATGGGTCAGCTCAGGCAGGCCCCCAGTTCACCTATCTGTCCCCCTGTAGGTTCCAGGGCATCCCCTCAAGGTCTGCTTCCTCCTGGACCGTGTGAACAACAGGGGCCGGTTTCCCGCGCCTCCGGTGCCTTCTCTCTAAGGCCGGTCCCTGGGCTTCTCCCTCAGGCTCCAGGACCTCTTGAGCACCCCTACTGGCTGTCATTGACCGTGTGGTCACGCACGCCCAGTCAGGCAGGCCCACCATCCTCAGGTGAGCCTTCTTCTTCTCCACCTTTTCCCAAGGGGAGCTCTCCAAGTCGTTCCCCAACAAACAGTCTACAGGCATGGCAGTTCTCACAGCTACTTGAAGAGTACCATAGACCCCCCCCCCCCACAGAGACCCCCCCTCACTCAAAGGGAACCTGAGCCATTGGAAAACGACTCTCTGTGTTGTCAGCGTTGACAACACGGCAGTATGCATGGGGAACAACCTGCTCTTGAGACACCAGGTGATGCTTGACAGCAGTCACACTGGCTCCTGTATCTCTAAGAGCCTCCACCCTTTGGCCATTCTTGGTCCCCCACTGCCCATATTTCTTAGTGTTAGTGAAATGGTCCCTGAGAACCAACTGCCCTCTGTCTCCTAAAGAGATCAGGGTCATCTGAACGGGATCCCACCCACCTTGGACTTCTACCTCCTCCCCAAAGGCTACACTAGCCATCTGCCTGGGCGGAGCACCAGTGGGTGCTGGTTTACCAAACAGGCGACACTTGAGATCATTGGCAAAATGACCCAGTTCACCACACTTGTACCACTTCAGGGGCCCTCTTTGAACAGGAATACATGTCGGGGCCCCAGCGGGTTTCTGGGGTGGGGGAGGCTGAGAACCTTTCCCTTGGTTCCCTTGGGGATTACTTTGGGGCCTCTTTTGAAACTCCCTCTGTTTGCCCTTGTCCCCCCACTCCTCTGCTGGGGACCCTACCCACCCTTGGCAGAGTCTCCCACTGGACCCTTGTGGACCCTGGTGCTGAGCCAGCGGTCCGCCCCCTCAGCAAGCTTCCTAGGGTTAGTCAGCTTGCTATCAATCAGGTGCTGGCTTAGCTCAGGAAAACAATTACTAGACAAGTGCTCCCATGCAATTAAATCAAAGAGACCTTGAAAATCATTAACTTTGCTACCCTTCACCCAAACATCCAGTGCTCTGCAGAAAAAAGTTACATACTCAACATACGTACTGTTAGGAATCTTTGCACAACCCCTGAACCTCTGTCTGTACAATTCAGGAGTTAACCCATACCTGGTCTTTAAAGCTTCCTTCATGTGTGGGTAAGAATTATGAACCTCAGAGGGCAAATCTAGCAGTGCGTCCCGCCGCTCGCTAAGGAACTGCCCCCACAACCCCGCTCCCCAATCTCTCTCAGGGACCCCGTGGGAAGACTTGGCTACCTCATAGGCCTTGAACCAATGCCCTATGTCATCATTCTTAAAAAACTCTTTTACCACTTCTTTTGGTATGTACACCCTTGATTCTACCTGCACTGGCGTTGTGCTGCCACCAGAGGGAGGATGTTCCAAACTTTTAACTTCAACTCCATCTCCCTCAATTTCATCTCTTGTTCCATCTGAATTCTTCTTTCTTCCAGAGCCATCTTTTTGCTTTCTAGCTCCAATTGCCCATTGATTTTAAGTTTTGCCATCTCCATTTCATGTGCTCGGGTTTCCTTCCTGTCTGCCAGATCCTCTGGCGACAGGACTATGCCAAAATCAATGACGCTTCCTGCTGGTTCAACTTCCACCACATTCTCAGGTGCCCTTGATTCAATACAGGCCCTCAGCGCCTTTTGGTATTCTGTCTTGTTTCTACATACAGACTTGGAAACTCCAAACTTTCTGCAGAAGCCCTTCAGCTGGGCTAAGGTGTAGCTCTCCAGTCTCTCTTCTTCCCATTCTATTCCTTCAATGTCAGAGACTTCAGATGCTGCCCTTTCTACAGAATTTGGACCAGGCATGACTTCTTAAAAAATGGAGATCTCTCAGCAAAGCAAAAATCAACAAGTATGTGGCTGCGTTATTAGTCTGAACTCACTACGTGGTGTTCACCAATCACTGTACATCAATCACAAATGCAAATTCAGAATCCTCACCGCTGACCACCAATGTTAGATTTGGGGGTCTCTGGTTGGCACAGGTAAATACTTGTGACAAGCAGGGACCCTCTCCTCTATTCAGGATAAGGGGATCCCCCTCCAAATTAACCCCTGCTCACCCTCTAGGTAGTGTGCAGCAAGCAGACAAGGCTTATCTTAGAAGCGTGCTACAGGTTAAGCATTTGTGAACAGTGTGAGAAGTTGGCCTGATATATGATGCTCACTAATTCTAGTGATCACCTTGTATCAGTCCAAACAACCCTTATGGTGATTGGTTGTAAGTCAACCTTATAGACCAGCTATCCTAAGGGTAACATGGACAAAGCAGTCTTAGGCTAAACTCTTTTGGCACGTGAAGCCAGCTGTTTTACCACATATAACCCCTTGAATATCTAATGAAAGGACACCACACAGGGAGTTATGAAAATAAACAAGATATTTATTAACTAGGGTGGTGTGGAGTGCAAAAAACAAACGATTTAGGCCCAGATCCTTGTACTGGGGTGAATGTATGACATTGTTCTACATTCTGTCCATCAACTGTGTTTTTTGCAATTTTCACCCCGAGTGTGCTGGGTATACTCAGACATGAGTCCCAGGCTCTCCACACCACTGGAGTCAAGCTATCCAGGCTGATGAAGGCTGATAGCCAGAAACCGGTCCTTGGATGCTTGATTCCGGTCTGGGAAAGACATGGCTTGGTAGTTCGGACTAGACTGTTCTCAAGAGGCACAGGGTCAGAGCTGATTTGCATATAGCCAGTGTCTAACCCAGGGTGGTGTGGAGTGCAAAAAAACGATGGATTTAGGCCCAGATCCTTGTACTGGGGTGAATGTATGACATTGTTCTACATTCTGTCCATCAACTGTGTTTTTTGCAATTTTCACCCCGAGTGTGCTGGGTATACTCAGACGTGAGTCCCAGGCTCTCCACACCACTGGAGTCAAGCTATCCAGGCTGATGAAGGCTGATAGCCAGAAACCGGTCCTTGGATGCTTGATTCCGGTCTGGGAAAGACATGGCTTGGTAGTTCGGACTGGACTGTTCCCATGAGGCACAGGGTCAGAGCTGATTTGCATATAGCCAGTGTCTAACCCAGGGTGGTGTGGAGTGCAAATAACAATGGATTTAGGCCCAGATCCTTGTACTGGGGTGAATGTATGACATTGTTCTACATTCTGTCCATCAACTGTGTTTTTTGCAATTTTCACCCCGAGTGTGCTGGGTATACTCAGACGTGAGTCCCAGGCTCTCCACACCACTGGAGTCAAGCTATCCAGGCTGATGAAGGCTGATAGCCAGAAACCGGTCCTTGGATGCTTGATTCCGGTCTGGGAAAGACATGGCTTGGTAGTTCGGACTAGACTGTTCTCAAGAGGCACAGGGTCAGAGCTGATTTGCATATAGCCAGTGTCTAACCCAGGGTGGTGTGGAGTGCAAAAAAACGATGGATTTAGGCCCAGATCCTTGTACTGGGGTGAATGTATGACATTGTTCTACATTCTGTCCATCAACTGTGTTTTTTGCAATTTTCACCCCGAGTGTGCTGGGTATACTCAGACGTGAGTCCCAGGCTCTCCACACCACTGGAGTCAAGCTATCCAGGCTGATGAAGGCTGATAGCCAGAAACCGGTCCTTGGATGCTTGATTCCGGTCTGGGAAAGACATGGCTTGGTAGTTCAGACTGGACTGTTCCCATGAGGCACAGGGTCAGAGCTGATTTGCATATAGCCAGTGTCTGGTGTGGAGTGCACAAAAACGATGGATTTAAGCCCAGATCCTTGTACTGGGGTGAATGTATGACATTGTTCTACATTCTGTCCATCAACTGTGTTTTTTGCACTAATTCTAGTGATCACCTTGTATCAGTCCAAACAACCTTTATGGTGATTGGTTGTAAGTCAACCTTATAGACCAGCTATCCTAATGGTAACATGGACAAAGCAGTCTTAGGCTAAACTCTTTTGGCATGTGAAGCCAGCTGTTTTACCACATATAACCCCTTGAATATCTAATGAAAGGACACCACACAGGTAGTTATGAAAATAAACAAGATATTTATTAACTAACAAACACCTCTGAACTCTTTATGAGATCAGAGGGCTAAGCACATGACAAGACTCTTAAGAAAAATACGTTAAGTTGCACAAATTACAATGGTGCCCTAGGGGCACGACAAACCATTTACTAAGTAAATGGTATAAGGAAATTGATAGAAGGAATGGAGCTGTCCAGAGGCTGTAGGATCACTGGGACCACACTATCTGAACCTGAGGTAAGTAATTGGAGGCCCACGGGACGCGTGTGCAGAGTGTGAACTCACACGCGAGATGCGTAACAAAGTCAATGGACAGTACAAATTACGAAAAGGTAAGTATTAGACAGTTCCGACTAGCTAGGACTAAAACGACTGGAACTCTGGACACTAGGAGAGTCAATCTACCCTTGAGCACCAAAATGCTCTTGCTACCTCACCCACGGGCTGCGGGTGCATAGGTGTCAAAGTGTGTTGGGTTTCCGCGTTGAAGTCTATGGAGCCTGGAAGAAAAGATGCTGCATGCGGCCAGAAGGAAGATGTCTGGAGCGACCCAAGGGTGGATCGAGGAAGATGAAGACCTGAAAGCAGAGGGGACAATGTTCACAGTCACTAGCCAGTGACTAGAGTGGAACCAGGAAGAAACCAGATGCTGTCGTCGCGATCAGGTGAAGAGTGGACGCTTGACTCTGCAGCCACGTGGACCAGGAGGTGTCTTGGACAACCAGGATGGAGGCATGAGCTATCCCACACAGGCTCTCGCTGTCAGCGGTGTTGGTTCCGGATTCGGCATCAACAGGCCTTGGCAAAGGCAACCCACGCAGTGAGTGGAAAAGGCGTCTGGTGCGGACCAGGAGGGTCCGGGGTGCTTCTCCTTTGCAGGGAAGCAGGGGCCAGTCTGGAGCAACCAGATCAGCAGTGTGGATTTCAAGTATCGTTGTCTAGGAGGCCACTAGCCAGCTGGCAAGTGACCAGACAACGCGTCGAGCAGCAATCAAGCAAAAGAGCCCCACGCAGATCTCGTGGATGCTGGAGGGCTGATCTTCTGTGCAGGAGCTGCTCGGGGTTGGGGCTTCTCAATCCCCAAAGCACTTTGTCGAGGATGCCTCTGAATTCGTGCTGGAAGCGAAGTGCAGTTTCTCCAAGATGGCCGGTCCCACGTGTCTCATCGAACCCACGGATCTCAACTGTGCTGCAGATGTAGGTAGAGGTCGGAGAGGTCTGGAAGTCCGGGTCTCGTCGGGCTCTGAAGTCTGGATCCACTCGGGAAGATGACAGAGTGAACCGCTGGAACGCTTGATGGTGCCTGCTTGTGCAGGGTGGACATTCCTTGCCCACAAGGGAGATTTCTTCAGTCTTCTGTGGAGCAGAATGTCGAAGTCCAGAGTTTCTTCTTGTAGAGTTTCAAATCAGGATTAATCCAATTTGGAATGGGACCAGCTCCTACCTTTATTCTCCTAAAGGGGGCTGTACTATGACTAGGTCCCTCCTATGGGTGGTACCAGGAAGGAGGGTGGTTACACCCCCTATCCTTTGTCCGGTTTCGCGCCAGAGCTGGGGCTGTAGTGCCCCAGCAACTGGTTTGAACCGGTGTATGCACAGGGCACCTTGTGTGCCCCAGGCATGTCTCATTCTTTTCAGGCTTGTCCTACCTAATACACAAAATCCTGTCTGGGTTGGTGCTAGCCCCTCCCAAGGCAGGAAACCCTTTGTCCAAGCCTCCCTCGCTGGAAGGACTCCCAGCAGCAGGAGGTCAGACTTGTGTCTGTGGTGGCAGCATCCATTTTGTGATGCTGAGGCTCGAGTTAACTTTAACCGGGGTTCACAGTTACATACATGTCGTGTCCCTCTAAAAGGGTGGAATGCTACCCCCTTCGCCAGAACTGGCGAGGGGGTAGTATTCCAATTCATATGACACCTTACTCGACATGTTTTGATAATGCTATGCCAAAGTTAGCAATAACCGCGAGGTTATAACGCACTTAAGAGTATATGGTATAGCGGTATCATGGAAACAGCTAAAGGACTTGGTTCCGAAACCAGGAGACAGGCTCAGCTCATGCTAGAGCACCATCTCACATAATTCCAAGCACTCTGCCTCCAGGATTGTTAAGGCCTGACATAGGAGTGACTTATAGGAGGATATGTGTCCATTTTAGGTTTAGATATAGGTATACTATATCTAAAGCAAAGGGTGATTACACCACCTTGCCCCAGCTGATTGATCAGCCAGTTGTGTCAGATTTGGATGGCCAGCCATGGGTGGCATAATACATGCTGCAGCACCTGGTAGGCCTTGGGTTCACTTATGCCCTGGGTACCTATGGTACATTGTACAAGGACTTACAAGAGTGACCCAATATCAATTGGTAAATGCACCTAAAATACATGGAGTCCATTTTAACAGAGAGAGCAGGAAGCCTGGGGTCCTGAATAGCAGGATCCCAGGCCAACTAAGTCGAAAAACAGCTAAACACTAGGCAAAAAGTTGGGGGTAACCATAGTCAGATATCCATCTTCCTATACAACCCCCTCCCCCACCAAACGAAAGGAGATAAGGCTATCCTTGACCAGGTAGGCCTATATTGCCTGAGTGGCCATATGAGGAGGTGCATGCACTGGCATGGTTACCCCCTATCTCATGGTCCACTAAGCAATCCCTCACCCTAAGGGTATCTGAGGGTCTCCACCATAGGGAATCTCTACCTGTGGTGTGTTTTGGCAAAGTAAAAGGCTGGTGTTGGGAGGGAGTACTGAAGTGAGACTCCTCTAATGTTGGGCTCAACTTCCTCCAATCACTATCTACCATATATGCCTTTCTTTCCAGGACTGAGTTGCAGTGTGCTCTCAGGGTCAACCTCTGGCTACCTAAAGCTGGAGGCTGGGTCCCTCTGTTTGGCTTACTGGAGGGACAGGTCAGGTTTGGGGCCCTTAGGTCCCAGGTTTGGCTGTGCCCAACAGTGTCCATCTGTGGGAGGTCCCTAAATATGTTTAAGGGGGACCCCTCAGGAGTTTGTTTTATTTCCACTTGGCTAGGACTGCTAGCTCCAGTGTCCTTAATCTGCTAATTGGGGAGTTCCTTTGGACAGGGGGCCCTTTGGGGTCCACCACTGGCCTCCCGGACCTCTACAGCCCTGGGCTGACTGAGGCAGGGTAGAGAGGCACAGGTTACCTGCTCCAGACTGGGTCCCACCTTGGAAGGGTCCACTGACATCAGAGGCTCTGCCAGGCTAGGCCTGACTACCTCTGGGGCTGTTTCTTCACAAGGGGTCAGATCAGTTCCCTGAGGAGGCTGATCCTTTCCTAAAGTCTGGTGGGAGGGAGATTTCTCTTCCTCCTCAATGCTCTCTGTTTGAGTGGAGTGATCCATAGTTTCAGGCTTCACAACACTATTATCAGTCTGAGTTTGAGCTGTGGCCATCACAACTCCACCAACCTTTTCAGGAAGGGACTCAGTTTGGGTATGGGCTGTTACCATCACAGCCTTGCCAACCTGTTCAGGGAAGGAATCTGTCTGAGACGGGGCTGAGACTGGCACAGCCCTCCTGACCTGTTCAGGGAGGACATCTTGAACTGGGGCTGTGGCCATCACAGCCCCACTAACCTTTCCATGGAGATGTACCATTTTAAAATGGGTTTCTTGCTCTACCTCAGCCCAGGCTGAGATCTCTAAATCATTCCCCAGTAGACAATCTACAGGCAAGTTTGGTGACACTGCCACTCTTTTGGGACCTGTGACACCTCCCCAGCTGAGATTTACCACTGCCATGGGATGATCTCTCTGCGCTCCATCAATGTTGGTCACCTGGTATGTGGCTCCAGGTAAAAGTTGCCTTGAGGGGGCTAGGCTCTCAGTCACCATAGTGATGCTAGCCCCTGTGTCTCTGTAGGCCTTAACTTTTAGACCATTGATGAGGGGCTCCTGTCTGTACTTGTCCAAAGTGTTGGGACAAGCAGTGAAGTTGGCAAACCCCATGCCATTTTCACAAACAGGATGTATCTGTGCTAGGGGACCTGGTTGGGCCAGAGTCCACCTGAGTTCCCCAAGTATACCCAACCAAAGTCTTGGGGGCACTCCCACCACCTGGAGGATTACTACTAGTAGTAACAGAGGGTGTTGGAGTATTACCTGGAGGAATATTTTCCTTATTGTTGGCCTTGGGGCAACTGCTGTCAGTTTTCCAATGGCCTACCTGTTTGCAGGCATGGCAATAAGGTTTCTTTTGGGTATTGGAAGGATTCTGGGACCCACCCCCTTCAGATGATTTTTGGGGCCCTGATGTGGTTTGATCTTTTGATTTATTCCCACCCTTCTCTTGAGGCTTGGTTGATTCTTTCTTTTGGTCACCACCCTGGTTCTTAGGCCTAATCCTGGTTCTGACCCATTTGTCTGCCCTCTTACCCAATTCTTGTAGAGAGGTCAGATCAGAGTCTACCAGGTGCTGGTGTAATAACTCGTTCTGACAATTATTTAAGACCTGCTCTCTCATAATTAGATTATACAATCCTGTGTAATCAGTAACCTTACTTCCCAGTAGCCAGCCTTCCAAAGCCTTAGTGGCACAATCATCAAAGTCAGTCCAATCCTGAGACTGAGTTTTCTGGGTGTCTCTGAACATCAACCTGCACTGTTCAGTTGTTAAGCCAAACCCATCAATCAGTGCATTTTTCAGGACTTAGTAATCATTAGCATCCTCATCTCTAACAGTGAGGAGCTTATTTCTACTTTTACCTTCAAAGGAGAGCCACAATATAGCTGCCCACTGACTCTGGAGTACCTGCTGTACTTTGCAGGCCCTCTCCAAAGCAGTCATCCATTTGTGGATGTCATCCCCTATCTTAAAGGGGGGCACCATTTTACTCAGATGTCTATTATCAAAACTCCTGTCTTTATCTCTATGGATAATGCTGCCACCAGTGGGTTCTAACCCACTCAATTTCTGCTCTCTGGCAAAGGCAAGTTTCTCTTTGGCAAGGGCAAGTTCTTCCCTTTCAATCCTCAGATTCACTTCCTTCATTTTTGCTTCATGTTCTCTTCTCTGAGGGGAAGTCATCCCTCTCTGAGAAGATGCCTGAGAGACATGGGTGTGAATAGATCTGTTCGAGCCTCTGGAGCGAGACCTAACTCGTCTATTCCCAAGAATAGTCTGGCTTGTGGATGGGCTGGGGCTCCCCCAGTTCCATTCTCATGTAGGCTTAAGTTGGCCCTGGTAAGTCTGCTGACTATAGCCTGACCATTGTCTACCTCTACACCAGAGGAGTCCCCATCTTCCTTCCCATCTACATCTTCTGTTTCAGGGAGGTTAGACTCAGGGTCACTCCTGACTCCTCAGCCTGACTCCTGCAGACCCGGTCGCTCCTCCCTGCCTCCCTGCCTCTGGGTATTGTAGCGCCAGCTCTGCGGCCAAAATCGATCCTGTGCTTTGTAGAATTTATTTGCCTACTTAATTTGTGCCTGCTCAGCTGCTGTAGTGCTTATTGCGCATCGTGCCCCAATCTTGTCCTGTTTGCCTCTGTTGTTGTTTGCTGCCATTTTGTGTTGTGCCTCCAGCCCGTCCCCCACGCTCCCGCCTCCCAGCTGCCCCTCCTACCCACTGGCTATCTGGAACGTCCCATCCGGTGAAGCCCTGTGACCAGCCTGACTCCTGCAGACCCGGTCGCTCCTCCCTGCCTCCCTGCCTCTGGGTATCGTAGCGCTAGCTCTGCTGCCAAAATCGATCCTGTGCTTTGTAGAATTTATTTGCCTGCTTAATTTGTGCCTGCTCAGCTGCTTTAGCGCTTATTGCGCATCTTGCCCCAATCTCGTCCTGTTTGCCTCTGTTGTTGTTTGCTGCAATTTTGTGTTGTGCCTCCAGCCCGTCCCCCACGCTCCCGCCTCCCAGCTGCCCCTCCTACGCTCCGCCCCCTCCACTCCCCATTTATGACAGATGCACCCCACGCGCAGCGTCCACGCGCAGCAGACGCGCCCTATGCGCGCAGAAGGTGCGCCAAAGGTAAGCCTGTCTACGCCCGTCCGCGCCTGGACCGTACCCAGCGCCAGACCCCCTGGTCCACGCAAAACCCACTCCGCCCGCATAACGTACGACGCCGCCACCCTCCTTGCCCTCAACCCCGGACGCACACCACAATGCTACGAAGCTGCCCCAGGACGCACCCACGGTCCCTTCGCCTGCCACTCCTGCAAGTTCGCCTGCATCAAGACCCACACCATATCCACTAACTCCAAACACAGCTCCGACTCTAACCACCTGAAGTGCATCCTGCTGAACACCCGCTCGGTCCACAGACACGCCACTGAACTCTGGGACCTACACGACACTGCTTCACCGGACATCACCTTCCTTACAGAAACCTGGATGAACGCATCATCAGCACCCGGCATCGCCATAGCCATCCCCGACGCTTACAAGATCATCCGAAAAGACCGCACCAACCAAACAGGAGGAGGCATCGCCATCGTCCATAAGAACACCATCAGAATCACGACAAGTTTCGACGATAACCTTGCAACCGCCGAACACCTCCACTTCCAGATCCACACCGACCCCAGGACCACACTTAGAGGCACCCTCATCTACAGACCACCAGGAACCCGTCAACAATTCAGCGAAGATATCACTGACTTCATCAGCCCACACGCCCTCACCTCCGAGAACTACATTCTACTGGGAGACCTCAACTACCACCTGGAAAAGAAAAACGACAGCAACACCACCACCCTTCTGGACAACCTGGCCAATCTCGGACTCAAACAACTTGTTGACACCCCCACCCATGTAGCCGGACATACGCTCGACCCAATCTTCACCTCCAGCAAGCACATCTCTTTCGATCACACCACAGCTCTCCATTGGACGGACCACAGCTGTGTTCACTTCAGCTACAAAACTACCTCGACCCACAACCCCCCACAACCTATTCCGCGAAGAAACTGGAACAAAATCACCACCGACCAACTCCTCACATCGCTCAAACAAAACCCTCCTGCCCTCTCATCAGACCCAAACCAAGCTGCCACCAAACTCAAACAATGGATCCCTCACAGCGTTGACGAATTAGCACCCTTGAAAAACCACTGAACCAAACAGGGTAGCAAAAAGGCCCCCTGGTTCAACGATGACCTTAAGAAATCCAAGAAACTATGCCGTACTCTCGAGAAAACATGGAGAAAAAACCCAACCACTGACAACCTGACCACCTTCAAGACAGCCACCCGCAAACAAAACCAATTGATCCGATCCACCAAGAAATCAGCATTCAAGGATCGACTCGACAACAACGCCCATAACAGCAAGGAACTATTCAACATCGTCAAATTATTTACCAACACCACTGCAGCCTCAAACGACATTACTCCCTCCCAAGACCTCTGCAATTCGTTATCCTCTTTCTTCTACAACAAAATAGCCGACATACATAACAGCTTTGAGAACATTTCCAATGAACAGTCCACTCCACCCAGCTCCGAACCCAAACCGCCCTCTAATAACCTTAGCGCCTGGAACCCAATCAACACTGAAGACACCATCCGCCTAATGAACTCCATCCATTCAGGTTCGCCAACCGACCCCTGTCCCCACCACATCTTCAACAAAGCAGACTCCATCATCGCACCCCATCTCCGTGATGTCATCAACTGCTCCTTCAACTCCGCTACCTTCCCAGAAAGCTGGAAACACGCCGAACTCAGCGCCCTCCTGAAGAAACCCACAGCAGACCCCTCTGAACTTAAGAACTACCGCCCCATCTCCCTCCTCCCATTCCCTGCCAAAGTCATTGAGAAAGCCGTCAACAGCCAGCTCGCCGCCTTCCTTGAATCCAACAACTCACTCGACACCTCACAGTCCGGCTTCCGAGCCAAACACAGCACCGAAACCGCCCTCATTGCAGCGACAGACGACATCCGAACGCTTCTGGACAACGGAGAAACAGCTGCCCTCATCCTACTGGACCTCTCGGCCGCCTTCGACATAATCTGCCATAGAAGCCTCATACAACGCCTCAGCAACATCGGCATACAAGGAAAAGGCTTGGACTGGATCATCTCGTTCCTCGCCGGGAGAACCCAGAGAGTCCGACTCCCCCCATTCAAATCAGAGGCCACCGAAGTCATCTGCGGAGTACCACAAGGATCATCACTCAGTCCCACCCTCTTCAACGTTTACATGAGTCCCCTCGCATCCATCGCACGACAACACAACCTTAACATCATCTCTTACGCTGACGACACCCAGCTGATCCTTTCCCTCACCAAAGACATTAACACCGCCAAAACCAATCTTCACGAAGGCATGAAAGAAGTAGCCGAATGGATGAAAAACAGCCGCCTAAAACTTAACTCAGACAAAATGGAAGTCCTCATCCTAGGATCATCCCCCTCTGCCTGGGACGACTCATGGTGGCCATCGTCCCTGAGCACGGCACCCATACCCACAGACCAAACACGTAACCTAGGCTTCATCCTAGACTCCTCCCTCTCGATGACCAGACAAGTCCACGCCGTCTGATCCTCTTGCTTCAACGTACTTCGTATGCTCAAGAAAATCTTTCGTTGGATCCCCACCGAAACAAGAAAGACTGTCACTCACGCACTGGTCACTAGCCGACTGGACTATGGAAACACCCTCTACGCCGGAACCACAGCCAAATTACAGAAAAAACTCCAACGCATCCAAAACGCATCAGCCAGACTCATATTGGACAAGTGGCTGGGCGACCAGATGGCCCTGCGGGCTGGCGGCCGGGCTAACTCCGACTTTTGTCGATAAAAATGGGCTCCCCGGGCAGGCCGTCGGGGAGAGGACGTGGCCTGCGCTTAACCCTCCTTGGTTCCGGCCCAGGGTCCGGGTGCTGGGGACAGGGGGGTCCACCGGGAGGCTCTCCCCGGGCCAGCTAGGGTTGGTAGGCTGGGCCGGGGGCCTGGGGCCTGAGCTCCGTCCTGCAAGCCGGCCGAGGTTCCGGGCGTTCATCGGGGCCAAGGGAGGCTGGCTATGGTTTCGGAAGCAGGGACCGGGCCCGGGGCTTGAGCTCCGTCCGGCAGGCCATGGGGTTGCTGGAGCCTCCTCGTCCTGCAAGCCGGCCGAGGTTCCGGGCGTTCATCAGGGCCAAGGGAGGCTCTCCCCGGCCTGGCTAGGGTTTCGGAAGCAGGGGCCGGGAGCGGGCCCGGGGGCTTGAGCTCCGTCCGGCCGGCCATGGGGTTGCTGGAGCTTCCCCATCCTGCAAGCCGGCCGGGGTTCCAGGCGTTCATCCGAGCCAAGGGAGGCTCTCCCCGGCCTGGCTAGGGTTTCAGACGCAGGGACCAGGAGCAGGCCCGGGGCTTGAGCCCTGTCCGGCAGGGCCCGGTGGTGCGGGAATACCCCTCCGTCCTGCAGCCCTGGAGCCCCTGGAGCCTGGGAGCCCCCCCCCCCGGAGCCCTGCAGCCCTGCAGCCCCTGAGCCCTGGAGCCCCCGAGGAGCCCTGCAGCCCCGTAGCCCCGTAGCCCTGGAGCCCCTGAGCCCTGCAGCCCCGGAGCGCTCGAGCCCTGCAGCCCTGGAGCCCCCGAGCCCCCGAGCCCGGCAGCCCCGAAGCCCTGCAGCCCACGGAGCCCTGCAGCCCCCGAGCCCTGTAGCCCTGCAGCCCAGGGGAGGCTCTCCCGGGCCTGGCCTAGGGTTCAGGAGCCGTGCCTGGGACCGGGATCGGGCCCGGGGCTCGGGTTCCCTCTGGCAGGCCCTGGGGTGCGGGAACCACTCCGTCCTGCAAGCCGGTCCGGGCGCCGGGGACAGAGGGTCCACCAGGGCCCAGGGAGGCTCTCGGGGCGGGCAGATTAGCGTCCTTTTGGTCCCCGCCATCTGGTCACCCCTCTCCCCTCGGCCATCTGGTCGCCCGCAATGCTTTCCTATGGGGCGACTAGATGGCTGGGCTTCCCTGGAAGTCCCGAGGGGGTGCCATTCGCCTCCCGGATCCCAGCCAGGGCTCCAGGAGGTCGGGCACGTTTGCGCCCTGGGTCCCCTCTTTCACCTCGAGTGCACGGATTACAAGAAAGGGGGGTCATTTACCTCCGGATTAGTAGGTGCAAGGGTATGCCTAAACACCCTCCCGGGGCTGGTGGTTCCCTGCTGGGAACCAGATGGGCGATGCCCGGGCAACACCTCCCAGGCATCCGGGGCTCCCTCCTCCGGCCCGCAGAGTGGCAAAGTGCCTGGGACGGGCTCCATTGGTCCCAGGCCTTGCAACCCCGGAGCCCCGGACCCCTGGAGCCCTGGAGCCCTGCAGCCCCGGAGCCCTGCAGCCCCAGAGCCCTGCAGCCCCAGAGCCCTGCAGCCCCCCGAGCCGTGGAGCCCTGCAGTCCCCGAGCCCTGCAGCCCCGGAGCCCCGCAGCTCCTGAGCCCTACAGGCCCGGGGCAGGCAGATTGGCATCATTTCGGTCCCGGCCATCTGGTCGCCCCTCTCGCCTCGGCCGTCTGGTCACCCGCGATGCTTTCCTATGGGGCGACTAGACGGCCGGACTTCCCTGGAAGTCCCAATGAGGTGCCATTCGCCTCCCGGATCCCAGAAAGGGCTCCAGGAGGTCGGGCACGTTTGCGCCCTGGGTCCCCTATGTCATCTCACGTGCACGGATTACAAGAAAGGGGGGTAATTTTCCTCCGCATTACTAGGGGCAAGGGTATGCCCAAACACCCTCCCGGGGCTGGTGGTTCCCTGCCGGGGACCAGATGGGCTGTGCCCCGGGCAACACCTCCCAGGCATCCGGCGCTCCCTCCTCCGGCCCGCAGAGTGGCAAAGTACCCGGGACGGGCTCCATGGGTCCCGGGCCCTGCAACCCCGGAGCCCCGGAGCCCCGAAGCCCCGCAGCCCTGCTGCCCTGGAGCCCTGCAGCCCCCGAGCCCTGTATTGCGACTTATATAGCGCACGTATCACCCGAAGGCATCAAGGCGCTTGCCTTGGGAACCCGTCCTGGTATTCCCCTGTGAGATAACCCCAGCAGGGTATCCACAAGGTGAAAGCCAGGCATCCCGCCGCGAGGGGCCGTAGTGGAGATTAAGCAAGCTATTGCCCAGAGTCGCAGAGTGTGAACCCATGAGTCGAGTAGGCACCGGAACGAGAATTATCGAGTCCGTGGAATTTTTTAGCCCAAGACCCGCCGAGGCGGGGAATTGAACCCTGGTCCAGGACCGATCTCAGTTTTCAGGTCTGCCGCCTCTAACCCCTGAGCCACACTTCTCCACTGGAGCCCTGGAGCCCTGCAGCCCCGGAGCCCTGCAGCCCCAGAGCCCTGCAGCCCCCCGAGCCGTGGAGCCCTGCAGTCCCCGAGCCCTGCAGCCCCGGAGCCCCGGAGCCCCGCAGATCCTGAGCCCTACAGGCCCGGGGCAGGCAGATTGGCGTCATTTCGGTCCGGCCATCTGGTCGCCCCTCTCGCCTCGGCCATCTGGTCGCCCGCATAGCTTTCCTATGGGGCGACTAGATGGCCGGACTTCCCTGGAAGTCCAGATGAGGTGCCATTCGCCTCCCGGACCCCAGCAAGGGCTCCAGGAGGTCGGGCACGTTTGCGCCCTGGGTCCCCTCTGTCACCTCGCGTGCATGGATTACAAGAAAGGGGGGTAATTTTCCTCTGGATCACTAGGGGCAACGGTATGCCCAAACACCCTCCCGGGGCTGGCGGTTCCCTGCCGGGGACCAGATGGGCTGTGCCCCGGGCAACACCTCCCAGGCGTCCGGGACTCCCTCCTACGGCCCTCGGCGTGGGAAAGAGCCCGGGACGGGCTCCATGGGTCCTGGGCAGTCCTCCCCCGGGTGTCCGTGCCCGAGAGCTCCAGCATCCCCACCTGTGCCTGAGGCCCAGCAGCCGGGGGGGTCTCCTTTCGGTCCCGGCCATCTGGTCGCCCCTCTCCCCTCGGCCATCTGGTCGCCTGCAATGCTTTCCTAAGGGGGCGACCAGATGGCCGGGCTTCCCTGGAAGTCCCGATGAGGTGCCATTCGCCTCACGGATCCCAACCGGGGCTCCAGGAGGTTGGGCATGTTTGCACCTAGGGTCCCCGGAGCCTCGCGGTGCGCACTTGTTCCCAGAAAGCGGGGTAGCCTCCCCCCGGATTACTAGGAACAAGGTACTCTGGGACCCCCTCTCGGCCTAGCGGTCCTCAGCCGGCAGCCGGAACTGCCAAAGGCCCCGGGACGGGGTTCCGTGGTGCCCGGGGAGACCCCTTCTGCTTGGCTGGGGAGCCCGGGGTGGGGAGACCGCCCTCCCCGGGACCCTCAGGGCCCACCCCCCCGTCCTGGGTCCTGGGTCCTGCCGCGGGGCATCAGAAAATGTGTGTCTTTTTGAAAAATAAATTTGTTTTATATATATATATGTAAAAGTTGATGGAAGAATAAATGTTTAAATAAGTGTCTAAATGGATGTTTTTTTTAATAAAATTGATTAGTTAACTGGCTTATTAAGTGTTTCTTAGTGAATACATATATTAGTGAGTAATGTTTAAATATTTATATATATGTATTAGTGTTTCACTTTGTGTCTAAGTGGCTGCATGGGTTGGTGAGTAGGTACATGTGTGTGTATATGGGTTATTAGATGTTTTTTTAGTATCAGTATGAGTGTTTGTATGGTTTCGTGGGGGTATTACTTATCACATAGATGCATGAATGACTAACTCTCTCTTTGTATGTGTTTTGAAGACAGCATATGTGCAGGACTGTATGGGTGGATGAGTGTGTATATGTGTGTGTTAGTGAGTGAATGACTGTCTCACTAGTGTCTTTATCAGTAACTACATATGTTTTAATCTAGTATATGTGAGTATTGATGTATATAAGTGAGTATATGTGAGAGTGAGAGATTGTAAGAGTTCCTGTTTAAATAAGTATGTGTTTCTATAATTGATTGTTTAAGAGAGTAAGTATGTGTAAGTTTCTTTAGAAGTAAGGTGGTAGTGTGTGTATAGCTGTATATGCAAATACATGGATGTTCAATAGTTTACTTGCATGTGTGAGTATGTGTGTGAGTAACTTTTGGATGACTGTTGGTGTGTAACAGGATGTATAGGTGAATCACTACATATGATGAGTGAGTATATGTATGAGTGACTATATAGAACTGTTGGTGAATGAGTGGATGTGTATATAGATGGTGGAATTATTGAATTGGTTGTTGTAACTGGTATGGGTATCTCCATTTTTAAAAAAATTTTAATTTATATTTTTCAATATGTGTTTCATGGATTACATTACAGTGAAAGGAGGTCTGTCACTCTGTCACAAAGATGGTGTCATCAGTGATGTCATGAGTGATGTCACTGACCAGGTCATGAGTGATGTAATATGTGACCTCATCAGCAGTGCATTGCACGCGCAAGTTATAGTGAGTCCAACTAACTATAACGTGGCAATTTCAATGGTTTTATGTGAGTAAAACTTCCTGCTAACTATAACTATAACTGGTGTGAAACCTATGTTTTTTTCAGTGAATTTCATAGGTTTTTTAAATGCTAATTCCTAACTATATATAGGGCCTCAAACCTATGAAATGTAATATTTTTTATAATGAATCCTATATTGTATATTTATATAATATATAAAAAAAATTTTTGCCCTGGCGCGCCCCGGTGTGCGCACTGGAAAGCGCTTTTTTTAAAGCGCCCTGGGTCGCGCACCAGTGAGCGTCCCGTTAGCGCTATTGCTGCGAACGAAAACAGCATGACGTATCGCGTAGCCGCGTCCGCGTGATACGCACGGCGTGAGCGCACCCGGAAATACTCGAGCGAATATGATAGCGCAATGTAATCATCTGACGCGCTTACACGGCGCGCCCCGGGGGCGCGTCGCATAAGCGCGTCGGGTCATGTGACCTAAAAATAACACTTTTCATTGGTTCAGGACAGTTTTTTTTCCAAATGATGAAAGACCCCACCTTTTTTCCTTATTCTGACGTTGTCCTTTGACTGAGGAAGACCTGTTTCAACATCTTTGAGAAAAATGTTGTACTTTAAAATGGCTACAGTAGCAGCAGCAGATGGAGCATCTGCACCACCACCACCACCACCATCAAGAGGACCACCACAACATTACATTGGTGGTCAAGAAGAGGAGGAGGAGGAGGAGGAGGAGGAAGAAGGGAGAAGGTGGCTTCCAGAAGACAATACCCCATACAAGCCAAGGCAGCACATTGTATGGGAGTTTTTTTCAATCCCAGAGGGCAAGAAAAAAGTCAATGCACCCAAGGTGACTTGCCTAATCTGTAACATGGAACTTTCAAGGGGGAACCCTAACAAAAAATATTCTTTTGGTAATAATACCATGATTAGGCACATGCAGCGCAAGCATCCAAACAACTATTCTGCTGCAGAGGTGAGAGAACTGGCCTGTAACCCTCCCCAATCTACAACCACCACCTCCAAAAGAAAGCAACCCACTCCATTGGGACAAGAGACAAGGGAGACGATCCCTTGCATACAACCACGGTTTGGGGAATTCCGAATTACATGTATGTTTAGTGGTAATACCATCTCCTATGGTGAACAGAGCATAAAGCTCACCCTCCTTGCTGGTGACAACCACAATTGCCCCAAAAAACCCTAATTTTTTCCTGATTTGTTTTGCTCCAGTTGAGCCATTTTCAATTCCCTATTTTATGTTTCTCCCCATAAAAATAACAAAAAAAATAAAATAGTTCATAAAAGCCAAAAAAAGTACAAAATGTTCAAAAAACATTAAAAAATATAAAACAACAAAAAGAAGAAAAAAAACAGTTCTTTTTAGAACTACCTCCAAATTATAAAAAAAGGCTAATTTTTTTTAAAACTCTGTCATTCTTTTTTCCCATGGAACGCTTCCCGGTACGCTCCGCGGTGCGCGTACTGGGCGCTCCCCCCGCGCATATCAAAAAAAATAATAATTTTTTTTTGGCCCGCGGGGCCCTTTTATAGCCCCCACATTAAACCTAGGGGTTCAGGAGGGGTCTACTCTGCCCCCTTATGGTCATTTCCCCCTTTGTTTTTGCCACCTCTTGTGTCTCGATCCTACCGAGACACAAGATGGCGGCTGCTCCGGACTTTTTGGAATGTTTACAGACACCCGAGAGCCAACCAGGTTTCGCGCTGGTTAGCGCCCTGGTGCGCGTACCGGGGAGCGGCCATAGATATATATATTTTTTTGAAACTAAATTACTCAAAATTCACTGGAGCACATATCTTGAGACATAGCAAAGGCACATCGGGCTACCAGTCCCTACAATGTTGCCAAGTTTGGTGGAAATCCATTCGGGCTAAAAGTGAGGTTGACTGCCCTATGGAAATTAACATGAGGAAAACATGTTTTGGGACCCCCCTTTTATCTCGGCCCCCGCTTGACAAATCCCCCCCAAACTTTCAGGGAAGGACCGGGGCACCGCGAGGCAAATTTGAGGAAATTTTCAGGCAGATTCCTCAACCGGCGCCAAAGTTATTCACAATAGAATGTTGAGATTTTGCATTGAAAATAATCCTAACTATAACTACCTACTGGCGACCGCCAGTAGGTAATATATGCACCCTGAAGCATTTGGGAGCACACACGACAGTGCTCTGACCATCCGGCCTTTGTTTGCAGCTTGTCTTCCTTCTTCACTTAGTTAATTGGGCCAACGCGTTTCGAGGTCTCACAACCTCCTCTTCGGGGCAGCCAACAAACAACAGTTGTAGTTTGCATCCAAAATTGCTTTATTTTGTACGTCATTACTCCCATGGGCGTGTCTTTTATTCACCAGTTCTCCTAATGCCTCCTGGGATCCGAAGTCAAAAGTGCAAACTTCATTAGTTTTCATTCGTTTGTTCTATTTGGCAAATATTGGTTACCTTTATTAGGTTGTGAAAGGTTCGGACAGGCTAGTGTGCATATAGAGCGCTGTGCCAGTAATCTTGAAGGTTCTTGATTACAGCCTCAACTTGCTGGCGAAAACACTTGTCATCCAGCTAGCGATGGTGCAGCTCCCCACGGCCAGGCTGCTGCGTACCATAGGTTTCAACACAAAGCGCCCTGAAGCATTTGGGAGCACACGCGACAGTGCTCTGACCATCCGGCCTTTGTTTGCAGCTTGTCTTCCTTCTTCACTTAATTAATTAGGCCAACGCGTTTCGAGGTCTCACTACCTCCTCTTCGGGGCAGCCAACAACCAACAGTTGTAGTTTGCATCAAAAATCGCTTTATTGTGTACGTCAATACTCCCATGGGCGTGTCTTTTATTCACCAGTTCTCCTAATGCCTCCTGGGATCCGAAGTCAAAAGTGCAAACTTCATTAGTTTTCATTTGTTTGTTCTATTTGGATATATATATATATATATTGCGCTCCAACTCCTCCTCATTAACAAAGAAGACAAAACAGCACTCGAAAGGGTATTTGCCAATCACGCTTGATTATTTCGCGGAAGGGGCTCACACAGACGTGTTTCGGCGTGCTGCCTTCGTCAGTGTGTGTTACACCGTATGCATTACCGACATGTTAATAAAGCTTTCAGGTGGACATGAACATGAACATGAACATTGACAAAGGACTATCATCACATTGATCAAAGTGCGCGCCATCTTGGAGTGACATTTGATATATCTTATATCTTGGCCAGTCAATGGAATTGGATGTAATACAGCCCACAGATGGGCAATCGCTCCTTAAAAACAGTGATGCATATATTATTCAGATTGTTCTTAACATACACAAAAGATCGAGCCGTGGATCGGCTAGTGTCCTTCATCATTTCAAGTCAACATTTCCATCTATATTCAAAATACATATTCATTCCATACTCAATGGAAAGGTTATTTTTGAAAAGAAAAGAAAACTTAACATACAGATGCGATAAATTGTCAGCGGAAAAAGAGGCATGGCATTGCATTTCTTCAATCAACTCTATGAATCAGTCATATAGAGTTATGTCTCTGTGTGTATCTAAGACTATTACTATTAGTTCGTAAAACAGTTATAGTTCCATGAGCCTAGATAACTAGTTCAGAGAGAAAAGAAAAAGAAAAAAAGAAAAACTTTCGCCCAGTGAGACAAAATCTTGACAATATTCTGAGACATTCCTAATTCATTTCTAATTCATGATTGCATGATTCCTATACAGTTAGCATAATTCATGTGTGCTAAAGTATTTTCCTGAGATTATAAGGTTCAAAATTTCATCATTTAACAATCAGAAGTTCATAGTTTCAGAAAAAGAATCAAATCAGATCAAATCAAATCTGGTTGAGGTTTCAATTAAAAGTTACTAGAACAAATATCAGATACATAGAACAGTTTTGTTGACCAAGGGGACAGCATATTAAGAGATAAGGTCGAGCTAGCTTAAGTCCACATTAAAAATTGTGCTCATACAGTGTTCAAGTTCTTCGTTCATTACTGTAGGCTATATCTCTTATTTACCTAGATGGAATGCCATCTCTTCCCCACTATTAAGACCTTTAGGATGTTTTGTGGAGAGGTCTATTATATATCTTGACTCCAACCTCCGGAGTCTCCTCAGGCGGTCACCGCCCCTCACATTTGGAGGCACAATATCTATTCCAAAATATTATAGTTTATTTCGATCCCGACCGTGTACATCAGCAAAGTGGCAAGCCACCGGGTAGGCTGGGTCTGCCTTGTCTATCGCCCTAAGATGTTCTAATATTCTTAGTTTAAGCTCTTTAATTGTACTTCCGATGTAGGGGAGGCCACACGTACAGTGCAAGCAATAGACCGCATAATGCGTACTACAGGTAATGAATTTATTAATAGTAATTTTTCTCCCTGTTTCCGTTATTGTGTACGACAGGACCCATTTACTACCTGCGCACGCTTTGCAGCGGCCGCAGGGGTAAAAGTCTTTCTGGTCCCTTAGAGTATTTATTCTGGGAGCAGGTTTTTCAAAGTGGCTGGTAACCAGCATATCTCCAACTGATCTCGCTTTGCTGAAAGTTAAAAGTGGGTAAGACGGTAGGTTCTCCTTGAGTACATTATCAGTCAACAGAATGTGCCAGTTTTTATTCAGCATCATTCTCAGATCTTTTGCCCCTGATGCATATGGGGTAATTAGCCTGAATTTCGCTTTGTTATTGGTTATCTCTTTCCCACGTTCTCCCCGTATAGGGTTGGAAGTGAGAAGAGTTCCTCTCTTGATCTTCCTTACTTTATTCAGAGTCTTTTTCAGCAATTTTTCGCCATACCCCCTGATCTTAAAATGGGATACGCACTCCGAGGCAGCCGCCTCAAAGTCAGAATCTCTGGAGCAGTTTCTACGGAGCCTCAATAGCTCCCCATAGGGAATGCTATTGATGAGTTGGGGAGGGTGGCTGCTGCTGACAAAGAGTGTAGAATTGCCAGCAGTCTCCTTCCTATATAGGGAGGCGTGAAGATGTTCTCCTTCAATAAATATTCTCAGATCCAAATACTCCGCTGCCACCGGACTTACTGAACCTGAGAAGTGCAGATACAAGCTGTTGTTATTGAGTATATTTATATATTCATCTGCTGTCTCTCTTCCACCGTTCCATACGATGAACAAATCATCGATGTAACAATGCCAACATACCACTGTCCCCTCCTGCTCCCTGACCTTGCAGCTCCTGGGCACCTGCTCCTTCCACCAGCCCACGAAGAAATTTGCGTAGCTGGGAGCAAAGCAGGTGCCCATCGCTGTCTCTGACCTCTGTATGTATAATTGATCCTCAAATAGGAATATATTGTGGGTCAGGCAAAATTCAATAAACTCCAGAATCATGTTATTGTGTCTGGCAAATCGCAATTGACGCTGTTCTAAAGCATGCCTGACTGCTTCCAGCCCATGGTGATGTTTAATGCTTGTATACAAGCTAGCAATGTCCAATACAATCAATAAGTACCCCGACTCCCATTCCAAATCCTGTATTTTCACCAAGAAGTCTTTTGTGTCTTTGATGTAAGATTTCAAATTAGACACCAAACGGAACAGGACATTATCGACAAATCTGGACATGTTTTCTGTCAAACTCCCAATGGAGGAAATGATTGGACGGCCTGGAGGACGGTCACGGTTTTTATGTAATTTAGGGAGGTGGTAAAATGTCGGTGTCATGGGACAGTTGTTTCGTAGGAACAGATGTTCGTCTCTACTCAGCATCTGAAGATCGTACCATTTTTGAATTAATTCGTCATATTCACTTATGCTTTGTTGGCAAATTTCATTGGTACATTTTTTATAGAATTTCTCATCTGAGAGTTGCTTCAGAACTTCCTCCTTGTAATAGTCCCTGCTCATTAAAACCACATTCCCCCTTTATCCGAGGGTTTCACCACAATGTTTTTATCTGTCATTAGGGTCCTCAGGGCATTTCTTTGTTGTTCCGTAAAATTATGTTCATGGTTATGGTGGTCCGCTTTTCGATATTTCATTAAATCATTGTTCATTGATTCCGTAAATACATCAATGGCGTCCCAAGGGGACTGGGGAACAAAGATAAAGACAGGTTTGAATCCGCTTTCCTCTCTATCCTGTTCCACTCCCTGCAGTTCTGCTCTTTGTGCTACATCCAGTTGTCCAATATTAGAGGCTTGCTCCATTTCTAGGTCCTCTAGGATCTCGACTGTGTGTAAGTCTCTACTGCTTAAGGCATCAGTTGCAGTTATTCTGGGTCCTTTTTTACCTCTATTTTGCAAATGTGGGCGCAATTTGAAGTATTTATGGAGTTTTAATTTCCATGTGAAGGGGAACAAGTCAATCTTTGTTTGTGTATACTCCAACTCATTCTTGGGACAGAATGTTAGTCCGAGGCTAAGAACTTCTTCTTCTTGGTTCGTAAGTTCTCTTGTTGTTAAGTTCCCCACTGTTAGATTGGCTTGATCTTTAGGGCCAATAGAGCTAGATGGTGCTACTTTTTGTTGCGGTTCGACCAGCGGGATGCTCCTGTGCCTCCTCTGCCTTTTCTTGCCGTCTCCTGCCCTCCTTGTCCTCCTGGTTTTCCTGATCCCGATGTTCCCGCATCCGGTGGTTTGTTCTTTCCGCCCCGGAGCCAGGATTTCTTTATCACCTCGAATTCCTCTTGAAAAGGGTTTCTCTTATTTCTTCCAGGCTGGTTTGCTTGGGATGTTCGGTTGCTGCCCCGTTCATCCGAATCGGATTGATCTCCTCCAGACTCATTTTCGGTTAATTCGGACTCCGAAGTAACTGCGTCAGTTGGGGCTGCCGCTCCAGCACTTCCACCTGTTCCTTTCTGTAAAGCTTTGCGAGGAGCGTCATATTTCTTCTTATATGTTAATACGCATCCTGTGTGGTAATCATTCGCGTCACGTTCATATTTTCCTTGTTTGCGAAGCCTGATTTTTGTTTCATATTTGACAAGCCGAGCTTTCATTTGGTCTTTTATCTGCCCGATAGATGTTATTATCCCCGGCTCCATTTCTTTGTCCAGCTCAGCATTGACTAATGCAATTTCAGCTAACGCTCTTTCTCCGTCGCTCCACGCATATTTTACTAGTATCTTCAGAGTCCCTTCACAATAGGTTGCGGTGTGTTCAAACCAGTCTGTAAGTAGTTGAGGGTCCGGGTTTTCATATGATGGAACTGTGTGGACCCTTAGTCCCCGGGGTACCCTCTCCTCTTCAATGTAGTTGGTGAGACTTGTCGCCTCCCACCATTTCCGTATCTCCCGTTCGTGGAGTCTTTCAAGCTTTGTCATGGTAACAGTCAATTGATTATTGGGTGCCTCAGCTGCCGGCATGACAGTCTTATCAGGGGTTTCTCCTGCCGCTTAAACATGCCCTTTGCTGCTGCTTGTCGCTCCGCATCAGAAAACATGTGGATGTGCCTAACGTCCCACGCTACCTTTGTGTGCGTTTGGGACTAGTGTGGCCCCCGCTTGGTCGCGTCCGGCACTTCTCCCCTTCTAACGTCCTGCCGTAATGCTCCGCAGTATCTCGCTGACATGCAGCAATGGGGACAAACAGATTCAAAAGTGCTCACCGGAAAGACGTCTTCCTCTGGAAGCCTTCGGCGGGCAGCCAGCTGGTCTCCTCCGTACTTCGTCTCCCGGCTCTGCATCAATTCCCCATTTGCGGAAACGACGGTGCGCAGCCTTTGACTTTCAAAACGCTCCTTCTCCACGAAGAAAGCTGCACACTCTCGGGCGGGTGCTGTTGGCGGCTCGTGGACGCCGCGTCACATTGCGCTCCAACTCCTCCTCATTAACGAAGAAGACAAAACATCACTCGAAAGGGTATTTGCCAATCACGCTTGATTTATTTCGCGGAAGGGGCTCACACAGACGCGTTTCGGCGTGCTGCCTTCGTCAGTGTGTGTTACACCATATGCATTACCGACATGTTAATAAAGCTTTCAGGTGGTCATGAACATGAACATGAACATTGACAAAGGACTATCATCACATTGCTCAAAGTGCGCGCCATCTTGGAGTGACATTTGATATATCTTATATCTCGGTCAGTCAATGGAATTGGATGTAATACAGCCCACAGATGGGCAATCGCTCCTTAAAAACAGTGATGCATATGTTATTCAGATTGTTCTTAACATAAACAAAAGATTGAGACACCATCAAAGTCTCGGGCCCTGCCGGCTGGGAATTATCACGGCGGAGCGACTTCTACTTTTGTTGTTTCCACTTTACAGCCCTGAGGAGTCGGGGAATTAACATTCCTTTGCGACGAAACACGTGTCGGCAGGCTTGTCTGAGGGAATAAATGAAGACCTTTACTTCTCCGTCATACATGAAGACATTGTGGTTTTTTTCTGACATTGTATTGAAATTCACCAGTGTCAAGAGTGACACACGTTTGTTTTACTTTTCTGTTGTGTGCCTTGGGTACTTTGTTGCAACTTTAAATCTACTGCTCGCTGGGAATGAGGTACTTTGAGAAGGACTGAGGAGAGAGGCTTTCATGTGTCGCTGTGTAGGAAGTGTTTGCTTGTCATGTATGTGCTGCTGGGATCCCAAAATGGCTCTGAGAGGGAAATACCAGGTGTGTGCAATCCATTCCCGTTAATTTTACAGCTCAATAAACAACTTCTTTCTAAGTGGCTCATTGAGACCTGATTGTGCTGCAACCAGAGTGGTATGTTCAGGAACATGTCTGCGTGGTAGAAGTGTTGCCCTTACCACCACGACGTTGGCTCACCTCTGCGGGTTTGTAAGCACTGACTTTTTGGTCACGTGATTGCAGAATCGACCGGGTAGCAAGTCTTTAAGTGGGCCGGGTCCTGCCGGTGCTCAGCACCAGCAGTTCTAACAAGCAGGTGCTGAGACGGGTCCCTACCGTACTCTCCATTTTTGTCCTCAACATAATTGCCTTTGTTGTAACTTTGAAGAGACTCGTTGTAGGTCTTTCATAGTCCCATCATTTCAGAACTGAAGCACTTTCAATACTATATGCAACGAAGCCATAATTGTTGGCTATTTTTCTTAGCAAACAACTAACAACCATTGACAATGCCTAATAGTTCTGGCTTGTAGATATAATGTTACTTGCTGTATATTTCTGGATGCAGTGACAGAAACATAAACATACCAGTCGGATGGCGCACTAAGCTAAGGACAGGTTGTTAGCTGGGGCAGGGCAACATGTGGGGAAAAAACTGGGGGTGCTCTAAAAGGGGCGTGGCAAACCTCTTAAAGGGGGTGAGGCCTATCCAATTAGGGGTGTGGTCTAAATCATAATTAAAACAGATTGCCAAATCCAATAGCTCTGGCATGAGGGGGGGTGGGGTGGTGGGGTGGGGGGTGGGGTTAGCGATTGCCTTTGCCAACGCTTGTTTGCTCTACCACCATGTGTTTTGCTCTATGCTTGTGTGTACAGTGAGCCTGCGCGCTTATTTTGGACTCCTTCTCGGAAGATATTGTAGAACTCTGGGAGTCCAGCCAAATGGCACATGTTCCCGTATGATTCCTGGAAAGGACTGGTGTGTTTGGCAGGCGTCCTCTCTGCTCTCATGTAGGTGAAATGACTGACATGTGTTTGCCAGGCGTCCTCTCTGCTCTCATGTAGGTGAAATGACTGACATGTGTTTGCCAGGCGTCCTCTATGCTCTCATGTAGGTGAAATGACTGATATGTGTTTGCCAGGCGTCCTCTCTGCTCTCATGTAGGTGAAATGACTGGTGTGTTTGCCAGGCGTCCCCTCGGCTCTCATGTAGGTGAAATGACTGACATGTGTTTGCCAGGCGTCCTCTCTGCTCTCATGCAGGTGAAATGACTGATATGTGTTTGCCAGGCCTCCTCTCTGCTCTCATGTAGGTGAAATGACTGACATGTGTTTGCCAGGCGTCCTCTCTGCTCTCCTGTAGGTGAAATGACTGGTGTGTTTGCCAGGCGTCCTCTCGGCTCTCATGTAGGTGAAATGACGGATATGTGTTTGCCAGGCGTCCTCTCTGCTCTCATGTAGGTGAAATGACTGGTGTGTTTGCGAGGCGTCCTCTCGGCTCTCATGTAGGTGAAATGACTGACATGCGTTTGCCAGGCGTCCTCTCTGCTCTCATGTAGGTGAAATGACTGACATGTGTTTGCCAGGCGTCCTCTCTGCTCTCATGTAGGTGAAATGACTGGTGTGTTTGCCAGGCGTCCTCTCTGCTCTCATGTAGGTGAAATGACTGATATGTGTTTGCCAGGCGTCCTCTCGGCTCTCATGTAGGTGAAATGACTGATATGTGTTTGCCAGGCGTCCTCTCTGCTCTCATGTAGGTGAAATGACTGACATGTGTTTGCCAGGCGTCCTCTCGGCTCTCATGTAGGTGAAATGACTGACATGTGTTTGCCAGGCGTCCTCTCTGCTCTCATGTAGGTGAAATGACTGACATGTGTTTGCCAGGCGTCCTCTCTGCTCTCATGTAGGTGAAATGACTGACATGTGTTTGCCAGGCATCCTCTTGGCTCTCATGTAGGTGAAATGACTGACATGTGTTTGCCAGGCGTCCTCTCGGCTCTCATGTAGGTGAAATGACTGACATGTGTTTGCCAGGCGTCCTCTCTGCTCTCATGTAGGTGAAATGACTGACATGTGTTTGCAGGCGTCCTCTCTGCACTCATGTAGGTGAAATGACTGATATGTGTTTGCCAGGCGTCCTCTCTGCTCTCATGTAGGTGAAATGACTGACATGTGTTTGCAGGCGTCCTCTCGGCTCTCATGTAGGTGAAATGACTGATACGTGTTTGCCAGGCGTCCTCTCGGCGCTCATGTAGGTGAAATGACTGATATGTGTTTGCCAGGCGTCCTCTCTGCTCTCATGTAGGTGAAATGACTGACATGTGTTTGCAGGCGTCCTCTCGGCTCTCATGTAGGTGAAATGACTGATATGTGTTTGCCAGGCGTCCTCTCGGCGCTCATGTAGGTGAAATGACTGATATGTGTTTGCCAGGCGTCCTCTCGGCTCTCATGTAGGTGAAATGACTGACATGTGTTTGCCAGGCGTCCTCTCAGCGCTCATGTAGGTGAAATGACTGGTGTGTTTGCCAGGCGTCCTCTCGGCTCTCATGTAGGTGAAATGACTGACATGTGTTTGCCAGGCGTCCTCTCTGCTCTCATGTAGGTGAAATGACTGATATGTGTTTGCCAGGCGTCCTCTCTGCTCTCATGAAGGTGACATGACTGATATGTGTTTGCCAGGCGTCCTCTCGGCTCTCATGTAGGTGAAATGACTGACATGTGTTTGCCAGGCGTCCTCTCTGCTCTCATGTAGGTGAAATGATTGATATGTGTTTGCCAGGCGTCCTCTCGGCTCTCATGTAGGTGAAATGACTGACATGTGTTTGCCTGGCGTCCTCTCTGCGCTCATGTAGGTGAAATGACTGACATGTGTTTGCCAGGCGTCCTCTCTGCTCTCATGTAGGTGAAATGACTGATATGTGTTTGCCAGGCGTCCTCTCTGCTCTCATGTAGGTGAAATGACTGACATGTGTTTGCCAGGCGTCCTCTCGGCTCTCATGTAGGTGAAATGACTGACATGTGTTTGCCAGCCGTCCTCTCTGCTCTCATGTAGGTGAAATGACTGACATGTGTTTGCCAGGCGTCCTCTCGGCTATCATGTAGGTGAAATGACTGACATGTGTTTGCCAGGCGTCCTCTCGGCTCTCATGTAGGTGAAATGACTGATATGTGTTTGCCAGGCGTCCTCTCTGCTCTCATGTAGGTGAAATGACTGACATGTGTTTGACAGGCGTCCTCTCGGCTCTCATGCAGGTGAAATGACTGACATGTGTTTGACAGGCGTCCTCTCGGCTCTCATGTAGGTGAAATGACTGACATGTGTTTGCCAGGCGTCCTCTCTGCTCTCATGTAGGTGAAATGACTGATATGTGTTTGCCAGGCGTCCTCTATGCTCTCATGTAGGTGAAATGACTGATATGTGTTTGCCAGGCGTCCTCTCGGCTCTCATGTAGGTGAAATGACTGACATGTGTTTGCCAGGCGTCCTCTCTGCTCTCATGTAGGTGAAATGACTGATATGTGTTTGCCAGACGTCCTCTCTGCTCTCATGTAGATGAAGTGACTGACATGTGTTTGCCAGGCGTCCTCTCTGCTCTCATGTAGGTGAAATGACTGATATGTGTTTGCCAGGCGTCCTCTCTGCTCTCATGTAGGTGAAATGACTGACATGTGTTTGCCAGGCGTCCTCTCGTCTCTCATCTAGTGAACGTTTCAATCAGTAACCAGGTGCATTGCTGGTAGGCAGCTTTCTCAAACAAACTTTGTACGTGAGGTATCAGTGCAAGGCCCACAGATTTCTTCCAAATATTTGGGGAATGTGATAGTATCGGCCATGTATTGTGAATGTGTTGTCCCGCTTCCAGAATTCTGCACATTCCAGAGTCCTGAAGCTTTGGAGGCCGTAGAGTGCATCAGGTCACAGGTGTGTGAGTGGACTTGTGAAGCACAGGCCTAGTTACAGAGCAGAGGAGGGCTGGCCATGGACAGGGCCCTGGGAGTGAGCTCCTTCACAATGAACGTGGTCAGGGGGTGTTAGTGGGCTGAGTGAGAAGAGCACTAGTGAGAAGTGAGCAGTGTGAGGAGCTCACACTAGTGAGAAGTGAGCAGCTCACACTTGTGAGAAGTGAGCAGTGTGAGCAGCTCACACTAGTGAGAAGTGAGCAGTGTGAGCAGCTCACACTAGTGAGAAATGAGCAGCGTGAGCAGCTCACACTCGTTAGAAGTGAGCAGCGTGAGCAGCTCACACTAGTGAGTAGCGTGAGCAGCTCACATTAGTGAGAAGTGAGCAGCGTGAGCAGCTCACACTAGTGAGAAGTGAGCAGCGTGAGCAGCTCACACTAGTGAGAAGTGAGCAGTGTGAGCCGCACGCGTCGACGTGCCTGCTCTCACTGCAGTCAGCAAAAAACGGAGCGCCTGTGCCTGGCCATAAAACAGAGCCCAATAGGGACCCGTTTCAAAGCCCCCTTTAAAAAACTGCTGGTGCTCAGCACCGGCGGGACCCGGTCCACTTAAAGCCCTGAGCTTAGGTGTCTTTAACACAGTGTAAAGAGCAAGAGGCCCCCTGATAATAGAATAAACGTTCCTTAAGGCAGGGATCGACGAACCAGTGCAAAGACTTAAGGCAACTAACGACTTATTGAACGGTACAATATTTGCAACATGAAATGAAAGATCCAGAAGATACTTTTTTATCCAAAAATACAAAACATGATTTTATGAATACTCATCAATACATATTACAGCCAAAACACGTGATGATGCGCTGCTTCTATTCTTTGTTGTGTATCAGGAGATGATGCTGGACGCACAGGGCCGAGCCAACACTAGACCAAAGGGATGCGTCCCTGTGCTAATGATGCAGCTTGAAGCCGCCCCATAATGGCCCCTCCGTCTGCAATAAGGTCCTCCTCGTGACTCGGGGCGCAGCATCGTCTCCTGATACACAACAAAGAACAGAAGCAGCGCATCATCACGTCCTGCTTGTACCGTTCGATAGTGCCAATATCGGCCCACTCTCCAGCCCGCTCGCAGCAACATGCATGTCGCAGAAATAAGCAGACAAGACAACTTTTTGTTGGAGAAAAGTGGCTGCAGGTTTATTAGCATATAAACATGCCAACAAGGTGGGTTATCTTACAGGCGATCCAAAGGCAAGCCGCCCCTCGCGACCTACCACCTGATGGGCCAATATGCAACGTGGCATTAGCCAATCGTTGCTTAGCGGTTGTGGTAAGGAGATAGCCCCTCCCAATTCCGGTGAACCATTGGTCCACCCTCCTGCTCACGCCCCCCCCCTACGAGGGGCGGAGCGTTCAAGTGACCCCCGGTTGTACAGGTTTCCAACCACCCGTAGGATAGCGAGGCGCCGTCCCACCCCCAGGGTCCACCGCACAGACTTCCTGGGGAAATTAGGCCTCAGCATCCTATTGTGCTCCTGAAGAGGGTACTCCCAGGTACCTTTACGTCTCTGGATCGCCCTGTAACTCCGCCTGCAACACAAATGAGAAAAGATTAGAAACATTTCCCCCCCACCCTGAAAGCGCCGGGTATGCGGAAGGAAGGGAAAGGGCGTCAGGGTGAGGGGACAGCAAACAAAGAGGCCGCTCGTTGGGTGGGGGAGGAATATATACTCTCCCTCGCCCACCCCAGGCCGGAAGTGACACGCGGGACCCTCCGGGGTCTCAAAAGAGCTGGGCTGCCCCGTGTGCCATCTTGTGGCACAACGGTGGCCGCCCTCTTATTTGTGTCCCCTGCGGGGACGTGTCGGTCGGCCTGCATAGTGCCAATATCGGCCCACTCACCAGCCCGCTCGCAGCAACATGCATGTCGCAGAAATAAGCAGACAAGACAACTTTTTGTTGGAGAAAATTATCTGCAGGTATTTTAGCATATACACATGCCAACAAGGTGGTTTATCTTACAGGCGATCCAAAGGCAAGCCGCCCCTCGCGACCTACCACCTGATGGGCCAATATGCAACGTGGCATTAGCCAATCGTTGCTTAGCGGTTGTGGTGAGGAGAAAGCCCCTCCCAATTCCGGTGAACCATTGGTCCACCCTCCTGCTCACGACCCCCCCCCCCCACGAGAGGCGGAGCGTTCAAGCGACCCCCGGTTGTACAGGTTTTCAACCACCCGTAGGATAGCGAGGAGCCGTCGCACCCCCAGGGTCCACTGCACAGACTTCCTGGGGATATTAGGCCTCAGCATCCTATTGTGCTCCTGAAGAGGGTACTCCCGGGTACCTTTCCGTCTCTGGATCGCCCTGTAACTCCGCCTGCAACACAAATGAGAAAAGATTAAAAACATTTCCCCCCCACCCTGAAAGCGCCGGGTATGCGGAAGGAAGGGAAAGGGCGTCAGGGTGAGGGGACAGCAAACAAAGAGGCCGCTCGTTGGGTGGGGGAGGAATATATACTCTCCCTCGCCCACCCCAGGCCGGAAGTGACGCACGGGACCCTCCGTGGTCTCAAAAGAGCTGGGCTGCCCCGTGTGCCATCTTGTGGCACTACGGTGGCCGCCCTCTTATTTGTTTCCCCTGCGGGGACGTGTCGGTCGGCCTGCATAGTGCCAATATCGGCCCACTCACCAGCCCGCTCGCAGCAACATGAATGTCGCAGAAATAAGCAGACAAGACAACTTTTTGTTGGAGAAAAGTAGCTGCAGGTTTATTAGCATATACACATGCCAACAAGATGGGTTATCTTACAGGCGATCCAAAGGCAAGCCGCCCCTCGCGACCTACCACCTGATGGGCCAATATGCAACGTGGCATTAGCCAATCGTTGCTTAGCGGTTGTGGTGAGGAGATAGCCCCTCCCAATTCCGGTGAACCATTGGTCCACCCTCCTGCTCACGCCCCCCCCCACCCTACGAGGGGCGGAGCGTTCAAGCGACCCCCGGTTGTACAGGTTTCCAACCGCCCGTAGGATAGCGGGGCGCGTCGCACCCCCAGGGTCCACCGCACAGACTTCCTGGGGATATTAGGCCTCAGCATCCTATTGTGCTCTTGAAGAGGGTACTCCCGGGTACCTATCCGTCTCTGGATCGCACTGTAACTCCGCCACAGCCGTATGTGGGTAGGGAGGGTGTTCCAGGTCTTGGCAGCGAGGTAGGAGAAGGATCTGCCGCCGGAGGTCATTCGTTGGATGCGGGAGACAGTGGTGAGGGCAAGGCTGGCGGAGCGGAGCTAGCCAGTGGGGGTGTAGAAGCTGAGTTTGCTGTTCAGGTAGGCTGGTCCGGCGTTGTGGAGTGCTTTGTGTGCGTGGGTGAGGAGCTTGAAGGTGATCCTCTTGTCGACGGGGAGCCAGTGTAGGTCTCTCAGGTGGGGGGTGATGTGGCTGCGGCAGGGGACGTTGACGATCAGTGGGGCGTAGGCGTTTTGGATACGCTGTAGTCGTCGTAGGTGTTTGGCTGGGATTCCTGCGTAGAGTGTGTTGCCGTAGTCCAGTCTGCTGCTGACGAGGGCCTGTGTCACCGTTCTTCTTGTTTCGGTCGGGATCCACTTGTAGATCCTGTGGAGCATGCGGAGGGTGTTGTAGCAGGAGGAGGAGACGGCGTTGACCTGTTTAGACATGGAGAGGGAGGAGTTGAGAATGAATCCTAGGTTGCGTGCATTGTCGGTGGGTGTCGGTGCTGTTCTCAGTGTGGTCGGCCACCAGGCGTCGTCCCAGGTTGAGGAGGTGGGCCCGAGGATGTGGACCTCCATCTTGTGCGAGTTCAGCTTCAGACGGCTGCTCCTCATCCAGTCGGCGACGGCCTTCATTCCCTCGTAGAGGTTGGTTTTGGCGGTGTGTGGGTCCTTGGTGAGGGAGAGTATGAACTGGGTGTCGTCGGTGTAGCAGATGATGTTGAGGTCGTGTTTCTCGGGCCACTTGTGCGAGGGGGGCCATGTACAGAGTACAGAGATCTGGCCTAAAATCAATCGTTATTTTGCTCACCATGCCATTCCAGTTTGACCCAGCCATCTCTTGACTGAGGGTGAATATTTGATTTACTCAGCAATCCGTCCACCATTTGATTGCGTTGCACTTTTCACCCTAAGTGGGATGGGTTTGCTCAGACGTGAGTCCCTTGCTCACTTTGCCACTGGATTCAAGCTAGCCCGGCTGATGAGGGGTGTTATCCAGAAACCGGTCCCAGGATGCTTGTTTCTGGTTCAGGAAAGACCTGGCTTGGCAGTTCGGTCTGGACTGTTCCCATGGGGCAAAGGGTCAAGACTGATTTGCATATGGCTGGGTCTAAACTGGGGTGGCATGGTGAGCAAAAGAACGATGGATTTAACCCAGATCTCTTGACTGGGGGTGAATGTTTGAATCATTCAGCATGCCGTTCATCATTTGTTTGCGTATTCTGAAGGTATGTCACATAGAGGCAGCTGAAACCCCCCACAATGCCATCCTAGGATCGCAAGCCCATGGGCAAAGCAAAGAGCAGAACCTGGGCCCGGGTTACACAGTGGTGGCTGAACACCACCCCCGGGTCACATGCCCATCCGAGCAGGGGCGGTTCGAGGCTCATGGTGGCCCTGGGCAGGGAGCGTAGGTAGGGGGCCCTGGAAGAGGGGGTCCGGGCGGGGCGGAGCACAGAGGTCAGTGAAGAGGGGGGGGTCAGGGTGTTTGAAAGTGGAACAGACCTGGAGGCCACCAAATCCTTGCCAGGGGCCGCCATGCAAATATGTATCCATCCTCAGAGGATTATTATATTAAGGATATATATTGGTGTGGTGGCCCCTGGGGTTTGGTGGCCCTGTGCAGGTGCACAGCTTGCACATGCCTAAAGCTGCCCCTGATCCGAGGGCTCTGGACAGAGGGTGGCAGCTGTAAACCACCCCCGGGTCACATACCCATCCGAGGGCCCTGGACAGAGGGTGGCGGCTGAAAACCACCCCCGGGTCACAAGCCCAACCGAGGGCCCTGGACAGAGGATGGCGGCTGAGAGCCACCCCCGGGTCACAAGCCCAACCGAGGGCCCAACCGAGGGCCCTGGGTGAAAATTGCAAAAAACACAGTTGATGGACAGAATGTAGATCAATGTCTTACATTCACCTCAGTACAAGGATCTGGGCCTAAATCCGTCGTTTTTTTGCACTCCACACCACCCTGGGTTAGACACTGGCTATATGCAAATCAGCTCTGACCCTGTGCCTCATGGGAACAGTCCAGTCCGAACTACCAAGCCATGTCTTTCCCAGACCGGAATCAAGCATCCAAGGACCGGTTTCTGGCTATCAGCCTTCATCAGCCTGGATAGCTTGACTCCAGTGGTGTGGAGAGCCTGGGACTCACGTCTGAGTATACCCAGCATATACCCAGCACACTCGGGGGTGAAAATTGCAAAAAACACTGGACAGAGGGTGGCGGCTGAAAGACACCCCCGGGTCACATGCCCATCCGAGGGCCCTGGACAGAGGGTGGCAGCTGTACCCCACCCCCGGGTCACAAGCCCATCCGAGGGCCCTGGACAGAGGGTGGTGGCTGTACCCCACCCCCGGGTCACAAGCCCAACTGAGGGCCCTGGACAGAGGGTGGCAGCTGTACCCCACCCCCGGGTCACATGCCCATCCGAGGGCCCTGGACAGAGGGTGGCAGCTGTACCCCACCCCCGGGTCACAAGCCCATCCGAGGGCCCTGGACAGAGGGTGGCAGCTGTACCCCACCCCCGGGTCACAAGCCCATCCGAGGGCCCTGGACAGAGGGTGGCAGCTGAAAATCACCCCGGGTCACAAGCCCATCCGAGGGCCCTGGACCGAGGGTGGCAGCTGAGAGCCACCCCCGGGTCATAAGCCCATCCGAGGGCCCTGGACAGAGGGTGGTGGCTGAAAACCACCCCGGGTCATAAGCCCATCCGAGGGCCCTGGACAGAGGGTGGCAGCTGTACCCCACCCCCGGGTCACATGCCCATCCGAGGGCCCTGGACAGAGGGTGGCAGCTGTACCCCACCCCCGGGTCACATGCCCATCCGAGGGCCCTGGACAGAGGGTGGCAGCTGTACCCCACCCCGGGTCATAAGCCCATCCGAGGGCCCTGGACAGAGGGTGGCAGCTGTACCCCACCCCCGGGTCACATGCCCATCCGAGGGCCCTGGACAGAGGGTGGCAGCTGTACCCCACCCCCGGGTCACATGCCCATCCGAGGGCCCTGGACAGAGGGTGGCAGCTGTACCCCACCCCCGGGTCACAAGCCCATCCGAGGGCCCTGGACAGAGGGTGGCAGCTGTACCCCACCCCCGGGTCACACGCCCATCCGAGGGCCCTGGACAGAGGGTGGCAGCTGAAAATCACCCTGGGTCACAAGCCCATCCGAGGGCCCTGGACAGATGGTGGCAGCTGAGAGCCACCCCCGGGTCATAAGCCCATCCGAGGGCCCTGGACAGAGGGTGGCAGCTGTACCCCACCCCCGGGTCACATGCCCATCCGAGGGCCCTGGACAGAGGGTGGCAGCTGTACCCCACCCCCGGGACACATGCCCATCCGAGGGCCCTGGACAGAGGGTGGCAGCTGTACCCCACCCCCGGGTCACATGCCCATCCGAGGGCCCTGGATAGAGGGTGGCAGCTGTACCCCACCCCCGGGTCACATGCCCATCCGAGGGCCCTGGACAGAGGGTGGCAGCTGAGAGCCACCCCCGGGTCATAAGCCCATCCGAGGGCCCTGGACAGAGGGTGGCAGCTGTACCCCACCCCCGGGTCACAAGCCCAACCGAGGGCCCTGGACAGAGGGTGGCAGCTGAGAGCCACCCCCGGGTCATAAGCCCATCCGAGGGCCCTGGACAGAGGGTGGCAGCTGAGAGCCACCCCCGGGTCATAAGCCCATCCGAGGGCCCTGGACCGAGGGTGGCAGCTGAGAGCCACCCCCGGGTCATAAGCCCATCCGAGGGCCCTGGACAGAGGGTGGCGGCTGAAAGACATCCACTGGGCACCTCTGGCGCCCATGCACAGCACATTCAATGCATAGCTCCTGAAAGCACGGGTGGCATCTGTGTGTGCCACTTCACACCTCTCTGCGGACGCTGAACAGTCTCTGCATGCGAGCCCCCCCCCCCCTCACCCCCCCCCCCCCCCCGCCCCCACCCCTTAAACCTTCTGTTTCTGCGAAAGAGGCCCGTCTGCAGCTCAGCGGCTTTGCACAGCGCTCTAAGGCGCCTCGAAGTCCGCAGATACGTGAAGGAGCAGGGGCTCAGCCGGGATTACACGAGGTTTGCATCAGACTCATAAACCCCTCAAAGCCTCGCGATCCGACACGGATACCCCTGGGCGGATGAGCAGCAGCTCGAGCGGCAGGTGCCCCCCCCCCCCCCCCCCCCCCGCCCCTGTGGGTCCCTCCGTGGGGGATGCTCGGAGGGTGCCCTCGGGTCTCCGGAGTGCTGCGTCCGTGTGTCTGCAGCCACGGACGCTGTACGGACCTCAAAGTTCTCCTCCTCCAGAGACACCTCCAAAAGTAATTCACGTCCTCTTGCTATTCGGAGGAAGACTTCCCACTACTGATATTTACTACTTTCCATGTCCATGGGAGTGCCTTCCCAGTGTTTTCCTGTGGTGGGAGTGTCTGCCTTTTTGCAGTATTCTCCATGTACTTGTGTTCGGTGCCATTTTGTAACATGCACACAACACTTTGCCCTTGTAACACACGGTTGCTACCTCTCACATGTTTTTACCTTTGATACTTGCACGAGTGCCACCTTGCCTACGTAACGCCTGTTCTTGTGCCTAGCACTTATTGTAGTATCATACCTCAAATTATACTCTGTTTTCTCTTTTAACTGCACACTTGTCACTTTTCCTCTTGTGCACTTTTGACTACCTCATGTATTTTTTGTTGTTCACAATTTTTACTACCTCAAGTATTTTGTTTGCTCACAATTGTCACTATTACCTTTACTACCTCATGTATTCTTGGTTGCTCACAATTTTTACTACCTCAAGTATTTTGTTTGCTCACAATTGTCACTATTACCTTTACTACCTCATGTATTTATGGTTGCTCACAATTTTGACTACCTCAAGTATTTTGTTTGCTCACAATTGTCACTATTACCTTTACTACCTCATGTATTTATGGTTACTCACAATTTTTACTACCTCATGTTTTTGTTTGCTCACAATTGTCACTATTACCTTTACTACCTCATGTATTTTCGGTTGCTCACAATTTTTACTACCTCATGTTTTTGTTTGCTCACAATTGTCACTATTACCTTATGTAAGTAACGTATGTTTTAGTAATCTGCTCTTCTGTAATGTTTCTCATTATGCTTCATTTCTGTTCCTATTGTGAAGCGCTCTGACGCCTTCGGGTAAAGTCCGCGCTATATAAAAATGCATAAATAAATAAATAAATAAATAAATACTGTTCGCTGTGACGCATGGACGAGCCTGCACCCTGAACCCACCCGTCCTCTCTCCTGTTTGCCACAACTTGCCCCCCCCCCCCTCGCCGGCCCCCCTCCACACACACACACTGCACAACCCGGACATCAGCGGGTCTTACTTCTTGACAACACCTCACCCGGTCATACATGGAGACAGGCCCGCACACACACGTGTGCACTCCAAATGAGCAGCGGAAATGTCGACCCCCCCTCTTTAAACCCCGCCCTGAATGGCACAGAGTGGGTGGGCGCAGGGCCGGTCCGAGGATTTGTGGGGCCCCGGGCAGAATAGGAACATGCGAGGCCCCTATAATTTGCATAAGATTTACCCTGACAGGAAGTGACCTCATAGGGTCAGGAAATAGGCCTAGCACAAAAATAAAAGTGGCCCCCATTAGTGAATTAGTTAGCTAGAAAAGTGTCAAAATTAGGGCAGTTTTTAACTTGTAAAGACATGCTGTTTACGTTTTTTGTAAGGTATGAGAGATTGCATAATTTGATTTTGCTACAGGCAATGTTTGTTTTAATATCATGAAAAACAACATTAAAAATATGTTCATCTGACCATAAAGCAGGCAAACAAACAGCCCAAAAAACAGGTCAAATAATAACCTGGCAGATTGGACCATTACACACTGCCTGATTGCCCTAATATCCAACCCGGCCAATGTGTTATACAATTATTGTGCTGATACAGGATCATTGTTTTTGTAGGTAAAGTAAAGGACATGAATATAGGGTCCGGTAGGGGCCTGTTTCAATGTCGATTTTAATTTACCACCAGGTAAAGACTCGGGGGACCTAGCACACTGAAAGCCCTAGTCCAGCCAATTTTACATTCTGATTGTGCTACTCTTCCTGCACCTCTTGTCTGGCTGCTATCACACCTATCTGCTCCCCCAATCCCCTCTCACTTGATTCCGTATATCGCACCCCTTTCATTTACTCTGTGCTCCCTTTCCCTAGTCCTGGGTGAGCTGAGCTGTTTTCAGTGTGAGGCGCCGTCATTCTATCTTTCCTTTAGCGCCCTGCAGGTTATCCTGCTTCTTATTCAACCAGGGGCAGGGCGCACATAACAGCTCTTTAATTACCTGTCTAATCACTGCTATCCTCATGCAGATGCAGCAATTAGGCCAAGGCAGGCAGATATTGATTAAATCCCTTGGGCCTCCTGGGCCTCCTGGGCCCCCTGGGCCTCCAAACTCTGAAGCATTTGAAAGCGCGAGGCCCCCTGGCTGCGAGGCCCTGGGCCGCTGCCCACGCTGCCCATGCCTAGCGCCGGCCCTGGGTGGGCGAGGTAGCCAGCCGGCACTCGTCTGTTGGTATCCCTGTGGACATTCTGAAAACACTGTGGTCAAAGTGTGTCTTTTACTCAAGATTCAAGATTCAAAAATACTTTATTCGGTTAAAAAAGAAGAATAACCATAAAAGTAGCATGAAAGGTACAATTTACAAGGGGTCAAGTAAACATTTTTTTTAAAATCACAAAGAAGAAAGAGAAAAAAAACCCACCAAAATTACATACATATATACGACATAAAAAAAGAAAAATTAATCCATTTGAATTGATTTACGACACTTAAAAACTGATTTTAAAAATTTGGCAAGTGAGGCTACCATAAAGACAGTTTCCATTTTCTGGCACTCTAAAAACGCTAGGCGACATCTGTATACATTTAAATCTTTAAGAATAGGGATGATGAGTTTCCTTCGGAAAAAGGTATAACATTTACAAAAGAATAGTATATGTATGTCAGATTGTGGGGACACATCATCACATGGGCAAAAACATAAATCTTTCGACCAACAATTCATCACAGGAAAAGATAATGTCCTAAAAACAATATTAAGTCTAAACCGGGTCAAAAGGAAGCGTTCATGGTTGGACATATACAATGATAAATATGGCTGTAATTTCTCTCCACATAAAATATCCTGATGGGCAGAAACAGTCTTTTTTCTCGCCTCCTCTATATGCCTTTTTTCCCTGAGGTGCGACATACATAAATTTTTCAGATCTCTTCTAGATATGTATGCCATTGATAATGGGTCCTCAAAGTATTGGGGGCAGCTTAATTCTTCGAGAAAGTTTCTGACATAGCATATCCATTTAAAATCATTAATATTGTCCAGTGCTAAAATGTCCTTTAAGATAGCCCGGTTAACCACCCATTCATCATTTGTCCAAACCCTGTGCCAGAGAAGAATTGGCTGAATCTTAATAGTTTCAGTAACATAAGGTACTCCCAATTCAGCGTGGCATATCATCGTCGCAGTACTTTCGGGCACGGACAATGTGTGACGTAGAAACTTATTTTCCATAGTTTGAATTGAACTGATATTAGAGTAACCCCACAATCCTGATCCATAGGTAACTACAGATAAACAAGTCGCATTGTAAATAGTTAAAATCTCCTTTATGGGTTTTTTTCCTAATTTTTTCATAAAACATTTTAGGGCCATAATAGTTTTGGAAAATAACAAAGATCTAGCATGAATTGCAGTAGTCCATGAGCCACTTTCATGAAACAGTATCCCCAGATATGGGAAGGTGGGGGTCCTTTCTAAGGGATTGGAATTTATAAAAATTGGCTTCAGATGCTTGCTTGTTCTTGACCCACAATACATAGACAAAGTTTTAGAACAATTAATTTTCAGATCTAAGCCAAGCATAAAACTGTTAAAAGATGTAACCAAAGTTTGTAAAGCCATTGGGGTGCGTGCCATCAAAACGGCATCGTCAGCGTACATCAGGGCAGGGACAGGCCTTCCACCCACCATAGGCATGTCCCTACCCTCCTGCACGAGGTGCTTCTCCATTCCATTTATGTATAACAAAAATAAAAAGGGGGCTAAAACGCACCCTTGGCGGACACCCCGACCAATCCCGAATTGTCTACTGCATTCACCATTTTTCCCATATCGGACACTTGCGGTGGCCCCGGAGTATAGATCTCTCAGAAAGCATATAATAGCATTGTCTACCCCCAGTTCAGCCATAATTGACCATAATTTGTTATGTGACACACAGTCAAAAGCTGATGATAAATCAACAAATGTGAGGTAAAGACGTTGTTTTTTAACCTTTATATACTTCTGTTGCAAGGTAAACAGATTCAATCCTTGCTCTATAGTCCCTAAGCCCTTTTGGAACCCAAATTGAAAATCACTTAACACCCCGTTATCTTCAGCCCAGGTTTGCAATTTAACTAAAACCACTCTCCCCAGAATTTTTATGGAAGAGTCCAATAAAGAAATTGGCCTATAGCACGTGCAATCTAGCCTGTCCCCTTTCTTAAAGATTGGGACTATGACCGATGTAAACCAAGTAGGAATTAGACTATTTGCCAAAGCAACATTAAAAAGCTGGACTAGCAGTGGCCCCCATAATTCGATGTTAGCCTTATAGAGGTCAGCTGGTATACCGTCTGGTCCAGCCGCCTTACCCCCCTTAGTCGCCTTCAGGCTCGCAAGAACTTCAGGAAGGGTTACAACCAGGACTTTAGATGTATCTAAGTTTAACAACGTAGGGTCCTGGCCTGTGTCAGGGACTGGTTCCGCAGCCCTATAAAGGGAGGAAAAGTGGGCCACCCACTCGTCTTCTGAAACAGCGATTTCCATGCGTGCCTTTTGTTCGTATAGGAGGGGGGTGTTAATAACCTTCCAAAAAGCAGCCGGATCCTTTGATTGTGACGCCGCATATAAGTTGTCCCATGCCTCCCTTTTTATCGAGGCCTTCCTGTCCTTCAAAACTATGTTATAGTCCCTCCTTGAGTCTCTAATTAGGGTTACATCCCGTGGTCTTTTATGGATCGCATATCTAAGCTTTGTTAAGGCTTTAGTGCACTTTTTATCGAACCATTTCCTATTTGGCTTTAGGGAGTTTTTCCTTGCGACCCACAGTGCTTCCTTAATTGTGGTAGAGATGATATTAAAATGAGTTATAATTTCGCTACTCTCGGCATATTCATCTAAGCAGATCAAAAAACTACTCATGCACTTATTCAGTAATTTAGACAAGAAATCAACCGGGACCACTCTACTCCATTTAAGGTTATAACCATTTTGGGTACCCAACTTCACATCCTGCACCATTTGGTTGGGACATACTCTATTATCGGGTGCAGCAAATAGGTTCTCCATTTTTAATACCTGTGGGAGGTGGTCACTCAGTGGTAAGTCCATGATACTTGAGCTGATCAATCTAACCGCAGAGCTATTCGTACACAAACTAAAATCAATAATAGATGAGGCCCCCCGCCCAACAAAAGTTGGAACAAAAGACATTGTGTGATGGGCTAACTCATTTGTGAACCCGAAATCAAAATTAAAAATCATCTCATTCAGTAAGTCACCTAATAGGGTATGTTCAAAATGCGTCAGGTTGATATCCTGTTCCAACATCAAACCGCAAATACCCTTCTGGCCCTTTTTACAAAGAGTACAATTAAAATCACCCCCCCATAATAACATAACTTCACCCCTTTTACTCATATCAAGTTCATGCTGCATATCTAAGGTTAAAGTAGCAAGTACATCTTTAATCATGCTACCTAAGCAGTTATTGTAAAAGTTAAAAAGAACCATCTTTGGACCCTTCCTTGTGTCTATCACTATTTTTTGATAGTAACTGGATCCAGGGGAAAAGGAGATCTTATCATAGACTAGCAGATTAGATATATACACAGTCAACCCTCCCTTGGGTCTTCCGTGTACCCCCCCCCCACCGCAGGGGTAAAGTAAGTTTTATAGCCATTAAGATGTATCGGCGCGGTGGCCCAAGTTTCTTGAAGGGCTAATATACCCACGTCAGTAATGGCATCATCCCAGGATGGATTGGAAATCTTCTGCTTTAACCCTGCCACATTCCAAAAGACCACCTTGCAATAATCTTCTGCGGGTAGAATTTCTGCAGTAACGCCAACTTGTCTGCCCTGATTCCCTTGTGTAGTCTCATCCCCCACTCGTATTTCTTGTGTCTCCTCACACCCCGAAAGGCATATCAAACCCAAGTCTACAGATTTAGATGTCTTTAGAGCTTCTTCCTTGATCTTGGGGAGTCAATCCACCGCTTCCAAGCAATCAAACCGGTTATAACACGGAAAGATCGGAGGGAATTGCAGATTGCCTGACCATCCTGGATCATAACTTTGTGGGTGAAAGTAAGGAGGCCTCCCTCTATGTTTCACTACATTCCAACCATCCTCATACCTCCCACCCCACTGTGTATTATAGTTGTTATTTTCAAATGCCTGACCGTTATTACCTTCTTGGTGTCGGTTATCCCTGGTCCAATTCCACCTATTATCCGGGTGTTCACCCTCAGGGTAGAAGTAAGATAGTGCCCTAGCCACAATGGACAGACCATGGTTTCTTGGGGCCTCATTGTAATATATTCGGCAGTGCGTGGGTTCTCAAATGTTATTACCACGCAATCACCGTGTGCCCTTTTTTTATTATACCCAACCCATGGAGCCCTTTCAACCATCAGAATGTTACTTTTGATGGCTGGAGGGAGGGGGTAGTTATCATTTTTTTTTTTTGTAAAATTTTTATTTTGCATACAGAGAAAAAATTAACAAGCAACAAAAGGAATCACAGTGGGCGCATGAAAGTTCCCACACAGTGGGAAGGCTGAAAAGGAAGATGAGGCAGGGTAGTAAAGCAAAACGTCTTCAGTGCTGGTAATGTCGGCAGTCCCGCAGCAATCCCCCGACAAGGGGTAGCTCAAATAGTGCAGCCAGCAACTAGTCCAGAGTTTCTCCAGCGATCAAGTATGCCTCATCTCGGCGAAGTAACTGTCCCAAAGCAACTCCCAAACCTCCCCCCAAGAACAAACCCCCCCCCCCCCCGTGACGGCGCCGCTCGCAAATCTCATTCATACACCAAGCACACCCTAGAGTTGAAACAAGTGCAAATTCCTAAGTGACGCTGGGCAAACAGCCGAGGGCAAGCCAGCAGAAAGAAAGGACACCAAGGGGCCCCATACGTGCTTGAAGTTTTTATATTTGCCAATAAATATATCCGCCATTCTCTCGAGACTCAGAAGTCTCCACAGTCTGGAGTGCCAAAGGGAAACCGCCGGGGCCTCCTTACGTTTCCAGGCCGAGGCCAGCGTGAGCTTGGCCGCACCGAGACACAGCCATAAGATCTTTTTGTCAGCCCGCGATTGGTGTTCCAGGCCGGGATCCCTCAACCCCAGCAAAACGAATTCGGGGGAGTCGTCGATAGGGTACTGCAAAATGTCTTTAATATGCGATAAGATCTCGGCCCAGAAGGGCTTAATGATTGGGCAATCCCACCAAATGTGGCGGAAATCCCCCAAAAGGCCACAACCCCTCCAACACCTGTCCGTGGCCGCCGGGAAAATGCGGTGAAGTCTGGCCGGAACCATGTACCATTGCGTTAGGGTTTTGTAATGGGCTTCCCTCAAGAGTACGGAGTGGTTAAACTGCGTCATGTCCTTCCAGATCGCCGACCATTCTCCGTCAGTGATATCCCTCCCCACCATCTCCTCCCACTGCTCCATGTAACGCGGTCTAGGGGAAAGGGCCGAGCGGAGCAGCAGCTGATATAAAAAGGAGATAGCCCCCTTCATGGCCGAGGTCTTCAGGAGAAAGGCCTCGAAGTCGGATAAAGGTCTCGTCGCTGCTTCCCGCACCATGGGTGCAGTGGCCCAGTGTAGCAGTTGTAAATGCCGATACCTTTCCCCCGGCGGCACCTGATAGTCCCGCATGCAGTTCTCGAACGTCAAGGGGTCGGGGCCATGAAACAAGTGAAGTAATGCCCGGCATCCCCCCTCCCTCCAAACGTCAAAGGGGCCCTCGGTGAGTGCCGGGGAAAATTCTGGATTAAAATGCAAGGGAGTGAATGGGGATGGGAAGGTCGTCCACCTCTCGTCACTGGCTAGTGTGTCCCACACTTTCAGTGTGGTCCCCGTGGGGGTACTAATGTATGCGTTTACCGGACGGTCGCGCTTCGGCTTCCACGCTAGGTCCCAGATGGACCGGCCTGCCACACTCCGGTCCATGTGCAGCCAGTGTTTGTCAGAGAACTGCTGCGACCACTCCACCATAACTCTAAGTTGGGCCGCCTTGTAGTAGAGGTGGAAGTCCGGAAGGCCTACCCCTCCGTCATTCCGCAGGCGCCGCAGAAGTGTAAATGAGAGCCGCGCCCGACCACCTTGCCAGATAAATTTCAACATCATCGATTTGAGTTGGCTAAAGAAGGTAGAGGGCAGCGGAATAGGCAAGGCCTGGAACAAGTATAGATATTTGGGGAGAAGGACCATTTTGACAGCATGTACCCGTCCCAGCCAGGACAGGAATTTAGGCTTCCATTTCTCCAGCTCCACGCGTGATCTGGCCATGAGGGGCGGGAAGTTGGCCGCAAAGAGACCGCTCACCGTCGGGGTGAGGTGTACCCCGAGATATAGCAGGGAGCCCGAGGCCCAGGCCAACGGCGTCGTCGCCTTCACCCGTGCCACCTCGGCCTGAGACAGGGTCAGGTTCAGGACATGTGATTTGCCATAATTGACCTTGAAGCCGGCCACCGCCTCAAATTCCAGCAATATATCACGAACACACGGAAGGGAGTCCGCGGGGTCGGCCAACGACAAGAGGACATCATCCGCAAACAGGGTGATCTTGTGCTGTTCCCCAGTGAACGGGATGCCCTTCACCCCCTCATGCTTCCGGACTGCCAGTGCCAGCGGTTCAATGCTGAGTGCAAACAGCAAGGGCGAGAGGGGACATCCCTGCCTAGTGCCCCGCGAGTGTCGGAAGAAGGCCGACAAGTGGCCGTTCACCGCCACTCGTGAACGCGGGCTGCAGAAGTTAGCTCTTACCATCGCGATGAAACGGTCGGAAAACCCGAATGCCCGCAACGTGTGGAAGAGAAAGCCCCAATCCACGCGGTCAAAAGCCTTCTCCGCGTCCAGCCCCACCAAGACCGCCGGGATGCGGAACCTATCCGCCTTCTCTATCAGGTGGATGACTCTCCGGGTATTATCATGCGTTTGGCGGCCTTTGATGAAGCCCGACTGGTCCGCATGGATAATCGACGGCAGCAGGTCTTGCAGGCGGCTCGCTAATATAGCCGAGTAGAGCTTGGCGTCGATGTTGAGTAAGGCTATAGGGCGGTATGAGGCACACCGCTCCGGGTCCTTCCCCGGCTTCGGCAGGACCGTGATCACTGCTTCCGCCAGGGTCCCAGAATTCACCCCAGGTCCAGCCATGTCGTTGAAGAGGGCGACCAGGAAGTCGCACACCTCCGTTGCATAGGTCTGGTAAAAGACAGCGGTGTACCCGTCGGGGCCGGGGGCTTTGTGTAGTTTCAGATTTTTAATAGCCGCGAGGACCTCCTCCCTTGTGATCGGAGCCTCAAGTAAATCATTCCAGGCCCCTGGCACCTGCGGAAGCGATAAGCGCTGCAAAAAAGCACGTTGATCAGCCGCGTCCAACTCTTCCCCCGCGTACAACGCCGCGTAGAAGCGGCCAAAGACATCAGCCTTCGCCCCGTCACCGTGCTGGAGCACTCCTGCCACGTCTCTAATCCCACCTACGTATTCCCGCTCCCTCTTGTCCTTCAATTGCCGGGCAAGGTGTCTACCAATCTTGTTGCCCCCAGAGTAGGAGAGCCGGCCCAGCCGCAACAGTGTGAATTCAGCCCTATTCGTGTAGTGAGACTTCAACTTGCCCCGTACTGCCGTCAGGGGACGTAGGGTCACCCTCGATGGATTAGCTTTGTGTTCCCTCTCAAGCGCGAGTACCTCTGCCTCCAGCGCTTCCCTCTCCTTCCTACGTAAGGCGTTCAATTGGGAGTTGAGGCCCAGGCATGTCCCCCTGATCGTCGCCTTAAAGGCGTCCCAGGTGATCATTAGGGACGTGTCCGAGGGAGGATTGCTATCAAAAAAGTCCCGGATGGCCTGACGCAAGGCCTGATGGGATACATCGTCGCGGACCACCGAGGCCGGGAAGTACCATTTCCGGTTCGCGGTGTCCGGCGGCGACCACCGAAGCGTGAGCACTAGAAGACTGTGATCCGAAACAGAAATCGGGAGAATGGCGGCATCTAAGATGTTCCCTCTAAGGGACTGGCTGAGGAAGACGTAGTCCAGGCGGGAGTAGGAGTGGTGCACATGGGAAAAGAACGTGTAGTCCCTCCCAGCAGGGTGAAAAAACCTCCAGCCATCCACCAGGCCCATCTCTTCCACCTCCCTCTGTGTACTCTTCGAGAAAACCCCGGTATCCGCCCTCCGACCCCCAGAGCTGTCCATCTCCCCATCCCAAACCAAGTTATAATCACCCAGCATGAATACAAGTCCTTCCGCAAAGTCCCCCACCTTCTCCAGCAGCTCCTGCAAGTACTTATTTTGGCCAGAATTAGGCAAGTAGAGCACCACAAACGTACACAACCTGCCCTGAATGTGCCCCTTGACCATCAACCACCGTCCTTCTTTATCAGTGCGGACTCCCACAGGCTGAAAATGCAACGCTGCCTTAAACATTAACGCCACCCCCCGATGCTTCGTGACAGCTGAGGACCTGTACACAATGGGGTACGCCCTGTGTCGGAGCCGCATTTCATCCTTTCGAGCTAAATGGGTTTCCTGAAGCCCCACCACATCGAGGTGATGGTCTACAAGGTATTTCAGGACCTTCTGTCTCTTCTGAGGGGAGTTCAAGCCCTTGACATTCCAAGTGCCTATACTAATCGGCATAATAAACACCTCCCAAAGAACTTGCTATCAGAAATACAAAATGGCGCCCAACCCACCTTCCACCCCTCCCCCCCACCACGTGCTCCCAGACGTTCCCAGAGCAGTCGCAGTCTCAGCCCCTCTACAGCATGGCGCGCATTCCACCACTCATCCTCTACATTCATCCCAAAAGGCCTGCCGTCACGGCCCCCCCTCCCCAACAGTCCCCCAACCAAAGCCCCCCCGAACCAACACAGAACATTGTACAAAAGTGGAAAAAAAAGTGCATAAACCATACTCAACAGGATCAGTAGGCCGAAGTCCGTAGGAAGCCCCCAATCGAGCGACAGGCCCGAGGAATGAAGCCACTATTCCCCTTGGCCGTAATCAAGGTCGTCTCCACCAGAGTACTTGCACCCCCTTGATCAGAAGGCCCGAGCCTTCCCGGCGCCAATCCGCCGTGTTGGGGCTCACGCCGCCCCAGAGCTGAGCTGTGAAGCAGCCAACGTGGCCGAGGCCACCGAAGCGACCGCTGCTCCTCGTTCCTGCAGGCTGGTAGAGAGGTCCGGGCGTTGTCTCGCAGGGGATCCGGCGGGAGAGCGCCCCACCCTGTGCCAAGAGTTCGATCGGCGGCGCCGCCGAGACGGGGAGGCCGCAGCGGCCTGCGATGATGGAACATCCGCCAGACCCAGGAGCTCTTTAGCCGCCTGAAGTGTGCGTACTTGGGCCAGGCGGTTCTGCCATCTGAAAATTATTCTGAAAGGGTGCCCCCAAGAGTAGGCAATCCCCCTCTCTTTCAGGAATGCTGTGATAGGACGGAAGTCCCTTCGTTTCTGTAAAGTAGAGGCCGCTAAGTCCTGGAACAGCTGGGGACTATGGCCACGGAATTGCAATGAGTCGATGGTCCTGGCCTTCCGTAGTATTCTCTCCTTGAGTTGGAAATCGTGGATGCACACCAGTATGTCGGGGGGAGGACCCCCCCCTCGCCGCGGCAGGCCCACCCGGTGCACTCTGTCCATCCGTATCTCCGTCGTGTCCTCCTCATCTAGGACCTGGAGGAACAGCTCCTGCACGTAACCCCGGAGGTCTCCCGCCTCACCGTCCCAGGGCACCGCCCGTATACGGATGTTGTTCCTACGGGAGCGGTTTTCAAGGTCTTCCGTATGCAGTTGGAGGTCCAAATTCTGCTCGGTGAGGCGGATAATGTCTTGCTGGAGCATGTGAACATCCGTGGCGACGCTCAAGTCCCTGTCCTCCAGGGTCGCCACCCTCTCGCCTATGCCGTCCACATCCCTCCGCACCTCCCGCAGGTCGGAGGCGAGCTGCGACCTGAGTTCCGATATGTCCTCCTTGATGGAGGCAAACAGCTCCGACATGAAGGCCTTCGTCACCGGAGCGTCTTCATCAGATTGCCTTGATGACCCACTTGCTCCAGGGGAGGCCGGTTGTTGGGAGGCCTTGTCCTTTCCCTGGTTTCGTTTGCGCTGCACTGTGGACATGACGCCCCGCGTCGACTCCACGTGGCCAAGGAGGCAGCGGGGGCTGCTGGCGGGCCAAGCACTCGGTTCCTTCCTTCACCAGTCGTTTCCGGGCACCTCGCCCCAGGCACTCGATTGTGAGCGTCTCTTTTATCCCAGACGGGAGCTCCAGGGGTCCAGCGACCTGGCGCCTCGATCCTCCAATCCTCCGCCACCAATGAGCGGTAGATTCACTCCCGTGCCCCGTTGTCGTCCGGCTCCGTGCGGCAAGCAGGCCCTAGGCTCGGATAGTTCAAGCAGGCCACAGGCGCCACCCACGTGGGGGACCAGTCGACGGCGTTAGCAGTGGGCCACTGGTTGTGCAAGTGGCGCTACTTGGCCAGGGATCCTCTCACAGGTGCGGCGGGGTATGAGCCGGGTCTCGCCGATAGAGCCTCCCTCGTCCAACTCCGGTCCGCTCAGCCGTCCGTTTGCTCCAGCGCCTGCAGGCGGATCTAAGGCCCCGCCCTTCGACCACGCCGGGCCGCGATGGTTGGAAAGCCCGGGGTCTCACAGGCCGCAGGCTGCGAACGTCCTCGCAGGCGCTCTGGGGGTCACACCGCTCCGGGGACCCCGCCAACGTCCGCCGCTCTGCTAGGCGAACGTCTCCGCCGCCGTAGGGGCTCGTGGGTACCCCCAAAGTCGTGCTATTAGTTGCTATGTTGGATCAGCGCCGGAGCGGCACGAAAAGGCGTCCTACTCCGCCGCCATCTTGGCCACGCCCCCGGTAGTTATCATTTAACCAGTGTATTGTTTTATTTACAAGTCCCCCATTATTTTCGTTTGATTTAGCATCCAGTTGAGGGACTCCAGTGAGAACCACAACATATGGTGTAGCTTTTGGGGGTAGGTGTATGTTTCTGCGCACCTCCCTTTTTTCTAAATTATGTTTGTCCTGTTGTAATTTAGGAGTTTGTGTGGCTGGCACTACATTGTCAGCTGTGGTGGGAATTTTAGGTGTTGGTATGGGTTTTGGCGGTTAATTAGTGGTGGGGACACTTTTAGGAGCTGCGGGTGGCCTCTTCGTTGTAGGTTTTGCTTGTGGAACTTTATTGTTCGAATTAAAGCTAGGGGCACTGATATCTTTATGAATATTTTTCAGTATAGTTTCCAAACAGCGTAACCTAACCTCAATAGGTTCTAGGAGGATTTTTAGCATCTCAAAGATGTTATTATTAACCATGCTTAGGCTACTACTGTCCTCACTACCTCTAGCTTGATTGTCAACTACGCCACTTAGTTCCATAATCTCCTCCAAACTACTATCTAAGACAGTTTCATCTGGTAGACTTAATGGTAAGCCAACATTTGCCTGAGGCCCTCCCATAATGTCATTTGTATGAGTATGAACAGTTAAATTGCTGCTCACATTCAAGGGCATCGGATCCAAATGAGTTGGATCTTGATTCTTTCCAATATGGGCTTTTTTCCCTTTACGAGTGGTGGGTTTAATGGACTTTAGTTTATTACTCTTTTGTTTAGGGATTGCCCCCTCTTTCGTGCCCCTTTCATTTAAGGCACTAGCTATAGTTGTGTTTTCAGACTCATTAGCAGCCGGGCCGTTTTCCACTAATAAAGAGAGGTTAGGGGTTGCCTCCAGGCCTTCTTGGGAGCCTGGCACATTATAGCCCCCATCCTTGTGTACCATTACAAGAGTGTTCGGAACAGATACACTATTAGGAGTACAGGCTTGTACAATATGACCTAAAGAGGAACGCTTAGCCATAGCTAAATCTTGAGACACCCTTCTGTCCATCAATATAATCCCTTCATCAATTAGGGCATGAGTGCGGACGATAAAGTCATCAAGGGTACCAGTCAGCTTCTTTACTCCAGCAGCTGCCATGCTTCTAGTCTCTGGGCAGTTCATGACAGACCCAATTAATATTCAACAGTAAAGCAGGTAAAAGTGTTGGCCAGTTAAAATTACCAATCTCGAGATGTCAATATCCTACTGGCTCAGGGTGGTGGATAACTTGAGTATTTAGCCAACTTACAGTTCTGATGTCCCGCTGTCCTTGGGCTGATAGAACTCGGGCAGGGTTTCTGGCCCAGGCCAGGCTCCTCAGGCCTCTGAGGGCCACAGAGGGCCCGCCCTTTGCCCGGGCTTAGCCCCGGGCGTCCCGCGACGCGGGGCTTCTCGTTGCTTTATGCCCCAGTGTGCGCTCTCAGGGCGTGACCCGCGTCACTCAGCAAGCGCCGCCGCGAGGCCTGCCGGGATTTGTAGTCTCCCGGAGCGGCGGCGCGGAGTCCGATGCCCTTTGACTCTTGGCGGCGGTAAGTCCAATGGCCAGCTCTCTGTCCTCGTGTGACTCTCGGCGGTGGCGGCGTTGTTTTAAATGTCTCCCCCGCTCTGCCGGGCCTCTCGTTGCTTTATGCCCCAGTGTGCGCTCTCAGGGCGCGACCCGCGTCACTCAGCACACGCCGCCGCGAGGCCTGCCGGGATTTGTAGTCTCCCGGAGCGGCGGCGCGGAGTCCGATGCCCTTTGACTCTTGGCGGTAGCGGCGGTAAGTCCAATGGCCAGCTCTCTGTCCTCGTGTGACTCTCGGCGGTGGCGGCGTTGTTTTAAATGTCTTCCCCGCTCTGCCGGGCTTCTCGTTGCTTTATGGCCCAGTTAGCGCTCTCAGGGCGCGACCCGCGTCACTCAGCACGCGCCGCCGCGAGGCCTGCCGGGATTTGTAGTCTCCCGGAGCGGCAGCGCGGAGTCTGATGCCCTTTGACTCTTGGCGGTGGCGGCGGTAAGTCCAATGGCCAGCTCTCTGTCCTCGTGTGACTCTCGGCGGTGGCGGCGTTGTTTTAAATGTCTCCCCCGCTCTGCCGGGCTTCTCGTTGCTTTATGCCCCAGTGTGCGCTCTCAGGGCGCGACCCGCGTCACTCAGCACGCGCCGCCGCGAGGCCTGCCGGGATTTGTAGTCTCCCGGAGCGGCAGCGCGGAATCCGATGCCCTTTGACTCTTGGCGGTGGCGGCGGTAAGTCCAATGGCCAGCTCTCTGTCCTCGTGTGACTCTCGGCGGTGGCGGCGTTGTTTTAAATGTCTCCCCCGCTCTGCCGGGCTTCTCGTTGCTTTATGCCCCAGTGTGCGCTCTCAGGGCGCGACCCGCGTCATTCAGCACGCGCCGCCGCGAGGCCTGCCGGGATTTGTAGTCTCCCGGAGCGGCGGCGCAGAGTCCGATGCCCTTTGACTCTTGGCGGTGGCGGCGGAAAGTCCAATGGCCAGCTCTCTGTCCTCGTGTGACTCTCTGCGGTGGCGGCGTTGTTTTAAATGTCTCTCCCGCTCTGCCGGGCTTCTCGTTGCTTTATGCCCCAGTGTGCGCTCTCAGGGCGCGACCCGCGTCACTCAGCACGCGCCGCCGCGAGGCCTGCCGGGATTTGTAGTCTCCCGGAGCGGCGGCGCGGAGTCCGATGCCCTGTGACTCTTGGCGGTGGCGGCGGTAAGTCCAATGGCCAGCTCTCTGTCCTCGTGTGACTCTCGGCGGTGGCGGCGTTGTTTTAAATGTCTCTCCCGCTCTGCCGGGCTTCTCGTTGCTTTATGCCCCAGTGTGCGCTCTCAGGGCGCGACCCGCGTCACTCAGCACGCGCCGCCGCGAGGCCTGCCGGGATTTGTAGTCTCCCGGAGCGGCGGCGCCGAGTCCGATGCCCTTTGACGCTTGGCGGTGGCGGCGGTAAGTCCAATGGCCAGCTCTCTGTCCTCGTGTGACTCTCGGCGGTGGCGGCGTTGTTTTAAATGTCTCCCCCGCTCTGCCGGGCTTCTCGTTGCTTTATGCCCCAGTGTGCGCTCTCAGGGCGCGACCCGCGTCACTCAGCACGCGCCGCCGCGAGGCCTGCCGGGATTTGTAGTCTCCCGGAGCGGCGGCCCGGAGTCCGATGCCCTTTGACTCTTGGCGGTGGCGGCGGTAAGTCCAATGGCCAGCTCTCTGTCCTCGTGTGACTCTCGGCGGTGGCGGCGTTGTTTTAAATGTCTCCCCCGCTCTGCCGGGCTTCTCGTTGCTTTATGCCCCAGTGTGCGCTCTCAGGGCGCGACCCGCGTCACTCAGCATGCGCCGCCGCGAGGCCTGCCGGGATTTGTAGTCTCCCGGAGCGGAGTCCGATGCCCTTTGACTCTTGGCGGTGGGGGCGGTAAGTCCAATGGCCAGCTCTCTGTCCTCGTGTGACTCTCGGCGGTGGAGGCGTTGTTTTAAATGTCTCCCCCGCTCTGCCAGGCTTCTTGTTGCTTTATGCCCCAGTGTGCGCTCTAGGGCGCGACCCGCGTCACTCAGCACGCGCCGCCGCGAGGCCTGCCGGGATTTGTAGTCTCCCGGAGCGGCGGCGCGGAGTCCGATGCCCTTTGACTCTTGGCGGTGGCGGCGGTAAGTCCAATGGCCAGCTCTCTGTCCTCGTGTGACTCTCGGTGGTGGCGGCGTTGTTTTAAATGTCTCCCCCGCTCTGCCGGGCTTCTCGTTGCTTTATGCCCCAGTGTGCGCTCTCAGGGCGCGACCCGCGTCACTCAGCACGCGCCGCCGCGAGGCCTGCCGGGATTTGTAGACTCCCGGAGCGGCGGCGCGGAGTCCGATGCCCTTTGACTCTTGGCGGTGGCGGCGGTAAGTCCAATGGCCAGCTCTCTGTCCTCGTATGACTCTCGGCGGTGGCGGCGTTGTTTTAAATGTCTCCCCCGCTCTGCCGGGCTTCTCGTTGCTTTATGCCCCAGTGTGCGCTCTCAGGGCGCGACCCGCGTCACTCAGCACGCGCCGCCGCGAGGCCTGCCGGGATTTGTAGTCTCCCGGAGCGGCGGCGCGGAGTCCGATGCCCTTTGACTCTTGGCGGTGGCGGCGGTAAGTCCAATGGCCAGCTCTCTGTCCTCGTGTGACTCTCGGCGGTGGCGGCGTTGTTTTAAATGTCTCCTTACTCTTCAACACATGTATCCACCCCTCCTCCCCTCCATCACAGCTTCTATTCATCCACCCCTCCTCCCCTCTATCACAACTTCTCTTTATCCACCCTCTTCCCCTCCATCACAGCTTCTCTTCATGCATCCCTCCTCCCCTCCATCACAGCTTCTCTTCATCCACCCCATCTCCCCTCATCACAGCTTCTCTTTATCCATCCCTCCTCCCCCCCATCACAGCTTCTCTTCATCCACCCCTCCTCCCCTCCATCACAGCTTCTCTTCATCCACCCCTCCTCCCCATCACAGCTTCTCTTCATCCACCCCTCCTTCCCTCCATCATTCATCCATCCCTCCTCCCCATCACAGTTTGTCTTTATCCATCCCTCCTCCCCTCCATCACAGCTTCTCTTTATCCATCCCTCCACCCCTCCATCACAGCTTCTCTTTATCCACCCTCCTCCCCTCCATCACAGCTTCTCTTCATCCATCCCTCCTCCCCATCATAGCTTCTCTTTATCCATCCCCCCTCCCCTCCATCACAGCTTCTCTTCTCTTCATCCATCTCTCCTCCCCTCCATCACAGCTTCTCTTTATCATCCCTCCTCCCCATCACAGCTTCTCTTTATCCATCCCTCCTCCCCTCCATCACAGCTTCTCTTCATCCACCCCTCCTCCCCATCACAGCTTCTCTTCATCCACCCCTCCTTCCCTCCATCACAGCTTCTCTTTATCCATCCCTCCTCCCATCCATCACAGCTTCTCTTTATCCATCCCTCCTCCCCTCCATCACAGCTTCTCTTTATCCATCCTTCCTCCCCATCACAGCTTCTCTTTATCCACCCTCCTCCCCTCCATCACAGCTTCTCTTTATCCACCCCCCTCCCCTCCATCACAGCTTCTCTTTATCCACCCTCCTCCCCTCCATCACAGCTTCTCTTTATCCACCATCCTGCCCTCCATCATTCATCCATCCCTCCTCCCCATCACAGTTTGTCTTTATCCATCCCTCCTCCCCTCCATCACAGCTTCTCTTTATCCATTCCTCCACCCCTCCATCACAGCTTCTCGTTATCCACCCTCCTCCCCTCCATCACAGCTTCTCTTCATCCATCCCTCCTCCCCATCATAGCTTCTCTTTATCCATCCCCCCTCCCCTCCATCACAGCTTCTCTTCTCTTCATCCATCCCTCCTCCCCTCCATCACAGCTTCTCTTTATCCATCCCTCCTCCCCTCCACCACAGCTTCTCTTTATCCACCCTCCTCCCCTCCATCACAGCTTCTCTTCATCCATCCCTCCTCCCCATCACAGCTTCTCTTTATCCATCCCTCCTCCCCTCCATCACAGCTTCTCTTCATCCACCCTCCTCCCCTCAATCACAGCTTCTCTTTATCCACCCTTCCTCCCCTCAATCACAGCTTCTCTTTATCCACCCCTCCTCCCCTCCATCACAGCTTCTCTTCATCCATCCCTCCTCCCCTCCATCACAGCTTCTCTTTAATCACCCCCCTCCCCTCAATCACAGCTTCTCTTAATCCACCCCTCCCCATCACAGCTCCTCTTTATCCATCCCTCCTCCCCTCCATCACAGCTTCTCTTCATCTACCCCTCCATCCCAGCTTCTCTTTATCCATCCCTCCTCCCCTCCATCACAGCTTCTCTTCATCCATCCTTCCTCCCCATCACAGCTTCTCTTTATCCACCCTCCTCCCCTCCATCACAGCTTCTCTTTATCCACCCTCCTCCCCTCCATCACAGCTTCTCTTTATCCACCCTCCTCCCCCCCATCACAGCTTCTCTTTATCCACCCTCCTCTCCTCCATCATTCATCCATCCCTCCTCCCCATCACAGCTCCTCTTTATCCATCCCTCCTCCCCTCTATCACAGCTTCTCTTCATCCATCCCTCCTCCCCTCCATCACAGCTTCTCTTTATCCATCCCTCCTCCCCTCCATCACAGTTTCTCTTTATCCACCCTCCTCCCCTCCATCACAGCTTTTCTTCATCCATCCCTCCTCCCCATCACAGCTTCTCTTTATCCATCCCTCCTCCCCTCCATCACAGCTTCTCTTCATCCACCCCTCCTCCCCTCCATCACAGCTTCTCTTTATCCACCCCTCCTCCCCTCAATCCCAGCTTCTCTTTATCCACCCCTCCTCCCCTCTATCACAGCTTCTCTTTATCCATCCCTCCTCCCCTCCATCACAGCTTCTCTGTATCCCCCCTCCTCCCCTCCATCACAGCTTCTCTTTATCCCCCCCTCCCCCCCTCCATCACAGCTTCTCTTCACCCATTCCTTCTCCCCTCCATCACAGGTTCTCCTTATCCATCCCCCCTCCCCTCCATCACAGCTCCTCTTTATCCATCCCTCCTCCCCTCCATCACAGCTTCTCTTCATCCATCCCTCCTCCCCTCCATCACAGCTTCTCTTTATCCATGCCTCCTCCCCTCCATCACAGTTTCTCTTTATCCACCCTCCTCCCCTCCATCACAGCTTCTCTTCATCCATCCCTCCTCCCCATCACAGCTTCTCTTTATCCATCCCTCCTCCCCTCCATCACAGCTTCTCTTCATCCACCCCTCCTCCCCTCCATCACAGCTTCTCTTTATCCACCCCTCCTCCCCTCAATCCCAGCTTCTCTTTATCCACCCCTCCTCCCCTCTATCACAGCCTCTCTTTATCCATCCCTCCTCCCCTCCATCACAGCTTCTCGTTATCCATCCCTCCTCCCCTCCATCACAGCTTCTCTTTATCCCCCCTCCTCCCCTCCATCACAGCTTCTCTTTATCCACCCCTCCTCCCCTCCATCACAGCTTGTCTTCATCCATTCCTTCTCCCCTCCATCACAGCTTCTCTTTATCCATGCCCCAATTTCTGCGCTCGGAATTATGCTATATGACATTCCGCAAAGGTATTAAGACCTGGCTTTTTAACATGTAACTGCCATGCCTATGGCCTTCTTCACTAGTTCATCCTCCGTTTGCTCTAGCGCCGGGAAACCTCCGGGTAACTGTGCGCTCAACAAATGCAATTATAATAATAATAATCCCTCCTCCCCTCCATCACAGCTTCTCTTTATCCACCCTCTTCCCCTCCATCACAGCTTCTCTTTATCCACCCTCCTCCCCTCCATCACAGCTTCTCTTTATCCACCCTCCTCCCCTCCATCACAGCTTCTCTTTATCCACCCTCCTCCCCATCATCATTCATCCATCCCTCCTCCCCATCACAGCTCCTCTTTATCCATCCCTCCTCCCCTCCATCACAGTTTCTCTTTATCCACCCTCCTTCCCTCCATCACAGCTTCTCTTCATCCATCCCTCCTCCCCATCACAGCTTCTCTTTATCCATCCCTCCTCCCCTCCATCACAGCTTCTCTTCATCCACCCCTCCTCCCCTCCATCACAGCTTCTCTTTATCCACCCCTCTTCCCCTCAATCACAGCTTCTCTTTATCCACCCCTCCTCCCCTCTATCACAGCTTCTCTTTATCCATCCCTCCTCCCCCCATCACAGCTTCACTTTATCCATCCCTCCTCCCCTCAGTCACAGCTTCGCTTTATCCACCCTCCTCCCCTCCATCACAGCTTCTCTTTATCCACCCCTCCTCCCCTCCATCACAGCTTCTCTTCGCCCATTCCTTCTCCCCTCCATCACAGGTTCTCTTTATCCATCCCTCCTCCCCTCCATCACAGCTTCTCTTTATCCACCCTCCTCCCCTCCATCACAGCTTTTCTTTATACACCCTCCTCACCTCCATCACAGCTTCTCTTTATCCATCCCTCCTCCCCCATCACAGCCTCTCTATATCCACCCTCCTCCCCTCCATCACAGCTTCTCTTTATCCATCCCTCCTCCCCTCCATCACAGCTTCTCTTTATCCACCCCTCCTCCCCTCCATCACAGCTTCTCTTCACCCATTCCTTCTCCCCTCCATCACAGGTTCTCTTTATCCATCCCTCCTCCCCTCCATCACAGCTTCTCTTTATCCACCCTCCTCCCCTCCATCACAGCTTTTCTTTATACACCCTCCTCACCTCCACCACAGATTCTCTTTATCCATCCCTCCTCCCCTCCATCACAGCTTCTCTTCATCCATCCCCCCATCACAGCTTCTCTATATCCACCCTCCACCACAGATTATCTTTATCCATCCCTCCTCCCCTCCATCACAGCTTCTCTTCATCCATCCCTCCTCCCCTCCATCACAGCTTCTCTTTATCCATCCCTCCTTCTCCCATCACAGCTTCTCTTTATCCATCCCTCCTTCTCCCATCACAGCTTCTCTTTATCCATCCATACTTCCCCCATCACAGCTTCTCTTTATCCATCCATACTTCCCCCATCACAGCTTCTCTTTATCCATCCCTCCTCCCCTCCATCACAGCTTCTCTTTAGCCAACCCTCCTCTCCTCCACCACAGCTTCTCTTTATCCATCCCTCCTCCCCTCCATCACAGCTTCTCTTTATCCACCCTCTTCCCCTCCATCACAGCTTCTCTTTATCCACCCCTCCTCCCCTCCATCACAGCTTCTCTTCATCCATCCCTCCTCCCCCCATCACAGCTTCACTTTATCCATCCCTCCTCCCCTCAGTCACAGCTTCGCTTTATCCACCCTCCTCCCCTCCATCACAGCTTCTCTTTATCCACCCCTCCTCCCCTCCATCACAGCTTCTCTTCACCCATTCCTTCTCCCCTCCATCACAGGTTCTCTTTATCCATCCCTCCTCCCCTCCATCACAGCTTCTCTTTATCCACCCTCCTCCCCTCCATCACAGCTTTTCTTTATACACCCTCCTCACCTCCATCACAGCTTCTCTTTATCCATCCCTCCTCCCCCATCACAGCCTCTCTATATCCACCCTCCTCCCCTCCATCACAGCTTCTCTTTATCCATCCCTCCTCCCCTCCATCACAGCTTCTCTTCATCCATCCCCCCATCACAGCTTCTCTATATCCACCCTCCACCACAGATTCTCTTTATCCATCCCTCCTCCCCTCCATCACAGCTTCTCTTCATCCATCCCTCCTCCCCTCCATCACAGCTTCTCTTTATCCATCCCTCCTTCTCCCATCACAGCTTCTCTTTATCCATCCCTCCTTCTCCCATCACAGCTTCTCTTTATCCATCCATACTTCCCCCATCACAGCTTCTCTTTATCCATCCATACTTCCCCCATCACAGCTTCTCTTTATCCATCCCTCCTCCCCTCCATCACAGCTTCTCTTTAGCCAACCCTCCTCTCCTCCACCACAGCTTCTCTTTATCCATCCCTCCTCCCCTCCATCACAGCTTCTCTTTATCCACCCCTCCTCCCCTCCATCACAGCTTCTCTTTATCCACCCCTCCTCCCCTCCATCACAGCTTCTCTTTATCCACCCCTCCTCCCCTCCATCAAAGCTTCTCTTTATCCACCCCTCCTCCCCTCCATCACAGCTTCTCTTTATCCACCCCTCCTCCCCTCCATCAAAGCTTCTCTTTATCCACCCCTCCTCCCCTCCATCAAAGCTTCTCTTTATCCTCCCTCCCTTCTCTCCACCCACCCTTCCTCCTCTCCAATCCTCCTCTCTCCTTCAATGGATCCATCTACGCCTCCGTCCATCCCTCTGTTTAACCAGCCGTCCTTCCATCCAGCCATCGAAACAGTCACCCATTCATCCGTTTTGCTCTTCTCATCCATCGCCTCCCACCCCCATCTATCTTTTGTTCCCACTCCCACATCTGTTTGTGCGCTCCCTTAGTTCAGTTGTTCTCACACCCACTGCCCCATCATGCTCCACCCCCTGCTCCATCATGCTCCACCCACTGCTCCATCATGATCCACCCACTGCTCCATCATGCTGTACCCATAGCTCCATCATGCTCCAAACCAAAGCTCCATCATGCTCCACCCCACTGCTCCATCATGCTCCCCCCGCAGCTCAATCATGCTTCTCCCACTGCTCCTTCATGCTCCTCCCGCAGCTCCATCCTGCTCCACCCACTGCTCCATCATGCTCCGCCCACTGCTCAATCATGCTCAACCCGCAGCTCCATCATGCTCTACCCACTGCTCCATCATGCTCCGACCCACAGCTCCATCATGCTCCACCCACTGCTTCATCATGCTCCAGCCACAGCTCCAACAGACTCCACCCACTGCTCCATCATGCTCCACCCACAGCTCCATCATGCTCCACCTGCAGCTCCATCATTCTCCACCCACAGATCCATCATGCTCCAACCCACAGCTCCATGATGCTTCACCCACTGCTCCATCATGCTCTACCCACAGCTCCATCATTCTCCACCCACTGCTCCATCATGCTTCACCCCACTTCTCCATCATGCTCCGCCCGCAGCTCCATCATGCTCCACCCACTGCTCCATCATGCTCCACCCACAGCTCCATCATGCTTCAACCCACATCTCCATCATGCTCCAACCCACAACTCCATCATGCTCCAACCCTCAGTTCCATCATGCTCTAACCCACTGCTCCATCATGCTCCACCACTGCTCCATTATGCTCCACCCACTGCTCAATCATGCTTCATCCACAGCTCCATCATGCTCCAACCCACAGCTCCATCATGCTAAATCCTGCTCCACCCACTGCCCCATCATGCACCACACACTGCTCCATCATGCTCCATCCTACTGCTCCCTCCCACAGCTCCATCATGTTCCACCCACTGTTTCATCATGCTCCAGCCACAGCTCCACCATGCTCCACCCACTGCTCCATCATGCGCCATCCACTGCTCCATCATGCTCCACCCACTGTTTCATCATGCTCCAGCCACAGCTCCACCATGCTCCACCCACAGCTCCATCATGCTCCACCACACTGCTCCATCATGCTCCAACCCACAGCTCCATCATGCCCCAACCCACAGCTCCATCATGCTCCACCCACTGCTCCATCATGCTCCAGCCACAGCTCCATCATGCTCCACCCACTGCTCCATCATGTTCCAACCCACAGCTCCATCATGCTCCAACCCACAGTTCCATCATGCTCCAACCCACAGTTCCATCATGCTCTAACCCACTGCTCCATCATGCTCCAACCCACAGCTCCATCATGCTCCACACTCACAGGTCCGGTTCTAGGAATTTCCATCTGGATGGGCCAAGAGATCCTTTGGGTGGGCCAATGCGGGCCCAATTTTCGTCAATTCTGAAGGTAGCCTACAAACCTAATATTTTCATTAAATATTCTTCCAAACAGGCATACATTGCATCTAGAGCATGGGTACTCACAAACCTTCTCTTGTGGATGAGGGCCGCACCGGTGGGGGTCAGTGAGGGAGGGGACGGGGCTAGAGCAACAAAAAAAGCTATGACCATGAAGTGGAACACTTCGTCCACTGAGCCACCAGGCCCGGCATACACACATCTCTCTGTCTGTCTCTCTCTCTCTCTCTCTGCTTCCCTCTGTCTCTCCCTCCCTCTCCCTCTGTCTCCCTCCCTCTCCCTCTGTCTCCCTCCCTCTGTTTCCCTCCCTCTGTCTGTCACCCTCCTCCCTCTGTTTGTCTCCCTCTGTCTGTCACCATCCTCCCTCTGTTTGTCTCCCTCTCTCTCTCTATCCCTCCCTCTCTCGCTCTGTCTCCCTCCCTCCCTCTCCCTCTCTCTGCCTTCCCCCCTCTCTACCTCTGTCTTCCTCCCTCGTCGGTCTCCCTCTGTCTGTCTCCCTCTCTCTGTCTCCCTCTCTCTGTCTCCCTCCCTCTGTCTCCCTCTCTCTGTCTCCCTCTCTCTCTGCCTTCCTCTGTCTCCCTCCCTCTGTCTCCCTCTCTCTCTGTTTCCCTCGATCTCCATCCCTCTGTCTCCCTTCCTCCTTCTCCCTCCCTCTCCCTCTCCCTCTCCATCTCTCTGCCTCTCTGTCCGTCCCTGTCTCTGTCTGTCCCTGTGTCAGTCTGTCCCTGTCTCCCTCTCCGTCTCTCTGTCTCTTCCTCTATCTGTCTGCCTCTACCCCTGTCTCTGCCTCTATCTGTCTCTGTCTGTCCCTGTCTGCCTCTATCTGTCTCTGCCTCTATCTGTCCCTGCCTCTATCTCTGTCTCTCGCTCTGTCTCTCTCTCTGTGTGTCTCTCTCTCTCTGTCTCTTTCGCGGTCTGTCTCTGTCTGTCTCTACCTCTATCTGTCTCTGCCTTTGTCAGTCTGTCACTGCCTCTATCTACCTCTAATTATCTCTGCCTCTATCGGGCCCTGTCTCTATCTGTCAGTCTATCTCTGTCTCTGTCTATATCTGTCTATATCTGTCTCTTTCTGTCTTGCCTTTAAATAACTTTTCAACAAATGGTGCTCTTTCATGCAAAGTATACAAGTGTTCCTTCAAGCTCCAAAACACATATGGGCTGATGGGCAATATCCTGCCTAGAGGTCACTTCAACAGAAGCAAAAATAGTGCCTTTAAGTAGCATATGGAAAATGCTACTTACCAGTATGCATCTGTTCTTGGCATGTAGAGCTGCAGAGTTACACACTGTGCATAGATGGCCACCTAGTGTTGGGCCCGGATGTTTGCAGTTTGTTTTGATGTAGAAAAGTCTTTGGAAGTCATGGGATAGGTGACTCCTCCTGTGCATGATACTGGGCATGGGCATCGGCTCCATCCCCAGATTGTTTTTCGCCATTAGGGAAGTGATGGAGCTGTACAAGAAGTAGTGATGTTTATGTGATTTGTATCTAATTAAGATAATACTGGAGCAGATAAAGGTAGCCGGGTGGGGGTGTGTAACTCTGCAGCTCTACATGCCAAGAACAGATGCATACTGGTAAGTAGCATTTTCCGTTCGAGGCATATGAGCTGCAGATTACACACTGCATAGATTGTATAGCAGTACCCACTTTAGCGGCGACCACCTGTATCTGTTGCAGTTGTTTGAAACAGAATTTTTAGTACAGCCTGGCCCACGGTGGCTTGTTGTTTAGTTTGCACATCTACACAATAGTGTTTTGTGAATGTATGCGGTGTAGACCATGTCACTGCTTTGCATATATCATCTAGGGGAATGTTCCCTAAGAATGCCATGGAAGCCCCTATCTTTCTTGTAGAATGGGCTTTTGGCCGAATCGTTAACATACGTTTGGCTTAATGGTAACATATTTTTATGCATTTAACAATCCACCTAGCTATCCCCGATTTTGATATGGGGTTGCCTTTATGTCGTGGTGAAAAAGACACAAAAAGCTGTTTGGTTTTCGGAAAACTTTGTGTCCTTTCGATATAGTACTGTAATGCTCTTTTGACGTCTAAGGTGTGTGGAGCTCTTTCTGCGACTGTTTGTGGCTGCGAGAAGAATACAGGCAGCTCAACAGATTGATTTAGATGGAATGGTGAAATTACCTTTGGAAGGAATTTAGGATTAGTGCGAAGAACCACCTTGTTATGATGCATTTGCAGAAAGGGTTCTTGGATGGTAAATGCTTGCAGTTCACTAACTCTTCTGAGAGAAGTAATTGCTACCAGGAAAGCTACTTTCCAAGTTAGAAATTGCCAATTCACATTTATGTAAGGGTTCAAAGAGAGTTACCATTAACCGTGTGAGAACAATGTTTAAGTTCCACACTGGTGAAGGTGGTGTTCTAGGAGGGATTATTCTTTTGAGTCTTTCCATGAAAGCTTTTATTGCTGGTACTCTAAAAAGAGATAGATGTTGTCTATTTTGTAAATATGCTGCAATGGCAACAAGGTGTAGTCTGATCGACGTGTAGGCTAAATGACACTTTTGAAGGTGTAAGAGGTATCCTATGATGTGTTGAATAGAAACATCAAGGGGATTTATGTGGTTGTTTTGACAGTATATCACAAACCACTTCCACTTAGCAGCATAGCATGCTCTAGTAGTGGGTCGTCTAGCTTCTTTGATAACGTTCATACATTCTTGAGGAAGGTTGAGGTAACCAAACTATGACTTCAGGAGCCAGATCGCTAGGTTGAGCTGAGCTGGGTCTGGGTGTCTGATCTCTCCATGGTTCTGTGTTAATAGGCGTGGAGATAGGCTTAGTTTTTGGTGTGGTACTACAGACAGTTGCAACAGCGTGGTGTACCACAGTTGTCTGGCCCAAGTTGGAGCTACTAGACTGAGTGTTAGGGAATGTTGCTGTAGTTTGTGTACCACTAACGGAAGTAGTGGGAGAGGAGGAAAAGCGTACGCAAATTGTCCTGACCAGTTCATCCATATTGCATTGCCTTTGGACAATGGGTGTGGGTATCTGGCGGCGAAGTTTGGGCATTTTGCATTTTCGTGGGTGGCAAAGAGGTCTATCTGAGGTTGTCACCACGTTTGGAAAAACGGTTGAAGAACTTGTGGATGTAATTCCCACTCATGGATTTGCTGTGTTTGGCGACTTAGCAGATCTGCTATGCTGTTTTGTATGCCTGGGACATGTTAGGCTAATAGGAAGATTTTTAGAGGTATAGCCCATCTCCATATCTGCTGTGCTAACTGAGAGAGCTGCAAAGAGTATGTTCCTCCTGGTTTGTTTATGTAGTACATGGCTGTCATATTGTCTGTGCGGACTAAGACAGCTTTGCCTGATATTTGTTTTTGGAATGCTTTTAGGGCTAGAAAAACAGCTAGCAGCTCCAAGTGATTGATGTGGAGTAACTTTTGTTGCGGTGTCCACCTGCCTTGCATGGTGTGATGCAGTAGGTGAGCTCCCCAGCCAGAGAGCGATGCGTCCGCTGTCATGATTATTTGAGGAACTGGCTCTAGAAACGGTCGGCCTTTTGAAAGGTTTTTTGTGCTCCACCATTGCAGAGAGCGATGAGTCCGACTGTCTACCAACACTAGGTCTGTTAATTGACCTTGAGCCTGGTTCCATTGGCAACCTGTATGTTACTTATGTAGACTTAAGCTCTGCTTTTGACTGTGTAAACCATGAACAACTTTGGGATATTCTGGAATGTTTAGGAGTAGATCCATCAATACTCATCTTTATAAAGAATTTGTATAGAAACGCAGGAGCTAGAGTCAGATATGGTCCAAAAGGAGAGTGCTCGCCAAGATTCTCCATAAATAGAGGGGTTAGGCAGGGGTGCATATTGGCCCCAATGCTCTTCTCCCTCTATATAAATGCAATAGGAGATCATTTAAAAAACTTTGAATGTGATTATCCAAAGGTGGCAGGGCAATCAATCCCTATCTTGCTCTATGCCGATGACGCGGCTATACTTTCACAAACTAGAGTGGGGCTACAAAAGGCAGTCACGGCATTCAGAGACTTTATGTACGATAAAGGCCTGAGAGTCAACATCAGGAAAACTTACTCAATGGTCTGCAATAAAAAGATAAATAAAAGATCATGCCCCATCCATATTGAGGAGCAAAGACTAGAGACTGTGGACAATTTCACGTATTTGGGCATTTCGGTAAACCGACACGCCTCTTGGAAGTCGGCAGTTAAAATGAGGAAACTTGCCCTTGTTAGAGCTGTTGGTGGGCTCAGAGACTTTGCTGGAAGAGTAGGTGGGAGGCCTGTTAAACAGTTAATCATTCTTTATAAAACAAAATGTATTTCAACAGCCATTTATGGGTCTGGCCTCTGGGGCATTGAAAAAGACATTACCTCAATTCAAATAGAGGAAAATAATTTCCTAAGGTACTTATTGGCAACACCCAAATCCACTTCCGTATACATGATACATATTGAGTTAGATCTATCATTTATTTCAGATTTAATTAAAGTGGAGTCCCCACTTTTGTGGCATAAAATCTGGACCACTACTGAAACAGATCTGAATCGCGAAGTGATACTGGACATTCTCAAACAGGAGGGGGCAAGACACACAAAATGGCTGGCTTATATAAAAAACTTTTTTGTGGAAATTGGATACCCAGAGTACTTTTCTGATCCTTTGACCTTGGATACTATATCAAGAAATAGCTTGAGAAAAATTCTATTGGATCACTTGGAGACTAAAAGATGAATCATCAAAAATTAAATACAACTCTCCAGGCGTACCAAAGGGTGACGCAGCACAAGGGGCTTCAAGCATACCTGTCCACTGACTTTTCTTGCTATGCTAGAATGCTCCTTGCCAGATTTAGACTGGGGTCATTTTTTCGTCTTATAACTTTCCCTGTAGGAAATGATTGGTCGCGAAATCTGAGTTTTTGTCCATGCGATGATACCTCTGTGCAATCAAATATCCATACCATCTTATTTTGTAATTACTATGCGATCCCCAGGAAAACATTATTGAATACTCTACTAAAGAGATGGGGCCTGAGGTCCTGTAAGGACGCATATGAGCGCTTACAGATGCTAGAGGATAAAGAAGTTATATGTATCATGGAACAGTACTTGAAGTTGTTGATTAAATTTAGGAAATCTCTGCAAGGCCCTACTTAAATATACTGTTTTTTAGATCTTTTTATAATAATTCTTAATCATGATAAAATTGGTTTTTCTGTTCTTTCTTTTTAAATGGTAATATTTTCTTCTTCGATACACTTTTCCATTCCTATCTATTTTAATGAATTGCTCAAATGAACTGTTTTATATTTTTTCTGTAATTGTATGCTTGCATGATATTCTTTGAAATATTGAATAAAGCTCTTGATCTGATCTGATCTGAGATAGATGTTGTCTATTTTGTAAATATGCTGCAATGGCAACAAGGTGTAGTCTGATCGACGTGTAGGCTAAATGACACTTTTGAAGGTGTAAGAGGTATCCTATGATGTGTTGAATAGACACATCAAGGGGATTTATGTGGTTGTTTTGACAGTATATCACGAACCACTTCCACTTAGCAGCATAGCATGCTCTAGTAGTGGGTCGTCTAGCTTCTTTGATAACGTTCATACATTCTTGAGGAAGGTTGAGGTAACCAAACTATGACTTTGAGGAAATATAAATTTTTGGTCAAGTTATGTTCCCTAACGTGTACCCCACCGTCTCCATGTACGAGTTTAAAGTGCATGTAACTTCCCTCCTGTGCCAGTTATCAAGACGCAAATACATTTGCGTCCAACGTCAACATGCCCTCTTTCAGACCCACCCTGAATGGGTTAAATATTCAGTTCCTAAGTATGCCATGCCAACGTCTTTTTGTGGTGCACTTTACACGTTTTCCAGCTCTGGCGAAGTAGGCCCTGAATTCTGCCATCGAGCCTTTTTTCTGCCTTCTGACTCTGAAAGCCTCAGCCCAGGCTGTCTCTGTACCCGTGACCTCTGCCTTACTCCCTGCGCGGCTCACCGCGTTTAGCTCAGCCTGCTGCCTGCCAAGACTGTATTCAACCTTCGAATTATCTGTTCCGCTCCTCGAAAATGCATTCCTGCTTACTAGTTTAAGTAAACATTCCCCCAGCTGCAGAGCAAAAGGGCCCGGCCTCACTGTCTCCGTGCAAGTAATTCATAGCCTCTGTTACCATGGAAGGCCCATGCCCCCACGCTCCTCATGCAGACACTTAGACGCTTATACACGCACTCACAGTCAGTATAGAATAGCTTCTGCCCCAGAGACCTTTTCCGTCCAGATAATATAGTTCCTAAACACCAGATATCAGATATGATAGAGGCACGAGTTGATCTGACATGCCAGACTTCTGTCTCTTTCCGTTAGTGTAAATGTCAAGTCCCCTGCACCCTCCAGTTTCACGTCAATCACACGTCATGCAGCTGCGTGCGCATCCAGGCCTCAGATTTCTGCTGACATTGCAAGATTCTGCTTTTGTTGCCACCCACGTATGACACCTACATGTGACGTTTCTAGCACACACCTCTATGTTCACGCCTAGTTCACGCCTTCTAATTACGTATCACTATCACATGTGTGTCTTATCTTGTCTCTCTCAGCTGTTACGCCTACTGTATTGGATCCTATCATATGGTTTAAGTATATAAGCTATGTATTGTCAATAAAATATTGCTCTATCCCTTCCTGCACCCCTGTGGTGGCAGGAATATGATATCCGGTTCTAGAACCATTCCTTTTTAAGGAATAAAACCCCTAAGAACTCTAACACCACGGACTCTGTCTCTTTCTTTCCGATTGAGTTATTATTGATTAAGTACTTACCTGCATAGAAATTAGGACGGTAAATCAACTATTTACCACAACTTCAGGAGCCAGATCGCTAGGTTGAGCTGAGCTGGGTCTGGGTGTCTGATCTCTCCATGGTTCTGTGTTAATAGACGCGGAGATAGGCTTAGTTTTTGGTGTGGTACTACAGACAGTTGCAACAGCGTGGTGTACCACAGTTGTCTGGCCCAAGTTGGAGCTACTAGACTGAGTGTTAGGGAATGTTGCTGTAGTTTGCGTACCACTAACGGAAGTAGTGGGAGAGGAGGAAAAGCGTACGCAAATTGTCCTGACCAGTTCATCCATATCGCATTGCCTTTGGACAATGGGTGTGGGTATCCGGCGGCGAAGTTTGGGCATTTTGCATTTTCGTGGGTGGCAAAGAGGTCTATCTGAGGTTGTCACCACGTTTGGAAAAACGGTTGAAGAACTTGTGGATGTAATTCCCACTCATGGATTTGCTGTGTTTGGCGACTTAGCAGATCTGCTATGCTGTTTTGTATGCCTGGGACATGTTAGGCTAATAGGAAGATTTTTAGAGGTATAGCCCATCTCCATATCTGCTGTGCTAACTGAGAGAGCTGCAAAGAGTATGTTCCTCCTGGTTTGTTTATGTAGTACATGGCTGTCATATTGTCTGTGCGGACTAAGACAGCTTTGCCTGATATTTGTTTTTGGAATGCTTTTAGGGCTAGAAAAACAGCTAGCAGCTCCAAGTGATTGATGTGGAGTAACTTTTGTTGCGGTGTCCACCTGCCTTGCATGGTGTGATGCAGTAGGTGAGCTCCCCAGCCAGAGAGCGATGCGTCCGCTGTCATGATTATTTGAGGAACAGGCTCTAGAAACGGTCGGCCTTTTGAAAGGTTTTTTGTGCTCCACCATTGCAGAGAGCGATGAGCCCGACTGTCTACCAACACTAGGTCTGTTAATTGACCTTGAGCCTGGTTCCATTGGCGCGCTAGGCACTCTTGAAGTGGACGCATTTGCTGTCTTGAGTGAGGTACTATAAATGTGCAAGATGCCATCATTCCTATGAGTTGCATGAGCACTCGAGCTGGGAGTGTGTGTTGCAGTTTGAATCTCGTTAGGAGAGTTTGTACACTTGTTATCCTTGCTGGAGAGGGTTAAGCTAGTGCTAATTGGGTTTTTATTGTAGATCCGAGGTATTGTTGTATGTGGGAGGGTAGCAGATGCGATTTGGTGTGATTTACCGTGAATCCTAATTTGTGGAGCAGTTGGATTGTAGCGTGTGTGTGGTGTACACACTGTTTGTAGGAGCTGGCTTTTCTGAGCGAGTCGTCTAGATACAGGAAGACGTGAATATGCTGTCTTCTTAAGTGTGCTGCTACTACTGCTAGGCACATGGTGCTGTTGTGACTCAGAATGGGAGCATTTTGAACTGGTAGTGCTGCCCGTCTAGCACAAATCTGAGATATTTTCTGTGCGCTGTGTGGATGGGAATGTGGAAGTAGGCGTCCTTGAGATCTAGAGTGACAAGGAAGTCGTTTTGTAACAGGAGCGGAAGGACTTGTTGAAGTGTGACCATATGAAAATGATCTGACTGTATGTAAATGTTTAGAGGTCTGAGGTCTAGGATGGGTCTCAGAGATCCGTCCTTCTTTGGGATCAGGAAGTATAGGGAGTATACTCCTTTGTTTTGCTGATGCTTTGGAACTAGTTCTTTTGCATTTTTCTGTAAGAGAGCTACCACTTCCTGTCTGAGCAGTGTCAAATGTTCTTGTGACATTGGACGCTGTCTGGGGGGTATGTTTGGGGGGCTGGATGTTAGTTCTAGACAGTAACCTGACTGAATTATTTGAAGCACCCACCTGTCTGATGTGATGTTTTCCCAGGCTGGTAGATATTGTTGAAGTCTTCCCCCGACAGGAGTGGAATGGGGCGGGGGAAGGGGAGGGGAGTCAATGGGTAGGGGTGGAGGCAGAGCAGGAGTTGTTGTTCTTGCCTCTGCCTTTGTTGTTGTTAACTCTGTAACCACCCCTTTGGTAGCCCTTACTATAGGTGGATTGTGTAGGGGCTTTGTAGGAGGTGGAAGGTGTATCCGAGGAGTATCACCTATTGGTGCCTCTAAAAGATGAGCTTTTTTTTATTATAAACAAGGGGGACCCACTTAATGGCTTGGGACCATGGGTATCAAATATTTCAAAGAAAACAAAGGTCCTAAGCCTAGAACAATTTTGAAAACAATAATATAAAGGCCACAATCGGTCAATATATGCACTTTTCTTATACCCAGCCGGGCAAAGAATTTATTTGATAAATATATGACAGAAAGTCAATTTATACATTGCATTATAACGTCAAACATTCATTGTTTGAAGTAAGGCACAAGCCTGTGCTGTACTAATCAATAGAGAAAAGGTTGTGAAAAAGGGTGCAAGAGAGAGGACAGTATACATCAGGCAAAGGGGAGGTTTGAGCAAAAGCCTGGTACTGCTTTAGAATTTAGATTTGCAGTATTCCCTGGAGTAGAACATACAAATACGAATAACAATGAAACCACTGTATGTCTACAAGTTAAAGTCGACGGCGTTTCGATCCTGTGCTCAGTCTACTAGGATCATCATCAGGACTTAATAATTGCCTGGAATAACATGAAACAATATGCCCAAGGCTGGGGGGATAATGCGTTCAGTTATGTTGGCAAGGGTCGTTCATTGCGGGGCCACTCGCTGCCGAGGTAAAAGAACTTCTAGAACCAAGTTATAAACGATAGTACTTGTGTTAGCAACGGTCGCTCAATGGGGGGACGCTCGTTGCGTGAGGAAGGGAAGTTCTTGAGTCAAGTTGTAAGCAATAGTGGTCGTAGACTTAGTTGAGTCGCCCGATATGCGAACTCCGTCTGGTATGGTCGACATGAAGACCATACCAGACGGAGTTCGCATATCGGGCGACTCAACTAAGTCTACGACCACTATTGCTTACAACTTGACTCAAGAACTTCCCTTCCTCACGCAACGAGCGTCCCCCCATTGAGCGACCGTTGCTAACACAAGTACTATCGTTTATAACTTGGTTCTAGAAGTTCTTTTACCTCGGCAGCGAGTGGCCCCGCAATGAACGACCCTTGCCAACATAACTGAACGCATTATCCCCCCAGCCTTGGGCATATTGTTTCATGTTATTCCAGGCAATTATTAAGTCCTGATGATGATCCTAGTAGACTGAGCACAGGATCGAAACGCCGTCGACTTTAACTTGTAGACATACAGTGGTTTCATTGTTATTCGTATTTGTATGTTCTACTCCAGGGAATACTGCAAATCTAAATTCTAAAGCAGTACCAGGCTTTTGCTCAAACCTCCCCTTTGCCTGATGTATACTGTCCTCTCTCTTGCACCCTTTTTCACAACCTTTTCTCTATTGATTAGTACAGCACAGGCTTGTGCCTTACTTCAAACAATGAATGTTTGACGTTATAATGCAATGTATAAATTGACTTTCTGTCATATATTTATCAAATAAATTCTTTGCCCGGCTGGGTATAAGAAAAGTGCATATATTGTCCGATTGTGGCCTTTATATTATTGTTTTCAAAATTGTTCTAGGCTTAGGACCTTTGTTTTCTTTGAAAAATCTAAAAGATGAGCGTCAAAATAAACGTCTGGGATGCTGCGACTGCAAAGCTCCCATAGATTTGGCTGTGTCTGTATCTTTTTTCATTTTTTCAAATGATACATCCACATTGGGTCCGAATAAGTGTTGCTCATCGAAGGGTTGGTTGAGTATAGCACTTTGGACTTCAGGTTTGAACCCTGATATGCATAGCCAGGCATGTCTACGCAGTAAAATGCTGGTGTTAACTGCTCTGGAGGCAGTGTCTGCTGTATCAAGTCCATAATGAATAGAGGTGTTTGTAATATTTTTCCCCTCTTGGATAAGCTCATTTGCTCTATCTTTATACCTATCAGGGAGGTGCTGCATCAATGATTCTAATTCGTCGTAATGTGCCCTGTCATATCTTGCCAATAATGCTTGTGTATTGGCAATACGCCACATGTTTGCTGCTTGAGAGGCAGTTCTTTTCCCTGACGCGTCAAGGAGTTTAAACTCTTTATCTGGCGGGGGAGCCTCGCCTGATGTTTGTGAGTTTGCTCTTTTGCGTGCGTTTGAAACTACAAGCGAGTCTAGTGGAACTGGGCCTTTTATATATGCTGGATCCGAAGGTGCAGCTTTATATTTCTTCTCTATCCGTGGGTTAATGACCCGAGTTCTAACTGGGTTTTGAAGACTTCAGGAGCATGCTTAATCAATCCCTTGAGCATGTGTAAAATGGATGAGGATCTCTGTTGGTTATCAAATGTATCCATTAGGAAGTCTTCCTCTACTGGGTCTGTATGCATGTCTTCCCCATGATACTGCACAGCTCTGTGTACTAGCTGATTAAAGCCCATAGTGTCTTCTGGTGGGGAAGGCCTACAGGGGTATATGTCATCCTTAGGGACATTTGGGACGTCTTGGGTGTTGTAATCATCCCATGGGTCAGGTGAACGTGGAGGAATAGATGGATCATCTGCATTACCCCCTATGTCATCAGAGCTATCATCCCAAGTGTCATCATGTGGTATGATAGAGGATTTATAGGAATGTTGAGGTAGGGAAACAGGTGGTGATGGCAAGGGGAAGGGGAAGGAACCCCTAGCGGGGATGTAGCTATGTCCTTCTTTGGAGGAGGAGCCGGTGCAGGTTTATCCCGTGGTCGTTTCTTCGAACTTAAAGTTAGTCGACCAGTGGTTGGATCTTTAACCAGAGTCTTTTGTGCAGGGTCTGGGTGAAATAAGTCCTCTGCAGGCTGCTGATCTTTTGGTGCGGAGGAAGGTTTCGGCACCGAAGTGGCTTCTTTTGGTTTTTTGACAATGTCTTTAACAGGAGAAGCAGGGGTCTTTTTCGGTTCCGAGTGTTTTTTCGGCTCCGATAGTTTTTCCGGTTCCAATGAAGGTTTCGGATCCGGTTGTTTTTTCGAATCCGAAGCGTGTTTGCTTGGTTCCTACCTTGGTTTCGGTGCAGAGGGAGCAGTGGCATGCTTCGGTGCCGATTGTTTCGATGTCGGCGTGGAAGGGGATGTTGTCTTTTTCGGTGCCGGTGGGTGTGCGTCGGCACTGTGGGGTGGTCGACTTGAGCCAGAGTACCTGAAGGCTTAGATAGCTTCTTAGCCGGGCCCGAAGGTGGGGCAGTAGAAGCGGTGTCTCGGTGTGTACCCGAGCCCGAGGGCGAGGGTGTGACTGGAGCCTTTTTTGATTGCGTGGAGGAAGGGTCGGGGTCGACAGTCTTACTTACGACCCGTTGAGCTGGAGTGACCTACTCAACATTGGAATCTTCTGCCTCGGAGTTGCTCTCGATGCAATGTTGTTCTGGGACGTCAACGCCCTCCGCGAAGATGTCGTCTGGAATTGGAGCTGAAGATCGAGCCATTGCTCTCCTGGCTCTTCGGTCTCGGATCGTCTTCTTGGAGCGGAAGGAGGCACAAGCGGAACAGTCTTTGTCCTCGTACTCTGGGGAGAGGCAGAGTTTACACACCTCATGAAGGTCAGTGTGGGGAAACTTCGACCCACATTGAGGACACTTTTTAAATGGCGTCCCTTCCATGAGCTGGAGTCGAGGCCTAGTTAGGCCCAAAGGCCGTCGACGACGACCGGAATCGAAGTTCTCAATGTGGAGAAGTAGCGTTGACTGGAAAAGCGTTCAAAACTAGATTCTAGAAGCCGGTGAGGATTGCGCGCCGAAGGAAATCGGTTCCAACACGGAGCGCTGGAAACACATCCGAGCCCGGTGGCGCAAAAAAAAATCTGGGGATGGAGCCGATGCCCATGCGCAGTATCATCCACAGGAGGAGTCGCCTATCCCGTGACTTCCAAAGATTTTTCTACAACAAAACAAACTGCAAACATCCGGGCCCAACACTAGGTGGCCATCTATGCACAGTGTGTAATCTGCAGCTCATATGCCTCGAACATTATTCTATCAACAACTATGCTTTCAATTGTGTTCTGAATTGCTGTCACCTCACCCCTCGTGTGTGTCAGCCTGGACTGAGACAGCTTCCGGGGAACACACACAGCCGCACCCGAGTACTTCACCGGTCTTTAAAAGACCATTCACTTGTTAATGAGGCTTTGTTGTCAGAGTGGAGATGCAGGGGCGCTAAGAAGGGGTGAAATACAACAAAGCCTCATTAACAAGTGAATGGTCTTTAAAAGAATGGCCTGGCCCCATAGAGTAGAGCCTGCGCTGTTGCAACCGGCCGTGTTTGACACTCTTAAAAAAAAAAAACCACACACAGGTAAGATATCTGCAAGGTCCCCGGGCCGCCAAGGAAGGCTTGCCGGGCCGCTGGCTGCCCACGGGCCGTATTATGAGTATCCGCGATCTAGAGAGTTATTTGAGAGTAAGACCTGATGTCTGTACTCAACAGTCCAACTCTTATAAGGCTTTAGCACCTGCACCAAGATTCCAAGCAGATTGTAATAGTAGTTCAAGGTTAAGAAGGTCCCTGTTACCACACCGAAGCCTTGACATTTGCACTAGGAAAACTGTCACTGAAATCTTGATCCGGGCTTGGCCCTGAAGCCTGGCTGCAGCTCAGCTTTAGGTCCTGTTGGAACTTCAAGCCCATAATAAGCCAAGCTTTCATATACCCTGTGCCTGCCACCCTCAATCTACCCAGGATGTGGCTTTACGACGAGAGCACTCAACTTTGGAACTGTATGAGCTAGGTTCGAGTTGGCTTAAAATCCTGTGATTCTGGGCAAAATCTCCAGTGCCTAAAATAAATGAATGTAACCTTGTAATAATGTAACTGGTGTTTATGTAAAGCACTTCAACATCTAACATCTCCAGGTCAAGTTCACACTATATAAAAACAGCAGAAAACTACACAAAGAAGTAAAAACAACACATTAACATAAAAAGGAGAGACAAATGGATAGTCATATAGTGGCTGATTTGTACACAGTGAAAAAATAAAATCTGGATTAATTGGAGCTTCCACACTTAAATAGTGGGAGCTTGGGCAAATATTTTATTTCCCAAAAACTCATTTTTCTTCATATTTGCGCATTCACATACATGAATCAGAAAAGCAACTATACAAACACATAATGTGTTTGATTTAATAGACTAATGTTGCTCTATAATAATATCTGGGCCACATACAAGGTCTATAAGACAATTCTCTTGCCTCTTGGGTTCACTAATGGCACTGTTACCAGTGTGAGGACAGGGTAGGAATGAATGTAAGCTCATGTTTAACCCCTTGGCTGCGGGGCTAATTCCCCCGGTGTGCTGGGGGTCAGGGGCGCGCACAGCGCCTCGGTGCTCATGACGAGCTCAGCTCGTCATCCCGCACAGTGGCGTTGTGCTCATGACGAGCAGAGCTCGTCACGACATCGCCCGTTTCTTTAGAACGCTCAGCACAGCAGGGGAATTATCCCCTCGTGTGAGCTCGTCATGAGCATGGGAGGGGTTAAAAACTATCACTCTGTGCAGTGCTAGATTGTGAGATACATGCCAAAGCTTCCATGTGTAAAGAAATACACATTTTTGAATTTTGAAAAGACTGTATCATACATGACATGATGTTTGTTATATATTTCACATAGCAAACATTTTCAGGGCTCGACTTGAAAGCTAGAGCCTTAGCTCGGCTCTCCCTGTTAATTTGTTTTCTCAACCACCTCTACCCACAAACAAAACACAACACTCAATTTCATGTTTTAAAGACAGTGGAAAAACATTTCGACATTCCCACGTTGAAATTGTTGAAGCACTTAAGAGCTGCCTTTTCTGTGGCCTTTTCTGTGGCCTCTTCTGCTGTGACTGTCTGGGTCAAAGGTCATGTTTGGGAGGGCCTGGCCCACCCGGCTCCCCCTGCTAGAACCGGGCCTGCATACATAGCTCCATTATGCTCCGCCCCACTGCTCCATGATGCTCCACCCACAGCTCCATCATGCTCCAACCCACTGCTCTATCATGCTCCACCCACTGGTTCATCCCACAGCTCCATCATGCTCCACCCACAGCTCCATCATGCTCCACCCACAGCTCCATCATGCTCCACCCACAGCTCCATCATGCTCCATCCATTGCTCCATCATGCAATTTTCTTGTGGTAGTATTTATGAGCTCCTCTTTGAAGACACCCAACAGCACTTTCAACCTGTAACACCCATTACAAACGTTTCCGTTTACGCCTGAAATTTGCCTTTCCAAACAGAACACCCCAGATAGAACTAAGACCACTTCATGCTTGCAAGAGGCCACAAAAACCATACAATTGATACAGAGCTCCCAGGGGGCGTGGCTTGACAAGCCAAGATGGCGGTTGGGCTTTGTCAGAGCTCTGCGCCATCAGCCCTAAAATCCGAGCAAATCAGAGAGAGGGGCTCAGCATCGGCGGTTCACCCCGCCGCCTATGGCATCCTTGAAGGTGGAGCGCCTCGCCCCCCCACCCCAGTGTGTGATCAGTGAGGCCCCCACGGGTCTGTGGGGCCGGAGCAGCGGCGGCCTGCATTTGAGATCCCAGGCCTGGTGAGACCTGATTGCAGGGTAGACCGCCCACCCACAGTGGGCGCTCCTGTGGAGGACGAGGTGAGCAGGGGAACCAGAGCGCGGTAGAGTCAGTCCCCGGCGTCACCTGCAGAGAGGGGCGGCGGAGCGAGGAGAGGCTATGAGACAGAGGAAGAGACACGCAGGACCGGGCGGTGGGCTGCTGGCGAGGACTGCGGCCTGCTGCGGGCCTGAGCCAACCAAGCGGAGAGGTTCACTCGTCTAACTGAGGCCTGCAGCTCCCTCAGTAAAATCAGAGTGACCTACAGTGCAGGCGCGTTGCGGAGTGTTCTCTTCCTCCCACACCTGGACTTGAGCTGCATGTGGAGATGGGAGGCGGAGAGGATGAAGGCCATGCATACAGAGAAAGCGGCCTGCTGTGCTGGGCCTGGAAGTCCCAGACACCATTTGGGTAGCCTTCACCTGGGGCCTGGCACTGCTGAGATTCTTTCTAAACCCACCTACATAAGAAAGAGGTGCAGTGGTCCAGGTAGACGCCTAAACCGGAACCCACTCAGTAACCGATAAGCTTAGCTGGCAGCGACCTTTGAAGGCCTTCTTGGACTGGGGTGTAGATGCCGGCTCTGCTGAATCAGTGCAGACAGATCCTGCAGTCCTGGGGCCACCTCTACGCAGGGGCCGCTCTCGCTGAGAGACCTGAGGTGGCGGAGACAAATGACAGTCCTCCTCCATGAACAGGCCAAACATTTCGAAAGTTGGACCTACCCAGCGCTGCCATCCCTCCTGTGATATTAGCCACACCTACACAGGCACCCCTGGCAGTTGCCCTGCCAACCATAGTGCTGGAGACACATATGTCTGAGGACTCTCGGCGCTCTCCGGCGCCCACTGATGACAAGGTAGACAAAGTCCTTGAGGCTATTGAAAGCTCCCCAATCTCAAAAGAGAACATGATAGGCTCTCTAGTGACGAAGCTGGGTTCTCTTTGGGATGACCACTGTAAACTCACCGATAGAGTTACAGAGTAGGAGAAAACGTTGGGCGTGCTACAGCCACAGACCGTTGCCAACCAATGTACTATTCGAGACCTCCAGGACCGAGTGTGGGTGCTTGAGGTGAGGGTGAAGGAATCCGAGGAGCGATAGCGCAGGATTTACATTCGCATCCTGGGCCTGCCGGAGGCGATAGAGCATTGTGACCCACTGACTTTCCTGGAGAACTGAATCAAGCCTGCATCCGACTTAACCACATTCTTCTCACTAGAAAGAGCACACAGGGCACCACCACACCCCATGCTAGCTAAGCTCCTCCACTTTAAAGACCGAGACACCATCCTAAAAGCTGCCAAATATATAGGGCCTCTAAAACTCAAGAACAGGACAATCGCACAACAAGATGCCTACTAAAACTAGGGTGGGGGCTCCCTCCGCCTATCGGCGAAAGGACAGCGGAGCCAAAACCGGGCTAAACGAGGTCCTTCCCAGTGATCCCCGATGGCCAAGTCTCCTGAGCCGGAACAAGTTATCGAGGACCGCCGCTGGGCCCACTGGGTGACGGCATCATCTCTAAGAGACAGTGCCAGCACCTCAGAAGGGGATATCTCATCAGATGACGACTCCACAATGACGGACAGCTCCCAATGAGGTTCTCAAACTCCACCGTTGGAGACCCCGCAGACAGCAGATGGCATAATATGTAGTCTGGATCACAAATGGACAGTCAGAATATGCAGCTGAGTCCGATTATGAACATTGACTGTTATCTAGTACCACAGAGGCTACAACACGCTGTCAAAGGATTATGATAACATTAACCCTCAGCAGACAAATGTCGAGGTGTCCCCAACCCCAATGCACCACAAATGGGCTGTGTTTAAATCAGATGCTGAAATGCAGGGCAAACCCATACTTGCACACTGTTTTCCCTTGTGGAGTCACTGCCCCATCTTACTCAGTGGTTTGACGCTCTAGTCCGTTTAGGTGTGCTGCCATTTGCAGTAGGCTCCATGTGTTGTTTTTGTTAGTTCCCATATTAACGCAGCTCACCGCCAAGCGATTCTGCCAGGTAGGCTTGCTCAAATCAAAATGCAGTTTGAAGAGATTACAAGATCTACAGAAGCCAAAGCTAGCACGCTAGCTTTTGTGAAAAAGAGACAAATCGCATATACGCATTAATCAACGAGGATATAGCACAGGAAACGTAAAGCCGCACAAAAGAGCAATGCATCTGAAAATTGTTATACTTATCCAAACGTGAAATAAATCAGAAACTTCATGCGAGTACTCTCATAAAATATCATAGAGCATCGCGCATCCCCCGAGGATTACGGATAGCGTTAAAACCTTCTTTGTGTAAGAATTCCAAATTGGTTCAAGAAAAATGGAACGCTATTTGAAACAAATGTAGCCTTGACTTAATCCTGCTCATTGTGGAAGAATTATCTCAAATACTTGCTGATCTTAATAAGGAAAGCAAAGAAATTGAGAAAGAACTAGCCGATACGATAACATCTGATGAATGGTCTAAAATATTAGAAGACATCAAAGTCCAATTAGAGAAACATTTGAAAGAAATTAATGACAGAAAAATACGAAAATTCAGGAGGGACACCCTGGATTACAAACTGGGGGAGGTTTACACATGGGCGGAGGTGTACGCCCAAAGGAGGAGAAACAAGCCATATAGTCAACAAACTGACACATCCTCATCTGGAAGTGACACCTCAAACCGTCCACAAAAGAAGACTATCCTTTTTGTTCCAACATCCGTGAGATCTAATGAACCAACACCTGACAATAGCACACTCACAGACCAAAATGAAAGCCCAGCTACCTCAGTGCCTTTTTTAGATCAAAGCCCGGATATAAGAGGAGACCCAGGCGGAGTAAAAGAAAAAGAGAAAGAAAAAACTCATCCAAACACACGGAGCACAATCGAAAAGAAGGTCAACAAGAAGAAAAACACCTAGTGATAAACATTTCTGACACCATCTTACAAAATGAAACTACTGGAGAAAGGAACATCATTCATTCCTACAACTCAGACTAACTAGTTGGAATTAGACATTAGCACTTTTAAATTCACTAGAAAACTAAGGTTAAGACATTTTTTGACAATGTGTTACCCCCACCTACCCATCAAAAACCTGATCAACTTATGGGCCTACGACTACATAGCTCCTACCAAGCACCGTGCAGCCATAAATGCATTGACCTTTTTGAAAATTTTGTCAAACAAGACATCTCCAAAATCAACTTCAAAAAGAAAATTCACAAAAACATTACACAGAAAGATCAAGATACCTTAAAAAAGATTGCTAATACCAAAAATATCAAATGCATTAAAGCAGACAAAGGGGGAGCCCTGGTCATTTTGAACACTGAAATGTACAACAAAAAAAATCAAGGAACAGATTTTGGATGAAAAAACATACTCAAAATTGGACGGGAATCCTACGAACCTATTTAAAGACAAACTCATCGAGAGTTTAACCAAAGCTCTGGAAGTAGGAACTATTGATGAGAAAACTAAAAGATACTTACTTCAAGAACACCCTAAAAGTCAGTCTATTCATATGACGCCCAAAATACATAAGAACCTCGAGGACCCACCATTTAGGCCCATAGTATCTACCAGAGGATCCCTGCATGAACCGGTGGGGAAATTCCTGGACAGATACCTACAACCCATGGTTAAGAGTATGAAAAGCTACATAAAAGACACAACTGAATTTTTGCTAAAATTATCAGAAGTTTCTATCGACCCAGAGGAACATTTATTTCTATGTACTGCTGACGTGAACTCATTATATACCTCAATCCCCCATGGGGGGGGGGGGGGGGGGGGGGGGGGGAATCGAGGCCATTGAAAATTCCATCTTGAATAGTGACATTGAACCTTCTATGCAACAATTTTTAATGGAATTGATGATATTCACCCTGTATCATAGTTATTTTGAATACAACCACAAATGGTACCTACAACTATCCGGGATGTTCATGGGTAATTGCGCCGTGCCTACGTATGCAAATACCTACAAGAAACAATATGAGGACAACTACATCTATGGAGACTCAAATTGGATAAAAAACTTGAAGCTGTTCGTTCGTTACATAGACGATTTATTTATAATTTGGAAAGACACTAAAGAAAATCTTGAACAATCTTTGATGAGATTGAACACCATTGATGACAGAATCAAATTAACATGGAAAATCAATGACACATCAATCACCTACTTGGATGTACTGATTACTATAACCCCCACGGGTTTTGTTACTGATTTACATCGCAAAGCCACTGACCGCAACAACACACTTCATTTTTCAAGTTTCCACCAGGGTTCACTCAAAAGACATTTACCATTCTCACAAATGTTACGTGCCAAACGAATTATGTCCAATCAGATTATGGCAGAAGAACGAATCAAAGAAATGGGTATGAGATTTCTAGAAAGAGGCTATCCCACTCCGACAGTTGAAGATGCAAAAGCCCGAGTGGCTCTGATCCCCAGAGATGAAACATTCAAGAGAAGAACCAAATCTGAAGACACCAGAATGGTGCTGGTATCTAGGTTCTCTACTGTGAGCAAAACATACAAGAAAATTATATTAAAACACTTGTCAATTCTAAGTATGGAGCCTGATTTTCAAGGTATGTTTAAGGAACCACCCATTTTTGCATATACTAGGCATGCGAACATCAAAGAAATCTTAAATAAGGAACCAAGTGAAGAAATGGAAGCCAAAGGGACTCGAGCATGTTTGAACTGTAGTAACTGCAATAAAGTCATTAAAGGCAATGTGGTCACACATCCTATGAAGGGCTATGACAGTCAAGTCAAGTCAAGTCATGGAATTTGTATAGCGCACTACATACCCAGAGGGTTTCAAGGCGCTTAGGAAGGAGAGGAGGGTTACCTGTCAAATATCCATGTTTTAAGTTGCTTTCTGAATGTTAGGTGGTTCTGGGTAAGGCGAAGGCACGCGGGGAGTGAGTTCCATGTTTTGGCAGCCAGGTAAGAAAAGGATCTGCCTCCCATGGTGGTCTTGTTGATGCGAGGTACAGTGGCGAGGGCTTGGCTGGAAGAACGTAGTTGGCGGGGGGGGGTGTAGAAGGACAGTCGTGAGTTGAGGCAATCTGGTCCGATGTCGTAGAGTGATTTGTGTGCGTGGGTAAGCAGACGGAAAGTGATCCTCTTATTGACGGGTAGCCAGTGGAGGTCTTTAAGGTGACCGGAGATGTGTTCGTTGCGTGGGATGTCTAATATGAGCCTGGCTGAGGCGTTTTGGATTCGTTGGAGCTTCTTCTGGAGTTTTGCGGTAGTACCTGCGTAGAGGGTGTTTCCGTAGTCCAGTCGGCTCGTGACCAGAGCGTGGGTGACTGTTTTCCTCGTTTCGGAGGGGATCCAGCGAAATGTTTTCCTGAGCATGCGAAGAATGTTGAAGCAAGAAGAGGAAACGGCGCTGACTTGTCTGTTCATTGAGAGTGAAGAATCCAGGATGACGCCTAGGTTTCGTGCGTGGTCTGTCGGGATGGGTGCTTTTCCGAGGGCTTCTGGCCACCAGGAGTCGTCCCAAGCAGAGGGGGATGTACCTAAGATGAGGACTTCTGTTTTGTCCGAGTTCAGTTTCAGACGGCTTTGTTTCATCCATTCGGCAACTTCTTTCATTCCTTCTTTCATTCCTTCGTGTAGGTTAGTTTTGGCGGTGCTGGGGTCATTAGTGAGGGAGAGGATCAGTTGAGTGTCATCCGCGTAAGAGATGATGTTGAGGTTGTGTTGGCGTGCGATGGCCGCGAGGGGGCTCATGTATACGTTGAAGAGGGTTAAAGGTGAATGCGACCTGTGACTCTGCTAACTTAATCTATTTGGTGAAATGCCCATGTGGAAACATTTACATTGCTAAAACCGAAAGAAAAATAAAAGTTGGCATCAACGAACATAAATCTAACGAGTAACGAAAAAAATCGAACATTGCTGTACACTTCATGGAACACAAACATAACATTTCTCAATTGAAATTCAAGGTACTTGAAATTATCAAAAAAAGTGAAGGTAGAGACAATAACAAATACTTGTTACAACGTGAGATCGCATGGATTTACAAATTGCAATCTATGAAGCCCTTTGGGCTTAATGATCGGATGGAATTCAGTTGTTTTATTTAGCCACTCTTCGAGTGGTTTTCTGATGCTGTACCTCTTTATTATGTGGCTTATACTGAAAAGTAAGTATATATTCACTCTCCCATGTTCACTTGTTTACACATTTAATCATGGCCGCTATACCTGTTTCACCACCTATAGTCCACTCTTTATGTTTACCCTTTATGTTTCTTTCACGTGACCCGAGTAGGCGGTGCTACCTGTCGGTTTCACCTTTTTACCGGTTACTAACAAAGACAGCACTTTCTAAGCACTCAACACCATCGGCGTGGACGCCCGACATTACGCATGCACACATTCTGAATCTAAGCAAGTTTGGTTTTCATCGTTAATAAAAATTTTGCACGCGGTATCTTTAACTTTATGTTCTTTGTACACGATCTGTGTAGGCGACGCCACTCTTGTTTAATTTCGTCATCGGATTACTAACTAACGTGGTTCACTTGTACGCATTTGGCGTACACATGCCCTAAATCTTAATACATCCGGGTGGTTTACCGGTTTAGATACTCTGTCATTGTTCACGATCGTTTTAGCGCCTCCCGATGTAATATGACACTCTAGACCTATCTAACGTATGTTTACTTCACTAACCACACTCGAGTATTAAGCTGTTACTTTCGATTATTCTCCTCCTTATTACTTTTAATGATTGTTCACCATATTACACAGTACAGATTAAGCACTAAATAATGGGTTGGATGTCACAATGCATTTAAGTATGATGATTATATAAGCAGCATGATTTGTGATTGCTATATCCTTATGTTTCAGCGCTCCTTGATAAAGGGCAAGGCTGCACGAAATGCATTGGAATATTCAGAAATGCGTATTATGAAATAATGATCTCGAATGATGAACTATAGTGAAAATACTTAAAGATTGATATGAATTGAAATATCATGAAATACAATTCTGGAATAATAAAATATATAAAACGCAAAGAAACCTACTAAAGTGACTTTTCACAAAGAACCCACGGTGTGCCTTTTTCAGGGATGCTCTCACAATTTGGTGGTTGCACAACTTGCTATTGTTTTTGTTAGTTCCCATATTAACGCAGCTCACAACCAAGCGATTCAGCCAGGTAGGCTTGTATTACCTAACTCGAAGTGGATGGGTAGTTGCATTAACACAGCTGTGAAGGCTCACCGAGTCCCATTCAGGGGCACACAACAACTCGCACTATGGCCCCATTCGTTAAGACCAGGTTGTCACCCTGCATATGTGCAGCATCCATATGGCGAGAAAGCACTACTCTGACGTTTAATGTATAAGTAGACAGTCTACACATATTCCTTCAAGAAACTCACCCCATGGCTGTGGAACTGCCGCACTCCCAAAAGTGCTGGAGAGGGTCCGTTTTTTGCCACCCACTTACTCTACATACACCCGGGGAACATTAGTCTGGATCCGTCCGGGGGTCCCCTTCGAAGTACTTGACACTGTAATTGACAGGGAGGAGCTGGTTGAAGGCAGACTTGACAGCTCACACATTCTCCTGGGTAGTATTTATGCCCTGAATACTGATGAGGGGGCCTTTTGGGCCATGCGCTCAGTGGTATTAGCACATAGAACTGGGACTCTGTGGATTCTAGGCAGGGACTACAACTGCGTGTTTGACATACAGCTGGATCAATCCCACCACCCGCCCTTCCACACACCCAATTGGAGCTCTACGCGGAGTGGAACCGCACACCTACACTCCTGAGTCTAATTATTCCATTCTGCACCGCATAACCTTGATGTTCGCCATGACTGTATTCTATGCTCCACCTCCATTTTAGACACAGTCGCACAAGCTTATTATTTGGGGCGCATAATTTCTGACCATAATGTTCACATAGTGAAATCGACATGGAATGACCTAGTCCCTCCGGTACCCACATGGCGCCTCTACCAGAAAATGTGGAGGACCCGACATTCTGCGAATCCCAAGAGTTGCATATCAAGCACTACTTCAAGGTAAACCATGCTAGAGTGCCCACTAGGGCACAAGCGTTTCTGCCCTAAAATTGCAGGTGCACTTTTGGAAAAATCTACCCTTAGCTAAAACTGGGAAAATAGCCCTATCCAAAATGATAATCTTACTGAGGTTGCTCTACTATTTTGTCAATGCTCCCGTTATTCCCCCGGGCGCTTTTTCTAAGATCTTGATACCATATTAGGGGAGCTTATTTGGGGAGACCAGGGCCATTGCATTGAGAAGAAAAAGCTGCAACTGTCAGTCAGCAGAGGCATACTCGGAGCCCCATTGTTTGAGGCTTTCTACTTAGTGGCCTAACTACAGTGGGTTTCATGGTGGTTTGCATGGCGATTCATGGAAGAGATGTGTAACAGATCCAGCCCCCTTACACCATCTATGCTCTGAAGCTTCCTGCTCCTCGGAGTTACACCCCTGACCACATGGTAATTGTACGTGATATTTGTCTGTAATTGTCTTGCTAGGGTCCCCATATTCACACACCACATTCCACCCTACGCCCTAGAACTCCCCTGTAGGGCCTGCCTCGATTTCCCAGATCCTATTCCACCACAGACTTCAGGAGCTGGCATGAGCAATCCCTGACCACCACTCTGCCCATGCTATTTCACAGGGACAGTTTCTCATGTACAGACAGCTGCATAATGCACAAGTTACTACTTGTGTAACAATATATCTGTAAGAGACATTAGTTAGTGATAGATTCCTTACCTTAGACTATCCCCAGGCGTCAGACTAGATCCGGAAAGTTTTTTGTCCGCAGTACCACTGCACGTCGGTAGGTGCGTCGTGCGGCTCCGTGTCCGTCGCTGGCGTCGTAAGCTCCGAGATGACGTCACGGAGACTACTTAGGCACCACCCATGCACCTTGACGTCAGTTCTGTACACGACTTTCCACGCCAGGAACTCAGAGCCATGCAAGAAACTGACCACTGGTGCCATGAAACTAGGGCCCTGAAAGGGATGACCTTAACCCTAGAAATCAGTTAGAAGAAAGGGGAGGATGGGTGGGGCGGTAAGGAATCTATCACTAACTAATGTTTCTCACAGATATATCGTTACACAAGTAGTAAATTGTGCATCTGAAAGACACCTTAGTGATAGATTCCTTATTTTAGAATAGATACCCCAGCAATACCAACCCCAGTGGAGGGTCTGCGAACAAAATTACACCAGAAAGTCACGGAGAACAGAACGGCCAAAGAAGCCGTCTCTCCGGACTTGACTGGCAAGGCAGTAATGCTTAGTAAACGTGTGTAGCGAGGCCCACATAGCTGCCTGACAAATGTGCTGCAAGGGAACGCCGCGTCCCAAGGCAGTAGTGGCTGCCGTTGCCCTGGTAGAATGAGCACACAGTCCCACAGGAGGCTCCTTCTTAGCCAACGAGTAACACGCTTTAATGCACAGAATGACCCACCTAGAGATGGTTTGTTTGTACACGGCCCAACCTTCTTTGGCGCCCACGTAGCCAACAAAGAGCTGGTCATCCACTCGGAACTGTTGTGAGCGCTTCAGATAAAACAAGTGCGCACATTTTGGGTCCAGACGGTGGAGCCTCTCTTCCTCTTTCAAAGGATGTGGAGGCGGAAAGAAGGTGGGCAAAGTAATGGTATGTCCGATGTGGAAGATCGTGACCACCTTCGGCAAGAAAGAAGGATGGGTCCTTAGAACCACCTTGTCCGGATGAACAGAAAGGAAAGGAGGTTTAGAAGAAAGAGCCTGAATCTCACTCACTCTTCTGGCAGAGGTGACAGCTACCATGAAAGCCGTCTTTAGAGTGAAAAGACGTAAAGGACAGTTATGAAGGGGCTCAAAGGGAGCGCACATCAGAGAGGTTAAAGCAAGATTTAAGTCCCATTGAGGCATTATGAACGGCACAGGAGAAAACGTGTGTGTAATGTCTTTCAGGAAATGGTTAACAACCGGGGACTTAAAAAGAGAAGGCTGATCTGGAAGCCGTAGAAAGGCGGAGATGGCCGAAAGATAACCTTTGATAGTGCCCAGAGCAGAGCCCTGCTGGACCAACGACAGAAGGAACAGAAGGGAAGAGGGGCAGAAAGGGGATCCACAGCCTTTGCTGTGTACCATGCCACAAATCTGTTCCACCTTCAGGCATATACCGTTTTAGTGGCGGGACGCCTGGCTGCCAGAATGACATCACAGACTTCTGGAGGAAGATCGAAAGCTGTCAACTGTCGCCGCTCAATCTACACGTGTGGAGGACCTTCTTCTGCTGCAGCGACAGAGGATCCTCCAGAAGAGGCAGTCGGATCGGGGGATCGATCGCCATGCTGAGTAGCTCGAGGTACCTGTATCTTCATGCCCAATCCAGAGCCACAGGATGACTTGGGCCCGGTTGCCATAATCTTCAGCCTTCTGGGCAGAAGTGGTATAGGCGGAAAGGCGTACAACAGACCGCAACTCCACTCGTGATGAAAAGCGTCGCCGAGCGAGTGCCACCTTGGAAATTTCAACGGACACAACTGATGACATTGTGCGTTCTCTTTGGTGACGAATAGATCTAACCAAGGCTCTCTCCACTGCAGAAAGAGACCATGCGCCACTTCTGAGTTCAGACGCCTTTTGTGATCCATCAAGTACCGGGGGCTGAGTTCGTCCGGCCTGACGTTCAGAGAACCTGCCCGGTGTTGAACCACCAAGGTAATGCCTTGATGTTCCAGCCATGTCCAGAGGCGCAGAGCCTCCTGACATAGGATCCTCAACCCCACCCCGCCCAGTTTGTTGCAGTACCACATGGCGATGGTGTTGTCCGTGAACACCTGCACTACACTCCCCCAGACAGAGGGAAGGAATGCCTTCAGTGCAAGTCGGATCGCCCGAAGCTCCAAAAGGTTGATATGGTGCCGGGACTCCGCTGGAGACCAGATGCCTCTGATCTCCATCTCTCCAAAGTGGCCGCCCCATCCCAGGAGGGACGCATCCGTCACCACTGTGTGCTCCGGTTGGAGAAGGGAGAGGGGTCTGTAATTGACCCAATCGTGATTTGTGAGCCACCACTGGAATTGTTGTGCAGTGCCCTCCGAGATCTGGAAATGATCGGACAGGTTGCCCTGATGCTGTGCCCACTGGAACTTCAGGTCCCACTTCAGAGCCTGCATATAATTCTGGCATGTTGCACTAGCAGGATGCAGGAGCCCATCAGGCCCAGGAGCCGGACGGTCATCATGACTGAAACCCGGGATAGAGGCTGAAAGATCGGCATCGTAGCCTGAATATCCCGGACTCGCTGCTCGGGAGGATAGACCCGAAACCGCGTTGAATCCAGAACCGCTCTGATGAAGAGGAGCTTCTGAAAGGGACTCAGGTGTGACTTCGGCACGTTGATGGAGAACCCCAGCAAATGCAGGAGGTCAGCTGTAGTCTGGAGGTGGGAGACGACTGCCTGCGGCGAGCCTGCCTTCAACAACCAGTCGTCGAGGTAGGGGAAGACTGACACCCCTGACCTGCGCAGATGAGTTGCGACCACCGCCATCACGTTTTTGAACATCCTAGGGGCGCTGGGAAGGCTGAAGGGGAGCACGGCAAACTGAAAATGCTCCTGGCCTACCGTGAACCGCAGGTAACGCCGGTGGGCCGGCAGGACGGGGATGTGAAAATATGCGTCCTGGAAGTCCTACACCACCATCCAGTCTACAGGGTCGAGGGCAGCCAAGACATGAGCCAGAGTCAACATCTTGAACTTCCGGAGGAAGCGATTGACGTTTCTGAGGTCCAAGATGGGGTGCAGGCCCCCTTTCTCCTTCTTGGGGCCCAGAAAGTAGTGGGAATAACAACCACATCCTACTTCTGGCCCAGGAACACGCTTGATGGACCCCTAGGCCAAGAGGGCCTTGACTTTCTGTTGGAGAAGCGCAAAGTGATCCCCGGACATGTGGTGGAACTGAGGTGGCATGGCTGGAGGGGCAGACTCGAAGGAGAGGGAGTAGCCCCTTCGTACGATTTGCAGCAGCCACCTGTCCGAAATGACAGAACGCCAGTGGGGGAGGTGATGTTGAATCCTGCCACCCACCAGCGTGGGGTGCACCCCAAAGGTCGGACTAGGAAGGCTTTGAGGCGGATGCCACGGGAGCGGCGGTGGACTGACCCGCACGCTGGCCCTCTGTGCCGCCACAGCAGCCACCAAGGCAGCACTGAGGTTGTTTCTGCATAGGCTTATGGCTGAACGAACGCGTAGGGGCGCCCCTTCCGTGGACATGAAAGAAACAAAAGGCAGATGTGGCCGGGCGGATGGTGGTGAGACCCAAGGACCTGGCCGTAGCCCGAGAGTCCTTGAAACGTTCCAGTGCACTGTCTGCCTTATCGCCAAACAGGCGAGTACCATCAAAAGGCATGTCCATGAGGGAATTCTGGACATCCCATGAAAACCCAGAGGACCGCAGCCAGGCGTGGCGACGTAGGGCCACCGTCCGTGGACACGAAAGAAACGAAAGGCAGATATGGCCGGGCGTATGGTGGGGAGACTCAATGACCTGGCCGTAGCCCGAGAGTCCTTGAAACATTCCAGCACACTGTCTGCCTTATGGCCAAACAGGCGAGTACCATCAAAAGGCATGTCCATGAGGGAACTCTGGACATCCCATGAAAACCCAGTGGAGCGCAGCCAGGCGTGGCGACGTAGGGCCACCGTGGTGATCGCCCTACCCAAGGAGTCTGCGGTGTCCAGCCCACACCGGATGCCAAACTTTGAGGCGTCCTTCCCCTCCGCAACAGCTTGGGAAAATACAACCCACACATCCTCCGGGCACTGGGGCAGTGTCTGCGCCACCGTGTCCCACACAGCGCGAGAGTAGCGGCCCAAGAGGCATGCGGTGTTGACTGACCGCAGCCCCAAGCTGGCAGAGGAAAACAACTTCTTGCCAAACTGCTCCAGCTTTTTCGATTTCTTATCCGGCGGGGCAGTAGGGAATGCACTCTGGGAAGTGGAAGCCAGGATGACCATGCGCTCCAAAGTCGGATGATTCGTCAAAAAGGCAGGGTCACCTGGTGCCGGCCAATGATGCCTTGCCACGTTCTTATCCACAGGAACCCCTGTGGCTGGCCTAGACCAGGTGCCATCAAAACATCTGTCAAGGGCTCATTGAATGGAAGCAGAGGTTCCATAGAATAGGCTGAAGTACTTTAGTAAGGAGGTTTGTTTTCAGAGTGAAAGTAAACAGATCAAGGTCAAGGGCCTCAGCTGCTCTACGGAGTACCACAGTATGTGGCGCCCTCCTCCATGACAGCAGGACAGCAGGAGGAGACAGAAAACCAGGCTCAGAGGAGAGGTCGTGGCCACATGCATCCTCCGCTCACTCCTGTTTGGACTTGCACTGCCGTGCAAGAGGGTCCTCAGACCCCTCCCAATCATCCTCCTCCTCCACGGCCCGAGGCACAGGCTGCTGTGGTGGGGGAGGGACAGGGGAATACAAATGCTCCAACGGTGCCGAGACCAGCACCGGAAACGGCGCCGGAAGGCGCCGATCTGGCTCCATGTCCCAATTAGGGTCCCCACCTGGAGCAAAATTGCCCGGAAACCCGGGCAAAGGCAGAGGTGGGATGAACGGGACCCATTGGGGCACCGGGAACGGAGCCGTAGGGGGCGCTGGAGGACCATGCGATGCTGGGGTCGGCAGCAAGCAAGTTCCCTCAAGTGGGATCACGGTGCCCGAAAGCGCACCGCCGGGAGCCCTAGGCCTGAAAAGGCGGTCCATGGCAGCAAAAAACTGTTGCACCTGGGCGGAAGTCGCCGACCGACCCGGAAAAGGTGGGTAGGCCACGGATCTCTCAGGCTTCAACTGAGCCACGGGGGAAGAACCCCTAGCCCCCTCGTCCACGACCGGAGACCGACGGGGTGACGTCGGAGAGAGTAAGCGCCTCTTCATCTTTTACTTGTGACGTCTCTTACTCGATTCCAAAAGTGAAGACTTCAACCCCGAGAAGCGAGGATGATGGCTCAGCATTCGGTCCCTGAGTGACCCCTGGACCTTGAGCGGCGCGGAGACGACTGCCGGGCCTCCTGGAGCTTTCGGGACTGCTCCCACAAAGCCTTCGAAGCCATGGCCAGACAGTCGGAACATGACCGGGAGTCAGGGTCGCGCTCCAGACAGTAGAGACAAACGCCGTGGGGGTCGGCCACCGACATTGTAAGGTGACAGGCCCCGCAGGATTTAAACCCAGGCATCCCTACGCGGCACCAGGAGGCAAGACTCAAAGATGCAGAGACAAAAAGTCTCCAAAAAGTTAGTCAAAAAGTGACTAAGGTACATGCTCTAACCGGATCTGCGCTTGCTGGCGCGGAAAAAAGAACTGACAGCGCGCATGGGTGGTGCCTAAGTAGTCTCCTTGACGCCATCTTGGTCCTAACAACGCCAGCGACGTGCAGGGGTACTGCTGACGAAAAACTTTCCAGATCCAGTCTGATGCCTGGGGATATTCTAAGGTAAGGAATCTATCACTAACGTGTCTCTTTCAGATACATGCTGTGTCCTCGGGTCCTAACAAGAGGAAGAACTTCAAACACACTCCGTTATACAGACACTGCTACACATGGGGACAAGGTGTCGCCTGATAACATGGATCTATACCACTGGAGGTCCAGCAGGGCAAATGGAAGGATGATTTGGGAGGGGTGCTACATGACAATGCGTGAGATCAGGCTCTGGAATTCCCCGAGTGTCTATACATGCCCAGCCTAAAAACATACAATTATCTATTTTAAGCAGAGCCTACCGGATGACCTGGAAGACCATGGTGACACCAACTCAAAAGCTTTCATTAAAGATCTTGGAAGCCTAGGCTTCACACACTCGATCACCGGACACCTCCTGGGGCCTATTTTCACCACCTTTGACAACATCCGAGTTGACGAGCCCACACCAGTCTTCTGGACAGACCATACCCGCATCAAATTCCGTATTCCCGTTCTGGTTTAATGAACATGCACCACCGCCAAACCATTCAGCTGAAATTGGAACAGCATCACTAACAAGGGCTGGAACACTGCTCTCAAAACCCACCAACCTGAACACAGCAAAACCGTCTCCAAAGCCATCAAGAATTTCAACAACTGGATCACCTTCTGCGCCTGGACCCCCTCAAATACAGAAATACAACAAGATCTAGGCCCCAGGCCAGTTAGTACACAGATGTACTCAGACTAATGAAACACCATTACAAACAACTGGAGCGCCATAGAGAATGGGTCAGGACAGTGCAGACAGGAGCACGTTCAAAACCAATCGAGATGCCAAATAAAATGATGCAGATCACCAAACATAATTATTCAGAAAAAGGGGGTGGTGATGGACAGAGCATCTGAATCAAGCAGAATACTCGTACCCAGTCAACAGATCAGGGCTTGATCCATCACCGTTTTTTAGCTCACTGCACCATCCCAGCTCAGAACCTGGCTACATGCAAATTAGTCTGTCACTGGCCCAGTGCATCATGGGAACAGGGCAGACCAAACTACCAAGCCAATTCTTTTACTGGAAAGGAAACAAGCTTCCGGGGACCGGTTTCTGGCATTACAGCCGTCTTCGGCCCGGCTTGCTTGAATCCTGATGGTGCAGTGAGCAAGGGACTCATGTCTGAGCATACCCTACCACGCTTGTGGTGGACAAAGCGATTCAGAAAAAGGGGGTGGTGATGGACAGAGCATCTGAATCAAGCACAATACTCGTACCCAGTCAACAGATCAGGGCTTGATCCATCACAATCACTTTCAACCTCTGATGTCGAACTCACATCGCAAAACACCTAAAGGAGCCACTACACATAAGAGCCTTCTCCTCACTTCTTGAATTTTGCAAGAAGTTGAAGACCTGGCTTTTCGAATAGTCCCACCAGGCCCAGGTTTGGCTAGCTCACATTCTCAGGATACCCTCCCGGGTGATTGTGTACTCCATATCCATTCTCGATCCAAGTTCAGTTAATTAAATCTAACTTCAAAATCTGACATATATCCCAGAGAATGCAAAGTATCTCTTCTAGCAGGCAATATATTGGTTATTGTGGCATATCCTGAAGAGCCAATGCATATTGTAGAAAGTGGCTTGTCTGGACCGTCCCTTGGACAAATGAAGAGAAATGCAAATTAAAAGAGAATTCTGATTTCTAACGAGAAGAGAGCTATTCCTCCTTATTCATTCAAATAGTGCTAGGTGCAAGTTTTGTCCGGAAGGACTGGTAGCTGTTCCACTAGATGTGAGGAAGGAATACTTTCAGAACTAGACTTTTAGCCTCCAATTCCAACAGACTAATATAGAGTTGCAATTGCTGAAAGAGAAATCCATCCCCAAGGTGATCTGTGGCCAAGGGGTAATGCACGGCTCCCTTAAACAGGTTGGACGGGATGGCCCACCACTGGAGAGACTGTAAAGTCAATCTGTCCATGTGGATGCAATACAGTAACGCTCTCTTGCACCTTAGCCAACTAGGAACTGCATTTCTTCTTGACATAGTATCCTTTTCCATAATACATCTCAAGAAACAGTAGAGTTGTTGGTACAACTAGACTCATTCGAAGAGGACAAGACTACTGGACTCTTAGATTAGGGTCTTTAATGAAGAACGTCCCCTACAATGGGGAATGGGAGCAGTATGAAGAGTTTGAACACACCGCTCCGCCTAAGCCTGGACTCAGACCTATGCGGTTCTCCTAGGGGATGCTGTTGGAACAAGGGTGGGGATGGCTGGTTGGGATAGGTTGAGTAGTGGGTACATTTGGTAATGAGAATGCATTTTATCAACATAAAAGCAAATGTTTTGAAAACAAAAGCATGGTCCTAGGTGATGGTGACACATGAGAGAGAGAGACCAGGCCCTTTTTGTCAAATCCAGCGTCTCCAGCTTCCTTTCAGACATCTTCATCCACCGGTGGAAGTGTCAAGGGACAATGCTGTGGTTTTTGTCACCCAAAGTAATGAAAGTGTGCTCATACTGAAGGAAGGGGTTTTGAATATTTATTTTAGAAATTAATGTTATTCCATCTGCGATGCATGGTTCTATACATAGAGTACAGTGTTCCATTAATGTCCAGCTTAAGAGATGCGCGTCGGCTGCAAGCATTCGGAGGGCTCCTGAGCAGCAGCGGGTTGAGTCGGCTCCCACCATGCAGTTCAACACATGGTCAGGGAAGAGTGTGGTTTCCCATCCTTCCCAGTCTGGTCTCTCCACGATCCTGAAGAAACTTCCATGGCCCAGGAAATTCTGACAGTGAACATCTGTGGTTCTATTTCTGTCCCAGTTGAGAAAGCTATACAAGGTTAGAAAAAGAGAGAGGTTAGGCTATTTATCGTAGCGTACAAGTCATTCTCACACTGTATTACAAAGTAACTACAAAATAATAGTAATTATATTGTTGATAACTAAAAGGTTCTGAGGAAACAACATTTTGATAAATGTATAATCGCAAAGACACATTTGGCCGATTAAGTTTCAGATATCTCTTTGAATAATGTATGGGACCACTTAATCTTGAGAATAGCAGTTATTTCAAGTTTGCCCTCAACAATCACTTTTCTAGAATTTTAAGTAAGAGACGGTTGGGCTCTACAAATACTCAAATATCAACGGGAAACCCACTTGACACCCATCTAGCGACAAGACCAGCTGCCCGGGACTATGGAGTATTTGTCATTCGAATTCTGAGGCAAAGGAAAGGGGGCCTCTCCCAGACCGCTTAAAAACTATGCTCATTGGTGAATAATAACCTGTTTTCATACAGCATTTAAGGTTCTGCAAATAACTATTAAACAATTTAATGGTACTCAATTTATCAACCTCGGAATGCTTAAGTGTTGGATCAACACTGCTGTAACAACTCACTTTACTCAATCAAATAGAAGTCCTCAAACACTTCCAGGATATGTTACATTTCTTATGTCCCACAAAAACTACCTACACTTTCAAATACAATTTATTCACATCTATTAAGAGCTATTGTACAGCAACATTACAAAACATTTGGTCACCCACAATCAGACGCAAAACGTCTAGTGTCTCTAAGCTCAAGCGCCCAGCAAGAGAGCAAGTAATGCTCAGCCACTTCCAAGATCTTTTATGTAAGTCACAAGCACTCGACTAATTCTAGAATCTACCAGACAGCCAGACGAAAACAATACTCTATTAAATCTAGGGTCTACAAGACTGCCAGGCACCAGCGAAGCTCAGTCGCTTTTACACAACCACAAACAATGCTCAGTTTCTTGGGAGATCCACCACACAGCCAGACACAGACAAACAGCTGCTTCTCGGACCTCTGATACAAATAGGGGTGGGCGGAATTTGCGAAATTGACTTTAGCAAACTATCGCGAAATTGCGCAAAATCTCCGCAAGCATGCGGAACTTTCGTGAAGATGCGGAGATTCCTTTTCCAGCCCGTTCGCGATGTGTTTTTGCATACTCGCGGGGAAATTTAACTTGCCCATGCGGTCGCTAATGGGCATGCCATCTTGCTCGCAATGCTTATTTCCTCTTCCGGGTCGAATGACGTGTTCGCGATTGAGCGACCGGCTACCAACAATCCAACATCTAGTGGCGCATGCGCGCGGATAGAAAAACTCGGCGGTGAACGCAGGGACCCGGTAAGTCGCTACCGCGAGCGCTAGGATGCATTTTTAAAGCACAAACAAGAAAAAACTTCTGTTTCGCAGCAGATTGCGAAAGTTTTAACATTTCTGCACTCTCTGCAGAACGCGAAAATGTCAAAATATTGCAAATTCCGCGAGCGGAACGAAATTTACCGCCCAGGCCTAGATACAACCACAAGCAATGTCCAGTGTCTTGAAGGATCTACAACACCCCCAGAAAAAACAAAAACAATCTTCTGGGATATTTTATAAAATTACAAGTAATGCTCAGTTTTTTGTAGAGTTTCCTACACAGTCAGAAACAAACTGAAAAACAACTGCTTCTAGGATCCTTTACACAACCACAAACAGTGCTCTGTTGCTTTTAGGATCTATCCCACAGCCAGACACAAACCACACACAGATGTGTCTATGATCTGCCACGTTGCCAGGCACAATCAAAGCTCAGCTGCTTGTCAGACTTAGCACAGAGCTGGAAGACAATGACTTCCAGATATTAGGATCTACCTCACAGCCAGGCACAGATAGGCACAGATAACACAGAACTTCTTTTTTAAAATCCCCCTCACACCCAGAAAAAACAGAGTGGGAAGGCCAGGGTAGAGAACCCGACCCTGCTGCTGCGACAGCGGAGTCTCTGGGAGGGGCAGCGTGATTGGAGGACATATGCTCAAGCCTAAATTTCTGGATACCATACTCTCTGTGACCAATCCCAAGTCACTATAATGACTTGGGCCCAGTCAGTCCTGATCTTCTTGAGTACTCTGGCAGGAGTAGTATCAGGGGCAAGGCAAACAGGAGTCCTGAGTTATAGGTGAGGTAGAACGCGTCTCTAAGTGAGACACGCCTTGTGAACTCCAAAATAGATTGAGCCAGATTCTCCCTATTCACAGAAGAAACCACGAGCTATCTTCGGCTTTAAATGTCACTTGTGATCTGCTAGGTGCCAATGGCACAGCTTAGCCACCCTGGCATGCAACCAGCCTGCCAAGTGGTTCCTGCCAAGATTCCTGTTGGCAGTCCAGCCAGCTGCAGAGTTGCAATTCCTCCTGGCACGGGTCCTGTGACCCCACCCTGCCCTGTTTGCTGCAGTAGCACATGGCAGCCGACTGATATCTGTCCCCCTATGATAATGACGCTGCTGGCAACCAGTTGTGTTCAACCAATTACAGACATCTTTAATCTGTCAATCCTCACTGGTGCGATCCCTCCAAAATGGAAGGAGGCCTTTGTGCGCCGATCTTAAAAAACCCTCGGCGTACCCAGCCAGACTTGGAAACTATAGACTGATCTCCCTCTTGCAACTTCTTAGCAAAATATTGGAAGGGATCATCAATCTGTAACTAAGCTCCTATCTCTTGGACCCTTCGCAATCAGGTTTTAGACCAGGGTTCAGTACCGAGATGGCGATCCTGGAGGTAACGGATTCGCTAAGACTTACTGTCGATGCAGGAGGTTCAGCAATCTTAGTTCTATTATATCTCTCTGCAGACTTTGATACCATCTCGCACTCTAGGCTGGCGGAGAGATTCATAGAGGCAGAGATCAACGGAATGGCACTCAAGTGGCTTAACAACTTCCTGTCAGAGAGATTCCAAACGGTGGTGCTGGGTCCCTATTCATAAAAAAAGGCATCTGAGCAGAGGGGTTCCGCAGGGCTCCTGTTTAAGCCCGACACTTTTAATCTGTACATGGCCCCACTGGCCAGGATTGTGGAGCAATTAGGCTTTGGAATCGTCTCTTATGCAGACGATACACAGCTGATCTTTAACATTGGATCGAACCCCACTCTAGATAAAACTCGCTTTGCCAAGGGGATGCTTACCATCGCGAACTGGATGACTGCAAACTATCTCCAGTTGAACCCGGATAAGATAGAACTGATGTTACTAGGTAAAGCAACAGATGTCTGGTCAGATGACTGGTGGCCACAAGAGCTAGGGACTGCTCCATTACCTAAAGGGACAGTGAAAAGTCTGGGACTAAAGCTGGTTCAAGCCCTAAACATGAAAGCCCAAGTCTCGGCAATAACAAGCTCATGTTATTACGCCCTCCGACTTGTGAGGAAAATATTACCTTACATTCCGCTCCACCATCGGAGAACCCTAGTTCAAGAAATGGTCACCTCACGATTGGACTATGGGAATGCCCTACTTGCGGAAGTCGGGGAGACGCTTCTGGCCTAGCTACAGGTGGTGCAGAATACCGCCGCTAGAATGATCCTTAACCAACCGGCGGGTTCCCCTTCAGCGCGCTTTTGAGGAAACCTTACTGGCTGACAGTAAAACAAAGGTCATTCTTTAAGATCTGTTGCCCGACTTTTAAGGCATTCAACGAGACGGGCCCAGTGTACCTACGGAATAAAATACGGAAATATATTCCAAGTAGGCACCTGAGATCCACAACTCAGCATTTGCTACAGACCCCTCGCATCCGACTGGTCAGGACGGGAGGCAAAGCCTTCTCGTACCTGGCACCAAAGTACTGGAACCAACTTCCGCTGGGACTACGTACAACAACTAGCAACAACGGTTTTAGGAAACAGTTAAAAGCTTATTTATTTTAAACTTGGAGTATTTTCGTATCATCCCCTTTAGGTAGGTTGTCTTTTCTGGATAGCGCTGCGATGCCCCAGGGTGAGGTGAGCGCTTTATAAACTATTAAACTAAACTAAACAGTGGTGTTGTCCTTAGCATCTGTACCAGCCTCTCCTTGATGGACGGAAGGCCCCAGAAGGTTGATACGGAGCTGGGATGTAGCCAGCGATCGGAGGCCTCTGATCGCCACCTTATCCAAGTGGTTACCCCAGCCCAGTAGCAATGCATTGGCTACCACGGTCAGCTCTGGGTGGGGAAGGAGAGGGTTGTACCGCTGACCCAATTGCTGTCCACCACTGCTGATCCTTTGCAGTCCCTCTGAAATATGGACCAGGTCGGAGAGGTTCCCTTGATGGAACTTCAGAGCCCACTGCAGAGCCTGCATATGCTACCTGGTGTGCTTGACCAGCAGGATGCAGGAGGCCATCAGTCTCAGCGGCTTCAAAGTCGACCGTACTGAAATGCAGTACAGAGACTGGAAGTTCAGAACCGTTGCCTGAATGTCCCGGAATCTCTTTCTGGAGAAAAAAGGCATGAAACAGAAAAGTTTCCAGAATGGCTGTGATGAAGGGTATCATATGAGGAGAAGTCTGGTGTGACTTTGGCATGTTTATAGTGAATCCCAAAGATGACAGGAGGTTTGCCGTAGTCTACAGTTGGTTGACGACTTCCTGGGGTGAACTTCAACAGACAGTCATCGAAGAAGGGAAAGACAGGCAGCGCTGACCTCTGTAGGTGTGCTGCCACCACTGCTATGACTTTCATGAACACTCAAGGGGCGCTGGTGAGACCAAAGGAGAACACAGCGATATGAAAATGTTCCTCTCCCATCACAAACTACAGGTAGTGCCGATAGGCAGGCAGGATAGGAATATGGAATAGGCATCCTGCTTGTCCAAAGCCACCATCCAATCTCCTAAGTCGAGAGCAGACAAGACCTGGGCCAGGGTGAGCATTTGAATTTCTCCTTCTAGAGGAAGATGTTGAGGGGACCTTGTCTAGAAGTAGGACAACGTGGTCAGTCCTTTTTGGGCACTAGAAAGTAGCTAGAATAGAAATGTATTTATTGGCATTTATATAGCGCACTACTTACCCGTAGGGTCCCAAGGCGCTTCGACCGCTGCGAAACCCTTCCTGGCTTACCTGAGAGATGGTCCCTTAATGGGTATCTCCAGGGTGAGACCAGGCATCCCCGGCGGTCGGGTGGGGCCGTTAGTGAAGATGAGGCAAGCTAATGCCCAGAGTTGCCGAGTGTGATCGCTGATCAGAGTGGGCACCGAGGCGAGAGAATTATCGAGTCCGCTGACCCTGGTCCAGAAACCTGCCGCGCCGGGAATCGAACCCTGGTCCCGGGCCGTCCTCTGCTCTCGGGTCTGCCGCCTCTAACCAGTGAGCCACACTACTTCACATCCTACTTCTGATGCATTCACCGTCTCAATATCTCCTTTGGTCAAAATGGCTTGCACTTCCTGCTGCAAAATGGAGAGATGGTCCACCGCCAGTAATTGGGCAGACTGTGGAAGGTGCTGCGGGGAAGAAAAAAAGGGTAAATCATACCCTTTGCAAATAATTTGAAGGGCTCACCTGTCTGACGTGATTACTGGTCAGCCTCGATAGAACAGGTAGTCTGCCTGTGGCCCTGTTACGGTACACTAAAGATTTTTTGCAGGCAGGGCTGCAACGAGGGGGGTGCACAGGGTGCCACGCTGACCTTGGCCGCAAGGCTGGTGAACAAAACTGCTGGGATTCCTGTGAGGGCTGGACAGGCTCTGCCAAAGCCATGTAAGGAACAGTGAAATTGGGGTGGTTGGCAAGGAGGGAAGGAAGGGTCCAGAGACCGAGGGGTGGTCCTACTCTCTTTGAAATGTTTGAGGGCGGAGTCCGCTTTGTCCCCAAACAGGAGAGTCCCATCAAAGGGCATGTCCATCAGGGAGGAGTGGCCATCGGCAGAGACCCCAGTCAAGTTCAGCCACGCATGGTGGTGAATGGCAAAGCTGGTGCCTATGTCCACCCAGTGAAGTTGGTGGTGTACAAGTCACAACAAATTGTAAATGTTGCCGTGTCGCGCCTATCTTAAATCCCCTGTGACAGTAGAGGGCAATGGTCTTCTGGCACACCAAGGAGGACTTGTGCCACCGGATTCCAAAGGGATGGAGTGAAATGGCCCAACAAACAGGAGACGTTAACAGGGGGAGGGCCAAATTGGCAGATAAAAAGAGGTGTTTTCCAAAAGTTTTCACATGCTTCGACTGTCTGTCAGGGGGAGTGGTAATAAATGTGCTTGGATTGGAATGACTGGTGGGGGCGTCCACCATGAACTTTCTGGTGAAGGGTACTGTGACAGGAAAGCTGGGTCACCAGAAGCAGGTCGATGGCGCTTGGTAATTTGTCTACTGACTGGTGTACCAGAGCAAAGCTTAGCCCAAGTACCCAAAAGGATGTCCGTCAGAGCCTCATTGAAAGGCAGGAGTGTTCAGAGGAAGTCAGGTCTGGATCTCAATAAGAACATTCGTTTTCACCTGTGAGTGGGAAGTTGGAGATCAAGGATCTGCTAGGCCTCATGGCCTTGTATGGCTGGTTCCTCATTCCAATCAGTCCATCCGGATCTGCAATGTGGATTGCTCTATGCATGACCATTGCATAGAAGGCAGATTTTTCAGCGGATGGTCCAGGAGGAGCGAAAAGGTCAGTCTATGGAGAGGTGTCTAGCCCTCTAGCTTCCTGCAGGTCCTCAGACCAGTTGTCATCCTGAGAGGGCTGAGCAAACTCATCACCCGGGTCACAATCCTTATCGGAGTCGGTCCCAAAGAGAGAGTGCTACGAATGTTGCCTGCCTTGATTTGAATTGTGTGCAGGCAGGGCGACAGCAAACCTGTCCAGGTCTCCTGGGGTATGCTTATACTACTGAATGCCACAGGGATGTCAACAGGTCGGGCATGGCCTCCTTCTATGGCATTCCTCTACAAAATTTAACAGGAAAAACCTAACATCAGGAGCACTCTGTTAAGGCCGGGCACCTAATAAATGGGGAAGACACTCGGGCAAGGGATCCGATAACATTAGAAGTTGTGTCTCCTGCTTTATGGTGGCAGACGTCAGATACAGACACCAGCAGAGTTTTGATACAGAGACAGATCTCAGAGGCAGATCTCAGATACAAAAGTACATCTCACATAAGGAGGTACATTTCAGGTACAGACCTTGGATATAGAGGTATACCTCAGACAAGGAGGTAGACCTCAGGTAAGCAGTGTTGTGGCTATCCTAATGCACTCAACAACTATTGAGAATGGTTTAATGTCCAGACTGCAGCCTGAATGCGGAGGCAGAGCTTGGGTGGCAGCTCCTTACAATGGTTTATCCTTAGTTTAATGAAACAAGTTGCTTTCCTTCAGGGTCAGTTTGACGCAGCGGTGACATGCTCATGATGTAGTATCTTTGTTGTGGCAAAACGAGCCAATGCAGCACAGAACCATATCTGCAAGTACCCTCGGAAATCCCACTGCCTACAACTTATGACCACTTTGGGTCTGCCTCGAGTTGTGCATATCCTACATTACAAGGGCAATGGGAACACATCTGGCAAATCCAACATGAAAAGAACTGAATCTTGCAAACCAATAAATCTCAATGTAGAAAACGCTCTCTGCAGCTTCAAGCCTCAACCTGGTGAGACAGTGGACACATGGATGAAAACACCCCTAAATTACAAAACAATGTGGCCTTTCCCAGCAGACGTAAGCCAATGAACATTTAGGACATGAAGGAAGGTGTGGTTGGGTACCATGACACAGGTGCAACAGATTTCTCACCCTGGCTTCTGAGACACCAGGGATAGAGACTACCATGGCACTAGCTCTATGTCCTGAAGGCACGAAAGGATATCTGATGTGGTCTCAAAACGTCACCTTAATAAAGCTGCGGTATTCATTATGTTTGCTCTCACTTGAACGGGTTTACTGAAGGAACGGCACCCTGGTCTCTGCACACTAAGGGAGGACTCATGCATTGACTAATCGCACACCAGATCAGGATAAACTCTGCCCGTAAACCTCATCGGAAAGGCACCCCAACTTAGTGCTGAAGACAAGGATTGACCAGTGGTTCATAGTATGTAATCAAGACCCTCTCTGGGCTCTAAGTCTGTTCCAGCACACCACAATTCACATCCCGCGTCACACAGTAAAACATGAACAGTTGTGGAATGAGTTACCTGTTTTAGAAACTGAGGGGCATTAAACAGTTCACTGCAGCCATACAAGACATGCTTCCCCTGTTTGGTCTGTAAAATACAAAAGAAGCGCAGAGTATGAGGAAGGCAGAATGACAAACACCACAACCCAGAAGAAGAGATAAAAGAGCATGACAGTCAACACACTGAATACATTCCTGAAACAAACAAGAACGTACTTGCCTGTTACAATAGTTCTCGGTCTTGGACGTCTTCCTCTTATTTGCAACCCATATCATACTTTGCACCGCTGCACAGCATTGTGCAGTACTTCTGGGGTTCAATCCTTTTTGGCTTCCAATTCCACCACTTGTTGCAGTCAGTGGCAGCAGCTTGCTGCGGTTACTGAATGGTGAGCGGGAATGTTATAGGAATCTGTTGTGTGCTTCAACTCTCCACTTTCCTATAGGACTGCTTGTTGAGATGAGGTGTTCCAACCTCCCAGCCTCTAAGAGTGACCACATGCTGCTGAGTGCACAGAACATGAGTGACATGGTGGGAATAACCCCCCCTACCCTGAATCTCGCATCCAAGCCGGTACTAGCTTGTGTAGGCCTAGTCAAACCCATGCAAGGCTCACACCCTCCAGCACCCTCAGGCTTGGAGGCACTGGCTTATCGGGATTGCACTGACCTCTCTATGCTGCTATCTGTAAATGCTTGCATGGAAAAGGCGTAGATGGATTGTGTGACATCAGCCTGCCTTGTTTGAATTAATCAGGTTAATTGTGACTAATGCCGCACACTGTAGATATTGCCATACACGCAGCATCACTGCAACTAGACTAGAATGGATGATGGATTGAAGGCAATTTCCACTCAGAAAGCATCATTCGCATGGATGTTTCTTCACATTTGCACGTTTTCCCCCAATTCCTTTTCTCAAATTCCTCAAAAGCGAATATTAAATATGAACATGTTTTATTTTCCCTACAGATGTCTTTGGCAGAGTTCCTGGGCTTTCCTGGGGTGTGTGGAAAGTGCTGACAGGCACCAGGGGTCCTGGGGTGAAGTCAGAGCCTGCAGCAGGCTTTGGAATCGACCGGCCATTAGCTTTCTCCAGACACATTGAATGGAAACAGAAGTTGCCATAATAATACATTCAAAACATGTTTGGCAGAATCTAATGTACACAAAGAAAAAGCTTACTCACCTCTGGTAACAATATTTGCTGGTGGACACAGATTAATCCTGCAGATTCCTCAACTCATGAATATCCTACCAGGCACCAGAGCAGTCTGGAAAACTTCCTCAGCAGTGGCTTTTCAATGCCAACAGATGTCGTGAGTCCACCCACAGATGTGACTACATCTTAGTGTATTACTCGCCAACTGTTGAGCTGACATCAGTTCCGGGTACTTCTTCCACACCCTCTTAAGGTATGCAAGAGGAACCAAGAAAACACCAGCAAAAACAAAAATATATAATACGTTTGCATGTGTTTGAATCTTAAAATTCATGGCAGACTGTGCATCACTGGACCTCCAGGAGGCCTACTTTCATCTTTTGATTCTCCTCGCCCCAAAACGCTGCTCAAGGTTCACTGTGGGTGTCTGAACACTTCCAGTTTGCGGTCCTCCCGTTCAGACTGGCGACAACTCCATGCATCTTTCCCAAGGTGCTGATGGTCGTGGAAACGATGCTGCGGAGATGAGGAGTCCCTGTATGACTGGCGGGTGAAAGTGCAATCACCAAAGCTGGTCCATGACCAGGGGAAGATGACTCTCCTCCGTTATGCAAACTTCCCATCAGTGTCCAGAAGTCTCACCTCATTCCCACACACAGGCTGACCTTTATTGGGCTGGTGCTCCACACAACCCTGAGGAAGGTCTTTGCTCCTCCTCAGAGGATCGCAGGTGTTTGGGCGAGGATGTCCATGTGGCTGACTCAAGCCCGACTCCTGTTCCTCCAAGACTTGCATCTGCTAGGCCTCATATGCCTGGTTCCTCATACCAGTCAGTCCATCAGGATCCACACTGGGGGGTGGACTTTGACAAACTTCTGAAGGGTCGTCCATGGAGCCCTTTACATGCTCAGACTGATGTGGTCATGGATGCCTCTTTGCTAGGTGGGGAACACATCTGGGCAACTGCGCATGGCCTTTGGTCGGGGTCACAGTTGTGCCTTCACATAAGCGTGCTCGAGCTGTAGGCAATACGTCTTGTCCTGAAGGCCTTTCTTTGTTCCATCTCTGGGGCAACATCACTAGGATCCTTTATAAGAACTAACAGGGTGATGTGGGGCGCAGACCCTGTGTTGGGAGTCAGTCCGTATGTGGACAGGAGGTCTTCCCAGTAACGGCCCACCTCACAGGCTTCCTCACTGTGAGAACGAATGTCCTCAGTTGTCTTTACCTGGAAGACAACAAATGGAAGTAACACCCTGAAGTGACGGGGGCAGTCTGCTCCCTATTCGAGTTTCCATTTGTGTATCTCTTGAGCAAAGCCCGGAACAAGACACACCCCTAGTTGTGTGCTGTACACGTCCTGCTCCATGGCATATTGAAAGTACAGAAGGATCGAGAGCAGCGGATCCTGATCACCCCTGATTGGGCAAGGAGAATCCGGCAGTCAGCATTTGGTCACCTCTTCGTCTACCCCACGGGGGACATTTTCAGGTCATTCACCCCGATACAATGTCCCTGCAGCTGCACAGGTGGAGCGAGAGAGACCAGCTAGGGTCCTTTTGCCTTCCTCGTGAAGTTGATGAAGTCATCTTAGCTGCTATGAACCCACTATGAAACCCATTCCTGCTGGTTGCTGGAACACATGTGTTTGATGGCGTGTGCCAGAGGCCCTACATCCTTTCAAATGACACGATTCTTATATCCAGTGATTTGCGGGAGCTCGTGTACAGCAGTCTCTGGCAATAGCTACAGTTGAGGACTATTTAGCTGTCCTATTCACCTTCATATGTCTCCCTGACCAGATATCTTTGTATAGATTGCCACTAGTGGGGTGTTTCCTAAAAGATTTCCTCCCACTATGTTCTATGCTTCTCAGTGGGATTTTAATCTTGTGTTTTCTTAATTGCGTCTCCATTCAGGCCAAAGCACAGTTACCAGGTCAATTTTTCACCCTGAAGATAATACTATTAGGGCAATAGCTTCAGGCCAAAGGGTCAGACAACTTTATGCCCTCACAGTTTGTCCATTTTTCCTGTTCCTACATGGATAAGTTAGCGCTTTGTACCTGCCCATGCTTCCTACACAAGGCAATATCTGCCTTTCGCATGGGATAGTCTATTAACCTTCTATCCGTCTTCCCTTCTCCTTATCCCACCAATGTGGAGAAACCGCTATATCAACTCAATCCCAAATGTGCAGTGTTCTATCAGTCTACAAAATAGAGTGGCTGATCAACCCCCTTATGGCTTCGGTGCAGTTAAAAGGGCAAGGCAGTAACCAAACACACCATTTCTTGTAGGCCATTCTATGTCTCAAGATTTGGTTTGCCTTAGCAAAGACCGGCCCTCCACAGGGCATTTGTGCCCACTGGGCCAGCTCACACCAGAGGAGTTCCAATGCCTGACATCTGAAAGGATGACATGTGGTCAACACTGCATCATTTTGTCAAACACTATTGCTGGACAGCTCAGGCTTGCAGCAATGTTACATGGCTTCTTTGGGTTATCATCACTATTCAAGCCCAAGTCCCAGGGAGGTATTGCTGTAATACTTGTTCATGAGAGGAGGAAACCCCCGGGAAGACTTATCCATCAGATGAAAAAAGTTAGTAACCATTGATAGGAAAATGCTACTTACCAGTATGCATCTGTTCTTGGCATGTAGAGCTGCAGATCCGCACCTGGTGTTGGGCTCGGATGATTGCAGGTTGTTGTCTTCTTGGAGAAGTCTTTGCAGTCACGATATAGGTGACTCTTCCCTTGGACAATACTGCGCATGGGCATCGGCTCCATCCTTAGATTGTTTTTCGCCATGATGGGAAATGATGGAGTTAGTATAAGTGAAGAGAAAAAAAAGGGATGTCCATGCGTGTGCATCTAAATAAGATGAGTACTGGAACGGATACAAGTTACGGGGAGGAGGGAGGGCGTGTATGGATCTGCAGCTCTACATGCCAAGAACAGATGCATACTGGTAAGTAGCATTTTCCGTTCGAGGCATATGAGCTGCAGATCGTACGCTATGCATCGATTGTGCAGCAGTGTCTCCCCTAGCGGTGGTCGCTTGTATCCATTGCAGTAGTCTGAAACAGTGTTCTAAGGAAAGCTTGGCCCACTGCAGCTTGCTGCTTGGCTTGCACATCAACACAATAGTGTTTAGTGAAGGTGTGTGGTGTAGACCATGTTGCTGCCTTGCATATGTCCTCTGATGGTATATTTCCTAAGAAAGCCATAGAGGCTCCTAGCTTGCGAGTGGAGTGTGCTCTAGGAGGAACTGTTAGTGTGCGTTTAGCTTTTTGATAGCATATCTGTATACACTTATAAATCCACCTGGCAATCCCACCTTTAGATATAGGGTTGCCTTTGTGTGGAGGAGAGAAAGATACAGACAATTGTTTTGTCTTTCTAAAGGATTTAGTTCTATCTATGTAGTATAGCAGAGCTCTCTTAACATCTAATGGGTGTAAGGCCCTTTCTGCTACAGAGTCTGTGTTTTGGAAAAACACAGGTAACTCTACAGATTGGTTTAGTGAAAAAGTGAGATAACCTTTGGGAGAAACTTAGGGTTAGACCTGAGAACCACTTTATTAGTATGTATTTGAAAAAATGGTTCTTGTATGGTGAACGCTTGTATTTCACTTACTCTTCTAAGAGAGGTGATGGCAACAAGGAAAGCAGTTTTCCATGTTAGAAATTGCAGTTCACATTTATGTAGAGGCTCAAAAGGGGGTCCCATGAGTCTCGTAAGGACAAGATTTAGGTTCCATACTGGGGAAGGTGGCAGCCTGGGAGGGATTATTCTCTTTAATCCTTCCATAAATGCTTTGATTGCAGGTACCCTAAAAAGAGACAGGTGTTGTCTGTTTTGTAAATAGGCTGCAATTGCTGCAAGATGTAGGCGTATGGAAGAGTATGCCAAATTAGACCTTTGTAGATGTAAAAGGTAACAAATGATATTTTGGATGGAAGCATCCAGTGGATCAATGTGATTATGTTTGCAATATATTGCAAATCTTTTCCATTTGGCGACATAACACGCTCGAGTAGTGGGTTTCCTAGCCTCTTTAATGATATTCATGCAGTCTGGTGGTAGGTTAAGATAACCAAACTCTAAGACTTCAGGAGCCAAATCGCCAAATTTAGTTGGTTCGGGTCTGGGTGTCTGATTTCTCCATGGTTCTGTGTTAACAGCGAGGGTGTGAGCTGTAACTTTTGATGTGGAACCAGAGAGAGATCTAGTAGTGTGGTGAACCCCAGCTGGCGTGCCCATGTGGGAGCTACTAGAATGAGCTTGAGAGACTGTTGTTTGAGCTTGCGCACCACTAGTTGAATGAGGGGGAGAGGCGGAAAAGCGTACGCAAATCTGCCTGACCAGTTCATCCATATTGCATTGCCCTCAGACCGTGGGAACCTGGCAGCGAAGGTTGGGCATTTTGCATTTTCGTGAGTGGCAAACAGGTCTATGTGTTGGTGCCCCCACTGTTGGAAGAATGGTTGAAGAACTCGTGGATGTAGTTCTCATTCGTGAATCTGTTGTGACTGCCGACTTAACAGATCCGCTATCTGATTGTGAACCCCTGGAAGGTGTTCCGCTAACAGATATATGTTTTGAGGAATGGCCCATCTCCAAATGTTCTGTACGAGCTGGGACAGTTGCAGAGAGTGTGTCCCCCCCTGTTTTTGTATATAGTACATTGCTGTCATATTGTCCGTCCGGATTAAGACAGCTTTGTTCTGTACCTGAAGTTGAAAAGTTTTGAGTGCTAAGAATACCCTAGCAGCTCTAGATGGTTGATATGTAATAGCTTTTGTTGGTTGTTCCATCGACCTTGAGTAGTATGGTGTAAGAGATGGGCTCCCCATCCTGTGAGGGATGCGTCTGTTGTGAGCATTATTTGTGGAACAGGCTCGAGGAACAGCCGTCCTCTTGTCAAGTTTTTGGTGTTCCACCATTGCAGAGAGCGATGCATGCGGCTGTCTAACAACACCAGGTCTGTGAGCTGACCTTGAGCCTGATTCCACTGTTGTGCCAGACATTCTTGTAATGGACGCATTTGCAGTCTTGCATGTGGCTCTATGAAGATGCAAGATGCCATCATGCCTATTAATCTCATGAACACTCTTGCTTGGAGAGACTGTTGGTGTTGAAAAGTGGAGACTAAGGCTTAAATGCTCTGTATCCTGGCTGGACTGGGATACGCTATAGAGCTGTAGATGTGTTTATGGTAGCTCCTAGATACTGATGCACGTGCGAAGGATCTAGGTGCGACTTTGTGTAGTTGATCGTAAACCCTAGGTTGTGCAATAGTTGAATTGTCTGCTGAGTGTATTGTACACATTGGTGGAATGAATTGGCTTTTATGAGCCAATCGTCCAGGTAAGGGAAGACATGTATCTGTTGTCTTCTGAGATATGCTGCTATACTGCTAAGCACTTTGTGAACATCCGTAGTGCTGTTGTGACACCAAACGGAAGGACTTTGAACTGATAGTGTTGCCCTTGTATCACAAACCGTAGGTACTTCCTGTGAGCAGGATGTATTGGGATGTGAAAATAGGCGTCCTTCAGGTCTAGCGTTGAAAGGAAATCGCCTTGTTGCAATAGTGGGAGAACTTGTTGCAGAGTGATCAAATGAAAATGATCTGATTGTATGTAATGGTTGGGGGGCCTGAGGTCGAGAATTGGTCTCAGTGTTCCGTCCTTTTTGGGAATTAGAAAATACAGCGAGTAAACCCCTGTCCCTTGTTCCTCTAATGGGACTAGTTGAATAGCATCTTTTTGTATAAGTGCTAGAACTTCTTGTTGAAGCAGAGTCAGATGGTCTGTGGCCATAGGACGCTGCCTGGGTGGTATATTTGGGGGGGTTGCTGTAAGTTCTAGGCAGTAGCCATGTTAGATAATCGGTCTCACCGACCTGTCCGTTGTGATGGAGTTCCAGACAGGCAGCATCTGTGTTAATCTGCCCCCCACAGGAGTGGAATGCTGTTGGGGAGCAGAGGGAAGTCACTGTTTAGTTGTGAAGGAGGAGCGATTGTTGTTGTTACAGCAACCTCTTCCCTTGTTATTATTGCCTCTGTATCCTTCTCTAAACAAGAATTTACAATGCAACGGTCTCGCCTTTGCAAAAGTTAGAGCTATTGGCATTGTAAATGACAATTTTTTTATGTATGTGTTTGTTTTGAAAACAGATAAATAAATGGCATTGTCATTTATAATGCTAATAGCTTAATCTCTCGCAAATGTGAGACCTATTGCATGTGCAACCACACACACACAGAGCCACACAAAGAGCACACACACACACACACACACACACACATAGATGTGATGGAAGTGGATCTGGTGGATGTGGGGGTGTTGGATGTGTTGGTGGTGGATGATGTGGTGGTGGTGGATGTGGTGGTGGTGGATGTGGTGGTGGTGGGTGTGGTGGTTGATGTGGTGGATGTGGTGGTGGTGGATGTGGTGGGGTGGATGTGGGGGTGGTGGATGTGGATGTGGTGGTGGTGGATGTGGTGGTGGTGGATGTGGTGGTGGTGGATGTGGTGGTGGTGGATGTGGTGGTGGTGGATGTGGTGGTGGATGTGGTGGTGGATGTGGCGGTGGATGTGGCGGTGATGGATGTGGATGTGGTGGATGTGGTGGTGGTGGTGGATGTGGTGGATGTGGTGGTGGTGGATGTGGTAGTGGTGGATGTGGTAGTGGTGGATGTGGATGTGGTAGATGTGGATGTGGTAGTGGTGGATGTGGTAGTGGTGGATGTGGTGGTGGATGTGGTGGTGGTGGTGGATGTGGTGGTGGTGGATGTGGTGGTGGTGGTGGATGTGGTGATGGTGGTGGATGTGGTGATGGTGGTGGATGTGGTGGTGGTGGATGTGGTGGACGTGGTGGTGGTATATGTGGTGGTGGTGGATGTGGTAGTGGATGTGGTGGATGTGGTAGATGTGGTGGATGTGGTGGATATGGTGGTGGTGGATGTGGTGATGGTGTTGGATGTGGTGGTGGATGTGGTGGTGGTGGATGTAGTGGATGTGGGGGTGGAGGTGGATGTGGGGGTGGAGGTGGATGTGGTGGTGGATGTGGTGGTGGATGTGGGGGTGGATGTGGGGGTGGTGGATGTGGGGGTGGTGGATGTGGTGGTGGTGGACGTGGTAATGGTGGACGTGGTGGTGGTGGACGTGGTGGTGGTGGACGTGGTGGTGGTGTATGTGGTGGTGGCTGTGGTGGATGTGGTGGTGGATGTGGTGGTGGATGTGGTGGTGTTGGATGTGGTGGATGTGGTGGTGGATGTGGTGGTGGTGGTGGATGTGGTGGTGGTTGTGGATGTGGTGGTGGTGGTGGATGTGGTGGTGGTGGTGGATGTGGTGGTGCTTTTAATTACTTAAAGTCCCGCCATACATTGACAACAATGTGCGTGTTGAGTGGGATGTCCGCTGAAAGTTTACTTCCCAGACTATTAACAATAACAGAGCCTGTCGCCCTCATTGAAATAGGCACGTGCTGGTGGCAGTAACAAAGCCACCTGTCCGTAAACACTGAAAGCCACTGGTTTTAAACCCAACACATATTTAACCTTCCAGACACCTACAGCCATTAACCGTGCAATATTTACAGCAGCCTATTTTTCCATGATCTCAAGGGAGGGTTTGCCACAGAAAAGATTGTTTGTTTTCCCTATTGGTTTTTACAGGGTTGAGCAGTGAGCTAAGATGGGCCAAACGAGAAATACAAACGTTTGACCCAAGGGGCCATTAGGAACAGCTGGTTGTTGAAAAATAACTTCGCTCTGCAAAAAAAACACAAGACTTTTAATTTTCACAGCTGTGAGAGCAGGGTGGAGCTCGCCGCTGATCTTGGGGTAAAACCAATGGAGCTGACGAGACCAGGCAGTGAGTGCTCAGCACTTCGAGCCGAGCTAGCCGCACACTGCTCTTGGGGTGAAAGCACGGAGGATGACAAGAGCGGGTGCCTATAAAATGAAGACATCCATCAAGCAGAGACTGTGCTAACGAAAATGTATACTTACTCGTGCCCGCCTGGCAGACTGAAGGCTCTGAAGCAGGGAAGGGGCAGGGATCCTCCAGGGGCCAGGACTCTCGCAGATCACCCCGACCGTGCCACGTGTAGAGTCTGGACACCTAACTCCCCGGTTAAGTTGGTCCGTGTAAGCAACCGAGAGGAGGGGAGAGTCGTGGCTGCCTGCAGCCAGCATTGCTCTGCTGTTACTGCCCGAGTTCAGGTTTCCCGCAGCCTGCCTGCCTGCTGCAGGAGCTTTCACAGGACACAACCTGCAAAAACTTGTTTAGAGTGGCGCTGAAGAGGGGGCGCATAGTAATGCGGGCTGCACAACTCTTACTGCGTTCACTCGTGGTGCCTTGGCAGGGCTTGCTTGTGTGCTTCCCAGAGAGACAGGAGATTGGGAAACGCGCGCGCGCGTCCGGCGCCGATCGCTTTCCAGAGCGTGCGCGTGACATCTCCTGTCTCCTGGGAAGCAGACCCGGCAACAATAGTATCGCGCCTGCGCGATGGCATATGGCTTCGCCATATGCATTGCAGGCGCGAGACCTAAAAGCGTAGTTGTGTCTTTGGAAACTAAGGTAAGCAAACCAGTGTTTGCACAGATTTACACTCCTCACTAACCTGGCCTCTGGTATGTTACAGCCAGAGCTGCCAGCTTTGGACCTGGGGAATCAGGTTCAAATCTTGGCGTAGGCTCAACACCCTGTGGTGTGGGCAAATCACTTAATCTCCTCATGCCTAAAAAAATCAATGTGTTGTGACTTAGTGTAAAGTAACTGGTGTGATCATTAGGTTTAAAACATATCCATGCATAAGGGTATACTCAAAACAAACCAATAAAAAAAAGTTTACTTAAACAGCATTGACAAGTTACCAAAGCATTATACACGTATATGGGGGGTTGGGGGATAAAGAAGATGAAGCCAGGTGGGGGCTGTGAAAAAAAAATAATAGTACCAGAATCAGAGCACGATCAGTGGATGGACACTAAATAAGATCAATCAATCTGTACAAGTCCATACCCCAGGGAAAGAAGACAGTGATGGAGGAAGTGACACCTGGCAAACACTGCCGAATTAGAAGACAACAAAGAATAGTGATTATGTCAACGAATGGTAAGTAAATGGAGACCTAAAAGCCCCTTATAGATGTTTTATAAACCATAGATAAAGAGTCATAGCGACAGTGCGCAGGCGAGGCCAGCCAGGTGGTCAGCAAATGCACACCTGGAGACTTCTAGGCTAATGATATGTGCAATAGAACAGATTTATGGCCTGGTCAAACAGCTGCTCATGCTCACACGTCACCAGCGGGTGTTAGAAGACATTTGGACTCCCATAACCGACATGTCGGACCACCAACACGGAGAACCACAACCTCAAAGTTGAGCCTAGCTTTCAAGACTTGCATAAAACACACACAAAATGACCGCAAAGCGCACAAGGTCCTTCTTGCTGACCTGAAAGTATACTATCAGGATGGCCAAGCTTCGACAGATAAACTGGCATATCTAAATAAATATTAAGAGCATTTTAAAGCACATCCAGTTCATACACATCCACCCAGGTGCTGCAGGCTGAGACCAATCAAACATTCTTATCGAAATACTCCCACAGAGGGTAAGCAGGACTACACCCTCAGCGTAACTCCCCTGAAATGTTATCAGTGAGACACAGACAAACAAAAAGGCTCTAAGAGTTCATGCATTCAAAGCAGAAGGGCAGAAAATGTACAGAGGCTGAAACAAACAGTGAAAAGTTAAGCAGGGCCAAAGGGAGCCGATGGGGCGCACTTAATATGGATACAAACTTGTAGCTGCACTTGCACCAGGAGACTGCATTCATAAGGGATAAATAAATATTCCACTGGAGCCTTAAACATCTGGTAAAATAGAATTTCACATGTATGTGTTTGTTTCTCGCATGTGACCTGAAGAAAGTCTAGTTCTTTGTAGAACATACATTCAGTGGAGGGGGAAAGTCCGTAGGGAGGGGGGGGGGGGGGGGAGGAGAGAGGAGGTTTGACACCATAGATGGCATCCACTGGCATCTGGGGAGGCAGGCGCTCGGCCGACATTAAGAAAATCAACTTTCTGTTGCCAAGCACGACTCATCCATCTGAATATGTATTTCTTGGCTCTGGACGAAGATGTGGCACAGGAACTGTACGGGAGCAAAACCGTGCCTGTATAAGTACTTTTCACATTCCGCACCTTGAAACTATAAAGCCCCTGCCAAAACACTGATAATGGGTACACAATCCACCTGCACTGAAGCACCAAACCAGCGTGTGCAGAATAATCTCATCATACATTTGAGAATTCTTCGTTTGGACTCCTAGCTAGTTGATCCATCCAATGAGCCGGTTTCAAACTTTAAAAAAAAAACGTCTCCGAAAAGCAAGCCTAACAAATCCAGTGAAGTCTGTGCGACCTGTAAACGCAGACTCCAAATATACACAGCCAAAAATACAAGCAGCCTGACACGCAGGTCTTAGCGACAGGCGGCATCTGAGAGGCACCGCATACTGGGCCATGCCAGGAAGGGAACTTTAACAGTTAAAACCTCGATCGCATTATCTGAAGAGGGGGCGCATAGTAATGCGGGCTGCACAACTCTTGCTGCGTTCACTCGTGGTGCCTTGGCGGGGCTTGCTGAGCTTGCTTGTGTGCTTCCCAGAGAGACAGGAGATTGGAAAACGCGCGCGCGCGGCCGGCGCCGATCGCTTTCCAGAGCGTGCGCGTGACATCTCCTGTCTCCTGGGAAGCAGACCGGCAACAATAGTATCGCGCCTGCGCGATGGCATATGGCTTCGCCATATGCATCGCAGACGCGAGACCTAAAAAACCTTTGTTAGAGGATGTTTGTGTTTGTGTCTTGAAAGATGTTGTTGTGTCTGCTCCAGTTTGCTTGGAGCCTCCTCTATAAAAGGAGCGACAAAAAGAACTTCTATTCTGTGTGGATTGTAGAGCTCCCATTGACTTTGCAGTGTTGGTGTCTCTTTTCATTTTCTCCAGTGTAGTGTCTACTTCTGGACCAAATAACTGGTTTTGGTTAAAAGGCTGGTTCAAAATTGTGGTTTGCACCTCTTGTTTGAACCCGGAAAGGCGCAACCATGCATGTCTTCTGAGTATTACGCTAGTATTTACAGCCCTAGCAGCTGTGTCTGCGACATCAAGTGCACATTTTATTAAGGCATTTGAAATTAATTTGCCTTCTTAAATGAGCTCAGTTGCCTGATCTTTATATTGATCTGGGAGGTGTTGTAGTAGTGTCTCTAATTGGTCGTAATGAGCCCTGTCATAACGTGAGAGAAGGGCTTGTGTATTCGCAATGCGCCATATATTTGTAGCTTGTGCGGCAATCCTTTTACCGGACGCATCAATAACTTTGGATTCCTTGTCAGGTGGAGGCGTTTCCCCAGAAGTCTGTGAATTCGCTCTTTTCCTTGCATTGGACACCACTAAAGAGTCTAGAGGAGGATGTCCCTTAATATAGGTTGGGTCAGCGGGTGCAGCCCTACAGTTCTTCTCTATTCTTGGATTCAGTACCCTAGCGCGTACAGGATCTTTGAATATTTCTGGAGCGTGCTTAACGACTCCTTTGATCATGGGAAGCATTTGAGTAGATCTGTGTGATGGCTCAAAAGTACCCAACAGAAAATCCTCCTCAATGTCATCAGAATGCATTGTAACATTGTGGTAGAGAGCAGCTCTGTGTAAGAGGTGATTAAAGCCAATGCTGTCCTCTGGAGGAGTAGGCTTTGATGGGTGTAGCTGTGGATCAGCTTCATCAGGCACATTATGTGGTGGAAAAGTATAGATATCCCCATCTAAAGGATATGTATTTGGGTCTGCATGTGGATCCTCTCCACCACCTAAGTCATACTCCTCATCAGTTTGTGGTGAATGTGAGGATGCAGGAGAGGGGACAGGAGAGATTTGAGGTGAAATGTAAGGAGGGATAGGAGAGGAAGGAGATACAGGAGAAGGAGGGTGCATAGAGGAAGTTGCAGTCCTTCTTGGCAGGAACCACAGGTGTAGGTGAGGTTTCTGCTGAGCTTCTTTTATGAGGTATAGCACCTACATGTCCAGTCTTTGGTTTTATGTAGATCCTCTTGTTTAGGATCTGGTCTGAACAATTCTTCCACTTCTTCCTCTACAACCTTCTTCGGCGTCGATTTCTTCGGTTCCGACAGAGGTTGTTTTTGTCGTTTTGCCTTGGGAAGCGTCCTGTGGCGAAGTTATCGGTGCTGAAGGTGTTGTTTTCGGCTTGGCAGGCATGTCCGAGGGCTTAGGAACCTCGGAATCAGGCTTTGTGGGTGTTGTCACCGAAGCAGTAGTCTTCGGAGTGGAAGGTGGCCTCGCCGGCTTTGAGGCGTAGGCCGCTAGCTTTCCATCTTTATTTTTGGAAGTCGAGGGCTTCGGAGCCGGAGCTTTTTTTGGTACCACTTTAGTCTGCGGTGCCGAAGGATCTTTCGCTTTCGGTGCCGAAGGGTCTTTCGCTTTTGGCGCCGAAGGGTCTTTCGCTTTTGACGCCGAAGAATCTTTCGGTTTCGGGAACGAAAATTCTTTTGGCTTTGGTGCCGAAGGATCTTTGGGTTTCGGTGCCGATGGAGGTGGTGGAATCTGCACGTGTAGATTGCTCTGTGCTGAAGCACCTGAAGGTGTAGTTGTTTTCCTCGGAGCCAAGCTCGAAGTCTGGGCTTTAGGAGGAAGCACTAGGTCTCGACTGGGCCCCTTGGGCGGAGTGCTGACCTTCGCCTTTGGCTTGGGCAGTGTACGTGGTGCAGGGGCAGAAGTACTCGCAGGTTGACCTGATGGAATCGAGTCGTCCGACTCCTCTGATATGATCTGGAGATCCGGCAAATCATCTTCTGGAACGAGCGGAACCTCGTCATCCAAGATATTCTCCGGTGCTGGGGCTGATCTCATCTCGTGTCAACGGGCCCTCCGATCCCGTATGGTCTTTTTCGATCGGAAGGATGCACAAGCTGTGCAGGTCGACTAGTCGTGATCCGGCGATAGACAGAGGTTGCAAACCTCGTGATGATCGCTATGCGGTAATTTTGCCTGGCATACCGGGCATTTCTTGAACGGAGTTCTTTCCATGTGGTGTAGGCCGCACGGCGTAGATAGGCGCAGCGGCCCATGTCGATGAACCGGAATCAAGTTGATGGCGTCGAAAGTTGTATATTCGACGTCGATATTGGTTGTAGGAAGTTTTTGCGCTTCGAAGTTACTGAAAACGTTTTTCTAGCCGGAGAGGAGAAACTTTCATCCGAACCCAGTGGCGGAAAAAAACAATCTAAGGATGGAGTTGATGCCCATGTGCAGTATTGTCCAAGGAAGGAGTCACCTATATCGTGACTACAAAGACTTCTCCAAGAAGACAACAACCTGCAATTATCCGAGCCCAACACCAGGTGGCGATCTAATGCATAGTGTACGATCTGCAGCTCATATGCCTCGAACACAATATTCCTGATCGAAACATAATCTTCCCACAGATTCTTCATTAACCTCCCTCCTCCCATACTAGGTTGCAGTGAGAAAATCATCCCCATAGACTCAGCAATGGTGTCTGCCGAGTCAGAGCCACACTTCAGGGTCTGTTTTGATGCGTCTAAGTCAGACATTGTCTTCATATGGCATGGCAGGCTACCAATGAAAGGTTTTGACAGGTCCCATAAGACAGATGTATCAGCATAATTGCCAGGTGTCATTAGCCATACTGAGAGCCAATCTGCTGGAAGAAAACATTTGCAATGCAAGGAGTCTCACTTCTGGGGGAGCGGGAGGAAAGGCATAGGCGATTTGCATGCAAGACAATATTTGAACATTTAGATTCTCCAATGATAGGTGCGAGGACAAAGGGTGCTAGTCACCCACAGTAGGCCTATGACATCTGGCAAGGTGCCTGTGGTCTGCCAGGCCCAAAAATGGAGTCTCTCATGCAGCCAAAATAGGTTCTAGGTGCATAATAGATGCTGGTGAGCATCATTAAAAGAAGGCAAAGGCTATGCATAAACTGTGAAGGATCACAAGATTTCCACCAGAATACTAGACTTCGCTTCTGCACGAGGAACAGTCAATTCCAAGGCCGCTGCTGCCTTCCTTACAACTGTTGTAAAAGATGGAACCTCCTCTGAAGCATGGCCAGAAGGGTAAGACATCTCTCACTCTGGTGAAGTATCCAGACCATGGGGATTGTTTAACTCAAAGTAGATGCCAGCATCAGTGTTGTAAGGTGACAGGAGGTGACTAGACTGAGTCCTCATCTTCTGTGTGGCAATATTCACCATCCTGCAAAACCAACGCAGCAGAATCTGAACCGAAAATCTGCTCCAAGCGAGCAAACCTTTGGACCCTGGTGAGGTGATCACAATATCTTTGTTAAAATGAACCTTGACCTTCTCTTTTGACACAGCTGAACTGGAAGTGGCAAGTTTCCTGCTTCTTAGCTGCCGAAGGGCGGAACAGTCCTAGTCCAGTTTGCATAAGACGCCTTCCTTGCCTCAGTTCCAGAAACCCCTCGAACCGCAGCTCTCAAGTCCATCCATCGTGGATTCAGGTGATCGGAGCCAGGGCCCCTGTCACGGGCAGCAGAGCGCTTTGTACGTCGCATTCTTTAGATGACATCAGGAGAGTGACGTGCAGGTGGCGCGCGAATGAGTAGGCAACATCAGAAATATACCCATGACACCTTGGCAGCCATCTTGTAAAGTCCAGAGGAACGAGGTGGAAGCAACGAACACGCTGTGGACATTTTCAAGAGACACCCTGCCCCAGGCGCACCTCAACAACATCTAGAAGCAAATCATGGCCACATTCCAAGAGGGGGTTTGGTTTCCTCCAGTGGAGCTCAAATACACAACTACCAAGAAAGGAAACACCTTTTCCCTGTAACAAAATTGTTTTAGTGCAAAGGACATGTCATTGATAGGGCCATTTGTTACACGGCCTCTTCTCCCTGCAGAAAAGCAGCAAAAGCAGCCTTCAACAAGGCCTGGGCTGATGCTTGTGAGATCCTGGGTCTGAAACTTGAAAAGAGAAAGCAGAATTGAAGACAGAAGCAAGAGCTGGAAAGGAGGAAAGACACTTTGGCAACCAGTAAGACGAAGACGGCGATAGACAGAGGGACGGCAGGAACTGCTGCAAAGAGAAAAGGGTGGATGTGAAAAGGAAGTAGACCTGCAAAGGTGAAAGGGTGAGCAGTCACAGATGAAAGGAAAGGGGAGGAAGAGACAGAGGAGTGAGACAGGAAAGAGGACAATGATAAAGGGATAGAGAGTACTAACAGCAGAGACGAGAAAGAGGCAAGTGTGAAAGGGAGAACACCCACAGCTTAAAGGGAAGGGGCAAGAGATAGAGGTGTGATAATGGAGAATAGGAGGCAGCAGAGAATAGAAAGAGGATAAGTATAAAGGGATAGAGAGTACTAACAGCAGAGACGAGAAAGAGGCAAGTGTGAAAGGGAGATCAGCCACAGCTGAAAGGGAAGGATAGAAAGAGACAGGTGTGAGGAAGGGAGAACAGGAGGCTGCAGAGACAGTAAAGAGGATAATGATAAAGGGATAGAGTACTAACAGCAGAGGAGAAAGAGGCAGGTGTGAAAGGCAGAGCGTGCACTGCCGAGAGGGCAGGTCTCTGCCTCGATGGGGGCAGTGGGTGAAAAATGAAGGACTGGAAGCAGCCCAAATGACTGACAGTGGCTGAGACTCCAGGCATTGGCTTCATTGCCTTACTGTTTCTGTAGACGTCCTGAGTGTGATGAGTGCGCCCAGATGTGCACCCGGGGATCACTGTGCCACAGGCCTCAAGCTATACCTCACTGACGAGTCCTAAGTAGGCCAAAGGGTGTCTGGAATGCTTGTGCCCCTATGTGGAGGGCACGTAGCCTGGCACTTCGGGCTAGACTGGTCCGACAGTAAGAGGGCTAAGACTGGATTGCATATGGAAAGACCTAGTCAAGAGTTTCACAGTGGGCGAGAGACAACAGACTGCAATGGTGCAGAAGTGATTGCTAGTGGCTGTTCTTCCATATCCTTGCTGTTTGTTGCAGTATATGGCCTAGGTTTGGTGAGTCGGCTCAGACGTGGATCTCGTCCTCACTGTGCCAGAGGACTCAGGCTGTACCTCACTGATGAGACTGAAAACTGGTTTGAGGTTCCTTGTGCTTCTGTCTGGAGGTGGCCTGGACAGACAGTGTGGCCTGGACTGTTCTTATTGGAACAGGAACAAGACTACATTGCACTGGTAGGCCTTTGCCTAGATTGGCCAAGTCCAGACCATCATCCTGGAACATAAGCAACTCCAGACATGCTTTGGCCTACGTAACCCTCGTCAATGAGGTATAACTTGAGTCCTGTGGCACAGTAAGCCTGGCACCCACATCTGGCAACACCCATTGCATTAACCTAGCAACAAGGTGATGGAAGGGATGCTTGAATTCATCTCAGCCACTGGCCTTGCTCGGTTCTGCATTCCACTCTATCGTTTTTTACTAACTGTGCCATTCAGGCTGAATCGCTCCCATTGGAGCAAGAGCAAAACTGACATTCTGTGCCAGCAGGGGCGGCTCCTAATATATAGCAGAAGAGCGTCGCCCTGACTGCTGTGGGCGCAGCAGGCAATCATTAATGAACAAAATGGCATAATAAATTCATTTTATTGTGCCACAGCTTGCGCTGTAAAAAGCGTGCATGTGCGGCGGGGGGAGGGGTTAAGACTGCTATTGCAGGATTACTGCTGCCCCTTTCAGTGCGCGTGTCAGCTTGGCTGGCTGGCTACCTACGGCCACCGGGCAGGAAGGGAAGTCCTTCCTTTTCCTGCTTGTGGACGTTGCACCAACATCACCGGGATTGCCACACCAGGCTGGAGCATCACTGAGGGGAACTGGGCGCATGGCACCTCCCCATATTTTTGTATTGTCAGCCACCGCTGTATGGCAATTCTCGGTCTAGAGTGGCCTAGAAGTAAAAAATGATGGATTGGAATACGGCACGAGAGATCGACAATGGTTGACATTAAGTCAAGCATTCGATTTGTACCCTTGAAGATTGTTTGAGGAAGGAAATAGGCACATGTGAAAGGGACGGAGAGCAGGAACTGTTGATAGGAGAGAAGGCGGCATAGGGGGTAGGGCAGGAGCAGAAGGGCAGAGGGAGGCAGAAACAGCATAAGGCAAACGCCCTGGTTTGCAGACGTTGACCACAAACAGCACCGCCACTGCAAGTGCTACAAGAGAGTTTCCTAAGTCCAGGTAAATGACCCTGCACATTCTGTGTTCATGACAGGGCCCACCCAGCTTATGGATATGAATAAGAAAGCCTCAGTCACCCCCAGGGCAGGATGCTTAAAAACCGAATGTGTGGCCTCTGTGGTCTTTAGGTCCATGAGTAATGCGGCTGGCATCGAGTATCAACATGGCAAGAACATTCCTGGATTCAACAAACCCTGGCAGGCACCAAAGCACGTGGCACAAATATTATTAAATAACTTTCTATGAAATATGAAAAATCCAAATGTTTATAACAGTTAGCTTAGAACTGGAGTGCACTCGGCTACAATAAAATGAGGAAATGTCCTGGCAGAGGGGTGCCATTGATCTAGGGCTGCCAACTCACTCCATAACCTCAGGACTCTATGATTACAGCCCTGTGTGTTACTGTTACAAATCAATGCCAGCAGGTGAGTCAAGCCAACTGGTTCAATGGAAGCAGAGCAGGACTGAAAACACTGGCTGCAAAATGAAAACCCAAGACTAGAATCTAAGGTGTTCGGTTGGCATGAAGCCAGGTGGCACCCCTTGGTCGGTCGCAGGACCCAAAACTAGAATCTAAGGTGTTCAGATGGCATGAAGTGAGGTGGCAACCCTTTGCCGGTCGCAGGACCCAAGACTAGAATGACTCTGACTGACCCTGGGCTCTGTTTAACCCGGCCGAGGGCCAGTGCCAAGCTAAAAGGAACACATTAGAATGCAGTTAAGACCCCCAACATACACTAGGGTACACTATGGTATGGTGGGGTACCCCTGTAATTGGCATGACCTACCCCATAAGCCCCTAGTATGTAATAGGGCAGGGGATTAAAACTACCTAGAAGTCTCCAGTATCCTGGCCTGGCACTCCTATAGACCAGCACACTGCCCTCCCAGCAGCCTGGCCAATCCACTTAACTCTGACCAATCAGGCCAGACCACTGAAAGGCTGAATTTGGACTTACAAACAAGAAAGTCTCATAACTTCTTGTATGTACACTTTAGGAGAAATTCAACATTATAATATTGTTGGATTTACTACTACCATTCTGGGAAGTCTTTGAATGGTCCGGCTAGTCCTCTCCTATCAATATTTATTAATCAATCACTTCCTACCATGTTAACCTATGGGCCATGGGGTTTGCAATGGGGGAAATGACTTGGGCCACTTTTCAAGAACCAGGGCTTATAAAACCATATTTAAAAGTATTTCCCAAATTTCTACAGGACCCCCACCCCCTGTGCAACTGAGACTTCAGGGGTTCTGAATCTGCAGAAATCATGCAGATTATCCTTACCCAATTCTTCTAGCATCAAAGTCGAATTTGAACAGCTCTTTAACACAATATGGGGAGTAAAATGTACATTTTCACTTTACCCAGGCATATAAAAACTCATTTTAGAAGGGTGTATCTTACAGATAACTGTCCCCCACCCCATGGATACCTAGGGGTGACCCTGGAGCTCCCTAATATGCAAAAACATGGTAGGTTTTTCATTTTTAAGGCGCCCCCTACCCCCAAAGTCGAGTTTGGGTACAATTTAAGGTTTAAAAGCTGTCCTTGCTACCAGGGATGCTTTTAAACCGACCTCCGGCTTCAGCACTGCACACAAGCCAGTGCAGAATATCTGCTGGCAGCTAAACTGCCATGCCCCAGGATACTGAAGACTTCTAGGTAGTTTCAATCCCCTGCCCTATTACATACTAGGGGCTTATGGGGTAGGTCATGCCAATTACAGGGGTACCCCACCATACCATAGTGTACCCTAGTGCATGTTGGGTGTCTTAACTGCATTCTAATGTGTTCCGTTTAGCTTGGCACTGGCCCTCGGCCTGGTTAAACAGAGCCCAGGGTCAGTCAGAGTCAGTTAACACCAGTTCCAGTCAGCAAAAAGTTGGGGGGTGCCCAGGGCACAGGATGACTTTGCTACAGGTGGCAAGAAGCGAGGTGGCACCCCATGGTCGGTCGCAAAACCCAAGACTAGGATCCAGGGTGTTGGGAAGCAAGGTGGCACCCCTTGGTCGGTCGTAGGCACCAAGACTAGAATCTAAGGTGCTCAGATGGCATGAAGCGAGGTGGCAACCCTTGGTCGGTCGCAGGACCCGAGACTAGAATCGAAGATGTTCGGGTAGCAAGAAGCGAGGTGGCACCCCTTGGTCAGTCACAGGACCCAAGACAAGAATCCAAGGTGTTGGGATGGCATGAAGCGAGGTGGCACTCCTTGGTCAGTCGCAGAACCCAAGACTAGAATCTAAGGTGTTTGGGTGGCATGAAGCGAGGTGGCAACCCTTGGTCGGTCGCAGGACCAAAGACTAGAATCTAAGGTGTCAGGATATCATGAAGCAAGGTGGAACCCCTTGGTCGGTCGCAGAACCCAAGACTAGAATCTATGGTGTTCAGATGGCATGAAGCATGGTGGTAACCCTTGGTCGGTCACAGGACCCAAGCCTAGAATCTAAGGTGTTGGGATGGCATGAAGGGAGGTCCTTGGTCAGTCGCAGGACCCAAGACTAGAATCTAACATGTTTGGGTAGCATGAAGCAAGGTGACACCCTTTGGTTGGTCACCGGATCCAAGACTAGAATCTAAGGTGTTCGTGTGGCATGAAGCGAGGTGGCAACCCTTGGTCAGTCGCAGAACCCAAGACTAGAATCTAAGGTGTTTGGGTGGCATGAAGCGAGGTGGCATCCCTTGGTCAGTTGCAGGGCCCAAGACTAGAATCCAAGGTTTACAGATGGCATAAAGCGAGGTGGCACCCCTTGGTCGGTCGCAGGACCCAAGACTAGAATCTAAGGTGTTCGGATCGCATGAAGCGAGGTGGCACCCCTTGGTCGGGCCAGGACCCAAGACTAGAATCTAAGGTGTTCGGGTGGCATGAAGCGAGGTGGCAACCCTTGGTCAGTCACAGGACCCAAGACAGGAGTCTAAGGTGTTGGGATGGCATGAAGCGGGTTTGCACCCCTTGGTCGGTCGCAGGACTTAAGACTAGAATCTAAGGTGTTCGGTGGCATGAAGCCAGGTGGCACCCCTTGGTCAGTCGCAGGACCCAAGACTGGAATCTAAGGTGTTCGGGTGCCCTGAAGCCAGGTGGCACCCCTTGGTAAGTCGCAGGACCCAAGCCTAGAATCTTGAGTGTTCAGGTGGCATGAAGCGAGGTGGCACCCCTTGGTCAGTCGCAGGACCCAAGCATAGAATCTAAGGTGTTCAGGTGGCATGAAACGAGGTGGCACCCTGTTGTCAGTCGCAGGACCCAAGACTAGAATCTGAGGCGTTGGGATGGCATGATGGGAGGTGGCACGCTTTGGTCAGTCGCAGGACCCAAGACTAGAATCTAAGGTGTTTGGGTGGCATGAAGCCAGGTGGCACCCCTTGGTCAGTCGCAGGACCCAAAACTAGAATCTAAGGTGTTCGGGTGGCATCAAGCCAGGTGGCACGCTTTGGTCAGTCACAGGACACAAGACTAGAATCTAAGGTGTTCGGGTGGCATGAAGTGAGGTGGCACCCCTTGGTCAGTCGCAGGACCCAAGGCTGGAATCTAAGGTCCTCGGTGGCTAGAAGCGAGGTGGCACCCCTTGGTTGGCGCAGGACCCTAGACTAGAATCTAAGGTGTTTGGATGGCATGAAGCGAGGTGGCACCCCTTGGTCGGTCCAGGAACCAAGACTAGAATCTAAGGTGTTTGGATGGCATGAAGCGAGGGGGCACCCCTTGGTCGGTCGCAGGACCCTAGACTAGAATCAAAGGTGTTCGGGTGGCATGAAGCAAGGTGGCACCCCTTGATCAGTCGCAGGACCCAATACTAGAATCTAAGGGGTTCGGGTGGCATGATGGGAGGTGGCATGCTTTGGTGAGTGGCAGGACCCAAGACTAGAATCTAAGGTGTTCGGGTGGCATGATGGGAGGTGGCACGCTTTGGTGAGTGGCAGGACCCAAGACTAGAATCTAAGGTGTTCGGGTGCCATGAAGCCAGGTGGCACCCCTTGGTCAGTTGCAGGACCCAAGCCTAGAATCTTGAGTGTTCAGGTGGCACGAAGCGAGGTGGCACCCCTTGGTCAGTCGCAGGACCCAAGCCTAGAATCTTGAGTGTTCAGGTGGCATGAAGCGAGGTGGCACCCCTTGGTCAGTCGCAGGACCCAAGCATAGAATCTAAGGTGTTCAGGTGGCATGAAACGAGGTGGCACCCTGTTGTCAGTCGCAGGACCCAAGACTAGAATCTGAGGTGTTGGGATGGCATGATGGGAGGTGGCACGCTTTGGTCAGTCGCAGGACCCAAGACTAGAATCTAAGGTGTTCGGGTGGCATCAAGCCAGGTGGCACGCTTTGGTCAGTCACAGGACACAAGACTAGAATCTAAGGTGTTCGGGTGGCATGAAGTGAGGTGGCACCCCTAGGTCAGTCGCAGGACCAAATATTAGAATCTACGGTGTTTGGGTGGCATGAAGTGAGGTGGCACCCCTTGGTCAGTCGCAGGACCCAAGGCTGGAATCTAAGGTCCTCGATGGCTAGAAGCGAGGTGGCACCCCTTGGTCGGTCGCAGGACCCAAGACTAGAATCTAAGGTGTTCGGGTGCCATGATGCCAGGTGGCACCCCTTGGTTGGCGCAGGACCCTAGACTAGAATCTTGAGTGTTCAGGTGGCATGAAGCGAGGTGGCACCTCTTGGTCAGTCGCAGGACCCAAGCCTAGAATCTTGAGTGTTCAGGTGGCATGAAGCGAGGTGGCACCCCTTGGTCAGTCGCAGGACCCAAGCCTAGAATCTTGAGTGTTCAGGTGGCATGAAGCCAGGTGGCACCCCTTGGTCAGTCGCAGGACCCAAGCATAGAATCTAAGGTGTTCAGGTGGCATGAAGCCAGGTGGCACCCCTTGGTCAGTCTAGGGACCCAAAATTAGAAACTATGGTGTTCGGGTGGCTTGAAGCCAGGTGGCACCCCTTGGTCAGTCGCAGGACCCAAGCCTAGAATCTAAGGTGTTTGGGTGGCATGAAGCGAGGTGACACCCTTTGGTCAGTCACAGGACCCAAGCCTGGAATCTAAGGTGTTTGGATCGCATGAAACGTGGTGGCACCCTGTTGTCAGTCGCAGTACCCAAGACTAGAATCTAAAGTGTTGGGATGGCATGAAGGGAGGTGGCACGCTTTGGTCTGTCACAGGACACAAGACTAGAATCTAAGGTGTTCAGGTGGCATGAAGTGAGGTGGCACCCCTTGGTCAGTCGCAGGACCCAAAATTAGAATCTAAGGTGTTTGGGTGGCATGAAATGAGGTGGCACCCCTTGGTCAGTCGCAGGACCCAAGGCTGGAAACTAATGTTGTCGGGTGGCTAGAAGCGAGGTGGCACCCCTTGGTCAGTCGCAGGACTCAAGCCTAGAATCTAAGGTGTTTGGGTGGCATGTAGCGAGGTGGAATCCCTTGGTCGGTCCAGGAACCAAGACTAGAATCTAAGGTGTTCGGGTGGCATCAAGCCAGGTGGCACGCTTTGATCAGTCACAGGACACAAGACTAGAATCTAAGGTGTTCGGGTGGCATGAAGTGAGGTGGCACCCCTAGGTCAGTCGCAGGACCAAAGATTAGAATCTACGGTGTTTGGGTGGCATGAAGTGAGGTGGCACCCCTTGGTCAGTCGCAGGACCCAAGGCTGGAATCTAAGGTCCTCGGTGGCTAGAAGCGAGGTGGCACCCCTTGGTCGGTCGCAGGACCCAAGACTAGAATCTAAGGTGTTCGGGTGCCATGATGCCAGGTGGCACCCCTTGGTTGGCGCAGGACCTAGACTAGAATCTAAGGTGTTTGGATGGCATGAAGCGAGGTGGCACCCCTTGGTCGGTCCAGGAACGAAGACTAGAATCTAAGGTGTTTGGATGGCATGAAGCGAGGTGGCACCCCTTGGTCGGTCGCAGGACCCTAGACTAGAATCGAAGGTGTTCGGTGGCATGAAGCAAGGTGGCACCCCTTTATCAGTCGCAGGACCCAAGACTAGAATCTAAGGGATTCGGTTGGCATGATGGGAGGTGGCACGCTTTGGTGAGTGGCAGGACCCAAGACTAGAATCTAAGGTGTTCGGTGGCATGATGGGAGGTGGCACGCTTTGGTGAGTGGCAGGACCCAAGACTAGAATCTAAGGTGTTCGGGTGCCATGAAGCCAGGTGGCACCCCTTGGTCGTTCGCAGGACCCAAGCCTAGAATCTTGAGTGTTCAGGTGGCATGAAGCGAGGTGGCACCCCTTGGTCAGTCGCAGGACCCAAGCCTAGAATCTTGAGTGTTCAGGTGGCATGAAGCGAGGTGGCACCTCTTGGTCAGTCGCAGGACCCAAGCATAGAATCCAAGGTGTTCAGGTGGCATGAAACGAGGTGGCACCCTGTTGTCAGTCGCAGGACCCCAGACTAGAATCTGAGGTGTTGGGATGGCATGATGGGAGGTGGCACGCTTTGGTCAGTCGCAGGACCCAAGAATAGAATCTAAGGTGTTTAGGTGGCATGAAGCCAGGTGGCACCCCTTGGTCAGTCGCAGGACCCAAGCCTAGAATCTTGAGTGTTCAGGTGGCATGAAGCGAGGTGGCACCCCTTGGTCAGTCGCAGGACCGAAGCCTAGAATCTTGAGTGTTCAGGTGGCATGAAGCGAGGTGGCACCCCTTGGTCAGTCGCAGGACCCAAGCATAGAATCTAAGGTGTTCAGGTGGCATGAAGCCAGGTGGCACCTCTTGGTCAGTCTAGGGACCCAAGCCTAGAATCTAAGGTGTTTGGGTGGCATGAAGCGAGGTGACACCCTTTGGTCAGTCACAGGACCCAAGCCTGGAATCTAAGGTGTTTGGATCGCATGAAACGTGGTGGCACCCTGTTGTCAGTCGCAGTACCCAAGACTAGAATCTAAAGTGTTGGGATGGCATGAAGGGAGGTGGCACGCTTTGGTCTGTCACAGGACACAAGACTAGAATCTAAGGTGTTCAGGTGGCATGAAGTGAGGTGGCACCCCTTGGTCAGTCGCAGGACCCAAAATTAGAATCTAAGGTGTTTGGGTGGCATGAAATGAGGTGGCACTCCTTGGTCAGTCGCAGGACCCAAGGCTGGAAACTAATGTTGTCGGGTGGCTAGAAGCGAGGTGGCACCCCTTGGTCAGTCGCAGGACTCAAGCCTAGAATCTAAGGTGTTTGGGTGGCATGTAGCGAGGTGGAATCCCTTGGTCGATCCAGGAACCAAGACTAAAATCTAAGGTGTTCGGGAGGCATGAAGCGAGGCGGCACCCCTTGGTCAGTCGCAGGGCCCAAGACTAGAATCTAAGGTGTTCGGATGGCATAGAGCAAGGTGGAACCCCTTGATCAGTCGCCGGACCCAAGACTAGAATCTAAGGTGTTCGGATGGCATGAAGCGAGGTGGCACCCCTTAGTCAGTCCAGGAACCAAGACTAGAATCCAAGGTGTTTGGGTGGCATGTAGCGAGGTGAAATCCCTTGGTCGGTCCAGGAACCAAGACTAAAATCTAAGGTGTTCGGGAGGCATGAAGCGAGGTGGCACCCCTTGGTCAGTCGCAGGGCCCAAGACTAGAATCCAAGGTGTTTGGATGGCAGAAGCGAGGTGGCACCCCTTGGTCGGTCCAGGAACCAAGACTAGAATCTATGGTGTTTGGATAGCAGAAGCGAGGTGGCGCCCCTTTGTCAGTCGCAGTTCAGCCTTTCTCCCTAGGCCAGTTTCTTCTGCCCTTTCCTATAGTCCAGGTATGGGAGTAGGGTCATGTCTCCCACCTCAGCTTCCAGGGCAGTGAACAGGTTCTTTGTTTGCCTCTTTTCCATATTTCCATCACTCACACCAACTCTCAACAAGTAGCTCTTCAACGCAGAGCTGAAAAAGCCCTCCCTCCTCCTCCCACCGCAGAGTTATGAGCTGCCTGCTCGAGGGGGCTGCCAGCTTTCATTAATGACATTTCCAGCAGTCGTGAGTTGTGTGGTCTTTTTGTTTTCACTAAACTGCTTCCACGGCGTGAGGGTACATTTCGCGCCAAGTCGCCAGGCCTCTGGATGACAACATATGTTCATCGTAAACCAAAGCTTGGGCACAACAAGAACATGGGCAACCATGTGCTACCTGACATCTGGGGGCCAGGGCTAGTACCTGGCACTCACTGTATGCCACAGCTTAGCCACTCCTGTGGCATGGCAAAGGCTGAACCACCCAGGCTGACAACAGGCATTCATTCTAAGCTAATGCTGGGCCAAAGGAACTCAGCCACCCATATGTTACCAGGCATGGGTTGGCACCGGACACAATATATGCCAACATTTGGTAACTGCACGAGTACTGGCCACAGCAGAGTCACAAAAGCTGACACGAAACCATCAGAGTAAGCCCCAGCTTGCCCCATCCAGAGATGGGAGCTATGGAAAACCACAAGTCACTAAGGACCTAGTGACCAGAACTGACTCTGCCAGGCATAGTATGCCACAGATTAGCTACAAGGGGGCTTTGCGAAAGGAGAGTCACTAGAGCTGATATGGGACATTCATCGTAACCCACAGCGTGGCTGACACTTGGGTACGAAGCGTGTCGCTAAGAACCTGGGAACACTGAGCAGCAGCAGACCTCGATTGGAAGCTGCAGTTTGGTTACAATGCATATTATAAGAAGAAGTCATCCAGGAGGAACCCAGATCGTGCCCTCAACTTGTATTTCAGTGAGTATGCGAGTTGAAGCAATGGGCACGCTCTACTGGTGCGCCGATTTTTGCTAACCCAGGGAAAGTTCTATTTTAGCACCCTCCTACAGTGGCACTAGAGCCAACATTTTATGCTTTTAGATACAGTCTGCAAAGGCCCTGCTAGGGGTGCGCTGCATGGGTGCATAGTTTGGCCTTGCATTGGCCCTATAGTTGCTAGGGGTGCTCTGCGTAGGTGCATAGTGTGGCCTTGCATTGGCCCTATAGTTACTAGGGGTGCTCTTCATTGGTGCACAGTTTGGCCTTGCAGGTGCCCTATTGTTGCTAGGGGTGCTCTGCGTAGGTGCATAGTTTGGCCTTGCATAGGGGTGCTCTGCGTGGGTGCATAGTTTGGCCTTGCATAGGGGTGCTCTGCGTGTGTGCATAGTTTGGCCTTGCATAGGGGTGCTCTGCGTGGGTGCATAGTTTGGCCTTGCATAGGGGTGCTCTGCGTGGGTGCATAGTTTGGCCTTGCATAGGGGTGCTCTGCGTGGGTGCATAGTTTGGCCTTGCATAGGGGTGCTCTGCGTGGGTGCATAGTTTGGCCATGCATAGGGGTGCTCTGCGTGGGTGCATAGTTTGGTCTTGCATAGGGGTGCTCTGCGTGGGTGCATAGTTTGGCCTTGCATAGGGGTGCTCTTGCGGGCGCATAGTTTGGCCTTGCATAGGGGTGCTCTGCGTGGGTGCATAGTTTGGCCTTGCATAGGGGTGCTCTGCGTGGGTGCATAGTTTGGCCTTGCATAGGGGTGCTCTGCGTGGGTGCATAGTTTGGCCTTGCATAGGGGTGCTCTGCATGGGTGCATAGTTTGGCCTTGCATAGGGGTGCTCTTGCGGGTGCATAGTTTGGCCTTGCATAGGGGTGCTCTGCGTGGGAGCATAGTTTGGCTTTGCATAGGGGTGCTCTGCGTGGGTGCATATTTTGGACTTCTATAGGGGTGCTCTGCGTGTGTGCATAGTTTGTCCTTGCATAGGGGTGCTCTGCGTGGGTGCATAGTTTGGCCTTGCATAGGGGTGCTCTCCGTGGGCGCATAGTTTGGCCTTGCATAGGGGTGCTCTGCGTGGGTGCATAGTTTGGCCTTGCATAGGGGTGCTCTGCGTGGGTGTATAGTTTGGCCTTGCATAGGGGTGCTCTTGTGGGTGCATAGTTTGGCCTTGCAGTGGCTGTTCAGGTAGGGGCACAGTAAGACAGTAGAGGTAAAAGCAGCCTCAGACCCAGGAGAAAGCACCACTTGTGATCATTCCCACCCAGTGCTTTAAGGCTGTGCTCTCCTACGTACAAACTTTATTGAAGCCAACAGAAATCTTTAACTGAGGAAATTCTGTCCATATTTCCAAAACCATCATGTGTAAAATGTGCCTTGCAGTGACCAAGCAGTTTACCTTATGCATTTCACCAGTTTTTTCCAACTCAGTTAATCATTTTAAAAAATCACGAGGATCCCATTTTGATTATTGTTGAGATTCTAACCTGGCTGAGAATATGACAAGGAGCCAGAGATTCACAACTCCCGGTATCAGCAAGATCTCCACTGCCTAAACCTGATCTGTCCTTTCTAGAGCAGCAGGTCACCGTGTGCAATGATCCCCATGCCTGCCGCCATGAGGAATCTGGTAGCTTATATCTCACTTCTAAAAGAAGACTGGAAGCCTTCTTTTACTTACTAACATGAGAATAAGCCGTCTCTCGGAAATTCAGCTTGTCCGATTTAAAGTGGATTCCATCTGCGCTTGGCCATCTTTATACCATACTATCTCGAGTGGATTCCATCTGAGCTTGGCCATCTTTATACCATACTATCTCGAGTGGCTTCCATCTACGCTTGGCCATCTTTATACCATACTATCTCGAGTGGATTCAATCTGCGCTTGGCCATCTTTATACTCTACCATCTCGAATCGATTCCATCAATGCTCGGCCATCTTTATACTCTACCATCTTGAGTGGATTCCATCTATGCTTGGCCATCTTTATACTCTACAATCTCAAGTGGATTCCATCCACGCTTGGCCATCTTTATACTCTACCATCTCGAATCGATTCCATCAATGCTCGGCCATCTTTATACTCTACCATCTTGAGTGGATTCCATCTACGCTTGGCCATCTTTATACCATACTATCTCGAGTGGATTCCATCTGAGCTTGGCCATCTTTATACCATACTCTCAAGTTGATTCCATCTGAGCTTGGCCATCTTTATACTCTACCATCTCGAATCGATTCCATCAATGCTCGGCCATCTTTATACTCTACCATCTTGAGTGGATTCCATCTATGCTTGGCCATCTTTATAGTATACTATCTCGAGTGGATTCCATCTGCGCTTGGCCATCTTTATACTCTACCATCTCGAATCGATTCCATCAATGCTCGGCCATCTTTATACTCTACCATCTCGAATCGGTTCCATCAATGCTCGGCCATTTTTATACTCTACCATCTTGAGTGGATTCCCTCTACCCTTGGCCATCTTTATACCATACTATCTCGAGTGGATTCCATCTACGCTTGGCCATCTTTATACTCTACCATCTCGAATCGATTCCATCAATGCTCGGCCATCTTTATACTCTACCATCTTGAGTGGATTCCATCTATGCTTGGCCATCTTTATACCATACTATCTCGAGTGGATTCCATCTGCGCTTGGCCATCTTTATACCATACTATCTCGAGTGGATTCCATCTGCGCTTGTCCATCTTTATACCATACTATCTCGAGTGGATTCCATCTGCGCTTGGCCATCTTTATACTCTACCATCTCGAATCGATTCCATCAATGCTCGCCCATCTTTATACTCTACCATCTTGAGTGGATTCCATCTATGCTCGGTCATCTTTATACTATACTATCTCGAGTGGATTCCATCTACGCTGGGCCATCTTTATACTCTACCATCTCGAGTGGATTCCATCTACCTTGGCCATCTTTATACCATACTATCTCAAGTAGATTCCATCTACGCTTGGCCATCTTTATGCTCTACTATCTCAAGTGGATCCCATCTACGCTTGGCCGTCTTTATACTCTACTATCTCGAGTGGATTCCATCTGCGCTTCGCCATCTTTATACTCCACTATCTACGAGTGGATTCCATCTAGGCTCAACCATCTTTATACTCTATTATCTCGAGTGGATTCCATCTACGCTTGGCCATCTTTATACTCTACTATCTACGAGTGGATTCCATCTAGGCTCAACCATCTTTACACTGTACTATCTCGAGTGGATTTCATCTACGCTTGGCCATCTTAATACTACACTATCTCAAGTGGATTCCATCTACGCTTGCCCATCGTTGTACTTTATTTCAAGTGGATTCCATTTACGCTTGCCCATCTTTATACTCTTATCTCGAGTGGATTCCATTTACACTTGGCAATCTTTATGCTCTACTATCTTGAGTGGATTCCATCGATGCTTGGCCATCTTTACACTCTACTAGCTCATTATGTCAGTTCTGGCATTTGGCCTCTTCAATAGTCCCAACTATTTCCAAGGATAGATTCAAACTTTAAACTCTTCTTTGAAAATGTCAGTTAGCCACAAAGGGATTTTCTGCAGATGCTGAGAGTTCTTTAATATGGCCTGTTAGAAACCCTGCACACCACGCCTCTCAAGATCCTCTCAGCGAAGATACCATGTCTAGATTGAATAAAACGGGCTAGGGAAGACAAAGAACTTTAGAGTCTGCTCAGTAATGATCAGTTGTTGGGATAGAGATATCCCCTGCACAGTGTATGGGTATGTACCCCAGCCCTGAGTGAACACGCGACACGTAAAGCTGGTATCTCGATGTTTGCTGATCTAACCTAGGCCTGTCCATTGTAAAGCCAAGGTCCAGAACCTGTTCTGTGACCTGGAGGGGCACATCCAACCGGCCCTCTTTTGGGACATGGGGCTCCTGACCATGTCCCAGGTTGTCAACATAAAACAGTGATGAAAACGTACCAAAGTTTTAGGAATAATAGCCCTGAATGTACCTGGGAGTGAGACCTACTATGCTAGCCGCACACCTGTTAAGGTACTGTGTTCATGTAGTGCACAGACCCTTGCTCTGACAGTCTGCCTGTCAAGTGTGTGTATATATTTAGTTTGTGTAGCACATACATGACAGTGAGACTGTGTGCTGTGCCAGTATGCTTCCTGGGACCAGTAGGATCCCTTTCAGATGCCCCTGGTTTATCACAACCCAAGAGGGAGAGTGGACACAGCTTCCTCAGACAGGGGACATGTACTAACTGCATTCCTGAAGCTGGAGGCCCAGCCACTGGAGTGAGGGAGGCTGAAGACAGGGCTTAGGCATTCTATGAGGCTCTATAAGCAAGGGACTGCTCATTGGATTGTCCTGAGCTCTGCTAACTGGGGAATGGTTGGGGACAGGGGGCGCGTCGTCAGATTCTGCTGCTAAAGGTGAGGACGTTTCTATACAAGGACTTCCCTTTTGTCCTCTGTTGATCGCTACTTCTGGAAGCTGATGTCAGCCAGGTGCAGAGTCTCTACATTTCATCTGCCCTTGCTTTTGATACTCCTGCTTGGAGCCAGCATCATCACTACCTGCAGTGAGAGCTATCACCTTGCACAAAGGCTGTATGGGCACTACAGCCAGAACGTGATATTTGAAAGCGAACCACCTCAAACAGATTTCAGTACCTTGTAGAGTGGATCACCATCCACTGTCTGGAACACGAGAAAAAAAGTGGGACACAAACCACCCGCTTTGTTCAGTTCGAAACTGCGTGAGTGGCAAAGACAGGGAGCACTCTGCAGAGTACTTGAACATCTGGTGTGAGATTATGGCTGATGTCTTCATGACATTCAGTCTCCCAGAGGTGAGGGGACGGTACCTGGATTCTGTAACATGCTGGAGAAACTGAGGATCTGCTAGCCCCTACAAGGCTGCCTGCTCAGAGAGGTAAGGAGTTTGACCGGCTTGACAGGAAGACAGTTTGTCCTTATTTCGGGAGAGCAATCAGCGTGGACCAAAATGTGGAAGGTTTTCTTACATGGCTCATGTAGTGGACGGTGTGAGGAAATCTCAAGACTGCCATGTGCCGTTTGGCATATCTGCAATGCTTCCGGTGGGACTAGAGCTGCTGCTATTCACTGTGTGACGTACTGAAGAAGATCATGGTCATCGTTGTAGCAGAGGGCCTATCCCACAGCGTGGATGCTGCAAGTGCCCAAGACACAGCAAACACAGAGATGATGGACGGAGCGCTGAAACTTTTCAGACACTCACCCCCAGTCACAGATCTGGGATGAATCCAGTATCCTTCTTTAGCTCACTCTGCCACCCCAGTTCAGACCCAGCCAAATTTCAGCACTCCTTCCATCATCATTTTGTGCATGCTATGTTTGCCCTAAGTGGCCAAGGATATGCTGAGACGTGGATCCCTTGCTCCCTGTGCCATTGGTTTTAAGCAAGCCTGGCTGATGAGGGGTGTTACCCCGAAACCGGTCCCAGGATGCTTGTTTCCGGTCAGGGGAGGACCTGACCTGGCAGTTCGGGCTGGACTGCTCCTATAAGTAACAGGGTCAAGACAGATTTTCATAAGGCAAAAGGGGAGAGGAGTTGGTCTAATGGCTAGGGCGGCCGACTTCGAATCTGGGGAACTGGGTTTGAGTCTCGGCAAGGACGCTGAACATCCTATGATTCCAGGCAAATCACTTAATCTCCACGTGCCTAACAAGAATTAATGTGTCCTCATGTAACGCAACTGGTGCTATGTAAAGCGCTTTGATACCAGATACCTTCGGGTCAAGTTTGTTCTATATAAAACTCCCCCCAAAAAATAAAAAACATAAGGCTGGTCCAAAGTGTGGTAGCATAGTGAGCAAAAGGACGGTGGATTAAACCCAGATCTGGGACTGGGGTGAGTGGTTGAAAAGTTTTAGCATTCCGTCCATCATCTTGCTGTGTTTGCAGTGCCCAAGACACACCAACCGACAGCCAGGTCAGCTGCACTGTGAACCGAGTGGCTCCAGTGAACAGTGAGGCTACCGTCCGAGGTGCCATGCCACCTCCAAGCACTCCTGCGGTGCGAAACAGAAAAGTGCGCCAACTTGAGCTTTTACAGCTGCATCGCCTGCAGGGCCGTGACACGGGCCTTAAAGAAAACGACTGAGAATGTATTTTTAGCAAGTTGATGTTAGCACTGATAGCATTGGATTATTCGTGCTACCAGTTTTTAAAAAACATCTGTGGCTTCCTTCACGTATTGATCTTTTGTGGGTAAGGGGAGGCGGGCAGAGAGATCGATGCAGTTTAAGTTGTTGGTGTCTTTGATCAGAGCTTTAAGCCTTTTGAGTTAGTCAAGGATTGTGGTTCTGGTACAGGACAAAGGGAATGAAGTGGAGAACAAGCAGCCATTCAGATAGGATGGGGTCTTCAGCTTGAAGGACATCCATGTTGGCTTTGATGAGGTCTAGTTTATGCCCCTTGGATGTGAGTGGGTTGGGGGGGAAGTGTTGTACTATGTCCTTCTTGAGAAGGAAGGAGGGGGACACCAGCAAGGGAATCTATAGGGTTAATGCTGCGAAGTTTCAAACGTTCTTGCTGGCCGCAGTCAGCAGGCGGTGACGCGTTTCGTGCACTCTTCTTCAAAGGGCTGCTGTGACCCAGAGGATGGTAGATGGTGTTTAACCGAGGTGAGGTGAATGGAATAGATAACTTTCTGTATCGATAAGATGAAATGGTAAGGGTCTAAACAGCCATGCACCCCATGTGTCCAAAAGAGCAAGGAAAGAGAGACTATAATGGTATAGAGAACAGTCTTTAAAAAGCCACTGCTGTGATTAAGAGTGTTGAAAACCTGCAAAGCACTAAAGATACTCAAGAAACCAAAAACAACAGGCTATGTCCGTCTTATTGCAAACATAGAAACATTTTTTTAAAATGTTTGCCGCTGCTGGCCGCAGTGGGGAAGGAGTGCAGAGAAAGCAGCAAATGAAAGCCTTCAGCAGGGAGAGCCGAGCAGAGGGCATGGAGGGTGGCTCCCTGGAGGGGGTGGTGGTCGCACATTGAATCTTCAGCCCCCTTGGGGGGCCTGCAGTTGAGGGGCTGCCAATAGAGCCCTGTTTGTTTCCCAGCTGACGCGGTGTCTAGAATCACCTTCATTCAAGGGGGGGCTCTGCGAGCCTGAAAACAGGAGATTTATGAGCAGCAACAGAACCGCAGAAGCAAAAGGGGCTTAAATCATAAGATTGGAAGGCAGCTGCCCTGCTGAGGCGCCATGGAAAAAGAGCATCACAGGGACCACACAGGAAACACCCATCGAGGGCCACAGCAGGAGAAGTTACACCTGAAAGGGGGTCCGTGCATGAAGCACTAGATAGTTAGTATTGTAGAAGATGAACCTACTACAGTTTTACAGAACTTCTGAGGGGCATGAATGCCCCCACCAGCGCCGGGACGCCCCCCTGCAGTGCTCTGCCAATGGTCAATCAGCTGGACTTGTTGAAAGGTGTCAGCAGGGACCCAGGTTTTAGGATGGAGCCCCTGGTGCGAAGCAACGAGTCACGAATCCATCTCCATCAGCGAGAGAGGAAGTGACGAGGCTGCTGGTAACGGATGTGGAAGTGACAAGGCTGCTGGTGACGGATGTGAAACAGACACAAGTGCGCCTGGCAATGCAACACAACCCTTGTCCCTGTCAGACAGGAAACAAAGAGGTAGGTCTGAGGCTGCATAGACTTGCGTCACTGGACTGCACACCATCACCCTAGCTCCAGAAGACAGTTAGGACCCATGGGACAGCAGAGGTCTTTCAAACTTTAAACAGCAGGACTGCTGCCCAGGGGCAGGCCGCACCCACTGCATGTCTAATGCCCGAGCTGGCATCCAATCCTGCTGCCCTGGGGCAGGCCGCACCCACTGCATGTCTAATGCCTGAGCTGGCATCCAATCCTGCTGCCCTGGGGCAAGCCGCACCCACTGCATGTCTAATGCCCGAGCTGGCATCCAATCCTGCTGCCCTGGGGCAGGCCGCACCCACTGCATGTCTAATGCTCGAGCTGGCATCCAATCCTGCTGCCCAGGGGCAGGCCGCACCCACTGCATGTCTAATGCCCGAGCTGGCATCCAATCCTGCTGCCCAGGAGCAGGCCGCACCCACTGCATGTCTAATACCCGAGCTGGCACCCAATCCTGCTGCCCAGGGGCAGGCCGCACCCACTGCATGTTTAATGCCCGAGCTGGCATCCAATCCTGCTGCCCTGGGGCAGGCCGCACCCACTGCATATCTAATGCCCGAGCTGGCATCCAATCCTGCTGCCCTGGGGCAAGCCGCACCCACTGCATGTCTAATGCCCGAGCTGACATCCAATCCTGCGGCCCTGGGACAGGCCGCACCCACTGCATGTCTAATACCCGAGCTGGCATCCAATCCTGCTGCCCTGGGACAGGCCGCACCCACTGCATGTCTAATGCCCGAGCTGGCATCCAATCCTGCTGCCCTGGGACAGGCCGCACCCACTGCATGTCTAATGCCCGAGCTGGCATCCAATTCTGCTGCCCAGGGGCAGGCCGCACCCACTGCATGTCTAATGCCCGAGCTGGCACGCAATCCTGCTGCCCTGGGGCAGGTCGCACCCACTGCATGTCTAATGCCCGAGCTGGCATCCAATCCTGCTGCCCTGGGGCAGGCCGCACCCACTGCATGTCTAATGCCCGAGCTGGCATCCAAACCTCCTGCCCTGGGGCAAGCCGCACCCACTGCATGTCTAATGCCCGAGCTGGCATCCAATCCTGCTGCCCAGGGGCAGGCCGCACCCACTGCATGTCTAATGCCCGAGCTGGCATCCAATCCTGCTGCCCTGGGACAGGCCGCACCCACTGCATGTCTAATACCCGAGCTGGCATCCAATCCTGCTGCCCTGGGACAGGCCGCACCCACTGCATGTCTAATGCCCGAGCTGGCATCCAATCCTGCTGCCCTGGGACAGGCCGCACCCACTGCATGTCTAATGCCCGAGCTGGCACCCAATCCTGCTGCCCTGGGGCAGGTCGCACCCACTGCATGTCTAATGCCCGAGCTGGCATCCAATCCTGCTGCCCAGGGGCAGGCCGCACCCACTGCATGTCTAATGCCCGAGCTGGCACGCAATCCTGCTGCCCTGGGGCAGGTCGCACCCACTGCATGTCTAATGCCCGAGCTGGCATCCAATCCTGCTGCCCTGGGGCAGGTCGCACCCACTGCATGTCTAATGCCCGAGCTGGCATCCAATCCTGCTGCCCTGGGACAGGCCGCACCCACTGCATGTCTAATGCCCGAGCTGGCACCCAATCCTGCTGCCCAGGGACAGGCCGCACCCACTGCATGTCTAATACCCGAGCTGGCATCCAATCCCGCTGCCCAGGAGCAGGCCGCACCCACTGCATGTCTAATGCCCGAGCTGGCACCCAATCCTGCTGCCCAGGGGCAGGCCGCACACACTGCACGTCTAATGCCCGAGCTGGCATCCAATCCTGCTACCCTGGGGCAGGCCGCACCCACTGCATGTCTAATGCCCGAGCTGGCATCCAATCCTCCTGCCCTGGGGCAAGCCGCACCCACTGCATGTCTAATGCCCGAGCTGGCATCCAATCCTGCTGCCCTGGGACAGGCCGCACCCACTGCATGTCTAATACCCGAGCTGGCATCCAATCCTGCTGCCCTGGGACAGGCCGCACCCACTGCATGTCTAATGCCCGAGCTGGCATCCAATCCTGCTGCCCAGGGACAGGCCGCGCCCACTGCATGTCTAATGCCCGAGCTGGCACCCAATCCCGCTGCCCAGGGACAGGCCGCACCCACTGCATGTCTAATGCCCGAGCTGGCATTCAATCCTGTCCCTGGCATTTAATCCAGCTGCCCAGGGACAGGCCGCACCCACCGCATGTCTAATGTCCGAGCTGGCATCCAATCCTGCTGCCCAGGGACAGGCCGCACCCACCGCATGTCTATTGCCCGAGCTGGCACCCAATCCCGCTGCCCAGGGACAGGCCGCACCCACTGCATGTCTAATGCTCGAGCTGGCATCCAATCCTGCTGCCCAGGGACAGGCCGCACCCACCGCATGTCTAATGCCCGAGCTGTCCTCTGGGACTAGAAGAGGAGGCCCAGAGCAATGAGTGTCCGAGGCAGGTCTTTTCAACATCAGCTAGTAGTGAGCAGCAATGAGGTGCAATTTTTATTGCTGAAAATGGCTACATATATGAGGAAGACTGACATCATGCGCGCTAAGACAGTTTTACACAACCCTCGGTGCAACGGGCAGATAGAGTGCACAAATAGTCGAGTGAAAGAAACATTAAATTAGCTCAAGTTGGTTAAGTCCCTGTCACGTTAATACTGTGGTCGCGTCGTCAGTTTACTGCGGCACATAACAGGATACCACTTGGAAGCCTGGTTTTGGACTGCTGAAACAAATTTCCTGAGGCACAAATTCTCACGTGTTGTTTGTACCCAAAATGCCTTTTTGCTTCCTACTTTCTTCCCATGCACTTCTATGAAGATATTATATTATATGGTATAGACTCTGGAGATTCTCAGGATTGTGTCCACCTATCTGGCAGATGAACTGGGATCTGATTAAAAACCTTCTCATGATGACTTCCAGTCTGTCTTGAGGGTAGGCCTCCTCTTTGGTGATTTGCAATCACTCTTAAGCTCGTTTACAACTGGGTCAAGTCTGCAGGCATGAATTCCAAGAAGTACCACTTCTTGTGGGCTGAATTCTGCTGCGCCTCTCTCCACAACATCTGCATCATTTGAACTTCTCTCTTATTTTATTTTTTTGGTATATATATATATTTTTTTAGAGTGAACTAGACCCAAGGATATCAGGTATCAGAGCGCTTTACATGCGCACCAGCTTCGTTACAGATGGACACATTCATTTTTGTTGGGCACTGGGAGATTAAGTGATTTGCCCAGATTCACAGGATGTTGAGCGTCGTTGCCGAGACTCGAAACCGGTTCCCGAGTTTCGAGGACGACCGCTCTAGCCGTAAGGCTACATCCTCTTACATGTCTTAAAGAAGCACCACTGGCTTCCTCTCCTGGAACATACATTTACATCAGTCTGCTTTATTTACAAGGCGATCCCACCAACAGACGTGACTCATTGACCATAAAACAAAATAATGATACATGCTTCTTGTCTCAGTCAATAGCACAAGCCTCCCAGGTCCCCTCCCCTGAGGCAGCCCCCTCACTCCTGATCAGCATCGTCTTCACCTATCTCCTCCACTCTTGATGGCCTCTCTCCCTGATGCTGTGCTTGAAACGATGGATAGCCCTCAGGGCCTACACAAATGTGGTCTTCCGCTGGTCATACTCCGGCTAGGATCCACCAATGTGCCACACGGCCTCTGTCTTAGCATCTCTCTCCAGCAGGACTTGGCATGTGATTCCATGGCCTCTGTAAAGGGCTCCCCCAACCTCAGGCCTAAGGTGGCCCTTCGTGAAACCGCCACAAAACAAAGAATGCATGAGATCCACGCAAAGAAAACGGGCAACAGCTGAACATGAAATGCTGCAAGGCAGCAGAGGGACAGAGGGAGGCATGATCCTCAATGGGACAGGGTTCTGACCCAACCCGACCTCAAACCCCATCCGGGCCATAATCAAAACAAAGGCAATTGTAGGCTTTAGAGTTCATGAGTTGTGATATTGTCTCACTGCAAACTGTTCATTTGACCTTAGACAAGCATGCACTGTCTTAACTAACCTAGCGCCTGACCCAAGAAAGTGGGTTATTTTGGTAGCGGGGGTAAAGAAAACATCAATAAGACTATAGAATAAACACCATTCTAACAGGTTTATACATAAAGCCGTGGAGATGACATGGGATGAGCCAGCATTCACACCATAATGTAGCCATGACAGACCCCATGGAGCAGTCCCACCTTCATAATGGAGAATTGGGATAAGCCAAGCGCACACACCATACCGTAGCTACAACACACCTGAAAGGGAGTACCTACTTTGATGTAGTCGAGGAGGTTCTGGTACTCAATGTAGTTTCCCCCTCCAACGACGAAGACAATCGCCTGCAGGGAATGAAAAAAACAGATCAGGGGCAAATAAGTAGAGAAACCAGGCAGCCACCGCCAAGATTGGGCAACCTCTAAACTCCATTCCCAGGGAAAGACCTTATGTGTGAGTGCCCAGAGACAAGAGTTAGGGCCAACTATTGCTTTCACACCACCATGGCAGAAGTGGGCATTAGGTGAGTGAGCGATCTTGGCTATTACTGTTTAATTATTTGGGGGTTGCCCTCGCCAGCCCCCCAATCTGGAATAGTGGAGGCTCAAGGTACGTAATCTCTTTTGGTCTGCCTCGGTTCTCGCCACAAAAGGATCCTTTTCTCACTTACCAAACCACAAACAGAACATAGAAATACATTGTTTTTGAGTACCTTAGGTGCTGTACTGGGTATGGTGTGCTGAGAGAGAAATTAGAAGCCGGAAGCTTTCCCCATTTGCTGTTTTCCTTTTACCTGCATTACCGGATCAGTGGTTCTAACCACAGCTGTAAGAGTGGTCTTTGGGCTGGGGTCAAGACTGGGATTCAGCACTAGACTCTGCTATTGGATTCCTACCAGGCTTGTTTTGGTTGGGCACTTGGTGGTGCTGTGGCCGGCTTCTGGTGTTTCCATATGTGAACCAGTATTACTGGGACGATAACTCAGGGAGTAAAAAACCGTACCGCTGACATCTACTATAAGGAACGTGAATCCTGCGAAGGCAAGGACATCCGACTGAGGTTGGTAAATTGGGTAACACTGAATTGAGTAGTGACACATATTATTTGCAGCCATTGAAAACAACAATGCTGCTTTATAAAGCTTTATAAAACCAAGTCCTAACAAATATGGTTTATACCAATCAAATTTTTTTTAACCAATAAAACATATAGAAAGTATACTGAATGAATTGACACAAGAGAATAACTAAATGTATTAGTATTTTCTGTAGCTCAGCAATTCTTGGCATCTAGTGTTTGTAAATATATTTGCCCACTGCTTTTACAAACCACTGGTCGTTTCCCACTAAAAGCGAAATCTTTGCTTCTGAGAGTGCCAAAATGCTAACTGCAAAACAACGTTCCCAGAAACTTCCTCAGACAAGCGGTTTCCAGACACCAATTGAGTCCCCATTGGTCCCATGTCTGGGTGACCAGCTTTGTTCTGCCTCTTTCGTTCCTCTTGAGTCCCTTGGTGAGGCCAGGAGTAATCTTTCTGTACTGCATGAAATGCCACTGACACATGGAGCACATACAGGCAGGAATGTGCGAGGGGAAACCTCATGAAAGGGAGCCTGAAAAGGAGGCTAGTGGGCTCAGGGATATTACCCCTTAGAGAAGAGAATAGGACTGTCCACTCTGAACCCGGGGCGCCGAAGAAGCCAAACCACCGGCACTAAGTGAATTGATCAAGAGATGTTAAGTAAACCGAATAAGAGGTGTGGAGTAAACTGCACAAGACGCACTGAGTAAACCGAACAAGGGGTGTTGAGTAAACCGAATGAAAGGTGTTGAGTAAATCTAGTGAAAGGCGTTGAGCAAACTGAACGAGAGGCGTCAAGTAAACCAAACAAGAGGCATCAAGTTAACAGAATGAGAGGCATCACGTAAACTGAATAAGACATCACGTAAACTGAATAAGACATCAAGTAAACTGAACAAGCCGTCAAATAAATCGAACGAGACGTCAAGTAAACAGAATGAAAGGCATCAAGTAAATTGAATGATAGGCGTCAAGTAAACTGAACAATAGGTGTCAAGTAAACTGAATGAAAGGCGTCAAGTAAACAGAATTACAGGCATCCATTACACTGAACGATAGGCATCAAGTAAACAGAACAAGAGGCATCTAGTAAACTGAACGAGAAGCATAAAGTAAACAGAATGAGAGGCATCAAGTAAATCAAACAAGAAGAATCAAATAAACCGAACGAGAGGCATCAAGCAAACTGAACGAGAGACATCAAGTAAACTGAACAAGAGGCATCAAGTAAACTAACAAGACGTCAAACAAACAGAATGAGGGGCATCAAGTAAAGAGAACGAGAGACATCAAGTAAACCAGAACGAGAGGTATCAAGTAAACTGAACGCCAGGCATCAACCAAACTGAACGACAGGCATCAAGCAAACTGAACGAGAGACATCAAGTTAACTGAACAAGAGGCATCAAGAAAACTAACAAGACGTCAAACAAACAGAATGAGGGGCATCAAGTAAAGAGAACGAGAGACATCAAGTAAACCAGAACGAGAGTTATCAAGTAAACTGAACGCCAGGCATCAACCAAACTGAACGACAGGCATCAAGTAAACTGTACAAGAGGCATCAAGCAAACTGAACGAAAGACATCCAGTAAACTGAACGAGAGGCATCAAGTAAACAGAACGAGAAGCATCAAGTAAACAGAACGAGAGGCCTCAAGTGAGAGGCATCAAGTAAACAGAACTAAAGGCATCATGTAAACTGAACGAGAGGCGTCAAGCAAACCGAACGAGAAGCGTCAAACAAACCGAAGGAGAAGCATCAAACAAACTGAACGAGAGGCATCAAACAAACTGAACGAGAGGCATCAAGCAAACTGAACGAAAGGCATCAAGCAAACTGAACGAAAGGCATCGAGCAAACTGAACGAGAGGCGTCAAGTAAACTGAATGAGAGGCGTCAAGTAAACTGAACGAGAGGCATCAAGTAAACTGAACGAGAGGCATCAAGTAAACTGAACGAGAGGCATCAAGTAAACTGAATTAGAGGCATCAAGTAAACTGAACGAGAGGCATCAAGTAAACTGAATGAGAGGCATGAAGTAAACTGAACGAGAGGCATCAAGCAAACTGAACGAGAGGCATCAAGCAAACTGAACGAGAGGCATCAAGTAAACTGAACGAAAGGCATCAAGCAAACTGAATGAGAGGCATCAAGTAAACTGAACGAGAGGCATTAAGTAAACTGAACGAGAGGCATTAAGTAAACTGAACGAGAGGCACCAAGTAAACTGAACGAGAGGCACCAAGTAAACTGAACGAGAGGCATCAAGTAAACTGAACGAGAGGCATCAAGTAAACTGAATGAGAGGCATCAAGTAAACTGAATGAGAGGCATCAAGTAAACTGAACGAGAGGCATCAAGTAAACTGAATTAGAGGCGTTGAGTAGACTGAAACAGAGGCATTGAGTAAACGGAATGAGAGGCATTGAGAAAACTAAATGAGAGGAGTTGAGAAAACCAAACGAGAAGCATGAAGTAAACTGCATGAGTTGACCGAACGAGGGGCATTAAGCAGAATGAAAAAAGTGTGTTGAGCAGACCAAACGAGAGGCGTTAAGCAGACCAAACAAGGGGTGTTAAGTAGACCAAAAGATGGGTGTTAAGTAGACCAAAAGTGGGCGTTAACCAGTCCTAAACTAGTGGCATTAAGCATAACGAACAAGGGGCGTCGGATAGACCAAACCAGGGGCATTGAGTTGACTGAACCAGGAGAGAAAAGTAGACCAGACCAGGGGCATTGAATGAACCGAACTAGGGGCTTCATATGAACCAAATCAGGAGCATTGAGGGAGCCAAACATAGAGAGTCAAACAAACCAAAACAGGAGATAAATGTGATCCAAATCATGACATAAGAGCAAACTGGGTGCTGACTGAACCAACCCTTGAGCCCAGCCTGAACTGAGCTTAGAGTAAAGTGAACTGAACTGGGGAGCAACGTAAACTGAACCAAGGACACAAAGTGAATGGAATTAGAAGCACAAAGTGAACCAAACCAGTGGAATCAAGTTACCTTGACCAGATCCAAGATTGAATTTAAATGTGGGGTATACAGTGAAATTAATCGGGGTGCAGTGTGAACTTAACAAAGTAACAGAATGAACTGAACCAGAGCTGCAGAGTTAACTTAACACAGTCACACAATAAGCAGACGGAGGTGCACAGCACGGACTGAACTAATGACATAGTTTGAAATGACCTAGAAGAATAGTGAGAACTGCACAAGTGACGAAGACTGAACTGCGAAAGGAATTTGGAGACATCAGCAGCAGAGGCATAGTGTGGACTGAATCAGAGGCAGTGAGTGAACTGAACCAAATGCAGTGGGTGACCTGAAGCAGGGCACAGTTTAAACTGAGACAGAGATAGAGTGAACTGAATCAGAGGCATATGGTGAACTAAACCAGGAACAAAGAGTTAACTGAGAAGGAAGAGTGAACTGCACCAGGCGCGTAGAGAGAAATGAACCAGGGGCATATAGTGGACTGGATAAGGTACTGAGTGCAATGGAATAGGTTCAGAGAGTGAATTGGTCCAGAGAGGGAACTTGATCAGGGACGTAGAGTGAGTTTGATCAAGGACATAGAGTGAACAGGACCAGAGATGCAGAGCAAACTGGATTACCAATGTAGACTGAACTGGACCAGTGACAAAGTGAAATTAGGTAGAGGCATAGGCTGAACCAGGAACACAAAATCTACAAAGAATGGAGAGTAAAATAAACAAGAGATGTAGAATAAAATGAACCAAGTACATAGACTATAAAATAAACCAGAGGCATAGAATGAACTGACACAGAACCACAGAGTGAACAGCACCAGAACCTTCAGTCAACCTAACGAGGAGCTCAGATTGACATGAAACAGAGGCACAGAGTGATGAGAAGAAATACATAATTTGAATTGAACAGCACCACAGGGCGAATTGGACCAGGGACGAAAAGTGAGCTGAAGCAGGCATGAAAAGTGAACTGAGGCAGACATAAAAAGTGAACCGAAGCATTGATAAAAAGTGAACTGAAGCGGAGACACAAGGTGATGAAAGTATCAGTGAGGGGGACTAAGAGAGAAGTTCCAGGGACCAAGAGTGAATTCATTCAAGGATGAATAATGAACTGAACCACAGACCAAGGAACATGGAGCAAAATGATCCAGAGGCATAGAGTGAACTGAATCAAAGGCAAAGAGTGAACTGAATCAAAGGCATAGAGTGAACCGAATCAAGGATGTAGAGTGAACTGAATCAAAGGCATAGAGTGAATTGAATCAAAGGGCAAAGAGTGAACTGAATCAAAGGCAAAGAGTGAACTGAATCAAAGGCATAGAGTGAACTGAATCAAGGGCAAAGTGTGAACTTAATCAAAGGCATAGAGTGAACTGAATCAAGGGCAAAGAGTGAACTGAATCAAAGGCATAGAGTGAACTGAATCAAGGGCAAAGAGTAAGCTGAATAAAAGGCAAAGAGTGAACTGAATCAAAGGCAAAGAGTGAACTGAATCAAAGGCATAGAGTGAATTGAATCAAAGGGCAAAGAGTGAACTGAATCAAAGGCAAAGAGTGAACTGAATCAAAGGCATAGAGTGAACTGAATCAAAGGCATAGAGTGAACTGAATCAAAGGCATAGAGTGAACTGAATCAAAGGCATAGAGTGAATTGAATCAAAGGGCAAAGAGTGAACTGAATCAAAGGCAAAGAGTGAACTGAATCAAAGGCAAAGAGTGAACTGAATCAAGGGCATAGAGTGAACTGAATCAAGGGCAAAGTGTGAACTTAATCAAAGGCATAGAGTGAACTGAATCAAGGACAAAGAGTGAACTGAATCAAAGGCATAGAGTGAACTGAATCAAAGGCATAGAGTGAACTGAATCAAGGGCAAAGAGTAAGCTGAATAAAAGGCAAAGAGTGAACTGAATCAAAGGCAAAGAGTGAACTGAATCAAGGGAAAAGTGTGAACTGAATCAAAGGCATAGAGTGAACTGAATCAAAGGCATAGAGTGAACTGAATCAAGGGCAAAGAGTGAACTGAATCAAGGGAAAAGAGTGAACTGAATCAAAGGCATAGAGTGAACTGAATCAAAGGCATAGAGTGAACTGAATCAAGGGCAAAGAGTAAACTGAATAAAAGGCAAAGAGTGAACTGAATCAAGGGCAAAGAGTGAACTGAATCAAGGGAAAAGAGTGAACTGAATCAAAGGCAAAGAGTGCACTGAATCAAGGGCAAAGCGTGAACTGAATAAAAGGCAAAGAGTGGACTGAATCAAAGGCATAGAGTGCACTGAATCAAGGGCAAAGAGTGAACTGAATCAAAGGCATAGAGTGCACTGAATCAAGGGCAAAGAGTGAACTGAATCAAAGGCAAAGAGTGCACTGAATCAAGGGCAAAGCGTGAACTGAATAAAAGGCAAAGAGTGGACTGAATCAAAGGCATAGAGTGCACTGAATCAAGGGCAAAGAGTGAACTGAATCAAAGGCAAAGAGTGCACTGAATCAAGGGCAAAGCGTGAACTGAATAAAAGGCAAAGAGTGGACTGAATCAAAGGCATAGAGTGCACTGAATCAAGGGCAAAGAGTGAACTGAATAAAAGGCAAAGAGTGAACTGAATCAAGGGCAAAGAGTGAACTGAATCAAGGGCAAAGAGTGAACTGAATCAAGGGAAAAGAGTGAACTGAATCAAAGGCATAGAGTGAACCGAATCAAGGATGTAGAGTGAACTGAATCAAAGGCATAGAGTGAACCGAATCAAAGGCAAAGAGTGAATTGAATCAAAGGTATAGAGTGGACTGAATCAAAGGCATAGAGTGAACTGAATCAAGGGCAAAGAGTAAACTGAATAAAAGGCAAAGAGTGAACTGAATCAAGGGCAAAGAGTGAACTGAATAAAAGGCAAAGAGTGAACTGAATCAAGGGCAAAGAGTGAACTGAATCAAGGGCAAAGAGCAAACTGAATAAAAGGCAAAGAGTGAACTGAATCAAGAGCAAAGAGTGAACTGAATCAAAGGCATAGAGTGAACTGAATCAAGGGCATAGAGTGAACTGAATCAAAGGCATAGAGTGAACTGAATCAAAGGCATAGAGTGAACTGAATCATGGGCAAAGAGTAAACTGAATAAAAGGCAAAGAGTAAACTGAATCAAGGGCATAGAGTGAACTGAATCAAGGGCAAAGAGTGAACTGAATCAAGGGCAAAGAGTAAACTGAATAAAAGGCAAAGAGTGAACTGAATCAAGGGCATAGAGTGAACTGAATCAAGGGCATAGAGTGAACTGAATCAAGGGAAAAGAGTGAACTGAATCAAGGGAAAAGAGTGAACTGAATCAAAGGCATAGAGTGCACTGAATCAAGGGCAAAGAGTGAACTGAATAAAAGGCAAAGAGTGAACTGAATCAAGGGCAAAGAGTGAACTGAATCAAGGGCATAGAGTGAACTGAATCAAGGGCATAGAGTGAACTGAATCAAGGGCAAAGAGTGAACTGAATCAAGGGAAAAGAGTGAACTGAATCAAAGGCATAGAGTGCACTGAATCAAGGGCAAAGAGTGAACTGAATAAAAGGCAAAGAGTGAACTGAATCAAGGGCAAAGAGTGAACTGAATCAAGGGCAAAGAGTGAACTGAATCAAGGGCAAAGAGTGAACTGAATCAAGAGCAAAGAGTGAACTGAATCAAAGGCATAGAGTGAACTGAATAAAAGGCAAAGAGTGAACTGAATAAAAGGCAAAGAGTGAACTGAATCAAGGGCAAAGAGTGAACTGAATCAAGGGCAAAGAGCAAACTGAATAAAAGGCAAAGAGTGAACTGAATCAAGAGCAAAGAGTGAACTGAATCAAAGGCATAGAGTGAACTGAATCAAAGGCATAGAGTGAACTGAATCATGGGCAAAGAGTAAACTGAATAAAAGGCAAAGAGTAAACTGAATCAAAGGCATAGAGTGAACTGAATCAAGGGCAAAGAGTGAACTGAATCAAGGGCAAAGAGTAAACTGAATAAAAGGCAAAGAGTGAACTGAATCAAGGGCATAGAGTGAACTGAATCAAGGGCATAGAGTGAACTGAATCAAGGGAAAAGAGTGAACTGAATCAAGGGAAAAGAGTGAACTGAATCAAAGGCATAGAGTGCACTGAATCAAGGGCAAAGAGTGAACTGAATAAAAGGCAAAGAGTGAACTGAATCAAGGGCAAAGAGTGAACTGAATCAAAGGCATAGAGTGAACTGAATCAAGGGCATAGAGTGAACTGAATCAAGGGCAAAGAGTGAACTGAATCAAGGGAAAAGAGTGAACTGAATCAAAGGCATAGAGTGCACTGAATCAAGGGCAAAGAGTGAACTGAATAAAAGGCAAAGAGTGAACTGAATCAAGGGCAAAGAGTGAACTGAATCAAGGGCAAAGAGCGAACTGAATCAAGGGCAAAGAGTGAACTGAATCAAGAGCAAAGAGTGAACTGAATCAAAGGCATAGAGTGAACTGAATAAAAGGCAAAGAGTGAACTGAATCAAGAGCAAAGAGTGAACTGAATCAAAGGCATAGAGTGAACTGAATCAAAGGCATAGAGTGAACTGAATCATGGGCAAAGAGTAAACTGAATAAAAGGCAAAGAGTGAACTGAATCAAAGGCATAGAGTGGACTGAATCAAAGGCAAAGAGTGAACTGAATCAAGGGCAAAGAGTGAACTGAATCAAGGGCATAGAGTGAACTGAATCAAGGGCATAGAGTGAACTGAATCAAGGGAAAAGAGTGAACTGAATCAAAGGCATAGAGTGCACTGAATCAAGGGAAAGGTGTGAAGTGAATCAAAGGCATAGAGTGAACCGAATCAAAGGCATAGAGTGAACTGAATCAAGGGCAAAGAGTGAACTGAATAAAAGGCAAAGAGTGAACTGAATCAAGGGCAAAGAGTGAACTGAATCAAAGGCATAGAGTGAACTGAATCAAAGGCATAGAGTGAACTGAATCAAGGGCAAAGAGTGAACTGAATAAAAGGCAAAGAGTGAACTGAATCAAAGGCATAGAGTGAACTGAATCAAGGGCAAAGAGTGAACTGAATAAAAGGCAAAGAGTGAACTGAATCAAAGGCATAGAGTGAACTGAATCAAGGGCAAAGAGTGAACTGAATAAAAGGCAAAGAGTGAACTGAACCAAGGGCAAAGAGTGAACTGAATCAAGGGCAAAGAGTGAACTGAATCAAGGGCAAAGAGTGAACTGAATCAAGAGCAAAGAGTGAACTGAATCAAAGGCATAGAGTGAACTGAATCAAAGGCATAGAGTGAACTGAATCAAAGGCATAGAGTGAACTGAATCAAAGGCAAAGAGTGAACTGAATCAAAGGCAAAGAGTGAACTGAATCAAGGGCAAAGAGTGAACTGAATCAAAGGCATAGAGTGAACTGAATCAAAGGCAAAGAGTGAACTGAATCAAAGGCATAGAGTGGACTGAATCAAAGGCAAAGAGTGAACTGAATCAAGGTCATAGAGTGAACTGAATCAAGGGCAAAGAGTGAACTGAATCAAAGGCATAGAGTGGACTGAATCAAAGGCAAAGAGTGAACTGAATCAAAGGCATAGAGTGGACTGAATCAAAGGCAAAGAGTGAACTGAATCAAAGGCAAAGAGTGGACTGAATCAAGGGCATAGAGTGAACTGAATCAAGGATGTAGAGTGAACTGAACCAAGGATGTAGAGTAAACTGAATAAAAGGCATAGAGTGAAATTACTCAAGGATGGAAAACAAACTGAACCAAGAACACAGACTGAACTGGACCAAATACATAGCTTGAACTGGATCAGGAACAGATTGAAAAGAATCAGAAGCATATTGTGAACTGAACAACGGATGAAGTATGAAGGGACCCAAGGCGGAAGAGTGAACTTCAGCAGTGATGTAAAGTGAACTGGACCCGGGATCAGAGATATACAGTGAAATTAATCAGAAGCTTCGGATAAACTGAACCAGAGACGTAGAGTAAATGAATCAAAGGCATGGAGTGAACAGACCAGGGACGCAGAGTGGCCCCAATGTCCTCCAAGGCTTGCATTTCTCAGGGAGCCAGCATTTGAACCAGACAGTGACGTTAAGGCCTTCAGGTTTACAGTATGATTCCTCCAGCCACACACATAAATGGGGGAGGGATTATTTCTCTGGCAGAGGGATCGGTATTCAGAGAAGGAGGCTCCACACTCCTTTAAACAGAGATGGATAATGTCCTGGTCACAGCAAACAGCTTTGTTGGTTGACACGTCACCTATAAATAACCAATGGGAAGCCATGTTGGTCCAATGTGGAGCTGCCACATGACCCTTTGTTGCGGAAGTATTAAGTGCATTCCTCACAAAACATCCTTGCAATCTTTGGGGCAATGGCAAGCTCACACACATTTCTCATAGGCCACCAATCTGAAGGAATGTGCCCAGAAGCTCAGCACACAGAAGATTCATCTTCATCACATGACATATCTGCTGAGCTTTCTTTGAACACCAGCAGCATCCCATTTGAGACACCCTCCAGTAACAGAATAAGAGTCAGTATGTCACAAGGTTGGGCGCCTCCATTAACGGCTGAAGAGCGTGAGCCGTCAGCACACTGGGCACCTCCAATAATCATCAGAGTCTCCAATTTGTCAGTGTGCTGGGATCCTCCATTAACCGAAAAACAGCCAGAACTGACAACACTTTTGGAGCCTCCATTAACCAACGAAGAGCCAGATGTATAAGCGGGTTGCAAATCTCCATTAACTGACTAAGAAGCTGGTCTGCCAGCATGTTGGGAGCCAGCATCAAACGGCGAAGAGCCAGGTCTGCCAGCACGTAGGGAGCCTCTGTTAATAGGCGAAGAGACAGATCTGCCAGCACCTTGGAAGCCTCGGTTCACTGGCTAAGAGGCAGGTCGGCAGCGCTTTGGGAGCCGGCATTGCACGATGAAGAGCCAGGTCTGCCAGCATGTTAGGAGCCTCCAATTAGGAGCAATAATAAGGTGATGGGTAAGAATTAGCGGTAAAATAAATACAGTTTTTATATGCGATCTTGACAGACTAAAGCCTCCCAATCCTTAGATTGATTATTGATCAAGTGGCAGGCGAAATGCCGGTACGCCTGCAAAGACTCTTGATAAAGAGCAGTGTAGCAGCAGCCTGAAGGTGTAGTGCCCGAGTGTTGCCCTAGAAGCCAAGATCACAGCCACTCCTGAAACCGATCATAAACTGTTCTTGTTTACAAATAAATATCCAAAGAAGGTGATGGACAGTTCCTCCAAGTCCTGTCATGACCTTCAGAAGGTGGAGAGGGCTTAGGTGAGACCTGGTAAGTGCAGAGCCTTTAAAATAGTTGGATCATCAAGAGGACATTTATACAGCTAGTGCACTTTGTTTCTGGAAGGCCTGGGTTCCATCAGGGATCTCAAGCATTTGAGTGTGTCTGATGTACAGGTACTTCAAGATCATGATATAATTTAAGGTTTCAATCATTCGACAAATCACCTGTGATGGTCTCAAGGTGCTGTACTATCCACCACTTCAGATGGATTTAAGGCTGAGTTGGCCTTGGAGTGTATTTGACCCTTTAACTTGCAGATGTAAGTGATGAATGTTTGATTTCCCGAGCCATCCTGCTGACATGATGATGAACACCTATTCCTTGAGGGACATTCTTTTAGGAGCTGGTTAGCTTGCGTACACCTTTAGGGCATATACCTGGCTGTCCCAATAAACAGTCCTCCCAGGAGAATCCAGCAATCTGTGCGTGATAATAAGGTGTGAAAGTTTGTTATGTTATTGAATAGCTGTTACTGCAAGTGATGCTTCACAATGCTCCTAAAACCTTTGGTGACTTCACATCAAGTGTGAGATGTAGACCTTTATTTACCTGAGGTACATTACCTTCTTGCCACAGGAGGAACCATTGCTCACTGAACCATTCTAAACAATAAAACCACATCTGTGACTCAGCCATTAGTGGGATACAAGCAGAGAATCTCACAGTGATAAGGGACATCCTATGGTTTGGGCACAAACCTCAGTAAAGGAACCTAGGCAGCGCAGCTCACTCAAATTATATTTATAGGAAATACTTAATATCAGGCGACAGGCGATTCCTGGTCATACATTATGTCCTAGATTTAAAGCGTATGGAGCTTTACATATTTAGTGAAAATACTTAATATTAGGGGAATCCCGGTCAGACATTCTGGCAGTGACTAGAAGGCCAAAGGCACTGGTCCAAGTGAGCCTGCTAAAAGCACTAGAGATGTGTTTTAAGCTATGAGGGAATTCCTGTGAGCTATTATACCTGCCCTCCTGTCCTGGTTTATGTCTCACACAGCTTTGTGAAGGTATCCGCTGAACCCCTGTTCTTGGAGACCACAGTGCTGTTAAAAACACCTATAGTCTCTCAGCCTTTCACGGTAGATGTCAAATCAAGTGCGTTAGTTAAAGAATGTCCCAGGTTATGTCTCCTTGTAAATCTGGTATAAAGAGATGGTGTTCGGCTTTGGGACTCTCTCTCTCTGGTCCACACACTGGTCACCTTGTGCTTCGATGGCTGTGCTAGGTGTCTCTGGAAAGACCACTGCTGTGCCCCGGGAAAGGCAAGGTGGCGCCCAGGTGTGTTCATGGAACCCATCTCCAGAATTAACTTTCGATCACTCTTTATACTAAACACATTCGCCCATCCTTTGGCCTCTTGGTACTGTTGGGATCTCAGAGGTGTAGAATTAAGGTGTGAACGCTGTGGGGGTCTATCCGGGGAAGAAGCGCCCTAGGACCGTTCTCCTGGTCAGACTGGGTGATGTGGTTTGCAAGGTGTAGGGGTTTTCCATGACAGCTCCACAGGGGGGAGGTGGAATGTGTCATTTACCACTAAGGAGTTGCCTCCACAGACTGTGTTCTAATGTGGTAGGGCATTCTGTATTCCCCTAGGGGTAAAATCGAGGTAAGGACTAAGAAATAACTCGAACCTGAAGCCCACAGCTCTTCCCCCAGAGGTAGAACACACTTCCTTAGGTCCAGCTGTTGTTTACAAGCAAGGTGATGATAATGGGGTGTTTCTTCTCCATAGAGGGAGATAGTGTCTGGGTGCTGAATTAGCAGCTATGGAGCCAGAAGACCAGGGTCTGATACCGGCTTCCCTACTTGGAGATGCTGTTTGAACCTCGACAATAAACATACATACTTGCTTCCGTTACCGGAGCTGCCCCCATTCGACAGCGCCCAGAAGGGGAGCACAGTGGAGGAGATGCTCAGCCGAGGTGCAGATGGAGGGTGCAAGGGAAGTGCTAAGGCCCAGGTGCTTGGAGACAGTATGTGAGAATCCTGAAAACGCCACACACCCAGCAAAGCACACTTGTACAGATAGACATGTGATCGTCCAGCGCCTAGACCACAAGTACCAGGCCAACACTGCACTTGCAGCTCATGCGTGGGAGGAGGAAAGCAGTAAAGCAGTGATCACTTTCATAAACTGTGGCCAGTTATTGGCAAGAGCATTAAGGAGTATTATGGGCACGCCGATATGGGGTTAGTGGAGGCGCAGGCAGGTGGAGGGGACGGTAACTAGGCAGAAGGGTTAACAAGGAGGCAACAGGGCCAGCAAATGGATGGAGGAGACACAGCTGGGGGTGGAGAATCTGGAAGGGACACAATATAGTGTGGTCAGCTGGTAGCGGAACCCGCAGCCTGGTGGGGGCTCAGAGGGCAGGTGGAGGGGAGAGCAGGTAGATGGAGGGGGCAACATTCAGATGAAGAGGAAGAACAAGAAGGTGGGGGGAAAGCTGGCAGGTGGGGGCAGAAGGCAATAGAAGGGGCAGCAGGCAGGGAAAGGGTCAGGAGTTAGAGGGAAAGGTCAGTAGCAGGCATGGGAAAAGGTCAAGTAGCAGGTGGGGGGAGGGTCAGCACCAGACAGGGGGAAGGGTCAGCACCAGGCAGGGGGGAAGGGTCAGCACCAGGAAGGGGGGAAGGGTCAGCACCAGGCAGGGGGGAAGGGTCAGCAACAGGCAGGGGGGAAGGTTTAGCACCAGACAGGGGGGAAGGATCAGCACCAGGCAGGGGGAGGGGTCAGCACCAGGCAGGGGGAGGGGCCAGCACCAGGCAAGGGGGAGGGGCCAGCACCAGGCAGGGGGGAGGGGCCAGCACCAGGCAGGGGGGAGGGGCCAGAACCAGGCAGGGGGAGGGGCCAGCACCAGGCAGGGGGGAGGGGCCAGCACCAGGCAGGGGGGAGGGGCCAGCACCAGGCAGGGGGGAACGGTCAGCAACAGGCAGTGGGGAAGGGTCAGCAACAGGCAGTGGGGAAGGGTCAGCAACAGGCAGTGGGGAAGGGTCAGCAACAGGCAGTGGGGAAAGCTCAGCAACAGGCAGTGGGGAAGGCTCAGCAACAGGCAGTGGGGAAGGTGAACAGCAGGAGGGTGAAAGGTTCAGCAGTGGGGAAGGTCAACAGCAGCCAGTGGGGAAGGTCAACATCAGGAGGGCGAAAGGTCAACAGCAGGAGGGTGAAAGGTTCAGCAGCAGGCGGGGGGGGCAGTAGGCAAAGAGTAACGTCAGCATGTGGAGGGGGCAGCCTGCACCACACAGGGTCTTTAGCAGCAGGAGGGGGAAGAGGAGAAACACAGACAGTTACTGGTTCTCTGCATAATCGAATGCAGGATGTAGGGATGATGATGCAGAGACTAAGATAGAAGAGCGGGGACGACACTAGAGGCACCCCTTCTTCCGGCCACTGCAACCATGATCCCACAAGACAAACATAAGAGGGAACATTCCAAAGCCACCAGGCCTGGCCTGGCCTCCTCTTACCTCCTGGAATGGATTCTTGTTCCTTGGGACCGAGCTGCAATAAAACAAAGACAAGTCAAGAGAATCTGCCTTCATGATGTAACACTCATGTATCTGACAACGCCTGGTATGTTGTGCGGCTAGTGTTGATGTCTTGTTGTGTTATGGTGTGGTGTCCCCAACATCTCTGCTCGAACCACAGGTATCTTACAATTCTCTGTCTGATGGTCTCTATCCAAACTGAGGTCAAAAGCAAGGTAAATGGTGAGCTTTTTGTCCAATCGGATTCCCAATTCAGATTCCTTTTTCACACCGCGCTTGGCAATGAGAGGATATACCGTATATTAATGGTCCCCTTCGCTGGGTATTCTTAAAAATACACTGGATGGATTTGCACCAAAAAAGGCTTTCCAATTTTCTTGCACAAGGTGATGACATTCGTCAATTGGTTTTTATTGTGGAGACAAGCAAATATTCCCCAGTGGGTTTTTATGAGAAAATGGGGTGTATTATATGGTGTGATTGTGCGACCTCACTGTGCAATACACTCACCAAACCCCTTTAGAACCCTTAGGGTTTGTTTGTAAAACCTTCAGCTCAACCCCTGGGTAGCTACTGCTATGAGCAGCAAGGCTTACACCAACGAGCAAATGTAAAGCATTTAAACACCCGTGTGGCTTCCTGGCGAACATAAGAGTGACCTACACATACGCCGGGGGAGTCTGGCTCGGCCATAAGAGTGACCTACACATACACCGGGGGAGTCTGGCGCTGCCATAAGAGTGACTTACACATACACCGGGGGAGTCTGACTTACACGTGTCCCACCCAGGATGGCACAACCAGTGCTCCCATCTTTGTGGGGACCCTCTCACTTACTTGCCGAGTACAGTTACTAGGGACTTACAAGTACGTTAGCTCAGACAATTGGGTACAAGCCTATTCAACATATCAGTTTAAGGTTAAGGGCACAGACACTGAGGTCTGGATAGTGTACTCTTAGAGTAAAAAAAAACAGTAGTAGAAGCCCCAAACCCTGGGGGTGACTATACAAACAGAGGCATTTCCTTACAGTTTTAAATAGTAAAAGTAACTTATGCGACTTTCTGGGCAAATATTTACATAAGCGACCATAGTTGGATCAAAGTTCTTATTCGAAGGGTTCAGGCAGGTTCTCAAATACAAAATAACCTTCACCTAGATATCTTTACATTTCTACCTTTTTTTTAATGTTGAACCAAAATTCACCAAATAAGCAAATTACAGAATGCAAAAAGCTCCTACGTGCTTGTAGAATTCTGTGAACTTTCTTTCAGAAAAGCCTATAGGGACCTGAACCACATTTTTTGCCCCTCCCAGGTACACCCATCCGACCAGTTACTTTGTTTCTGCACACTAAACACTTTTCTTTGGCGCTTTATGGAGACTAGCTAAACAAAGAGTGCCTTTCCTACGGACAAATTGTGTTTGTAAATGTAAATGTGTTTGTATTTATATAGCGCCTTCTATCCTGAGGTCTCGTAGCGCTGAATTCATACCGCTGTGGAACCCTTCCTGGCTTTCCTGTGAAATGTCCACTCCTGGGCACCCCCAAGGTGAAGCCAGGCATCCAAGCGCTGCTGGGGCTGTTGTGGAGATTAACCAATAATGCCCAGAGTCACAGAGTGGGACCCATGATTGGAATAGGCACAGAGGCAAGAATTATCAGGCCCGGGGAAATTGTGTCCAAAGGCTGCCGAGGCGGGAATTGCACCCTGGTCCCGGGCCAGACCTCTGCATCAGGGTCTGCCGCTCTAACCATTGAGCCACGCTTCTCATGCTTCTCCACTCCTATGTCACGAAGCAGAGTCGCCATGTTCTAGGTCATCTGGCTATTACTAGCACTCTGTAGCACCCTACATTTCACTGAAATGCCAGCTCTGTCTTTGTTCCTTCACTGCAGAGGCAGCTACATAGGTCAGGTTAGTTACAGTTAGCATTGGACCAATGGACCCACCTAGGCTACGCATTCTTTTGCCCCCAGCAACCTCATAGAACCAACTAAGTCTATGAGGAACAGGTTACCTTTGGTGAAGTTCATTCTAGAGTATGTAACCACTGTAGACCTGCTCCATACCCACTCCTGCAGATTCTTCACCGTACGAATATCCCCAAGCACCAGACTGGATCCGAAAAATTCAAAGCCGTGCTCCTGTGCACTGACAGCAAGTGCTCTATGTCCCCTGGGCACCGTGGTGCTATAGAAGGAGCCACAGATGCTCGTGCAGCCCCTTCTGTAATACCGATAGCGCTGGCGCGCATTCAGCTCCAATGCTTTCTTGAGAGGGCGTTCCCTCACTTGTATGGGGACATAGCCCCATGCACATGAGGGAACCTATTTGCCTCTGCATCCGTACCCTACTAAGGATGCAGGCGCAGAGGTAAAGAGGCCTTAGAGGCACGCTGTTAGCACGCCCCCTTAGGGCAGACATCTGGAGAGGGGAAAGAGGGCCCATGGACCCCTCTGCAGGCGGGTGCAGTCACTCACTGCACCTGCCTGCATGGGGTCACTGTCCACTCTTTAAAGTGCAGGCGGCTCGCAACCATGTAGCGGCTTGTAAGCATCCGCTCCGCCTTTCACTAAATGCGCTGCCCTCCTGGGCAAGCACGAATTCGCTGGTATCCTGGGGCAGTGCATTTATGGAGTGACTGGCACAGTGCAACGTGTGAGTCATTTGGGGCCAGGAACCCGTTACAGCGATTCTACCCTTACATCGACACAGGACCAACATATGTTGAAAACGTAGGACCTGGGATAATATATTATACAGGGCACAGTGTGCCAGCTTGCACCATGGCGCACCTAGCACAGACCCGGGATAGTGCGCACTATTATCATGAATGCACTGCCCCGAGAGAAGCTGCGGTCTCATGCCTGCTCTGGGGGCAGCGCATTCAGTACTGCCGCTCTTTGTTTCAAAGGACAGGTGGCATCTGCCTGCACTTTAAAGAGAGACCTGAGATCCAGCGAATGGCTGCACCCACTTGCAGGAGGATGTATGAGGGGTCGTATCTTTCCCCCCTCCAGAGGGATGTTCTTGTAACGCATTGTCAGTGCACCTCCTAAGGGCCTGTTTGCCTCTGCACCTGCATCCGTCAGGAGCAACACACACTGAAGTCAAGTGACGGGAAATATTTCACGGTCCGATATAGTCGCCTAGAAATACAAGTGACTCATGGGACACATAGGCCGATTACCTCCTCTACAATTCTCTCAAATAGCTCATCTTAGTGCCTTCGGAGCTTTGATGTTGGGAATCCGTAGTCCAATCTTTGATTTCTTGAAGGACTAGGATGTACTTTTGCATGTAATGTGACCAACCACCTTCACCAGACATGTACACAAGTGCTATTTCCACCTTACACACTTCTCTAGACAAGCAGGCCGGGCCATGTCTGTGACTGCAAGCGCTCTTTGGTCCATCAACCATCTGAGCCTCCCTTCCAACCACCCACCCTTATAAGCGTCCCTTTGAGCATCGGTCATTAAAGCCTCCCTTCCAACCACCGACCCTTATAAGCGTCCCTTTGAGCATCGGTCATTAAAGCCTCGCTTCCAACCACCGACACTTATAAGCGTCCCTTTGAGCATCGGTTATTAAAGCCTCCCTTTCAACCACCCACCCTTATCAGCGTCCCTTTGAGCATCGGTCATTAAAGCCTCCCTTCCAACCACCGACCCTTATAAGCGTCCCTTGGAGCATCGACCATTAAAGCCTCCCTTTCAACCACCGACCCTTATCAGCGTCCCTTTGAGCATCGGTCATTAAAGCCTCCCTTCCAACCACCGACCCTTATAAGCGTTCCTTGGAGCATCGACCATTGAAGCTTCCCTTCCAACCACCCACCCTTATAAGCGTCCCTTTGAGCATCGACCATTAAAGCCTCCCTTTCAACCACCGACCCTTAAAGCATTCCTTGGAGCATCGACCATTGAAGCTTCCCTTCCAACCACCGACCCTTATAAGCGTTCCTTGGAGCATCGACCATTGAAGCCTCCCTTCCAACCACGACCCTTATAAGCGTCCCTTTGAGCATCGGTCATTAAAGCCTCCCTTTCAACCACCCACCCTTATCAGCGTCCCTTTGAGCATCGGTCATTAAAGCCTCCCTTTCAACCACCAGCACTTATAAGCGTTCCTTGGAGCATCGACCATTAAAGCTTCCCTTCCAACCACCCACTCTTATAAGCGTCCCTTTGAGCATCGGTCATTAAAGCCTCCCTTTCAACCACCCACCCTTATCAGCGTCCCTTTGAGCATCGGTCATTAAAGCCTCCCTTCCAACCACCCACCCTTATCAGCGTCCCTTTGAGCATCGGTCATTAAAGCCTCCCTTCCAACCACCCACCCTTATCAGCGTCCCTTTGAGCATCGGTCATTAAAGCCTCCCTTTCAACCACCCACCCTTATCAGCGTCCCTTTGAGCATCGGTCATTAAAGCCTCCCTTTCAACCACCAACACTTATAAGCGTTCCTTGGAGCATCGACGATTGAAGCTTCCCTTCCAACCACCGACACTTATAAGCGTTCCTTGGAGCATCGACCATTAAAGCCTCCCTTCCAACCACCCACTCTTATAAGCGTCCCTTGGATCATCGACCATTAAAGCCTCCCTTTCAACCACCCACCCTTATCAGCGTCCCTTTGAGCATCGGTCATTAAAGCCTCCCTTTCAACCACCAGCACTTATAAGCGTTCCTTGGAGCATCGACCATTAAAGCTTCCCTTCCAACCACCCACTCTTATAAGCGTCCCTTTGAGCATCGGTCATTAAAGCCTCCCTTTCAACCACCCACCCTTATCAGCGTCCCTTTGAGCATCGGTCATTAAAGCCTCCCTTTCAACCACCAGCACTTATAAGCGTTCCTTGGAGCACCGACCATTAAAGCTTCCCTTCCAACCACCCACTCTTATAAGCGTCCCTTTGAGCATCGGTCATTAAAGCCTCCCTTTCAACCACCCACCCTTATCAGCGTCCCTTTGAGCATCGGTCATTAAAGCCTCCCTTTCAACCACCAACACTTATAAGCGTTCCTTGGAGCATCGACGATTGAAGCTTCCCTTCCAACCACCGACACTTATAAGCGTTCCTTGGAGCATCGACCATTAAAGCCTCCCTTCCAACCACCCACCCGTATAAGCGTTCCTTGAAGCAACGGCCATTAAAGACTCCCTTCCAAACACCCACCCTTATAAGCGTCCCTTTGAGCATCGGTCATTAAAGCCTCCCTTTCAACCACCCACCCTTATCAGCGTCCCTTTGAGCATCGGTCATTAAAGCCTCCCTTTCAACCACCAGAACTTATAAGCGTTCCTTGGAGCATCGACCATTAAAGCTTCCCTTCCAACCACCCACTCTTATAAGCGTCCCTTTGAGCATCGGTCATTAAAGCCTCCCTTTCAACCACCCACCCTTATCAGCGTCCCTTTGAGCATCGGTCATTAAAGCCTCCCTTTCAACCACCAGCACTTATAAGCGTTCCTTGGAGCATCGACCATTAAAGCTTCCCTTCCAACCACCCACCCTTATAAGCGTCCCTTTGAGCATCGGTCATTAAAGCCTCCCTTTCAACCACCCACCCTTATCAGCGTCCCTTTGAGCATCGGTCATTAAAGCCTCCCTTTCAACCACCAACACTTATAAGCGTTCCTTGGAGCATCGACGATTGAAGCTTCCCTTCCAACCACCGACACTTATAAGCGTTCCTTGGAGCATCGACCATTAAAGCTTCCCTTCCAACCACTGACCCTTATAAGCGTTCCTTGGAGCATCGACCATTAAAGCCTCCCTTCCAACCACGACCCTTATAAGCGTTCCTTGGAGCATCGACCATTAAAGCCTCCCTTCCAACCACGACCCTTATAAGCGTTCCTTGGAGCATCGACCATTAAAGCCTCCCTTTCAACCACCCACTCTTATAAGCGTCCCTTTGAGCATCGGTCATTAAAGCCTCCCTTCCAACCACCAGCACTTATAAGAGTTCCTTGGAGCATCGACCATTAAAGCCTCCCTTCCAACCACGACCCTTATAAGCGTTCCTTGGAGCATCAACCATTAAAGCCTCCCTTCCAACCACCGACCCTAATAAGCGTTCCTTGGAGCATCATCGGCCATTAAAGCCTCCCTTCCAACCACCCACTCTTATAAGCGTCCCTTTGAGCATCGGTCATTAAAGCCTCCCTTCCAACCACTGACCCTTAAAGCGTTCCTTGGAGCATCGACCATTGAAACTTCCCTTCCAACCACCGACCCTTATAAGCGTCCCTTTGAGCATTGGTCATTAAAGCCTCCCTTCCAACCACTGACCCTTAAAGCGTTCCTTGGAGCATCGACCATTGAAACTTCCCTTCCAACCACCGACCCTTATAAGCGTCCCTTTGAGCATCGGTCATTAAAGCCTCCCTTCCAACCACTGACCCTTAAAGCGTTCCTTGGAGCATCGAACATTAAAGCCTCCCTTTCAACCACCCACCCTTATAAGCGTCCCTTTGAGCATCGGTCATTAAAGCCTCCCTTCCAACCACTGACCCTTATAAGCGTCCCTTTGAGCATCGGTCATTAAAGCCTCCCTTCCAACCACCAGCACTTATAAGCGTTCCTTGGAGCATCGACCATTAAAGCCTCCCTTACAACCACCCACCCTTATAAGCGTCCCTTGGAGCATCGACCATTAAAGCCTCCCTTCCAACCACCAGCACTTATAAGCGTTCCTTGGAGCATCGACCATTGAAGCTTCCCTTCCAACCACCGACCCTTATAAGCGTTCCTTGGAGCATCGACCATTAAAGCCTCCCTTTCAACCACCCACCCTTATAAGCGTCCCTTTGAGCATCGGTCATTAAAGCCTCCCTTCCAACCACCAGCACTTATAAGCGCTCCTTGGAGCATCGACCATTAAAGCCTCCCTTCCAACCACGACCCTTATAAGCGTTCCTTGGAGCATCGACCATTAAAGCCTCCCTTCCAACCACCGACCCTTAAAGCGTTCCTTGGAGCATCGGCCATTAAAGCCTCCCTTCCAACCACCCACCCTTATAAGCGTCCCTTTGAGCATCGACCATTAAAGCCTCCCTTCCAACCACTGACCCTTAAAGCATTCCTTGGAGCATCGACCACTGAAGCTTCCCTTCCAACCACCGACCCTTATAAGCGTTCCTTGGAGCATCGACCATTAAAGCCTCCCTTTCAACCACCCACCCTTATAAGCGTCCCTTTGAGCATCGGTCATTAAAGCCTCCCTTCCAACCACTGACCCTTAAAGCATTCCTTGGAGCATCGACCACTGAAGCTTCCCTTCCAACCACCGACCCTTATAAGCGTTCCTTGGAGCATCGACCATTAAAGCCTCCCTTCCAACCACCAACACTTATAAGCGTTCCTTGGAGCACCGACCATTAAAGCCTCCCTTCCAACCACCCACCCTTATAAGCGTCCCTTTGAGCATCGGTCATTAAAGCCTCCCTTCCAACCACCGACCCTTATAAGCGTTCCTTGGAGCATCGACCATTGAAGCTTCCCTTCCAACCACCGACCCTTATAAGCGTTCCTAGGAGCATCGACCATTTAAGCTTCCCTTCCAACCAACCACCCTTAAAAGCGTTCCATGGAGCATCGGCCATTAGGGCCTCCCTTCCAACCACCCACCCTTATAAGCGCTCCTTGGAGCATCGACCATTAAAGACTCCCTTCCACCCATTGACCCTTAAAGCGTTCCTTGGAGCATCGACCATTAAAGCCTCCCTTCCAACCACCCACCCATATAAGTGTTCCTTGGAGCATTGACAATTAAAGCCTCCCTTCCAACCACCCACCCTTATAAGCGCTCCTTCGAGCATCAACCATTCAAGTCTTCCTTTCCAACTACACATGTAATCTCTGGCTAAAAACTTTCGGACAAGGCAGAAAGCACTCCAGGACCGCACTGGTGATTAAAAAGTATACCAACAACAATCACTAACAAGAACGAATGCTCTGGTGTTTACAGAGAGCACACGTGCCAGTTTAAAACCCTTGTCTGAATAAGTAGCCTTGGAGCGCGAAGGCTTTTATCATCCTAGCACTGGGTTTGGAGTGGGTATGCAGCAGGTCTGGAGTGGGTATGGAGCAGGTCTGCAGCGGGTATGGAGCAGGTCTGCAGTGGGTATGGAGCAGGTCTGCAGTGGGTGTGGAGCAGGTCTGCAGTGGATATGGCGCAGGTCTGGAGTGGGTATGGAGCAGGTCTGCAGTGGGTATGGAGCAGGTCTGCAGTGGTTATGGACAGGTCTGCAATGGGTGTGGAGCAGGTCTGCAGTGGGTATGGCGCAGGTCTGGAGTGGGTATGGAGCAGGTCTGCAGTGGGTATGGAGCAGGTCTGGAGTGGGTATGGAGCAGGTCTGGAGTGGGTACGGAGCAGGTCTGCAGTGGGTACGGAGCAGGTCTGCAGTGGGTATGGAGCAGGTCTGCAGTGGGTGTGGAGCAGGTCTGCAGTGGGTATGGAGCAGGTCTGCAGTGGGTATGGAGCAGGTCTGCAGTGGGTGTGGAGCAGGTCTGCAGTGGGTGTGGAGCAGGTCTGCAGTGGGTATGGAGCAGGTCTGCAGTGGGTATGGAGCAGGTCTGCAGTGGGTATGGCGCAGGTCTGGAGTGGGTATGGCGCAGGTCTGGAGTGGGTATGGAGCAGGTCTGGATTGGGAATGGACAGGTCTGGAGTGGGTATAGAGCAGGTCTGGAGTGGGTATGGAGCAGGTCTGGAGTGGGTATGGAGCAGGTCTGGAGTGAGTATGGAGCAGGTCTGAAGTGGGTATGGAGCAGGTCTGCAGTGGGTATGGAGCAGGTCTGGAGTGGGTATGGAGCAGGTCTGGAGTGGGTATGGAGCAGGTCTGCAGTGGGTATGGAGCAGGTCTGGAGTGGGTATGGACAGGTCTGGAGTGGGTATGGAGTAAGGTCTGAGTGGGTATGGAGCAGGTCTGGAGTGGGTATGGAGCAGGTCTGGAGTGTGTATGGAGCAGGTCTGCATTGGGTATGGACAAGTATGGAGTGGGTATGGACAGGTCTGCAGTGGGTATGAACAGGTCTGCAATGGGTATGGAGCAGGTCTGCAGTGGGTATGGACAGGTATGGAGTGGATATGGAGCAGGTCTGGAGTGGGTATGGAGCAGGTCTGCAGTGGGTACGGAGCAGGTCTGGAGTGGGTACGGAGCAGGTCTGGAGTGGGTACGGAGCAGGTCTGGAGTGGGTATGGAGCAGGTCTGCAGTGGGTATGGACAGGTCTGGAGTGGGTATGGAGCAGGTCTGGAGTGGGTATGGAGCAGGTTTGGAGTGGGTATGGAGCAGGTCTGGAGTGGGTATGGACAGGTCTGGAGTGGGTATGGAGCAGGTCTGGAGTGGGTATGGAGCAGGTCTGGAGTGGGTATGGAGCAGGTCTGGAGTGGGCATGGAGCAGGTCTGGAGTGGGTACGGAGCAGGTCTGGAGTGGGTAAGGAGCAGGTCTGCAGTGGGTATGGAGCAGGTCTGCAGTGGGTATGGAGCAGGTCTGGAGTGGGTATGGAGCAGGTCTGGAGTGGGTATGGACAGGTCTGGAGTGGGTATGGAGTAAGGTCTGGAGTGGGTATGGAGTAAGGTCTGGAGTGTGTATGGAGCAGGTCTGCATTGGGTATGGAGCAGGTCTGGAGTGGGTATGGAGCAGGTCTGGAGTGGGTACGGAGCAGGTCTGCAGTGGGTATGGAGCAGGTCTGGAGTGGGTATGGAGCAGGTCTGGAGTGGGTATGGACAGGTCTGGAGTGGGTATGGAGCAGGTCTGGAGTGTGTATGGAGCAGGTCTGCATTGGGTATGGACAAGTATGGAGTGGGTATGGACAGGTCTGCAGTGGGTATGAACAGGTCTGCAGTGGGTATGGAGCAGGTCTGCAGTGGGTATGGACAGGTATGGAGTGGATATGGAGCAGGTCTGGAGTGGGTATGGAGCAGGTCTGCAGTGGGTACGGAGCAGGTCTCTAGTGGGTACAGAGCAGGTCTGGAGTGGGTACGGAGCAGGTCCGGAGTGAGTATAGAGTAGGTCTGGAGTGGGTATGGAGCAGGTCTGCAAAGGGTATGGAGCAGGTCTGGAGTGGGTATGGAGCATGTCTGGAGTGGGTATGGAGCAGGTCTGGAGTGGGTATGGAGCAGGTCTGGAGTGGGTATGGACAGGTCTGGAGTGGGTATGGACAGGTCTGGAGTGGGTATGGAGCAGGTCTGGAGTGGGTATGGAGCAGGTCTGCAGTGGGAATGGAGCAGGTCTGCAGTGGGTATGGAGCAGGTCTGGAGTGGATATGGAGCAGGTCTGCAGTGGGTATGGAGCAGGTCTGCAGTGGGTATGGAGCAGGTCTGCAGTGGGTACGGAGCAGGTCTGAAGTGGGTATGGAGCAGGTCTGGAGTGGGTATGGAGCCGGTGTAGAGTGGGTATGGAGCAGGTCTGCAGTGGGTATGGAGCCGGTGTAGAGTGGGTATGGAGCAGGTCTGCAGTGGGTATGGAGCAGGTCTGGAGTGGGTATGGAGCAGGTCTGGAGTGGGTATGGAGCAGGTCTGGAGTGGGTATGGAGCAGGTCTGCAGTGGGTATGGAGCAGGTCTGCAGTGGGTACGGAGCAGGTCTGGAGTGGGTACGGAGCAGGTCTGGAGTGGGTATGGAGCAGGTCTGAAGTGGGTATGGAGCAGGTCTGGAGTGGGTATGGAGCAGGTCTGGAGTGGGTATGGAGCAGGTCTGGAGTGGGCATGGAGCAGGTCTGGAGTGGGTATGGAGCCGGTGTAGAGTGGGTATGGACAGTTCTGGATTGGGTATGGAGCCGGTGTAGAGTGGGTATGGAGCCGGTGTAGAGTGGGTCTGGAGTGGGTATGGAGCAGGTCTGGAGTGGGTATGGAGCAGGTCTGGAGTGGGTATGGAGCAGGTTTGGAGTGGGTATGGAGCAGGTCCGGAGTGGGTATGGTACAGGTCCGGAGTGGGTATGGAGCAGGTCTTGAGTGGGTATGGAGCAGGTCTGCAGTGGGTATGGAGCAGGTTTGGAGTGGGTATGGAGCAGGTTTGGAGTGGGTATGGACAGGTCTGGAGTGGGTAAGGTGCAGGTCTGGAGTGGGTAAGGTGCAGGTCTGGAGTGGGTATGGAGCAGGTCTTGAGTGGGTATGGAGCAGGTCTGCAGTGGGTATGGAGCAGGTCTGCAGTGGGTATGGAGCAGGTCTGGAGTGGGTATGGAGCAGGTCTAGAGTGGGTATGGACAGGTCTGGAGTGGGTATGGACAGGTCTGGAGTGGGTATGGAGCAGGTCCGGAGTGAGTATAGAGCAGGTCTGGAGTGGGTATGGAGCAGGTCTGCAAAGGGTATGGAGCAGGTCTGGAGTGGGTATGGAGCATGTCTGGAGTGGGTATGGAGCAGGTCTGGAGTGGGTATGGAGCAGGTCTGGAGTGGGTATGGACAGGTCTGGAGTGGGTATGGACAGGTCTGGAGTGGGTATGGAGCAGGTCTGGAGTGGGTATGGAGCAGGTCTGCAGTGGGTATGGAGCAGGTCTTTAGTGGGTATGGAGCAGGTCTGGAGTGCATATGGAGCAGGTCTGCAGTGGGTATGGAGCAGGTCTGCAGTGGGTACGGAGCACGTCTGAAGTGGTTATGGAGTGGGTATGGAGCAGGTCTGGAGTGGGTATGGAGCAGGTCTGGAGTGGGTATGGAGCAGGTCTGGAGTGGGTATGGAGCAGGTCTGGAGTGGGTATGGAGCCGGTGTAGAGTGGGTATGGAGCAGGTCTGCAGTGGGTATGGAGCAGGTCTGCAGTGGGTATGGAGCAGGTCTGCAGTGGGTACGGAGCAGGTCTGCAGTGGGTACGGAGCAGGTCTGCAGTGGGTACGGAGCAGGTCTGCAGTGGGTACGGAGCAGGTCTGGAGTTGGTACGGAGCAGGTCTGGAGTGGGTATGGAGCAGGTCTGAAGTGGGTATGGAGCAGGTCTGGAGTGGGTATGGAGCAGGTCCTGAGTGGGTCTGGAGTGGGTATGGAGCAGGTCTGGAGTGGGTATGGAGCCGGTGTAGAGTGGGTATGGACAGTTCTGGATTGGGTATGGATCCGGTGTAGAGTGGGTATGGAGCCGGTGTAGAGTGGGTCTGGAGTGGGTATGGAGCAGGTCTGGAGTGGGTATGGAGCAGGTCTGGAGTGGCTATGGAGCAGGTTTGGAGTGGGTATGGAGCAGGTCCGGAGTGGGTATGGAGCCGGTGTAGAGTGGGTCTGGAGTGGGTATGGAGCAGGTCTGGAGTGGGTATGGAGCAGGTCTGAAGTGGGTATGGAGCAGGCCTGGACGGGGGTATGGAGCAGGTCTGGAGTGGGTATGGAGCAGGTCTGGAGTGGGTATGGAGCCGGTGTAGAGTGGGTATGGACAGTTCTGGATTGGGTATGGAGCCGGTGTAGAGTGGGTATGGAGCCGGTGTAGAGTGGGTCTGGAGTGGGTATGGAGCAGGTCTGGAGTGGGTATGGAGCAGGTCTGGAGGGGGTATGGAGCAGGTTTGGAGTGGGTATGTAGCAGGTCCGGAGTGGGTATGGAGCAGGTCCGGAGTGGGTATGGAGCAGGTCTTGAGTGGGTATGGAGCAGGTCTGCAGTGGGTATGGAGCAGGTTTGGAGTGGGTATGGACAGGTCTGGAGTGGGTAAGGTGCAGGTCTGGAGTGGGTAAGGTGCAGGTCTGGAGTGGGTATGGAGCAGGTCTTGAGTGGGTATGGAGCAGGTCTGCAGTGGGTATGGAGCAGGTCTGCAGTGGGTATGGAGCAGGTCTGGAGTGGGTATGGAGCAGGTCTGGAGTGGGTATGGACAGGTCTGGAGTGGGTATGGAGCAGGTCTGGAGTGTGTATGGAGCAGGTCTGCATTGGGTATGGACAAGTATGGAGTGGGTATGGACAGGTCTGCAGTGGGTATGAACAGGTCTGCAGTGGGTATGGAGCAGGTCTGCAGTGGGTATGGACAGGTATGGAGTGGATATGGAGCAGGTCTGGAGTGGGTATGGAGCAGGTCTGCAGTGGGTACGGAGCAGGTCTGGAGTGGGTACGGAGCAGGTCTGGAGTGGGTACGGAGCAGGTCCGGAGTGAGTATAGAGTAGGTCTGGAGTGGGTATGGAGCAGGTCTGCAAAGGGTATGGAGCAGGTCTGGAGTGGGTATGGAGCATGTCTGGAGTGGGTATGGAGCAGGTCTGGAGTGGGTATGGAGCAGGTCTGGAGTGGGTATGGACAGGTCTGGAGTGGGTATGGACAGGTCTGGAGTGGGTATGGACAGGTCTGGAGTGGGTATGGAGCAGGTCTGGAGTGGGTATGGAGCAGGTCTGCAGTGGGTATGGAGCAGGTCTGCAGTGGGTATGGAGCAGGTCTGGAGTGGGTATGGAGCAGGTCTGCAGTGGGTATGGAGCAGGTCTGCAGTGGGTACGGAGCAGGTCTGAAGTGGGTATGGAGCAGGTCTGGAGTGGGTATGGAGCCGGTGTAGAGTGGGTATGGAGCAGGTCTGCAGTGGGTATGGAGCCTGTGTAGAGTGGGTATGGAGCAGGTCTGCAGTGGGTATGGAGCAGGTCTGGAGTGGGTATGGAGCAGGTCTGGAGTGGGTATGGAGCAGGTCTGGAGTGGGTATGGAGCAGGTCTGCAGTGGGTATGGAGCAGGTCTGCAGTGGGTACGGAGCAGGTCTGGAGTGGGTACGGAGCAGGTCTGGAGTGGGTATGGAGCAGGTCTGAAGTGGGTATGGAGAAGGTCTGGACGGGGGTATGGAGCAGGTCTGGAGTGGGTATGGAGCGGGTATGGAGCCGGTGTAGAGTGGGTATGGACAGTTCTGGATTGGGTATGGAGCCGGTGTAGAGTGGGTATGGAGCCGGTGTAGAGTGGGTCTGGAGTGGGTATGGAGCAGGTCTGGAGTGGGTATGGAGCAGGTCTGGAGTGGGTGCAGGTTTGGAGTGGGTATGGAGCAGGTCCGGAGTGGGTATGGTACAGGTCCGGAGTGGGTATGGAGCAGGTCTTGAGTGGGTATGGAGCAGGTCTGCAGTGGGTATGGAGCAGGTTTGGAGTGGGTATGGAGCAGGTTTGGAGTGGGTATGGACAGGTCTGGAGTGGGAAAGGTGCAGGTCTGGAGTGGGTAAGGTGCAGGTCTGGAGTGGGTATGGAGCAGGTCTTGAGTGGGTATGGAGCAGGTCTGCAGTGGGTATGGAGCAGGTCTGCAGTGGGTGTGGAGCAGGTCTGGAGTGGGTATGGAGCAGGTCTAGAGTGGGTATGGACAGGTCTGGAGTGGGTATGGACAGGTCTGGAGTGGGTATGGAGCAGGTCCGGAGTGAGTATAGAGCAGGTCTGGAGTGGGTATGGAGCAGGTCTGCAAAGGGTATGGAGCAGGTCTGGAGTGGGTATGGAGCATGTCTGGAGTGGGTATGGAGCAGGTCTGGAGTGGGTATGGAGCAGGTCTGGAGTGGGTATGGACAGGTCTGGAGTGGGTATGGACAGGTCTGGAGTGGGTATGGAGCAGGTCTGGAGTGGGTATGGAGCAGGTCTGCAGTGGGTATGGAGCAGGTCTGCAGTGGGTATGGAGCAGGTCTGGAGTGGATATGGAGCAGGTCTGCAGTGGGTATGGAGCAGGTCTGCAGTGGGTACGGAGCACGTCTGAAGTGGTTATGGAGTGGGTATGGAGCAGGTCTGGAGTGGGTATGGAGCAGGTCTGGAGTGGGTATGGAGCAGGTCTGGAGTGGGTATGGAGCAGGTCTGGAGTGGGTATGGAGCCGGTGTAGAGTGGGTATGGAGCAGGTCTGCAGTGGGTATGGAGCAGGTCTGCAGTGGGTATGGAGCAGGTCTGCAGTGGGTATGGAGCAGGTCTGCAGTGGGTACGGAGCAGGTCTGCAGTGGGTACGGAGCAGGTCTGCAGTGGGTACGGAGCAGGTCTGCAGTGGGTACGGAGCAGGTCTGGAGTTGGTACGGAGCAGGTCTGGAGTGGGTATGGAGCAGGTCTGAAGTGGGTATGGAGCAGGTCTGAAGTGGGTATGGAGCAGGTCTGGAGTGGGTATGGAGCAGTTCTTGAGTGGGTCTGAAGTGGGTATGGAGCAGGTCTGGAGTGGGTATGGAGCCGGTGTAGAGTGGGTATGGACAGTTCTGGATTGGGTATGGAGCCGGTGTAGAGTGGGTATGGAGCCGGTGTAGAGTGGGTCTGGAGTGGGTATGGAGCAGGTCTGGAGTGGGTATGGAGCAGGTCTGGAGTGGGAATGGAGCAGGTTTGGAGTGGGTATGGAGCAGGTCCGGAGTGGGTATGGAGCAGGTCCGGAGTGGGTATGGAGCCGGTGTAGAGTGGGTTTGGAGCAGGGCTGCAGTGGGTATGGAGCCGGTGTAGAGTGGGTATGGAGCAGGTCTGCAGTGGGTATGGAGCAGGTCTGGAGTGGGTATGGAGCAGGTCTGGAGTGGGTATGGAGCAGGTCTGCAGTGGGTATGGAGCAGGTCTGCAGTGGGTACGGAGCAGGTCTGGAGTGGGTACGGAGCAGGTCTGGAGTGGGTATGGAGCAGGTCTGAAGTGGGTATGGAGCAGGTCTGGAGTGGGTATGGAGCAGGTCTGGAGTGGGTATGGAGCAGGTCTGGAGTGGGTATGGAGCAGGTCTGGAGTGGGTATGGAGCAGGTCTGGAGTGGGTATGGAGCCGGTGTAGAGTGGGTATGGACAGTTCTGGATTGGGTATGGAGCCGGTGTAGAGTGGGTATGGAGCCGGTGTAGAGTGGGTCTGGAGTGGGTATGGAGCAGGTCTGGAGTGGGTATGGAGCAGGTCTGGAGGGGGTATGGAGCAGGATTGGAGTGGGTATGTAGCAGGTCCGGAGTGGGTATGGAGCAGGTCCGGAGTGGATATGGAGCAGGTCTGCAGTGGGTATGGAGCAGGTCTGCAGTGGGTATGGAGCAGGTTTGGAGTGGGTATGGACAGGTCTGGAGTGGGTAAGGTGCAGGTCTGGAGTGGGTAAGGTGCAGGTCTGGAGTGGGTATGGAGCAGGTCTTGAGTGGGTATGGAGCAGGTCTGCAGTGGGTATGGAGCAGGTCTGCAGTGGGTATGGAGCAGGTCTGGAGCGGGTATGGAGCAGGTCTAGAGTGGGTATGGACAGGTCTGGAGTGGGTATGGAAAGGTCTGGAGTGGGTATGGAAAGGTCTGGAGTGGGTATGGAGCAGGTCTGCAAAGGGTATGGAGCAGGTCTGGAGTGGGTATGGAGCATGTCTGGAGTGGGTATGGAGCAGGTCTGGAGTGGGTATGGAGCAGGTCTGGAGTGGGTATGGACAGGTCTGGAGTGGGTATGGACAGGTCTGGAGTGGGTATGGACAGGTCTGGAGTGGGTATGGAGCAGGTCTGGAGTGGGTATGGAGCAGGTCTGCAGTGGGTATGGAGCAGGTCTGCAGTGGGTATGGAGCAGGTCTGGAGTGGATATGGAGCAGGTCTGCAGTGGGTATGGAGCAGGTCTGCAGTGGGTACGGAGCAGGTCTGAAGTGGGTATGGAGTGGGTATGGAGCAGGTCTGGAGTGGGTATGGAGCAGGTCTGGAGTGGGTATGGAGCCGGTGTAGAGTGGGTATGGAGCAGGTCTGCAGTGGGTATGGAGCCGGTGTAGAGTGGGTATGGAGCAGGTCTGCAGTGGGTATGGAGCAGGTCTGGAGTGGGTATGGAGCAGGTCTGGAGTGGGTATGGAGCAGGTCTGGAGTGGGTATGGACAGTTCTGGATTGGGTATGGAGCCGGTGTAGAGTGGGTATGGAGCCGGTGTAGAGTGGGTATGGAGCGGGTATGGAGCAGGTCTGGAGTGGGTATGGAGCAGGTCTGGAGTGGGTATGGAGCAGGTCTGGAGTGGGTATGGAGCAGGTTTGGAGTGGGTATGGAGCAGGTCCGGAGTGGGTATGGAGCATGTCCGGAGTGGGTATGGAGCAGGTCTTGAGTGGGTATGGAGCAGGTCTGCAGTGGGTATGGAGCAGGTTTGGAGTGGGTATGGACAGGTCTGGAGTGGGTAAGGTGCAGGTCTGGAGTGGGTAAGGTGCAGGTCTGGAGTGGGTAAGGTGCAGGTCTGGAGTGGGTATGGAGCAGGTCTTGAGTGGGTATGGAGCAGGTCTGCAGTGGGTATGGAGCAGGTCTGGAGTGGGTATGGAGCAGGTCTGGAGTGGGTATGGAGCAGGTCTGGAGTGGGTATGGACAGGTCTGTAGTGGGTATGGACAGGTCTGTAGTGGGTATGGACAGGTCTGGAGTGGGTATGGACAGGTCTGGAGTGGGTATGGAGCAGGTCCGGAGTGGGTATGGAGCAGGTCCGGAGTGGGTATGGAGCAGGTCCGGAGTGGGTATAGAGCAGGTCCGGAGTGGGTATGGAGCAGGTCTGCAAAGGGTATGGAGCAGGTCTGGAGTGGGTATGGAGCATGTCTGGAGTGGGTATGGAGCATGTCTGGAGTGGGTATGGAGCCGGTGTAGAGTGGGTATGGACAGTTCTGGATTGGGTATGGAGCCGGTGTAGAGTGGGTATGGAGCCGGTGTAGAGTGGGTCTGGAGTGGGTATGGAGCAGGTCTGGAGTGGGTATGGAGCAGGTCTGGAGTGGGTATGGAGCAGGTTTGGAGCAGGTTTGGAGTGGGTATGGAGCAGGTTTGGAGTGGGTATGGAGCAGGTCCGGAGTGGGTATGGAGCAGGTCCGGAGTGGGTATGGAGCAGGTCTGGAGTGGGTATGGAGCAGGTCTGCAGTGGGTATGGAGCAGGTTTGGAGTGGGTATGGACAGGTCTGGAGTGGATAAGGTGCAGGTCTGGAGTGGGTAAGGTGCAGGTCTGGAGTGGGTATGGAGCAGGTCTTGAGTGGGTATGGAGCAGGTCTTGAGTGGGTATGGAGCAGGTCTGCAGTGGGTATGGAGCAGGTCTGGAGTGGGTATGGAGCAGGTCTGGAGTGGGTATGGACAGGTCTGTAGTGGGTATGGACAGGTCTGTAGTGGGTATGGACAGGTCTGGAGTGGGTATGGACAGGTCTGGAGTGGGTATGGACAGGTCTGGAGTGGGTATGGAGCAGGTCCGGAGTGGGTATGGAGCAGGTCCGGAGTGGGTATGGAGCAGGTCTGCAAAGGGTATGGAGCAGGTCTGGAGTGGGTATGGAGCATGTCTGGAGTGGGTATGGAGCAGGTCTGGAGTGGGTATGGACAGGTCTGGAGTGGGTATGGACAGGTCTGGAGTGGGTATGGACAGGTCTGGAGTGGGTATGGACAGGTCTGGAGTGGGTATGGACAGGTCTGGAGTGGGTATGGAGCAGGTCTGCAGTGGGTATGGAGCAGGTCTGGAGTGGGTATGGAGCAGGTCTGCAGTGGATATAGAGCAGGTCTGGAGTGGGTATGGAGCAGGTCTGGAGTGGGTATGGAGCAGGTCTGGAGTGGGTATGGAGCAGGTCTGGAGTGGGTATGGAGAAGGTCTGGATTGGTATGGAGTGGGTATGGAGCAGGTCTGGAGTGGGTCTGGAGCGGGTATGGAGCAGGTCTGGAGCGGGTATGGAGCAGGTCTGGAGTGGGTATGGAGCAGGTCTGGAGTGGGTACGGAGCAGGTCTGCAGTGGGTATGGAGCAGGTCTGCAGTGGGTGTGGAGCAGGTCTGCAGTGGGTATGGCGCAGGTCTGCAGTGGGTATGGAGCAGGTCTGCAGTGGGTATGGAGCAGGTATGGAGTAGGTCTGGAGCAGGTCTGGAGCAGGTCTGGAGCGGGTATGGAGCAGGTCTGGAGCGGGTATGGAGCAGGTCTGGAGTGGGTATGGAGCAGGTCTGGAGTGGGTATGGAGCAGGTCTGGAGTGGGTATGGAGCAGGTCTGCAGTTGGTATGGAGCAGGTCTGGAGTGGGTATGGACAGGTCTGGAGTGGGTATGGAGCAGGTCTGGAGTGGGTATGGAGCACGTCTGGAGTGGGTATGGAGCAGGTCTGCAGTGGGTATGGAGCAGGTCTGCAGTGGGTATGGAGCAGGTCTGGAGTGGGTATGGAGCATGTCTGGAGTGGGTATGGAGCAGGTCTGGAGTGGGTATGGAGCAGGTCTGCAGTTGGTATGGAGCAGGTCTGGAGTGGGTATGGACAGGTTTGGAGTGGGTATGGAGCAGGTCTGCAGTGGGTATGGAGCAGGTCTGCAGTGGGTATGGAGCAGGTCTGCAGTGGGTATGGAGCAGGTCTGCAGTGGGTATGGAGCAGGTCTGGAGTGGGTATGGAGAGAGTCGTTAGCGGGTATGAGATGGGTGTAGAACCGACATGGATTGGGTATGGAATGGACCCAAACTGGTCCACAGTAGGGTAATTTTCTGAGATAGGACTCATCCATCTAGCCTGGTTTCACAGACCGATGGTATCGAAGTCTGAGTTCTTCACTTGGTCTTTCCAGTTTGATTTAGGTGAAGTGGGAGGAAAACATCCTCATTTACAGAAATCGTTTTTAAGTCTGGCTACAGACAGCTTTACTGTTAGCCAAAGCGTATGCCATCAACCCCAGAAACGTACCGAGAGTATTTGGGTCAGACCCTTCAAACACAGCCCCCTGCTGCCACCGCTTGCTCAGCTTGAGGCTATTTTGGATTCACATACTGTGCATTATTCTACCCCTCCTCTCAACTTTGGGCTTGGAAAGTGTCCTAATGAAAGCTCCATGCGCATCAACCACTGGCCGTGGTGTGAAAGGCGCCTGTATAGGAAGAGATGAATCTACAAGTTAGAGAGTTCCCAAAGTTGTGCAGTTAGGGCTGTGAGTACAGGCATGGCCTGGCCTTTCTTAGGCAGAGGGTGTGGCTGGGTGACATATACTCTGGGAGAGCAGTCTCCATTGCATTCTCATCAGCCAATCCCAGCAGAGAGTGAACAGTGCTTCAGCTGACCATTCTTAACACATTAGGACCCGTGCATCTGTGGTCCCTTCAACCATACCCCTGCCTTCGGCTGCTCCAGTACATGTTGAGAAAAGTAAGACAGACTCACCTGTCACTGCCGCGCAGCATCTTGGGATCGAGGTACCGGTAATCATCAGTCTCCTGCAGTGGGCAGAGAAAGGGGGTCAAACACTTCCAACATGTTGCTTCCATTCCTACCTGTGATAAACGTTCTGTGTACTATCCGAACCAATAGCATGTCAGCACTGCTACATACAGACACAGATTGGAAGATGGTTTAAGGAATCAGCTCTTGGTTCGTCAAGCTACATTTTTAAAAACATTACTGGCATTATCTCGAGCCGATGAGGGCACGCTGGCAAATATGTGCTGGCGCGAGATTTCGAAAGGCGAATATTCTAGAAGCTGGCAGGATTATTTAGCTGAGTGTCTCCTACATTTCGAATGCCCTAATTTGGAAGATGGAATGAGGAGTAAACTGGTTTATAAAAAATCAATTAATTCAACCGTTGCTCTGTTGTCAGAAATATCGGATAAAGACGAGCTGAAAAAAAAAACACTTTTGGTCTATTATCAATTCTTTTGAGAAAATGGCTGTCCAACCTTATTTACTTTTTCGTCAAAAACCCTTAATTAAAAAGAAATGTATGTTATTAAGGTTTGGAATATATCCAACCAAAGATGGAACCCCTAAATGGGGTAATAATAATAAATCTTCTTTATTCGGTTTGTTCACAGTGGAAAAAAAACCATAAAAGAACACAGAATGACATACATTATGAAAATACACATATTGCAAACATTTCAGGTAAAATTCATTTCATAATTTAAAAAGGAAGAATTATTCAGAAAGTGCGAAGTGCCGATTATGATAGATATAGCATAGATTTTAAAGGTTTTTCCTATGTTTCATAATGCACTTTAGGAAACTGCTAACAAAATAACAGACATTCACTGTCTCCAGCATTTGCAATCTTAAAAGAGCAGGCCTACACTGTCTCAATCCCCATGATTTAAGTATCGGTAAAAGCCAGGTCTTTCTGTGGGCTTGATGATATTTACAAAGCAGGATCACATGCAAATTCGACTGCACTGATAGGCCGTCACAGGGGCAAGGCGGCAGTATAGCGTCCCAACAGTTTTGTGACGGGAAAGTGACCATTCTAAAAAAGATGTTTAGCCTAAATCTCGTAATTAGCATTCTCTCATAAGTTGATAACTGCAATTCAAGGTACGGGTGAATGACAAAGGCTACTTGAATCATGTTTGCGTGGATCACTGCCGTTTTTGTGGAATTGGATGCAAGTCTTAACAGTTCGAGGTGACTTAGTGCTTTTTGTTTAAGATCTTTTTTTGAGATGTCTGTAATGGAAGCCGGATCTAAATAATAATTCTCAAGACCTAGATCATTAAAAAAATTCCTGACATATAAAAGCCACTTTATTTTTGCAGAGTTATCCATACTCATTGAGTCTGCAATGATAGCTTGTGACAAGGCGTTTTTGTTTGACGTCCAAATTCGGCGCCACAACATCAAGGGTTCTATTTTGATTAGATCCTCCAAGTGAGGAATGGCTAGTTCTAGGTGCATTGCGTAAGTTGAGGTACCTTTGGGGGTGGCTAACAGAAATCTTAGGAAGGTGTTTTCCACCTTCTGAATGGGATTGATATCTGTATACCCCCAAACTCCTGCACCATATGTTGCAATTGCCTGGCATTTGGCTTTGTAGATCTTAAGGAGCTCTACTGGTGGTCTTTTGTCTAGTCTCTGAGAGAAAGATATTACTGCAGCAATTGATCTCCTAAATTGAAGGGCCCTAGTGTTTACTGCTTGCTAAATGGGGTATAAATGGTCATCAAATATTTGTAGGCTTTGTGGGCAGTATGATGAAACTTTGCTGCACATGGTAACACTATGCCCAAAAATGTTGCAGGAAACGAAGACAATTTTAAAACCTATTTTTTAAGAAAGGGGAGATAGAACTTGTAGATCAGCATTAATATTTTGCCTAAGTGGTGTCAACGTTTATACTATATATCAATTTGTTCAATTCATTTTTAGAGTGGAAAAGAAATGATGTAAGGTTGGCATCCAAAGTAAATGTTAAATTTGTTACGGCTGTGAAATAAGGAGGCTACTGTTTTTAGGAGTTGTGGACTATTTTTATGGCACTTTTTCATTTATTTTGAAAATGTGTAATATTTGTATGCTTTTAGTGAACTTTTATAGAAATGTTCCGCTTATTAGGTCTATTATCTTATGATTGATTGATTGGAGTATGTGCACTTTATCCCCGAAAGAGGCCATACATTATAGATTGTTATAAAAATTAAATAATAATTTCTTGCTGCTAGCATAAGGCACTTTAGCTTTGCTGGTGAAAAACTCAATGCAACTTTCACTTTTTTGCTGATGGCACAAGTCACTTTAGTATTGATTCTGAAATACTATTGTATTTTTACTGGTTAGAGTTTTAGACATTCTGTGAAATTGTTCTTTTACTCTGCTGCTAACTGCTGTTGAATATTTGCTGCTAGCCTATTGCACTTAATGCACTTTTCACTTTTCTGTTGATAGCATAACTCACTTTAGCATTGATCTTGAAATCTGGCTGTATTCCGGCTGCCAACAGTTATAGATAATCTGTAAATTGTTTTTCTTTCTACTGCTAACTGTTATTGAATATTTGCTGCTAGCAAATTGCACTTTAGCTTTTGCTATGTGAGCACGTGGCACTTTACTTGGATCTTGAAGACTGCTATCTAAACTGTGAAAATATTGGCTGTGCTATAATCTTAACTGGAAAATGTTAATCAATTGTTGACAATTTTACTTATGCACTATATCCATATATGTTCAATCAGTTGTTGTGTATGATTTGTACTTTTATTTTTTTGTAATGGTTTTAATTAATCAACAAATAAATAAACTACTACTACTACTACCATACAGACACACTGTTGCTGCACTGCAGTTACAGCAGCACGGCTACAGACAAGCCGGCACATGCGTTTCACTATGGATCTGAGACCGGCAGCACTGCTCCATATACACTGCTGCTGCACTGCAGATACAGCAGCACGGCTACAGACAAGCCGGCGCATGCGCTTCACTACAGATCATAGACCGGCAGCACTGCTACATATACACTGCTGCACTGCAGATACAGCAGCACGGCTACAGACAAGCCGGCACATGCGTCTCACTACAGATCTGACCCCGGCAGCACTGCTCCATATACACTGCTGCTCCACTGCAGATACAGCAGCACGGCTAAAGACAAGCCGGCGCATGCGCTTCACTATGGATCTGAGACCGGCAGCACTGCTCCATATACACTGCAGATACAGCAGCACGGCTACAGACAAGCCGGCACATGCGTCTCACTATGGATCTGAGACCGGCAGCACTGCTCCATATACACTGCTGCTGCACTGCAGATACAGCAGCACGGCTACAGACAAGCCGGCACATGCTTCTCACTACAGATCATAGACCGGCAGCACTGCTACATATACACTGCTGCTCCACTGCAGATACAGCAGCACGGCTACAGACAAGCCGGCACATGCGTCTCACTACAGATCATAGACCGGCAGCACTGCTCCATATACACTGCTGCTGCACTGCAGACACAGCAGCACGGCTACAGACAAGCCGGCGCATGCGCTTCACTACAGATCATAGACCGGCAGCACTGCTCCATATACACTGTTGCTGCACTGCAGATACAGCAGCACAGCTACAGACAAGCCGGTGCATGCGTTTCACTACAGATCTGACCCCGGCAGCACTGCTCCATATACACTGCTGCTGCACTGCAGATACAGCAGCACGGCTACAGACAAGCCGGCACATGCGTCTCACTACAGATCATAGACCGGTAGCACTGCTCCATATACACTGCTGCTAGCTCCAGCTACAGCAGCACGGCTACAGACAAGCCGGCACATGCGTCTCACTACAGATCTGACCCCGGCAGCACTGCTCCATATACACTGCTGCTGCACTGCAGATACAGCAGCACGGCTACAGACAAGCCGGCGCATGCGTCTCACTACAGATCATAGACCGGCAGCACTGCTACATATACACTGCTGCTAGCTCCAGCTAAAGCAGCACGGCTACAGACAAGCCGGCACATGCGTTTCACTATGGATCTGAGACCGGCAGCACTGCTCCATATACACTGCTGCTGCACTGCAGATACAGCAGCACGGCTACAGACAAGCCGGCACATGCTTCTCACTACAGATCATAGACCGGCAGCACTGCTACATATACACTGCTGCTAGCTCCAGATACAGCAGCACGGCTACAGACAAGCCGGCACATGCGTCTCACTACAGATCTGACCCCGGCAGCACTGCTACATATACACTGCTGCTAGCTCCAGCTACAGCAGCACGGCTACAGACAAGCCGGCACATGCGTCTCACTACAGATCTGACCCAGGCAGCACTGCTACATATACACTGCTGCTAGCTCCAGCTACAGCAGCACGGCTACAGACAAGCCGGCACATGCGTTTCACTATGGATCTGAGACCGGCAGCACTGCTCCATATACACTGCTGCTGCACTGCAGATACAGCAGCACGGCTACAGACAAGCCGGCACATGCTTCTCACTACAGATCATAGACCGGCAGCACTGCTCCATATACACTGCTGCTGCACTGCAGATACAGCAGCACGGCTACAGACAAGCCGGCACATGCGTTTCACTATGGATCTGAGACCGGCAGCACTGCTCCATATACACTGCTGCTGCACTGCAGACACAGCAGCACGGCTACAGACAAGCCGGCGCATGCGCTTCACTACAGATCATAGACCGGCAGCACTGCTCCATATACACTGCTGCTGCACTGCAGATACAGCAGCACGGCTACAGACAAGCCGGCACATGCGTCTCACTACAGATCATAGACCGGCAGCACTGCTCCATATACGCTGCTGCTGCACTGCAGATACAGCAGCACGGCTACAGACAAGCCGGCGCATGCGTTTCACTATGGATCTGAGACCGGCAACACTGCTCCATATACACTGTTGCTGCACTGCAGATACAGCAGCACAGCTACAGACAAGCCGGTGCATGCGTTTCACTACAGATCTGACCCCGGCAGCACTGCTCCATATACACTGCTGCTGCACTGCAGATACAGCAGCACGGCTACAGACAAGCCGGCACATGCGTCTCACTACAGATCATAGACCGGTAGCACTGCTCCATATACACTGCTGCTAGCTCCAGCTACAGCAGCACGGCTACAGACAAGCCGGCACATGCGTCTCACTACAGATCTGACCCCGGCAGCACTGCTCCATATACACTGCTGCTGCACTGCAGATACAGCAGCACGGCTACAGACAAGCCGGCGCATGCGTCTCACTACAGATCATAGACCGGCAGCACTGCTACATATACACTGCTGCTAGCTCCAGCTACAGCAGCACGGCTACAGACAAGCCGGCACATGCGTTTCACTATGGATCTGAGACCGGCAGCACTGCTCCATATACACTGCTGCTGCACTGCAGATACAGCAGCACGGCTACAGACAAGCCGGCACATGCTTCTCACTACAGATCATAGACCGGCAGCACTGCTACATATACACTGCTGCTAGCTCCAGATACAGCAGCACGGCTACAGACAAGCCGGCACATGCGTCTCACTACAGATCTGACCCCGGCAGCACTGCTACATATACACTGCTGCTAGCTCCAGCTACAGCAGCACGGCTACAGACAAGCCGGCACATGCGTCTCACTACAGATCTGACCCAGGCAGCACTGCTACATATACACTGCTGCTAGCTCCAGCTACAGCAGCACGGCTACAGACAAGCCGGCACATGCGTTTCACTATGGATCTGAGACCGGCAGCACTGCTCCATATACACTGCTGCTGCACTGCAGATACAGCAGCACGGCTACAGACAAGCCGGCACATGCTTCTCACTACAGATCATAGACCGGCAGCACTGCTACATATACACTGCTGCTAGCTCCAGATACAGCAGCACGGCTACAGACAAGCCGGCACATGCGTCTCACTACAGATCTGACCCCGGCAGCACTGCTACATATACACTGCTGCTAGCTCCAGCTACAGCAGCACAGCTACAGACAAGCCGGCACATGCGTTTCACTATGGATCTGAGACCGGCAGCACTGCTCCATGTAAATGTTAATGTATAGGCATTTATATAGCGCACTACTTACCTGTAGGGTCCCAAGGCGCTTCGACCGCTGCGAAACTCTTCCTGGCTTCCCTGAGAGATGGTCCCTTAATGGGTATCTCCAGGGTGAGACCAGGCATCCCCGGCGGTCTGGTGGGGCCGTTAGTGAAGATGAGGCAAGCTAATGCCCAGAGTTGCCGAGTGTGATCGCTGATCAGAGTGGGCACCGGGGCGAGAGAATTATCGAGTCCGCTGACCCTGGTCCAGAAACCTGCCGCGCCGGGAATCGAACCCTGGTCCCGGGCCGTCCTCTGCTCTCGGGTCTGCCGCCTCTAACCAGTGAGCCACACTACTCCATATACACTGCTACTGCACTGCAGCTACAGCAGCACGGCTACAGACAATCCGGCAACAGACAATCCGGCACATGCGCTTCACTACAGATCATAGATCGGCAGCACTGCTACATATACACTGCTGCTAGCTCCAGCTACAGCAGCACGGCTACAGACAAGCCGGCACATGCGTCTCACTACAGATCTGACCCCGGCAGCACTGCTACATATACACTGCTGCTAGCTCCAGCTACAGCAGCACAGCTACAGACAAGCCGGTACATGCGTTTCACTATGGATCTGAGACCGGCAGCACTGCTCCCTATACACTGCTGCTGCACTGCAGATACAGCAGCACGGCTACAGACAAGCCGGCACATGCGTCTCACTACAGATCATAGACCGGCAGCACTGCTACATATACACTGCTGCTAGGTCCAACTACAGCAGCACAGCTACAGACAAGCCGGCACATGCGTTTCACTACAGATCATAGACCGGCAGCACTGCTCCATATACACTGCTGCTGCACTGCAGATACAGCAGCACAGCTACAGACAAGCCGGCGCATGCGCTTCACTACAGATCATAGACCGCAGCACTGCTCCATATACACTGCGGCTGCACTGCAGATACAGCAGCACGGCTACGAACAAGCCGGCGCATGCGCTTCACTACAGATCATAGACCGGCAGCACTGCTACAATAACACTGCTGCTGCACTGCAGATACAGCAGCACGGCTACAGACAAGCCGGCACATGCGTCTCACTACAGATCTGACCCCGGCAGCACTGCTCCATATACACTGCTGCTCCACTGCAGATACAGCAGCACGGCTACAGACAAGCCAGCGCATGCGCTTCACTATGGATCAGAGACCGGCAGCACTGCTCCATATACACTGCAGATACAGCAGCACGGCTACAGACAAGCCGGCACATGCGTTTCACTATGGATCGGAGACCGGCAGCACTGCTCCATATACACTGCTGCTGCACTGCAGATACAGCAGCACGGCTACAGACAAGCCGACGCATGCGTCTCACTACAGATCATAGACCGGCAGCACTGCTCCATATACACTGCTGCTCCACTGCAGATACAGCAGCACGGCTACAGACAAGCCGGCGCATGCGTCTCACTACAGATCATAGACCGGCAGCACTGCTCCATATACACTGCTGCTGCACTGCAGATACAGCAGCACGGCTACAGACAAGCCGGCGCATGCGTCTCACTACAGATCATAGACCGGCAGCACTGCTCCATATACACTGCTGCTGCACTGCAGATACAGCAGCACGGCTACAGACAAGCCGGCGCATGCGCTTCACTATGGATCTGAGACCGGCAGCACTGCTCCATATACACTGATGCTGCACTGCAGATACAGCAGCACGGCTATAGACAAGCCGGCACATGCGTTTCACTACAGATCATAGACCGGCAGCACTGCTCCATATACACTGCTGCTGCACTGCAGATACAGCAGCACGGCTACAGACAAGCCGGCACATGAGTCTCACTACAGATCTGACCCCGGCAGCACTGCTACATATACACTGCTGCTCCACTGCAGATACAGCAGCACGGCTAAAGACAAGCCGGCGCATGCGCTTCACTATGGATCTGAGACCGGCAGCACTGCTCCATATACACTGATGCTCCACTGCAGATACAGCAGCACGGCTAAAGACAAGCCGGCGCATGCGCTTCACTATGGATCTGAGACCGGCAGCACTGCTCCATATACACTGATGCTGCACTGCAGATACAGCAGCACGGCTATAGACAAGCCGGCACATGCGTTTCACTACAGATCATAGACCGGCAGCACTGCTCCATATACACTGCTACTGCACTGCAGATACAGCAGCACGGCTACAGACAAGCCGGCACATGAGTCTCACTACAGATGTGACCCCGGCAGCACTGCTACATATACACTGCTGCTGCACTGCAGATACAGCAGCACGGCTACAGACAAGCCGGCACATGCTTCTCACTACAGATCATAGACCGGCAGCACTGCTACATATACACTGCTGCTCCACTGCAGATACAGCAGCACGGCTACAGACAACCCGGCGCATGCGCTTCACTACAGATCATAGACAGGCAGCACTGCTCCATATACACTGCTGCTGCACTGCAGATACAGCAGTACGGCTACAGACAAGCAGGCACATGCGCTTCACTACAGATCATAGATCGGCAGCACTGCTACATATACACTGCTGCTAGCTCCAGCTACAGCAGCACGGCTACAGACAAGCCGGCGCATGCACTTCACTACAGATCATAGACCGGCAGCACTGCTCCATATACACTGCTGCTAGCTCCAGCTACAGCAGCACGGCTACAGACAAGCCGGCACATGCGTTTCACTATGGATCTGAGACCGGCAGCACTGCTCCATATACACTGCTGCTGCACTGCAGATACAGCAGCACGGCTACAGACAAGCCGGCACATGCTTCTCACTACAGATCATAGACCGGCAGCACTGCTACATATACACTGCTGCTAGCTCCAGATACAGCAGCACGGCTACAGACAAGCCGGCACATGCGTCTCACTACAGATCTGACCCCGGCAGCACTGCTACATATACACTGCTGCTAGCTCCAGCTACAGCAGCACGGCTACAGACAAGCCGGCACATGCGTCTCACTACAGATCTGACCCAGGCAGCACTGCTACATATACACTGCTGCTAGCTCCAGCTACAGCAGCACGGCTACAGACAAGCCGGCACATGCGTTTCACTATGGATCTGAGACCGGCAGCACTGCTCCATATACACTGCTGCTGCACTGCAGATACAGCAGCACGGCTACAGACAAGCCGGCACATGCTTCTCACTACAGATCATAGACCGGCAGCACTGCTCCATATACACTGCTGCTGCACTGCAGATACAGCAGCACGGCTACAGACAAGCCGGCACATGCGTTTCACTATGGATCTGAGACCGGCAGCACTGCTCCATATACACTGCTGCTGCACTGCAGACACAGCAGCACGGCTACAGACAAGCCGGCGCATGCGCTTCACTACAGATCATAGACCGGCAGCACTGCTCCATATACACTGCTGCTGCACTGCAGATACAGCAGCACGGCTACAGACAAGCCGGCACATGCGTCTCACTACAGATCATAGACCGGCAGCACTGCTCCATATACGCTGCTGCTGCACTGCAGATACAGCAGCACGGCTACAGACAAGCCGGCGCATGCGTTTCACTATGGATCTGAGACCGGCAACACTGCTCCATATACACTGTTGCTGCACTGCAGATACAGCAGCACAGCTACAGACAAGCCGGTGCATGCGTTTCACTACAGATCTGACCCCGGCAGCACTGCTCCATATACACTGCTGCTGCACTGCAGATACAGCAGCACGGCTACAGACAAGCCGGCACATGCGTCTCACTACAGATCATAGACCGGTAGCACTGCTCCATATACACTGCTGCTAGCTCCAGCTACAGCAGCACGGCTACAGACAAGCCGGCACATGCGTCTCACTACAGATCTGACCCCGGCAGCACTGCTCCATATACACTGCTGCTAGCTCCAGCTACAGCAGCACGGCTACAGACAAGCCGGCACATGCGTTTCACTATGGATCTGAGACCGGCAGCACGGCTACATATACACTGCTGCTGCACTGCAGATACGATTCAGAAAAGGGGGTGGTGATGAACAGAGTGTCTGAATTAAGCAGACCACTCTTACCCAGTCCAAAGATCAGGGCTTGATCCATCACCGTTATTTATCTCACTGCACCATCCCAGCTCAGAACCTGGCTATATGCAAATCAGTCTGTCCCTGGCCCAGTGCATCATGGGAACAGGGCAGACTAAACTACCAAGCCAATTCTTCACCAGTAAGGAGACAAGCTACCGGGGACCGGTTTCTGGCATTTCAGCCGTCTTCGGCCCGGCTTGCTTGAATCCTGATGGAGCAGTGAGAAAGGGACTCATGTCTGAGTTTACCCTGCCACACCTATAGTGGCCAAAAACGATTCAGAAAGGGGGTGGTGATGAACAGAGTGTCTGAATTGAGCAGACCACTCTTACCCAGTCCAATGATCAGGGCTTGATCCATCACCGTTATTTATCTCACTGCCCCATCCCGGCTCAGAACCTGGCTATATGGGACAGGAACAGACTAATTTACATATAGCCAGGTTCTGAAACTGGGATGGTGCAGTGAGCTAAAAAACGGTGTTGGATCTAGCCCTGATCTCTTGACTGGGTGAGAGTATTCTGCTTAATTCAGAAACTCTGTCCGTCACCACCCCTTGTTGTTTAATTGCACTGCAGATACAGCAGCACGGCTACAGACAAGCCGGCGCATACGTCTCACTACAGATCATAGACCGGCAGCACTGCTACATATACACTGCTGCTAGCTCCAGCTACAGCAGCACAGCTACAGACAAGCCGGCGCATGCGTCTCACTACAGATCATAGACCGGCAGCACTGCTCCATATACACTGCTGCTAGCTCCAGCTACAGCAGCACGGCTACAGACAAGCTGGCGCATGCGTCTCACTACAGATCATAGACCGGCAGCACTGCTCCATATACACTGCTGCTGCACTGCAGATACAGCAGCACGGCTACAGACAAGCCAGCGCATGCGTCTCACTACAGATCATAGACCGGCAGCACTGCTCCATATACACTGCTGCTGCACTGCAGATACAGCAGCACGGCTACAGACAAGCCGGCGCATGCGCTTCACTACAGATCATAGACCGGCAGCACTGCTCCATATACACTGCTGCTGCACTGCAGATACAGCAGCACGGCTACAGACAAGCCGGCGCATGAGTCTCACTACAGATCTGACCCCGGCAGCACTGCTACATATACACTGCTGCTCCACTGCAGATACAGCAGCACGGCTAAAGACAAGCGGCACATGCGTCTCACTACAGATCATAGACCGGCAGCACTGCTCCATATACACTGCTGCTGCACTGCAGATACAGCAGCACGGCTACAGACAAGCCGGCACATGCGTTTCACTATGGATCTGAGACCGGCAGCACTGCTCCATATACGCTGCTGCTGCACTGCAGATACAGCAGCACAGGTACAGACAAGCCGGTGCATGCACTTCACTACAGATCATAGACCGGCAGCACTGCTACATATACACTGTTGCTGCACTGCAGATACAGCAGCACGGCTACAGACAAGCCGGCACATGCGTTTCACTACAGATCATAGACCGGCAGCACTGCTACATATACACTGCTGCTGCACTGCAGATACAGCAGCACGGCTACAGACAAGCCGGCGCATGCGCTTCACTACAGATCATAGACAGGCAGCACTGCTCCATATACACTGCTGCTGCACTGCAGATACAGCAGCACGGCTACAGACAAGCCGGCGCATGCGCTTCACTATGGATCTGAGACCGGCAGCACTGCTCCATATACACTGCTGCTGCACTGCAGATACAGCAGCACGGCTACAGACAAGCCGGCACATGCACTTCACTACAGATCATAGACCGGCAGCACTGCTACATATACACTGCTGCTGCACTGCAGATACAGCAGCACGGCTACAGACAAGCCGGCACATGCTTCTCACTACAGATCATAGATCGGCAGCACTGCTCCATATACACTGCTGCTAGCTCCAGCTACAGCAGCACAGCTACAGACAAGCCGGCACATGCGTCTCACTACAGATCATAGACCGGCAGCACTGCTCCATATACACTGCTGCTGCACTGCAGATACAGCAGCACGGCTACAGACAAGCCGGCACATGCGTCTCACTATGGATCTGACCCCGGCAGCACTGCTACATATACCAGACTGAGTGCACAAGAGGCAGGACCCTGACCCCTCATCATGAGGCTGAGCCTATGCAAACCACAGGTAGCAGACTGAGAGCACAAGAGGCAGGACCCTGACCCCTCATCATGAGGCTGAGCCTATGCAAACCACAGGTAGCAGACTGAGTGCACAAGAGGCAGGACCCTGACCCCTCATCATGAGGCTGAGCCTATGCAAACCACAGGTAGCAGACTGAGAGCACAAGAGGCAGGACCCTGCACCCCTCGGCATGAGGCTGAGCCTATGCAAACCAGAGGTACCAGGCTGAGTGCACACGCGGCAGGACCCTGCACCCCTCGGCATGAGGCTGGGCCTATGCAAACCACAGGTACCAGACTGAGTGCACAAGAGGCAGGACCCTGCACCCCTCGGCATAAGGCTGAGCCTATGCAAACCAGAGGGACAGCCAGAGTAGAGGTCTTCAAACTTTGTTACACTGAGCAGAGCCCCGCTAAGACCCCCCAAAAAACTCTTTGAAGTTAGGCCCCTCTCCAAAACTTTATGGCAAAAGCTGGAGGAGCAGGAGGGGCACGGCTGCCCACAGGGGGCAGGAATTATGAAGGGATTTCAGAGGTGCTTTTCTGCAGCTAATAATCCACACTAAATGTAGGACTTCGAAAAGAGCAAATGCACCCAACAAAGACAGAATGGACCAAAACACTCCTCTCCATAATCAGGGGGCTGTGAGCCCCTTATAGCCCTGGGCCCCAATGTAACTGCGGCTGCTGCACTCATGACAGCTGTGGCCCTGAGATGAGCCTCCCTCCCTCCTCCACCCCACGCCCGACCATCGCTTCAACCCTCAAGCAAGCTTGTCTGAACCCTTCGACCCTCTTTTTATGTCAAGGGTGCCTTCTGCCATAATGCGTCCCTGTGTCCCCTTTTGAAGTAAGACATTCATGACTGGGATGCAGTGGACCCTTGGAGCCCTGGGCCCCGGTGCCACTGCACCTGCTTGCCTTGTGAAACAAACTATCTCCCCAATTCCACTCTCTCCCATCTCTCTGAAGCCCAAACCAAGGTGCCTCAAATGCTTCCATTCCCCCTCTCTCGGGCCTTTGCTCCACGTCCCAGAGCAACCCTGTGACAGCAAGAAGGAAAGGACACAAAGCAGCCCCCATTCTGCAGCACAAGACACCGACAAACCTACTCTGTCCATCCCCGAGGAGCCCAGAGCAGGCTTTGGCGGCTCTTTCTTATAAAAAATAAAATCTAGCAGCCACCGCACCACCCTGTTGGGACTTGTTCCATGTGCCCTGATGCCAGCAAGGAAGTGGGCCTGCCCCCCTTTTCATACATAGCAGGTTTGTGGTGTGAAGCAGAGGGATGGATTTAGAGTTGAAGCCGGGTCTGGTGGCTCAGTGGACTAATGCAGGGGTCTGTGTGTGACCTCATAGTTACAGGCTCAAATTCGGGCGGGTCCACTCAGCCTTTCATCCATCTGAGGTCGATAAAATGAATACCATTGAGTTGGGTAACAATATACATCTGTTATTCAGCGCCATGATACCCCGTCAGGGGTGAACATGCGCTTTACAAAATACACATGTTATGTAAGAAGAGGCGTGCCTTCTCACCAGGGTGTCGAAAGGGAAATGTGTGCAATTGGTTATCACCCAATCGAAGGGCCGCTTGGGAGCCAGTTTAGATTTTAATTGATGGAGTCACACGAAGCTTCATGGTGAGAAATCTTTATTCCTTTTGAGAAGTGGGATAGAGGGGGTGTCAGCGGAGGTCTCTAGCACGTCCTTTCATCGACACTTAACAAATGTTTGCAGTAGATACAGTCTGATTACGTATTAGAAAGAGTATCATTTTAAAGCACTTGTTTTATCTTAAACACAGCCATTTGAAGCAGCCTTTCCTATATTGTGCAATACAATTTTAAAATAATGACATTCACAGTGCTTTCTCTCACAGGCCTGGACCTCTTAGCACTATAAATAAACAAGTCACTGCTCCTCACTGCACCAATCAGGAGTTAATTCTCTGTCTCTCTGGTCCCACACACAGACATCTGTAGTGATCACATTAACCAACTGAGCATTCTCAGCTCAGGAGTACAGTTCCTATCCATTACTTAAACTTGTATTTCTTTCTCATTTAAGAGGCTGCCTGTTGTTTTATGTGCAATTAACTGATTGTGAAAACAGCTGTAAGATGTAGAATATTTTGTTCTTATTAGCCACCTCTGTGAGCCTGTCCCTACACTCTCTGACCCTGCCTCCGCAGCACGTTTTGCAGCCCCACACTGACATGACTGCCATTTTAAAGCGTTTCCACAACACAATCTTTGTTGTCATTGGCAACGATTACGCGCAGAGCCAAATCCAGGAACCAAAATGAGAAAAGCAAATTTTTGCTGAGTGTTTCCCATAGGTGATCTGGGCCGGTGCCGGCTGCTCCTCTGGTGGAGCTGGTGCTGGGAGATGACTTTACCACGTGGAGCGCATGTGCCCGGCAGCAAGTGAGGAGAACACATTCCTTGGCTCCAGAAACCTGGTGCTCTCCACGCATTTCAAGAAAAAGAGAGAGCCTGTCCGTTTAATGTGTGCGAACCCTCTGCAGGGTGGAGAAAAGGCGCTCCGCTTTTCTTAATAAACCCTCACCCACCAGGGTTGCCCCTCGGTGGCATGCTTCATCATAGGGCTCCTCCCGTTCCGCTGCGGACGGTGGCATGCTGCGACCTGCGAGTTACGCAGGAGCACTGAATGGTAGACTCCTAGTGATGAATGGGGTAGGAGGTTTTTAGGTTTCGCCTGGCGTTCACTGCGCAGCAGTGTCGCACAGGGGAAATTTTTTGATCTCCAGTATGGGGCTTTAACCCGCCTCTCTCTTCCATTAGCTAGTTCCATAAATGGAGGCTAGCCATTGGAAGAGAGATGTGGCAATTATTCTCGGAGCAGATTCGTGGGCGTTCCTGTCTTTTTTTAAGCCCCGCCCCTTTTTCCTGTCATGAAGTTGTGGGCGTTTACTTTTTTTTTTTTTACACCAATTTTTTTCTTCATTGTTAACCTCGTCCCTGGTGGTTGTAGCCTGACCACCTTCCCGCTGTCCGACCCCCCTCCCGCTGTCCTCGTCTTTGTTCCCGCACCCCCCCCTCGCAGATCACTACAGTCGCCGCTTGTTACTGATTGCAGCGACCTTCGCACGGGCAGAGGCCGAGCTTCGCAGGCCAGCCATTGATTTTCCAATCTGAGCAGAGTAAAAACGGCGCCGCGGCAGACATATTAAAATACCTCGAGGTACATAAATGAAAGCGGACAATTGAAAAGCTTCAAGATGTGTGGCTCTTGCCAAAGGGTCAGACAGGGACACACGCAAACTCAGGAAAAGCGCATTTTAATTTTATTTTCACAGGCGCGGCTGTCAATAAGTGGCGCTGCCTTCTCGAAGGGCTGACGGTCGGAATCAGTGTCTGATGTTTGCACCGGCGCTCATTTTTTGGGGCTTCCTTATCAGACTTTGGCAAAAGCAGGAGAAAGGCAGAAAAGGGAGAAAGGAGGAGAAGAAAATATGGAAAAAGTGACAATACGGAAGGCATAGATAAAAAGAAACTTCAACAACAGTGAGATAAAAAGAAAGAGGCGAGTGGCAGCAAGGCTAGGCAGGCTTGGCGGTCGCCAGCCCCAAGCATCAGTAGCACCAGAGGGGGGCTCCTATGAAAAGCTTGTAGCACTGGTCTCCGGTATTTTAGGTGCCGCTGTGCATGGCTGCGCCCCGCTTATTATTTTAACATAAAAGCGTGCAGTGTGCCCCTTCGATTCCCCACATGGAGTGTGTTCGCTTCAGAATATGTTTGGATTAATGCTAGGATGATCGGAGGCTTTTAAAACCATCAAGATTTCTCAGTAACTCAAGCATCCACTGCAGACATCTACCTGTGCTTAACCTGCAAAGCATAAGCTGGAGTCTCGTTGGGGCCATTTTAGCTCTCCATCCTTCTCAGGTTGATAACATTACCTTGAAATTGAATATTAGTTAACACCGGTTTACATACATTAGCTACAAAACTGCTGTAGCAAGTAGCTTCAAAAGTATTGGTTTATACTGTGTCACAATCTAGGTCGGGTGTTTTTTTGGTGAGGGGGGGGCTCGTAAGAAGGGATATATATATTTTTTTAGAACCAATATTGCCAAAAACGGGTCTTTTCAAGTATTATAGCACAATAAGTTTCACAGAAACTTGGTAGAATTGTGTTATATCTTGTTCAATCAAGTTTAACATATTTCTTTCCATTGTATTTAGGTTTCCTAGCTTGATCACGTTGGGTTTCATAGATAGTGTATGTCACTCCCCTTAAAAAAACTGAAGATAGATTTACAGAGTGGTTAGGGATCATGTCCAAAACGATCTGATAATAGGGAAATTCGTGGCTAACTGCATTGTTATGCATATTAGGCTAAGAAACGTTTCAGGATTTACAGCATACTTTATAAGGGGCTTACGGGATAACACTCCTAGGATACTGGGGAACCCTAAAGTAAAATTTTAAGTCCCTTACGCAAGGAAGGTTTTAAGACCAATTTACACGGGTTGCAGCTGGGCTACACCTTACATTAAAACTAAAGAGTTGTTGATCAATCAAGCAGATAATTGCCATCACAAAACTCTGAACTGACCCTCATTCTTCTGGCCAGAAACTGCCTGCGATCCCTTTGGAATTTGTTGTAGGTACTCAACCAACCAAGCTATCTTTACTGGGGTTGAAACCTGGCACCTGGATAACACCGACACACCCCTGGGGCAGATAACCAAACTTTTTGTTCAGTACAGTGCACTTTGACAAAAAAGTTCAAGTTAGAAGTAGCCTTTTAAGGCTTCAGGAGCCTGCCAGCTCAGTGCCATGCACGCCTTCTAGATTCATGCCATGCTTCGGTTCCATTTTATTTTTACCTACTGAGTACCAGCATCTTTGTGACACCTTCAGTCATCAGTGCTCGTGTTTTAGCCAACAACATGCTATGTGGTTGGATCAGGCAAGCGGCCCTTCGCTGGCCTCCAGATAATGCACCTGCGCCCTGGTGACCATGGGTGCAAACAATACTGTATGACTTTGTGCCGAGAGAGTCACTGTCATTCTGTTGCAGAAAAGGAAAGAGATTCTTGGAATTGAAACACGTGACCTATGGCTACGTTCAGATCTCTGCTTGAGGTGTAATATTAGCTCACTCAGAGTTCTCTTCGTGGCTCGCTCAAATGACCTATTGGATACACAGAATGGTAAACAACCCATTGAGCTTTGCCACAGAGTTTGGAAACAGTGACCTACTGGGTTACTTACAACACACATGCTCTGCACTGCACATCTCTGCAGTTTGTGCAGTCACGCACTGAGCTTTCAATCTAGGATTAGGACCTGTGGCCTCTAGAATACGCAACAATCTGTAGTAGGTATATTACCCAACTGAGCTATATCGCTGGGCCGTTCTTCTACGCCTATTCATTGTCCTTCTCTTGCTACGTCTTCCTTGGCATGTTTTTTCTCTCCTTCCACGATATATGTTCTTTGTGAACAGTTTCACGGGAGTGGTTTATTGCGTTCTTGTTAAGAGTAATACATAGTGCTGTATTGTGTGCAGATCTAGAGAAGAAAAACACTGGGGCTACTATTACAGTATCCTCACAATTACTGAGCGCAGGGGGCCTGCCTCTCAGAAGGATGATTGTGGAGAACGTACCAGAGGAAGTGCCATGTCACTGTCCGTTCTAGGCTTCCTTTCTAGTCTCAGCTTTGTTTCACCACTTGACCAAACCATGTGATCCTGGGGCAATTACTATATTTCACCATGTCCCAGTGTTGGTTTTTAAAAGAAGGGTCTCCTTGAAACCAGCACCCGGTACCATTATACAACTGAATATTATGTGTTTATACATTCGATTGTTAATCCTATGTCATATAGACCATGATATAGGATCAGCTGTTTGGCATTAAAATGATACCTGGATTGCTGAGCAGCTGTAAGAATCTTTACGCAAAAGAAACATAGTAACTCACATTACCTGCTAAATCAATGTTTTTGGGGCTCCATGTTCTAAGGTGCTTGAAAGCGGTGGCCTCGTGGTGCAGGGTGTTTACCTCAGCACCCAGTGATGGACCTCCGAGCACACGGTAGCAAATGAGCTGCCAGCGCCTCGACTGTGCCTCGGATGCTTCTTCACAAGTACGTTTTAGACTACATTGGCTCTTGGAATTATGCTCTGGGGCTCTGTGTATGAGTGTGTGGCTGTGTGTGTGTCTGGGGCTGTGTGGCTGTGGCTCTGTGTGTGTGTGTGGCTCTGTGTGAGGCTTTGTGTGTGTGTGGCTCTGTGTGAGGCTGTGAGTGTGTGAGTGGGGCTATGTGTGTGTGGCTCTGTGTGTGTGTGTGTGGCTCTGTGTGTGTGCAAATGCAATAGGTCTCCCATTTGCGAGAGATTAAGCTATTGGCATTGTAAATGACAATGCCATTTATTTATCTATTTTAAAAACCAACACAAATAAAAATGTCATTTACAATGCCAAAAGCTCTAACTTTAGCAAAGGCGAGACAGTTGCATTGTAAATGCTTGTTTAAATATATAGTGAAAGGTTAAAAATGCACTGCTTGGGTCGGGTCTTCTGACATTGGAGAGGAGCTGAGCAAGTTTACAAAATATGAAGAGGGTGGACACCCAGGGGCACGTGAGGAGCTTCACTGGTTGCAAAAGCAGGAGAGGGCACGGGCTGCACAAATATCAAAGGAAGTGTTATATTCCGAGTTAGGCCCATGCAGAGAAGAAACCTCTTTCTTACATTGCCCTAGAAAAGAACATTTCAGCGGTGAACTTTTGCACACATTTGCATGCATGTCAATGTTGGATTAGTTTCTTTAAAACTACTTTATTTACACAACCAGCTTCGCACAACATTATCTCAGTGCCTTGAACATCATGTACTAGGCCTCTCTATGCACTAGGTACAAAAGTCGTCCTATCTTCATCCACGAGGCGACAGCTATCTACATCACTAATCTAACGCGCACATCGCAAAGACTGCTTTTCATTATAAATAACATGCATCCCGATGGATTGGTAGAGGGGGTACTTCCACCGACACTGAGGGTGCGTGCATGTTGAGAATCCACCACGCACCGGTTTGACATTCCGTGAAGGGTGTCCAACTCGAGACCAAGACGGGGTCCTTCACTCTATCTGATCAGGTAATGGGGTTGGATCGTCCCTTGGGGGGATTTTGGCTCTACGCCCATACCCACTATGTACACTCAGAGTACGGTCCACATCGTAGGAGTAAGTTAGATTACCGTATTTTGCATATTGCATATACCGTATATATTCATTGCTTCAGCACCATGGTAGAAATCTATCTACTGTTCACTCTTTCGGTGCTTGAACTCCCGTTTATCTGCTTCTGCCTACTAATCATTGCAGCACATGTATTTTATACAAGAATAATGTTGGTTCAATAAATATTATTGAAAACGTCCCACTGTGTAATCCCTGTATATTTCTCTGAGAATAAGTGAGCACGAGTAACTGGGCAAAGCGTTCTGTACTGCTTCCACAATTCCTGAGGATTAAGGGTTGTTATGGTCAGTTGTCAAGAGTCCATTCGCTCCCTGGTAATATTGGAAGGGAGGGAGGGGGGGACTTAAGGTGGTCCTGTGAGCTAGCTGGTCTCTAGGCCAACAAATCCTGCGGGGGAGTCTGGGATCAGTCTTGACACAAAGCCCTTACTTTATGTTGTCCAAACAATGCTCAGATCCTACGGATTAGTAGGAACTACATGACAGAAGAGAGAGAGAAGGTTGAGGGGCTCTGCAGATTCAATGAAAGAGCAGGAGGGCGCGAGGGGAGGGGCTATTCAGATCTCAAAGTGTCAGGAGAAGAGCAGAAGGTTCAAGGTGAGGGGCTATAGAGTTACCAAAGGAAGTGCCACGAGAAGGCCAGTGCACACTTCAGCACATGGCTAAGCTATCAGTGAATCCACCCAAGGACAGAGAGACAGGGTAGAAGAGCTAAGCAGATCTCAAAGGAAGTGCCAGGAGAAGGCCAGACGGTACAAGGTGAGGGGCGGTACAGATCTCAAAGGAAGTGCCAGGAGAAGACCAGAGGCTGTGGGGTGAGGGGCTGTACAGAGTTCAAAGGAAGTGCAAGTGGAGAAGTGTGGCTCAATGGTTAGAGCGGCAGACCCTGATGCAGAGGTCTAGCCCGGAACCAGGGTTCAATTTCCGCCTCGGCGGGTCTTGGGCTCATTTTCCGCGGACCTGACAATTCTCGCCTCGGTGCCTATTCCAATCTTGGGTCCCACTCTGCAACTCTGGGCAATAGCTTGCTCAATCTCCACAACGGCCTCAACAACGCTAGGATGCCTGGCTTCACCATGGGGGTGTCCAGGAGTGGGCACTTCACAGGGAAAAGCCAGGAAGGGTTCCACAGCGGTATGCGTACAAGCGCCTGTCATACCCCTTCGGTGGTCGATTCGGTGCTATACAAATACTACTACATTTATTACATTTACATTTACATGATAAAGACTAATCTTAATGTTCAACAGAGTCTCAGACACTGTTTGCGATTCCCAATAGGATCGCAAATTGCCTGCCTCATGAAAATAAACGATGCTGTTGCAATTTGCGACCCCATTGGGAATGACTAGCATTCCCAGTGATGGTTGCCTGCTGGGGTCAGCAGACCACCATGTCTGTGACTGCTTTTTGAATAAAGCAGTTTTTTTTAATGCAGCCCATTTTCCTTAAAGGAAAACGGGATGCATTTAAAAAATAAAAATGAAACTTCTCAGTTTTATTTTTAAGGGCAGGGAGTGGTCCCTGGGACCACGGCCTGCTCTTAAAAATTATTTGCAAACCCATTCACAAAGGGGGCACCCGTTTGCGAGTGGCTTACCACCCTTTTGTAAAGGATGGTAAACTGCGAGTGTTCTGCGTCCGCAAATGCAGTCGCAAAACAATCATACATAGGTTTGAGAATTGCTATTAGGAAGGGACACCCTTGGCACACCCCTTCCTAATAGCGAGTTGATAACCATATTTTGCGAGCCGCTAATAGGTTAGCGACTCGCAAAATAGGGTTAGTACATTGGGAAGACATTTTTTGCAGTCGCAAAGGGGCCAAATTCCCCTTTGCGACAGCAAAAGATGGTCGTACATCGGCCTCTAAGGATACTTGATTCACCATGAAGGTAATTTGGCATGACTGCCGATCTGCTACAGCGCCTTACCAACTAGGGGGACAGAGAGCACAGAAAGTTAATCCAGACAGAAGATGACAGTGTTACCACAAGAGAGATTTCCAGCCGAAATGAGTGTCGAGCATGGTGGAAGTGTACAGAGGGTCATGGCTACGAAAGGCACAAGGAAGAGCTCACATTGAAGAACAGATCTCTGATGCTTCCGCATGCCTCTGGAAAGACAAGGTTGCTGCTTAGCTGGCTCTTTCATTGATAGTCCATCACCCTCACTGGCTCTGCCATTGATAACTCCTCACACTCGCTGGCTCTTCCATTGATAGCCCATCACCCTCTCTGGCTCTTCCATCGATAGCTCCTCACACTCGCTGGCTCTTCCATTGATAGCCCATCACCCTCGCTGGCTCTTCCATTGATAGCCCATCACCCTCGCTGGCTCTTCCATTGATAGCCCATCACCCTCGCTGGCTCTTCCATTGATAGTCCATCACCCTCGCTGGCTCTTCCATTGATAGCCCATCACCCTCGCTGGCTCTTCCATTGATAGCCCATCACCCTCGATGGCTCTTCCATTGATAGTCCATCACCCTCGATGGCTCTTTCATTGATAGTCCATCACTCTCGCTGGCTCTTCCATTGTTAGTCCATCACCCTCGATGGCTCTTTCATTGATAGTCCATCACCCTCGCTGGTTCTTCTATTGATCACCCATCACTCTCTCTGGCTCTTCCATTGATCGCCCATTACCCTCGCTGGCTCTTCCATTGATAGTCCATCACCTCTGCTGGTTCTTCTATTGATCACCCATCACCCTCTCTGGCTCTTCCATTGATCGCCCATTACCCTCGCTGGCTCTTCCATTGATAGTCCATCACCCCCCCTGGTTCTTCTATTGATCACCCATCACCCTCTCTGGCTCTTCCATTGATCGCCCATTACCCTTGCTGGCTCTTCCATTGATAGTCCATCACCCCCGCTGGTTCTTCCATTGATCACCCATCACCCTCTCTGGCTCTTCCATTGATCGCCCATTACCCTTGCTGGCTCTTCCATTGATAGTCCATCACCCTCGCTGGTTCTTCCATCGATAGCTCCTCACCCTCGCTGGCTCTTCCATTGATAGTCCATCACCCTCGCTGGCTCTTCCATTGAATAGCCCATCACTCTCGCTGGCTCTTCCATTGATAGTCCATCACTCTCGCTGGCTCTTCCATTGTTAGTCCATCACCCTCGATGGCTCTTTCATTGATAGTCCATCACCTCTGCTGGTTCTTCTATTGATCACCCATCACCCTCTCTGGCTCTTCCATTGATCGCCCATTACCCTCGCTGGCTCTTTCATTGATAGTCCATCACCCTCGCTGGTTCTTCTATTGATCACCCATCACTCTCTCTGGCTCTTCCATTGATCGCCCATTACCCTCGCTGGCTCTTCCATTGATAGTCCATCACCTCTGCTGGTTCTTCTATTGATCACCCATCACCCTCTCTGGCTCTTCCATTGATCGCCCATTACCCTCGCTGGCTCTTCCATTGATAGTCCATCACCCTCGCTGGTTCTTCTATTGATCACCCATCACCCTCTCTGGCTCTTCCATTGATCGCCCATTACCCTCGCTGGCTCTTCCATTGATAGTCCATCACCCTCGCTGGTTCTTCCATCGATAGCTCCTCACCCTCGCTGGCTCTTCCATTGAATAGCCCATCACTCTCGCTGGCTCTTTCATTGATAGTCCATCACTCTCGCTGGCTCTTCCATTGTTAGTCCATCACCCTCGATGGCTCTTTCATTGATAGTCCATCACCCTCGCTGGTTCTTCTATTGATCACCCATCACCCTCTCTGGCTCTTCCATTGATCGCCCATTACCCTCGCTGGCTCTTCCATTGATAGTCCATCACCCCCCCTGGTTCTTCCATCGATAGCTCCTCACCCTCGCTGGCTCTTCCATTGATAGTCCATCACCTCTGCTGGTTCTTCTATTGATCACCCATCACCCTCTCTGGCTCTTCCATTGATCGCCCATTACCCTCGCTGGCTCTTCCATTGATAGTCCATCACCCTCGCTGGTTCTTCCATCGATAGCTCCTCACCCTCGCTGGCTCTTCCATTGAATAGCCCATCACTCTCGCTGGCTCTTTCATTGATAGTCCATCACTCTCGCTGGCTCTTCCATTGTTAGTCCATCACCCTCGATGGCTCTTTCATTGATAGTCCATCACCTCTGCTGGTTCTTCTATTGATCACCCATCACCCTCTCTGGCTCTTCCATTGATCGCCCATTACCCTCGCTGGCTCTTTCATTGATAGTCCATCACCTCTGCTGGTTCTTCTATTGATCACCCATCACCCTCTCTGGCTCTTCCATTGATCGCCCATTACCCTCGCTGGCTCTTCCATTGATAGTCCATCACCCCCCTGGTTCTTCCATCGATAGCTCCTCACCCTCGCTGGCTCTTCCATTGAATAGCCCATCACACTCGCTGGCTCTTTCATTGATAGTCCATCACTCTTGCTGGCTCTCTCATTGTTAGTCCATCACCCTCGATGGCTCTTTCATTGATAGTCCATCACCTCTGCTGGTTCTTCTATTGATCACCCATCACCCTCTCTGGCTCTTCCAGTGATCGCCCATTACCCTCGCTGGCTCTTTCATTGATAGTCCATCACCTCTGCTGGTTCTTCTATTGATCACCCATCACCCTCTCTGGCTCTTCCATTGATCGCCCATTACCCTCGCTGGCTCTTCCATTGATAGTCCATCACCCCCCCTGGTTCTTCCATCGATAGCTCCTCACCCTCGCTGGCTCTTCCATTGAATAGCCCATCACCTTCGCTGGCTCTTGCATTGATAGTCCATCACTCTCGCTGGCTCTTCCATTGTTAGTCCATCACCCTCGATGGCTCTTCCATTGTTAGTCCATCACCCTCGATGGCTCTTTCATTGATAGTCCATCACCCTCGATGGCTCTTCCATTGTTAGTCCATCACCCTCGATGGCTCTTTCATTGATAGTCCATCACTCTCGCTGGCTCTTCCATTGTTAGTCCATCACCCTCGATGGCTCTTTCATTGATAGTCCATCACCCCCCCCTGGTTCTTCCATCGATAGCTCCTCACCCTCGCTGGCTCTTCCATTGAATAGCCCATCACTCTCGCTGGCTCTTTCATTGATAGTCCATCACTCTCGCTGGCTCTTCCATTGTTAGTCCATCACCCTCGATGGCTCTTCCATTGTTAGTCCATCACCCTCGATGGCTCTTTCATTGATAGTCCATCACCCCCGCTGGTTCTTCCATTGAATACCCTATCACCCTCGCTGGCTCTTCCATTATTAGTCCATCACCCTCGCTGGCTCTTCCATCGATAGCTCCTCACCCTCACTTGCTCTTCCATTGATAGCTCCTCACCCTCTCTGGCTCTTCCATTGATAGCTCCTCACCCTCGCTGGCTCTTCTATTGATAACTCTTCACTCTCGCTGGCTCTTCCATCGATAGCTCCTCACCCTCGCTGGCTCTTCCATCGATAGCTCCTCACCCTCGCTGGCTCTTCCATCGATAGCTCCTCACCCTCGCTGGCTCTTCCATCGATAGCTCCTCACCCTCGCTGGCTCTTCCATCGATAGCTCCTCACCCTCGCTGGCTCTTCCATCGATAGCTCCTCACCCTCGCTGGCTCTTCCATTGATAGCTCCTCACCCTCGCTGGCTCTTCTATTGATAACTCTTCACTCTCGCTGGCTCTTCCATCGATAGCTCCTCACCCTCGCTGGCTCTTCCATCGATAGCTCCTCACCCTCGCTGGCTCTTCCATCGATAGCTCCTCACCCTCGCTGGCTCTTCCATTGATAGCCCATCACCCTCGCTGGTTCTTCCATTGATAGTCCATCACCCTTGCTGGCTCTTCCATTGATAGCCAATCACCCCCGCTGGTTCTTCCATTGATAGCTCCTCACCCTCGCTGGCTCTTCCATCGATAGCTCCTCACCCTCGCTGGGTCTTCCATTGATAGCTCCTCACCCTCGCTGGCTCTTCCATTGATAGTCCATCACCCTCGCTGGCTCTTCCATTGATAGCCCATCACTGTAGCTGGCTCTTCCATCGATAGCTCCTCACCCTCGCTGGTTCTTCCATCGATAGCTCCTCACCCTCGCTGGCTCTTCCATTGATAGTCCATCACCCTCGCTGGTTCTTCCATTGATAGCCCATCACCCTTGCTGGCTCTTTCATTGATAGTCCATCACCCTCGCTGGCTCTTCCATTGATAGTCCATCACCCTCGCTGGCTCTTCCATCGATAGCTCCTCACGTTCGCTGGCTCTTCCATTGATAGTCCATCACCCTCGCTGGCTCTTCCATTGATAGTCCATCACCCTCGCTGGCTCTTCCATTGATAGTCCATCACCCTCGCTGGCTCTTCCATTGATAGTCCATCACTCTCGCTCGCTCTTCCATTGATAGCTCCTCACGCTCTCTGGCTCTTCTATTGATAGCCCATCACTCGCTGGCTCTTCCATCGATAGCTCCTCACCCTCGCTGGCTCTTCCATTGATAGTCCATCACCCTCGCTGGCTCTTCCATTGATAGCTCCTCACCCTCGCTGGCTCTTCCACTGATAGTCCATCACCCTCACTGGCTCTTCCATCGATAGCTCCTCACCCTCGCTGGCTCTCCCATCGATAGCTCCTCACCCTCGCTGGCTCTTCCATTGATAGCTCCTCACCCTCGCTGGCTCTTCCATTGATAGTCCATCACCCTCACTGGCTCTTCCATCGATAGCTCCTCACCCTCGCTGGCTCTCCCATCGATAGCTCCTCACCCTCGCTGGCTCTTCCATTGATAGCTCCTCACCCTCGCTGGCTCTTCCACTGATAGTCCATCACCCCCCTGGCTCTTCCATTGATAGCTCCTCACCCTCGCTGGCTCTTCCACTGATAGTCCATCACCCCCCTGGCTCTTCCATTGATAGCCCATTACCCTCTCTGGCTCCTCCATTGATAGTCCATCACCCTCGCTGACTCGTTCATTGATAGTCCATCACTCTCGCTCACTCTTCCATTGATAGCTCCTCACGCTCTCTGGCTCTTCTATTGATAACTCTTCACTCTCACTTGCTCTTTCATTGATAGTCCATCACCCTCGCTGGCTCTTCCATTGAACACCAGGAATTGGGGGCAAAGATTCTTCCCTCAATTTAGTAACGTTTTTAGAAAAGGAAAACAGTTCAACCAAAATTTCCCTCCAGGAAAGGGTGTAAAGCAAGCTCTTTAAACCCTGTGGAGGCATCTTGGAGTCAGAGGGGTTTGTGGATTACAGGAAGAGATTTAAAAGAATCCCCGGACCCTTGAGTCGCAGAGACGGTCAATAAGCAAGACTTGTAAGATGAAAAATCAAGATGTGCCCCCCTTTCTCCACAGTCCCCTTCACACATGCTCTCTTACCATAGACTGGGCAATGGTTGTATCTTAGGAAGGATTGAGAAACTTTGGTGGATCCTTTGGGGGGGGGCATAGAAGAGACATGCCAGTGGAACACCTTTTTGATATCCCTACAGTGATACACACGTCATCACCTTACAATGGCAGGCAGGCTTTGTTTACCACCAGGGACTGTTACCTGTTAACCTTGATCAATGTACCAGGCCCTTCTATATCCTCCAACAGATAGAGACCCAGCTCACTGCCATTGTGAATGGGACGTTTTTTCAATTATGGCAGATACACAAACTATGGTACGAAGTGTCTGTATTAATATCCGATATCAGGTCATGTGACAAAGTCACAATTCCAACGAAGACCTCCTAGGTCTCAGCCGACACCTCCGCCCTCGGACCACAATGCTTCTCTGGACCTGGTACTGAAAAGCAGGATGACAGGGAGACGGACGACTACTCAACAGCGATTGGGCTGCACTCTAAAGTTCCAGAAAGAAGCCTGTTTACAACCTGAGCCCAGTGGTCAGGTGGATTTGGGCACTAGATATCCTTGCCTGAAGCAAGCAATGCAGACAAGAATGCCAAATCCCTGCTCATGACGTTCAACCGAAAAATACCTTGTTCACCACCACTGTCCACAATAACTGCAACTCAGAAGCTGTTCACAAGAACACCATCTAGCAGCCAAAACAACTGGATACCAAATACGAAAAAACCAGCCCTGCTCCTGGAGAACCCCTTCATACCCTCTAGTGGTGAAGAAAAGTGTTGCTTTCAGCAGGGCTACGGCTTTTGGTGCCTAGAATGAGTTTCAAGACTGCAACTGGTGGTCAATTTCCATTGCCGATTGGGGCTAATCCTCACGCCTGAGGTTGGCATTAATCAGGACACTTCTGCCAGGTGTGGGCTGCTTCTGGTCTTTGATGTCAGATGGTACAATGGCGGTCCTGTGGGAAGCACCAGCTCAAACAGGTACAAATGTACCATAAAGATGGAAGGCTTCTGAAAAGGATGGCCTTGGCGTCTGAGATGCCACAGATGAAGCTCCTCACCTGTAACCCTCTTCTCCTGGAGATCCACCCTCTGTTGGAAAGCTTTCTGCAGTCAGAGGGCGTCAGAGGCAATGACTCGAACCACCAAGGCATGCAGCAAACCATTCTACAGGTAAATACATTCCCCATTGGCATGACCAGGAGTCACACGAAGGCCAGGGATCACAGATGTATGCGCCATCAGCAACAATCAGGGACATCTGAGAATTGGCAGAGGTGGGATGGATAAACGAGCCCACCCTGAGAGTCCCACAGAGAAACGCTAGCGCAGCAGGCCGCGGGTTCATAAAAAATAAAGAGCTGTAACTTCTGAGATTCCTTTTTGTTCAATAAATGTTTAAGAGTAGTTGGTTTTACAATTAAGCGTGCACACATGTGCCAAAGGAATGGGATTACAAGGGGTCATTGTGCACAAATTATTTTCAGGGCTCTATAAAACTGCTCTATTAAAGGGCGCAGACCAGAGTCTGCCTGAGAGGGTCTGATGGCGAATGCCTTGAAAATTGTTAACTCGAGTTCTGAAACAAGAAGCGGATGGTTGAGAGAAAGAGATGAAAAGAGAGCGAGAAAAAAGGAGAAAGCACATGCGAGCGAGATAGAAAGTGAGAGAAAAGAAAGGGAGGACTGAGAAAGTCCAAGTAAAAGCAGAATATGAGAGTGAGAGAGCACAAAAACCGGAGAGAGGACTAGGAGGAGATGGGGTAGAGAAAGAGACAAAAAGTGAGCACCAGGGAGAGACAGGGGAAAAGTGAGGTAGAAGAGACAAGCCAACCAAAGCATCGTAGGTTCGGCTAAGGAGAAGAACCAGAGACTAACCAAGGTGGAAGAAAAGGCGCCCCGAGGCGATCTAAAAGTGCGCCCAGCACTTCATCTCTAGTGCCGAAGGAACTGGCACATGGCGTGAAAGCACTTCATCCAGAAGGCACCAGGAAATGACACAGAGATACAGAACACAACATCAGTGGTGCTGACCACACTGACAAGGGGCTTCACTGTATTCGGAGTACCCAAAGCACTGGCACAAATCACTGAATCACCATGGGACAAGCAATGAGAACAGCGCTTCAAAGCACTTCACCTGAAGTGCTGAAGGCCTTGGCACTGGGCATCCCAGCACTTCATCCGCAAGGCAGCAAGGCATCAGACAGGGATTCAGAACATTCCCTATGTGTGGCACTACCATACGGCTTTAAAGCACTTTATTAGTAGGATGTAAGCGGGATCGAAATATGGTTTAATTCGACTACAAACACCTTTGTGTCCTATGCCACACTCTTCCGTGCCCTATGCCACACTCTTCCGTGTCCTATGCCACACTCTTCCGTGTCCTATGCCACACTCTTCCGTGTCCTATGCCACACTCTTCCGTGTCCTATGCCACACTCTTCCGTGTCCTATGCCACACTCTTCCGTGTCCTATGCCACACTCTTCCGTGTCCTTTCCACACTCTTCCGTGTCCTATGCCACACTCTTCCGTGTCCTATGCCACACTCTTCCGTGTCCTAAGCCACACTCTTCCGTGTCCTAAGCCACACTCTTCCGTGTCCTATGCCACACTCTTCCGTGTCCTATGCCACACTCTTCCGTGTCCTATGCCACACTCTTCCGTGTCCTATGCCACACTCTTCCGTGTCCTATGCCACACTCTTCCGTGTCCTATGCCACACTCTTCCGTGTCCTTTCCACACTCTTCCGTGTCCTATGCCACACTCTTCCGTGTCCTATGCCACACTCTTCCGTGTCCTATGCCACACTCTTCCGTGTCCTTTCCACACTCTTCCGTGTCCTATGCCACACTCTTCCTTGTCCTATGCCACACTCTTCCATGTCCTATGCCATGTCCTATGCCACACTCTTCCATGTCCTATGCCATGTCCTATGCCACACTCTTCTGTGTCCTATGCCACACTCTTCCGTGTCCTATGCCACACTCTTCAGTGTCCTATGCCACACTCTTCCGTGTCCTATGCCACACTCTTCCGTGTCCTATGCCACACTCTTCTGTGTCCTATGCCATGTCCTATGCCACACTCTTCCGTGTCCTATGCCATGTCCTATGCCACACTCTTCCGTGTCCTATGCCACACTCTTCCGTGTCCTATGCCACACTCTTCCGTGTCCTATGCCACACTCTTCCGTGTCCTATGCCACACTCTTCCGTGTCCTATGCCATGTCCTTTGCCACACTCGTCCGTGTCCTATGCCACACTCTTCCGTGTCCTATGCCACACTCTTCCGTGTCCTATGCCACACTCTTCCGTGTCCTATGCCACACTCTTCTGTGTCCTATGCCATGTCCTATGCCACACTCTTCCGTGTCCTATGCCATGTCCTATGCCACACTATTCCGTGTCCTATGCCACACTCTTCCGTGTCCTATGCCACACTCTTCCGTGTCCTATGCCACACTCTTCCTTGTCCTATGCCACACTCTTCCGTGTCCTTTCCACACTCTTCCGTGTCCTATACCACACTCTTCCGTGTCCTATGCCATGTCCTATGCTACACTCTTCCGTGTCCTATGCCACACTCTTCCGTGTCCTATGCCACACTCTTCCGTGTCCTATGCCACACTCTTCCGTGTCCTATGCCACACTCTTCCGTGTCCTATGCCACACTCTTCCGTGTCCTAAGCCACACTCTTCCGTGTCAAATGCCACACTCTTCCGTGTCCTATGCCACACTCTTCTGTGTCCTATGCCACACTCTTCCGTGTCCTATGCCATGTCCTATGCCACACTCTTCCGTGTCCTATGCCATGTCCTATGCCACACTCTTCCGTGTCCTATGCCATGTCCTATGCCACACTCTTCTGTGTCCTATGCCACACTCTTCCGTGTCCTTTCCACACTCTTCCGTGTCCTATGCCACACTCTTCCATGTAAACAATCTACGTATGAATGGCCCCTGGAGCCCTATGAACCAGAGGGCTCTTCGAGCTCTGGGAATGAGCCTTTCTTAAGAGTAACTCATTTTGAACCATCCCTAACACCAACAGCGCAGATTTAACATCGATCACAACACCTAATGGCCGGTGAAAGAAGCATGGAGCTCATCTTTGTAAATAACACTAAGCAGCACACTGGGCTGGTGGGGAGCACATGTCAGGCCAGCTCTCACCCTGCCTGGTGCTCCCTACAAACACCTTCCAGTGAAGCCTCCACGTACACTCCAGAGAGCTGCTGCAGACCGACGCCAAAGGTAGGTGGTCAACGCGTGGGTCTCCCAGAAGCCAAACGCGACAGCACCAAGCCCTCACCCACCATCTCAGTTTTCAAGGACAACCCTCGGGAGAGATTCCTCGGAGTGGCACTGAACCCCCTCGATGCCCTTCGACGAGTTTCAGAAAGAGCCACAGACTGAAGCCATCGGATGCCCCGCCCACCTTCAAGCTCCTGTCAAGACCCTATCAGAAAAAGTCTACATGGAGGCGACTCTGCCCTTCATCCTCACAAGGGTGATTCTTCTACAAAGAAAGCACAGTCAGGGTCACCACAAATGGAAAAGAGGAGAATAACCAATGGCAAAGCCATCTCCCAATGCACACCCCACCCAGAGAGGGTTGAAGTGACTCTCCACCCAATCACAGAAGCACACTGAAGGCAAAATCAACTTATGCAATTCCAACATCAAACTACAAATCAACAACAAAGCTGCCCTTACAACCACCAAAAAACAGATCATGCTTCATCAGTGAGACCCATTCCAAACACCGATCTACATCTCCACTTCAAGCCTCAGACCCTGCTGCAAATACAACATTCAACTAACCCTCAAACCCTCTTCAATACCGAAGTCAACCTCTGACCCAACCCCAGGCCCTGCCTCAAAGTACAAAATTCAAGCTATATTTCAAGATTCAAGATGCAAAGGAACGTTATTCTGTTTCAAAAGAAAACCATAAAAGTTTATAAAATCAGGATTAGAGTTTGTAATTCTAGTGGCCAATTTACATAGCAGCACAAGGGATAATTCTTACATTTCAATTAATTGAAAGGAAAAAGAAAAAGCAATACAATCCTTAAAATCATTCTTTGATAAAAATGCAATCTATAGTACAGAGCACTTAGGGCCAGATGTAGGAAGCCCAATACCGGTCGGTAATGGCCGAAATTACCGAATTTCGGCCGTTACGACCGGTATTAGGCTTTTCAGATGAAGGGGCCTAATTTAAGGATTCGGTACCGAATCGGCAATTTAAGGAATCAGTAAATTACCGAATTCTTAATGTAGGGAGCACTCAAATGAGTGCTTTCCCCATTTTTAGATTTTGTTATTTACCACCAACTCCAAGTTGGTGGTAAAAAAGTGAATAGGTGGAAAAGTGAATAGGTTTTTAATTTTTATAACATGTTTTAAGGCATTTGTAATTTTTACTGGTGATTAGTATTTTATAGTTGGATTTTGTATTTTTGAAAATGAAATGTAGAATTGTTTTAAAGAATAACTTTAAAAAAAATAAGTATAGGTATTTAATGTATACACCCCCCTTATTGCGTTATGCTCACTGCTTGTTTGTTTAAAGACTACGGTCATAATAAACATATTTTTGACTTGACTTGACTCAAAAACCCCAATAGAAGCAATTTTTTGCAAATTATTACAGTGGCATGTGGCAGACATACATGCTCTTAGGGCATGTATGTGTGCCACATGTGCACCCATACACAATTCAGGGGTGCAACAAACAGGGTGTCAAAGTGACACCCTGCCACCCTTCAATGTGCTCCTCCTTTTACCGAATCGGTAAATACCGATTCGGTATTTACCGAGTCTTACCGGTTCGGGAATACTTACCGAATGAATACCTATATCCAATTTACCGATTCTACAATACCGAATCGGTAAAATTCGGTATTTTAGAATCGGTAAATCTGGATTACCTACATCTGGCCCTTAGTGTCATAACAGTGTACAACTTCCTCCATAAAAATACCCCAGTACTTGTGCTTTGTATAAAAGAATGTTCACTATTCAGGCTCAACTACAGTAACTAATCCTGTTTCCTAATAGCCAATGCGACTTTAATATAGTTGGAAACCATAGTGCATATATCATAAGTAGCCAGAGAGTAAGTGGTCAAAACCTCCAATATAGGAACATGGACTCATTTCTTTTAAAATCGGAACTAAAAAATTTCCTCTTGGCTCTTTATAGAGGGGGCAAAATAGCATAACGGGCAACGCGCTTTGAGCTGTCAAACTATCAGGCGGGCAAGGCTCTCATTTATCGCCTCACCCAGATTGTTTTGGGAAAGCCACTAAAATGTGCAGGGTAAGTAAGCGAAATCTTGTTAGATAAAATTGTGTCTGTATATTTATAGAGAATGTTAAATAAAATTGCTGTTGGACAGGGGCTAAATAAGGGGGGCCTATTACCTCGGGCTGAGAGCGTCGTATTTCCGCCCCTGTAGAATGTGTCTCTTTTATGGTATTTTTTGCATTTTCAGGGATGCCAGCTGGACAATCAGAGTAGAGCCCAGACCCAGTAAATAGAGGCCGTCCCTTACAACACGGAGCCAAGGGATAGTTGGTGCTCCATCAAGATTAATATGATCTTCGATGACTTCTCTGGAAAGCACAAACTCCTCAGTAGCCACATTTCGGCCCCTGATCGCACGGGGGCGACATTGATACGACCCGCAACGAAAGCAAGCCCCAGCTCAGGACGACAGAAGATGGAGCCATCAGTAACCTTTTTATAAATATATTTGCAATAATCGAAGCTGGCGGCTGTCATGGTATCCACACACACCTGCTCCATATGCTGCAGCGGGCACACATTTGGCTTTGTAAAGTGTCACCAGCGCAGGCACTGGTTTGTGGCCCAGCGCAGGCACTGGTTTGTGGCCCAGCGCAGGCACTGGTTTGTGGCCCAGCTCAGGCACTGGTTTGTGGTCCAGCTTACAAGCAAAGCCAAAAATCCCTTCAACACCTCTGCCCATTTGTTGCACCCTTGCAGTAACAAGCGATTCCCAATTCATCCTGTTGCTAAAAATATTTCCAAAATAATTAAAACTATTCTATTTGTCAATTCCCTTATCTCCTACAGCAAACTTCCTAGTTTTAGTCATTTTCGGGCCACACACCATAATGTATGATTTAATAATAATAACTTTTAAATTAAGTGCCAACATAAAATCTGTGAACGCATTAAGTAATTTTTGAAGGCTGTTCGCTGTCAGGGCCATTACCACGGTGCTGTCTGCATAAGAGAGCAGCGGGACCCATGTGCCCCCAATGTGTGGACAGTCCATGAGTATAAATCCAAAAAAGAAAATGGGCTCAAATACATCCCTGCCGGACACCTTCTGTGGAGGCTCTGGGCCTGGTGTGTTCCCCCTGTGCACCGTATCTTATAACAACAGAGGCCGGTGGATGGAGCCACGAAGAAGAGAGATCAAAGTCTCCTCGACTCCCATTCTGCCCATAAGTGCTCAAACCTCTCCCGATTTACAGCATCAAAAGCGCTAGGCGCGTCCATGAAGGCCAGGTGAATGGAACCCTTCCTGGTTCTCATGTACTTCCTTTTAAATGGGTTTGTTTAGTTCCCTTGACCCCTGGAGAGTGACCTTTTGCTTTGCAATCAGTCCGTGCCTGGTCAGTCAGTTTGGTGTAGATTGCGTCACTGGGCAGGTGCCAGAGGCAGCTCCTTCCCTGGGGACGCGGAGAAGATCCCGGCTCGCAATAGTTACAGTGGGTGAAAGGGGCAGTTGTGGCCTCTGCTCAGGGACTGAGCGTCAGTTGAGCCAGATGTGGTTGGGCATGGTGCTAATGAGTCTTCGTTCCGCAATTTTGATCTCCTTAGTTAACGCCCCTATTGCTTTTTGGAGATAACCATTCAAAGTTGAGTCCACTGTCTTTAGTGCAGTCCTTGATTTCCATTTCTCCATATTACTAATTAGCTTAATAGAAAACAAATAGGGAAATATAAAACAAAATGTTTTACCCTCATGCAGTTATTCAAGGCCAAGACAGTGTACCTGCTGTCCCCAAATCCCAATGGAAGAAAACCGAGAGAATTGGCCCAGTCCAGTTTCCACTGGGCGCAGACGGGCCCGCCCTTGGCCCGGGCTTTGCCCAGGCACCCCCATACCCCCCGGCGGAAGGGAAGTGTCGCTGGCGCCTTCTGGGGCGATGCTCTATGGGAGATGCGGTCCCCGGTGGCTTCTCTAGCGGCAGGAGGCAGAGCTGCAGGTAAGGAACTTCCATTATGGGCTTCCGCGCTGCGGAAGCCCGAGAGTGCCTTTATGCGCCCCCTGGTGCACGGGAAGTGATGCTGGCGCCTCCTGGCGCAAGGGTGTATGGGGGATGAGGATCCTGGTGGTTTCTGGCGGTGGCAGGCAGATCCATCTTCAAACACCGTAAAAACAACCTGTAGGCCAACTTGAGATTCTTCTTCAAATACCACCATTCAACTCAGGAGACCATCCCCCGACTTTATTCCAAATATTAAAAATCAACACAAGCTCTGACACCATGACCGTCCTTCGAATACCAGACAATCAATCTATAGCACAGATCTCAGATCATTTAGCCTTTACCAAAGATGAACTCAGACCCTCTTTCAAATAACAAAATCCACCAATCTTCCAACGCTCAGATGCTCCTCCAAATACCGTGCATCTCTAAACCCTCCAAAGGGGAACCTTCTGCACATGGACACAGTCTATAGAGAAAGCTTCCCTAAAGAGCTGGTTTGCTTTAGTGAAGTTTAAGCAGCTGTAAAAGGGCGTGAATAGGCTCAAAGATGAAGGCCGTCTTTCAGGCTTCTCAAGGCGACTTCGCGTTTGTTTCGCTCCAATCCTGCTCCGGAGTTCAGCGGAACCAGTTCACCGGCGGGGGAGGCATTGCAGCATATAGTGATCCATTTAAAGCTGGGCTCAGCTCGCTGACCGCCTTAAATGCTGCGTGAACTACTGGTTCAGAGTAGGCCTGTGAACTCCGCTCGGGGAGTTTGCAGAGTTTTCTGCACTCCGTGGAGCTCGTGGAGTGTGGAAAACTCTGCTTCACGTAGTGCTGTGTAGTTTTTTCCCCGGTAAGCTGCCGCTCTCGTAGAATTTCTACCCGAGCATCAGGAAGACCAGCGTGAACAGCAGTTTGCACTACACTCTGCCACTCGCAGAACTGGGCTGAGTCTTTTTGTAACTTTGCAGAGTTCTGCGTAGCAAAACTCTGCAAACTACGTCCAGGCATAGTTAGGAGGATACTACAGATGACAAGGAATTCACTGGAAGGTTCCCTCAATTCCTGCCAGACTGATCTGATCTCAACGGCTAGTGACAATGCTATAGCAATAAAACCTATGGAGTAAAAAAATGGAGTCAGCAAAGACATTGCCCTGCGTGAAGCAGCACGGCACAAAAATGGACAAGGACCCACACCCTCATTTTGACGCACAACATGGAGGCCTCCCGGGGAGGCACAGTGGAGGTTTAACACTGCAGTCTCCTCCAGGCTTAGGCGAAGGCACACTGAGGAAGGGAGTAAATAAATATCTACATCTAGTACTGTTGTGTAGTTAGCAGCCTTGACTCCTGAAGTTGTTCCGACTTTCTGCACCACAAAGAAAACCTCATCAGGCCACAAGCTGCCTGCTTTGAAAGGTATTGGAGCAGAAGCTTCTCGAGACATGTGAGAAATAAGGAAAACATTGTGTGTTTGGGTCTGTAATAAGGTCAGCAAACAGTGCTTTCTCCAGTGACAACAAAAAGTCAAAGAGTTAGACTTTTTCCCGCCTTAATATATTCAGAGATTCCCATCTGTTAGAGCGGAAGTGGAGGGAACAGTCCACAATAGCGATTCTTCGACCAGTGGCCTCCTCAGAGGCAGCAGACTTTGGGTCGTGCCCAGTAATAACACCGCTAGCCCTGCTGCCTTGCAGGTGGCAAACCACAAAGCACCAGCAGGCAACCTTCCTTCCTCTCTTGCTCTCCATGGGTGAGCATGAGAAACTGAGGGAAGAAGGCTGGGTGGTTTGAGAACTGAAGAAAATCCCTACAAATGAATAAAAGCACAAAGAGACCAATACAGCTGGTTTCGTCCACGTCACCAACATAGAAATGTGGAACACCCGCAACCCAGACACTCTGAAAGGGACTGAGCGACGGTGAGCGAGGAGCCCAGAAAGCATCTCTTGCCAAGCCATTGATGAACACCCTACCGCATTACTCTTACACTGAACTCATTCATGCAACGCTTGTCAATATGTTGCTTGTGAAATGTTTGCACCTGTAAGGAGCTGCTGCTCCTTAAAGCTATTGTGGAGCTCACACAACTCCTGACCCAAATAAAAAAAGGCAAACAAGAACCACGAGCCCCAGAAGCATCCCTTAAGGTCATCACTTTACAGCATGGTGACAAAACGCAACCTCAAAGGCGCCTCATTCAAGACGTCCTCTCTGAGCATGCAAGGATGCCGAAATCAGGCAAGGATTGCCAGCTCTTAGGCTAATCAGTGAAAGGTCTGCAGGAACCGCATACCTTTGAATGATTAGATTTACCTCGAAGCGTATATGCTGGACCTTTAAGCGCTCTAGGTCCCTCCTTGCTGTGATTGACAGCTTGTAGGCCAATCAATGAAAGGTTTGCAGGAACCACATCCGTTGAATTGATTAGATTGATCTCGGAGCGTGTATGCTGGACCTTCATGCGCTCTTGGTCCCCTTTGTTGTTATTGACAGCCTTTAGAGTCATCGAGTCGGGCAATAGAGCGCTTAACAAGCACAGGAGGAGACAGAGACACCATATGTACACATGAGATTCAGTGCTTCTGGTGTGATTGGTTGTTGGACCAGTTGTGGGACTAAGAGTAGGGTTAGGCTTTCTATTGGAAGTAGGGACTAGGGCTACTTGTACCAATTGCTGCTTGGACTTGAGTTGGGACTAGTGGTAGGACTAAGGCCTTTATTGGATGTCGAGATCAGGGTTTTTGAACTGATTGGGTGCTTGGACTAGGGTTAAGATTGGCTGCAAGGTCCTGGTCTCCTATTAGTTCAAGATGTTAGGGCTAGTGTTGTGATTGGATAGTGTTAGGGCTAGGGTTCCCATTGGCTGAAGGGGTCACCTGATTACTAGGGCTACAAAAAGGGCCAGGCTTAGGGCGTCTCAGCCCGGGCGGTGAGGCTAAGGGTGGAGAGGACAAGGGTAGTTGCCTCTTTGAGCCTATTAAGGGTGGAGAGGACAAGGGTAGTTGCCTCTTTGAGCCTATTAAGGGTGGAGAGGACAAGGGTAGTTGCCTGTTTGAGCCTGTTCGAGACTGGTAGGGACTAGGGCTTGAAATGCTGCCCTTTTTCTCTTAAAAAAAAAAATCCTTCACTCTTTTATCCCTCCACTATACTTTTTCTATCAAAATTAACAGACTAACATGTTCACTTCTCAAATTCCATGTTCCATATTCAACTATACTAATATACTGCCCAAATAACTCAATAACATATCTACTACTCAAATTACTTCATATTTATACTATACTAATTTTCAACACTAATCCTTTATGGGTTCCGGAGTGGCGTGCTACTCGCCAAAAAAGCGCTTCAACACCCATCAGGGGTAACAAGTGCTATATGAATGCAAATCTTTCTTCCCCTTTTATCCATCCGCTATCCTTCTCACGCCAAGTAACACACTAATATCCACCACTGAAATTACCTCATATTTCACCATATTAATTCACCACTAATCCTTTATAGGCTCCCTGAATAGCATGCGTCAACAAGCGAGCGATAAATAAATACTAACCTTTGTCCTACTCTATCCTTCTGCTATCATTCCAAATCCAAATAACTGACTAACCTATCCCCCACTTAAAATGTACTTGCATGTTTCACTATACTAATTCAAAACTAATACTCTGTGGGTCCCGGAGTAGCGTGCTACCCGCCGAAAAAGCGCTTCGACGCCTCGTCAGGGGTAGTAAGCGCTATATAAATGCAATTAAAATACAATACAATACAATAACAGATTCTCATAGCAGGAATGACCCTTTTATTGAACCAGCGCCAACACTCAGCAACCCCTGCAGCTCTACTCCTCCTTGTGAGGACTGGAACAACCCGCTTGGAGAGAGGTATCAGCTTCCTGTGCCATGAGGACGACTGTGTCCTTCTCGCATGGACCTGTGATCTACCCAAGGTCTGGAGCTTCTGTCACCGCAGCCAGCCTCGTTCTCCATTCACTCCTGAGGCTCTTTGTTCTCTATGGTCAGCCTCCTTCTGCAGGTGCCTCATTTTACTACCTTCAGAAGAAATCATATCCCTCAGACACCGCCTACTAAAGAACCCGAGATTCACCCAAAAAGGAAAGCACACAGTCAACTAGAGCATTTCCAGGAATGCTCTCCAACTCACCGGGCTGGACTTCATCTCCATCAGGTTGTCCAGGATACGGGTGACGGGCAGGTTCTGTGGAGAAGAGAGATATAAGATGGTCATAAAGAATGCAAGACTGACTCTGAGAGGCAAGGCAGAAAATAAAAGGACCCCAAGGGAAGCGAGAAGAACAAGTTACTTACCTCCGGTAATGATATATCTGTAAGAGACATAGATTGGTTATAGATTCCTTACCTTAGAATTACCCCCAGGCATCAGACTGGATCCCGAGAATTTTTTTTCAGCAGTACCCCTGCGTGTCGAAAGGTGGTGTCGGTCGGCTCTGCATTCGTCTTTGGCGTCATGGTCGCCGGCATGACGTTGCGGTAGGTATTTAGATGTCGCCCTTGTGCGCTGATGTCAATTCTTTTACACAACATTCCACGCCAGAAGTGCAGAGCCATGCAAGACACTGACCACTGGTGCACAAAAACTAGGGCCCTGAAAGGAATTCACTGACCCTAGAAATCAGTTTGCAGAACAGGGAGGATGCGTGGGGCAGTAAAGAATCTATAACTAATTTATGTCTCTTGCAGATATATTGTTAGCGAAGATAAGTAACTTGTTTATCTGAAAGAGACAATTAGTTATAGATTCCTTACCTTAGAATAGATACTCCAGCAATACCAACCCCAGAGGTGGGTCTGCAAACCAAGTTCACACCAGAAATTCCTGGAGAACAGAACGACCAAAGCAGCCGTCTCTCCGGACTTGGCTGTCCAGGCAGTAGTGTTTGGTGATTGTGTGTAGAGATGCCCACGTAGCTGCCTGACAGATGTCATTAAGGGGGACTCCCCATCCCAAAGCAGTAGTAGCCGCTGTCGCCCTGGTGGAATGGGCGGGCAGACCCACTGGAGGTTCCTTCTTTGCCAAAGAGTAGCAAGCTTTAATGCACAAAAACGACCCACCTGGAGATGGTCCGTTTGAGCACGGCGACCTTTCTTGGCATCCACGTAGCCAACAAGGAACTGTTCATCTACCCGGAAGGAATCATTTGGTGTGATCCAAGTAGAAGGAAAGCGTACGTTTTGGATCCAGACGGTGGAGCCTCTCTTTCTCCTTAGAAAAATGCGGAGGCAGAAAGAAGGTGGGCAAAGTGATGGTTTGACTAATGTGAAAGGAAGAAACCACCTTGGGAAGAAAGGAAGGTCTAGTTCTGAGGACGACCTTGTCTGGATGAACAGCCAGAAAGGGAGGCTTGGAAGAAAGTGCTTGAAGCTCACTCACACTGCGAGCAGAGGTGATGGCAATGAGAAAGGCAGTCCTTAAAGCAAGAAGTCTGTGAGGACAGTTATGAAGCGGCACAAAGTGAGCGCACATCAGATAGGTAAGAACCAAACTCAAGTCCCACGGAGGCATTACGAAGGGAACAGGAGGAAAAAGATGAGTAATGCCCCTAAGAAATATATGTACAACAGGGGAATTGAAAAGGGAAGGCTAATCAGGAAGCCTAAGAAAGGCTGAAATGGCTGAAAGATAGCCCTTAAGAGTGCCCAGAGAGGAGCTCTGCTGGGCCAAAGGAAGGAGGAACAAGAGAACCTCAGAAAGAGGGGCAGGAAGGGGATCCATAGCCTTTGCTGCGCACCATGCCACAAATGTGTTCCATCTGCAGACATACGCGATCTTAGTGGAGGGACGCCTGGCTGCCAAGAATACATTACAGACTTTGGGAGGAAGGTCAAAGGCTGTAAACTGTCGACGCTTAATCTCCACGCAAGGAAGAGGAGGCCGGATGGGTTCAGGTGGAGGACCGTCCCCTGCTGCTACGACAGAAGATCCTCTGAAGAGGCAGTCGGATCGGAGCATCGCTGGCCATGTTCAAGAGCTCGGGTTACCAGACTCTTCGTGCCCAGTACGGAGCCACAAGAATTACTTGGGCCCGGTCGCGCTTGATCTTCTTCAGCACTCTGAGCAGAAGTGGTATAGGCGGAAAGGCATATAGAAGACTGCAACTCCACTCGCGACGAAAAGCATGGCCTAGCGAGTGCCGCCTTGGAAATTCCAACGTGCAGAATGCTGCCATTGCGCATTCTCTTCAGTGGCAAATAGATCTAACCAAGGTTCTCTCCATTGCTGAAAGGGACCTTGCGCAACCTCAGAGAGAAAACTCCATTCGTGATCCATCAGGCACCTGCGGCTGAGTTCGTCCGCCCTGGCGTTCAGTGAACCTGCCAGGTGTTGAACCACCAGGGATGTGCCCTGATGTTCCAGCCATGTCCAGAGATGGAGAGCCTCCTGACAAAGGGTCCACGAACCCACCGTGCCCTGTTTGTTGCAGTAACACATGGCGGTGGTGTTGCCCGTGAACACCTGCACTACTCTTCTCCGGAGAGAGGGAAGGAATGCTTTTAGTGCAAGACGGATCGCCTGAAGCTCCAGAAGGTTGATGTGGAGCCCAGACTCCGCCAGAGACCAGAAGCCTCTGATCTCCACCTCTTCCATGTGGCCGCCCCATCCCAGCAGTGATGCATCTGTCACCACTGAGAACTCTGGTTGGGGAAGGGAGAGGGATCTGCTGTTGACCCAATTCAGGTTTGTTAGCCACCCCTGCAATTGACGTGCAGTGCCCTCCGAGATCTGGAGGCAATCAGACAGATTCCCCTGATGCTTTGCCCACTGGAACTTTAGGTCCTACTGCAGAGCCTGCATATGCCACCTGGCATGATCTACCAGCAGGATGCAGGAGGCCATGAGGCCCAGCAGCCTCAGGGTCATTCTGACAGAAACCCGGGATAGAGGCTGAAAGATTGTAATCATAGCCCGAATATCCTGGACTCGCTGTTCGGGAGGATAAGCCCAAAACTGTGTTGTGTCCAGAACCACTCCAATGAAGAGGGGCTTCTGAGAGGGAGTCAGATGTGATTTCGGCACGTTGACAGAGAACCCCAGCGAATGCAGGAGGTCCGCCGTAGTCTGGAGGAGAGAGACAACAGCCTAGGGTGAGCCTGCCTTCAACAGCCAGTCGTCGAGATAGGGGAAGACTGGAAACCCTGATCTGCGCAGATGAGCTGCGACCACCGCCATCACTTTCGTGAACACCCGAGGGAAGCTGGTAAAACCAAAGGGGAGCACGGTAAACTGAAAGTGCTTGTGGCCTACCATGAACCGCAGGTAATGCCGGTGGGCCGGCAGGACAGGGATGTGAAAATAAGCGTCCTGCAAGTCCAACACTACCATCCAGTCTTCAGGGTCCAGGGCAGACAGGACCTGAGCTAGTGTCAACATTTTGAACTTCTCCTTTCGGAGGAAGTAGTTGACATTCCTGAGAGCCAAGATTGGACACCAGAAAGTGGTGGGAATAGCAACCACAACCTACTTCTGGGACAGGAACTCGCTCGATGGCTCCCTTGGCCAAGAGAGCCGAAACTTCCTGTTGGAGAAGGGCCAGATGATCCTCCGACATGCGATGGCACTGAGGTGGCATGAATGGAGGGGTAGTCTTGAAGGGGAGGGAGTAGCCCCTTCGGACTATTTGCAAAACCCACCTGTCCGACGTGATGGTGCGCCAGTGGGGGAAGATGATGGCGAATCCTGCCACCCACTGGCGATTGGTGGCCCTGAAAGGTTGGACTAGGAGGGTTTGGAGGCTGCTGCAGAGGAGGATGTGGTGTAAGGGCCCGCCCGCGGGCCACCAGAACCACGGCATTGGTTCTGACGTCCCTGGCCACGCAGGTGCTGAACAGCTTGCGCTGGGCTGTGGCTCTGCGCCGGATGTGGCAGGGCACCCCTTCCGTAGCCACGAAAGGGGTGAAAGGCAGACTGCATAGGGCGGGTGGTGGAGAGGTCCAAGGACCTGGCCGTAGCCCAGAAGTCTTTATATCGCTCCAGCATGCAGTCTGTCTTGTCGCCGAATAGGCAACGGCCATCAAAGGGCATGTCCAAAGGAGGGGATTGGACATCCCCTGAAAAAACAGTCAACCACAGCCAGGGTAGTGTTGAAGGGCTACCGACGTGGATATTGTCCTGCCTAGTGAGTCTGGGGTATCCAGCCCACAGCGGATGGTAAACTTTGCTGCGTCTTTCCCTTCGGCAACTGTACGGGAGAGTACGGCCGGGGCCTCCTCCGGGCACTTGGGCAGCACTTGCACCACCGTATCCCACACAGAGTGGGTGTAACGGCCCAACAGACAAGCAGTGTTTACCGACCGCAGTCCCAGGCTGGAGGAAGAAAACATCTTCTACCCAAGATGGTCCAGCTTTTTGGATTCCCTATCAGGTGGTGCGTTTGGGCATGCGCCTTTGGAGGTGGAGGCTTGTACCACCAAGCTCTCAGGGGTGGGGTGTTGGGAGAGGAATGTGGGGTCGCCCGGGGCCGGGCGGTGGCGTCGGGCCATCATCCAATCCATAGGAGCCCATGTGTTTGGCCTGGACCAGGTGCCCAAAAGGATGTCTGTTAGGGCTTTATTAAACGGTAGCAGGGGCTCTGAAAAGCACGCTGCCGGTTGAAGCACCTCTGTCAGGAGGTTAGTCCTGACTGCAAACGTAGGGCGCTCAAGGTTGAGAGCCTCGGCCTCCCTACGCAACACCACTGCATAAGACGCTCACTCCTCCGTAACCACGGTAGGAGGAGACAACATGACATGGTCTGGTGAGGTATCGAGACCACTGGCTTCCCCCAGTTCTGCTCTCCAGTCCGGTTCGTAGCCCAACTGGTCAGTTAAACTGTCTGCAGCCCCCGCCCAGTACTCCTCACCCTCCTCTGGTTGCCAATGTGGTCCAAAAGAGCCAGGGTAGAACATGGGCACAAAAGTACCCGTCGGATTCGGATGCGGCGTCTGTCGACGCCGGTCCGGCTTAGTGTCTACATCGAGGTGGAGGCCAGGGTCGACGCCGGCTGGGGACACAATCGGCGTCGGCTGCGGACATGGTGCTGGTGGAATCGGAGCCGGGGGAGGTTTAATCAGGTTGACCGACACCGATCCGGATCCAGGCCTGGATCCAAGGGTACCCTGCAGTGCTGGGGCCGGAGCCGCCATTGTTGAAGGCACAGGGCCCCCAGCCGAATCCACGGGGCCTGAAGGCGTTTCGGCGGAGTCGAGCTACCCAAAGATGGCATTCATCGCTTCGATAAAATTGGCGAAGCTGGGCAGGGGTTGCTCCAGGTCCCAGGAAGGAATGGAAACTCTGAGTCGACCCTTCGCGGGAGGGGCACTGCCCGCATCCCTCGAAGTCGAGAAGCGACAATGCTTCTTCAACTTCTTCTTGTGCTTCGACTTACCTGAGGAGTGCGAAGACTTGGAAGAAGACTGGTGGTGGTGGTTCCGCGACCGGTCCCTCAACCTCCCACGCGACCAGGACCTCGAACGGCGTGGAGCCGGCTGCCGGGCATCGAGAAGCTTTCGGGACCGCTCCTGCAAAGACTTCGGATTCATGGTCTGGCAGTCGAAGCACGACTTGGGGTCTTGGTCATGCTCCAAGCAAAACAGGCACACTCGGTGCGGATCCGTCACCGACATCAGTCGCTACAGGAGCCGCAAGCCTTAAAACCGGGTATCCCTGACGTGAACTAGGAGTTGAAGACTCAAAAACTGTGTCGACAAAAGTCACCAAAAAGTCAGTCAAAAAGTGACTGGTGGTACCGCTCTCTCTGGATCAGCAATGGCTGCACGAAAAAAGAAAGAACTGACGTCAGTGCGCGAGGGCGGTGTCTAAGTAGCTACCGCGACGTCATCCTGGCGACTACAACACCAATGACGAAAGCAGAGCTGACCGATGCCACCTTTTGATGCACAGGGGTACTGCTGACGAAAAATTCTCCGGATCCAGTCTGATGCCTGGGGGTAATTCTAAGGTAAGGAATCTATAACTAATTGTCTCTTTCAGATGCAAGCAGGAAGGATTGGTTTAGTTATGGAGGGGGAGCCTGCAGTCTACTCAAACTCATGTAGTACACAAGGAAGATGGCAGATGGTGAAAGGCAGCAACAGCACAGAAGAGAAAGAGAAAGGCATGCCAAGGTCCTTTGGGGAGAGAGGACAAGCAGAAGGGAAACAAGCATTTACAATGCAACGGTCTCGCCTTTGCAAAAGTTAGCGCTTTTGGCATTGTAAATGACAAATGTTTTATTTATGTGTTGGTTTTGGAAACAGATAAATAAATGGCATTGTCATGAGCAGTAGAGAGTGAGTAGTAGAGAGAGAGTAGTAGAGAGAGTAGTAGTGAGTAGTAGAGAGAGTAGTAGTGAGTAGTAGAGAGTGAGTAGAGAGTAGTAAGTGAGTAGTAGAGTGTGTAGTAGAGAGTAGTGAGTGTGTAGTAGAGAGTAGTGAGTGTGTAGTAGAGAGTAGTGAGTGTGTAGTAGAGTGTGTAGTAGAGTGTGTAGTAGAGAGTGTGTAGTAGAGAGTGTGTAGTAGAGTGAGCAGTAGAGACTAGTGAGTGTGTAGTAAAGTGGTGAGTGTGTAGTAGAGTGGTGAGTGTGTAGTAGAGAGGTGAGTGTAGTAGAGTGTGTAGTAGAGTGTGTAGGAGAATGTGTAGTAGGGAGTGTAGTAGAGTGTGTAGTAGAGAGTGTGTAGTAGAGAGTAGTGAGTGTGTAGTAGAGAGTGTGTAATACAGAATGTGAAGTAGAGAGATTGAAGTAGAGAGATTGAAGTAGAGAGATTGAGGTAGAGAGATTGAATTAGAGAGATTGAGGTAGAGAGATTGAAGAAGAGAGTGTGGAGTAGAGAGTGTGGAGTAGAGAGTGGAGAGTCTGTAGTAGAGTGTAGTAGAAAGTAGTGAGTGTGTAGTAGAGTAGTAGAGAATGTGTAGTAGAGTAGTAGAGAGTAGTAGATGGTGTGTAGTAGAGGGTGTGTAGTAGAGGGTGTGTAGTAGAGTGTGTAGTAGAGCGTGTGTGTAGCAGAGTGTGTAGTAGAGTGTAGTAGAGTGTAGTAGAGTGTGTAGTGTAGAGTGTGTAGTAGAGAGTGTGTAGTAGAGAGTGTGTAGTAGAGAGTGTGTAATGTAGAGTGTGTAATGTAGAGTGTGTAATGTAGAGTGTGTAATGTAGAGTGTGTAATGTAGAGTGTGTAGTAGAGTGTGTAGTAGAGTGTGTAGTAGAGTGTGTAGTAGAGAGTGTAGTAAGTAGTGACTGTAGTAGATAGTGTGTAGTAGAGAGTGTCTAGTATAGAGTGTGTCGAAGAGAGTAGTGGCTGTAGTAGTGAGTGTGTAGTGAGTGTGTAGTAGAGTGTGTAGTAGAGAGTAGTGACTGTAGTAGAGTGTGTAGTAGTGTGTAGTAGAGAGTAGTGACTGTAGTAGAGTGTGTAGTACAGTGTGTAGTAGAGAGTAGTGACTGTAGTAGATAGTGTGTAGTAGAGAGTGTCTAGTATAGAGTGTGTCGAAGAGAGTAGTGGCTGTAGTAGTGAGTGTGTAGTGAGTGTGTAGTAGAGAGTAGTGACTGTAGTAGAGAGTGTGTAGTAGTGTGTAGTAGAGAGTAGTGACTGTAGTAGAGTGTGTAGTACAGTGTGTAGTAGAGAGTAGTGACTGTAGTAGAGAGTGTGTAGTAGAGTGTGTAGTAGAGTGTGTAGTAGAGAGTAGAGTGCGTAGCAGAGAGTAGTGACTGTAGTAGAGAGTGTGTAGTAGAGTGTGTAGTAGAGAGTGTGTAGTAGAGTGTAGTAGAGAGTAGAGTGCGTAGCAGAGAGTAGTGACTGTAGTAGAGAGTGTGTAGCAGAATGTGTAGTAGAGAGTAGTGACTGTAGTAGAGAGTGTGTAGTAGAGAGTGTGTAGTAGAGAGTGTGCAGTGATTTGAGTTTTACATCAAATTAAAAACGGGAACGGAACAAACTCATCCTATACATTATTGTGGTAGGTGCCCACGCATATAGGGTTAAATGATGCGTTAGATGCCAAAGGTCCCACCAACACGCTTCCTTTATGATAGGAGAATGCCCAACATCGCGGAGATTTGCTCTCTGTTCTTCCCGGATATTTGTATTTTCAAATGTATAATGTTATCCTGCTAAACGAAGACGATGCTCAAACTATAAAAGAAGAGGGTTTCACAGATATGTTAGTCCTTCCGGGCAAACGAAATGACCCAAAGAAAGATCAAGTGACAGTTTAGAGCTCCAAGTGAGTCTTAATAAAATCAGTGTCTGGAACGCATAGCATCAAAAAACGAGCGGGGCATCAAACTGCAGTGTCATTCAATCAAAGCTTCAAGGCTTCTGAGCGCTAGCCGAGAATTATTTTTTGTGAAGCACTAATCACTGTGGAAGGTGCCCCTGCTATCCCAGATGTGAGAAGTCAGTCTGATATGAAAATAAGCAGTATTTGGAATGAATGTATTTGGCAGGGGGAAGGTGGGGCGGCGCAAGACCGTACTGACGAGTGAACAGGAGCCATTTTGTACCGAGTGATTCTGCCTGTGTGCATGTAGACAAACCAGGCAGCAGCATGAGCATGTGATTCGGTAAAATAACAAGCATTTACAATGCAATGGTTTTGCCTTTGTTAAAGTTAGAGCTATTGGCATTGCTCTTGACTCTCTGAAGCTCCACTCTGCACTCTGAAGCTCCACTCTGAAGCTCCACTCTGAAGCTCCACTCTGAAGCTCCACTCTGAATCTGAACTCTGAAGCTCCACTCTGAATCTGCACTCTGAATCTGCACTCTGAAGCTCCACTCTGAAGCTCCACTCTGAAGCTCCACTCTGAAGCTCCACTCTGAAGCTCCACTCTGAAGCTCCACTCTGAAGCTCCACTCTGACTCTGCACTCTGAAGCTCCACTCTGAAGCTCCACTCTGAAGCTCCACTCTGCACTCTGAAGCTCCACTCTGAAGCTCCACTCTGAAGCTCCACTCTGAAGCTCCACTCTGCACTCTGAATCTGCACTCTGAAGCTCCACTCTGCACTCTGAAGCTCCACTCTGAAGCTCCACTCTGAAGCTCCACTCTGAAGCTCCACTCTGAAGCTCCACTCTGAAGCTCCACTCTGCACTTTGAAGCTCCACTCTGCACTTTGAAGCTCCACTCTGCACTTTGAAGCTCCACTCTGAATCTGCAGCTCCACTCTGAATCTGCAGCTCCACTCTGCACTCTGAAGCTCCACTCTGCACTCTGAAGCTCCACTCTGAATCTGAACTCTGAATCTGCACTCTGAATCTGCACTCTGAAGCTCCACTCTGAAGCTCCACTCTGAAGCTCCACTCTGAAGCTCCACTCTGAAGCTCCACTCTGAAGCTCCACTCTGAAGCTCCACTCTGAAGCTCCACTCTGAAGCTCTACTCTGAAGCTCTACTCTGCACTCTGAAGCTCCACTCTGAAGCTCCACTCTGCACTCTGAAGCTCCACTCTGAAGCTCCACTCTGCACTCTGAAGCTCCACTCTGAAGCTCCACTCTGCACTCTGAAGCTCCACTCTGAAGCTCCACTCTGAAGCTCCACTCTGAAGCTCCACTCTGAAGCTCCACTCTGAAGCTCCACTCTGAAGCTCCACTCTGAAGCTCCACTCTGAAGCTCCACTCTGAAGCTCCACTCTGAAGCTCCACTCTGAAGCTCCACTCTGCACTCTGAAGCTCCACTCTGCACTCTGAAGCTCCACTCTGCACTCTGAAGCTCCACTCTGCACTCTGAAGCTCCACTCTGCACTCTGAAGCTCCACTCTGAAGCTCCACTCTGCGCTCTGAAGCTCCACTCTGAACTCTGAAGCTCCACTCTGAATCTGCACTCTGAAGCTCCACTCTGAAGCTCCACTCTGAAGCTCCACTCTGAAGCTCCACTCTGAAGCTCCACTCTGAAGCTCCACTCTGAAGCTCCACTCTGAAGCTGCACTCTGAAGCTGCACTCTGAAGCTGCACTCTGAAGCTCCACTCTGAAGCTCCACTCTGAAGCTCCACTCTGAAGCTCCACTCTGAAGCTCCACTCTGAAGCTCCACTCTGCACTCTGAAGCTCCACTCTGAAGCTCCACTCTGAAGCTCCACTCTGAAGCTCCACTCTGCACTCTGAAGCTCCACTCTGAAGCTCCACTCTGCACTCTGAAGCTCCACTATGAAGCTCCACTCTGCACTCTGAAGCTCCACTCTGAAGCTCCACTCTGAAGCTCCACTCTGAAGCTCCACTCTGAAGCTCCACTCTGAAGCTCCACTCTGAAGCTCCACTCTGAAGCTCCACTCTGCACTCTGAAGCTCCACTCTGAAGCTCCACTCTGAAGCTCCACTCTGAAGCTCCACTCTGAAGCTCCACTCTGAACGGTCAGACTCCAAAAATCGGCCCTAATCACAATAGTATTATTTCACCTGCGTGAATATAAGTCTTTGAAATTCTGGCCAGTGGTAATACACACAAGTAATATAAAATTGTTGTTCCAAAGAGCATTAAATGGAAATAAAACAAGTACCAGACCCATTGACGCCTGCACCTTAAAAGTGAAACTGACTGAAGCAAGCGCCAGGGCCACGTTGAAAAAAAAAGCCACACACATTAGATGCAGTCAAGGCGCGCTCACGAGGTCAGAAGGCACTCCACAGGAACAACTACCAGACACATTGTTTCATTTCACTCTGAAAGTGCAGGCGTCAAAGTGAAACTGACTAAAGGAAGCGCACAGCCCATTAGATGCAGTCAAGGCGCGCTCAGGAGGTCAAATCTCCAAAGGAGAAGCTCGTGACAGCCTGACTACAGCAGAAAAAGCTCGTAACAGTCTGATGTCCACAATATTCCCAGAAAAGTGGCAACATAAGTTGTCTCGCATAGACAGCAAAAGCTTCGCTTTTGCTTTCGTCTAGGCGAGACCTAAAAATGAGACAAACTTAGGTGGTGCTAAACACAATCTACTGCAAGGGTCCAAAATGAAGTGCATGTCAAAGGGTAGGTGCCATTTTGTGATACAAGGACCCCGCTGTGGGATGCTATCCCCACCTACACACACCAAGTACAGAGCTTCTGCTTCAAAAGGACAATCAAAGCCCACCCTAAGAGCATACCCTCCGTAGGTCAAGAGTCGCAATGAGGTGGTTAATTTGCAACGCTGCGCTGCATACATTTCGCTCTCATTCATTTCTTTATTGATCTATTTTTATTTCAAACAATGACATGTTTAAGGGAAGAGCCTGCAATGCTGGCACGTGGGGACATTGGGAGGGAAGCGACTGCTGGGGCGATCACCTGGCTTCAGGTAGAGAATGAGGGTGAATGGAACCTGCAAGAAATGGGGTAAGGACCACCACATAGAGAAAGCATGGTGGGTAGGTTACTGCATGTATCCGTTTTCACACTGGCTTAGGCACTATCGCGCCCCTGTGGATACCACTGGCCCTTCAGTACTCCTGACTCTACTGCAGTAGACTAGGGAGCAGGCAGAGGATTGCAGCTCACATAGAACCAAGGCCAAAGTCTAACCCTAGCCACAAGTTATCAAAGAACAGGTCTACACACAGAGAGAAGGTAGGAGAGTTAAAATAATGACCAACTAGAAGGTCCTGCCACTTCGGGGGTCGATACGACCCTCTGACACCTGCACGGTAAAGCACCGGATTACAACATTAAAAGAATCTCTGGAAAACATACTCCCATTGGCCAGAGTTTCGGAAGACTCTGCAGTCTACAGAGCTCAATGGTCTCTTCATCTTTACTATGAGGTTTAAGTCCCAAGTTCTAGCCAGGTTGGTTTGAGTACTGGGCGGAGGGGAACAGGGACCAGTCTGCTGACTCTAATGTAGTGCCCTGTAGTCTGAACCTACAGAGAGGATTGGGCCAAAACTGTGGCAAACGCCCAAAACACAAACGTCTTCCACTCAAAAGTTCCTAGGAACCCCAGCCACTGAAAGGGGGTTCTTGTTACCAGGGAAACAGATAAAGTACGAATTGACATTATGTCTTTTGCACCCGGGACTCCATGCACCACTCTTGGTGAAGGGGAACCGGACACAGCCAAGGTGATCAGTGGTGACTCAAAAGGATATTGCCCTGGGTGCCTGGCTCTCCCTTGTAGTTGGCACCCACTTGGTATGTGGCCTCCTAGTCTGAAATAGCCAGATGCAGCTTCATGTTTTAATTGGTGGAGGGACTGGAGGCATCCAATGAACGACTTAGCAACCATCTGGATGGGGGGAGGGCATTGTGCATTATGGGTTGATTAACCACAAAAGCTGTGTTAAGTTCAGCTGGTGAGCTGTAAAGTTCCTGTGTTACCATCAGCTGGTGAGTTGCAAAGTTCCTGTGTTAGGTTCAGCTGGTGAGTTGTAAAGTTCCTGTGTTAGGTTCAGCTGGTGAGTTGTAAAGTTCCTGTGTTAGGTTCAGCTGGTGAGTTGTAAAGTTCCTGTGTTAGGTTCAGCTGGTGGGTTGTAAAGTTCCTGTGTTAGGTTCAGCTGGTGAGCTGTAAAGGTCCTGTGTTACCTGCAGCTGGTGAGTTGTAAAGTTCCTGTGTTACCATCAGCTGGTGAGTAAAGTTCCAGTGTTACCGTCAGCTAGTGAGTTGTAAAGTTCCTGTGTTACCGTCAGCTGGTGAGTTGTAAAGTTCCTGTGTTAGGTTCAGCAGGTGAGTTGTAAAGTTCATGTGTTACCATCAGCTGGTGAGTTGTAAAGTTCCTGTGTTAGGTTCAGCAGGTGAGATGTAAAGTTCCTGTGTTAGGTTCAGCTGGTGAGCTGTAGAGTTCCTGTGTTACCTTCAGCTGGTGAGTTGTAAAGTTCCTGTGTTACCGTCAGCTGGTGAGTTGTAAAGTTCCTGTGTTACCATCAGGTGGTGAGTTGTAAAGTTCCTGTTTTACCTTCAGTTGGTGAGTTGTAAAGTTCCTGTGTTACCCTCAGCCGGTGAGTTGTAAAGGTCCTGTGTTACCGTCAGCTGGTGAGTTGTAAAGTTCCTGTGTTACCGTCAGCTGGTGAGTTGTAAAGTTCCTGTGTTACCGTCAGCTGGTGAGTTGTAAAGGTCGTGTGTTACCGTCAGCTGGTGACTTGTAAAGTTCCTGTGTTACCTTCAGCCGGTGAGTTGTAAAGTTCCTGTGTTACCATCAGCTGGTGAGTTGTAAAGTTCCTGTGTTACCTTCAGCTGGTGAGTTGTAAAGTTCCTGTGTTACCGTCAGCTGGTGAGTTGTAAAGTTCCTGTGTTACCATCAGCTGGTGATTTGTAAAGTTCCTCTGTTGCCTTCAGCTGGTGAGTCTCCTGATGCATTCTAGCCCGTAGCTGGGACCGACGCTCTCTCCCTCCCTGGGGCCACGAGTACCTTCATCAAAGACCTCTCAAGTCTTACAATGTTTCAAACCATTCAATAGCTGTGATTAGATTTCTCACCGCCCATACACACTGTTCATGAGCTCACCTCCCATACACACTGTTCATGAGCTCACCTCCTGTACACACTGTTCATGAGCTCACCTCCCATACACACTGCTCATGAGCTCACCTCCCATACACACTGTTCATGAGCTCACCTCCCAGACACACTGCTCATAAGCTCACCGCCCATACACACTGTTCATGAGCTCACCTCCCATAAACACTGTTCATGAGCTCACCTCCCATACACACTGTTCATGAGCTCACCTCCCATACACACTGTTCATGAGCTCACCTCCCATACACACTGCTCATGAGCTCACCTCCCATACACACTGCTCACGAGCTCACCGCCCGTACACACTGCTCATGAGCTCACCTCCCGTACACACTGTTCATGAGCTCACCTCCCGTACACACTGTTCATGAGCTCACCTCCCGTACACACACTGCTCATGAGCTCACCTCCCATACACACGGTTCATGAGCTCACCTCCCATACACACTGCTCATGAGCTCACCTCCCAAACACACTGCTCATGAGCTCACCGCCCGTACACACTGCTCATGAGCTCACCTCCCGTACACACTGCTCATGAGCTCACCTCCCGTACACACTGCTCATGAGCTCACCTCCCGTACACACTGGTCATGAGCTCACCTCCCGTACACACTGTTCATGAGCTCACCTCCCATACACACTGCTCATGAGCTCACCTCCCATACACACTGCTTCTGGGCTCACCTCCTATACACACTGTTCATGAGCTCACCTCCTATACACACTGTTCATGAGCTCACCTCCCATACACCCACTGCTCATGAGCTCACCTCCCATACACACTGTTCATGAGCTCACCTCCCATACACACTGCTCATGAGCTCACCGCCCATACACACTGTTCATGAGCTCACCTCCTATACACACTGCTCATGAGCTCACCTCCCATACACACTGCTCTTAAGCTCACCTCCCATACACACTGTTCATGAGCTCACCTCCCGTACACACTGCTCTTGAGCTCACCTCCCATACACACTGCTCTTAAGCTCACCTCCCATACACACTGCTCAGGAGCTCACCGCCCATACACACTGTTCATGAGCTCACCTCCCATACACACTGTTCATGAGCTCACCTCCCATACACACTGTTCATGAGCTCACCTCCTGTACACACTGTTCATGAGCTCACCTCCCGTACACACTGTTCATGAGCTCACCTCCCATACACACTGTTCATGAGCTCACCTCCCATACACTATTCATGAGCTCACCTCCCATACCCACTGTTCATGAGCTCACCTCCCGTACACACTGTTCATGAGCTCACCTCCCATACACACTGTTCATGAGCTCACCTCCCGTACACACTGTTCATGAGCTCACCTCCCGTACACACTGTTCATGAGATCACCTCCCATACACACTGCTCAGGAGCTCACCGCCCATACACACTGTTCATGAGCTCACCTCCCGTACACACTGTTCATGAGATCACCTCCCATACACACTGCTCAGGAGCTCACCGCCCATACACACTGTTCATGAGCTCACCTCCCATACACACTGCTCATGAGCTCACCTCCCATACACACTGTTCATGAGCTCACCTCCCATACACTGTTCATGAGCTCACCTCCCATACACACTGTTCATGAGCTCACCTCCTGTACACACTGTTCATGAGCTCACCTCCCGTACACACTGTTCATGAGCTCACCTCCCATACACACTGTTCATGAGCTCACCTCCCATACACTATTCATGAGCTCACCTACCATACACACTGTTCATGAGCTCACCTCCCGTACACACTGTTCATGAGCTCACCTCCCATACACACTGTTCATGAGCTCACCTCCCATACACACTGTTCATGAGCTCACCTCCCGTACACACTGTTCATGAGATCACCTCCCATACACACTGCTCATGAGCTCACCTCCCATACACACTGCTCATGAGCTCACCTCCCATACACACCGCTCATGAGCTCACCTCCCATACACACTGTTCATGAGCTCACTGCCCATACACACTGTTCACGAGCTCACTGCCCATACATACTGTTCACAAGCTCACCTCCCATACACACTGCTCATGAGCTCACCTCCCATACACACTGTTCATGAGCTCACCTCCCATACACACTGTTCATGAGCTCACCTCTCGTACACACTGTTCATGAGCTCACCTCCCATACACACTGCTCATGAGCTCACCTCCCATACACACTGTTCATGAGCTCACCTCCCAGACACACTGCTCATGAGCTCACCGCCCATACACACTGTTCATGAGCTCACCTCCCATACACACTGTTCATGAGCTCACCTCCCATACACACTGTTCATGAGCTCACCTCCAATACACACTGTTCATGAGCTCACCTCCCATACACACTGTTCATGAGCTCACCGCCCATACACACTGCTCATGAGCTCACCTCCTATACTCACTGTTCATGAGCTCACCTCCCATACACACTGCTCATGAGCTCACCTCCCATACACTGCTCATGAGCTCACCTCCCATGCACACTGCTCTTGAGCTCACCTCCCATACACACTGCTCATGAGCTCACTTCCCATACACACTGTTCATGAGCTCACCTCCCATACACACTGTTCATGAGCTCACCTCCCATACACACTGCTCTTGAGCTCACCTCCCATACACACTGTTCATGAGCTCACCTCCTGTGCACACTGTTCATGCGCTCACCTCCTGTACACTGTTCATGAGCTCACCTCCCATACACACTGTTCATGAGCTCACCTCCCATACACACTGTTCATGAGCTCACCTCCTGTACACACTGCTCATGAGCTCACCTCCCATACACACTGTTTTTGAGCTCACCTCCCATACACATTGTTCATGAGCTCACCTCCCATACACTGTTCATGAGCTCACCTCCCATACACACTGTTCATGAGCTCACCGCCCATACACACTGTTCATGAGCTCACCTCCCATACACTGCTCATGAGCTCACCTCCCGTACACACTGCTCATGTGCTCACCTCCCATACACACTGTTCATGAGCTCACCTCCCATACACACTGTTCACGAGCTCACTGCCCATACATACTGTTCACGAGCTCACTGCCCATACATACTGTTCACAAGCTCACCTCCCATACACACTGCTCATGAGCTCACCTCCCATACACACTGTTCATGAGCTCACCTCCCATACACACTGTTCATGAGCTCACCTCCTGTGCACACTGTTCATGAGCTCACCTCCTGTACACACTGTTCATGAGCTCACCTCCCATACACACTGTTCATGAGCTCACCTCCCATACACACTGTTCATGAGCTCACCTCCTGTACACACTGCTCATGAGCTCACCTCCCATACACACTGTTTTTGAGCTCACCTCCCATACACATTGTTCATGAGCTCACCTCCCATACACACTGTTCATGAGCTCACCTCCCATACACACTGTTCATGAGCTCACCGCCCATACACACTGTTCACGAGCTCACCTCCCATACACTGCTCATGAGCTCACCTCCCGTACACACTGTTCATGAGCTCACCTCCCGTACACACTGTTCATGAGCTCACCTCCCGTACACACTGTTCAGGAGCTCACCTCCCATACACATTGTTCATGAGCTCACCTCCCATACACACTGTTCATGAGCTCACCTCCCATACACACTGTTCATGAGCTCACCTCCCATACACACTGTTCATGAGCTCACCGCCCATACACACTGTTCATGAGCTCACCTCCCATACACTGCTCATGAGCTCACCTCCCGTACACACTGCTCCTGAGCTCACCGCCCATACACACTGTTCATGAGCTCACCTCCCATACACTGCTCATGAGCTCACCTCCCATACACACTGTTCATGAGCTCACCTCCCATACACTGCTCATGAGCTCACCGCCCATACCCACTGTTCATGAGCTCACCTCCCATACACTGCTCATGAGCTCACCTCCTGTACACACTGTTCATGAGCTCACCTCCCATACACTGCTCATGAGCTCACCTCCCATACACACTGTTCATGAGCTCACCTCCATGCGCGTGTGTTTAGTATTATGCCTCACTGTGCTGCGTTTCCGTTTTTGCAAAACATTGTAGTTTAAAAGTTCAGTTGACATCTTAGAATGGCCTGTGTGCTCAAGAACACGAGCAAACGAAGGCTGCTGCGGGCCAGAAGGACCTTCAAGAGGCGGCGTTGAGCAGCAGAAATGGAGATTTAAGTGGAGGGTTCACTGGGGGGCTGGAGATACAGAGAGAGAGGGGGGGGTCGCACGCTGGGGAGGGCTTGAAGGGACCTGTTGAAGCGCGTTGTGGAGCAGTCATTAGATTATCGCATCAGGCTCTGGGCTCCGTCATTGGTTGCGGCGCTGGCGGTCGGTCAGGCCCAGCCCATCTGTCTGTCAGATGTGAGCTCGAAGACACTCATGGTGCCTGTAAGGTTCACAGATGTCAGGCCCCCCTGCCCGAGGGCACCCAAGAGAAGCACAGAGCAGCCCCCTCTGCCCCACCGCTGGATCTGCCCCTCCTGGGAGCGGCCCAGCAGGCCTCGGGGCCGGGGTCCATTAGCACCGCTGTCTGCTTGGCCTCTTCTAGGCGGTGGGACGCTCTGCCCACACCTCTGCCATCCGCCGAGACACCCCAGGGATGACAACACGAGGATTAAGTGTCCCATTAGGGTCCTGGCCTGTCTGTGCAGGGCTTCCTGCCACCTCCTCCTGTCTGAGGCACGATCGCTCCCAGATGTCAAGGAGTAAGTAAGCAAGACATTCACTCCACTCTCTTCTGAATTGAGAAGACCATATCTTTCAAGTCCCATTTCTTGGCTCGAAGGAACATTAATTTGGTTCAGTAAATTCCCTTCCGGTTCCGGGGTTATTTGACAATGAACTTTGCGCACAAACAGATGTAGAAAGAAGGCCGTTTTTTAACAGCACCGTCTCCTCTGCCTCCAGGCACTACAGGGCTAATACCCCTCCGCCCACTGAAGAGCCCCCCACCAGTGTGGTGGACACAGGGCCCAACTTGGAGTGAGACACCTCAATCAGGACTTGTAGAGCGCCGCCTGCCATCAGTGAGGGCCTCCAGGCGCTGGGAAAAAACAAAACAAACAGCCGCCCTGAGGGTAACTAGAAAAGGGAGGGTGGTTCTACCCCAGGCGTCCTCGTGGCATCGCCCCGGACCTTTCTCCATTCTGACGCTTAGCGCCTTCCCTCACACACTGCGCGCTTTGTAATGGTGCACGTGCTTCTGGGTCCCTTGGTGTAACGATGGAGGGCAGCGCCACCCCTCGCCAGAGGCGTCTTCCTGCTGTTATTAATGTGCTGCGAGCGTGCCCTCGCGGCGCTGGGCGCTGGTGAGGGGTGAGCTGTCAGGGAGGGAGGGAGGGCGCCGGCCGGAGATGGATGAGCTGTGAGGCGGCAGCCGGCCTCGCAGAGCCCAGCAGCGGAGTCACTGGAGGCTGTCAGCTTAAAGCGCTTAGACTGACAGTGCGCCCTGCACGGCACTGCACTGCACTCTCAAGGAGGGAGCGCTCACGTGGTCGGGCGCTCTGAAAGTGCCTAGACTGTGTGCGCCTATATGGAACTGTACACCGAGGGGACTCAGGCTACCAGGGTGAGCCCTCAAGGAGCTGCACACTCGAGGCAGGGTGAGCCCTCACACCACTGTACACTCAAGCAAGTGTGAGTGCACCCTCACGGAGTGCGTGCACCCCTCAATGCCTTGTATGCTCACCGGAGTCTGTGCGAGTCCTCATGGTAGTGCACACTCAAGTCAGTAAGTCTGCGCGCGCCCTCACAGTACAGCACCCTCAAGGAAGACTGCGTGCACCCCTCAATGCTCACCGGAGTCTGTGCGCGTCCTCATGGTACTGCACACTCAAGTCAGTAAGTCTGCGCGCGCCCTCACAGTACAGCACCCTCAAGGAAGACTGCGTGCACCCCTCAATGCTCACCGGAGTCTGTGCGCGTCCTCATGGTACTGCACACTCAAGTCAGTAAGTCTGCGCGCGCCCTCACAGTACTGCAGACTCAAGGCAGTAAGTGCGTGCGCGCCCTCACAGTACAGCACACTCAAGCAGTGAGTGCGTGCGCGCCCTCACAGTACAGCACACTCATGGCAGAGTGCGTGCACCCCTCAATGCCTTGTATGCTCACCGGAGTCTGTGCGCGTCCTCGTGGTACTGCACACTCAAGTCAGTAAGTCTGCGCGCGCCCTCACAGTACTGCAGACTCAAGGCAGTGAGTGCATGCGCGCCCTCACAGTACAGCACACTCAAGCAGTGAGTGCGTGCGCGCCCTCACAGTACTGCACACTCAAGGAAGTGAGTGTGTGCACGCCCTCACAGTACAGCACACTCAAGCAGTGAGTGCGTGCGCGCCCTCACAGTACTGCACACTCAAGGAAGTGAGTGTGTGCGCGCCATCCCCGTACAGCACACTCAAGCAGTGAGTGTGCGCGCACTCTTACAGTACTGCACACTCAAGGCAGTGAGTGTGCACCCTCACAGTACTGCACACTCAAGGCAGTGAGTGTGTGCGTGCCCTCACAATACTGCACACTCAAGGAAGTGAGTGTGCGCGCGCCCTTACAGTACTGCACACTCAAGGCAGTGAGTGTGCACCCTCACAGTACTGCAGACTCAAGGCAGTTAGTGTGTGCGCGCCCTCACAGTACAGCACACTCAAGCAGTGAGTGTGTGCACGCCCTCACAGTACAGCACACTCAAGCAGTGAGTGTGCACGCGCCCTCACAGTATTGTACTTAAGGCAAAGTGCGTGCACCCCTCAATGCTCTGTAAGCTCACCGGAGCCAGGGTGTCCTTGTGGTACTGAACCCTCAAGGCAGTGAGTCCGCGGGTCCTCACAGTACTGCACACTCAAGGCAGTGAGTGTGCGCCCCCACAAGGCAGTGAGTGTGCGCCCTCACAGTACTGTACACTCAAGGCAGTGAGTGTGCGCCCTCACAGTACTGTACACTCATTGCAGACTGCGTGCACCCCTCAATGCTCTGTACGCTCACCGGAGTCTGTGCGTTCTCGTGGTACGGCACCATCAAGGCAGTGAGTGTGCACACGCCCTCACAGTACTGTACTCAAGACAGAGTGTGTGTGCCCCTTAATGCTCTGTATGCTCACCGGAGTCTGTGCGCGTCCTCGTGGTACTGCACACTCAAGGCAGTGAGTGTGCGCCCTTACGGTACTGTACACTCAAGGCAGTGAGTGTGTGCCCTCACAGGACTGTACACTCAAGGCAGACTGCGTGCACCCCTCAATGCTCTCTATGCTCACCGGAGTCTTGTGGGTCCGCGTGGTACTGCACCCTCAAGGCAGTGAGTGCGCGCGCCCTCACAATACTGCACACTCAAGGCACACTGTGTGCACCCCTCAATGCTCTGTATGCTCACTGGAGTCTGTGCGCGTACTCGTGGTACTGCACACTCAAGGCAGTGAGTGCACGTGCCCTTACAGTACTGCACATTCAAGACAGTGAGTGCGCGCGCCCTCACAGTACTGCACACTCAAGGCAGACTGCATGCACCCCTCAATGCTCAGTGCTCACCGGAGTCTGTGCGTGTCCTCGTGGTACTGCACACTCAAGGCAGTGAGTCTGTGCCCTCACAGTACTGCACACTCAAGGCAGGGCATGTGCACCCGTCAATGCTCTGTATGCTCACCGGAGTCTGTGCGCGTCCTTGTGGTACGCCCCCCAAGGCAGTGAGTGTGCGCCCTCACAGCACCTTACTCAAGGCAGAGTGTGTGTACCCCTCAATGCTCAATGCTCACCGGAGTCTGTGCGCGTCCTCGTGGTACTGCACCCTCAAGGCAGTGAGTGTGCGCGCCCTTACAGTACTGCACACTCAAGGCAGTGAGTGTATGAGCATCCTCGTGGTACTGCACCCTCAAGGCAGTGAGTGCGTGCGCCCTCACAGCAGGCCCGGTTGTAGAGGATGGGCCCGACCGTCCTAAGGTACCCCCACTGGCCCACCACAGGTCCACTCACAAACAGAAAGCCATCATCCGCTCTTTCTCTTCACGAAGGAAGCTCACACGGGCCTGCAGGCTCCAATCAACGCCCGAATGTGCAGATTCCATCGATAATGCCCACTCCTGGGGCTACTTTTGATGCCTGGGGCAGGGGTGAGGTCACAGGGGATGGCTCTCACTGTGCACGAGTGGACAGAAGGCCTAATGTGGCACACTTCAGAAAACATTTTGTTTTGTTTAAATTAATATAATGCAGCAGATGATGGATTATGTGACAAATATCGTAGATATAATTATGATATACAGCTGCAGAATCACATAATTCCAGTGGCCTTGCTTATGTCACTGTATTAAGCAACAAACACTGGTAATGACAACGTTTTGGCTCTTAACTGACAAGGCTTGCCAAATATCACTAATGCAGAACAGGTACAGAATGGGAAGAAGCGTCCAAGTGCCTATTAAACAATAACAAGGCAATGTCAACAATCCCATGGTAACAGTGGCTATTTGGGCTGCTACTACTGCCCGGCCGCAGCCCCCGGAGGGCCTCACAGATGGCGGAGCCCGCTGAACAAGCTACTTACCTTCGATAACGCATTATCTGGCAGAGAAAGGATCTAGCCACAGAGACAGGATCTAGCCGGACATTCCTTACTTTAGAATCTTCTCCAGGCGCAAGGCTGGATCTGGAAATCTTTAGCATAGCACGTCTGCGCATCGGAAGCCTCCGTATCAATACCATCTTCCGGATGCAACTTTGATGGAGTCTATATAACCCCCTTGCTGTCGCACCACCAGTTTCTTCTGTGACTATTTTACGCACTCAAAACGTGGAGCCTACTGAAACAGTGTGCTAAAATATGGACAAAGCAAACACAAGGAGATGATGGGGGAGCACTGAAACTTTTCAGACACTCCCCAAGTCACTATTAGATCTGGGATGAATCCATCTTCATTTTTTAGCTCACTTCGCCACCTCAGTTCAGACCCAGCAGTATGCAAATCAGTCTGACCCTGTGCCTCATGGGAACAGTCCAGCCCGAACTGCCAAGCCAGGTCTTCCCTGAGCCGGAAACAAGCCTCCTGAGACCGGTTTCTGGGTAACACCCTTCATCAGCCAGGCTAGCTTGAATCTAGTGGCAAAGTGAGCAAGGGACCCACGTCTGGGCATACCCTGCCGACTTAGGGCGAACAAAGCAAACACAAGGAGATGATGGACGGAGCACTGAAACTTTTCAGACACTCACCCCCAGTCATAGATCTGGGTTGAATCCATTATCGTTCTTTAGCTCACTTCGCCACCTCAGTTCAGATACAGCTATATGCAAATCAGTCTGACCCTGTGCTTCATGGGAACAGTTCAGCCTGAACTGCCAAACCAGGTATTCCCTGAACCAGAAACAAGCATCTTGGGACCGGTTTCTAGAAAACAAAACAAACACAAGTCTTTGTTCTCCCTAAGTTGGAAGGGCATGCCCAGACATGGGTTCCTTGCTCACTTTTCCACTGGATTCAAGGTAGACTAGCTGATGAGGGTTGTTAGCCCGAAACCGGTCCTCGGAAGCTTGTTTCCGGTCCAGGGAAGATTGGCTTGGCAGTTCGGACTGGACTCTTCCCAAGAGGCACAGGGTCAAGACTGATTTGCATATAGCTGTGTCTGGACTGAGGTAGCAAAGTGAGCTAAAGAACGATGATAGATTCAACCCAGATCTGTGACTGAAGGTGAGTGTCTGAAAAGTTTTCGCACTCCGTCCATCATCTCCTTGTGTTTGCTAAAATAAGGACACCCTTGTGTCAAATAATCACTGAATTCTTAATTCAGGATGTGAATTTCCATAGCGAAATAGTTCATGATGTGAATTTCTATAACAAAATCATTGAGACAGAAGAGGATCAGTTCCCAGAGCAGGGAGGATGGGAAAGTCGTTAAGGAATCTGCAGCTAGATCCTGTCTCTACCAGATAATGCGTTAACGAAGGTAAGTAACTTGTACAATTGGTAGAGCCATCTAGCCATGGATTCCTTACTTTAGAATCGAATACAAAAGCATACCATTCCCGGAAGAAGGTCTGCGAACTGAGACCATTAAAGCGTCTCTTATTAGAACAAAACCGGCATTCATAAAAACTGAGGTGAGCAATAACATACTCCATGAATATAAAATCTGTGGAAGGAACCACAGATAAGTAAAGTCATAAGACATTAGAAAGCATTGGTCTGACAAACTGTGGTAAAAGCAATCTAACAATATGTGTAGAAAACTGTTTGCACCCTTAAGGGGACCCAAAGCCATGCATGCGGAAGGGACCGCAGAAGGAAAAGTCATAAAGACACTGAAAGCATGGAAACATCATTACCCATGGTAGTAGGACAATTTTGCCAAATGGCCCTATAAATATAAAGCTATTTGCGCGCATATCCAGACTCGGCCATCATGTTCGATACTTGAAAACCACAGATTAGCAGGTGATGCCAGGAAGCAGCACCTCTAGCCATATAGAGTCCTACCCGAGCCAGACCTGCTCTGTAAACACAGAGAACGGTCCTTCACCTGTGCGAAAGCATAACAAATGCTTTATAAAAAGGAGTCGAAGACAACATAATAGAACGTTTGTTTGTAAAGTGCACATTCCCCGCAAAGGGTATGTTGGCGTTGAATAACAGATGGTTATTGCTACCTAACTCAATGGTACTCATTCCATCGACCTCAGAAGGATGAAATATCATGGTCCCAAAATATAGTGAAGGTAAGTGCATATAGGCGTGTAGATTTACTATTCTTAACCCCACATCTACGTGCCTTAAGGAAATATATATAAATATATACATATACACACACAGTGAGTTATAGTTCTTGCTCAAGAGCAATAAGCCCCTGACATGTGCCAATTACAGCCACCAACGCACAGAACACAAGGCATACCGAGCGCCGCCTGCCACGTTGTTCTCTTTTTTGCCCATTTCTTTGTTTCTGAACTCTTTGCAAATGTTTTGAGCATGGCAGTCAGTTTCCGTTATGGCATGTCTAACATGCATTGGTAACCATGACGGGTGAATTTCAGTGGTTTGCACATTTGAGCCAGAACCATAACTCCGTTTTAACTGTTTTTGTCAGTGAATTACTTTTTTTTTTTTTACTGAGTACTCAACTTCCAAACACTGCTGCGCCCGCCCATCAGATGTGCACAGGAGAGTTGACTGAAGGGCCTGTCCTTGGCCCAACTCACTGCCAAAAGCCACCCTGCCGGGAGCACCCAACCCCGCAGCCTATGGCCTTTGGCACTGCACGGCGGGTGCTGCAGTCAGGCCCTCCACCCAACCAACTGCCCTCAGTAGATGCCCAAAGTGCATGCCGACACACGAGTGGGGTGGAAGGCCTGCCCCGGGCCAGACCCCCACCCAACTCTCTGCCACCACCCAACCCCGCAGCCTATGGCCTTTGGCACTGCACGGCGGGTGCTGCAGTCAGGCCCTCCACCCAACCAACTGCCCTCAGTAGATGCCTGCAGTGCATGCCGACACACGAGTGGGGTGGAAGGCCTGCCCCGGGCCAGACCCCCACCCAACTCTCTGCCACCACCCAACCCCGCAGCCTATGGCCTTTGGCACTGCACGGCGGGTGCTGCAGTCAGGCCCTCCACCCAACCAACTGCCCTCAGTAGAGGCCCGCAGTGCATGCCGACACACGAGTGGGGTGGAAGGCCTGCCCCAGGCCAGACCCCCACCCAACTCTCTGCCACCACCCAACCCCGCAGCCTATGGCCTTTGGCACTGCACGGCGGGTGCTGCAGTCAGGCCCTCCACCCAACCAACTGCCCTCAGTAGATGCCTGCAGTGCATGCCGACACACGAGTGGGGTGGAAGGCCTGCCCCAGGCCAGACCCCCACCCAACTCTCTGCCACCACCCAACCCCGCAGCCTATGGCCTTTGGCACTGCACGGCGGGTGCTGCAGTCAGGCCCTCCACCCAACCAACTGCCCTCAGTAGATGCCAGCAGTGCATGCCGACACACGAGTGGGGTGGAAGGCCTGCCCCGGGCCAGACCCCCACCCAACTCTCTGCCACCACCCAACCCCGCAGCCTATGGCCTTTGGCACTGCACGGCGGGTGCTGCAGTCAGGCCCTCCACCCAACCAACTGCCCTCAGTAGATGCCTGCAGTGCATGCCGACACACGAGTGGGGTGGAAGGCCTGCCCCGGGCCAGACCCCCACCCAACTCTCTGCCACCACCCAACCCCGCAGCCTATGGCCTTTGGCACTGCACGGCGGGTGCTGCAGTCAGGCCCTCCACCCAACCAACTGCCCTCAGTAGATGCCTGCAGTGCATGCCGACACACGAGTGGGGTGGAAGGCCTGCCCCGGGCCAGACCCCCACCCAACTCTCTGCCACCACCCAACCCCGCAGCCTATGGCCTTTGGCACTGCACGGCGGGTGCTGCAGTCAGGCCCTCCACCCAACCAACTGCCCTCAGTAGAGGCCCGCAGTGCATGCCGACACACGAGTGGGGTGGAAGGCCTGCCCCGGGCCAGACCCCCACCCAACTCTCTGCCACCACCCAACCCCGCAGCCTATGGCCTTTGGCACTGCACGGCGGGTGCTGCAGTCAGGCCCTCCACCCAACCAACTGCCCTCAGTAGATGCCTGCAGTGCATGCCGACACACGAGTGGGGTGGAAGGCCTGCCCCAGGCCAGACCCCCACCCAACTCTCTGCCACCACCCAACCCCGCAGCCTATGGCCTTTGGCACTGCACGGCGGGTGCTGCAGTCAGGCCCTCCACCCAACCAACTGCCCTCAGTAGATGCCAGCAGTGCATGCCGACACACGAGTGGGGTGGAAGGCCTGCCCCGGGCCAGACCCCCACCCAACTCTCTGCCACCACCCAACCCCGCAGCCTATGGCCTTTGGCACTGCACGGCGGGTGCTGCAGTCAGGCCCTCCACCCAACCAACTGCCCTCAGTAGATGCCTGCAGTGCATGCCGACACACGAGTGGGGTGGAAGGCCTGCCCCGGGCCAGACCCCCACCCAACTCTCTGCCACCACCCAACCCCGCAGCCTATGGCCTTTGGCACTGCACGGCGGGTGCTGCAGTCAGGCCCTCCACCCAACCAACTGCCCTCAGTAGATGCCCAAAGTGCATGCCGACACACGAGTGGGGTGGAAGGCCTGCCCCGGGCCAGACCCCCACCCAACTCTCTGCCACCACCCGACCCCGCAGCCTATGGCCTTTGGCACTGCACGGCGGGTGCTGCAGTCAGGCCCTCCACCCAACCAACTGCCCTCAGTAGATGCCCGCAGTGCATGCCGACACACGAGTGGGGTGGAAGGCCTGCCCCGGGCCAGACCCCCACCCAACTCTCTGCCACCACCCAACCCCGCAGCCTATGGCCTTTGGCACTGCACGGCGGGTGCTGCAGTCAGGCCCTCCACCCAACCAACTGCCCTCAGTAGATGCCTGCAGTGCATGCCGACACACGAGTGGGGTGGAAGGCCTGCCCCGGGCCAGACCCCCACCCAACTCTCTGCCACCACCCAACCCCGCAGCCTATGGCCTTTGGCACTGCACGGCGGGTGCTGCAGTCAGGCCCTCCACCCAACCAACTGCCCTCAGTAGATGCCTGCAGTGCATGCCGACACACGAGTGGGGTGGAAGGCCTGCCCCGGGCCAGACCCCCACCCAACTCTCTGCCACCACCCAACCCCGCAGCCTATGGCCTTTGGCACTGCACGGCGGGTGCTGCAGTCAGGCCCTCCACCCAACCAACTGCCCTCAGTAGAGGCCCGCAGTGCATGCCGACACACGAGTGGGGTGGAAGGCCTGCCCCAGGCCAGACCCCCACCCAACTCTCTGCCACCACCCAACCCCGCAGCCTATGGCCTTTGGCACTGCACGGCGGGTGCTGCAGTCAGGCCCTCCACCCAACCAACTGCCCTCAGTAGATGCCTGCAGTGCATGCCGACACACGAGTGGGGTGGAAGGCCTGCCCCAGGCCAGACCCCCACCCAACTCTCTGCCACCACCCAACCCCGCAGCCTATGGCCTTTGGCACTGCACGGCGGGTGCTGCAGTCAGGCCCTCCACCCAACCAACTGCCCTCAGTAGATGCCAGCAGTGCATGCCGACACACGAGTGGGGTGGAAGGCCTGCCCCGGGCCAGACCCCCACCCAACTCTCTGCCACCACCCAACCCCGCAGCCTATGGCCTTTGGCACTGCACGGCGGGTGCTGCAGTCAGGCCCTCCACCCAACCAACTGCCCTCAGTAGATGCCTGCAGTGCATGCCGACACACGAGTGGGGTGGAAGGCCTGCCCCGGGCCAGACCCCCACCCAACTCTCTGCCACCACCCAACCCCGCAGCCTATGGCCTTTGGCACTGCACGGCGGGTGCTGCAGTCAGGCCCTCCACCCAACCAACTGCCCTCAGTAGATGCCTGCAGTGCATGCCGACACACGAGTGGGGTGGAAGGCCTGCCCCGGGCCAGACCCCCACCCAACTCTCTGCCACCACCCAACCCCGCAGCCTATGGCCTTTGGCACTGCACGGCGGGTGCTGCAGTCAGGCCCTCCACCCAACCAACTGCCCTCAGTAGAGGCCCGCAGTGCATGCCGACACACGAGTGGGGTGGAAGGCCTGCCCCAGGCCAGACCCCCACCCAACTCTCTGCCACCACCCAACCCCGCAGCCTATGGCCTTTGGCACTGCACGGCGGGTGCTGCAGTCAGGCCCTCCACCCAACCAACTGCCCTCAGTAGATGCCTGCAGTGCATGCCGACACACGAGTGGGGTGGAAGGCCTGCCCCAGGCCAGACCCCCACCCAACTCTCTGCCACCACCCAACCCCGCAGCCTATGGCCTTTGGCACTGCACGGCGGGTGCTGCAGTCAGGCCCTCCACCCAACCAACTGCCCTCAGTAGATGCCAGCAGTGCATGCCGACACACGAGTGGGGTGGAAGGCCTGCCCCGGGCCAGACCCCCACCCAACTCTCTGCCACCACCCAACCCCGCAGCCTATGGCCTTTGGCACTGCACGGCGGGTGCTGCAGTCAGGCCCTCCACCCAACCAACTGCCCTCAGTAGATGCCTGCAGTGCATGCCGACACACGAGTGGGGTGGAAGGCCTGCCCCGGGCCAGACCCCCACCCAACTCTCTGCCACCACCCAACCCCGCAGCCTATGGCCTTTGGCACTGCACGGCGGGTGCTGCAGTCAGGCCCTCCACCCAACCAACTGCCCTCAGTAGATGCCTGCAGTGCATGCCGACACACGAGTGGGGTGGAAGGCCTGCCCCGGGCCAGACCCCCACCCAACTCTCTGCCACCACCCAACCCCGCAGCCTATGGCCTTTGGCACTGCACGGCGGGTGCTGCAGTCAGGCCCTCCACCCAACCAACTGCCCTCAGTAGATGCCCAAAGTGCATGCCGACACACGAGTGGGGTGGAAGGCCTGCCCCGGGCCAGACCCCCACCCAACTCTCTGCCACCACCCGACCCCGCAGCCTATGGCCTTTGGCACTGCACGGCGGGTGCTGCAGTCAGGCCCTCCACCCAACCAACTGCCCTCAGTAGATGCCCGCAGTGCATGCCGACACACGAGTGGGGTGGAAGGCCTGCCCCGGGCCAGACCCCCACCCAACTCTCTGCCACCACCCAACCCCGCAGCCTATGGCCTTTGGCACTGCACGGCGGGTGCTGCAGTCAGGCCCTCCACCCAACCAACTGCCCTCAGTAGATGCCTGCAGTGCATGCCGACACACGAGTGGGGTGGAAGGCCTGCCCCGGGCCAGACCCCCACCCAACTCTCTGCCACCACCCAACCCCGCAGCCTATGGCCTTTGGCACTGCACGGCGGGTGCTGCAGTCAGGCCCTCCACCCAACCAACTGCCCTCAGTAGATGCCTGCAGTGCATGCCGACACACGAGTGGGGTGGAAGGCCTGCCCCGGGCCAGACCCCCACCCAACTCTCTGCCACCACCCAACCCCGCAGCCTATGGCCTTTGGCATTGCACGGCGGGTGCTGCAGTCTGGCCCTCCACCCAACCAACTGCCCTCAGTAGATGCCAGCAGTGCATGCCGACACACGAGTGGGGTGGAAGGCCTGCCCCGGGCCAGACCCCCACCCAACTCTCTGCCACCACCCAACCCCGCAGCCTATGGCCTTTGGCATTGCACGGCGGGTGCTGCAGTCAGGCCCTCCACCCAACCAACTGCCCTCAGTAGATGCCAGCAGTGCATGCCGACACACGAGTGGGGTGGAAGGCCTGCCCCGGGCCAGACCCCCACCCAACTCTCTGCCACCACCCAACCCTGCAGCCTATGGCCTTTGGCACTGCACGGCGGGTGCTGCAGTCAGGCCCTCCACCCAACCAACTGCCCGCAGTAAATGCCCGCGGTGCATGCCGACACATGAGTGGGGTGGAGAAACCCAACCCCGCAGCCTATGGCCTTTGGCACAGCACAACGAGTGCTGCAGTCAGGCCCTCCACCCAACCAACTGCCCGCAGTAAATGCCCGCGGTGCATGGCCGACACATGAGTGGGGTGGAGAAACCCAACCTCGCAGCCTATGGCCTTTGGCATCACACAGCGGGATCTGCGGCCAGGCCCTTCACCCAACCAACTGCCCTCAGTAGATGCCCGCGGTGCATGGCTGACACACGAGTGGGGTGGAGTCCCTGGCCCTTGCCAGACCCCCCCCCCCCCCAACTCTCTGCCACCACCCAACCCTGATTGTGCACATCTTTTGACTGTGCACTGTGGGGTTTGTGAATGGGCCTGGCATAGTGCCAGGCCCTATACCCTACCCCCACTTATCAGCCAACACGGCTGCACATGCCTTCACCCATATGCAGCGAGGAAGGGCCCTCACACCCTAGCCACTGCCACCAGGCTTGCCTGTGACCCCACACCCTAGCCACTGCCATCAGGCTTGCCTGTGACCCCACACCCTAGCCACTGCCATCAGGCCGGCCTGTGGGCCCACACTCTAGCCACTGCCATCAGGCTAATGCCACAGCTTCAAGCTCACGGCTGTGCACAGCTCGCACTTTGTGGATGGCCTGGCTTAAAGGCTGGCTTTCTGACCTGGTATTGGGGGTTTGTGGCTAGGCCCTGTGCCCAGTGCTTTAATTGGGCCGGTACTGTCCGGTATGGAGGACCAGCACTTTTTTATGAGGGAGAGTACCGGCACTTCTCAAGAGTGACGTAATACTTTTAATTGGAGAGTACCGGCACTTCTCAAAAACAAGCAGGTGCTCTGGTACAGAGTACCTGCACTTCTATTTTCCCATTCCAAGCACTGCTTGTGCCCCATCTCCTGCCATCAGTTAACCCCACCATGCCATGTGCTGTGGGTGCTGGGCTTTGCCTGTGGGCACCACTTAGACACTGACCCCATGCTTATAGCCTATCTATTAGGGAGAAGTGTGGCGCAGCGGCCAGAGCTGCTGACTCCATATCGCGGAGATCACGGTTCGATCCCCACCGGCAGCTCAGCTCAGCACCTTCGAATTCTGGGCAATAGCTTGCTTTATCTCCCCGCAGCCCCCAGCGCCTTGAACCCCTAAAGGGTGATATGTCCGGGCTTTACAAATATGAAAATATTATTATTATTATCTGCTAAGTGCGCAGATTCCAAGCATGGACAGGAGAGGCCGGGTGAAAGGCAAGCTTTGTTTTTTTTTTATTGTGGATCAGCATGAAACTATCGAGTCAGAAGTGATTTGAGGTTTAACCACGAAAGGCGGGTCAATTCTGGCACCGAAAATGGCCGCTCATGTGAGTCTCAAATCTTTTATGACTCAAGAGTTTGGCACCAATGTTGGTGTGTTTTCCTGACGTGGGGCTTTAGTTTTAGACCCCCCTGGCAGTCCTGGGGCCAAGCACCTCTGACTCTGCCCTCTCCCCAAGGCTGTGTAAATTCTTTTTCCAATACACAAAACACTAAAGTTTCAAGTCGGTCAAAATACAATTTTCAGAGCTCTTATCCAGTCAATCACACTTCTTAAAAACATTCAAAATAGGATTGACAAGAAAGACTCTAGATTTAATGGCAGAACTATATAAGTGTAAAACCCTTATAACCAGCTCAACAACTTTTGTAAACTCTAATATCTTAAAAACTACTTAACGGATTTACACCAAAAAGATAAATGCATGTTTTGCGAGTAAAGTTCTACTTTGAAGCAAAGTTTGAAGTAAATGAGCACACTATTTTTTTTATTTAGAACAGAGAAACTGGAGAATAGATCTGTTCTCTAAACGGAGGGAGTCAGTCTAGGTCCTGTAGAACCTGAGCGACGGGTCTAAGACCTGTAGAATCTGAGCGACGGGTCTAAGACCTGTAGAACCTCAGGGGAGGGTCTAAGACCTGTAGAACCTGAGGGGTTGGACTAAGACCTGTAAAACCTGAGCGGTGGGTCGAAGACCTGTAGAACCTGAGGGGCGGGTTTAAGACCTGTAAAAACTTTGGGGAGGGTCTAAGACCTGTAAAACCTGAGGGGCGGGTCTAAGACCTGTAAAACCTGAGGGGCGGGTCTAAGACCTGTAGAACTTGCAGGGAGAGCTACAAAAATAAGGGGCTGGTCTAAGACCTGTAGAATCTGAGGGAAGGGTCTAAGACCTGTAGAATTTGAGGGGTGGGACTAAGACCTGTATAACCTGAGGGGTGGGACTAAGACCTGTATAACATGAGGGGTGGGTCTAAGACCTGTAGAACTTGCAAGGAGAGCTCCAAACATAAGGGGCTGGTCTAATACCTGTAGAACCTGAGCGGTGGGTCGAAGACCTGTAGAACCTGAGGGGAGATTCTAAGACCTGTAGAACCTGAGGGGCGGGTCTAAGACCTGTAGAACTTACAAGGAGAGCTCCAAACATAAGGGACTGGTCTAAGACCTGTAGAACCTGAGCGGAGGGTCTAAGACCTGTAGAACCTGAGGGGAGGGTCTAAGTCCTGTAGAATCTGAGGGAAGGGTCTAAAATCCTGTAGAATCTGAGCAACGGGTCTAAGACCTGTAGAACCTCAGGGGAGGGTCTAAGACCTGTAGAACCTGAGGGGTTGGATTAAGACCTGTAAAACCTGAGCGGTGGGTCGAAGACCTGTAGAACCTGAGGGGCGGGTTTAAGACCTGTAAAAACTTTGGGGAGGGTCTAAGACCTGTAAAACCTGAGGGGCGGGTCTAAGACCTGTAAAACCTGAGGGGCGGGTCTAAGACCTGTAGAACTTGCAGGGAGAGCTACAAAAATAAGGGGCTGGTCTAAGACCTGTAGAATCTGAGGGAAGGGTCTAAGACCTGTAGAATTTGAGGGGTGGGACTAAGACCTGTATAACCTGAGGGGTGGGACTAAGACCTGTATAACATGAGGGGTGGGTCTAAGACCTGTAGAACTTGCAAGGAGAGCTCCAAACATAAGGGGCTGGTCTAATACCTGTAGAACCTGAGCGGTGGGTCGAAGACCTGTAGAACCTGAGGGGAGATTCTAAGACCTGTAGAACCTGAGGGGCGGGTCTAAGACCTGTAGAACTCACAAGGAGAGCTCCAAACATAAGGGACTGGTCTAAGACCTGTAGAACCTGAGCGGAGGGTCGAAGACCTGTAGAACCTGAGGGGAGATTCTAAGACCTGTAGAACTTGGGCGACGGGTCTAAGACCTGTAGAACCTGAGGGGCGGGTCTAAGACCTGTAGAACTTGCAGGGAGAGCTCCAAACATAAGGGACTGGTCTAAGACCTGTAGAACCTGAGCGGAGGGTCGAAGACCTGTAGAACCTGAGGGGAGATTCTAAGACCTGTAGAACCTGAGGGGCGGGTCTAAGACCTGTAGAACTTGCAGGGAGAGCTCCAAACATAAGGGACTGGTCTAAGACCTGTAGAACCTGAGCGGAGGGTCGAAGACCTGTAGAACCTGAGGGGAGATTCTAAGACCTGTAGAACCTGAGGGGCGGGTCTAAGACCTGTAGAACCTGAGGGGAGGGTGTAGAATCTAAGGGGTGGGTCTAAGACCTGTAGAAGTTGCAGGGAGACCTCCAAACCCAAGGAGCTGGTCTAAGACCTGTAAAACTTGAGGGGTGGATCTAAGACCTGTAGAATCTGAGGGGAAGGTCCGAGACCTTCAGAACATCCAGGGACAGCTCCAAACCTAAGGAGCTGGTCTAAGATCTGTAAAACGTGAGGGGTGGATCTAAGACCTGTAGAATCTGAGGGGAAGGTCCAAGACCTTCAGAACATCCAGGGACAGCTCCAAACCTAAGGAGCTGGTCTAAGATCTGTAAAACGTGAGGGGTGGATCTAAGACCTGTAGAATCTGAGGGGAAGGTCCAAGACCTTCAGAACATCCAGGGACAGCTCCAAACCTAAGGAGCTGGTCTAAGATCTGTAAAACGTGAGGGGTGGATCTAAGACCTGTAGAATCTGAGGGGAGGGTCTAAGACCAGTTGAACTTGCAGGGAGAGCTCCAAACCTAAGGGACTAGTCTAAGACTAGTAGAATCTGAGCGGCGGGTCTAACACCTGTAGAACTTGCAGGGGGAGTTCCCAACCTGAGGGGTGGGTCTAAGACATGTAGATCCTGAGGGACGTGTCTAACACCTGTAGAACCTGAGCGGAGCACCCAACCTAAGAGGCTGCTCTAAGACCTGTAGAACGTGAGGGGTGGGTCTTAGACCTGTAGACCTTGCAGGGAGACCAAGGTCGTCAAGCATGGTGAAATACGTGGATTCCCTCAATCTGCAACCAGCTCGAAGCCAGCTGGTTGCAGATTTCTCTGAGTTGAAATTAGAAGAGTAATGATTAAGTGTGGGGTCTACAGAAGTCAAAATGTTAAAAACCACGGATCTAGGAGATAGCTTTGCTGTCTAAAGAGTGGGCCTCAGACCTGTACAGCCTGGGGGATAGCTCTGATGTTCAACTCTAAACAATCAGAGAAACAGCTCTGTTGCCCAGATCTAAACCTGTAATCACTCTACAACCAGGTATCTCTTCTGTTGACGTTCTGTGTAACCCGAGGGACAGCTCTGCTGTCCAAGTCCTGAGATTAATTCTGAACATGAATACTCACATGTTGCTTCAGCACCAGGTTCTTGACTCCTTCCATGACAAACTGGGAGCCAGTGTTCATAACTCGTGACAGGAGACTGCAGGGGAGGAGGAAACAGAAAAGAAGCCAAGGCCCCTAGTGAATTGGAATCAGAGTTTGTCCAAACCTCATAATGCAGCAGTCTCTCTATTTCCTCCCTCATGCCCTCCCTTCAGTTCCAAACTAAGCAAAACAGAACTCCACACACCAGGTCTGGAGAGAGGAAGCATAATACCAGGCCATGCTATGACTTTAGGGGTCCTAGGCATACAACTGGCACCTGTACACTGTTACTCAAACATCATAGGTGCTGACAGGTACTTGGGCTATATTTCTCAATACCCCAGAGATGGACAGTGGCGTACCTATGCAGTGTTTTCTACACCCCAGAGCTCATCTGACGAACATCTGTGCAGGGTTCTCCAGCACCTAAGTGCAGGTCTAGCACAACACCTGTGCAGGGATCCCCTGCACCCCAGAGCTGAGCTTACAGGCACCTGTGCAGGGATCCCCTGCACCCCAGAGCTAAGCTTACAGGCAGCTGTGCAGGGATCCCCTGCACCCCAGAGCTGAGCTTACAGGCACCTGTGCAGGGATCCCCTGCACCCCAGAGCTAAGCTTACAGGCACCTGTGCAGGGATCCCCTGCACCCCAGAGCTGAGCTTACAGGCACCTGTGCAGGGATCCCCTGCACCCCAGAGCTGAGCTTACAGGCACCTGTGCAGGGATCCCCTGCACCCCAGAGCTGAGCTTACAGGCACCTGTGCAGGGATCCCCTGCACCTCAGAGCTGAGCTTACAGGCACCTGTGCAGGGATCCCCTGCACCCCAGAGCTGAGCTTACAGGCACCTGTGCAGGGATCCCCTGCACCCCACAGCTGAGCTGACGGGCACCTGTTCAGGGATCCCCTGCACCCCAGAGCTGAGCTTACAGGCACCTGTGCAGGGATCCCCTGCACCCCAGAGCTGAGCTTACAGGCACCTGTGCAGGGATCCCCTGCACCCCAGAGCTGAGCTTACAGGCACCTGTGCAGGGATCCCCTGCACCCCAGAGCTGAGCTTACAGGCACCTGTGCAGGGATCCCCTGCACCTCAGAGCTGAGCTTACAGGCACCTGTGCAGGGATCCCCTGCACCCCAGAGCTGAGCTTACAGGCACCTGTGCAGGGATCCCCTGCACCCCACAGCTGAGCTGACGGGCACCTGTTCAGGGATCCCCTGCACCCCAGAGCTGAGCTTACAGGCACCTGTGCAGGGATCCCCTGCACCTCAGAGCTGAGCTTACAGGCACCTGTGCAGGGATCCCCTGCACCCCAGAGCTGAGCTTACAGGCACCTGTGCAGGGATCCCCTGCACCCCAGAGCTGAGCTTACAGGCACCTGTGCAGGGATCCCCTGCACTCCGAGCTGAGCTTACAGGCATCGGCGCAGGGTTTCCATACACCCCAGAACTGGGTTGATGCGTACCAGTGCAGGGTTCCTTTCTATCCCACAGCACAAATTATGGAAATCTGTGCAAGTTTCCTCTGTACCCCAGTGTTGGAATGACAGGCTGGACCAAGAAATACTGGTGCAATTTTCCACTGTATAGAAGTGTTCATTGGTACCCCAGATCTGGACTGACAGGTTCCTGCACAGTGCGCTTAAGTTGCCTAGAGCTGGGCTGTGGGGTACCTGTGCCATGTTTTCCTGTACCCCAGCACTGGATTGATGGGTACCTGTGCAGTGTTCCTCAATACCCCACATTTAGACTGATGGAAACGTGTACAACATTCCTCTGTACCCTAGAGGTGGACTGCTGTGTTTATGTCTCATGCTCCTCTGTACCCTAGAGCTGGATAGCTGGGTATATGTCTCATGCTCCTCTGTACCCTAGAGCTGGACTGAGGGGTATATGTCTCATGCTCCTCTGTACCCTAGAGCTGGACTGCTGGGTATATGTCTCATGCTCCTCTGTACCCTAGAGCTGGACTGCTGGTCATATGTCTCATGCTCCTCTGTACCCTAGAGCTGGACTGCTGGGTATATGTCTCATGCTCCTCTATACCCTAGAGCTGGACTGCTGGGTATATGTCTCATGCTCCTCTGTACCCTAGAGCTGGACTGCTGGGTATATGTCTCATGCTCCTCTGTACCCTAGAGCTGGACTGAGGGGTCTCATGCTCCTCTGTGCCCTAGAGCTGGACTGCTGGGTATATGTCTCATGCTCCCCTGTACCCTAGAGATGGACTGCTGGGTATATGTCTCATGCTCCTCTGTACCCTAGAGCTGGACTCAGGGGTATATGTCTCATGCTCCTCTGTACCCTAGAGCTGGACTGCTGGGTATATGTCTCATGCTCCTCTGTACCCTAGAGCTGGACTCAGTGGTATATGTCTCATGCTCCTCTGTACCCTAGAGCTGGACTGCTGGGTATATGTCTCATGTTACTCTGTACCCTAGAGCTGGACTGCTGGGTATATGTCTCATGCTCCTTTGTACCCTAGAGCTGGTCTCAGGGGTATATGTCTCATGCTCCTCTGTACCCTAGAGCTGGACTGCTGGGTATATGTCTCATGCTCCTCTGTACCCTAGAGCTGGACTCAGGGGTATATGTCTCATGCTCCTCTGTACCCTAGAGGTGGACTGCTGTGTATATGTCTCATGCTCCTCTGTACCCTAGAGCTGGATAGCTGGGTATATGTCTCATGCTCCTCTGTACCCTAGAGCTGGACTGAGGGGTATATGTCTCATGCTCCTCTGTACCCTAGAGCTGGACTGCTGGGTATATGTCTCATGCTCCTCTGTACCCTAGAGCTGGACTGCTGGTCATATGTCTCATGCTCCTCTGTACCCTAGAGCTGGACTGCTGAGTATATGTCTCATGCTCCTCTTTACCCTAGAGCTGGACTGCTGGGTATATGTCTCATGCTCCTCTGTACCCTAGAGCTGGACTGCTGGGTATATGTCTCATGCTCCTCTGTACCCTAGAGCTGGACTGAGGGGTCTCATGCTCCTCTGTGCCCTAGAGCTGGACTGCTGGGTATATGTCTCATGCTCCCCTGTACCCTAGAGCAGGACTGCTGGGTATATGTCTCATGCTCCTCTGTACCCTAGAGCTGGACTGCTGGGTATATGTCTCATGCTCCTCTGTACCCTAGAGCTGGACTCAGTGGTATATGTCTCATGCTCCTCTGTACCCTAGAGCTGGACTGCTGGGTATATGTCTCGTGTTACTCTGTACCCTAGAGCTGGACTGCTGGGTATATGTCTCATGCTCCTTTGTACCCTAGAGCTGGACTCAGGGGTATATGTCTCATGCTCCTCTGTACCCTAGAGCTGGACTGCTGGGTATATGTCTCATGCTCCTCTGTACCCTAGAGCTGGACTCAGGGGTATATGTCTCATGCTCCTCTGTACCCTAGAGGTGGACTGCTGTGTATATGTCTCATGCTCCTCTGTACCCTAGAGCTGGATAGCTGGGTATATGTCTCATGCTACTCTGTACCCTAGAGCTGGACTGAGGGGTATATGTCTCATGCTCCTCTGTACCCTAGAGCTGGACTGCTGGGTATATGTCCCATGCTCCTCTGTACCCTAGAGCTGGACTGCTGGTCATTTGTCTCAGGCTCCTCTGTACCCTAGAGCTGGACTCAGGGGTATATGTCTCATGCTCCTCTGTACCCTAGAGCTGGACTGCTGGGTATATGTCTCATGCTCCTCTGTACCCTAGAGCTGGACTGAGGGGTATATGTCTCATGCTCCTCTGTACCCTAGAGCTGGACTGCTGGGTATATGTCTCATGCTCCTCTGTACCCTAGAGCTGGACTGCTGGGTATATGTCTCATGCTCCTCTGTACCGTAGAGCTGGACTGCTGGTCATATGTCTCATGCTCCTCTGTACCCTAGAGCTGGACTGAGGGGTATATGTCTCATGCTTCTCTGTACCCTAGAGCTGGACTGCTGGGTATATGTCTCATGCTCCTCTGTACCCTAGAGCTGGACTGAGGGGTATATGTCTCATGCTCCTCTGTACCCTAGAGCTGGACTGATGGGTATATGTCTCATGCTCCTCTGTACCGTAGAGCTGGACTGCTGGTCATAGGTCTCATGCTCCTCTGTACCCTAGAGCTGGACTGAGGGGTATATGTCTCATGCTCCTCTGTACCCTGGAGCTGGACTAAGGGGTATATGTCTCATGCTCCTCTGTACCCTAGAGCTGGACTCAGTGGTATATGTCTCATGCTCCTCTGTACCCTAGAGCTGGACTGCTGGGTATATGTCTCCTGCTCCTCTGTACCCTAGAGCTGGACTGCTGGTCATATGTCTCATGCTCCTCTGTACCCTAGAGCTGGACTGAGGGGTATATGTCTCATGCTCCTCTGTACCCTAGAGCTGGACTGCTGGGTATATGTCTCATGCTCCTCTGTACCCTAGAGCTGGACTGAGGGGTATATGTCTCATGCTCCTCTGTACCCTAGAGCTGGACTGATGGGTATATGTCTCAGTATATGTCTCATGCTCCTCTGTACCCTAGAGCTGGACTGCTGGGTATATGTCTCTTGCTCCTCTGTACCCTAGAGCTGGGCTGCTGGGATTATGTCTCATGCTCCTCTGTACCCTAGAGCTGGACTGAGGGGTATATGTCTCATGCTCCTCTGTACCCTAGAGCTGGACTGCAGGGTATATGTCTCATGCTCCTCTGTACCCTAGAGCTGGACAGAGGGGTATATGTCTCATGCTCCTCTGTACCCTAGAGCTGGACTGCTGGGTATATGTCTCATGCTCCTCTGTACCCTAGAGCTGGACTGCTGGGTATATGTCTCATGCTCCTCTGTACCCTAGAGCTGGACTCGGGGGTATATGTCTCGTGCTCCTCTGTACCCTAGAGCTGGACTGAGGGGTCTCATGCTCCTCTGTACCCTAGAGCTGGACTCAGGGGTATATGTCTCATGCTCCTCTGTACCCTAGAGCTGGACTGCTGGTCATATGTCTCATGCTCCTCTGTACCCTAGAGCTGGACTGAGGGGTATATGTCTCATGCTCCTCTGTACCCTAGAGCTGGACTCAGGGGTATATGTCTCATGCTCCTCTGTACCCTAGAGCTGGACTGCTGGGTATATGTCTCATGCTCCTCTGTACCCTAGAGCTGGACTGCTGGGTATATGTCTCATGCTCCTCTGTACCCTAGAGCTGGACTGAGGGGTATATGTCTCCTGCTCCTCTGTACCCTAGAGCTGGACTGCTGGGTATATGTCTCCTGCTCCTCTGTACCCTAGAGCTGGACTGAGGGGTATATGTCTCATGCTCCTCTGTACCCAAGAGCTGGACCGCTGGGTATATGTCTCATGCTCCTCTGTACCCTAGAGCTGGACTGCTAGGTATAGGTCTCATGCTCCTCTGTACCCTAGAGCTGGACTGAGGGGTATATGTCTCATGCTCCTCTGTAGCCTAGAGCTGGACTGCTGGGTATATGTCTCCTGCTCCTCTGTACCCTAGAGCTGGACTGCTGGGTATATGTCTCATTCTCCTCTGTACCCTAGAGCTGGACTGAGGGGTATATGTCTCATGCTCCTCTGTACCCTAGAGCTGGACTGAGGGGTATATGTCTCATGCTCCTCTGTAGCCTAGAGCTGGACTGCTGGGTATATGTCTCCTGCTCCTCTGTACCCTAGAGCTGGACTGCTGGGTATATGTCTCATGCTCCTCTGCACCCTAGAGCTGGACTGTTGGGTATATGTCTCATGCTCCTCTGTACCCTAGAGCTGGACTGCTGGGTATATGTCTCATGCTCCTCTGTACCCTAGAGCTGGACTGAGGGGTATATGTCTCCTGCTCCTCTGTACCCTAGAGCTGGACTGCTGGGTATATGTCTCCTGCTCCTCTGTACCCTAGAGCTGGACTGAGGGGTATATGTCTCATGCTCCTCTGTAGCCTAGAGCTGGACTGAGGGGTATATGTCTCATGCTCCTCTGTACCCTAGAGCTGGACTGCTGGGTATATGTCTCATTCTCCTCTGTACCCTAGAGCTGGACTCAGGGGTATATGTCTCATGCTACTCTGTACCCTAGATCTGGACTGCTGGTCATATGTCTCATGCTCCTCTGCACTCTAGAGCTGGACCGCTGGGTATATGTTTCATGCTCCTCTGTACACTAAAGCTGGACTGAGGGGTATATGTCTCATGCTCCTCTGTACCCTAGAGCTGGACTGCTGGGTATATGTCTCATGCTCCTCTGTACCCTAGAGCTGGACTCAGGGGTATATGTCTCATGCTCCTCTGTTCCCTAGAGCTGGACTGCTGGGTATATGTCCCATGCTCCTCTGTACCCTAGAGCTGGACTGCTGGGTATATGTCTCATGCTCCTCTGTTCCCTAGAGCTGGACTGCTGGGTATATGTCCCATGCTCCCCTGTACCCTAGAGCTGGACTGCTGGGTATATGTCCCATGCTCCCCTGTACCCTAGAGCTGGACTGATGGGTATATGTCTCATGCTCCCCTGTACCCTAGAGCTGGACTGCTGGGTATATGTCTCATGCTCCTCTGTTCCCTAGAGCTGGACTGCTGGTATATGTCTCATGCTCCTCTGTACCCTAGAGCTGGACTGCTGGGTATATGTCTCATTCTCCTCTGTACCCTAGAGCTGGACTCAGGGGTATATGTCTCATGCTACTCTGTACCCTAGATCTGGACTGCTGGTCATATGTCTCATGCTCCTCTGCACCCTAGAGCTGGACCGCTGGGTATATGTTTCATGCTCCTCTGTACACTAAAGCTGGACTGAGGGGTATATGTCTCATGCTCCTCTGTACCCTAGAGCTGGACTGCTGGGTATATGTCTCATGCTCCTCTGTACCCTAGAGCTGGACTCAGGGGTATATGTCTCATGCTCCTCTGTTCCCTAGAGCTGGACTGCTGGGTATATGTCCCATGCTCCTCTGTACCCTAGAGCTGGACTGCTGGGTATATGTCTCATGCTCCTCTGTTCCCTAGAGCTGGACTGCTGGGTATATGTCCCATGCTCCCCTGTACCCTAGAGCTGGACTGCTGGGTATATGTCCCATGCTCCCCTGTACCCTAGAGCTGGACTGATGGGTATATGTCTCATGCTCCCCTGAACCCTAGAGCTGGACTGCTCGGTATATGTCTCATGCTCCTCTGTTCCCTAGAGCTGGACTGCTGGTATATGTCTCATGCTCCTCTGTACCCTAGAGCTGGACTGAGGGGTCTCATGCTCCTTTGTACCCTAGAGCTGGACTGTTGGATATATGTCTCATGCTCCTCTGTACCCTAGAGCTGGACTGCTGGTATATGTCTCATGCTCCTCTGTACCCTAGAGCTGGACTCAGGGGTATATGTCTCATGCTCCTCTGTACCCTAGAGCTGGACTCAGGGGTATATGTCTCATGCTCCTCTGTACCCTAGAGCTGGACTGCTGGTCATATGTCTCATGCTCCTCTGTACCCTAGAGCTGGACTCAGGGGTATATGTCTCATGCTCCTCTGTACCCTAGAGCTGGACTGTTGGGTATATGTCTCATGCTCCTCTGTACCCTAGAGCTGGACTCAGGGGTATATGTCTCATGCTCCTCTGTACCCTAGAGCTGGACTGCTGGGTATATGTCTCGTGCTCCTCTGTACCCTAGACCTGGACTGCTGGGTATATGTCTCATGCTCCTCTGTACCCTAGAGCTGGACTGCTGGGTATATGTCTCATGCTCCTCTGTACCCTAGAGCTGGACTGCTGGGTATATGTCTCATGCTCCTCTGTACCCTAGAGCTGGACTGCTGGGTATATGTCTCATGCTCCTCTGTACCCTAGAGCTGGACTGCTGGGTATATGTCTCATGCTCCTCTGTACCCTAGAGCTGGACTGCTGGGTATATGTCTCATGCTCCTCTGTACCCTAGAGCTGGACTCAGGGGTATATGTCTCATGCTCCTCTGTACCCTAGAGCTGGACTGTTGGATATATGTCTCATGCTCCTCTGTACCCTAGAGCTGGACTGCTGGGTATATGTCTCATGCTCCTCTGTACCCTAGAGCTGGACTGCTGGGTATATGGCTCATGCTCCTCTGTACCCTAGAGCTGGACTGCTGGGTATATGTCTCATGCTCCTCTGTACCCTAGAGCTGGACTGCTGGGTATATGTCTCATGCTCCTCTGTACCCTAGAGCTGGACTGTTGGATATATGTCTCATGCTCCTCTGTACCCTAGAGCTGGACTGCTGGGTATATGTCTCATGCTCCTCTGTACCCTAGAGCTGGACTGCTGGGTATATGTCTCATGCTCCTCTGTACCCTAGAGCTGGACTCAGGGGTATATGTCTCATGCTCCTCTGTACCCTAGAGCTGGACTGCTGGGTATATGTCTCATGCTCCTCTGTACCCTAGAGCTGGACTGAGGGGTATATGTCTCATGCTCCTCTGTACCCTAGAGCTGGACTGATGGGTATATGTCTCATGCTCCTCTGTACCGTAGAGCTGGACTGCTGGTCATATGTCTCATGCTCCCCTGTACCCTAGAGCTGGACTGAGGGGTATATGTCTCATGCTCCTCTGTACCCTGGAGCTGGACTAAGGGGTATATGTCTCATGCTCCTCTGTACCGTAGAGCTGGACTGCTGGTCATATGTCTCATGCTCCTCTGTACCCTAGAGCTGGACTGAGGGGTATATGTCTCATGCTCCTCTGTACCCTAGAGCTGGACTGCTGGGTATATGTCTCATGCTCCTCTGTACCCTAGAGCTGGACTGAGGGGTATATGTCTCATGCTCCTCTGTACCCTAGAGCTGGACTGCTGGGTATATGTCTCATGCTCCTCTGTACCCTAGAGCTGGACTCAGGGGTATATGTCTCATGCTCCTCTGTACCCTAGAGCTGGACTGCTGGTCATATGTCTCATGCTCCTCTGTACCCTAGAGCTGGACTGAGAGGTATATGTCTCATGCTCCTCTGTACCCTAGAGCTGGACTGAGGGGTATATGTCTCGTGCTCCTCTGTACCCTAGAGCTGGACTGTTGGGTATATGTCTCATGCTCCTCTGTACCCTAGAGCTGGACTGTTGGGTATATGTCTCATGCTCCTCTGTACCCTAGAGCTGGACTGCTGGGTATATGTCTCATGCTCCTCTGTACCCTAGAGCTGGACTCAGGGGTATATGTCTCATGCTCCTCTGTAGCCTAGAGCTGGACTGAGGGGTATATGTCTCGTGCTCCTCTGTACCCTAGAGCTGGACTGCTGGGTATATGACTCATGCTCCTCTGTACCCTAGAGCTGGACTGCTGGGTATATGTCTCATTCTCCTCTGTACCCTAGAGCTGGACTCAGGGGTATATGTCTCATGCTCCTCTGTACCCTAGAGCTGGACTGCTGGTCATATGTCTCATGCTCCTCTGCACCCTAGAGCTGGACTCAGGGGTATATGTCTCATGCTCCTCTGTACCCTAGAGCTGGACTGCTGGGTATATGTCTCATGCTCCTCTGTACCCTAGAGCTGGACTGCTGGGTATATGTCCCATGCTCCTCTGTACCCTAGAGCTGGACTGCTGGGTATATGTCTCATGCTCCTCTGTACCCTAGAGCTGGACTGCTGGGTATATGTCTCATGCTCCTCTGTTCCCTAGAGCTGGACTGCTGGGTATATGTCCCATGCTCCCCTGTACCCTAGAGATGGACTGCTGGGTATATGTCTCATGCTCCTCTGTACCCTAGAGCTGGACTGCTGGGTATATGTCTCGTGTTACTCTGTACCCTAGAGCTGGACTGCTGGGTATATGTCTCATGCTCCTCTGTTCCCTAGAGCTGGACTGCTGGTCACATGTCCCATGCTCCTCTGTACCCTAGAGCTGGACTGCTGGGTATATGTCTCGTGTTACTCTGTACCCTAGAGCTGGACTGAGGGGTCTCATGCTCCTCTATACCCTAGAGCTGGACTGCTGGGTATATGTCCCATGCTCCTCTGTACCCTAGAGCTGGACTGCTGGGTATAGCTCTCATGCTCCTCTGTACCCTAGAGCTGGACTGAGGGGTTATGTCTCATGCTCCTCTGTACCCTAGAGCTGGACTGAGGGGTTATGTCTCATGCTCCTCTGTACCCTAGAGCTGGACTGCTGGGTATATGTCTCATGCTCCTCTGTACCCTAGAGCTGGACTCAGGGGTATATGTCTCATGCTCCTCTGTAGCCTAGAGCTGGACTGAGGGGTATATGTCTCGTGCTCCTCTGTACCCTAGAGCTGGACTGCTGGGTATATGACTCATACTCCTCTGTACCCTAGAGCTGGACTGCTGGGTATATGTCTCATTCTCCTCTGTACCCTAGAGCTGGACTCAGGGGTATATGTCTCATGCTCCTCTGTACCCTAGAGCTGGACTGCTGGTCATATGTCTCGTGTTACTCTGTACCCTAGAGCTGGACTGCTGGGTATATGTCTCATGCTCCTCTGTACCCTAGAGCTGGACTGCTGGGTATATGTCCCATGCTCCTCTGTACCCTAGAGCTGGACTGCTGGGTATATGTCTCATGCTCCTCTGTACCCTAGAGCTGGACCGCTGGGTATATGTCTCATGCTCCTCTGTACCCTAGAGCTGGACTGCTGGGTATATGTCTCATGCTCCTCTGTTCCCTAGAGCTGGACTGCTGGGTATATGTCCCATGCTCCCCTGTACCCTAGAGATGGACTGCTGGGTATATGTCTCATGCTCCTCTGTACCCTAGAGCTGTACTGCTGGTCATATGTCTCATGCTCCTCTGTACCCTAGAGCTGGACTGCTGGGTATATGTCTCATGCTCCTCTATACCCTAGAGCTGGACTGCTGGGTATATGTCTCATGCTCCTCTGTACCCTAGAGCTGGACTGCTGGGTATATGTCTCATGCTCCTCTGTACCCTAGAGCTGGACTGAGGGGTCTCATGCTCCTCTGTGCCCTAGAGCTGGACTGCTGGGTATATGTCTCATGCTCCCCTGTACCCTAGAGATGGACTGCTGGGTATATGTCTCATGCTCCTCTGTACCCTAGAGCTGGACTCAGGGGTATATGTCTCATGCTCCTCTGTACCCTAGAGCTGGACTGCTGGGTATATGTCTCATGCTCCTCTGTACCCTAGAGCTGGACTCAGTGGTATATGTCTCATGCTCCTCTGTACCCTAGAGCTGGACTGCTGGGTATATGTCTCATGTTACTCTGTACCCTAGAGCTGGACTGCTGGGTATATGTCTCATGCTCCTTTGTACCCTAGAGCTGGTCTCAGGGGTATATGTCTCATGCTCCTCTGTACCCTAGAGCTGGACTGCTGGGTATATGTCTCATGCTCCTCTGTACCCTAGAGCTGGACTGCTGGTCACATGTCTCATGCTCCTCTGTACCCTAGAGCTGGACTCAGGGGTATATGTCTCATGCTCCTCTGTACCCTAGAGCTGGACTGCTGGGTACATGTCTCATGCTCCTCTGTACCCTAGAGCTGGACTGCTGGGTATATGTCTCATGCTCCTCTGTACCCTAGAGCTGGACTCAGGGGTATATGTCTCATGCTCCTCTGTACCCTAGAGCTGGACTGCTGGTCATATGTCTCATGCTCCTCTGTACCCTAGAGCTGGACTGCTGGTCACATGTCTCATGCTCCTCTGTACCCTAGAGCTGGACTCAGGGGTATAGGTCTCATGCTCCTCTGTACCCTAGAGCTGGACTGCTGGGTACATGTCTCATGCTCCTCTGTACCCTAGAGCTGGACTGCTGGGTATATGTCTCATGCTCCTCTGTACCCTAGAGCTGGACTCAGGGGTATATGTCTCATGCTCCTCTGTACCCTAGAGCTGGACTGCTGGTCATATGTCTCATGCTCCTCTGTACCCTAGAGCTGGACTCAGGGGTATACGTCTCAGGCTCCTCTGTACCCTAGAGCTGGACTGCTGGGTATATGTCTCATGCTCCTCTTTACCCTAGAGCTGGACTGCTGGGTATATGTCCCATGCTCCTCTGTACCCTAGAGCTGGACTGCTGGGTATATGTCTCATGCTCCTCTGTACCCTAGAGCTGGACTGCTGGGTATATGTCCCATGCTCCTCTGTACCCTAGAGCTGGACTGCTGGGTATATATCTCATGCTCCTCTGTACCCTAGAGCTGGACCGCTGGGTATATGTCTCATGCTCCTCTGTACCCTAGAGCTGGACCGCTGGGTATATATCTCATGCTCCTCTGTACCCTAGAGCTGGGCTGCTGGGTATATGTCCCATGCTCCTCTGTACCCTAGAGCTGGACTGCTGGTCATATGTCTCATGCTCCTCTGTACCCTAGAGCTGGACTGCTGGGTATATGTCTCATGCTCCTCTTTACCCTAGAGCTGGACTGCTGGGTATATGTCTCATGCTCCTCTGTACCCTAGTGCTGGACTGCTGGGTATATGTCTCATGCTCCTCTGTACCCTAGAGCTGGACTGCTGGGTATATGTCTCATGCTCCTCTGTACCCTAGAGCTCGACTCAGGGGTATGTGTCTCATGCTCCTCTGTACCCTAGAGCTGGACTGCTGGGTATATGTCTCATGCTCCTCTGTACCCTAGAGCTGGACTGCTGGGTATATGTCTCGTGCTCCTCTGTACCCTAGAGCTGGACTGAGGGGTATATGTCTCATGCTCCTCTGTACCCTAAAGCTGGACTGCTGGGTATATGTCTCATGCTCCTCTGTACCCTAGAGCTGGACTGCTGGGTATATGTCTCATGCTCCTATGTACCCTAGAGCTGGACTGCTGGGTATAGGTCTCATGCTCCTCTGTACCCTAGAGCTGGACTGAGGGGTCTCATGCTCCTCTGTACCCTAGAGCTGGACTGCTTGGTATATGTCTCATGCTCCTCTGTACCCTAGAGCTGGACTGCTGGGTATATGTCTCATGATCCTCTGTACCCTAGAGCTGGACTGCTGGAGCTGGACTGCTGGGTATATGTCTCATGCTCCTCTGTACCCTAGAGCTGGACTGCTGGGTATATGTCTCATGCTCCTCTGTACCCTAGAGCTCGACTCAGGGGTATGTGTCTCATGCTCCTCTGTACCCTAGAGCTGGACTGCTGGGTATATGTCTCATGCTCCTCTGTACCCTAGAGCTGGACTCAGGGGTATATGTTTCATGCTCCTCTGTACCCTAGAGCTGGACTGCTGGGTATATGTCTCATGTTACTCTGTACCCTAGAGCTGGACTGCTGGGTATATGTCTCATGCTCCTCTGTACCCTAGAGCTGGACTGAGGTGTATATGTCTCATGCTCCTCTGTACCCTAGAGCTGGACTGCAGGGTATATGTCTCATGCTCCTCTGTACCCTAGAGCTGGACAGCTGGGTATATGTCTCATGCTCCTCTATACCCTAGAGCTGGACTGATGGGTATATGTCTCAGCATATGTCTCATGCTCATCTGTACCCTAGAGCTGGACTGCTGGGTATATGTCCATGCTCCTCTGTACCCTAGAGCTGGACTGAGGGGTCTCATGCTCCTCTGTACCCTAGAGCTGGACTGCTGGGTATATGTCTCATGCTCCTCTGTACCCTAGAGCTGGACTGATGGGTATATGTCCCATGCTCCTCTGTACCCTAGAGCTGGACTGCTGGGTATATGTCCCATGCTCCTCTGTACCCTAGAGCTAGACTGCTGGGTATATGTCCTATGCTCCTCTGTACCCTAGAGCTGGACTGAGGGGTATATGTCTCATGCTCCTCTGTACCCTAGAGCTGGACTGCTGGGTATATGTCTCATGCTCCTCTGTACCCTAGAGCTGGACTGAGGGGTATATGTCTCCTGCTCCTCTGTACCCTAGAGCTGGACTGCTGGGTATATGTCTCCTGCTCCTCTGTACCCTAGAGCTGGACTGCTGGGTATATGTCTCATGCTCCTCTGTACCCTAGAGCTGGACTGCTGGGTATATGTCTCATGCTCCTCTGTACCCTAGAGCTGGACTGAGGGGTATATGTCTCCTGCTCCTCTGTACCCTAGAGCTGGACTGCTGGGTATATGTCTCCTGCTCCTCTGTACCCTAGAGCTGGACTGCTGGGTATATGTCTCATGCTCCTCTGTACCCTAGAGCTGGACTGAGGGGTATATGTCTCATGCTCCTCTGTACCCTAGAGCTGGACTGAGGGGTATATGTCTCATGCTCCTCTGTAGCCTAGAGCTGGACTGAGGGGTCTCATGCTCCTCTGTACCCTAGAGCTGGACTGCTGGGTATATGTCTCATGCTCCTCTGTACCCTTGAGCTGGACTGATGGGTATATGTCCCATGCTCCTCTGTACCCTAGAGCTGGACCGCTGGGTATATGTCCCATGCTCCTCTGTACCCTAGAGCTGGACTGCTGGGTATATGTCTCATGCTCCTTTGTATCCTAGAGCTGGACTCAGGGGTATATGTCTCATGCTCCTCTGTACCCTAGAGCTGGACTGCTGGGTATATGTCTCATGCTCCTCTGTACCCTAGAGCTGGACTCCGGGGTATATGTCTCATGCTCCTCTGTACCCTAGAGCTGGACTGAGGGGTCTCATGCTCCTCTGTACCCTAGAGCTGGACTGCTGGGTATATGTCTCATGCTCCTCTGTACCCTAGAGCTGGACTGATGGGTATATGTCCCATGCTCCTCTGTACCCTAGAGCTGGACTGCTGGGTATATGTCCCATGCTCCTCTGTACCCTAGAGCTAGACTGCTGGGTATATGTCCTATGCTCCTCTGTACCCTAGAGCTGGACTGCTGGGTATATGTCTCATGCTCCTCTGTACCCTAGAGCTGGACTGCTGGGTATATGTCTCATGCTCCTCTGTACCCTAGAGCTGGATTGCTGGTCATATGTCTCATGCTCCTCTGTACCCTAGAGCTGGACTGCTGGGTATATGTCCCATGCTCCTCTGTACCCTAGAGCTGGACTGCTGGGTATATGTCTCATGCTCTCCTCTGTACCCTAGAGCTGGACTTCAGCTGTGTAATCCTTTTCTCAACATCTCTCTCTTGCACACACAGTCTATTCTTGCCCCAGAGACAGTAGAGGTCACCCTGAACCTTCATCCCTAAGGAATGGTGTTCCAGGGGAATGACTGTCTCCCTAGGGGTGCAGGTGACCCCGGTGCACGTCTACAGATTGCAGTTGCTTCTCAGTGGGAATCACAGCACCTTTTGATGTCGCTTCAGTTCTTCTTGCCCCACTCTAACCCTGTATAATATTTTAGAAGTTTAAAAACAGAGGGTCTGTAGCAGCCACAATGCCAGGGAGAGAGGCCAGAAGCTGTGGAGGGAAGCAGTGGTGGTGTTGGCACAGGATTCATTTCAAACCTGACCTCAGAGTTGTTACATTGCAGTTGCCAGACAAAGCATGCATCCTTCCTTCCACAGGCGGCAAGAGTTTTGTGACCGCTTGTCGTCCGACTACTGCAAGATCACCTCCCCGATCACTCTCCCAGATCGCTCTCCCAGATCACCTCCCCGATAACTCTCCCAGATCGCTCTCCCAGATCGCTCTCCCAGATCATCTCCCAGATCGCTCTCCCAGATCGCTCTCCCAGATCGCTCCGCCAGATCGCTCTCCCAGATCGCTCTCCCAGATCGCTCTCCCAGATCATCTCCCAGATCGCTCTCCCAGATCGCTCTCCCAGATGACCTCCCAGATCGCTCTACAAGATCGCTCTACAAGATCGCTTTCCCAGATCGCTTTCCCAGATCGCTCTACAAGATCGCTCTACAAGATCGCTCTCCCAGATTGCTCTCCCAGATCATCTCCCAGATTGCTCTCCCAGATCATCTGCCAGATCGCTCTCCCAGATCATCTCCCAGATCGCTCTCCCAGATCGCTCTCCCAGATCGCTTTCCCAGATCACTTTCCCAGATCGCTCTACAAGATCGCTCTCCCAGATCGCTCATGGGACCCTTCCTGTGCGAAGGGCGGCTGGAGCTCCTTCAACTTTGCAACCAGGCCTTTGAAGCTCCCCATGGACCCGGGCACAGGCCTGTAGTGCAAGCTCAGTACTGGGGGGAGCCTGCACTCGCTCTTATAGGCAGTCACTCCTCACTGTGTAAAGGAAGGACAGCGCTTAGTCAGTCATTTAACAAGAGTGAGTCTGCTTTAGACAATCACTCTTCCATGTGAAAAGGATGGACAGCGCTTAGTCAGTCATTTAACAAGAGTGAGTCTGTTTAGGCAGTCACTCTTATATGTGGAAAGGATGGACAGCGCTCAGTCAGTCATTTAACAAGAGTGAGTCTGCTTTAGGGCTTGCAGGCTCAGTCAGATCCCTCAGTCCTTTCCCAGGATGCAGCTCTACCCTTCATTATCCCCCTAGTGGCGACAGACAGTCTTTGAAGAAAGCCACAAACACACAGCACCCCTCTTCCAGCAATGGGTACAATGGCACCAGTGCCAACACAGGACTCACCTCTTGGACTTCGCGGCGCTGCTACCATAGTTGAGCGGAGTGGACGCCATCTTTGCAAACGCCCTGCAGGAAAACAGAGACATGATGACATGCGCCTGCGCACACACATGATACATACATGTGCAGAGGGGAAGCAGCAACAGGAAGTGCACTCAAAAATGTTTTAAACAATTTAAATCTCATCTGATATCAACATTGTTTGCAGTAAAAACATTATATCAGAAAAGAGCGAAAAATGTAATTACCATCAAATTACAAGTCACATCCTCTAGAGTTATTAGATTTAAAAAATCTTTTAAAAGATTTTAACAAAGTAACTCATTTGGAGGAGACTTTAGCAAAGTAATCAATTTTTTTAATGTTACATTTAAATTACACAGGTTTAATAAATGGATTTCTGCCTTCCACCACCGTCGCATTCGGAGACACAAAGAGAATACGTTTTAGATCTTGAACCCTCCCATTACATAAATCACATATTCCAGGCAATTTTTCTGTACCCTTCCAGCATCTTTTATGGGTACAATACCCTTTCTTAACATAAATGTTAGTTGTCTGACATTATGTTCCAAAGAAAACGACAAGTAGCCTGATGATCAGTCATGTCGCGAGTATAGCTCAGTCTAATAATGGCATTTTTTACAAACAGCGCAAGTTGTGCTGGTGTCCACATCATCCGGGCCATGCTGGGCAACAGAGAAACCAAAGCCCTCATTCTCCTGGACCTTTCAGCCGCTTTCAACACCGTCTGCCACCACACCCTCCGCACACGCCTCCAAAACGCAGGGATCCACGACAAAGCCCTGGACCACCCCCTTCCTCACTTGCAGAACCCAGAGTGTACGCCTCCCCCCATTCCTCTGTAAAGACACCGAAATCATCTGCGGCCTACCCCAAGGATCGTCCCTCAGCCCGACACTCTTCAACATCTACATGGCACCGCTCACCAACATCATCCGATCGCACAACCTCAATATCATCTCTTACGTCAACGACACCCAGCTGATCCTCTTCCTCACCAAGGCCCCCACCACTGCCAAATCCAACCTCCACAAAGGAATGAAGGCCATCGCCGAATGGATGATGAACAGCCGCCTGAAACTGAATTCGGACAAGACGGAGGTCCTCATCATCTGATCCACCCCCTCCGCCTGGGACGACTCATGTTGGCTGGCCGTGCTGGGAGCTAGGCTGTTGGGTAGATGACCCACCCACCGACCACGCACGCAACCTGGGGGTCATCCTGGACCCTGCGTTGTTAATGACCCAGCAAGTAAATGCCGTCTCCTCCTCCTGCTTCAACACCCTCCACATGCTCCGCAAGATCTACAGATGGATCCCCACCGGAACCAGAAGAACGGTCACCCAGGCCCTAGTCAGCAGCAGACTGGACTACGGCAACGCTCTCTACGCAGGAACCTCAGCCAAACTCCAGAAACGACTACAACGCATACAGAACGCCTCTGCACGGCTCATCCTCTACATCCCCCGCCACAGCCACATCCCAGCCCACCTGAAAGACCTGCACTGGCTCCCCGTCAACAAGAGGATCACCTTCAAGCTCCTCATCCACACTCCCAAAGCACTCCACAACACCGGATCAGCATACCTTAACAAATGAATCACCTTCTAGAACCCAAACTGCCAGCTTCGCTGCGCTGACCTCGCCCTCGTCACCGTCCCCAGCTCCATCAAGCGGAGGCAGATCGTTCTCCCACCTCGCCGCAAAAACCTGGAACAGCCTCCTCATCCGCCTACGACAGACCCAGGACCTGCTCATCTTCAGGAGACTCCTCAAGACCTGGCTGTTCGAGCAGTAGCAGCACCCCGCCCCCCCAGCGCCTTGAGACCCTCACGGATAAGTAGTGCACTCTACAAATGAATAGATTGATTGATTGATAAGTAGTCAATTGTACTTTGCAGCTGAGTGAAAGCAGCCTGAGGTTAAGGGTGCAGTTATGTCCTGTTCCATTAAATGTTTCGTGTTTCAATAATCTCTGAGGGTGCCAACAGAAGCATGTAATAAATTATACGCCCATCTAATTATATTTGCCAATGATATGGCATACGTGCTGATAAGGGTGAATTCCAGTTATAAAACCCTGGTCAGGAGTTTGCCTGACTTACAGAAGATGGTTTTCGAAGAATCTTTCCTTCATACAGATTCAAAAGTGACCAATTACGGAGGGAGTTCTATTCGAGAACTTAAGACAAGATAGGGGGAATCTTTACTCGATGGATTTCAAGAAGAGCTTTCAAATTGCACTTATTAGAAGTGCTATAAATCTTACTTACAGCAACAATATGTGCTAGCGCTTGAATCTCTGTGTGCGTCAAATGTGACCTGTTTTCCAAGAATTAAGAAAAAACATGAGCAAGGCATATGGACGTTTGGTGAAAAGGGCTGGGCTGCTTCTTTCCCCTGAAAAGCATCACCTTGGCCGTAGTAATATTTATCGTCAGAAATGTATCCATTCCATGTTTAAATAGAGCATCTACATTTTGCTGAAGGCCAATTGGCGCAAGATCAAAAATTACTACCTCATCAGAGTACAATTAAACATGCAGGTCTTGGTGAGCAAAGTGAGGAGGGAAATCTCAAGGTTTACAAAATGGGCAGGTAGATCATATAGATAATTTGAAAACAAAAGAGGGACCAGGAGACATACCTGCTTCAGCCCAATCTGTGTTAGAATCTTTGGGGACACCCCTTGCACCCCCCCCATGAGGACTTTACACCCAGTGGACGAATGAAGTGCTATAATTAATCTCAGTAAGTTAGCGGGTGTCCACAATCTAACCAATTTCTCCCAAAGGGTTGGTCGATCAATCCTGTGAAATGCTGCTCAGAAGTGGACAAATACAGAATTTAAGATTTGGGACTGAATCACCACATATTTATCGATGAGTGTCTGAACTACTGCAATATTATCTGTCACCGAGTGATTGGGTCTAAAGCTCACTGTACTTGTGACATCACGCCAGCCAAATATACCCAGTCTCAAGATATTCAAGAATTCTGGACGCAAAGATCTTCCCAGGGGATTCCAAAGGGCAATTTAGTGATAATTGCTCGTTTTTTGTGTATAAGAACAACGATGCTCCCTGTCCATGAATATGGAATTTGCCCCGATGCAGAATAAAATGCGCACTCCAGGTTTCCGGGTCGTTCTTCAGCACTTCTATTGGCAGAAGGTCTTACTTTTTTGTATAAGAGTCTCAATCTGTTTTACCTTTGGAGAATTTATTTGCGCGAAACAAATTCTGTTGAGGGTATTAAAGGCATCCCATGCTGTTTTGACTGAGTATTTTTGAATAAAGTTCAGAAAAACAATTGATCCCTTCTGAATAAGAGATAGGAATCGCTGAGTGTGCTACCGGCACACTTTGCAATTGGCTGCCAAAAGGTTCTGTAGTAGTTCAGCTGTGCTGCTCATTGAGGATCCAGACAATTTTGATTGACTTTTTTGTTCTGTTAAACACACAATGGATATTTATCCTTGTATTCAGTAATGCTTGTATTTCTTTACCCCATGAGACTTACCAGAAGACCCTCTGTACTGCTTATTCGGGTCTTACGCGTATATCACAAAGACCCTTCATAGCGGTGCACACGGAGTAGGTTCCAATGTAGAAAGTCCACTTAGCAAGAAGCCACTATCGTTCAGGTGTGCTTCCCAGGACACACGCTTGCATCCTCACACACCGAGCAGGTGTGCCTCCCAGGACACACGCCTGCATCCTCACACACCGAGCAGGTGTGCCTCCCAGGACACACGCCTGCATCCTCACACACCGAGCAGGTGTGCCTCCCAGGACACACGCTTGCATCCTCACACACCGAGCAGGTGTGCTCCCCAGGACACACGCCTGCATCCTCACACACCGAGCAGGTGTGCTTCCCAGGACACACGCCTGCATCCTCACACACCGAGCAGGTGTGCCTCCCAGGACACACGCTTGCATCCTCACACACCGAGCAGGTGTGCTTCCCAGGACACACGCCTGCATCCTCACACACCGAGCAGGTGTGCCTCCCAGGACACACGCTTGCATCCTCACACACCGAGCAGGTGTGCTTCTCAGGACACACGCCTGCATCCTCACACACCGAGCAGGTGTGCTTCCCAGGACACACACTTGCATCCTCACACACCGAGCAGGTGTGCCTCCCAGGACACACGCCTGCATCCTCACACACCGAGCAGGTGTGCTTCCCAGGACACACGCTTGCATCCTCACACACCGAGCAGGTGTGCCTCCCAGGACACACGCTTGCATCCTCACACACCGAGCAGGTGTGCTTCCCAGGACACACACTTGCATCCTCACACACCGAGCAGGTGTGCCTCCCAGGACACACGCCTGCATCCTCACACACCGAGCAGGTGTGCTTCCCAGGACACACGCTTGCATCCTCACACACCGAGCAGGTGTGCTTCCCAGGACACACGCTTGCATCCTCACACACCGAGCAGGTGTGCTTCCCAGGACAAACGCCTGCATCCTCACACCGAGCAGGTGTGCTTCCCAGGACACACGCTTGCATCCTCACACACCGAGCAGGTGTGCTTCTCAGGACACACGCCTGCATCCTCACACACCGAGCAGGTGTGCCTCCCAGGACACACGCCTGCATCCTCCCACACCGAGCAGGTGTGCTTCCCAGGACACACGCCTGCATCCTCACACACCGAGCAGGTGTGCCTCCCAGGACACACACTTGCATCCTCACACACAGAGCAGGTGTGCTTCCCAGGACACACGCTTGCATCCTCACACACCGAGCAGGTGTGCCTCCCAGGACACACGCTTGCATCCTCACACACCGAGCAGGTGTGCTTCTCAGGACACACGCCTGCATCCTCACACACCGAGCAGGTGTGCTTCCCAGGACACACGCTTGCATCCTCACACACCAAGCAGGTGTGCTTCCCAGGACACACGCTTGCATCCTCACACACTGAGCAGGTGTGCTTCCCAGGACACACGCCTGCATCCTCACACACCGAGCAGGTGTGCCTCCCAGGACACACGCTTGCATCCTCACACACCGAGCAGGTGTGCTTCCCAGGACACACACCTGCATCCTCACACACCGAGCAGGTGTGCCTCCCAGGACACACGCTTGCATCCTCACACACCGAGCAGGTGTGCTTCTCAGGACACACGCCTGCATCCTCACACACCGAGCAGGTGTGCTTCCCAGGACACACACTTGCATCCTCACACACCGAGCAGGTGTGCCTCCCAGGATACACGCCTGCATCCTCACACACCGAGCAGGTGTGCTTCCCAGGACACACGCTTGCATCCTCACACACCGAGCAGGTGTGCCTCCCAGGACACACGCTTGCATCCTCACACACCGAGCAGGTGTGCTTCCCAGGACACACGCTTGCATCCTCACACACCGAGCAGGTGTGCCTCCCAGGACACAGGCCTGCATCCTCACACACCGAGCAGGTGTGCTTCCCAGGACACACGCTTGCATCCTCACACACCGAGCAGGTGTGCCTCCCAGGACACACGCTTGCATCCTCACACACCGAGCAGGTGTGCTTCTCAGGACACACGCCTGCATCCTCACACACCGAGCAGGTGTGCTTCCCAGGACACACGCTTGCATCCTCACACACCGAGCAGGTGTGCTTCCCAGGACACACGCCTGCATCCTCACACACCGAGCAGGTGTGCCTCCCAGGACACACGCTTGCATCCTCACACACCGAGCAGGTGTGCTTCCCAGGACACACGCCTGCATCCTCACACACCGAGCAGGTGTGCCTCCCAGGACACACGCCTGCATCCTCACACACCGAGCAGGTGTGCTTCCCAGGACACACGCCTGCATCCTCACACACCGAGCAGGTGTGCCTCCCAGGACACATGCCTGCATCCTCACACACCGAGCAGGTGTGCCTCCCAGGACACACGCTTGCATCCTCACACACCGAGCAGATGTGCTTCCCAGGACACAAGCCTGCATCCTCACACACCGAGCAGGTGTGCTTCCCAGGACACGCGCCTGCATCCTCACACACCGAGCAGGTGTGCCTACCAGGACACACGCTTGCATCCTCACACACCGAGCAGGTGTGCTTCTCAGGACACACACTTGCATGCTCACACCGAGCAGGTGTGCTTCCCAGGACACACGCTTGCATCCTCACACACCGAGCAGGTGTGCCTCCCAGGACACACGCCTGCATCCTCACATACCGAGCAGGTGTGCCTCCCAGGACACACGCCTGCATCCTCACACACCGTGCAGGTGTGCTTCCCAGGACACACGCTTGCATCCTCACACACCGAGCAGGTGTGCTTCCCAGGACACACGCTTGCATCCTCACACACCGAGCAGGTGTGCCTCCCAGGACACACGCCTGCATCCTCACACACCGAGCAGGTGTGCTTCCCAGGACACACGCTTGCATCCTCACACACCGAGAAGGTGTGCCTCCCAGGACACACGCTTGCATCCTCACAGACTGAGCAGGTGTGCTTCCCAGGACACACGCTTGCATCCTCACACACCGAGCAGGTGTGCTTCCCAGGACACACGCTTGCATCCTCACACACCGAGCAGGTGTGCTTCCCAGGACACACGCTTGCATCCTCACACACCGAGCAGGTGTGCTTCCCAGGACACACGCTTGCATCCTCACACACCGAGAAGGTGTGCCTCCCAGGACACACGCTTGCATCCTCACAGACCGAGCAGGTGTGCTTCCCAGGACACACGCTTGCATCCTCACACACCAAGCAGGTGTGCTTCCCAGGACACACGCTTGCATCCTCACACACCGAGCAGGTGTGCCTCCCAGGACACACCAAGCACACACTGACCGGTTTCACCCTCAGTGAACTGGCTTTGACTACATTCCTCCTATCCATGGGTCTCTTTTTCATGTTGAAGATGGATAGAAATTTAGAAAGGATTAATGCAAGACCTCAACGGACAATCCGCGAAGACATGTAGTGATATTTTTAAGCACACATTCCATTATTCACCTAACATTCACTTAACATATGCAACCATTATTCTGAAATCTATACCCCATGTGTCAAGATGCAAAAACAGCTAAGGCACATGTGAAAACTAATCTGTGACCTTGGGCAGTTTGGGGATTATTATTACAGTCTTGCAACTAAACAGGAACACAGTTTATCCACAAATATGGATCCATTTATAGATAATAGTAACTCCTGCTATATTATTTTGCTTTGTTAAGTATTTACAATCTGTGGTGGTTTTTACTTAAGCGATTAACTTTTCAAACAAAGAAATAAAAAAAACACTGGCCTTTATGAGTTCAGTAGATTTGACCTTGACTGTCTCTCTACGGGTATTGGCAAAGGGAGGGCTGAACACATGCACTAGTATACATGTTATATACGTTCACTTGCACCGATCCTCAAGTCTCTTGTGAGGTTTGCTATTAGAGAGAATCTTAGTCAGGTACTGGTTAACATGCAGGCTTTCCTATCTCTTACCGAGCCAGTGAGACACTGTCTGACACTTGGGTTTATTTATAAAGTTTTATATAGCGCGAACAAGGTCCCGGAGACAGGAGCCGGTGCGTTTGCATCATGTGCTCAGAATCCTTGTCAGTACAAAAGGGGGTGGTGATGGACGGAGCATCTGAATCAATCAAACACTCACACCCAGTCAAAAGATCTGGGTTTAATCCATCACCGTTCTTTAGCCCACTCTGCCACCCCAGTTCAGACATGGCTATATGCAAATCAGTCTGACCCTGTGCCTCATGGGAACAGTCCAGCCCGAACTGCCAAGCCATGTCTTCCCTGGACCGGAAACAAGCTTCCGAGGACCGGTTTCTAGCATTCCAGCCGTCTTGCTTGAATCCAGTGGCAAAGTGAGCAAGGGACTCACGTCTGAGCATACCCTGCCAAACTTATGGCGGCCAAAAGCGGTACAAAAGGGGGTGGTAATGGACGGAGCATCTGAATCAATCAAACACTCACACCCAGTCAAAAGATCTGGGTTTAATCCCACTCTGCCACCCCAGTTCAGACATGGCTACATGCAAATCAGTCTGACCCTGTGCCTCATGGGAACAGTCCAGCCCGAACTGCCAAGCCATGTCTTCCCTGGACCGGAAACAAGTTTCCGAGGACCGGTTTCTGGCATTCCAGCCGTCTTCAGCCCGGCTTGCTTGAATCCAGTGGCAAAGTGAGCAAGGGACTCACGTCTGAGCATACCCTGCCACACTTATGGCGGCCAAAAGAGGTACAAAAGGGGGTGGTGATGGACGGAGCATCTGAATCAATCAAACACTCACACCCAGTCAAAAGATCTGGGTTTAATCCATCACTGTTCTTTAGCCCACTCTGCCACCCCAGTTCAGACATGGCTATATGCAAATCAGTCTGACCCTGTGCCTCATGGGAACAGTCCAGCCCAAACTGCCAAGCCTTGTCTTCCCTGGACCAGAAACAAGCTTCCGAGGACCGGTTTCTGGCATTCCAGCCGTCTTCAGCCCGGCTTGCTTGAATCCAGTGGCAAAGTGAGCAAGGGACTCACGTCTGAGCATACCCTGCCACACTTATGACGGCCAAAAGCGGTACAAAAGGGGTGGTGATGGACGGAGCATCTGAATCAATCAAACACTCACACCCAGTCAAAAGATCTGGGTTTAATCCATCACCGTTCTTTAGCCCACTCTGCAATCCCATTTCAGATATGGCTATATACAAATCAGTCTGACCCTGTGCCTCATGGGAACAGTCCAGCCCGAACTGCCAAGCCATGTCTTCCCTGGACCGGAAACAAGCTTCCGAGGACCGGTTTCTGGCATTCCAGCCGTCTTCAGCCCGGCTTGCTTGAATCCAGTGGCAAAGTGAGCAAGGGACTCACGTCTGAGCATACCCTGCCACACTTATGGCGGCCAAAAGCGGTACAAAAGGGGTGGTGATGGACGGAGCATCTGAATCAATCAAACACTCACACCCAGTCAAAAGATCTGGGTTTAATTCATCACCGTTCTTTAGCCCACTCTACCACCCCAGTTCAGACATGGCTATATGCAAATCAGTCTGACCCTGTGCCTCACGGGAACAGTCCAGCCGGAACTGCCAAGCCATGTCTTCCCTGGACCGGAAACATGCTTCCGAGGACCGGTTTCTGGCAATCCAGCCGTCTTCAGCCCAGCTTGCTTGAATCCAGTGGCAAAGTGAGCAAGGGACTCACGTCTGAGCATACCCTGCCACACTTATGGCGGCCAAAAGCGGTACAAAAGGGGGTGGTGATGGACAGAGCATCTGAATCAATCAAACACTCACACCCAGTCAAAAGATCTGGGTTTAATCCATCACCGTTGTCTGGCAGGTTTCAGGTCCTTCACACTTCTAATGCTGGGAGTGTGGAGTGGGCACATTTTTACATGGTCCATTCAAGTGGCATCATTGCTGAAACTCAAGATAATTCCTATGGTTGGGAGATCTGCTCCTACCTCAGGTTTTACACCAGTTAAAAAGCTCGAGTTTAGTTCCACTGGGCACACTATTTCATCTTCCAAAAGGAAAATGCTACTTACCAGTATGCATCTGTTCTTGGCATGTAGGGCTGCTGACATTCATATCTGTGCATAGATCGCCGCCTAGTGTTGGGTCCGGATGATTGCACCTTGTTGTCCTGGAAGAGTCTTCGAAGTATCACGAGATAGGTGACTCCTCCCCTGGACTACAGTGCGCATGGGCATCTTCTCCATCCTCAGATTGTTTTTCGCCATTGTGGCAGAGATGGAGATAGTAAGGTAAGAGATGGCCATGCAAAAGAAAATGTTGCAGCTGCTACAGGCACCGGGGAGGAGGGCGGGCGATATGAATATCAGCAGCCCTACATGCCAAGAACAGATGCATACTGGTAAGTAGCATTTTCCGTTTGAGGCATGTGGGCTGCTGAATTCATATCTTAGCATAGACTGTATAGCAGTACCTCCTCTAGCGGTGGTCACCTGTACCAGCTGCAGCAGTCTGAAAAAGAGTTTTAAGGACAGCCTGGCCTACAGCAGCTTGCTGCTTTGTTTGCACATCTACACAATAAGTGTTTAGTGAAAGTGTGTATGGTAGACCATGTAGCTGCCCTACATATGTCTTCAAGAGGAATATTCCCCAGGAAAGCCATGGATGCCCCCATTTTATGCGTAGAGTGTGCTTTTGGGGGAACTGTTAGAGTGTGTTTAGCTTTTTGATAGCATATTTGAATGCATTCAACTATCTACCTGGCTATTCCTGATTTTGAGATGGGATTACCTTTATGTTGTGCGGAAAAAGCAACGAACAGTTGCTTTGTTTTCCTAAATGATTTAGTCCGGTCAACATAAAATAGCAGAGCTCTCCTTACATCTAGTGTGTGTAGGGCTCTTTCAGCTACTGACTGTGGGTTTTGGAAGAAAACTGGCAATTCTATTGATTGATTGATATGGAAAGTGGATATGACTTTTGGCATAAACTTAGGGTTAGTCCGAAGTACTACCTTATTTGCACGTATTTGCATGAAAAGTTCTTGAAAAGTTAGTACCTGTAGCTCACTCACTCGTCTGAGGGAGGTAATGGCAATCAAGAATGCCACCTTCCATGTTAGAAATTGTAATTCACATGAATGGAGTGGTTCGAATGGAGGTCCCATAAGTCTGTTAAGTACTACATTTAAGTTCCAGACTGGTGAAGGTGGGTGCTTTGGAGGGATTATCCTTTTAAGACCTTCCATAAAAGCTTTGATTGGGGGTACTTTAAACAGGGAAAGGTGTTGTCTGTTCTGGAGATATGCTGCAAGCAAGATGTAGCCTTATGGAAGATTATGCTAGATTGCATCTTTGAAGATGCAAGAGGTAACAGATAATGTTTTGGATGGAAGCATCTAATTGATTGATTTCGTTATTATTGCAATAAATTACAAATCTTTTCCATTTAGCTGCGTAGCATGCTCTAGTAGTTGGCCGTCTTGCCTCCTTGATAATGTTCATGCAATCAGGAGGCAAGTTAAGGAATCCGAACTCTAAGACTTCAGGAGCCAGATCGCTAGGTTCATCTGATTGGGATCTGGGTGCCTGATTTCTCCTTGGTTCGGAGTTAAAAGATGGGGCGAGAGGCGCAGTCTTTGGTGGGGAACTACTGAAAGTTCTAGGAACGTTGTGTACCATGGCTGTCTTGCCCATGTGGGAGCAACCAGGATCATTGTGAGTGACTGCTGGCGTAGTTTGCGTGCCACCAGAGGAATCAGTAGGGCTGGTGGAAAAGCGTACGCAAATCTGCCTGACCAGTTCATCCATATCGCATTGCCTTGTGACAACGGATGAGGGAACCTGGCGGCAAAGTACTGGCATTTTGAGTTTTCGTTTGTGGCAAACAGATCTATGTATGGATGCCCCCATTCTTGGAAGAATGGTTGGAGAACTTGAGGGTGAATCTCCCATTCGTGTATCTGTTGGCTGTGTCTGCTTAACAGATCTGCTATTTGATTGTCTTTCCCTGGCAGATGTTCTGCTAGGAGAAAAATGTTTTTGGGAATTGCCCACCTCCATATGCTCTGTGCTAGGCGAGACAGCTGTGGAGAGTGTGTCCCTCCTTGTTTCTGGATGTAATACATGGCTGTCATGTTGTCCGTCCGGATCAACACAGCCTTGTTGTACAAGTATTTCTGGAATGCTTTTAGTGCCAGAAATATTGCTAGCAACTCTAGTTGGTTGATATGCAGTTTCTTTTGTTTGATTGTCCAGAGCCCTTGGACTGTGTATTGAAGTAAGTGGGCTTCCCAACCTGTCAGTGATGCCTCCGGTGTTAGTACTACTTGTGGAACCGGCTCTTGGAACAGTCACCCCTTGGAAAGGTTTTGTGGGTTTCACCACTGCAGAGAGTTGTAAGCGCGACTGTCTACCAACACTAGGTCTTTTAGTTGTCCTTGAGCTTGGTTCCACTGCCGTGCTAGGCATTCTTGCAGTGGACGCATTTGAAGTCAGGAATGAGGGACAATGAATATGCAGGAGGCCATCATGCCTATGAGCTGCATGAACACTCGAGCTGGCAAAGAGTGTTGTGGCTGAAACTTTTGAATGAGAGTCTGCATGTTGGCTATCCTGGCTGGATTTGGATATGCCTTTGCTACTGAGGTATCTATTGTAGCCCCCAGATATTGCTGTATGTGGGAGGGCTGTAGATGTGATTTTGGGTAATTTATGGAAAAACCCAGACTGTGCAGCAGCTGGAGTGTCTGAGATGTATGGCTTGCACACTGCACGTACGAGTTGGCTTTTATGAGCCAATCGTCGAGGTATGGAAACACGTGGATGTGTTGCCTTCTGAGGTGTGCTGCTATTACCGCTAGACATTTTGTGAAAACTCTTGGGGCTGTAGTCACCCCGAAGGGGAGAACTTTGAATTGATAATGTTGAACATCTATTGTGAATCTGAGGTATTTCCTGTGAGCTGGATGTATAGGCATGTGAAAATATGCATCTTTGAGGTCTAATGTAGCAAGGAAGTCGCCTTGCTGGAGTAACAGGAGTACTTGTTGTAGAGTGATCATATGGAAATGCTCTGAGTGTATGTATTGTTTTAGAGGTCTGAGGTCCAATATTGGTCTGAGGGACCCATCCTTTTTGGGAATTAGGAAGTATAGAGAGTATACTCCTGTCCCTTGGTGTTGAAAAGGGACTGGTTCTATTGCTTCTTTTTATAGCATGGACGCGATTGTAACAATGTGATGTGATCTTTGGACATAGGACGGTGTTTGGGTGGTATGTTGGGTGGAGTAGAAGTGAGTTTCAGGCAATAACCATACTGGATAATTTGTCTCACCCACCTGTCTGTGGTAATGGAGTTCCAGACTGCTAGGAATTATTTGATTCTGCCTCTGACTGGTGTTGGATGGTCTGGAGGGAGTGTGATGAAGTCACTGTTAGGCAGCAGTGGAGGCTCTGGTGTTATTGCCTCCACGTCCCCTACCCTTGTTATTGTTGCCCCTATAAACTCCTCTGTTGGAGCCTTTATTAAAGAAACTTTGGGTGTTGCTTTTGTATGTAGAGGAAGTTTGTGATGTGTTGCCTCTTGCGGAGCCTCTGTAGGAAGAGCGACAAAAGGAACCTCTATGTTGTTGAAACTGAAGTGCGCCCATAGACTTAGCAGTTTCAGTATCTTTTTTCATTTTGTCTAAGATGGTATGTACTGCAGGGCCAAACAGGAAGTTTTGGTTTACTGGTTGGTTGATGATGGTGGATTGCACCTCGTTTTTAAAACCAGAGATGCGTAGCCACGCGTGTCTGTGTAGTAATACACTAGTATTAATGGACCTTGCTGATGTGTCAGCTGCGTCAAGCGCACATTTAATGGAAGCATTAGTTATAAATTTGCCTTCCTGTATGAGGTCGTTAGCGTGAGCTTTAAAAGGTTCTGGCAGGTGTTGCAGTAAACCTTCAAGCTGATCGTAATGTGCTCTATCATAGCGTGCTAGTAGAGCTTGTGTTTTCGCAATCGTCCATGAATTAGCAGCCTGTGAGGCTACTCTTTTGTCTGAGGCTTCTAATATTTTAGATTCTTTGTCAGGAGGGGGAGCATCTCCTGTTGTTTGTGAGTTAGCTCTCTTTCGCGCGTTTGCTACTACTAGTGAGTCTAAAGGCAACTTAGATTTAATATAAGTAAGGTCTGTAGGGGCCGCCTTATATTTCTTCTCAATCCTGGGATTGAGTAGAAGTGCTCTGGCTGGATCTTTGAATATGTCTGCCGCGTGTTTTAGTACCCCTTTAACCTATAAACCAAAAAGGTACTAAGTAGAATAGATTAGTATAGCTTCCTGACAGTTTTTTCTCTTATATTTCTTTGGAATAAATATTTCTTGATGCAAACCGGGACTGTTGAAAAACTGAGTATTACCAACTGAATTCTAAAGAAGACTGCAGGCACACATCTTTGTGAAAGAATAGTGAGTCCAGTCGTCTGTCACTTTAGGAATAGTACTCAAGCATGCTACACTGGTTGGTAGTTTTGTAGATTTGTAACTTTTTTCCCCCAAAGAGATTTGTAGCAAAGGGTAGTCATTTAGGAAGACATATCCTTGTAAATTTATGATACCCTTATTATTTATAACTTTTCTTTCCACGGTTCGCTTCTATTCTACTTGGTGATGGCTATTGCTTATGCTTTTGACTGTGATATGTCTAATATCGCTGATAGAATTAAATGAAACTAGTCCAATCTAGTTTGGAGACCTTCTTCACAGCTGTGTGGCCATTGGCTAGCTCAAACGTAAACTTGTGCAATATGTTTTTAAAAAAATGATGCTCACAACAATATCTTTTTTTTTTATTTCAGATCCCCTGGCTTTTGTTGTGTAAGGAATGTTTGTATCTGCATAGGTCCTGAGGAAGGTGGTACATAATCCACTGAAACGCGCGCCGACCTTGCGTGGAATTCATCTTTAACATCTGATGGTTAAAATTTAGGCAGTAAAAATTCTCTCTCTGCATATCAGATCAAGATTTGTTCAGATACTGCATCTGTATGGAATGTGTGGATGGTAATAGGTTAGAATGAATGTTAGTGTATGAGTGGCATTGTATTAATAGTATTGTGTTTTTATAGTTCAGGGGCTATTTGCTATAAGATTGTTTGTATTTGCTGTAATATGTATTTTGCACAAAATAATATATACCAAAAAAAAGACAAAAATATTTTTAAGAAATGAAAATGAACAAACAAAGAGTTATGGATTTATAAGACATGGAAATGAAAATCAAAAAGAATGATGAAATAAAATATCAAAGAAATGTAATTCATTGGTCCTGAGGTTATTGTTGTGTATGAACAAAGTAAATATATGTAAATCATGCTAATAATGAAAAGTATATAGGTCTTGAGGGAGTTTCTCCAGTACTGGAGTGTGGGTCCCTTCCTAAGAGTTTCATAACAGCCTGAGTCAAGGAGGCAGAGGGCCCAGGCACAAGGGTAGGGTGTAGCAAGCTTGCTGCATGTCGGGGCCTCCCAGCCTCGGTGCAGCTCTCAAAGGGCACTGCACATAGATACCTGCGCCTAAGAAACTCCAGCACCCAGACAAGAATCATGCAGCGCCAGTAAAGTCAATGCCAGCGCTTCTGGGCACCAAGACTGTCTGTGCCTCGCTCAATGGTGATCAGGGGCCTGGTACCAGTGCTCAGGTGCTTCTCGGAGACTAGTTAAGGCCCCGACTGACCTCAAGCTACTGCACAGGGGCAAATGGTGTCGTAAGGTGCCGCCAATTGGGGCAATTCATTTGGGAAACCTATATTAAGGTCACATAACTGCAGAACTACAACCCACAAGTGAACATTCCCATTGGTGGGGACACCTCCTGGATCTAAAGGCTGCACCAGTTCTTACTGGGATCCAGACTGTGTTTGGACTTATGTAATATCCGACTCTCTATGGGTTAGGGGTGCTTCAAGGAGCCCGTAGCTGGTGTCATGAACCAGGCGGTGAGACAGACAGGGGGGTGGGAGGGATTGGGTAAAGCCAGAGAGGAAACATAATGCCAGAGAGGACCATCAAGAGCCACCATAACAGGAGTGGGCACCCCAAGATGGAGCCGATGCCAGGAGCAGCCGTCAGGGCTGCAGAGGGAAACGAGCCAAAGATGACACACTAGTCAGCCAGGACACCGGAAGTGACGGACGGCATCAAGGAATGAACCTCGGGAGAAGGGTTGCGATAGGGATATAAAGCAAGAAACCAAGAACAGGAGATGTGTGACAGGAGTAAAGAAAGAATGCCAAGGGGCAAAGGACTAGGGACTGCATCGGCCCCAGCAGGACAGACAGCACCACCCTGGCATGGCACCAGGAGCTAGGGACTGCATCGGCCCCAGCAGGACAGATAGCACTGCCTGGCATGGCACCAGGAGCTAGGGACTGCATCGGCCCCAGCAGGACAGACAGCACCACCCTGGCATGGCACCCGGAGCTAGGGACTGCATCTGTCCCTGCAGGACAGAGAGCGCAGCCTGGCATGGCACCAGGAGCTAGGGACTGCACTTGTCCCTGCAGGACAGAGAGTGCCGCCTGGCAAGGCACCAGGAGCTAGGGACTGCATCGGCCCCAGCAGGACAGATAGCACTGCCTGGCATGGCACCAGGAGCTAGGGACTGCACTTGTCCCTGCAGGACAGAGAGTGCCGCCTGGCAAGGCACCAGGAGCTAGGGACTGCATCAGCCTCAGCAGGACAGATAGCACTGCCTGGCATGGCACCAGGAGCTAGGGACTGCATCTGTCCCAGCAGGACAGTCAGCACCACCCTGGCAGGGAACAAGGAGCTATGGACTGCATTTGTCCCTGCAGGACAGAGAGCGCAGCCTGGCATGGCACCAGGAGCTAGGGACTGCACCTGTCCCTGCAGGACAGACAGCACCGCCCAGCAGGGCACCAGGAGCTAGGGACTGCACCTCTCTCTGTAGGACAGACAGCACCGCATGGCAGAGCACCAGGAGCTAGGGACTGCATCTGCCCCAGCAGGACAGACAGCACCTCCCGGCAGGGCACCAGGAGCTAGGGACTGTACCTGTCTCTGCAGGACAAATAGCACCGCCTGGCATGGTACCAGGAGCTAGGGACTGCATCTGCCCCTGCAGGACAGACAGCAACGCCTGGCAGGGCACCCGGAGCTACGGACTGCATCTATCCCTGCAGGGCAGAGAGTCCCGCCTGGCAAGGCAAAAGGAGCTAGGGACTGCATCTGTCCTTCCAGGACAGATAGCACCACCTGGCAGGACACCAGGAGCTAGGGACTGCATCTGTCCCTGCAGGACAGACAGCACCGCTTGGCAGGGCACCAGGAGCTAGGGACTGCATCTGTCCCTGCAGGACAGATAGCACCGCCTGGCAGGGCACCAGGAGCTAGGGACTACACCCGTCTCTGCAGAGCAGAGAGTGCCGCCTGGCATGGCACCAGGATCTAGGGACTGCATCTGTCTCTGCAGGACAGATAGCACCGCCCAACAGGGCACCAGGAGCTAGAGACTGCATCTGCCCCTGCAGGACAGACAGCACCGCCTGGCAGGGCACCAGGAGCTAGGGACTGCATCTATCCCTGCAGGGCAGAGAGTCCCGCCTGGCATGGCAAAAGGAGCTAGGGACTGCATCTGTCCCTCTAGGACAGATAGCACCACCTGGCAGGGCACCAGGAGCTAGGGACTGCATCTATCCCAGCAGGACAGACAGCACCGCCCGGCAGGGCACCAGGAGATAAGGACTGCATCTGTCCCAGTAGCACAGACAGCACCGCCTGGCAGGACACCAGCAGCTAGGGACTGCACCTGTCTCTTCAGGACAGACAGCACCGCCTGGCAGGGCACCAAGAGCTAGGGACTGAATGTGTCCCTGCAGGTCAGACAGCACCGCCTGGCAGGGCACCAGGAGCTAGGGACTGCATCTGTCCCTGCAGGACAGATAGCACCGCTTGGCAGGGCACTAGGAGCTAGGGACTGCATCTGTCCCTGCAAGACAGATAGCACCGCCTGGCAGGGCACCAGGAGCTAAGGACTGCATCTGTCCCTGCAGGACAGACAGCACCGCCTGGCAGGGCACCAAGAGCTAGGGACTGAATGTGTCCCTGCAGGTCAGACAGCACCACCTGGCAGGGCACCAGGAGCTAAGGACTGCATCTGTCCCTGCAGGACAGATAGCACCGCCTGGCAGGGCACCAGGAGCTAAGGACTGCATCTGTCCCTGCAGGACAGATAGCACTGCCTGGCAGGGCACCAGGAGCTAAGGACTGCATCTGTCCCTGCAGGACAGATAGCACTGCCTGGCAGGGCACCAGGAGCTAGGGACTGCATCTGTCTCTGCAGGACAGACAGCACCGCCTGGCAGGGCACCAAGAGCTAGGGACTGAATGTGTCCCTGCAGGTCAGACAGCACCGCCTGGCAGGGCACCAGGAGCTAAGGACTGCATCTGTCCCTGCAGGACAGATAGCACCGCCTGGCAGGGCACCAGGAGCTAGGGACTGCATATGTCCCTGCAGGACAGACAGCACCGCTTGGCAGGGCACCAGGAGCTAGGGACTGCACCTGTCTCAGCACCGCCGGGCAGGGCACCAGGAGGTAGGGACTGAATGTGTCCCTGCCCGACAGACAGCACCGCCTGGCAGGGCACCAGGAGCTTGGGACTGCATCTGTCCCTGCAGGGCAGAGAGTGCCACCTAACATGGCACCAGGAGCTAGAGACTGCATCTGTCCCTGAAGGACAGATAGCACCGCCTGGCAGGGCACCAGGAGCTAGGGACTGCACCTTTCTCTGCAGGGCAGAGACTGCCACCTGGCATGGCACCAGGAGCTAGGGACTGCATCTGTCCCTGCAGGACAGATAGCACAGGCCTGACATGGCACCAGGAGCTAGGGAGTGCCTCTGCCTCAGCAGGACACCAGGATCTAGGGACTGCATCTGTCCCTGCAGGACAGATAGCACCGCCTGGCAGGGAACAAGGAGCTAGGGACTGCACCTGTCCCTGCAGGACAGACAGCACCGCCCGGCAGGGCACCAGGAGCTAGGGACTGCACCTCTCTCTGCAGGACAGACAGCACCGCATGGCAGGGCACCAGGAGCTAGGGACTGCATCTGTCCCTGCAGGACAGATAGCACCGCTTGGCAGGGCACCCGGAGCTAGGGACTGCATCTGTCCCTGCAGGACAGACAGCACAGCTTGGCAGGGCACCAGGAGCTAGGGACTGCACCTGTCTCTTCAGGACAGACAGCACCGCCTGGCAGGACACCAGGAGCTAAGGACTGCATCTGTCCCTGCAGGACAGATAGCACTGCCTGGCAGGGCACCAGGAGCTAGGGACTGCACCTGTCTCTTCAGGACAGACAGCACCGCCTGGCAGGACACCAGGAGCTAAGGACTGCATCTGTCCCTGCAGGACAGACAGCACAGCTTGGCAGGGCACCAGGAGCTAGGGACTGCACCTGTCTCTTCAGGACAGACAGCACCGCCTGGCAGGACACCAGGAGCTAAGGACTGCATCTGTCTCTGCAGGACAGACAGCACCGCCTGGCAGGGCACCAGGAGCTAAGGACTGCATCTGTCTCTGCAGGACAGACAGCACCGCCTGGCAGGGCACCAAGAGCTAGGGACTGAATGTGTCCCTGCAGGTCAGATAGCACCGCCTGGCAGGGCACCAGGAGCTAAGGACTGCATCTGTCTCTGCAGGACAGACAGCACCGCTTGGCAGGGCACCAGGAGCTAGGGACTGAATGTGTCCCTGCAGGACTGACAGCACCGCTTGGCAGGGCACCAGGAGCTAGGGACTGCACCTGTCTCAGCACCGCCGGGCAGGGCACCAGGAGGTAGGGACTGAATGTGTCCCTGCCCGACAGACAGCACCGCCTGGCAGGGCACCAGGAGCTTGGGACTGCATCTGTCCCTGCAGGGCAGAGAGTGCCACCTGACATGGCACCAGGAGCTAGAGACTGCATCTGTCCCTGAAGGACAGATAGCACCGCCTGGCAGGGCACCAGGAGCTAGGGACTGCACCTTTCTCTGCAGGGCAGAGACTGCCACCTGGCATGGCACCAGGAGCTAGGGACTGCATCTGTCCCTGCAGGACAGATAGCACAGGCCTGACATGGCACCAGGAGCTAGGGAGTGCCTCTGCCTCAGCAGGACACAAGGATCTAGGGACTGCATCTGTCCCTGCAGGACAGATAGCACCGCCTGGCAGGGAACCAGGAGCTAGGGACTGCACCTGTCCCTGCAGGACAGACAGCACCGCCCGGCAGGGCACCAGGAGCTAGGGACTGCACCTCTCTCTGCAGGACAGACAGCACCGCATGGCAGGGCACCAGGAGCTAGGGACTGCATCTGCCCCAGCAGGACAGACAGCACCTCCCAGCAGGGCACCAGGAGCTAGGGACTGTACCTGTCTCTGCAGGACAGATAGCACCGCCTGGCATGGTACCAGGAGCTAGGGACTGAATGTGTCCCTGCAGGTCAGACAGCACCGCCTGGCAGGGCACCAGGAGCTAGGGACTGAATGTGTCCCTGCAGGTCAGACAGCACCGCCTGGCAGGGCACCAGGAGCTAAGGACTGCATCTGTCCCTGCAGGACAGATAGCACTGCCTGGCAGGGCACCAGGAGCTAAGGACTGCATCTGTCCCTGCAGGACAGATAGCACTGCCTGGCAGGGCACCAGGAGCTAGGGACTGCATCTGTCTCTGCAGGACAGACAGCACCGCCTGGCAGGGCACCAAGAGCTAGGGACTGAATGTGTCCCTGCAGGTCAGACAGCACCGCCTGGCAGGGCACCAGGAGCTAAGGACTGCATCTGTCCCTGCAGGACAGATAGCACCGCCTGGCAGGGCACCAGGAGCTAGGGACTGCATATGTCCCTGCAGGACAGACAGCACCGCTTGGCAGGGCACCAGGAGCTAGGGACTGCACCTGTCTCAGCACCGCCGGGCAGGGCACCAGGAGGTAGGGACTGAATGTGTCCCTGCCCGACAGACAGCACCGCCTGGCAGGGCACCAGGAGCTTGGGACTGCATCTGTCCCTGCAGGGCAGAGAGTGCCACCTAACATGGCACCAGGAGCTAGAGACTGCATCTGTCCCTGAAGGACAGATAGCACCGCCTGGCAGGGCACCAGGAGCTAGGGACTGCACCTTTCTCTGCAGGGCAGAGACTGCCACCTGGCATGGCACCAGGAGCTAGGGACTGCATCTGTCCCTGCAGGACAGATAGCACAGGCCTGACATGGCACCAGGAGCTAGGGAGTGCCTCTGCCTCAGCAGGACACCAGGATCTAGGGACTGCATCTGTCCCTGCAGGACAGATAGCACCGCCTGGCAGGGAACCAGGAGCTAGGGACTGCACCTGTCCCTGCAGGACAGACAGCACCGCCCGGCAGGGCACCAGGAGCTAGGGACTGCACCTCTCTCTGCAGGACAGACAGCACCGCATGGCAGGGCACCAGGAGCTAGGGACTGCATCTGTCCCTGCAGGACAGATAGCACCGCTTGGCAGGGCACCCGGAGCTAGGGACTGCATCTGTCCCTGCAGGACAGACAGCACAGCTTGGCAGGGCACCAGGAGCTAGGGACTGCACCTGTCTCTTCAGGACAGACAGCACCGCCTGGCAGGACACCAGGAGCTAAGGACTGCATCTGTCCCTGCAGGACAGATAGCACTGCCTGGCAGGGCACCAGGAGCTAGGGACTGCACCTGTCTCTTCAGGACAGACAGCACCGCCTGGCAGGACACCAGGAGCTAAGGACTGCATCTGTCCCTGCAGGACAGACAGCACAGCTTGGCAGGGCACCAGGAGCTAGGGACTGCACCTGTCTCTTCAGGACAGACAGCACCGCCTGGTAGGACACCAGGAGCTAAGGACTGCATCTGTCTCTGCAGGACAGACAGCACCGCCTGGCAGGGCACCAGGAGCTAAGGACTGCATCTGTCTCTGCAGGACAGACAGCACCGCCTGGCAGGGCACCAAGAGCTAGGGACTGAATGTGTCCCTGCAGGTCAGATAGCACCGCCTGGCAGGGCACCAGGAGCTAAGGACTGCATCTGTCTCTGCAGGACAGACAGCACCGCTTGGCAGGGCACCAGGAGCTAGGGACTGAATGTGTCCCTGCAGGACTGACAGCACCGCTTGGCAGGGCACCAGGAGCTAGGGACTGCACCTGTCTCAGCACCGCCGGGCAGGGCACCAGGAGGTAGGGACTGAATGTGTCCCTGCCCGACAGACAGCACCGCCTGGCAGGGCACCAGGAGCTTGGGACTGCATCTGTCCCTGCAGGGCAGAGAGTGCCACCTGACATGGCACCAGGAGCTAGAGACTGCATCTGTCCCTGAAGGACAGATAGCACCGCCTGGCAGGGCACCAGGAGCTAGGGACTGCACCTTTCTCTGCAGGGCAGAGACTGCCACCTGGCATGGCACCAGGAGCTAGGGACTGCATCTGTCCCTGCAGGACAGATAGCACAGGCCTGACATGGCACCAGGAGCTAGGGAGTGCCTCTGCCTCAGCAGGACACAAGGATCTAGGGACTGCATCTGTCCCTGCAGGACAGATAGCACCGCCTGGCAGGGAACCAGGAGCTAGGGACTGCACCTGTCCCTGCAGGACAGACAGCACCGCCCGGCAGGGCACCAGGAGCTAGGGACTGCACCTCTCTCTGCAGGACAGACAGCACCGCATGGCAGGGCACCAGGAGCTAGGGACTGCATCTGCCCCAGCAGGACAGACAGCACCTCCCAGCAGGGCACCAGGAGCTAGGGACTGTACCTGTCTCTGCAGGACAGATAGCACCGCCTGGCATGGTACCAGGAGCTAGGGACTGCATCTGTCCCTGCAGGACAGACAACACCGCCTGGCAGGACACCAGGAGCTAGGGACTGCATCTGCCCCAGTAGGACAGACAGCACTACCTGGCAGGGCACCAGGAATGCATCTGCCCTAGTAGGATAGATTTCCACATGGCTGGGTTTACTCTGGAATGGCATGGTGAGCAAAAAAACGATGGCTTTAGGCCCAGATCTCTGTACTGGGGTGAATGTATGACATTGTTCTGCATTCTGTCCATCAATTGTGTTTTTTGCAATTTTCACCCCGAGTGGGACGGGTATGCCCAGACGTGGGGCCCGGGCTCCCTGCCACTGGAGTCAAATTAGCCTGGTTGATGAGGGCTGAAAATTAGAAACCGGTCCTAGGATGCTTGTTTCCAGTTCACGGAGGACCTGGCTTGGCAGTTCGGGCTGGACTGTTCCATCAATTGTTCTTTTTGCAACTAGCAGGATAGATAGCACCCCCTGGCAGGGCACCAGGAGCTAGAGAGTGCATCTGTTCCAGCAGGACAGATGGCACCACCTGGCAGGGCACCTGGGCGATGCCCAAGTGCCAGGGTGACTGGGCACCTGGAATAAGAAACCATGCAAAGACACAAAGATGGTACCAGGACGAGGCAGGCAGCAGAGGCCTGGCAAAGATAGAATGTTAAAGGTGCACCATGTGCAGCAGGTCCCATTCCACACACCTCCAAGGGGGTGGAGGGTGCACTCCGAGGCCCTCTAGACCCAATCCTTGGCCTCCTCTTGAAGAGAAGAGGTTAGAGGGAGGGCAGCAAGGAACAAATTACTAAAATAGAGCTGAACAAAAAGCCAGACCTTGGACCTATTCGTGCACCCCCAGAAGCGACGCACCATGAACTGAAGTACAGAGCACTCTTGTGAGGTCCATCCCTTCTGCCCGGGCTACCATGAGGGTTCAGACACGTCTCAGAACATTTTTATTGTTCCTTCTATAAAAGTAAGGTTGGCAGCCGCGCGCCAATAGCAATACAGTACACTGCCAGCGACCCACAATGCCCCGCGCCAGGCGCACCAGATACCTACTTCCACTGCTTGATGTAACTCAAGGGGGTGAGACAGCAGCCAGCATCCGTCAGGGCTTTCCTGTACTGGTCCATGTCTGCCTGCGGACAACAGAAAAGGGTCATGGTTAGCTTTAGTCCTGCTTCGAACACTCTCCATCACAGCTGGAAGGATCACAGATGCCACTCTTCAAGGTGCTGCCTGTTGTCCAGTCACCGGTAGGTATCCAGACCAGCTTAGTGTTCTGTGAGCTCCAAGATGGCTCCCTCCCTAGACTCCTGCCTAAACCGAAGTACGGCCTGCCCCTCGGGCAGAATCCATGTGCCCCAAGTTTGTCTCACGCCCACCCAGAGTCCTACTTGCCCCAGACGTCCCAAGAGTGTCTCCAGCCCACCCAGAGTCCTACCTGCCCCAGGTGCCCCAAGACTGTCTCCAGCCCACCCAGAGTCCTACCTGCCCCAGGTACCCCAAGACTGTCTCGTGCCCACCCAGAGTCCTACCTGTCCCCGGGCGCCCCAAGAATGTCTCACACCCACCCAGAGTCCTGCCTGCCCAGGTGCCACAATACTCTATCTAACCCACCCAGAGTCCTATCTGCCCCAGGTGCCCCAAGATTGTCTAGCGCTTACCCTGAGTACTACCTTCCCCAGGTGCCCCAAGACAGTCTCCAGCCCACCCAGAGTCCTACTTGCCCCAGGTGCCCCAAGACAGTCTCCAGCCCACCGAGAGTCCTACCTGCCCCAGGTGCCCCAAGACTGTCTCATGCCCACCCAGAGTCCTACCTGCCCCAGGTGCCCCAAGACAGTCTCCAGTCCACCTAGAGTCCTACCTGCCTCAGGTGCCCCAAGACAGTCTCCAGCCCACCGAGAGTCCTACCTGTCCCAGGTGCCCCAAGACAGTCTCCAGCCCACTCACAGTCCTACTTGCCCCAGGTGCCCCAAGATAGTCTCCAGCCCACCGAGAGTCCTACCTGCCCCAGGTGCCCCAAGACTGTCTCATGCCCACCCAGAGTCCTACCTGTCCCAGGTGCCCCAAGACAGTCTCTCACCCACCCAGAGTCCCACCTGCCCCAGGTGCCCCAAGACAGTCTCCAGCCCACCGAGAGTCCTACCTGCCCCAGGTGCCCCAAGACTGTCTCATGCCCACCCAGAGTCCTACCTGTCCCAGGTGCCCCAAGACAGTCTCTCACCCACCCAGAGTCCCACCTGCCCCAGGTGCCCCAAGACAGTCTCCAGCCCACCCAGAGTCCTACCTGCCCCAGGTGCCCCAAGACAGTCTCCAGCCCACCCAGAGTCCTACTTGCCCCAGGTGTCCCAAGAGTGTCTCCAGCCCACCCAGAGTCCTACCTGCCCCAGGTGCCCCAAGACAGTCTCCAGCCACCCAGAGTCCTACCTGCCCCAGGTGCCCCAAGACAGTCTCCAGCCCACTGAGAGTCCTACCTGCCCCAGGTGCCCCAAGACTGTCTCATGCCCACCCAGAGTCCTACCTGTCCCAGGTGCCCCAAGACAGTCTCTCACCCACCCAGAGTCCCACCTGCCCCCGGTTTCCCCAAGACAGTCTCCAGCCCACCCAGAGTCCTACCTGCCCCAGGTGCCCCAAGACTGTCTCATGCCCACCCAGAGTCCTACCTGTCCGCGGGCGCCCCAGAAATGTCTCACACCCACCCAAAGTCCTACCTGTCCCCGGGCGCCCCAGAAATGTCTCACACCCACCCAAAGTCCTACCTGCCCAGGTGCCCCAAGACTGTCTCTCACCCACCCAGAGTCCCACCTGCCCCAGGTGCCCCAAGACAGTCTCCAGCCCACCCAGAGTCCTACCTGCCCCAGGTGCCCCAAGACTGTCTCATGCCCACCCAGAGTCCTACCTGTCCCCGGGCGCCCCAAAAATGTCTCACACCCACCCAGAGTCCTACCTGCCCAGGTGCCCCAAGACTCTCTCGCACCTACCCAAAGTCCCACCAGTCCCAGGTGCCCCAAGACAGTCTCTCACCCACCCAGAGTCCCACCTGCCCCAGGTGCCCCAAGACAGTCTCCAGCCCACCCAGAGTCCTACCTGCCCCAGGTGCCCCAAGACAGTCTCCAGCCCACCCAGAGTCCTACCTGCCCCAGGTGCCCCAAGACAGTCTCCAGCCCACTGAGAGTCCTACCTGCCCCAGGTGCCCCAAGACTGTCTCATGCCCACCCAGAGTCCTACCTGTCCCAGGTGCCCCAAGACAGTCTCTCACCCACCCAGAGTCCCACCTGCCCCAGGTGCCCCAAGACAGTCTCCAGCCCACCCAGAGTCCTACCTGCCCCAGGTGCCCCAAGACTGTCTCATGCCCACCCAGAGTCCTACCTGTCCCCGGGCGCCCCAGAAATGTCTCACACCCACCCAAAGTCCTACCTGCCCAGGTGCCCCAAGACTGTCTCTCACCCACCCAGAGTCCGACCTGCCCCAGGTGCCCCAAGACAGTCTCCAGCCCACCCAGAGTCCTACCTGCCCCAGGTGCCCCAAGACTGTCTCATGCCCACCCAGAGTCCTACCTGTCCCCGGGCGCCCCAAAAATGTCTCACACCCACCCAGAGTCCTACCTGCCCAGGTGCCCCAAGACTCTCTCGCACCTACCCAAAGTCCCACCAGTCCCCAGGTGCCCCAAGACTGTCTTGTGCCCACCCAGAGTCCTACCTGCGCCAGGTGCACCAAGACTCTCTCTCACCCACAGAGACTCCCACCTGCCCCAAGTTCCCCAAGACCCTCTCCCGCTCACTCAGAGTCCTTCCTGTCTCAGGTGTCCCAAGTCTGTCTCATACCCACCCAGACTCCTACCGACTGCCCCAGATGCATCAAGACTGTCTCATGCCCACCCAGAGTCCTACCTGCTTATGGTATCCAAAGACTTACTTGCACCCACCAGGAGTCCTACATGCCCCAAGTGAACAAAGACTGTCTCACGCCCACCCAGAGTCCCACCTGCCCCAAGACTGCCTCCCAACCACCTGGAGTACTACCTGCCCCAGGTGCCCTAGGTCTGTCTCACACCCACCCAGAGTCCCACCTGCCCCAAAACTGTCTCACGCTCACCCAGAGCACTACCTGCCATAGATGCCCAAAGACTATCTCCCGCCGAACCACAGTTCTACCTCCCCCAGGTGCCCCAAGACTGTCTCAAGCCCATCCAGAGTCCCAACTGCCCCAGGTGCCCCAAGACTGTCTCTCACCCACAGAGACTCCCACCTGCCCCAAGATTTTCTCGCGCCCATTCAGAGTCCTACCTACCCCAGGTGCCCCAAGACTTTCTCGCGCCCATCCAGAGTCCTACCTGCCCTAGGCGCCCCAAGACGGTCTGGAGCCCACCCAGAGTCCTACCTGCCCTAGGTGTCCCAAGACGGTCTGGCGCCCACCCAGAGTCCTACCTGCCACAAGTGTTCTTGGCACAACCCCACTGTCTCTCCGCCCTGGTGCATTCTGGGCCCAGAGGTAATGTGCTGCACCCACAGAGGTGCTCTGGGCCCCAGAAGCCTCCTGCCTGCCAGCAGTCGTAACCGGGCCTCAAGTATCTAGCAATTTATTCCGCTTCCAATCCCATTTCATCTGAAACCTGCAGAGCCAACGACAAAGCTCTGGGGAGAGAGAGATGCGCCACAGAGTGAGGCTCCGGGTGAAGCTGAGGACCAGACAGTCCTCAGTGATGCGAGGAGTACGAGGCAGGCAGGATGGACCGAGCTGAGGTTGAGGACCACAGAGTCCTCAGTGATGCGAGGAGCACAAGGCAGGCAGGATGGACAGAGCTGAGGTCGAGGACCACAGACAGAGTCTTCAGTATTGCGAGGAGCATGAGGCAGGCAGGATGGACCGAGCTGAGGTCGAGGACCACACAGTCCTCAGTGATGCGAGGAGCACGAGGCGGGCAGGATGGACCGAGCTGAGGTCGAGGACCAGAGTCTTCAGCAATGAGAGGAGCACGAGACGGGCAGGATTGACCGAGCTGAGGTTGAGGACCAGAGAGTCCTCATGTATGCAAGGAGCACAAGGAAGGCAGGATAGACTGAGCTGATGTCGAGGACCACATAGTCCTCAGTGATGCGAGGAGCACAAGGCGGGCAGGGTGACAGAGCTGAGGTTGAGGACCACAGACATAGTCTCCAGTGATGTGGGGAGCACGAGGCGGGCAGGATGGACAGAGCTGAGGTCGAGGATCACAGAGTCCTCAGTGATGCGAGGAGCTCGAGGCGGGCAGGATGGACCGAGCTGAGGTCGAGGACCACAGAGTCCTCAGTGATGCGGGGAGCACGAGGCAGGCAGGATGGACAGAGCGGAGGTCGAGGACCACAGACAGAGTATTCAGTGATGCGAGGAGCACGAGGCGGGCAGGATGGACAGAGCTGAGGTCGAGGACCACAGACAGAGTCCTCAGGGATGCTAGGAGCACGAGGTGGGAAGGATGCACCGAGATGAGGTCGAGGACCACAGAGTCCGCAGTGATGCGAGGAGCACGAGGCGGGCAGGATGGACTGAGCTGAGGTCAAGGACCACAGAGTCCTCAGTGAAGCGAGGAGCACGAGGCAGGCAGGATGGACCAAGCTGAGGTCGAGGACCACAGAGTCCTCAGTGATGCGAGGAGCACGAGGCGGGCAGGATAGATCGAGCTAGGGTCGAGGACCACAGATTCCTCAGTGATATTAGGAGCACGAGGCAGAGTCTCCAGTGATGCGAGGAGCACGAGGCAGGCAGGATGGACAGAGCTGAGGTCAAGGACCACAGAGTCCTCAGTGAAGCGAGGAGCACGAGGCAGGCAGGATGGACCAAGCTGAGGTCGAGGACCACAGAGTCCTCAGTGATGCGAGGAGCACGAGGCGGGCAGGATAGATCGAGCTAGGGTCGAGGACCACAGATTCCTCAGTGATATTAGGAGCACGAGGCAGGCAGGATGGGCAGAGCGGAGTTCGAGGACCACAGAGTCTTCAGTGATGCGAGGAGCACAAGCCGGGCAGGATGGACTGAGCTGAGGTCAAGGACCACAGAGTCCTCAGTGATGCGAGGAGCACGAGGTGGGCAGGATGGACCGAGCTGAGGCCGAGGACCAGAGAGTCCTCAGGGATGCGAGGAGCACGAGGCAGGCAGGATGGACCGAGCTGAGGTCATTCTTCAAGCCCAGCTTTACACACTAGTGCATAAAGAGCACGGAAGGTGCCAACTATCACTGCACGCAGTTCTTGCCTCTTTTCCGGCATTTCACTCACCAGCGGCATTGACTACAAGCTGGCCTTTCTGTAAAAGTTACGAGCCATAAAAGTCAGCAGCGTAAACATTAAAAGCTTGACAACTCAAAAGGCTTAACTATTATTTGGTAAAGAAAGTGAGCACTCCTAAGGTCTAGGAACCAAGAAAACTACTTACCAAAACATTGAAATTCAACCCACTAGTTACCAGCCTCACCACTGGTAACATTCATGGACTGGAAACATTACCAGCCATAAAAAGTACTAATCTGAGCACAACGAGGCTCATCTTACTAGCCACAACATTTCCATGAATGCTAAAGGTTGCCACTCCCACAATTTACTAGCCGTAAACAACCCCCCACCAAATGGATGACAGCTCTTCTCAATCAGGCAGGAGTGCCTGCTCTCTTGCTCTGCTACACAGCACTGGTGTGCTGCAAGCAGGCAGGAATGACTGCTCCCTGGCTCTGCTCATAGCACTGATGTGCTCCAAGCAGGCAGGTGTGACCGCTCCCCTGCTGGGTTGCACATCACCGATGTGCTACAAGCAGTCAGATGTGACTGCTCTCCTGTTGTGCTGCACAGCACTGATGTCCTCCAAGCAGACAGGGGTGACTGCTCCCCTGCTGGGTTGCACATCACCGATGTGCTACAAGCAGTCAGGTGTGACTGCTCTCCTGTTGTGCTGCACAGCACTGATGTCCTCCAAGCAGGCAGGGGTGACTGCTCCCTGGCTCTGATGCAAAACACTGATGGTATCCAAGTAGGCAGATGTGACTGCTCACTGACTGTGCTCCAAGCAGGCAGGGGTTACTGCACCCCGGGTGTGCTACACAGCACTGATGTGCTCCAAGCAGGCAGGAATGACTGCTCCCTGGCTCTGCTCATAGCACTGATGTGCTCCAAGCAGGCAGGGGTGACTGCTCCCCTGCTGGGTTGCACATCACCGATGTGCTACAAGCAGTCAAGTGTGACTGCTCTCCTGTTGTGCTGCACAGCACTGATGTCCTCCAAGCAGGCAGGGGTGACTGCTCCCTGGCTCTGATGCAAAACACTGATGGTCTCCAAGTAGGCAGATGTGACTGCTCACTGACTGTGCTCCAAGAAGGCAGGGGTTACTGCACCCCGGGTGTGCTACACAGCACTGGTGTGCTCAAAGCAGGCAGGAGTGACTGCACTCTGGCTTTACTCACAGCACCGATGTCCTCCAAGCAGGCAGGAGTGACTGCTTTCTGGCTCTGCTCACAGCCCTGGTGTGCTCCAAGTAGGCAGAGGGGACTGCTCTCTGGCTTTACCCACAGCACTGATGTGCTCCAAGCAGGCAGGGGTGACTGCTCCCTGGCTGTGCTGCACAGCACTACTCACCTGCTGACAATATCTGTGCGTCAGGACCCAGCAGCCCCTCAGCTATGTCACTATCTGAACATCTGGACCCAGCAACCCCTCACGTGCTGACAATATCTGTGCGTCAGGACCCAGCAGCCCTTCACCTAAGTCACTATCTGTGCGTTTGGACCCAGCAGCCCCTCACCTGCCGAAAATATCGGTGCGTTTGGACCTAGCAGCCCCTCACCTGCCGACAATATCTGTGCATCAGGACGCAGCAGCCCCTCAACTACCGGCAATATTGGTGCGTTTGGACCCAGCAGCGCCTCACCTGCCCACAATATCTGTGCGTCTGGACCCAGCAGCCCCTCATCTGCCGAAAATATCTGTGCATCAGGAAACAGCAGCCCCTCACCTGCCGACAACATCGGTGCGTTTGGACCCAGCAGCACCTCACCTGCCGACAATGTCTGTGCGTTTGGACCCAGCAGCCCCTCACCTGCCGACAATGTCTGTGCGTTTGAACCCAGCAGCCCCTCACTTGCTGACAGTATCTGTGTGTCTGGACCCAGCAGCCCCTCACCTGCCGACAATATCTGTGCGTCTGGACCCAGCAGCCCCTCACCTGCCGACAATGTCTGTGCGTTTGGACCCAGTAGCCCCTCACCTGCCGACAATATCTGTGCGTCTGGACCCAGCAGCCCCTCACCTGCCGACAATGTCTGTGCGCTTGAACCCAGCAGCTCCTCACCTGCCGACAATATCTGTGCGTCTGGACCCAGCAGCCCCTCACCTGCCGACAAGGTCTGTGCGTTTGGACCCAGCAGCCCCTCACCTGCCGACAATATCTGTGCGTCTGGACCCAGCAGCCCCTCACCTGCTGACAATGTCTGTGCGTTTGGACCCAGCAGCCCCTCACCTGCCGACAATGTCTGTGCGTTTGGACCCAGCAGCCCCTCACCTGCCGACAATGTCTGTGCGTTTGGACCCAGCAGCCCCTCACCTGCCGACAATATCTGTGCGTTTGGACCCAGCAGCCCCTCACCTGTCGACAATATCTGTGCGTCTGGACCCAGCAGCCCCTCACCTGCCGACAATGTCTGTGCGTTTAGACCCAGCAGCCCCTCACCTGCCGACAGTGTCTGTGCATTTGGACCCAGCAGCCCCTCACCTGCCGACAATGTCTGTGCGTTTGGACCCAGCAGCCCCTCACCTGCCGACAATATCTGTGCATCAGGACGCAGCAGCCCCTCACCTGCCGACAATATCTGTGCGTCTGGACCCAGCAGCCCCTCACCTGCCGACAATGTCTGTGCGTTTAGACCCAGCAGCCCCTCACCTGCCGACAGTGTCTGTGCGTTTGGACCCAGCAGCCCCTCACCTGCCGACAATATCTGTGCATCAGGACCCAGCAGCCCCTCACCTGCCGACAATGTCTGTGCATCAGGAGGCAGCAGCCCCTCACCTGCCGACAATATCGGTGCGTTTGGACCCAGCAGCGCCTCACCTGCCCACAATATCTGTGCGTCTGGACCCAGCAGCCCCTCACCTGCCGAAAATATCTGTGCATCAGGAAACAGCAGCCCCTCACATGCCAACAACATCGGTGCGTTTGGACCCAGCAGCACCTCACCTGACGACAATATCTGTGCGTCTGGACCCAGCAGCCCTTCACCTGCCGACAATGTCTGTGCGTTTGGACCCAGCAGCCCCTCACCTGCCGACAATGTCTGTGCGTTTGAACCCAGCAGCCCCTCACTTGCTGACAGTATCTGTGTGTCTGGACCCAGCAGCCCCTCACCTGCCGACAATATCTGTGCGTCTGGACCCAGCAGCCCCTCACCTGCCGACAATGTCTGTGCGTTTGGACCCAGTAGCCCCTCACCTGCCGACAATATCTGTGCGTCTGGACCCATCAGCCCCTCACCTGCCGACAATGTCTGTGCGTTTGAACCCAGCAGCCCCTCACCTGCCGACAATATCTGTGCGTCTGGACCCAGCAGCCCCTCACCTGCCGACAAGGTCTGTGCACTTGGACCCAGCAGCCCCTCACCTGCCGACAATATCTGTGCGTCTGGACCCAGCAGCCCCTCACCTGCTGACAATGTCTGTGCGTTTGAACCCAGCAGCCCCTCACCTGCCGACAATGTCTGTGCGTTTGGACCCAGCAGCCCCTCACCTGCCGACAATATCTGTGCGTTTGGACCCAGCAGCCCCTCACCTGTCGACATTATCTGTGCGTCTGGACCCAGCAGCCCCTCACCTGCCGACAATGTCTGTGCGTTTAGACCCAGCAGCCCCTCACCTGCCGACAGTGTCTGTGCATTTGGACCCAGCAGCCCCTCAACTGCCGACAATGTCTGTGCGTTTGGACCCAGCAGCCCCTCACCTGCCGACAATATCTGTGCATCAGGACGCAGCAGCCCCTCACCTGCCGACAATATCTTTGCGTCTGGACCCAGCAGCCCCTCACCTGCCGACAATGTCTGTGCGTTTAGACCCAGCAGCCCCTCACCTGCCGACAGTGTCTGTGCGTTTGGACCCAGCAGCCCCTCACCTGCCGACAATATCTGTGCATCAGGACCCAGCAGCCCCTCACCTGCCGACAATGTCTGTGCATCAGGACGCAGCAGCCCCTCACCTGCCGACAATATCGGTGCGTTTGGACCCAGCAGTGCCTCACCTGCTGACAATATCTGTGCATCAGGACCCAGCAGCCCCTCACCTGCCGACAATGTCTGTGCATCAGGACGCAGCAGCCCCTCACCTGCCGACAATATCGGTGCGTTTGGACCCAGCAGTGCCTCACCTGCCGACAATATCAGTGCATCAGGATGCAGCAGCCCCTCACCTGCCGACATTATCTGTGCGTCTGGACCCAGCAGCCCCTCACCTGCCGACAATGTCTGTGCGTTTGAACCCAGCAGCCCCTCACCTGCTGACAGTATCTGTGTGTCTGGACCCAGCAGCCCCTCACCTGCCGACAATATCTGTGCATCTGGACCCAGCAGCCCCTCACCTGCCGACAATGTCTGTGCGTTTGGACCCAGTAGCCCCTCACCTGCCGACAATATCTGTGCGTCTGGACCCAGCAGCCCCTCACCTGCCGACAATGTCTGTGCTTTTGAACCCAGCAGCCCCTCACCTGCCGACAATATCTGTGCGTCTGGGCCCAGCAGCCCCTCACCTGCCGACAAGGTCTGTGCGTTTGGACCCAGCAGCCCCTCACCTGCCGACAATATCTGTGCGTTTGGACCCAGCAGCCCCTCACCTGCCGACAATATCTGTGCGTCTGGATCCAGCAGCCCCTCACCTGCCGACAATATCTGTGCGTCTGGACCCAGCAGCCCCTCACCTGCCGACAATGTCTGTGCGTTTGAACCCAGCAGCCCCTCACCTGCTGACAGTATCTGTGTGTCTGGACCCAGCAGCCCCTCACCTGCCGACAATGTCTGTGCGTTTGGACCCAGCAGCCCCTCACCTGGCGACAATATCTGTGCGTCTGGACCCAGCAGCCCCTCACCTGCCGACAGTGTCTGTGCGTTTGGACCCAGCAGTCCCTCACCTGCCGACAATGTCTGTGCGTTTAGACCCAGCAGCCCCTCACCTGCCGACAATGTCTGTGCGTTTAGACCCAGCAACCACTCACCTGCCGACAATATCTGTGCGTTTGGACCCAGCAGCCCCTCACCTGCTGATAATATCTATGAGTTTGGACCCAGCAGCCCCTCACCTGCTGATAATATATATGAGTTTGGACCCAGCAGCCCCTCACTTGCGTCAGGAAACTCACAGGGTGGTCGACAGAGAGGGTCAGTATGTACTTCTCGAGGGTCAGCCTGTCACTCCTAGGAAGTATTTGTGCACCCAACACTGATCAGGGAACATCTGGGAGTCCTTTTCCAGCACATTGGCACACTGTACAGCGACACCCTGGATACTAGGGGGGGGGGGGGACTACAATTGTGTACTTGATCTCTCCCATTGCAGATCCCACCCTCTCTTTCTCGTTTACTGCCCTCTGCCCAGATGGAATGCTTCCGTGCATGGCTGCACCATTGGGTATTTACTGAAGCTTGGAGATCTCAGCATCCCACGACTAAACTATATTCCTTTCATTGTATCCCTCATAACCTCTACGAGCGCTTTGTCCACTTTCTACCCTCTCCCACTGTTGTCCTTCTGATCCAGAAGGTGATAAACCTGGAGTCCTCTTGGCTTGGCTTATCCGTCAGGACTCAGACTCCCATACCGTCACTGAGGTGGTTGCCCCCTCTGGCAATACGGTCTGCACCCACACGGGCATTCTGCAAGCCTTCTAGGACTACTGTGCTGCTGTGTACAGAGCTCCACTGAATGATCAATCGGAATCAATACACCCGTTCCTGGCTGACCTCGCCCGGCCTCAGACTCAATCTGGAGCTCTCCAGCCGAAGGGCGGTGCTCCCCGCTCCGCGGCAGGGGCCTATGTTACGCTACAGTTCCTATAGCCCGACGCTCAGGACATATTGTTTGGGGTCAAGGGCAACACGTTTTCATGTGTTTTTTTGTCCATGGGACAAGTAGGGACAAGCACAAACCCTTTGGCTGCCAGTTTACTGTACCACATTATGGATCAGGGAAGGGCCCTGTCTGCAGTTAAGATTATATTTTTGTCCATATGTTAACGCTGTTCAAACCTGTATTTATGGTTCATTAATTGAAAACCTTTATTATTATTATTAGGGTGAGTGCTCTAAGTAAATGTTTTAACCCCTTCCCTGCTGATGACGAGCTCAGCTCGTCATGAGGCTTACCTGCCGTGTGCTGATGACGAGCTGAGCTCGTCATGTAACAGAGCTTTTGTATATATGCCGCACACAGCGGGAAAAGCCGCCGCAGCGATGCGGTTAAGCTCCAACTGCACTACTGACAGTGGTTCCGGTATATAAATGTGTACACACTTTTTCAAAGTTTAGCAATATGAGGCTATGTATTATGCTCCCAGAATGCTCTCTGATTTGATGCAAATATTTGCAGAAGCTTGAAAGCAAGATTGAGGATTCTTTGCTTTCAATATAAAATGTTCATAAAAAAAATGAAAGCAAGAAAAAACATTTTTTGCTAAACTACTCTAAAATTTCAGTTACCATTTCTTTGCAGCATAATTTAGTAACATGTTGATGAATGGTAGTGGTTCCGTCAAATATTCATAATGGAAAATCAGTATAACCAGTTCCAATAAGATTATGGGAAACAAAAATAAACAAGCAATGGCAAAGGCAGTAGGTCTGAAATTGGTGGTCAGCCTTTTAGTTTTGTCAATGTGGGACTTGTTTTGGCATGGTTTTCGTAACACCTTATTAGTGTGGGAGCTGCCGGGCCCTAACCATTATAACAAACATTGGCAAAAGCAAAAATAGTTTTTTTGGTCTCAAAAAGGACACACTGCCACAGTATTTACTTGCACTGAACAAAACTACTTAGTGTGCAGATATGCTCCTTGTGAAAGAGCAGAATGCTGTCACTCACAGTGAGGCCAGCCGATACAGGGAGAGAGACAGAATTTTAATAAACACAAAAGGTCATGGTCAACGCCAGAACAAATTAGTGGCCCAATTATTAAAGAAAGTCTCAAAGTGCACCCATTGTATTGTCCTTGCATTTTAGGTGCAGCTATCCAACTTTAGTGAATTCATAAGAATTTACAGAAGTAGGACAAGAAATAATACTCCTAGAAAATATTTGTGAACTGCATTTTAGTAAGAGCAAATATGCATGTGTAGATTTGCTCATGTGAAAATCTGAGTGTTTGCAAGTACACTTTCCCTACAACCACGTTTTTCCCAACTCTGGAAGAAGGTTTACCTCTGCCATTGTCAGGAGTAAATTTCCAGCTTTTCTCAGTATGGGAAAAGATCAGAGAAGAGTTGTTGAAAACCCTTAAAACATGCAAGTTAGTATGTTTGCTCAGACCTAAAAAGGGCATTCTAACCCTGGAACTATTGCTTACCACTATCTTCAGCCCCAGTACGTGGATCTGAGGAACGTGGCAACATAAGGGGATTGCAAGTTTTCAAACAATACTCTGGTATGAGCCCTGGCATAATCAGAGAGGCTATATCAGAGCTCTTATAAAGAGAGTTCTGCCATAATTTATCGCTGCACTACATGGTTTACCAGCCTAGAAGTCTTAAACATTTCTTCCAGAAGGGCGCATGCGCGCACACACACACCGCATACAATATATACAGTCTGCGTGTGGCTTTCTGCTTTACACTGAACAGAGGCACAGAGACCAGCCTACTGGATGACTGGTTGACTGGGTACCCAGATTGATATTCAGGCCACAATGGACAAATGCTCTACTGACCTACTATATGTACCATAAATAATCTGTTAAACAGCTTGCTAAATTGGCAATCAGCTCTTCGCTTATTAAGATGAGTTCATTTATTTTTTGAACAATACAAGGTGTGAACACTCCCCAAATACAGCAAACCTCGATGCTAGAGCTGGGATTATGCCCAAGTGTCCTTACCTCAGATCTGACCTGTCCCACGTTAGTCAAGTCAAGTCAAGTCAAGTCAAAGAATTTATATAGCGCGCTACATACCCAGAGGGTCTCAAGGCGCTTGAGGAGGGGTGGGAAATGACTTGTCAAATATCCACGTTTTAAGTTGCTTTCTGAATGCTAGGTGGTTCTGGGTAAGGCGAAGGTAAGTGGGAAGTGAGTTCCAGGTTTTAGCTGCCAGGTAGGAGAAGGATCTGCCTCCCATGGTGGTTTTGTTGATGCGAGGTACCGTGGCGAGGGCTTGGTTGGATGATCGTAGCTGGCGGGAGGGGGTGTAGAAGGACAGTCGTGTGTTGAGGCATTCTGGTCCGATTTCGTGGAGTGATTTGTGTGCGTGGGTTAGGAGTCGGAAAGTGATCCTCTTATTGACGGGAAGCCAGTGGAGGTTTTTCAGGTGACCAGAGATATGTTCTTTACGTGGGATGTCTAATATGAGCCTGGCTGAGGCGTTCTGGATTCGTTGGAGTTTTTTCATGAGTTTAGCGGTAGTACCGGCGTAGAGGGTGTTTCCATAGTCCAGTCGGCTCGTGACCAGAGCGTGGGTGACCGTTTTCCTAGTTTCGGTGGGGATCCAACGAAATGTTTTTTTGAGCATGCGAAGAATGTTGAAGCAGGATGAGGAGACGGCGTTGACTTGTCTGTTCATCGAAAGTGAGGAATCCAGGATGACGCCCAGGTTCCGTGCGTGGTCTGTCGGGATGGGTGCTTTTCCAAGGGCTTCTGGCCACCACGAGTCGTCCCATGCAGAGGGGGAAGTACCTAAGATGAGGACTTCTGTTTTATCTGAGTTCAGTTTCAGACGGCTGTGTTTCATCCATTCGGCTACTTCTTTCATTCCTTCGTGTAGGTTAGTTTTGGCGGTGCTAGGGTCATTGGTGAGTGATAGGATCAGTTGAGTGTCATCCGCGTAGGAGATGATGTTGAGGTTGTGTTGGCGTGCGATGGCCGCGAGGGGGCTCATGTATACGTTGAAAAGGGTGGGGCTGAGTGAAGATCCTTGTGGTACGCCACAGATGACTTCAGTGGCCTCTGACTTGAATGGTGGAAGGCGGACTCTCTGGGTTCTTCCGGTGAGGAACGAGGTGATCCATTCTAGTGCTTTTCCTTGGATTCCGATGTTTCTGAGACGCTGTAGGAGGGTACTATGGCAGACTGTGTCGAAGGCTGCGGAGAGGTCGAGGAGGATGAGGGCGACTGTGTCTCCATTGTCCAGTAGAGTTCGAATGTCGTCTGTTGCTGCGATGAGTGCGGTCTCAGTGCTGTGTTTTGCTCGGAAGCCGGACTGTGAGGAGTCGAGGGATTTGTTGGCTTCGAGGAAGGCAGCGAGCTGGTTGTTGACAGCTTTCTCGATGACTTTGGCCGGGAATGGAAGGAGCGAGATGGGACGGTAGTTTTTGAGTTCGGTGGGGTCCGCTGTGGGTTTTTTCAGAAGGGCGCTGAGTTCAGCGTGTTTCCAGCTTTCCGGGAAGGTGGCGGAGTTGAGGGAGCAGTTGATGACGTCTCGGAGGTGCGGTGCTATGATGGAGTCTGCTTTGTTGAAGATGTGGTGAGGGCATGGGTCTGTGGGGGATCCTGAGTGGATAGAGTTCATCAGGCGGATGGTGTCCTCAGTGGAGATTGGCTTCCAGTCGTTAAGGGTGTTCGAGGGGGGTGAAGGTCTAGCATGTGGTTCGGTGGGTTGGTCTCCGGGTTGGTTGTCGAAGCTGTTGTGGATGTCTGCAATTTTGTTGTGGAAGAATGAGGCTAGGGAGTCGCAGAGGGCTTGAGAGGGGGTGATGTCGTTAGAGTTGGCCGAGGGATTGGTAAATTCCTTGACGATGTTGAAAAGTTCCTTGCTGTTGTGGGCGTTGCTATCTAGTCGGTCCTTGAAGGCGCTTTTCTTGGCCTTTCGAATCAGTTGGTGGTGTATGCGGGTGGCGTTTTTGAAGGCGTCCTTGGTGCTGGAGGTTGGGTCTTTTTTCCAGGTCTTCTCAAGGGAGCGGCAGAGTTTCTTGGATTTCTTAAGATCATCGTTGAACCAGGAGGCCTTCTTGCTGCCGAGTTTGATTTGTCGTTTTTTCAGTGGTGCTAGGATGTCGGCGCTGTTGGATAACCATAGTGTGAGGTTGGTGGCGGCTTGGTCGGGGTTTGAGGAGTGGGCTGGGGGGTTTAGAAGAAGCGATGAGGAGATCTGGTCGATGGTGATTTTGTTCCAGTTTCTTTGCAGAGTTGGTTGGGGGTGGTTGTTGGGTTTGGGCTTGTTGTAGGTAAAGTGAACGCAGCTGTGGTCGGTCCAGAGGAGAGCCGTAGTGTGTCTGAAGGAGACATGATTGCTGGAGGTGAAGATTGGGTCGAGTGTGTGACCTGCGATGTGGGTGGGGGAAGTGACCAGTTGTTTAAGTCCGAGGTTGGCGAGGTTGTCCAGAAGGGTGGTGGAGTTGTGGTCGTTGTTCTTTTCAAGGTGAAAGTTGAGGTCTCCCAGAAGGATGTAATCTTTGGAGGGGAGCGCGTGTGGAGTGATGAAGTCCGTGATGTCCTCACTAAATTGTGCGCGGGGTCCTGGGGGTCTGTAAAGGAGGGTGCCTCTGAGTGTGGTCTTGGGGTCGATGTGGATCTGGAAGTGGAGGTGTTCAGAGTTGCCGAGATTGACGTCTGAGCTGGTTGAGATGCGGATGAATTTCTTATGGACGATAGCGATGCCTCCTCCTGTATGGCCGGTACGGTCCTTGCGAATGATCTTATAGCCTTCCGGGATGGCAATGGTGATGTCTGGGGCTGAAGAGGCATTCATCCATGTTTCTGTTAGGAAGGCGACGTCCGGAGAGATGGTGTCGAGTAGATTCCAGAGGTCAATGGCGTGTCTGTGGACCGAGCGGGTGTTGAGCAGGATGCATTGTAGGTGGTTGGGATCGCATATCTGTTGTGTGTTCGAAGATGAGGAGTTGTTCTTGGTGCCGTCGAACTTGCAGGAGTAGCAGGAGAAGGGTCCATGGGTGTGTCCAGGAGCAGCTTGGACGCAGTTGGGGGAGCGGCCGGGGTTAAGGGCTAGGAGGGTGGTGGCATCGTAGGTAATGCGGGAGGGCTGGGCAGTGAGAGGGCCAGGGGGTCTGGCGCTGGGCGCGGTCCAGGCGCGGACGGGCGTAGACGGGCTTACCTTTGGCGCACCTTCGGCGCGGGTTGGGCGCGGTCGCTGCGCGTGGATGCTGCGTGCAGATGCATCTGTCATAAATGGATGGATGGTGGGGGGAGGGGCGAGGGAGGGGCAGCGGGAGGCGGGTGCGTGCTGGGGAGCCTCGCTACGAGGCACAACAAACAAAATGGCCGGATAAAGTAAACAAACCCCCAATCAGGCGGCCAGTCCGATCAACAATGCATGCAGCAGGCAAACAAGCAAATGTGAGCGCGCATTCAAAGGCTACGTTATAAATACTCTGCACTACAAAGAGGCAAATGCTAGCGCACAATACCAGTGCCAAGCGCTATGACAAGTCGGCAAATGCGAGCGCACAATATTAATGCTAAGCGCTATGAATATTCAGCAAATGCGAGCGCTCTGATAGCTGAAAAGCAATCAGTTACAGGTGAGGCAGTTGCAGGGAAATACCAGTCAGCCAGGCGGAGATCGGTCAGGGAGCGAGGTGGAGCGACCACTGGTCACGAAGATCAGGGGGTCACAGAGCAGTGGGCAGCGAAGCAGCCTGAAGGCAGTCCGTGGGAGGGAGGGGCAGCGGGAGGCGGGTGCGTGCTGGGGAGCCTCGCTACGAGGCACAACAAACAAAATGGCCGGATAAAGTAAACAAACCCCCAATCAGGCGGCCAGTCCGATCAACAATGCATGCAGCAGGCAAACAAGCAAATGCGAGCGCGCATTCAAAGGCTACGTTATAAATACTCTGCACTACAAAGAGGCAAATGCTAGCGCACAATACCAGTGCCAAGCGCTATGACAAGTCGGCAAATGCGAGCGCACAATATTAATGCTAAGCGCTATGAATATTCAGCAAATGCGAGCGCTCTGATAGCTGAAAAGCAATCAGTTACAGGTGAGGCAGTTGCGGGGAAATACCAGTCAGCCAGGCGGAGATCGGTCAGGGAGCGAGGTGGAGCGACCACTGGTCATGAGGATCAGGAGCTCAACGGTACAGATGGGACTATACCCAGGTGTCCCAGCCTCAGATCTGAGCTTTCACCCTACAGAGCTGTGTGCCACATATGGGAATATACCCAAGTGTCCTGGCCCCAGATATGAGCTGGCCCTGTTACAGCTCAGTGCTACAGATGGGAATATACCCAAGTGTCCTGGCCCCAGATATGAGCTGGCCCTGTTACAGCTCAGTGCTACAGATGTGAATATACCCAAGTGTCCTGGCCCCAGATATGAGCTGGCCCTGTTACAGCTCAGTGCTACAGATGTGAATATACCCAAGTGTCCTGGCCCCAGATATGAGCTGGCCCTGTTACAGCTCAGTGCTACAGATGTGAATATACCCAAGTGTCCTGGCCCCAGATATGAGCTGGCCCTGTTACAGCTCAGTCTACAGATGTGAATATACCCAAGTGTCCTGGCCCCAGATATGAGCTGGCCCTGTTACAACTCAGTGCTACAGGTGGGAATATACCCAAGTGTCCTGGCCCCAGATATGAGCTGGCCCTGTTACAGCTCAGTGCTACAGATGGGAATATACCCACGTGTCCTAGCCCAGATATGAGCTGGCCCTGTTACAGCTCAGTGCTACAGATGGGAATATACCCAAGTGTCCTGGCCCCAGATATGAGCTGGCCCTGTTACAGCTCAGTGCTACAGATGGGAATATACCCAAGTGTCCTGGCCCCAGATATGAGCTGGCCCTGTTACAGCTCAGTGCTACAGATGGGAATATACCCAAGTGTCCTGGCCCCAGATATGAGCTGGCCCTGTTACAGCTCAGTGCTACAGATGGGAATATACCCAAGTGCCCTGGCCCCAGATATGAGCTGGCCCTGTTACAGCTCAGTGCTACAGATGGGAATATACCCAAGTGTCCTGGCCCCAGATATGAGCTGGCCCTGTTACAGCTCAGTGCTACAGATGGGAATATACCCAAGTGCCCTGGCCCCAGATATGAGCTGGCCCTGTTACAGCTCAGTGCTACAGATGGGAATATACCCAAGTGTCCTAGCCCAGATATGAGCTGGCCCTGTTACAGCTCAGTGCTACAGATGGGAATATACACAAGTGTCCTGGCCCCAGATATGAGCTGGCCCTGTTACAGCTCAGTGCTACAGATGGGAATATACCCAAGTGTCCTGGCCCCAGATATGAGCTGGCCCTGTTACAGCTCAGTGCTACAGATGTGAATATGCCCAAGTGTCCTGGCCCCAGATATGAGCTGGCCCTGTTACAGCTCAGTGCTACAGATGTGAATATACCCAAGTGTCCTGGCCCCAGATATGAGCTGGCCCTGTTACAGCTCAGTGCTACATATGGGAATATACCCAAGTGTCCTGGCCCCAGATATGAGCTGGCCCTGTTACAGCTCAGTGCTACATATGGGAATATGCCCAAGTGTCCTGGCCCCAGGTATGAGCTGGCCCTGTTACAGCTCAGTGCTACAGATGGGAATATACCCAAGTGTCCTGGCCCCAGATATGAGCTGGCCCTGTTACAGCTCAGTGCTACATATGGGAATATGCCCAAGTGTCCTGGCCCCAGGTATGAGCTGGCCCTGTTACAGCTCAGCGCAACAGATGGGAATATACCCAAGTGTCCTGGCCCCAGATATGAGCTGGCCCTGTTACAGCTCAGCGCTTCAGATGGGATTATGCCTAAGCGTCCTGGCCCCAGATCTGCACTGTCCCCCGTTACCGCTGAGCACTACAGAAGGGATTACAGCCCAGGAGTCGTCCCTCCAAATCTGAGCTCTCATCCAATACAGCTCGGCTGTCTCAGTGCTGGAGCAAGGCCTGATCCCTCAGCCCTCTGAAGTAGGACTCATACCCCAGGGGTCCTTGCTCCAGTGTCATCTTTTGCCACTACGCCTCTCGCCTACCAATGGTAGGCTCCGAGCCAGTGGTGGGAGTGGACTACAGACATCCAACACCCTGAAGGGTCCCCGCTCTCCACTAAGGGTTAGAGAGCTCTCGAGTCTGACCCAATGTAAGACAAGCACACCATGGCTGCCGCTGGCTTCAAACGCCGACACTGGTCCTGGCCCTGCTCTGAGGCCACTGGATGTTCATTTGATTTATTTATCTATAAAGTTTTATATAGCCAAACAAGATCCCGAAGCCTATCAGAGCGCTTTACAAAAGAATGGAAGGAAGGACATGAATGCACTATCGACATCATGTAAGAATACATCTTTATTTTTTTATTTGTAAAGTTTTATATGGCTCGAAAAAGATCCCGAAGGTAATGAATGAAAATATGGATGAAGCAGCCGAGTGAAGTCCACTCATCAATGCATGCACCTGGCTCGCAGCATCTGGACGGAAGAGACAACTCATCAATGCATGTACCTGCACCGCAGCATCTGGACGGAAGAGTCCACTCATCAATGCATGCACCCGGCTCGCAGCATCTGGACGGAAGAGTCCACTCATCAATGCATGTACCTGCACTGCAGCATCTGAACGGAAGAGTCCACTCATCAATGCATGTACCTTCACCGCAGCATCTGGACGAAAGAGTCCACTCATCAACGCATGTACCGCAGCATCTGGACGGAAGAGTCCACTCATCAATGCATGCACCTGTACTGCAGCATCTGGACGGAAGAGTCCACTCATCAATGCATGTACCTGCACCGCAGCATCTGAACGGAAGAGTCCACTCATCAATGCATGTACCCTGCAATCACTGGCCCCTCACACTGCCATCACGGGCCCCTCACCCTGCCATCACGGGCCCCTCACTCTGCCATCACTGGCCCCTCACCCTGCCATCCCTGGCCCCTCACCCTGCCATCCCTGGCCCCTCACCCTGCCATCCCTGGCCCCTCACCCTGCAATCACTGGCCCCTCACCCTGCCATCCCTGGCCCCTCACCCTGCCATCACGGGCCCCTCACCCTGCCATCACGGGCCCCTCACCCTGCCATCACGGGCCCCTCACCCTGCCATCACTGGCCCCTCACCCTGCCATCACGGGCCCCTCACCCTGCCATCACGGGCCCCTCACCCTGCCATCCCTGGCCCCTCACCCTGCCATCCCTGTCCCCTCACCCTGCAATCACGGGCCCCTCACCCTACCATCACTGGACCCTCGCCCTGCCATCACTGGCCCTCACCCTGGAATCCCTGGCCCCTCACCCTGCCATCCCTGGCCCCTCACCCTGCCATCCCTGGCCCCTCACCCTGCCATCACGGGCCCCTCACCCTGCCATCACGGGCCCCTCACCCTGCCATCACGGGCCCCTCACCCTGCCATCACTGGCCCCTCACCCTGCCATCACTGGCCCCTCACCCTGCCATCACTGGCCCCTCACCCTGCCATCACTGGCCCCTCACCCTGCCATCACGGGCCCCTCACCCTGCCATCACTGGCCCCTCACCCTGCCATCACGGGCCCCTCACCCTGCCATCACTGGCCCCTCGCCCTGCCATCACTGGCCCCTCGCCCTGCCATCACTGGTCCCTCGCCCTGCCATCACGGGCCCCTCGCCCTGCAATCACGGGCCCCTCACCCTGCCATCACTGGCCCCTCACCCTGCCATCCCTGCCCCCTCACCCTGCCATCACGGGCCCCTCACCCTGCCATCACTGGCCCCTCACCCTGCCATCCCTGGCCCCTCACCCTGCCATCCCTGGCCCCTCACCCTGCAATCACGGGCCCCTCAACCTGCAATCACGGGCCCCTCAACCTGCAATCACGGGCCCCTCAACCTGCCATCACTGGCCCCTCACCCTGCCATCCCTGGCCCCTCACCCTGAAATCCCTGGCCCCTCACCCTGATATCACGGGCCCCTCACCCTGCCATCGCTGGCCCCTCACCCCGCCATCGCTGGCCCCTCACCCCGCCATCGCTGGCCCCTCACCCCGCCATCGCTGGCCCCTCACCCCGCCATCGCTGGCCCCTCACCCCGCCATCGCTGGCCCCTCACCCTGCCATCCCTGGCCCCTCACCCTGCCATCACTGGCCCCTCACCCTGCCATCACTGGCCCCTCACCCTGCCATCACTGGCCCCTCTCTCTACCATCACTGGCCTCTCACCCTGCCATCCCTGGCCCCTCACCCTGCCATCACTGGCCCCTCACCCTGCCATCACTGGCCCCTCACCCTGCCATCACTGGCCCCTCACCCTGCCATCACTGGCCCCTCACCCTGCCATCACTGGCCACTCACCCTGCCATCACAGGCCCCTCTCTCTGTCATCACTGGCCCCTCACCCTGCCATCACTGGCCCCTCACCCTGCCATCACTGGCCCCTCACCCTGCCATCACTGGCCCCTCACCCTGCCATCACTGGCCCCTCACCCTGCCATCACTGGCCCCTCACCCTGCCATCACTGGCCCCTCACCCTGCCATCACTGGCCCCTCACCCTGCCATCACTGGCCCCTCACCCTGCCATCCCTGGCCCCACACCCTGCCATCCCTGGCCCCTCACCCTGCAATCCCTGGCCCCTCACCCTGCCATCACTGGCCCCTCACTCTGCCATCACTGGCCCCTTACTCTGCCATCACTGGCCCCTCACCCTGCAATCACGGGCCCCTCACCCTGCAATCACGGGCCCCTCACCCTGCCATCACTGGCCCCTCACCCTGCCATCACTGGCCCCTCACCCTGCCATCACTGGCCCCTCTCTCTGCCATCACTGGCCCCTCGCCCTGCCATCACGGGCCCCTCACCCTGCCATCACTGGCCCCTCACCCTGCCATCACTGGCCCCTCACCCTGCCATCACTGGCCCCTCACCCTGCCATCACGGGCCCCTCACCCTGCCATCACTGGCCCCTCACCCTGCCATCACTGGCCCCTCACCCTGCCATCACTGGCCCCTCAGCCTGCCATTACGGGCCCCTCACCCTGCCATCACTGGCCCCTCACCCTGCCATCCCTGGCCTCTCACCATGCCATCACTGGCCCCTCACCATGCCATCACTGGCCCCTCACCCTGCCATCACTGGCCCCTCACCCTGCCATCACTGGTCCCTCGCCCTGCCAACCCTGGCCCCTCACCCTGCCATCACTGGTCCCTCGCCCTGCCATCCCTGGCCCCTCACCCTGCCATCACTGGCCCCTCACCCTGCCATCACTGGCCCCTCACCTTGCCATCACTGGCCCCTCACCCTGCGATCCCTGGCCCCTCACCCTGCCATCCCTGGCCCCTCACCCTGCCATCACTGGCCCCTCACCCTGCCATCACTGGCTCCTCACCCTGCAATCACGGGCCCCTCAACCTGCAATCACGGGCCCCTCAACCTGCCATCACGGGCCCCTCACCCTGCCATCACCGGCCCCTCACCCTGAAATCACGGGCCCCTCACCCTGCCATCGCTGGCCCCTCACCCCGCCATCGCTGGCCCCTCACCCCGCCATCACTGGCCCCTCACCCCGCCATCACTGGCCCCTCACCCTGCCATCACTGGCCCCTCACCCTGCCATCACTGGCCCCTCACCCTGCCATCACTGGCCCCTCTCTCTGCCATCACTGGCCCCTCTCTCTGCCATCGCTGGCCCCTCACCCTACCATCGCTGGCCCCTCACCCTACCATCGCTGGCCCCTCACCCTGCCATCTCTGGCCCCTCACCCTGCCATCGCTGGCCCCTCACCCTGCCATCGCTGGCCCCTCACCCCGTCATCGCTGGCCCCTCACCCCGCCATCACTGGCCCCTCACCCCGCCATCACTGGCCCCTCACCCAGCCATCACTGGCCCCTCACCCTGCCATCACTGGCCCCTCACCCTGCCATCACTGGCCCCTCTCTCTGCCATCACTGGCCCCTCACCCTGCCATCGCTGGCCCCTCACCCTACCATCGCTGGCCCCTCACCCTACCATCGCTGGCCCCTCACCCTGCCATCTCTGGCCCCTCAACCTGCCATCGCTGGCCCCTCACCCTGCCATCACTGGCCCCTCACCCTGCCATCACTGGCCCCTCACCCTGCCATCACTGGCCCCTCGCCCTGCCATCACGGGCCCCTCGCCCTGCCATCACAGGCCCCTCACCCTGCCATCACTGGCCCTTCACCCTGCCATCACTGGCCCCTCACCCTGCCATCCCTGACCCCTCACCCTGCCATCCCTGGCCCCTCACCCTGCCATCCCTGGCCCCTCACCCTGCCATCCCTGGCCCCTCACCCTGCCATCCCTGGCCCCTCACCCTGCCATCACTGGCCCCTCACCCTGCCATCACTGGCCCCTCACTCTGCCATCACTGCCCGCTCACTCTGCCATCATTGGCCCCTCACCCTGCCATCACGGGCCCCTCACCCTGCCATCACTGGCCCCTCACCCTGCCATCACTGGCCCCTCACCCTGCCATCACTGGCCCCTCACCCTGCCATCACTGGCCCCTCACCCTGCCATCACTGGCCCCTCTCTCTGCCATCACTGGCCCCTCACCCTGCCATCGCTGGCCCCTCACCCCGCCATCGCTGGCCCCTCACCCCGCCATCGCTGGCCCCTCACCCCGCCATCGCTGGCCCCTCACTCCGCCATCGCTGGCCCCTCACCCCGCCATCGCTGGCCCCTCACCCCGCCATCGCTGGCCCCTCACCCTGCCATCGCTGGCCCCTCACCCTGCCATCGCTGGCCCCTCACCCTGCCATCGCTGGCCCCTCACCCTGCCATCGCTGGCCCCTCACTCTGCCATCACTGGCCCCTCACCCTGCCATCACTGGCCCCTCACCCTGCCATCACTGGCCCGTCACCCTGCCATCTCTGGCCCCTCGCCCTGCCATCTCTGGCCCCTCGCCCTGCCATCACTGGCCCCTCGCCCTGCCATCACTGGCCCCTCACCCTGCCATCGCTGGCCCCTCACCCTGCCATCTCTGGCCCCTCACCCTGCCATCACTTGCCCCTCACCCTGCCATCACTGGCCCCTCACCCTGCCATCACTGTCCCCTCACCCTGCCATCACTGGCCCCTCGCCCTGCCATCACTGGCCCCTCGCCCTGCAATCACGGGCCCCTCGCCCTGCAATCACGGGCCCCTCACCCTGCCATCACTGGCCCCTCGCCCTGCAATCACGGGCACCTCGCCCTGCAATCACGGGCCCCTCGCCCTGCCATCTCTGGCCCCTCACCCTGCCATCACTGGCCCCTCACCCTGCCATCACTGGCCCCTCACCTTGCCATCACTGGCCCCTCACCCTGCCATCACTGGCCCCTCGCCCTGCCATCACGGGCCCCTCGCCCTGCCATCACTGGCCCCTCACCCTGCCATCACTGGCCCCTCACCCTGCCATCACTGGCCCCTCACCCTGCCATCCCTGACCCCTCACCCTGCCATCCCTGGCCCCTCACCCTGCCATCCCTGGCCCCTCACCCTGCCATCACTGGCCCCTCACTCTGCCATCACTGGCCCCTCACTCTGCCATCATTGGCCCCTCACCCTGCCATCACGGGCCCCTCACCCTGCCATCACTGGCCCCTCACACTGCCATCACTGGCCCCTCACCCTGCCATCGCTGGCCCCTCACCCTGCCATCGCTGGCCCCTCACCCTGCCATCGCTGGCCCCTCACCCTGCCATCGCTGGCCCCTCACCCTGCCATCACTGGCCCCTCACCCTGCCATCACTGGCCCCTCACCCTGCCATCACTGGCCCCTCACCCTGCCATCTCTGGCCCCTCGCCCTGCCATCACTGGCCCCTCGCCCTGCCATCACTGGCCCCTCACCCTGCCATCGCTGGCCCCTCACCCTGCCATCTCTGGCCCCTCACCCTGCCATCACTGGCCCCTCACCCTGCCATCACTGTTCCCTCACCCTGCCATCACTGGCCCCTCACGCTGCCATCACTGGCCCCTCGCCCTGCCATCACTGGCCCCTCACGCTGCCATCACTGGCCCCTCGCCCTGCCATCACTGGCCCCTCACGCTGCCATCACTGGCCCCTCGCCCTGCCATCACGGGCCCCTCACCCTGCCATCACTGGCCCCACACCCTGCCATCACTGGCCCCTCGCACTGCCATCACTGGCCCCTCACGCTGCCATCTCTGGCCCCTCACCCTGCCATCACTGTTCCCTCACCCTGCCATCGCTGGCCCCCCACCCTGCCATCACTGGCCCCTCACCCTGCCATCACTGGCCCCTCGCCCTGCCATCACTGGCCCCTCACGCTGCCATCACTGGCCCCTCACGCTGCCATCACTGGCCCCTCGCCCTGCCATCACGGGCCCCTCACCCTGCCATCACTGGCCCCACACCCTGCCATCACGGGCCCCTCACCCTGCCATCACTGGCCCCTCACGCTGCCATCTCTGGCCCCTCACCCTGCCATCACTGTTCCCTCACCCTGCCATCACTGGCCCCTCACGCTGCCATCACTGGCCCCTCGCCCTGCCATCACTGGCCCCTCACGCTGCCATCACTGGCCCCTCGCCCTGCCATCACTGGCCCCTCACGCTGCCATCACTGGCCCCACACCCTGCCATCACGGGCCCCTCACCCTGCCATCACTGGCCCCACACCCTGCCATCACTGGCCCCTCGCACTGCAATCACTGGCCCCTCTCCCTGCCATCACTGGCCCCTCACCCTGCCATCACTGGATCTCACCCTGCCATCACTGGCCCCTCACCCTGCCATCACTGGCCCCTCACCCTGCCATCACTGGCCCCTCACCCTGCCATCACTGGCCCCTCACCCTGCCATCACTGGCCCCACACCCTGCCATCACTGGCCCCTCGCACTGCCATCACTGGCCCCTCTCCCTGCCATCACTGGCCCCTCACCCTGCCATCACTGGCCCCACACCCTGCCATCACTGGCCCCTCACCCTGCCATCACTGGCCCCTCACCCTGCCATCACTGGCCCCTCACCCTGCCATCACTGGCCCCACACCCTGCCATCACTGGCCCCTCGCACTGCCATCACTGGCCCCTCTCCCTGCCATCACTGGCCCCTCACCCTGCCATCGCTGGCCCCTCACCCTGCCATCGCTGGCCCCTCACCCTGCCCTCACTGGCCCCTCGCCCTGCCATCACTGGCCCCTCACCCTGCCATCACTGGCCCCTCACCCTGCCATCACTGGCCCCACACCCTGCCATCACTGGCCCCTCGCACTGCCATCACTGGCCCCTCTCCCTGCCATCACTGGCCCCTCACCCTGCCATCGCTGGCCCCTCACCCTGCCCTCACTGGCCCCTCGCCCTGCCATCACTGGCCCCTCTCCATGCCATCACTGGCCCCTCACCCTGCCATCGCTGGCCCCTCACCCTGCCCTCACTGGCCCCTCGCCCTGCCATCCCTGGCCCCTCACCCTGCCATCACTGGCCCCTCACCCTGCCATCACTGGCCCCTCGCACTGCCATCACTGGCCCCTCGCACTGCCATCACTGGCCCCTCTCCCTGCCATCACTGGCCCCTCACCCTGCCATCGCTGGCCCCTCACCCTGCCCTCACTGGCCCCTCGACCTGCCATCACTGGCCCCTCACCCTGCCATCACTGGCCCCTCACCCTGCCATCACTGGCCCCTCACCCTGCCATCCCTGACCCCTCACCCTGCCATCCCTGGCCCCTCACCCTGCCATCCCTGGCCCCTCACCCTGCCATCCCTGGCCCCTCACCCTGCCATCACTGGCCCCTCACTCTGCCATCACTGGCCCCTCACTCTGCCATCATTGGCCCCTCACCCTGCCATCACGGGCCCCTCACCCTGCCATCACTGGCCCCTCACCCTGCCATCACTGGCCCCTCACCCTGCCATCACTGGCCCCTCACCCTGCCATCGCTGGCCCCTCACCCTGCCATCGCTGGCCCCTCACCCTGCCATTGCTGGCCCCTCACCCTGCCATCGCTGGCCCCTCACCCTGCCATCACTGGCCCCTCACCCTGCCATCACTGGCCCCTCACCCTGCCATCACTGGCCCCTCACGCTGCCATCTCTGGCCCCTCACCCTGCCATCACTGTTCCCTCATCCTGCCATCACTGGCCCCTCATCCTGCCATCACTGGCCCCTCACGCTGCCATCACTGGCCCCTCGCCCTGCCATCACTGGCCCCTCACGCTGCCATCACTGGCCCCACACCCTGCCATCACGGGCCCCTCACCCTGCCATCACTGGCCCCACACCCTGCCATCACTGGCCCCTCGCCCTGCCATCACTGGCCCCTCACGCTGCCATCACTGGCCCCTCGCCCTGCCATCACTGGCCCCTCACGCTGCCATCACTGGCCCCACACCCTGCCATCACGGGCCCCTCGCCCTGCCATCACTGGCCCCTCACGCTGCCATCACTGGCCCCACACCCTGCCATCACGGGCCCCTCACCCTGCCATCACTGGCCCCACACCCTGCCATCACTGGCCCCTCGCACTACAATCACTGGCCCCTCTCCCTGCCATCACTGGCCCCTCACCCTGCCATCACTGGCCCCTCACCCTGCCATCACTGGCCCCTCACCCTGCCATCACTGGCCCCTCACCCTGCCATCACTGGCCCCTCACCCTGCCATCACTGGCCCCTCACCCTGCCATCACTGGCCCCTCGCACTGTCATCACTGGCCCCTCCCTGCCATCACTGGCCCCTCGCCCTGCCATCACTGGCCCCACACCCTGCCATCACTGGCCCCTCACCCTGCCATCACTGGCCCCTCACCCTGCCATCACTGGCCCCTCACCCTGCCATCACTGGCCCCACACCCTGCCATCACTGGCCCCTCGCACTGCCATCACTGGCCCCTCTCCCTGCCATCACTGGCCCCTCACCCTGCCATCGCTGGCCCCTCACCCTGCCATCGCTGGCCCCTCACCCTGCCATCGCTGGCCCCTCGCCCTGCCATCACTGGCCCCTCACCCTGCCATCACTGGCCCCTCACCCTGCCATCACTGGCCCCACACCCTGCCATCACTGGCCCCTCGCACTGCCATCACTGGCCCCTCTCCCTGCCATCACTGGCCCCTCACCCTGCCATCGCTGGCCCCTCACCCTGCCCTCACTGGCCCCTCGCCCTGCCATCACTGGCCCCTCTCCATGCCATCACTGGCCCCTCACCCTGCAATCACTGGCCCCTCACCTTGCCATCCTGCTCAGACTGTGGCTGCCGTGCGATGTGCTAATGGCAGCAGTGTCTGCGGTGGGAGCATCTATTCATTCATGCATCCTGCTCATTATAATACACTTACTTGTTTATATGGAAAAGGAAACATCACAGACGCCAAAACTGGCCGCTCTTCTCAGCCTCCTACCCGTGCGGGGCCTCCATTTTCAGATCCAGCGCTCACTTTGATCCCCAAAATGCACTGGGCAGGGCAGGGCCCAGGCGGGGGGGGGATTCATACCCTGTGCTCTCTGCTGTAAACCGAGCCAAAGAGACGCGCCCAGATCAAAGACGCTATAAGGAACCGATGGAAGCAATCATTGCCTTTACACGGGTTTGGACTTTGGCGGATAAACACATCTCCCTCCACCCAGAAGAATGCTCCTTTCATCCGTGCTCAAGGCAGCCTGTGCAGGCCGAGCAAGGGCTGCATGAGACCTCTTCAAGCAAAGGAAAGCGCGGAGCACATCCGATGTGCAGAGGATCACAGACAGGCACACCCAGCCAGAGGCCACGACAGACCCCAATCCGGGTCGAGTCAATCGGCACCGGGGCGGCGCTCCCGTCTTCACATGTGCTTTGTGCTTCCAACACACTTCATGTGTGCAAAAGCCATTCATGGGAGAGCTCAAATGTGCCCTGTCGTGCACCGCTACAGAAACAAAGACTGGAGCCTGTTCAGCACTTATTATTATTAAACATCTTTATTACTTGATTCATTAAAATCATTGCAATGACAACATCTTACAACTCCAAGAAGAACACATTTACACTACAAACAACACATCTTCTCATCACATAATAATGAAAAACTTAAATACCGACTGCACATTATTTAGTAACTGAGCATCTCTTTTGTGTGAAAACTAACATAATATCGGTTTGGTATGAACAGGAATTCAGTAGCTGCTTCATATAAACCGTCACCCAGAGCTATTTCATATTAACTGTCACTCAAGCTTTTTTGAATAAACTGTCACTCAGAAGCTATTTCATATTAACTGTCACTCAGAAGCTATTGTGCATAAACTGTCACTCAGAAGCTATTTCATATTAACTGTCACTCAGAAGCTATTGTACATAAACTGTCACTCAGAAGCTATTTCATATTAACTGTCACTCAGAAGCTGCTTCATATAAACGGTCACTCAGAAGCTATTTCATATTAACTGTCACTCAGAAGCTGTTTTGTATAAACTGTCACTCAAGCTATTTCATATTAACTGTCACTCAAGCTATTTTGTATAAGCGGTCATTCAGAAGCTATTTCATATTAACTGTCACTCAGAAGCTATTTTGCATTCTGTCATTCAAAAGCTATTTCATATTACCTGTCACCCGAAGCTATTTCATATTAACTGTCACTCAAGCTATTTTGTATAAGCTGTCACTCAGAAGCGATTTGACATTAACTGTCAGTCATAAGCTATTTTCTATAAGCTGTCACTCAGAAGCTATTTCATATTAACTGTCACTCAAACTATTTCGTATTAACTGTCACTCAGAAGCGAATTCATATAAGCTGTCGCTCAGAAGCTATTTCATATTAACTGTCACTCAGAAGCTATTTCATATTAACTGTCACTGAGAAGCTATTTTGTATAAGCTGTCACTCAGAAGCTATTTCATATTAACTGTCACTCAGAAACTATTTCGTATAAGCTGTCGCTCAGAAGCTATTTCATATTAACTGTCACTCAGAAGCTATTTCATATTAACTGTCAGTCAGAAGCTATTTTGTATAAGCTGTCACTCAGAAGCTATTTCATATTAACTGTCACTCAGAAACTATTTCGTATTAACTGTCACTCAAACTATTTTGTATAAGCTGTCACTCAGAAGCAATTTCATATTAACTGTCACTCAGAAGCGAATTCGTATAAGCTGTCGCTCAGAAGCTATTTCATATTAACTGTCACTCAGAAGCTATTTCATATTAACTGTCACTCAGAAGCTATTTTGTATAAGCTGTCACTCAGAAGCCATTTCATATTAACTGTCAGTCAGAAGCTATTTTGTATAAGCTGTCACTCAGAAGCAATTTCATATTAACTGTCACTCAGAAGCTATTTTGTATAAGCTGTCACTCGGAAGCAATTTCATATTAACTGTCACTCAGAAGAACTGTCATTCGTATAAGCTGTAGCTCAGAAGCTATTTTGTAAATCACCCAGTAGCTATTTTGAATAAACTGTCAGCCAGTAGCTTTTTTCTATGAACTGTCAGTAGTTATTTTGTGACAGCTGTCACTGAGAAGATATTTTGAATAAACCATCACTCAGTAGCTACTTCGTGTGAGCTGTCAATCAGTAGTTATTTCATAAAGACTGTCACTCAATAGCTATTTCGTATACGCTGTCACTCAGTAGCTGTTTCATGAAAGGTGTCCCCCAGTAGCTATTTCGTATAAGCTGTCGCTTAGTAGCTGTTTCAAATCAACTGTCTCTCATTAGCTATTTCATGTGATTGGTCATCAGTAGCTATTTTGAATAAACTGCCACTTAGTAGGTATTTCGTATAAACGGTCAGTTATTTTATAAAAGCTGTCACTCTGTATATATTCTGTGTAAACTGTTACTCAGTAGCTATTTTGTATAAGCTGTCACTCAGTAGCTCTTTAATATAAGCTGTCACTTAGTAACCATTTTGCTAAAGCCGTCACACAGAAGCCATTTTGTATAAGCGTTCACTCAGTAGCAGTTTCATACAAGCTGTCACTTAGTAACCATTTTGCTAAAGCCGTCACACAGAAGCCATTTTGTATAAGCGTTCACTCAGTAGCAGTTTCATACAAGCTGTCACTTAGTAACCATTTTGTTAAAGTCGTCACACAGAAGCCATTTTGTATAAGCAGTCACTCAGAAGCAGTTTCATAAAAGCTGTCATTTAGTAACCATTTTGTATAAGCGTTCACTCAGTAGCAGTTTCATACAAGCTGTCACTTAGTAACCATTTTGTATAAGCGTTCACTCAGTAGCAGTTTCATACAAGCTGTCACTTAGTAACCATTTTGTTAAAGCCGTCACACAGAAGGCATTTTGTATAAGCGTTCACTCAGTAGCTGTTTTTCATTAGATGTCTCTCAGTAGCTTTTTCAAGAGTGAGCGGTCACTCACAGGTAATTTCGTGATGAGCTATTTTGATGGCGAGTGTGATCGGGCTCAGCAAAGCTAAGCTTCTTCCATACAGACCAAAGCATGACTCCCAGCTGTACGCAGCATCTTACAGCGCCTGGACGTGATCATACAGGATCACTGTTTTCAACCCTAGTTCCTGGTAGAGCCTGTCAATCACAACTGGCTGACGGCCAAGCGCGTCACCCAATCGAAGATCAGCGCTGATGGATTCTGATGGTTCCTGGAAGGGCCGCCAGGCTCTCCTGCCAGGAATGATGATCATGCATCCAATCGGCATCTCATGCAAAGAAATGTTTTGTCTTACATCAGGGGTTCCTTCCTGTTTAATCCATCAACTGCACACGCTTTGCGCCTCTTACGTGACCTCTGCTTTCCAGCAATCATTATAAATTTGGCTAAGAGAAAACATCTTTCACAAGACCATCTTTAGTTTCAAATCTGAAGTTTTGCAGTTGTTGGAAGAAGGAACAATCCATGATTCCTAACCTGCTGAAGGCATGGGGATCCTCCTGTGGGTAGGAGCAATGCTGTAAAAGCGGTACAGTGGAGAAGGTAATTTATCTACTACACGTCTTGTCATACAGGTTTTATCATGGAGCTCCACACAAGTTTCTAAGGGCTCCTTAATATAGCAAATATGATTTACTGTAATTCACGGTTTTGAAAGCGGACAAGAGTAGAAGGACCCTGCCCTGTGAGGACATGTTCGGTCGCCCATATTCCTAGGGAATGGGGCAAGCAGTGGCCACACCCTATCCTTTCCCATAGTGCTTTGAGGCTGTGTGGCTGGAATAATAAGGGCGCAGCCAAGAAATGGGTGTGGAGTATGAGGGCATAAATGTTTCATCTATGCAACCAGAATCTTAAACAACATCCCTCTATCCCTCAGGATTGCCGCAACGATGCTCCAATTTAGGAAAGAGTTGAAGACTCCCCCCTTTATAGAACACTCTATTGCAGTGCATTAACAGGCCACAGCCCAGCTTCCTCTCGATTAGTTGACTTTATGCTCGCCTTTGGCTATGTACAGCTGTCTTTAGCTAGGTTTGTGTCATAGAAATACCATATACATACATAACGCAGCCCTGACGGAACTGGCCCTCCGACAGCAGTGAGCATCTCGCTCCTCCCGTTTCCCGCTAAAGTCATCGAGAAGACCGTCAACAGACAGCTTGCTGCCTTCCTCGAGACAAACGGATCCCTCGACCACTCGCAGTCCGACTTTCGAGCCAACCACAGCACCGAGACCGCCCTCATCGCAGCCACTGACAACATCCGAGCCTTGCTCGACAACGGGGAAACAGCGGCACTCATCCTCCTGGACCTCTCCGCAGCGTTGGACACTGTCTGCCACCGCACCCTAGTGCAACGCCTCAGCAACATCGGAATCCAAGAGAAGGCACTGAAGTGGATCATCTCGTTCCTCGCCGGAAGAGCCCAGAGAGTCCGCCTCCCCCCGTTCAGATCCGAGGCCACCGAAGTCATCTGCGGCGTACCACAAGGATCATCACTCAGCCCCACACTCTTCAACGTCTACATGAGCCCCCTCGCAGCCATAGCACGCCAACACAACCTCAACATCATGTCCTACGCCGACGACACCTAGCTGATCCTCTCCCTCACCAACGACCCAGCCATCGCCAGAACCAACCTACACGAAGGGATGAAAGCCGAGTGGATGATGAACAGCCGCCTGAAACTGAACTCAGAGAAGACGGAAGTCCTCATCCTTGGAGCATCACCCTCTGCCTGGGACAACTCCTGGTGGCCCCCTGCCCTGGGCAGCGCACCCAAACCTACGGACCACGCACACAACCTGGGCTTCATCCTGGACTCCTCCCTCTCGATGACCAGACAAGTCAACGCCGTCTCATCATCATGTTTCAACATCCTACGCATGCTCCGAAAGATCTTCCGATGGATCCCCACCGAAACCAGGAAGACGGTCACCCAGGCACTTGTCACCAGCCGACTGGACTACGGAAACAACCTCTACACCGGAACCACAGCCAAACTGCATAAAAGACTCCAACGCATCCAGAACACCTCCGCACGACTCATCCTGGATATCCCCCGACACAGCCACATCTACGGACACCTGAGAGACCTGCACTGGCTCCCCGTCAGCAAGAGAATCACGTTCCGACTCCTCACCCACGCACACAAGGCCCTCCACGACCTGGGCCCCAGGTACCTCAACAACCGCCTGACCTTCTACACTCCCACCCGCCAGCTACGATCAACCAGCCACGCCCTCGCCGCCGTTCCACGCATCCGAAGAGCCACCATGGGAGGAAGATCCTTCTCCTACCTGGCAGCCAAGACTTGGAACTCCCTCCCCATCCACCTCCGCCTGACCCAAGATCACCTCTCCTTCAGGAAGCAACTCAAGACCTGGCTGTTCGAGGAGTAGCAGACCCCCCCTCCCTCAAGCGGCTTGAGACCCTCCGGGTGAGTAGCACGCTATATAAATGCCTTGAATGAATGAATGAATGAGCATAAGGTAACATTCAGACAGCAAGAGTAAAACTGTTTCAGAGAGGATGTGATGAAAAGAAAACAAAAGTAAAGAATTTTGAGAATCATGACTGCAAAACAGTAGTGGTGTTGAAACTGGCAGAGTAAAACCAGAATCTAGGCAGGGATGCTCTAGATCTTTAAGGGTACATCATCGCTTTCAGAGGTCCCTGTGTCAAGAGTGCCTCCGCTGAGGGTTCCCCTCGATGCCCAGGTCACACTCTTTGCTCATTTAGTTTCCTGACCTTGTCTGTATTTCATGCAGACTGATTTAGTTTTGTCCTGTATATTTAAAGTGTCCTAGAGTGCTCTGAAGCATCAGGTGCTCCCCTTCCATGCTAGTGACAAGGTCAACTCGTCATGGGCTTTACCTGCCCTGTGCTTATGACGAGTTGACCTTGTCACAAACAATGGTAAATGTGGGAATCCAGCACCCAGCGGGAAAACCCTTAGCAGCCAAGGTGTTAAAACAAGGCCTTATGCCAATGTTTGAATCCCAGTTACTTGATCACATTTCTATCAGTTCCCCTGAAATGATTCTATCCTAAACCCAGGAACTAACTGCAGCCAGAGGGCTGGGCCGGTAAGATTGAGCCAGTCCATCAACAGGGGTTCTCGAGCTGAAGTCCCTTCGTTCTTACTGTGGAACTCGCAAACAATGGCGGAAAGACAGGTTGTATAAAGTACCATGATTTGGATTGTCTGTGAGGACCCAAAGAGGAACTAAAAAAAAAATAGTGCACTCAGGGCTGATTCACATTTCAATGACCCTCTCACAACCTTTCAAGGGGCAAGCATCCACCTCTCCTTCCTACTGAAGACTGGGCTGTCTGGACAAAGACTCCGGGTGAAGGAGGCTATAAGGCATCAGATGAACCAATAAGGCTGGACTACAAACACACTGCAGAACTCTCTGGGCCTCCACTGTCCAAAGAGCCATGCATCGCAGACACCCTGGTCCTGGCACAGATGTTTTGGACCTCACACACTGACCAAGAACTAACGCATCTGCTACCAGAAGGTTTTTGTATCACGAATAAGAAAATGAATAAAATCAGAAATGAAACAGCAAAGAACTGAAAGTTTACACCTTGGCAAGACAGCCATGCACACTGAGGAGGAAGTTGTTTTACATATTCATGAGACAAAAGATCTACACAGCCGAGCAATGTCAATAGAGTCATTGTTGAAGCGCTGCTTAGTTGCAACATCATGTTTTCCTGTGGAAACCTTTGTCTGACAACACTACGGATGCAGCCAAACACTTCATTTCAACACTGGATTGAATCAAATGCCTGTCTTTCAACCCTCGTACTTAGCAAGGTGGACCTAAACAAGACACTTCCACCTAGTTAAGGATTTCAAGGACTTTGTCTTCGATGTCCGGCAGAAGTACCACATTGCATTTAGTCCGGTGCGAAGAGTCTGGAGGGGTCAATTAACCACAGTATGAGATGTTCAGGGGTCTCAGTAGCCCCTGTGCAGCACGGGTCTCTACAAGGTAGAAGATCTTGACAATGCTTGGATCAGAAGTATCCAAGCCCAATCCCTCAAGAGATTGTATTTCAATGACTGTAGGGTAAGGCAACGTCCTAGATAGTATCTGACCACCCCATAATCTCCTCTTATAGCACAATCAGAACACACTTTGGATTTTGGGCCAGGGCCTACTTACTCTCTCTGATGTTTTGTAGACTGACACACAGCCAACCTTGTTTAAGCCACGCAGGACTGCAATATAATCTGAAGATTAATTACACTTCTCTGTCTTCAATGAATATATTTTTAGTATTCACTGGTTCTTTCGAAGGCATGTTTTCATTTCAGTTTTGTCAGGGATAGAAGATCGTGATCATTGGAAGGTCTTGCTTCATGTCCCCGGAGAGCCCTCCGAGTATGCCTTGAAAGATGCACAACTGAAACCGGATATTAAAGATAGGGCGATTTACACAATGGTACTTCATGGGCAAAGTCTTGGCAACTGATAAAATGAAAGATGCTACAAGATTTTAGGGACACGAGAAGCAACCACTGAAATATCCGGGGCCTGCAAAGAAGCACAGAAAGGGAACTGGGTGCTCCTACAATCAAAGGTTGGCATATAAAGGATCAACGAGTGATCAAAGAAAGACCAAGTAAAGGTCCAAAAAAGCACAAAGATGGGCCTAAGAATGACCAAGACGTGGCCTAGAGCTGGATAATTTTAAATAATGGCATATTGAAGAAGCGCTACGGACCGAAAGAACAGCGAGTGGGCTATAAAATACAACTAGTCTCAGAAAGACCAAACAGTGTCATAAGTAAAACAATAGTGTGTAATAAGAGTGATTAAATCAGATAACAGATTGCAGAAAATATGAAACAGTGAATCAGGACCGGCTTTACTGCGGGTGGCGCCCGGTGCGAAAAATCATTTTTGTGCCCCCACTCCCCAAAACCGCCTCCTCGGATTCTCTCACTACCACCGGGTAAAATGCCCCTCATCTCTCCAATCATAAGTTATTGCTAAACACAGCACCCCCCCTTCTCCCCCGGAAGTCAGCGCTCCCCTTCACAGGTCAGCACTCTGTGCAGCCGCACTGCCCTAACGCCGACCCATGCTGTGGACTAAGACCAAAGAATGACCTAAACAGCAGAGTGACCTAAAAGAATAAAGACTGCCAGCACTAAAGAAGTGGCCTACAAAAAAGAAAGACTGCCCAACACTCAAGGAGTGACCTAAAAAGAAGAAAGACGGCCCAACACTAAAGGAGTGACCTAAAAAGAGCAACAAAAGTGGCAGATGAAAGACCACCATGTACAGAAAGAAAACAGAAGAGTGCCAAAGAGAGACAAGATGTGCCGAAGAATCACCAAAGTACGGGTTAACGAAAACTGAAGAGTAGCCAAAGACTGCCTAAACAACAGTGAGTACGGTAGCAGGGGTAATAGTGACCAAGTAAGATCAATGAATGGCATGAGAAGGACAGAGGGGTGGAAACTGGCCTTATATATAGCACCGAGTGGCCTCGGAAGGGTCAAAGGGTGGCGAAAAACAGACCGGACTAAGGCAAATAAAAGAAATGAGTAAGAGAAAGATTATACTGAGAAACAACAGAAATGGGACAGAGAAAGTCCACAAAATACTACAGGGAAGAACAAAAATAACTATAAGAGAATAAAGACTGGCTAAGAATGGCGTCGTCCAGCACCTTACTGAACACATTTCGAACTGAGATAAAAAGCTGAAGAAACTTACAGAAAGAGCCCGAGAATGTCCTCTCTAGAGCGGAGGAGCTCTGGTGATTTTCAAGGACCTACAAAGTGCAAGAAGAACTAGCGCTGTGGTAGGTGAGAACGTCCTGCGATCTCTACAAGCGAGGAGGCTGGTCACTTTGTCTGAGATGGAAAGGTGGGCTTTGAAAACCTCCATGGGCTCTCTTGGACAGCCTAGTCAAGCAGCCACAGTCCTGCTCCTGAGGATTAGTGGGCAGGGAGCGGTATGAAGGCTGAGGCCTGATGCATGTAATCATCACATAAAAAAAGATAAATGTCCCATCAAAGATATGACTTGAAAAAGTAAAAAATAAATTAGGAAAAAAGAAGAGTGAAATATTAGAGCATGACTTGAAAATGGGAAGTCGTTAGCATGAACTGCTCTAAAGATATTGAAAAGTTAAAGGATTCTGGTGCTGATTCATAAATTGCTTGGTGGTTAATTGTTAATCACTCAACTCTCGCTGACCGGAAATGGTCCAAGTTATCTTTTAATGTTAGGAGTGCGAGGACAGCCGAGCAGGGGTTTAGGATGACCACATTACGCTTTCAGGCAGATACTCTGGCGCTGGGGCAGTTTCTGTACAGGTCGCCTGTGGTTTGGTGCTTTTTAGGTCGAGCTTGGGCAGTCCATGCGCTGCTGCGAGGCATGCAGTAGGGGAGTATGGCGTTGAATCCCCGCCCACTCGACACCCATATTTTTATTTGGCTTGTGTCATTGTCCTTCTTAATCTCTGGCTTCCGAGTCGTTATTAGGCTTGTTAGTCCCTTCTTGGTACCATCTTGTCTGCATTTGTTACCTCCCATAATGACTGAACCTTTTACTGGTGTTGTTACATGCTCTGCTTTATAAGTCGGTGAGTACTATTTTATTTAATGCTCTTCCCCTAGTCCACCCACTACCTCGCAGCATGCCGCCCGCTTTTTTTGTTTTTTTGTTTAGCTAATGGCGGTCAGTCTTAACTATAGCAGCCACAGTTATTTATTTATTTTTTGCAGCAGCGCGGTCCTCATTTCGCGGCCGCGTGCACTTATTTATTTTGTTTACTAGCGCCCATGCGGTGCTTTCACATTCATAGAGGCTGTGCGCCTGCTTTACACAAACCGGGTCTAAAGAAAGGTGCGCGGCCGACATTAAAGTAAAAGCACGGCTTGGGCGCTTTTATCAAAAAACTATCTGTTTGTCAACTTGACAAACAGATGCTTTTTTTTTATCAAAGCCCCAACGCTCCGTTTTCACTTTAATGTCGGACACGCCCCTTTCTTTAGACGCAACTTGTCTAAAGAAAGGGCGCAGCCTTCGTGAATGTGAAAGCGCCGTATGGGCGCAAGTAAAAAAACAAATATTTGCAATGCAATAGGTCTTGCATTTGCAAGAGTTTAAGCTATTGCATTGCCTCTAGCAATAAACTCTTGTTAAATCAAGACCTATTGCACTGTTTTTTATTGTTGTGAGACATAACCAAATGCCCCAAATATAATACCGTTTTCACCAGAGTTCCTACTTGTATTTTGGGATTTTTAAGTCGGCTTTTCCCCCAAGCCAGGTCCTTCTACTTGTCCCTGGCTTGGAAGTGGAAGTATGGGGACAAAAATGGCCTACATCTTGACAGGTCTGCAAGAGTTATAGGGGGAGTGGGGGATTCAAAGTGGGGCTCAGAGACACTCTTTCAGCCCCTGAGCCAGGATGGGTCACCAGAGCTGCTTGATCACTGCTCAGAGGGAGCCTGCGGACAGGCGGTCACCCTTTAAAAGAATAGGAACCTTCTTGGGTGGTGATGGAACGAGGGCATCCAACAGGACCTCATTCCCAGGGTTCTCACCCATTCCTCTGTTTGTGGAGGCCTAAGGAGTCTTCTTCTGTGTTGGTGATTGGCCCAAGAGTTAGATTCTGGGGCGCTGGAGGTTTCCCCTGGACTGGAAGTGTTGAAGAAACCATCAGACGGTTACCCGAGGAGGCAGAAGGAGAGTCCAGCAGGGACGGTCACAGGCCTGGCAAGATGGACAGCTTAATGCTCTGCCTGCTGAGGATGCAGCAGCCAGGCTCATACAAAGAACTCGTCTAGAAGTCCAGTATTTACTGTGGTTTCAAGGGAGTCAACGACGGCAAAGGATGACAGAGTTCAGTTACAGCCAACGCAAGAGCATCATTCACAATACTGCCAGCGAGCTAGCCAGGGAAGAATTTTGGTTTACCTGCTTGCGTCTGGGCACGGCTGGAGGAACAGGTTTGATGCCATATGGCTCCCATCTCCTTGGCCAGACATTCTGTTTGAAATTCCAACTGGTGCTACTACCGAGGAGATGGATAGATGTTCACGCGGGCATATCAGCCCTACACAGAGTGTAATAGGAAGAGTACGTCAGACAATTAACAACTACGTCTCAGGCATGTGAGAGCTGGAACTCTGGTGGTCTCTGGAATCAGAAACTGCCAGATGAAAACAAACAGAGACACATCCCAACATACAACTACAGACTCATCTTTAAACACAAAGAGATTATTTTAACTCCAAGGAAGGAAGACGCAACTATAGTATTTGTGTTGTGACAAAGGATGAAGCAATCACGAGGCAGCAAAGGGGCAAAGCATTTTCTCCATACCACTGGAAGGCTACATGGAGTACAGAAGAGAAAGAGTATTTCACCTTGTGAGCATGAAGTAGGCAAGGACATCTATTTAAAAAAATTATCTTTTTTTCACAAACAGTATAACTTCTGAACATCAATCTTGATGTGATGTAGCAGGGTTTCCGTTCTCTCACAGAACTGTGCATAGAGATCTAGAACCTCAGTGAGTTAGGATGATCCAAAACTCATCTCAGTGTCAGAAATCCCCTTACCTAGCTAGCTACAGTGTCTCATGGATCATTATGGAATGATGCATGTCTTAGACAAACCAGAACATGATCTTTAGAATACCTCAGGAATCGTGGAACACATGAACACTCTTTCGTTATATAATCATTTCAAACCAAAACTGAGAGTCAAAGAACACAAGTGCAAGTTTGAAATATTTATTATTCAATGCAAAGTTCTCAAACGCAGTATCTTGTATAATACCAAAATGCAGATTATAAAAATCAGAGTCAGCAGCATAGTCACTAATCCATAGTAAGCAAAAGGTGCTAGCATGTTATAATGCAAATTCTATAGAAATCTATAGCACCTATATTTCGCGCACCCTATCTAGCATATTATTTTATATATATGAAGGTCTCATTCGGGCTTTAGCAGGGCGGCCCCATACCTCTCAATGTCAGTAGGAGCAGTTCACATCAACAGCTACCAGCTCTCTTCATGCGCAGCACCAAGTGTCTACGTTCATTCCGTGTAACTCTATCTTAAACCCGCGTAGAGCCCAAAATGTTGGCATCAACATTATTTGTGTTATGTCTAATGTGGTGCGAGGATCAGGCCTCCCAGCAACCTTGTGTTAGGTTAATCTTAGAGTGTGCAGCTCTCAGTGTGCAGACAGTTGTACCAAGTGTACCAGGCAAAGCTGATAGCATAGAAATAACATATTATTCTCAAATAAACCACCTCATCGCTTCTAGGGTGAAAGCTACAACAACAAGTATGTGTCGTGTGCAAAACTGAAGCCGAAGGCAATCCGGCTGTTTAAACATGTAATACACTCATGCTAACTTAACGCAATATATGTAATGAAGTATCCATATGACACCCCCCCATTGGTCCGAGCACCGTCAAACATAAGGGAAAAGGCAATACTAAATCAGACACAACAATTGAAAGCAAAGTTCAATAATCTTGAGCTAAAATAAGCTAAAAATATGTATGAATGAATATGTATGAATGCCTACAGTGGCCTCAAATCTAAAAAATAAAAACAAAACTTTTGAACCAAAAGTCATCCATCAGGTCTCAAAAATATGAAACGTAGGACCAGGTTTCATCAATTCAAATGTTTGTAAGAGAAAAAACAAGGCACGTATCCGATTTCCAAAGTCATGTGCCACATTGACGTTATCCCCAGTGACATCACATGATTGTACTCTCCATCAGCTGAACATAGTCCATTCCTCCATTCTAGCGAGGGGAAAGTCATATTTCACAACAAAGCATTCCTCCCAGGCATCTCACGATTGGAAAGTATATGCAAAGAAAGTTGCCACAGCCTCCAGCATGAAATCACTGCCATCATCCGAAAATAGTTCAGCAATCCAATTTAGCAATGGGAAAGAACATACGTGCTCCTCCAGCATCGGATCCTCCTGTAACGTCAGAGGACAACTCGGTGGGTTCACCAGATCGCTGTGTGTCAGAAAGGCATCCGCCGCTGCAGAGATCTCCCATCGGCCCAGAACTCCATTTATTGCTGCCAAGGCCATAACTCTCTCGCCAGAACAGATCAACTCATGAGCCACCACGGGACGCATTAGCTGATCAAAATCGACGTCAGGAGCAGTCCTCAAGCATAGGCACAAATCAATGGCCCAATCGAACTCGCAGCTCAGGCAGTGAAACACAGGTTGGACACACGTGAAGTCGGTGAACCGAAATGACAATCTATAGGCCGTGCTTAATGCTGCAAGCGGCAATGTTCCATAGTAATTGAGCATCCGATTACGGCACAGTGTCAGGAGGCGTTGAACGGCGTCTTGCGCAGGATGGGCATCCATGTTTTATGAAGAAAAACACCAACAGAATGCCTGCGGCTACAGCCAGTAACACAGGTAGTCCACCAAACAAACTCGAAAAAATAGTGTGGAAAAACGTGGGAATGATACCAAAAACCTTTTCAAACGTAGTCACGAGGCCACTGCTGACTAACTTGAAAAAATGTGCCAGCCCAGTCGTTGAAGAAGCATTAAATATCTGGTGTACCAGCTCGCAGAAATGAAACGGCAAATCAGTATTTAAAAGCGCCTGCACCTCTGTGCGGGTGTTGGCTATGTGAAGGACATAAGTTTCCCGGGCCGAACTCAGGGTCACTTGTTTTTGAGACAAAAGGGCCCTTATTCTGCTTAAACCATTGAATTTTGCTTCCAAGGTTGGAATCCGTGGCCAGATGGAGACATCTGAAGAACCATGCGTGGGTGGGTATAGAACATTCTTGCAGCACACTACACGCTCTGATACAGTTACCACATATGCCACACCAATTAATAAACCACAACATAATTCGTTGTTTAAAAGCAAATAACTACCATTAGCTAATAATGTAAATGTGGGAACCACTGCTGGAACTGGCGTGCCTTTTAAAACACATGCTAAATTAGGGCGGTCCTGATTACAAGAACCGTGTAACTGAATGTGTCTGCATATTAATGAATGGTCAGGTGACTGTGTGCATTCCTCACCATTAAGATTCACTTCTTTCCCATCCTTCAGACATCTGTATGTGTATGGTAATGACCATGCCTCATGTAGGAATGCATTGCCTAGTGGTTCATATCGTCCTATAGCAATATACCGCATACAGTTAGTACATTTATATAAAGGAAATGGTAATGTAATTAAACCATGAATAAGCCACGTGGCAGTAGTGGTTTCAGCAACAGAAAAAGGCAAGGATTCTAGCTTCTCAATATGTAACATAGAAAATGATGCATCACGCATTGAAAGCATGCGCTGTTTTTCAGTAAGATTAAAAGGGGCGAAAAGGGATGAAACGTTCAATGAGGTCCAGGGAACTCGACCAGCCTTAATTGTCTGTAGAGTCCAGGCAAACTGCATTACAGAACGCAATTGATTTTGACCATGGTATAACGTGGACACTTCATCATGTACAATATCAACAACAGAAGAAACAATATTATCCAATGTGTAAATTCTGGAAGAAAGCATGTTAATACTGTTATCGACCACTGCAAGCACCTTTTCCAAATTTGCTTGATCAATAGCTCTCAGGCGTTTAGCTGCCTCAACTTGTGAAAATTTCCAAATCTCATTGTATATAGCATAAAGAAAGCGTTTAGATCTACCCCTAGCTGGGCCTTTTATAAAATCATTTAGGTCAATATTTTCATTCAACTGGGACAGATGCAGTTTAACTGCAGCCAAAGTGGAATGTTGTAACCAGTTCTGACACAATTTGCCTACTGAATAAGTAGTAACAGTGTGATCCGTTTCAAACCTGGGATCCGGCCTGATGTGTGTAAAACCTTCAGACAAACCCAAAAAACGACGTTGGCAAGCATCAGAGCTTTTTTGCCACAAAATGGGAAATATTAAAAGAGGAATTCTGTAAAAGTGTTTGTATCCCACTGATGGATAATGTAGTGTAATTACTCCAACCTGAATATTCTTCCAAGTCAGGGATAGCAGGGGTATTTAATTTTTTAGATGTAGCCAATCCAAAACATGTTGTTTGGGAAATAGTTGAATTTAAAAACAACATGTGATTCGGGATGAGACATGCACGATGCAAAGCCTCAGTGCCTCGTACCTGCCAATCTTTGGTACCCCAAACCGATTTAAGGTCAACAGTATCCTTCCATAACTCATAGCCATCCACAGATAACCTTTCTAGAAAGGACTTTGAATACAACAATTTTGTGTCAGTTAGCCTAACTTTGGGCATGAATTTCTGGTTCACTTTAAAATAAAACGACTCAGGATTTGAATGATTAAAATCTGTAAAGTAAGAGTATTTTCCCAGAAATGTACTTGAGCTCCCCTGTAAAGGAGTAGGGCAATGTTCCCACTGAGTGTAATTCACAGGAACCCTCCTGGAACTTGTCTTGTGTAAGAAATGATTTCCATAATGTTGATAACAAAACAAATCACCATAATTGACAGAATCTAAGTACAAATCCTCAGCATCAAAGGCCGAATAATATTTCAAATCAGAGAACAATGCTTCTACAGCCTGAAGATCCCAGTCATCAGAACGTATATCTTGCTTAATCACATCTCCCATGTTTACTCTAAGCACATTAGGAACATTAATAACTTGTGTGGGGCCATGTATCTGAAACCTAACCGCATCCCACACAATCCCATCAAGGACAGGCCAAGCAGTAATTTCTACTGTTTTTAAGTCTCTCTTTAGTCTTTGTGCTGAATGAGAGGAGGAAAGAGGGGCCAATGTTCCATTAAGGTACCGAATTCCTGTTCTTTCTATCACATAATGGCCATCGATCAAGCGGAAAAAATAAAACACAAAACCAATTGACATAAAAAGATAAAATGAAAATAGTATCAGCCAAACGTATGTCCAAGGTGGAATTAGAAAATGTTTTTTAAACAACGTGGCATATTTTGCAATAGTCGATGGTTTCTTTGAAAGTTCCGAATCAGAGTCAAAAGAGAATCTGGACTGGTTAGCCAAACGGGCATGTAGATCGGACATAGATAAATCAGCAGGATCTGCATAGGTCAGCTCATCAATGTTAGCAAGAGGAATAGTATTTAATAAAGGACTGGATAAAGCAGGCATCTCGAGGGACACCTCCTGATCTGTACCAGATGTAATAGCCAGCACAGAGTTCCTCACCATGGAAGGACAGGATGCAGCCGGTGTCATGCTATGAAGAATCGGCCACCCTGTGTGTCTTGACATTGTCAATAGAAATAAATCTGTTTTCTTTACGACCTGGAAGTGGTGGTAAAATGACTGTTCTTGTGCCCTTCACTCCAAGGACTCGAACCGGCGGTCGATATGAGGGACCAAACTCTTTCTTGTTATCGATCTTCTCTCGAACCAGTTCTCCAACTTGGGGTAGCCAGCCAACTACCGGGATCTGCAACGCATCATCCGATGTGGAGGGCAAGTGTTCCTTTGCAAGACTGTCTCTGGTCTTTTGTAGATCCTGTAAAACATTGCAATGTTCATCTACGTCAAAGGCCGCGGCCTGGGCCTGGCAGTCTGCACCATCAAGGTCAGGGACGTACATCTTGATACCAAAGAGCATTTCGTATGGGGTCCGCCCACCCAGAGACCTTCTAGGGAGATTATTAAGCGCACGCTGCACGCCATAGAGGTGGGTCAGCCAGTTTCTACCAGTGCCTATAACACGGGCTGTCAAAGATTGCTTTAAGTCGCGGTTCATTCTTTCTACTACCGAATTGCCCTCAGGCCTGTAGGGGCTTGAAAACTTCACCTGTACTCCCAACGAAACCATAGCATCCTTATACGCCTTAGAGGCGAAAGCCGGACCCTGGTCCGAATGGAAAGTACCACAAGCAAAGATTCCCACAAAGACACGCAAATCCTTAATGACAGTTCGCGAATCAGCGCTTCGATGCGGCCATACCCATACAAAGCGTGTGCATGAGTCAACTGCTACTAAGATGTATTTATACGCAGTATCAGAAGAAAAAGGACCGCAGTGATCCAAATAAACACAACCAAGTGGTTTATTAGAGATGTACAACTGTGTCTGAGGCGGACGCGCAGCAGTAGAAGGCTTGATCTGCTGACAAATGTCACACATAAGGACATAATCGCGCGTCTGTTTGTACAGTCCCCGCCACCAGAACCTCTGTTGTAGCTGAGATACAGTGGCCGAGACGCCCGCATGCGCAGACGCCACACCTTCATGAGCCGCTGTAATCAGAGAAGCTCTGCGATCCGAGTTGGGAACTAGACGCTCTCCAACTTCAGGAATATTCACATAAGGAACCTTATCGGGACTTAAGTGGTATGTGTACTTCGAAGGGAACCCCGCAGGATATTTACCTCCCTTCTCCGTGGCAGCAACAGCCGCCAAGATGTCATCATCTATTTTGCTTTTGGACCTCGTGACTGCTGCAACTAAGTATTTTGATACCGCTGACTTCGCTGCTTCATCAGCAAGCGAGTTGCCAACAGCGTGGACTCCCACGCGCTGGTGGCCGAGAGTATGAATCACAAACACGAGCGGCAGTTTCTCTTTAAGTTCCACCACTCGGACCCAGATCATTTTATGTTTTATTGTGCTACCTTTGGAATCACGAAAATCATTCTGAATCCAAAAGAACAAGTTCTCATTGTAAGACTGGACACAGTAGTAAGAATCACTTACGATTAAAGTCGTCACACTAGGATCAGCGTACTCCAATGCAAGCATTAGAGCACGCAGCTCAGCTAATTGTGCGGTGCAGTCCCCAAGCGTCTGCGTGTGCACGACGCTGGACTTGAACTCATCGTTCACCATGGCACCGACCACAATGGCGCAAGCGGAAACGTAGGCATGTTTAGAGCCATGCGCAACCTGCGCCGAACCATCCGTGTAAATGATACAGTGGAAATCCTCCAACGGTCGCATTGCTAAAGGAGCAGGATGAACAAATTCATACTGTAAATACTCCTGCGACCGTAAAGCGGCGTCAAAAATAAACGTGACATCCTGAGATGTCAAGGATGTAGCCCACTGAATCCACCGAGGGTGCAAAGCTTTAGAATTTGGTACACTGGCTTTCGTGACCGCCTCCAAGGCCGGACACGGGGTAACAACCAACATGCGCTTTCCCTGCGACAGGGCACGTTCTTTAAGAATTGCCATCTGCACAGCCGTTAAAACTTTCTCCACAGTGGAAAATCGCAATTCAGCCGAAGTGTACAAGTGTGACTTGTAAGCAATCGGTACAGTATCCCCCTCATTAAAAGTCAGGTACGTGAAACCCACCGTCCCAGGGATAATTCTTATCACCAGGTTGGTCTGGTTATCACGGGTCTGTAAGTAGTCAGAAGCGAGCAAATCAGCCTGCAAGGACTGCAGAATGGCTGAATGCTCAGGCAGCCAGCATGATTTGGAAAAAGATGGTTGTACCAAGGCATATAAAGGCTTGATACGCTGGGCATATTCCGGAATGTATGTCCTCCCGAAATTTAAAAAACCCAGTAAAGACTGTAATTTTTTCAGCGTTGTCGGAGAGCGCAACTGCGCGCACTTCTCCAGGAAGTGAGGAGCCAATCCCTTTCCTTCATGGTTAAGTTCATAACCCAGAAACAACACTGTGTACTCCGCAATGTGTGATTTTGCAAAGTTAAACTTGTAACCCATGTCTGCAAAGTTACAAATTATGCTGTTTACACGACACAGATGCACCCAAAGTTCGTCGTCTGTGAGATAAATGTCATCCACATACGAACATGCAACTGGATCGAAACTCTCCAAAAGAGAGACTATGCGGGCGGAAAACACCCCAGGACTATTTTTATATCCCATTGGGAGTCGTTTAAACATTTTTTGTACGCCGCCGCATGTAAAACTGGTCCATTGGGAACTTAGACCATCTAATCTATGTGCATAAAAACCATTGGAAATGTCAAGCGTGGTTTTGAACCGTTTACGCTCAAGACTATTCACTAGGGCAGAGCCGTGAGTATTCTGTACTGCACAGTTACGGCAATGCGAGTTCAAATGCCGGTAATCCAAAACCAGACGATATGAACCGTCCGGCTTGTTCACAGTAAAAAGGGGATTATTCATCGGTGACACACACGTTTCAATTACACCTTGATATTCCAATTGTTCAAGGATAGCCGCGACCGAAGCTTTAGCTTCACGCCGTATGGGATACTGGGGTTGTGGCTGCGGCTGTGACCGTAACGGAATCTCATGGCTAGGGGACAATTTATCCCAGCCACACTGATTCCGGTACACAGCCGGCGCAAGCGCCAGAGCCCACTCTTCTGCAAAATGCAGCGCTTCCACTCTCGGCACAGTGTGCGCGAAACTGGGGAGGATTACCTCCTCCCCTCGCGGAGCTGCGAGAACAAAAGGTGGGGGCCAGTCAGCCTCCGAAAGCAAAATGTCATACGTATCCGAAAGATTCTCCCAAAATACCCCTTTTACAGTTCGCTGCATGTCACCTTCAATTAACAGGACAATTTCAAAAAGTCTTTCAGGGGGAGCAACATGCGTATCTGCTGTTTCAATCACAATAAAAGTCTCAGTCGCTGTCACCTTCAACAGTGGACGGAGGGCCTCTCTCACTATGGTAATCTCCGCCGCGCTGTCCAGCAAGGTCAGAGCCCACGTCAGATTCCGAAGCCGCGTTCTCACTATCTGGGGCATATCGATGCGCCGTTAAGGCAGCGACTTTCTTCTTGGCAAACTGCGGTCTCTTTGGCGTAGAGTCGTCCCGCTGATCCCCTTCACTTCGTGTGCGGGGCTGGCCACGTCCTTGCTGGCCACCCCTGCCCCTGCCGCCCCCTCCACCACCGGTTGACGGAGCCGATGAGTCCTGAAAGGAACGAGGAGAGCGTTGGTCAGATGCCTGATATCTGTCAGGCGATTTAATCGTAGCGCGATTGCGCAATTCATAAACTCGATCCGACTGCGCAGGTTGTGAAGGCGCCGGACTAGAAACCTGTGTCTGTTGTTGTTGTTGCTTACCCTGATTCTGTTTTTTAGGCCAATTTTGTTTTTTGGACTTGGGCTGTCCACCTGTTTCCGAAGACTGTCCCTGGGGCTGCTTCTTTTCTTTTTCAAGAAAAACCTTTGCACCCTTAGAATTGCGGCCAACCGTTTTATAAGCCGCCACAATAATTCTTGCCAGCTGACGGGGTTTCTCGGCATCGGGAATTAACGCCAGACCATTGGCCACCTGAAAGTTCACAGCATCCCCTTTTACATTGGCAAGGATAATACCGCAAACTGTCTCAAATGAACCGTTCAGGCGCATACCCAACTCAACCGCCGACTCAGGTCCGTGATCATCTTGAACACGTTTGAGGATCGCAGACAGGTTCGACACTGACGGGGTGCCAAAGCACCTCGAGTAAACCGCTGCAAAAGTCTTACCCCATGTTTCACAGTCAGCAAGTTCAGGGGCTAAATCCTTCGGTAAACTAAGCGTAAGAATCCGGTGTTTTTCACCCGGAGTCGTATTAGGAAACACAGCCTCCAGCTGGTCGAATTTCTCGGCAAGCCAGTAAGGAAAATCATCCTTATTCTCTGGCTTTCTGCCCATTACGGAATTCACCAAGACAGGACTGATTTTCAAACCAGCCTGTTCCGCTCGAAGCTGCGCACCTGCGGGGGCTGCGCCATGTATATTACGACCAATGTAATGAACAAGCGCTCTAATCACGTCAACCGCGACATCATGCAGACGCCGCAGATCACCCACATTACAAGTGGCGCGATTAGGATGAGGAGTAAATCCGCCCAAGGCGGGCCAGGCTGTGCCCGGAATGGACAACGGACCTAACCTCGGAGCCGTTAAAGAGTGGGGTAGGACGCCACCAAACCAAACTCTGTGCTGCCAAGCATCGATAGGTACTTCCAGTGCCCTGTACGGAGCATAAGCCGCCGGTACAGCCGAGGCAGTGTATGAATGATAGACACCCGAATTAGCGTTTACTTCCGGAAACGTCACCCAGGAATAAAACAATTCGTACGGGTACGCGTGTTCCGCACTCACCACTAGAACCACAGCCAAACCTTCCGCCGGGACATTATATGCCCGCAAGTGGTCGCGAACCGCGACGCGGCTATGCTGCGCTATGTCCACGGCCATGGTAGCACCGGAAGTGAAAAAAAGACAAAGAACACTTTGTAGCACAACTGGGTAGTAATTCAAAGAAACCGTTTAAAGTAGAATTCAAGCTTGAAAAGACCTATTTCAAAAATAGGTAGGTTTTTCCGACACCACCGTTTACCGGAAACGGGAATGAAGGTGTTAAGGTTTGAATGATATACTACTCGAGTGTCATGAAATACGGCCAACCAATACGTTGGGCGCCATGTAGCAGGGTTTCCGTTCTCTCACAGAACTGTGCATAGAGATCTAGAACCTCAGTGAGTTAGGATGATCCAAAACTCATCTCAGTGTCAGAAATCCCCTTACCTAGCTAGCTACAGTGTCTCATGGATCATTATGGAATGATGCATGTCTTAGACAAACCAGAACATGATCTTTAGAATACCTCAGGAATCGTGGAACACATGAACACTCTTTCGTTATATAATCATTTCAAACCAAAACTGAGAGTCAAAGAACACAAGTGCAAGTTTGAAATATTTATTATTCAATGCAAAGTTCTCAAACGCAGTATCTTGTATAATACCAAAATGCAGATTATAAAAATCAGAGTCAGCAGCATAGTCACTAATCCATAGTAAGCAAAAGGTGCTAGCATGTTATAATGCAAATTCTATAGAAATCTATAGCACCTATATTTCGCGCACCCTATCTAGCATATTATTTTATATATATGAAGGTCTCATTCGGGCTTTAGCAGGGCGGCCCCATACCTCTCAATGTCAGTAGGAGCAGTTCACATCAACAGCTACCAGCTCTCTTCATGCGCAGCACCAAGTGTCTACGTTCATTCCGTGTAACTCTATCTTAAACCCGCGTAGAGCCCAAAATGTTGGCATCAACATTATTTGTGTTATGTCTAATGTGGTGCGAGGATCAGGCCTCCCAGCAACCTTGTGTTAGGTTAATCTTAGAGTGTGCAGCTCTCAGTGTGCAGACAGTTGTACCAAGTGTACCAGGCAAAGCTGATAGCATAGAAATAACATATTATTCTCAAATAAACCACCTCATCGCTTCTAGGGTGAAAGCTACAACAACAAGTATGTGTCATGTGCAAAACTGAAGCCGAAGGCAAACCGGCTGTTTAAACATGTAATACACTCATGCTAACTTAACGCAATATATGTAATGAAGTATCCATATGACAGTGACACATCTGGAGAGTTCATCTCAGTCACTTCTATAATTCATTAGGCATCTTTGTTTTCTGATGAACAAAGTCTCGCCAGGACATTTCCAGAACAGGATTCTACGTACACAGTAAAGCACAGAGCACCTTCCCAGCTATGCATTTCAATTCGTTCGGACTCTTGCCTGAACATCATCGTGGTTTTGAATCGGCCTTGTTCCTCGATCCTTCTGTGACTGCCCTTCATAGAGATGGACAGGCTCAGAGCTCGGCCCAGTGGAAGTATCTTTGTCTGTGACTCAATAGACTAAAGTATTATCGAAGGAGAAGCATATAACTCCTAGGGGTGCACTGTTACCACTGGCAGTCATATAGCGCTTCGTACCCTGGATGAGGCGCTGAAGTTCTTCAGGTAGACAAGATGCCTCGATTCCATTCTCCATCAGGGGAATAGTCTTGGACGTTGATTCTCTCTCGCTCAGTCAGATACAAAATGCTTCTGAGGCAGCACCTTGTCGGTGACCTGGAACAATTTTAGGACTTGTAACAGGGACCTTTATTTTACATGGAGGTACAGAGGAGATCCGTGATTGGCAAAGATGAGATTGGTGATTGGCAAAGATGAGATCAGTGATTGGCAAATATGAGATCAATGATTGGCAAAGATGAGATCAGTGATTGGCAAAGATGAAATCGGTGATTGGCAAAGATGAGATCAGTGATTGGCAAAGATGAGATCAATGATTGGCAAAGATGAGATCAGTGATTGGCAAAGATGAGATCAGTGATTGGCAAAGATGAGATCAGTGATTGGCAAAGATGAGATCAGTGACTGGCACAGATGAGATCAGTGATTGCCACAGCTGAGATCAGTGATTGGCAAAAAGACTCTTAGGACGAAGGCTCACCCACCGTGCAGACGGCTGTGCCACCCCGGCATTCTTCTACCAGGGGCCTCTCTGTCTGCTCTGCCTCCTTCTAGGGGTCTCAACATCCCTGAGACTACTGAGGCACATTGTTTTTATTTCTCCATCTACAAAACACCAGACTCTCCGCGACTGTGGGCGTGCCCAGACTGTACCCACAGGCAGGTTGAATAGCATCTACTGTCACTCAGCAGGCTCTGCAAGGATGATGCCCCTGTACACATCAGCTGTACCAAGAGACAGGAGTTTAGTGAACCTCTGTGGGAAAATCTGTGCAGCTCTCAAAAACGAGATCCTTCGCTTCCCCTGGGTGTGTGCTCTCTGAATGGGTTCCCTGGTGTGCTTCGAAGCCCTGGAGCACCATGGAGGATGCCCTCGATGAGGAGAGGGAGTCTGTAGCTTCAGATGTGTGAACCCCTCGTTCAGGGAGTGGCGCCCAAGGCCTGCGATTTGGAGACATAGCAGCAGTCGAGCCAAGAGGTGGAATCCGCGTCTGGTCAGGGGCTCTTCTGCCCAGCTATGGCGCATACGCCAAACCAAATGCAGAGCACCATTGGCTCACCAAGAGCCCTCTCCTGAGGGATACGTCTGGCTTGGAATGTCCAATCCATATCAGTTTTTTTTGCTTGCCCCCTTCCCTTCCTCTAGTGCAGGAAGCTCAGGGGGATAACTCCTGAAACCTATTAGAATTCCCCATGCTCTTCTCTGCTGGGGAGGTTTTATTTATATCAGTGACTTCCCACCAGTGTCCACAGTCTCTCGAGGGGGGGGCCAGGTCTATGCAGACGACTGATGGTTTAAGTGAATAATGAACCCAAGGGCAGGGACCACCTCCACACCTGGCTCGTTTAGGTCACTTGATAGCAGTAACCACATAACTCTCAATAGAGGCAAAACCAAAATACTACATCAATGGTCGGCCACTTCTCCGTTTGTTTGTGTGGCCTGATACTTAAGCCTCAAATTATGCATGCGGTTAAAACTGCAATTACCAGTTAAAACTAACAAAAACATCCTCCTGTTCTTTTACTTATTAAATAGAGAGGTGCTCACTAATGCTGTGGCCCCACCATGCCTGGGCTCTGCAACAGTTTTGTTACAAAGTTAAAAAGGCTTCAAAAATAAAAGATAAGACTGTCAGGCTTTTTAGTTCAAAGAAATTAGCTCCTCTTTGGAAAGCTCTGCCTTGGCTCCCTGTAGAACAAGACATACTTTACGACCTGTGGCTGCTCACATATATACATGCATGCATTAGAGGCCTAAGCACATATGTATGCCTGCATTAAAGGTCCACGCACATATATATGCATGCATTAAAGGCTCAAGCACATATGTATGCATTAGAGGCTTACGCACATATGTATGCCTGCATTAAAGGTCCACGCACATACATATGTATGCATTACAGGGCCACGCACATAGGCATGCATGCATTGAAGGCCCACGCACATATGTATGTATGCATTAATGGTACACACACATAAGTATACATGCATTAAAGGCCCACGCACATGTATGCATGCATTAAAAGCCCACACACATAAGTATACATACATTAAAGGTCCACGTGCATAAGTGTGCATGCATTAAAGGCCCACGCACATATGTATGTATGCATTACAGGCCCACGCACATATGTATGCATGCATTAGAGGCCCATGCATATATGTAAGTATGCATTAAAGGCCCACACACATATGTATGTATGCATTACAGGCCCATGCACATATGTATTTATGTATTAGATGCCCACACACATACGTATGCATGCATTAAATGGCCCAAGCACATATGTATGAAAACATTACAGGGCCACACACATAGGTATGCATGGATTAAAGGCCCACACACATATGTATGCATGCATTACAGGCCCCTGCACATATGTATGTATACGTTACAGGCCCACGCACATAGGTATGCATGCATTACAGGCCCACACACATAAGTATGCATGCATTAAAAGCCCACACACATATGTATGAATGTATTAAAGACCCACGCTCATTTGTATGCAGCATTAGAGGCCCACGCATATATGTATGTATGCATTAAAGGTCCACACACATAAGTATGCATGCAATAAAGGCCCACACACATATATATTGTTAGAAATGGGATCCCTGGCTGGCCAGGGCTTGCGCCAAAGTCAGTCAGAGACCACCATTCCCAAGTCAGGGCAAGGGAGTTACACGCCAAGATAACCCCTGCTCACCCTCTAGGTAACGTGACGCGAGCAGCAAGGCTAAACTTGGAGGCTATGTAGGTTAAGTGTTTGCGCGCGCCCCCAGTAACAACACCCAAGGCCCACCACAAAGGAAACTCCACACAAGGTTATATATGAAAATACCCTTTGTATTATACCAAAACACATTAGATAAAAATACACACTTTACAATGTGCCAACAGGCACAGGCAGAATTTACAGGGGATATGTACAAGACAGGGCCACCTGGACCACTGCCAGGAATAGGCACTTTTAGAACTTAGCATTGGGTAGAATTAGCACTTAGAACATAGAATAAAATCACTGTAGCACAAAATAGAAAATAGAGCACACAACTAGTAACTACTGGTAACAGGTAAGTACCACCTACGCAACCCTAACCACCTTAGGAAAATGTCACGCAGGGAACCAGGACCTCACTAGCAACACCCGTACTAGGAGAAAAACAACCACCTAAGTATCACCATACATTTAGGGGTATAGGCATAAGAACATTACACATGATGCATAAACATTCAGAGGTGTAGGGAAGAAAAACACATGATACATCAACAACACATTCAGAGGTGCAGAGAAACACAATTGCGCCAAACTCGCATAAGTCACCACCTGTGACTGTCCCTAGGCCAACTGGCCTTGTTGAGGCTAGGACGCCCTGTGTCCCAAAGTAAGGGGCCTAAACGGAGCAGCTGCCAACTAAGTGCAGTTCGGGCTGGACTGTTCCCATGAGGCGCAGGGTCAGACTGATTTGCATATAGCCATGTCTGAACTGGGGTGGCAGAGTGGGCTAAAGAACGGTGATGGATTAAACCCAGATCCTTTGACTGGGTGTGAGTGTTTGATTGATTCAGATGCTCAGTCCATCACCACCCCCTTTTGTACCGCTTTTGGCCGCCATAAGTGTGCCAGGGTATGCTCAGACGCGATTCCCTTGCTCACTTTGCCACTGGATTCAAGCAAGCTGGGCTGAAGACGGCTGGAATGCCAGAAACCGGTCCTCGGAAGCTTGTCTCCGGTCCAGGGAAGACATAGCTTGGCAGTTCGGGCTGGACTGTTCCCATGAGCAGCAGGGTCAGACTGATTTGCATATAGCCATGTCTGAACTGGGGTGGCAGAGTGGGCTAAAGAACGGTGATGGATTAAACCCAGATCCTTTGACTGGGTGTGAGTGTTTGATTGATTCAGATGCTCTGTCCATCACCACCCCCTTTTGTACCGCTTTTGGCCGCCATAAGTGTGCCAGGGTATCCTCAGACGTGAGTCCCTTGCTCACTTTGCCACTGAATTCAAGCGAGCCGGGCTGAAGGCGGCTGGAATGCCAGAAAGCGGTCCTCGGAAGCTTGTCTCCGGTCCAGGGAAGACATGGCTTGGCAGTTCGGGCTGGACTGTTCCCATGAGGCGCAGGGTCAGACTGATTTGCATATAGCTATGTCTGAACTGGGGTGGCAGAGTGGGCTAAAGAACGGTGATGGATTAAACCCAGTTCCTTTGATTGGGTGTGAGTGTTTGCTTTATTCAGATGCTGCGTCCATCACCACCCCCATTTGTACCTCTTTTGGCCGCCATAAGTGTGCCAGGGTATGCTCAGACACGAGTCCCTTGCTCACTTTGCCACTGGATTCAAGCAAGCCGGGCTAATGATGGCTGGAATGCCAGAAACCGGTCCTCGGAAGCTTGTCTGCGGTCCAGGGAAGACATGGCTTGGCAGTTCGGGCTGGACTGTTCCCATGAGGCGCAGGGTCAGACTGATTTGCATATAGCCATGTCTGAACTGGAGTGGCAGAGTTGGCTAAAGAACGGTGATGGATTAAACCCAGATCCTTTGACTGGGTGTGAGTGTTTGATTGATTCAGATGCTCCGTCCATCACCACCCCCTTTTGTACCGCTTTTGGCCGCCATAAGTGTGCCAGGGTATGCTCAGACGCGAGTCCCTTGCTCACTTTGCCACTGGATTCAAGCAAGCCGGGCTGAAGACGGCTGGAATGCCAGAAACCGGTCCTCGGAAGCTTGTCTGCGGTCCAGGGAAGACATTGCTTGGCAGTTCGGGGTGGACTGTTCCCATGAGGCGCAGGGTCAGACTGATTTGCATATAGCCATGTCTGAACTGGGGTGGCAGAGTGGGCTAAAGAACGGTGATGGATTAAACCCAGATCCTTTGACTGGGTGTGAGTGTTTGATTGATTCAGATGCTCCAGCCATCACCACCCCCTTTCGTACCGCTTTTGGCCACCATAAGTGTGCCAGGGTATGCTCAGACGCGAGTACCTTGCTCACTTTGCCACTGGATTCAAGCAAGCCGGGCTGAAGACGGCTGGAATGCCAGAAACCGGTCCTCGGAAGCCTGTCTCCGGTCCAGGGAAGACATGGCTTGGCAGTTCGGGCTGGACTGTTCCCATGAGCCGCAGGGTCAGACTGATTTACATATAGCCATGTCTGAACTGGGGTGGCAGAGTGGGCTAAAGAACGGTGATGGATTAAACCCAGATCTTTTGACTGGGTGTGAGTGTTTGATTGATTCAGATGCTCCGTCCATCACCACCCCCTTTTGTACCGCTTTTGGCTGCCATAAGTGTGCTAGGGTATGCTCAGACGCGAGTCCCTTGCTCACTTTGCCACTGGATTCAAGCAAGCCGGGCTGAAGACGGCTGGAATGCCAGAAACCGGTCCTCGGAAGCTTGTCTCCGGTCCAGGGAAGACATGGCTTGGCAGTTCGGGCTGGACTGTTCCCATGAGCCGCAGGGTCAGACTGATTTGCATATACCCATGTCTGAACTGGGGTGGCAGAGTGGGCTAAAGAACGGTGATGGATTAAACCCAGATCCTTTGACTGGGTGTGAGTGTTTGATTGATTCAGATGCTCCGTCTATCACCACCCCCTTTTGTACCGCTTTTGGCCGCCATAAGTGTGCCAGGGTTTCCTCAGACGTGAGTCCCTTGCTCACTTTGCCACTGAATTCAAGCGAGCCGGGCTGAAGACGGCTGGAATGCCAGAAAGCGGTCCTCGGAAGCTTGTCTCCGGTCCAGGGAAGACATGGCTTGGCTGTTCGGGCTGGACTGTTCCCATGAGGCGCAGGGTCAGACTGATTTGCATATAGCCATGTCTGAACTGGGGTGGCAGAGTGGGCTAAAGAACGGTGATGGATTAAACCCAGATCCTTTGACTGGGTGTGAGTGTTTGATTGATTCAGATGCTCCGTCCATCACCACCCCTTTTTGCACCGCTTTTGGCCGCCATAAGTGTGCCAGGGTATGCTCAGACACGAGTCCCTTGCTTACTTTGCCACTGGATTCAAGCAAGCCGGGCTGAAGACGGCTGGAATGCCAGAAACCGGTCCTCGGAAGCTTGTCTCCGGTCCGAGGAAGACATGGCTTGGCAGTTCGGGCTGGACTGTTCCCATGAGCCGCAGTGTCAGACTGATTTCCATATAGCTATGTCTAAACTGGGGTGGCAGAGTGGGCTAAAGAACGGTGATGGATTAAACCCAGATCCTTTGACTGGGTGTGAGTGTTTGATTGATTCAGATGCTTCGTCCATCACCACCCCCTTTTGTACCGCTTTTGGCCACCATAGGTGTGCCAGGGTATGCTCAGACGTGAGTCCCGTGCTCACTTCGCCACTGGATTCAAGCAAGCCGGGCTGAAGACGGCTGGAATGCCAGAAACCGGTCCTCGAAGCTTGTCTCCGGTCCAGGGAAGACATGGCTTGGCAGTTCGGGCTGGACTGTTCCCATGAGGCACAGGGTCAGACTGATTTGCATATAGCCATGTCTGAACTGGGGTGGCAGAGTGGGCTAAAAAACGGTGATGGATTAAACCCAGATCCTTTGACTGGGTGTGAGTGTTTGATTAATTCAGATGCTCCGTCCATCATCACCCCCTTTCTTACCGCTTTTGGCTGCCATAAGTGTGCCAGGGTATGCTCAGACGTGAGTCCCTTCCTCACTTTGCCACTGGATTCAAGCAAGCCGGGTTGAAGACGGCTGGAATGCCAGAAACCGGTCCTCGGAAGCTTGTCTGCGGTCCAGGGAAGACATGGCTTGGCAGTTCGGGCTGGACTGTTCCCATGAGGCGCAGGGTCAGACTGATTTGCATATAGCCATGTCTGAACTGGGGTGGCAGAGTGGGCTAAAGAACGGTGATGGATTAAACCCAGATCCTTTGACTGGGTGTGAGTGTTTGATTGATTCAGATGCTCCGTCCATCACCACCCCCTTTTGTACCGCTTTTGGCCACCATAAGTGTGCCAGGGTATGCTCAGACGTGAGTCCCTTGCTCACTTTGCCACTGGATTCAAGCAAGCCTGGCTGATGACGGCTGGAATGCCAGAAACCGGTCCTCGGAAGCTTGTCTCCAGTCCAGGGAAGACATGTCTTGGCAGTTCGGGCTGGACTGTTCCCATGAGGCGCAGGGTCAGACTGATTTGCATATAGCCATGTCTGAACTGGGGTGGCAGAGTGGGCTAAAGAACGGTGATGGATTAAACCCAGATCCTTTGACTGGGTGTGAGTGTTTGATTGATTCAGATGCACCGTCCATCACCACCCCTTTTTGTACCGCTTGTGGCCGCCATAAGTGTGCCAGGGTATGCTCAGACGTGAGTCCCTTGCTCACTTTGCCACTGGATTCAAGCAAGCCGGGCTGAAGACGGCTGGAATGCCAGAAACCGGTCCTCAGAAGCTTGTCTCCGGTCCAGGGAAGACATGCCTTGGCAGTTCGGGCTGGACTGTTCCCATGAGCCGCAGGGTCAGACTGATTTGCATATAGCCATGTCTGAACTAGGGTGGCAGAGTGGGCTAAAGAACGGTGATGGATTAAACCCAGATCCTTTGACTGGGTGTGAGTGTTTGATTGATTCAGATGCTCCGTCCATCACCACCCCTTTTTGCACCGCTTTTGGCCGCCATAAGTGTGCCAGGGTATGCTCAGACGCGAGTCCCTTGCTTACTTTGCCACTGGATTCAAGCAAGCCGGGCTGAAGACGGCTGGAATGCCAGAAACCGGTCCTCGGAAGCTTGTCTCCGGTCCAAGGAAGACATGGCTTGGCAGTTCGGGCTGGACTGTTCCCATGAGCCGCAGTGTCAGACTGATTTCCATATAGCTATGTCTAAACTGGGGTGGCAGAGTGGGCTAAAGAACGGTGATGGATTAAACCCAGATCCTTTGACTGGGTGTGAGTGTTTGATTGATTCAGATGCTTCGTCCATCACCACCCCCTTTTGTACCGCTTTTGGCCACCATAAGTGTGCCAGGGTATGCTAAGACGTGAGTCCCGTGCTCACTTCGCCACTGGATTCAAGCAAGCCGGGCTGAAGACGGCTGGAATGCCAGAAACCGGTCCTCGAAGCTTGTCTCCGGTCCAGGGAAGACATGGCTCGGCAGTTCGGGCTGGACTGTTCCCATGAGGCACAGGGTCAGACTGATTTGCATATAGCCATGTCTGAACTGGGGTGGCAGAGTGGGCTAAAAAACGGTGATGGATTAAACCCAGATCCTTTGACTGGGTGTGAGTGTTTGATTAATTCAGATGCTCCGTCCATCACCACCCCCTTTTGTACCGCTTTTGGCCGCCATAAGTGTGCCAGGGTATGCTCAGACGTGAGTCCCTTGCTCACTTTGCCACTGGATTCAAGCAAGCCTGGCTGATGACGGCTGGAATGCCAGAAACCGGTCCTCGGAAGCTTGTCTCCAGTCCAGGGAAGACATGTCTTGGCAGTTCGGGCTGGACTGTTCCCATGAGGCGCAGGGTCAGACTGATTTGCATATAGCCATGTCTGATCTGGGGTGGCAGAGTGGGCTAAAGAACGGTGATGGATTAAACCCAGATCATTTGACTGGGTGTGAGGGTTTGATTGATTCAGATGCTCCGTCCATCACCACCCCCTTTTGTACCGCTTTTGGCCGCCATAAGTGTGCCAGGGTATGCTCAGACGTGAGTCCCTTGCTCACTTTGCCACTGGATTCAAGCAAGCCGGGCTGAAGACGGCATGCCAGAAACCGGTCCTCGGAAGCTTGTCTCCGGTCCAGGGAAGACATGGCTTGGCAGTTCGGGCTGGACTGTTCCCATGAGGCGCAGGGTCACACTGATTTGCATATAGCCATGTCTGAACTGGGGTGGCAGAGTGGGCTAAAGACTGGGTAGTCCCTGACCCACGGGTTCTTCCACTGGGGAACTCATCCCCCAATCACTACTCACGCTGGACTCCTGTACCCTCCCTACCGGAGCGGTACTGCCAGACTCTAGAACCACAGGAGCCCTGTTTACAGGCCTCCAGGTCCTCTACTCATTAGAGATCTTCCTCAAGTGGAGTAACAGGACAGCCAAGGTCCCCAACCTGGTGTTCCCTCAAGAAACCATCCAAGTCCTAGGGCTTTGTGCGTATGGGGACCCTCGGTCTCCCACTCACCCTTGCTCCACGGAGCCAGGCTGTGAGCCCCTACACCCTCCTCGCTATCCTGGGACCTTGCTGGGCTGCACTGAGCCTCTTCTACCACACTGGGCTGGAAGATACCTGAACCACTACTTTTGGAATCACTCCCTAATGACTCTAGAGAACCTCTGGCACTTTCCAATCTGTCTGCTTCCCTTGCAAGCTCCCAAGGATCAAAGGACTCCAACCTCAACAGGTGTTGCCGCAACTCCGGCCAACAACGACTGAGCACCTGTTCCTTGAGAATAAGATCAAACAGCTTGTCAAAATCAGGTCCCGAAGGAACCTCTAACCACTCAATCAGTGCACACTGACAGTCCCCTGCAAACTCCTCCCAAGACTGGTGAGAGAGTTTCCTACTGTCCCTGAACTTCAACCTATACTCCTCTTCTAGGGAAACAGGTACCAGACTGTGGGAACTGGGGGTGGGACTTCTTGCACTGGGCTCTATATAGCTGCCACCACTGGACTCAACCTGCCCTGGGGAGTCCAGAAAACTACAACTGTGCGCGGGGGATAGTCTACCCTCCAGAGCTAACTTCTCTCTGGTGAAGGCCCTCTCAGCCTCCTCTATCCTCTCCTGCGCTAAGACCTGCTCAGTCTCTAACCTTCGTTGCTCAAGGGCCAATTTCCTAAGACTTAACTCATGAGCCCATAACGCCATTTTCTCCTCTAAGGCTAACTTCCAATTCGCCTCAGGGGACAGGGGCAGGGATGAGACGCTGCCTCCTATGCTGGACCCAGCAAGGGACTCCCTACCTATGGGGTCTTCACTCTCTACTGGCGTCCAGGTACTGTCATCTTCTTCCTCCTCTTCTGAATCTTCAGGGCTCCCCACAGACTCACCACCCTCCTGGTGTGAGGCCCGGGCCCTTTCTTCACTGCGCTCAAGACCCCTTTGATTCTTATACCATAGGACCAGGTGGTTCCTAAGTTCGTACTTAGTATCTGACCCATCCACCCCTATGTCTCTCTCTCTACAAAACCTTTCCAACTCCTGCATACTGTACCAAGCTAGATCACTGAGATCAAAAGCAGGTTCCATTTTGGCGGACGTTCTAGAGAAAAGATTACACAGGGAACCTAGGGGTCTGAGCTTAACACAGGAGTACACAATTCACACAGGTATTCAGCAAGTTCCCTCTCACAGAGAACTCACACTCACTTGTCCAGTGCAACACACCATTCATCCACACACAACCCCCCCCCCTCGGACTGGTAAGGCAGTTTCTACCACCTCTGATTCCTCAACCTGACCACACGTGACACAGGCACTAAACTCTGGGCGCGGGGCGGGGAACAAATGTACTGGACACAATTACACATTGATACCTTTAGGAGAAGAAATATGGAACTTCAAAAAAACAATAATCCCCAAAATGTGGTCATCTAAAATGCAGAGTTTTGTAGTGCGGCCAGTTGCCACTGCGGTACAGCGCAAACACAAATCCGGATCCTCACCGCCTGCCACCAATGTTAGAAATGGGATCCCTGGCTGGCCAGGGCTTGCGCCAATTTCAGTCAATACCACCATTCCCAAGTCAGGGCAAGGGAGTTACATGCCAAGATAACCCCTGCTCACCCTCTAGGTAACGTGACGCGAGCAGCAAGGCTAAACTTGGAGGCTATGTAGGTTAAGTGTTTGCGCGCGCACCCAGCAACAACACCCAAGGCCCACCACAAAGGAAACTCCACACAAGGTTATATATAAAAATAGCCTTTGTATTATACCAAAACACATTAGATAAAAACACACACTTTACAATGTGCCAACAGGCACGGGTAGAATTTACAGTGTATATCTACAAGACATGGCACCTGGACCACTGCCAGGAATAGGCACTTTTAGAACTTAGCACTGAGTAGAATTAGCACTTAGAACATAGAATATGAATCACTGTAGCACAAAATGGAAAATAGAGTACACAACCAGTAGCTACTGGTAACAGGTAAGTACCACCTACGCAACCCTAACCACCTTAGGAAAATGTCACGCAGGGAACCAGGACCTCACTAGCAACACCTGTACTAGGAGAAAAACAACCACCTAAGTATCACCATACATTTAGGGGTATAGGCATAGGAACATTACACATGATGAATAAACATTCAGCGGTGTAGGGAAGGAAAACACATGATGAATCAACAACACATTCAGAGGTGCAGAGAAACACAATTGCGCCAAACTCGCATAAGTCACCACCTGTGACTGTCCCTAGGCCAACTGGCCTTGTTGGGGCTAGGACGCCCTGTGTCCCAAAGTCAGGGGCCTAAACGGAGCAGCTGCCCACTAAGTGCTGGGCAGCTGTGAAGACAATGGGGCCAACGCTGGAGCCTCGCACGCTCTGGCCAAAGCACTTGTGTCCCCCAAGAGCCTCGCTGGGCTCTTAACACAATGTGGACTGTGAGCCTCTCTGGGCTCTAAATACCAAATGCCCTCACAAGCCTCTCAGGGCTCGTCACCAATGCACCTGAGCCCCCTGGGCTCGTAGTACCACTTTGGCCCCTGAGCCCCACTGGGCTCTAAGTAAAGAAATGCCTCCACGAGCCTTCTAGGCTCTAAAACAAAGGAATGCCGCCTTTGTTGGAGTCCCTCGCTGGGGACCCTAAATACCAAAACGGTGCCCAGAGCCTTGGAGCCTCGTGGGCTCTGCACCACTGAGGAAAGGGCCCGCTGGGAGATCGCGCTACTGGGGGGGCGGACACCAGCAATGTGTCCCGACGCCTCCCTCTCCTCTTTCAGCTCCCCTGCACTCACCGGCTTGCTGTGCGGCGGTGGCTCTCCTCTCAGCAGCGTGGGGCTCTCCACTCGGGCCCCGGCTACGCTAGATGCTCTGCTGCTCTATGCCGGTGACGACGGGGCTCTTCTTCACTCCTGGGGGGCCCCCGTGGAAGGCGCCGGCTGCAGGACTCCTCTTCTTTCCTTCTCTCCCCGGGCTGCGCGGGCGGGACTTCCGGCCAGGCCGCGCTGCAAGTGGCCGGCCGCCCAACCACTTCCGGGTCGTCGCGGGCAGCGCAGCGGCCCGGCCAGGCACTGTAGGCGGGGGCTAAATTCACTGAGGGGTAGGCTCCCTTGAGTGAAACCATAAACAGGGCAAACAGCGGCAAAATGAAGGCGGCAATGAGCGGGGTGGCACTCGCGCCGCTCGGCCACCACACGGGGTGACAAATGCCGGGTGGGCACCGGCCAAGGCACATGAAGCGCTCCCAAGCGCTTAGAGACAATGCAGCGCTTCTAGGCGCTATAGGTGAAAAGAAAAGCACTCCCAGGCACTATAATAGCAAATAAAGCGCTCCCAGCGCTAGGCAGAGGATCACAGCGCTCCCAAGCGCTGAAGGGCAAGATCCAGATCCAGCAACGTTCTTTAGGTAGGCAGGGGGGCAAGGCTGGGCCCAGAGCCAGCTCACTGGGCCTCCTGGCAGGGAGGCAGTCCAAGTGGCGGTCCTCCTGGCGCCCTGCAGCAGCAGCCCCCCCCCCCCTTCAGATAGGATCCTGGAAGAGAACATTTTGTCAGCGGACACAGCCCCTTCTTATACTAGAAAATCCTTTGTCTCAGGGTGCAGGGTGGGGAAGGAACCAGTCGCAGCTGGATTTGGAGCACCCTAGATGTGCTTAGCCCCTCACTCTATTCACTGGCAGGGCTAGGGTCATCAGTCGCACCACAGGGGGCGGAGCCAGCATTGTGTGGGGAAAGCCCAGCCCTATTCAGGACAGAGGTGCACTCCTCCCCAGCCATCAGCATGCTAATCTCCACACTCACCACCGGGCAGACCCATCATGACTCATGGAGCCTGGCACCCCAGCCAGCTCCAGCCAATCACACGCCAGCACATTCACTGCACAGACAGGCACACTTCTAGAAGTGGCACTTTCATATTAGACACAAACATGCTGCATACATCATTGCGCAGCATTTAATCACACGAGTCCGCACATATCAAACTCGAGCTTGCACACCTCACGCATCAGGAACTACCAGGGACACAGACATTCCCCATGCATTCCTATGGGAGGGCAGGCTAACCTTACTCCACGCACTCAGAGTGCGCACACACTTTCCACTGGGACACAGTGAAAGTGTGCAGAAACCAAACATCACTACCACCAATTCACATTCATAAGCAAAAAGTTTTAGGGGTGAACCTGCCAGAAGGGCCAAGTCCAACAAAACGCCCTTCCAGCCAAACCGCAGGGGAGACCAATCCCCACCGTGATGGACTTCCCTGCTTGGGGCGATAGAATACGGACGCGGGCCCGCAACTGCAGGGACACCCTCCTGTTCTACGCCACGGTGAACCCCTGGGGTTCCTTCTAAAACTACTGTAGGGCCTAACTGGGCTACCACACTGATACTCCCCAGCTGTCCTCGGCCAGGACCAGGCCCTAGGCCACCCAGGTTCCACCAGTCCTTGCCTATTCGCAAGAGTGGGGGTAGTAACCCCTGGCACATAGTAGCCATTCTCCACTCTTCCTGTCTGCAAGACAGGACTAGACTGCCACTGGTTCTCCAGCCTAGGGTCTACAACCTCAGGCGGACCAGGAGTCTCAGGGAAGGCTCTCCTCCCCTTACCTCTTCTCCTAGGATTCCTCCTCCTCCGGCAAGGGGTACACCTAGAACGCCATTCCAACCCAGGGTTTAACCCCTCAGGTTGCACCGGGGTCAGAGGTGGGCTTTCCCACCCTCTGCACCCCCTTCCAGAGGTCTGCACCCTCCCAACTGGAGGGGTTCCCCTGGAAGATGAACCGGTCAGGACGCTGCTTACAGACGTCCTAACCTTCAGTTATACAAATCAACAAAAGAGAGACTAGAACAATCAAAATATAAAAAAGAGAGAGGAACCAGGTAAAAGGTAGTGAAATCATAAATTAAAGAGATTACTACCAGCTAGGCCCAAGTGATATACCCAAAAGGAACTGTATAGAAGTGGGTTAGACGTGCACAGAAAAAGAACCCTCAGGCACCGACTGAAAGTCGGTTGCCAGTTGTCTTCATTGGGTTCCTGTTTGGAAAATATTATCCAACAGAAAAAAGAAAGTGATTTAAAAGGAGTACGGGCTACTCCCCAAACCTTTTTAATGAAGGGGTAGCTCTGACTCTGTTAAAAACAGTGAACAAGGACGGACATAAAGGAAATAAATTTGAACCATAATGTCCTATACAAATTAAATATACACAAATAGGTCGACATGTTTCTGCTATCTTGAGCCAAAATTCAGCTCAGTATTCATCAGGACCAAGATAGACCTCACCTTGTCGGTGACGCACCCTAAGGCGTCACTGGTAAAGAAAAAAGGCGGGATATTAATAACAATTACAAACTTGAATGTAATTGGTGTGTAGAGACTTCTTCATTTGTCCCTGCATAAGGTGAAAGACGCAAAATTCGTGCGAGCGATCTCAAAAAGCCTCTTAGGCTCGTGGCGGGGGGGTTTTCTTCACGCCAGGAGCAACTGCAGCCCGGCGGCTCCCCTCCAAAAGCACTTAAATCGTCCACGGCCTTCAGGTCAGGCGGATTCTGAACCTGGCCTTCCAACCTCTCGTCTAGAACCTTTGGAGGAATAATTGCCTGGCACTCCAGGGCTTCTGGGGATTCACACACCATCCACCTGAGGCTAACAAATGACACATATGTTGTGTGACTGTCTGTCTGGCGCAGATCTCCCGTCCCCTGCCCACTTGACAGTGCGCGAAGATCCCCCAGACCAGAAGTGGTGTCACCATGGTCACAACACGGGATCCTAGCCCAACTGGGTAGTCCCTGACCCACTGGTTCTTCCACTGGGGAACTCATCCCCCAATCACTACTCAAGCTGGACTCCTGTACCCTCCCTACCGGAGCGGTACTGCCAGACTCTAGAACCACAGGAGCCCTGTTTACAGGCGCTCCAGGTCCTCTACTCACTAGAGATCTTCCTCAAGTGGAGTAACAGGACAGCCAAGGTCCCCAACCTGGTGTTCCCTCTAGGAACCATCCATGTCCTGAGGCAGGGCTTCGTTATGTTATGTTATGTTAATGGTTTTTATACCGCGCACAGCTGCCCCAGCAAAGGGGCGTCCTGGCGCCAAGGAAGGTATACACAACATCACAAAATGCAACAGAATCAGGGATTTTTATTAAAAAGAAGGGTTTTGATGGCACGTCTGAACTGGAATAAATCTTCCAGAGCTCGGATTTCACTGGGAAGAGAGTTCCATAATTTGGCGGCTACTACTCGAAAGGAGCGGCCTCCAATCCTGCTCAGCAGAAAGCGTGGGACAACAGAAATTCTGGCCCATCGATCTCAAGGATCGAGCGGGAACATATGGGGTCAGTAAGTTCATCAGAATAGGTGGGGCCGTGCCTTTCAAAATTTTAAAAGCCAGGCAGAGCACCTTGAACTCGATCCGCCGAGCAACAGGCAACCAATGGAGCGTTTGCAATGCTCTGGACACTGAACAACGTCTGGGCAACCCTAATACCGCTCTTGCGGCGGCATTCTGCACTCGTTGCAGCCGCATAAGTTCTGCCTTGTTCGTACCTGCTAGCAGAGCACTGGCATAATCTATCCTAGATAGTACAGAGGCCTGGACCACAAGCTGTCTAGTGGGGGCATCGAAAAATTTAAGCACCGGCCTGATACCCCTGATTATGCCAAAACAGGAGGCAGCCACCCTCTTAGTCTGGCAGGTAAAACTAAGTGTAGGGTCCAGCCAGACCCCGAGATTTTTTATCTCCATAGCAGGAGAAGGGATCATTCCTAGCTCGGGGGCCACCAGTTGTCATTCCACCATCCAGGTTGCTTACCGACCACCATCACCTCTGTCTTCTTTGTGTTCAATTGTAGACAGTTTTGATTCATCCAATTGGCCACCGCACGTAGCCCCTCACAGAAGTTGAGGGCGTCCACAGCTGAGTCCCCACTTAATGTGACCGCCAGCTGCGTGTCATCCGCATAGGACACCATTGTCAGGCCCCAGCGTTTGACTACCGCAGCCAGCGGTCTCACATATAGATTAAATAGAGTGGTGCTCAAAGATGATCCCTGTGGGACCCCCAAGGTGAGTGGGTGAGAGGTGGATTTGCCGGGTGGTATCGCAACCTGAAAAGATCTGTTGGAAAGGAAGGAGCGGAACCATCCTAGAGCCAAACCCCTGACTCCAGCTTCCTCTAACCGCCGCAACAGGATCTCGTGGGACACCGTATCGAAGGCGGCACTCAGATCTAACAACAAGAGTGCCGCTGTTCGTCCGGTGTCCAGCACGGAGCGCAGATGTTCGACCATGTAAAACAAGGCAGTCTCCGTGCTGTGGCCTGCACGAAATCCATTTTGCGTGGGATCCAAGATGTTAGCTTTGGCAAGGTGGTCGGCCAGGATCCCATTCACGTGGGCTTCGGTGACTTTAGCAGCCCACGGCAGCAGTGAGATGGTGCGATAGTTCTCGGGTTTTATAGGATCTAGGGTAGGCTTTTTTAGGATGGGTGTGACTACCGCTTGCTTCCACTTGGAGGGCACAATCCCTGAGGTCAGTGACATGTTGATAAGGGCCAGCAAGGGTGAGCGACATGTTACCTGCATGTTTTTGAACTGGGCCGGTTTGAAGGGGTCTGCAGGGGATCCGGATTTAATTTTTAGTCTCAATAGATCAAAACCCTCCTCAGAAAGGGGGGCTAGCATATCCAGGGTCATATCATTGCCCTTTGGACAGTCAACTGAGTCCGAGCGATGCATGATAGTTGGGAAGGTGCAATAGATTACTTGCACCTTTTGCACAAAGAAAGAGGCCAGACTCTCGCAATGAGAGTCTGTGCAAATTTCTGCTGCAGAAGTCCTCTTAGTCGTAAGGTCCTTTAGGACCTTAAAGATTAGTTTAGAGGGGTTAGGGCTGCTCCGAAACTCCTGCGCATAATATGCGGCACGTGTTCGACAGACCGCTCTATGATATGCCTTGGTTAAAGTAAGGTAGCAGGTTTTGAGCGCGGGGTCATAGGCTTTCCTCCATCGCCTTTCCGCTTGCCTACACTCTCTCTTAAGAGACGCCAAGGTCTCATCGTACCACGGGCTATGGGCCTTAGTCCGGCACTTGGAACGTACCAGGGGAATAAGAGAATCCAAGGCCATGCCAATCCAGATGCAGAATGAGTCATACCCACAGTCAACATCCGAAAAGGGAGGTAAGGGTGTCTTTTCTAGTAGAAAGTAGAAGTCTTCTAGTTTTAATTTACTCCACTGGCGAGAAAGAGAGGTTTTATTCTGTGTCACAAAAAGAGGATCTGCCACGGTAATAGTTGCCTTCACCAGCATATGGTCCGTCCATGTCAGCTGGACAGGTGTACATATAGTTATGTCCTCTAAGGAGGTAAAGAACGGGTCCAGTGTGTGCCCGCCTAAATGGGTGGGGGACGACACTCTCTGTAGGAGCTGCAAGGCTTCTAGATCGGCTAGGCAGCTCTTAATGGAGGGTTGAGATGTACAGTCGAAATGCAGGTTGAGGTCGCCTACCACATTAAAATTCGCACAGCCAAGAGCCTCTGTGCTAATGACGTACGGGAGAGCGGCCCTAAAGGCGGCATCGCAGCCCGGAGGCCGGTATATTAGGAGACCTGAAAGGCTGTAGCAGTGAGAAAGAGAGATTCTAAAGCGGGCACATTCGCAGCCCGGAAGTTTTAGTTCTTTCCATTCGCAGGGAAAACGACGTTTCACTGCCATAGCGATTCCACCCCCTCTCGAGCCGCGGTTAAGAGTAGCCACGGTGTAATCAGGGGGGAAAGCAAGGTTTAAAATCGCAGTGTCAGCATCCTGTAGCCAGGTCTCGGTCATGAAGAACACGTCCGGGGAGTCATTAGTAACAATATCAAAGATCTCCGCCTGATGTTTGACCAGAGATCTGACATTTAAGCTGTATATACTAACAGTATTCACCCCAGACACGTTAATCTTCGTGCGTCTGGGGACCCTCGGTCTCCCACTCACTCTTGCTCCACGGAGCCAGGCTGTGAGCCCCTACACCCTCCATACTATCCTGGGACCTAGCTGAGCTACACTGAGCCAATTCCACCACTCTGGGCTGGAAGATACCTGAACCACTACTTTTGGAATCACTCCCTAATGACTCTGGAGAACCTCTGGCACTTTCCAATCTGTCTGCTTCCCTTGCAAGCTCCCAAGGATCAAAGGACTCCAACCTCAACAGATGTTGCCGCAACTCCGGCCAACAACGACTGAGCACCTGTTCCTTGAGAATAAGATCAAACAGCTTGTCAAAATCAGGTCCCGAAGGAACCTCTAACCACTCAGTCAGTGCACACTGACAGTCCCCTGCAAACTCCTCTCAAGACTGGTGAGACAGTTTCCTACTGTCCCTGAACTTCAACCTATACTCCTCTTCTAGGGAAACAGGTACCAGACTGTGGGAACTGGGGGTGGGACTTCTTGCACTGGGCTATATATAGCTGCCACCACTGGACTCAACCCGCCCTGGGGAGTCCAGAAAACTACAACTGCGCGCGGGGGATAGTCTACCCTCCAGAGCTAACTTCTCTCTGGTGAAGGCCCTCTCAGCCTCCTCTATCCTCTCCTGCGCTAAGATCTTCTCAGTCTCTAACCTTTGTTGCTCAAGGGCCAATGTCCTAAGACTCAACTCATGAGCCCATAACGGCATTTTCTCCTCTAAGGCTAACTTCCTATTCGCCTCTGGGGACAGGGGAAGGGATGAGGCGCTGCCTCCTACGCTGGACCCAGCAAGGAACTCCCTACCTATGGGGTCTTCACTCTCTACTGGCGTCCAGGTACTGTCATCTTCTTCCTCCTCTTCTGAATCTTCAGGGCTCCCCACAGACCCACCAACCTCCTGGTGTGAGGCCCGGCCCCTTTTCTTCACTACGCTCAAGATCCCTCTGGTTCTTATACCATAGGACCAGGTGGTTCCTAAGTTCGTACTTAGTATCTGACCCATCCACCCCTATGTCTCTCTCTGTACAGAACTTTTCAAATCCTGCATACTGTACCAAGCTAGATCACTGAGATTAAAAGCAGGTTCCATTTTGGCGGACGTTCTAGAGAAAAGATTACACAGGGAACCTAGGGGTCTGAGCTTAATACAGGAGTACACAATTCACACAGGTATTCAGCAAGTTCCCTCTCCCAGAGAACTCACACTCACTTGTCCAGTGCAACACACCATTCATCCACACACAACCCCCCCCCCCTCGCACTGGTAAGGCAGTTTCTACTACCTCTGATTCCTCAACCTGACCACACGTGACACAGGTACTAAACTTTGGGCGAGGGCGGGTAAACAAATGTACTGGACACAATTACACATTGATACCTTTAGGAGAAGAAATATGGAACTTAAAAAAATAACAATAATCCCCAAAATGTGGTCATCTAAAATGCAGAGTTTTGTAGTGCGCCCAGTTGCCACTGCGGAACAGCGCAAACACAAATCCGGATCCTCACCGCCTGCCACCAATGTTAGAAATGGGATCCCTGGCTGGCCAGGGCTTGCGCCAAAGTCAGTCAGAGACCACCATTCCCAAGTCAGGGCAAGGGAGTTACACGCCAAGATAACCCCTGCTCCCCCTCTAGGTAACGTGACGCGAGCAGCAAGGCTAAACTTGGAGGCTATGTAGGTTAAGTGTTTGCGCGCGCACCCAGCAACAACACCCAAGGCCCACCACAAAGGAAACTCCACACAAGGTTATATATAAAAATAGCCTTTGTATTATACCAAAACACATTAGATAAAAACACACACTTTACAATGTGCCAACAGGCACGGGTAGAATTTACAGTGGATATGTACAAGAAAGGGCCACCTGGACCACTGCCAGGAATAGGCACTTTTAGAACTTAGCACTGGGTAGAATTAGCACTTAGAACATAGAATATGAATCACTGTAGCACAAAATGGAAAATACAGTACAAAACCAGTAACTACTGGTAACAGGTAAGTACCACCTACGCAACCCTAACCACCTTAGGAAAATGTCACGCAGGGAACCAGGACCTCACTAGCAACACCTGTACTAGGAGAAAAACCACCACCTAAGTATAGTATCACCATACATTTAGGGGTATAGGAATAGGAACATTACACATGATGAATAAACATTCAGAGGTGTAGGGAAGGAAAACACATGATGCATCAACAACATATTCAGAGGTGCAGAGAAACACAATTGTGCCAAACTCACATAAGTCACCACCTGTGACTGTCCCTAGGCCAACTGGCCTGTTGGGGCTAGGAAGACCTGTGTCCCAAAGTCAGGGGCCTAAACGGAGCAGCTGCCCACTAAGTGCTGGGCAGCTGTGAAGACAATGGGGCCAACGCTGGAGCCTCGCAGGCTCTGGCCAAAGCACTTGTGTCCCCCAAGAGCCTCGCTGGGCTCTTAACACAATGTGGACTGTGAGCCTCTCTGGGCTCTAAATACCAAATGCCCTCACGAGCCTCTCAGGGCTCGTCACCAATGCGCCTGAGCCCCCTGGGCTCGTAGTACCACTTTGGCCCCTGAGCCCCACTGGGCTCTAAGTAAAGAAATGCCTCCACGAGACTTCTAGGCTCTAAAACAAAGGAATGCCGCCTTTGTTGGATTCCCTCGCTGGGGACCCTAAATAACAAAACGGTGCCCAGAGCCTTGGAGCCTCGTGGGCTCTGCACCACTGAGGAAAGGGCCCGCTGGGAGATCGCGCTACTGGGGGGGGCGGACACCGGCAATGTGTCCCGACGCCCCCCTCTCCTCTCTGAGCTCCCCTGCACTCACCAGCTTGCTGTGCGGCGGCAGCTCTCCTCTCGGCAGTGTGGGGCTCTCCACTCGGGCCCCTGCCACGCTAGATGCTCTGCTGCTCTATGCCGGTTACCACGGGGCTCTCCCTCACTCCTGGGGGCCCCGTGGAAGGCGCCGGCTGCAGGACTCCTCTTCTTTCCTTCTCTCCCCGGGCTGGGGGGGGCGGGACTTCCGGCCAGGCCGCGCTGCAAGTGGCTGGCTGGCCAACCACTTCCGGGTCATCGCGGGCAGCGCGGCGGCCCGGCCAGGCACTGTAGGCGGGGACTAAATTCACTGAGGGGTAGGCTCCCTTGAGTGAAACCATAAACGGGGCAAACAGCGGCAAAATGAAGGCGGCAATGAGCGGGGTGGCACTCGCGCCGCTCGGCCACCACACGGGGTGACAAATGCCGGAAGGGCACCGGCCAAGGCACATGAAGCGCTCCCAAGCGCTTAGAGACAATGCAACGCTTCCAGGCGCTATAGGTGAAAAGAAAAGCGCTCCCAGGCGCTATAATAGCAAATAAAGCGCTCCCAGCGCTAGGCAGAGGATCACAGCGCTCCCAAGCGCTGAAGGGCAAGATCCAGCAAAGTTCTTTAGGTAGGCAGGGGGGCAAGGCTGGGCCCAGAGCCAGCTCACTGGGCCTCCAGGCAGGGAGGCAGTCCAAGTGGCGGTCTTCCTGGCGCCCAGCAGCAGCCCCCCCCCACCCCTCAGATAGGATCCTGGAAGAGAACATTTTGTCAGGGGACACAGCCCCTTCTTATACTAGAAAATCCTTTGTCTCAGGGTGCAGGGTGGGGGAGAAACCAGTCGCAGCTGGTTTTAAAGCACCCTAGATGTGCTCAGCCACTCACTCTATTCACTGGCAGGGCTAGGGTCATCAGTCGCACCACAGGGGGCAGAGCCAGCATTGTGTGGGGAAAGCCCAGCCCTATTCAGGACCCAGGTGCACTCCTCCCCAGCCATCAGCATGCTAATCTCCACACTCACCACCGGGCAGACCCATCATGACTCATGGAGCCTGGCACCCCAGCCAGCTCCAGCCAATCACACGCCAGCACATTTACTGCACAGAGAGGCACACTTCTAGAAGTGGCACTTCCATATTAGACACAAACATGCTGCATACATCATTGCGCAGCATTTCATCACACGAGTCCGCACATACCAAACTCGAGCCTGCACACCTCACGCATCAGGAGCTACCAGGGACACAGACATTCCCCATGCATTCCTATAGGAGGGCAAGCCAACCTTACTCCATGCACTCAGAGTGCGCGCGCACTTTCCACTGGGACACAGTGAAAGTGCGCAGAAACCAAAAATCACTATCACCAATTCATATTCATAAGCAAAAAGTTTTAGGGGTGAACCTGCCAGAAGGGCCAAGTCCAACATATATGTATGTAGTAAAGGTCCACGCACATATGTATGCACGCATTAGAGGCCCACGCATACATCTATGTATGCATTAAAGGTCCATGCACATATGTAAGTATGCATTAAAGGCCCACGCACATAAGTATGCATGCATTAAAGGCCCAAGCACATAAGTATGCATGCATTAAAGGCCCACACACATGTATGTATGCATTAAAGTCTAACTCACATAAGTATGCATGCATTAACGGCCCACGCACACATGTATGCATCCATTACAGGGCCACGGACATATGCATGCATGCATTGGCGGTCCAAGCACATATGGATGTATGCATTAAAGGCCCACGCACATAGTTATGCTTGCATTAAAGGCCCACACACATAGTTATGTATGTATTCCAGGGCAACAGTGTCTCAGGCTGAGAGAAAATATCACCAGATAAGACACCTGAGAACAACAGGTGGGAGCGGCTGACTTCGCCAAGGCCTTAGTAAAGCCGCTTTGGTGGAGCAACATTGGTTCATCACTTTGAAAAGCCTGGAGCCAGCATGCTGGGTCCCTGATCAACATGTTGGCTTTGGGAGGGCGGTTACGACCTTGCTCTTCGAAAAAGCCAGTGGTTACAAGGTAGTGCTGTTGAAGCGAGCTTTAATACTGCGCCCATCACACTGAAGCAGTCCTTGAGGAACACAAAAGGCGACATACAAGTCTATTATATTAAACACAACTGTCAGTACAAACTCTTTTCCCAGCATACGTGGCACCATGGAATTTACTTTCAGCATCCTATGGACGCCCAGCTGACCCCTTGAGCAGCTGTAGGTGCCCATGGACAACCACATATCAATGAAGGTTAGTTTACTGGGCAATGCCCCGCCCCTGAAATCTTTTTTAGCAGCCGTTAACCACCAGAACCCTCACTTTTGTGCGTTCAGTTTTTCCCTTTTCAGTCTGTGTAGTGGGGTTTGCATTTTATTGATTGACAACACCACAGCACGGTCCAAATCTGCTGAGCGTTTGCTGAGAAGCTTCCCTCAAAATTGGCAACTAGGGTGAAGGTCAGAAAAACAGAGATCTCTGTTCCTATAGGCTCACACACCCTTTGACCCACTGGCTGAGTTCCCTCTTCATGAAAGGCAGAGGACCACAAATTCCTCAGAACCCCAACATTTCACAAGCCATCCAGATCTGCAGCTGCAAGGTGTCAGGGGACATAGACTTGAACAGTAAACAGCCATAGCGTTTACCATCGAAGAGCTGTAAATGGGTTATTGTGGTTCTAGAACGATCCTGAACAGTCTGTAAAGGCCTCTCCTTTTTAGGTTTTGTCTGCACAGTGCTCGCGTTGTGCTTGTGAAATCTATTGTTTTTGATACAAACTTAAAAGGGGCTTACATCCCACTCCCTCTCTTCCTGACTTTTCATTAGTTCCTGTGTTTGTCACTTACCTTTCCTACATTTCTATTGGCTGTAGCATATTTTCTGCATTTACAAATGCTTGTTCCTTGTCTGCTTCTCTTATCAGTTTCCCGTCACCAAAATACTGTTAACATCTGAGTTGGTGGAAGGAAAATGCTACTTACAAGTTTGCATCTGTTCTTGGCATGTAGACCTGTAGATTTGTACACTTATGCATCGATCGCCATCTGGTGTTAGGCTCGGATGTTTGAACTTTGTTTTTGTCCTGGAACAAGTCTTTGTAGTCAAGAGATAGGTGACTCCTCCTTAGGATGATAGTGCGCATGGGCAGCAACGCCATCTTCAGATTGTTTTGCCATGGAGGGTTGTGATGGAGTTAGTAAGAAATAGCAAAGGATGTCCATGTGTAATGTATCTAAGTAAGATAGTACTGGAACAGATAGAGGTACCCGGGGAGGCGGGTGTGCGTATACAAATCTACAGCTCTACATGCCAAGAACAAATGCATACTGGTAAGTAGCATTTTCTGTTCGAGGCTGTAGATTGTATACTTGTGCATAGACTATACAGCAGTTACCTCCTTAGCGGTGGCGACCTGTATCTGTTGCAGTGGTTTGAAAAAGTGTTCTTAATACAGCCTGGCCCACGTTAGCTTGCTGCTTTGCTTGCACGTCTATGCAATAGTTCTTTGTGAATGTGTGTGGTGTAGACCAAGTTGCAGCTTTGCAGATGTCATCTAGGGGAATGTTCCCTAAGAATGCCATAGATGCCTCTAGTTTACGTGTGGACCAAGCTTTAAGGGGAATGGTTAATATGAGTTTAGCTTTAGCATAGCATGTTTGAGTACATTTAACAGTCCACCTTGCAATCCCTGGTTTTAAGATTGGATTGCCTTTAGGAAGTGGGGAGAAAGCTACAAAAAACTGTTCAGTCTTTCTAAATGATTTTGTTCTTTTAATGTAGTAAAGTATTGCTCTTTTTACGTCTAGCGTGTGAAGAACTCGTTCTGCTACTGAGTCTGGTAGAGGGCAAAACACTGGGAGTTCTACAGACTGGTTAAGGTGGAAAGGAGAGACAACTTTAGGTAGGAATTTTGGGTTAGTCCTAAGAACCACTTTGTTATGATGAATTTGCAGAAATGGTTCTTATTTGGTTAATGCCTGGAGTCTACTGGCTCTTCTGAGAGAGGTGATTGCGACCAGGAAAGCTACTTTCCAAGTAAGAAATTGTAATTCGCATTTATGCAGAGGTTCAAATGGGGGACCCATGAGACTGCTAAGGACCACATTTAAGTTCCATATTGGTGCGGGTGGAACTCTACGTGGGATTATTCTTTTGAGTCCTTCCATAAATGCTTTGATAGCTGGTACTCTAAACAAAGACAAATGTTGTCTGTTTTGGTGATAGGCGGCCATTGCAGCGAGATGTAGTCTAATGGATGTATAGGTTAGGTTACATTGTTGTAGATGCAAGAGGTAACAGATGATGTTTTGAATAGGAGCATTTAGTGGGAGATGTCGTTATTTGTACAGTAAATTACAACTCTTTTCCACTTAGTGGCATAGCAAGCTCTAGTGGTAGGATGTCTAGCCTGTTTAATGATGTTCATGCAGTCTGACGGGAGATTGAGGTAGCCAAACTCTAGGATTTCAGGATCCAGATCACAAGGTTGAGTTGACTGGATGTCTTATCTCTTCATGGTTCTGAGTGAGAAGCTTGGGTGAGAGGTGTAGCTTTTGATGAGGAACTACTGATAGTTCCAGGAGGGTTGTGAACTATGGTTGTCGGGCCCATGCTGGTGCCATCAGTATCATTCTGAGGGAATACTGTTTAAGCTTCCGAACCACTAAGGGAATGAGTGGGAGAGGCGGAAAAGCGTAAGCAAATTTGTCAGACCAGTTGATCCATATCGCATTGTCTTTGGACAATGGGTGTGGATACCTGGATGCGAAGCTTGGACTTTTTGCTTTTTGGTGTGTGGCGAACAAGTCTATTTCTGGGTAGCCCCAGATTTGAAAGAATGGAAGCAGAACTTGAAGATGAAGTTCCCATTTGTGGATCTGCTGTTTCTGACAACTAATAACACAACAGGGTCTGGATCTAATCAGTAAGGCTGAGCCTACTCAAATTTCTTAACAAAGAGAAATGCCAGTACTGATACCTGAATCAAAAGACCAATCTAACAAAAATGCATAGACGACTGTGCAATGCATCCGGTGCTATTCAATAGCTGTTTTATTTGAATAATAAGTTTTCAGAACATTTGGAATTCATACACATTTGAGATAAAAATAGTATACAAACAAAAATGGTGGACACAAGAAAAAGTGCACACAATTCACACATATACTTTCATTCAAACCAATTCAGTCATTTCACAAGCATACCTCACACATCCATCCTGCACAATGCTAAATCAAACGGGGAACAAATTAACCAGTCGAAAAAGCACTGGGTCTGCCAACATATAATATTTAGACCCTTGGTCGTTTTTTCAAAATGCACCTTCTATAAAGTCATACAAAAATTCGAATTCATTAACAATGAAACAATGATAGAACGGTGTAATGTTGCCACAGTAATTGCGAAATGAATGATTAGCAAACAGGGCAATTTGGCAGACCCGATGGTCTACGCATTTCGAATCCATTCAATTATTGGGATTCTCCTCAGGACCAACCACACTCTAAATGCGAAGTGTAAGACTCTTTTCAATCCGTGAGAATACTAATCTCATCAACTCCTTTAATAGTGGCCCGCAGTGTCCTATGCGGGCTATGATTTTTATTCCAGACAGCGCAATGCCCTCTGCGCGGGGTAGTAATGCCTCCAGGCGCCAAGGGGCGCGGGGAAGCTTTGATCTTTTCCTCTTTTCCGATGCAGCGCTGTAGTCACCAATCGATATCGTTCAAATCTCAAAAAGTGCCGGGGTCGCTGTATAATTCAACCACGAACCGCAATGCCAGTAAGTGTCCACCTTTTTTGTTTGTATACTATTTTTATCTCAAATGTGTATGAATTCCAAATGTTCTGAAAACTCATTTTTCAAATAAAACAGCTATTGAATAGCACCGGATACATTGCACAGTCGTCTATGCATTTTTGTTAGATTGGTCTTTTGAATCAGGTATCAGTTTTTGACGACTGAGCAGATCTGCAATCTGATTGTGTACTCCTGGGAGGTGTCCCACAAGGAGGTATATGTTTAGCAGAATGGCCCACCTCCATATGTTTTGAGCTAGGTGTGAAAGTTGCAGAGAGTGTGTCCCCCCCCTGTTTTTGTATGTAATACATTGCTGTCATGTTGTCTGTACAGAGCAAGACAGCTTTGCCTACTATGTGGAGTTGAAATGATTTTAATGCCAGGAAGATTGCTAGCAATTTCAGATAATTTATGTGGAATTGTTTTTGTTGAGGGGTCCATAGGGCCTGAATAGTATGATTTTGAAGATAAGCTACCCACCGGTGAACGATGCATCTGCTGTGAGCACCATCTGTGGAACCGGGTCTAGGCACGGCCGCCCTTTGGAATGGTTTTGGTGTTCTACCACTGCAGAGAGCGATGTGTGCGATTGTCCACCAACACCAGATCTGATAGCTGATCTTGAGCCTGGTTCCACTGACGTGCCAGACGCTCCTGTAAGGGATGCATCTGGAGTCTTGCGTAAGGGACTATCAGAATGCAAGAAGCCATCATACCGATTAACTGCATATAATGAGTGTTGACGTGTACATTTTGATATGAGGGCTGTATGGTGCTTATTCTGACTGGGTTGGGATATGCTAGAGCTTTTGAAGTGTTTATTGTAGCTCCTAGATATTCTTGTGTTTGGAGAGGTTGACTGTGAATCCCAAATCATGCAGCAAGTGTATCGTTTTGCATGTGTGTTGAACACAGCTGCTGTTGACTTAGCTTTTATGAGCCAGCCGTCCAGATAAGGGAAAACGTGAATATGTTGTCTTCTTAAGTGACCCGCCATTACTGCGAGGCACTTGGTGAAAACTCTGGGTGCTGTGGTTACTCCGAATGGGAGGACTCTGAATTGGTAGTGTTGTCCGTTTATCACAAACCTGAGGTATTTCCTGTGAGCGGGGTGAATGGGAATGTGAAAGTAGACGTCCTTTAAATCTAGAGTCCTTGTTGGAGTAGTGGGAGTACCTGTTGGAGAGTGACCATATGGAAAGGGTCTGACTGAATGTATAGATTTAATGTCCTGAGGTCCAGTATTGGTCTGAGAGAGCCGTCCTTTTTTGATATTAGAAAGTATAGTGAATACACTCCTGTGCCTTGATGAGGCAAAGGGACTGGTTCTATTGCATGTTTTTGTAACAGGGAGAGAACCTCTTGTTCGAGAAGACTGAGATGTTCTGAGGACATTGGGCGTTCTCTGGGAGGAATGTTTGGTGGAGTACCAGTGAGTTCCAGACAATAACCATTCTGGATAATGTATCTTACCCACTTGTCTGTTGCAATGGAATTCCAGACATGTAACTTTGATAGGCGTCCCCCGACAGGAGTGGAATGGTCGGGGGGAAGCGGAGGGAAGTCACACCTTGTTTGCAGGGGAAATGCGGTGGAATTATTTTAGCCTCTTCCCCTATTATTATTATTTCCTCTATATTCTCCCCGATACTACCCCCGGGAGGAGTAAGTGATGATTTTGTTTTTTGTAAGTATAAGACGGTATGCTCTGATGAAATTGTTTTGGAGCCGCCCCTATAAAAGGAGCAACGGAAGGAGCCTCAGTTGGAGGGTAGTTGTAGGGCTCCCATAGATTTGGCAGTTTCCTTATCTTTCTTCATTTTTTCTAATGAAAAGTCTACATTTGGTCCAAAAAGGTGTTGTTGGTCAAAGTGCTGGTTTAGTATCGCTGACTGTACTGCTTGTTTGAATCCTGAGATTCGAAGCCAAGCATGTCGGCGTAGCAAGATGCTGGTGTTAATGCCAGGGAATGCTGTGTCAGTGGCATCAAGTGCACATTTTATAGAGGTGTTGCTAATTAATTTATCCTCTTGAATGAGGTCGTTGGCTTTACCTTTGTATTGATCTGCATTAGCTTTTCCAGTTCATCATAATGCACTCTGTCATAGCGTGCTAGTAGGGCTTGCGCATTGGAAATACACCAACTATTAGGAGCTTATGACGCAATTTGTTTGCCTGACGCGTCAATAAGCTTTGACTCCAGAACAGGAGAAAGTGCGTTGGCTGTGGCTTGTGAATTGGCTCACCTGCAGGCATTAGATACAACAAGGGAGTCCAGGGGGACTTGACCTTTAATATAAACTGGGTCCGTAGGAGCAGCTTTATATTTTTTATCAACTCTTGGGGTGAGGATTCGTGCTCTAACTGGTTCCTTGAATACTTCATCAGTATGCTTTAGCGTGCCTTTTAAAATAGGAAATGTATTACTTGATTTTTGGGAGGGAACGAACGTTTTCATGAGGAAAACCTCCTCTAATAGGTCAGTGTGTAATTCAACCCCATGATATAGAGCAGCCTTATTGATAAGCTGAGTGAATCCTATATTATAAGCGGGTGGTGATGGTCTGGAGGGTTATAGGTCCGGATCATTAGTAGTGTCTGGGTCTTTACCGTAGTCATCCCATGGATCTGGGTCTTGTGGTATGGTCATTATCCCCATCCCAATCTCCGTCTCCTTCTGTATTAGTATTGTCATCTGTGTCATTATCCTCCTGTGGTTCAGGGGAGAAATGAGGTGGTGGTGAGTTATATGGAGGTATTTGTAAGTTGGGATCAATAGGTGGAGGAGAGGGCGGTATGTAAGGGGGCGAGGGGTTAGTACCCAAGTCCTTCCTCTTTTTGGGAGGTACATGGTGATCCTCTGAAATGTCCTGTTTTCTTTTTTTAAGAAGGGCTGCTACAAGATGTTTAGTTGTTGGATCAATATGCAGTTTCTTTTGCTTGGGATCCAATGGTTCTTGTAAAGGAAGTTCTTTAGGTGGTACTTCCTTCTCTTTGGGTGTTTCAGAGGGTATTTTATGGGCAGTCAGTTTTTTCAGTTCCGAATCCTTTGGTGCATGTTGTTTATGCGCCGAAGGTTTGTCTTTTGGAACTTTCGGTTCCGAAGGTTTGGATCTTTTGGATCTGAAGGCTTATCTTTGGACTTTTGTATCTGAAGGCTTATCTTTGGGGTTCGGCTCCGAAGATTTGGGCTTAGTTATTGCCTGTTCCGAAATTTTCGGTTTATGAGGATTCGGTGCCGAAGATGACTTTGGTGCCGGTACCAGGGCATCGGTTCCATGCTTGGATTTGATTTTCTGTGCCGGAGATGGAGTTTTGGTACCGTGGGGATGGCTCGATCCCGAGCCGGAAGCTTTGTCTTTCGGTTTCATAGCCAGGCTGGAGGGCGGGGCATCTGAAGCACAAGTTACTACTTGTGTAACGATATATCTGTAAGAGACATTAGTTAGTGATAGATTCCTTACCTTAGAATATCCCCAGGCGTCAGACTGGATCCGGAAAGTTTTGCGTAGCAGTACCCTTGCGTGTCGGTAGGCGTCATCTGCGGCTCCACGTCCGTCGTCGTGGGCGCCGTGATGACGTCGTCGGAGTACTTAGATGCCGCCTCCGCGTGCTGACGTCAGTTCTTAGCCACAGCTTTTCCGCGCCAGAAGCGCAGAGCCATGACAAAAAACAACACTGGTGCCAAGAAACAAGGGCCCTGAAAGGGGATGACCTTAACCCTAGATATCGGTTCGCAGAACGGGGAGGATGGGTGGGTCGGTAAGGAATCTATCACTAACTAATGTCTCTTACAGATATATCGTTACACAAGTAGTAACTTGTGCATCTGAAAGAGACACGTTAGTGATAGATTCCTTACCTTAGAATAGATACCCCAGCAATACCATCCCCGTGGTGGTGGGTCTGCGAACCAATAATCACACCAGAAAGTCCTGGAGGACGGAACGGCCAAAGTAGCCGTCCCTCCGGACTTGACTGTCCAGGCAATAGTGTCTTGCAAACGTGTGCAGCGAGGCCCACGTAGCTGCCTGGCAAATGTCCTGAAAGGGCACACCTCGGCCCAAGGCAGTAGTAGTGGCCGTGGCTCGAGTGGAATGAGCCCTCAGCTCAACAGGGGGTTCCTTCTTAGCCAAGGAGTAACACGCCTGGATGCACAAGATAATCCACCGCGAGATGGTCCGCTTGTGCACCGCTTTCCCTTTCTTAGCACCCGCGTACCCAACAAAGAGTTGATCATCCACCCGGAACTGTTGTGTGCGATTCAGATAAAACGAGAGCGCACGTTTTGGGTCCAGACGGTGGAGCCTCTCCTCCTCTCTCTCGAGGGGTGCGGAGGCGGAAAGAAGGTGGGCAATGTGATGGATTGCCCAATGTGGAAGGCTGTGACTACCTTAGGCATGAAGGAGGGCCTAGTCCTTAAAACAACCTTGTCCGGATGGACTGAAAGGAAAGGAGGCTTACAAGATAGAGCCTGGAGCTCACTCACTCTTCTGGCAGAGGTGATGGCTACCAGGAAGGCAGTCTTCAGAGAAAGAAGGCGAAGAGGACAGTTGTGAAGCGGCTCAAAGGGAGCGCACATCAGAAACGTTAGAACCAGGTTCAAGTCCCACTGAGGCATCACGAAGGGAACAGGAGGAAAGGTATGAGTGATGCCCTTCAGGAATCGATTAACGATAGGGGACTTGAACAAAGAAGGTTGGTCAGGAAGCCTCAGAAAGGCTGAAAGAGCTGAAAGATAGCCCTTGACAGTGCCCAGAGCAGAGCCCTGCTGGGCAAGAGAGAGAAGAAAGAGGAGAACCTCAGAGAGAGGGGAATTGAGGGGATCCACAGCCTTTGCTGTGCACCATGCCACAAATCTGTTCCACCTGCAGGCGTATACCGACTTTGTGGAGGGACGCCTGGCTGCCAGAATGATGTTGCAAACTTCAGGAGGCAAGTCAAATGGCCTCAACTGTCGCCGCTCAATCTCCAAGCATGGAGGTGGAGACTGGACAGGTTCGGGTGGAGGACCGTCCCCTGTTGCTGCGACAGAAGGTCCTCCTGAAGAGGCAGACGAACCGGGGGATCGACTGACATACTGAGTAGCTCGGGATACCAGTACCTTCGTGCCCAGTCCGGAGCCACAAGGATGACTTGGGCCCGGTCGCGATTGATCTTCTTCAGCACTCTGGGCAGAAGTGGTATAGGCGGAAAGGCGTACAACAGACCGCAACTCCACTTGCGACGAAAAGCGTCTCCGAGCGAGTGCAGCCTTGGAAATTCCAACACGCAGAACTGATGACATTGCGCGTTCTCTTCGGTGGCGAATAGATCTAACCAAGGCTCTCCCCATCGCAGAAAGAGGCCTTGCGCCACGTCCGAGTTCAGACGCCATTCGTGATCCATCGAGCACCGACGGCTGAGTTCGTCCGCCCTGGCGTTCAGAGAACCTGCCAGGTGTTGAACCACCAGAGTCACGCCCTGATGTTCCAGCCATTGCCAGAGACGCAGAGCCTCCTGGCAAAGGGTCCACGACCCCACTCCGCCCTGTTTATTGAAGTACCACATGGCGGTGGTGTTGTCCGTGAACACCTGCACTGCGCTCCCTCGGACAGACGGGAGGAATGCTTTCAGTGCCAGACGAATCGCCGCAGCTCCAACAGATTGATATGGAGCCGGGACTCCGCCGGAGACCAGAGTCCTCTGATCTCCGCCTCTCCCAAGTGGCCTCCCCAGCCCTGGAGGGACGCGTCCCTCACAACTACGTGCTCCGGTTGGGAAAGGGAGAGGGATCTGCCGTTGACCCAATCACGGTCCGTGAGCCACCACTGCAGCTGTCTTGCAGTGCCCTCCGAGATCAGGACATGGTCGGACAGGTTGCCCCGGTGCTGGGCCCACTGAAACTTCAGGTCCCACTGCAGAGCCCGCATCCGCCACCGTGCGTGATGCACCAGAAGGATGCAGGAGGCCATCAACCCCAGAAGCCGCAGCGTCAACCTGACCGAAACTCGGGATAACGGCCCGAAGATCGGAATCAGAGCCTGAATATCCCGAACCCGCTGTTCGGGTGGGTAAACCCGAAACTGCGCCGAGTCGAGAACCGCTCCGATGAAAAGGAGCTTCTGAGAGGGGCACAGGTGTGACTTCGGCACATTGATGGAAAATCCAAGCTGGTGCAGGAGATCCGCCGTAGTCTGGAGGTGGCTGACGACTGTCTGGGGCGAGCCCGCCTTCAACAACCAGTCGTCTAGGTAGGGGAAGACTGAGACCCCTAACCTGCGCAGATGAGCTGTGACCACCGCCATCACCTTCGTGAACACCCGTGGGGCGCTGGTAAGGCCGAAGGGGAGCACGGTAAACTGAAAGTGCTCGAGGCCTACCGTGAACCGCAGGTAACGCAGGTGGGCCGGCAGGACGGGGATGTGGAAATATGCGTCCTGCAAGTCCAACGCTACCATCCAGTCTCCTGGGTCTAGGGCAGCCAAGACCTGAGCCAGTGTCAGCATTTTGAACTTCTCCTTCCGGAGGAAGCCGTTGACGTTCCTCAGATCCAAGATAGGGCGTAGGCCCCCTTTGCCCTTCTTGGGTACCAGGAAGTAGTGGGAGTAGCAACCACGTCCTACTTCTGGCCCAGGAACGCGCTCGATGGCCCCCTTGGCCAAGAGGGCCGAAACTTCCTCCTGCAGGAGCCGCAAATGATCCACCGATACGTGGTGGTGTTGCGGTGGCATGGCTTGAGGGGTCGTCTCGAAGGGGAGGGAGTAGCCCCTTCGGACGATCTGCAGCACCCACCTGTCCGAAGTGACTGTGCGCCAGTGAGAGTGGTGATGGCGAACCCTGCCTCCCAGTGGCGTCACATGGGCCGAAAAGCACGGACTAGGAGGGTTTAGAGGTGGATGCCGCGGGGGCAGATGTGGACCGACTCCGCTTGTTCCCCCGACCGCCTCCATGGCGGTTCCCACGGCCGCCGCCGCGCTGGACGACAGTTTGCGGCGAGTGGCTGGCGGGACGTGTGGGGACGCCCCTTCCTTGGCCACAAAAGGAGCGAAAGGCACCCATTTGCTGGCGCGGGGCCGAGAGGCCCAAGGACTTGGCCGTAGCCCTGGAGTCCTTAAAGCGCTCAAGCGCGTGGTCTGCCTTGTCGCCAAAGAGGCGACGGCCATCAAACGGCATGTCCATGAGGGTGTTTTGGACGTCTGCCGAAAAATTGGCGGATCTCAGCCAGGCGTGGCGTCGTACCGCCACCGTCGTAGCCATCGCTCTGCCCAGCGAGTCAGTAGTATCCAGTCCACACCTGATTGAATACTTGGCTGCGTCCCGGCCCTCCACAAGGGCTTGGCCGAGTTTGGCCCGTACCTCCAACGGGCACTCTGGCAGCACTTCCGCCACCGTTTCCCACAGAGAGTGGGTGTAACGGCCCAAGAGGCATGCGGTGTTGGAAGACCGCAGTCCCAAGCTAAGGGACGAGAAGATCTTCTCACCATAGTTCTCGTACCTGGATGACCAGACTCTCGGGGTGGGGTGGGAGGACAGGAAACATGGGTCGCCCGGGCGGTGGCGTGTGGCCACGTTCCTATTTACAGGCGAACCTGTAGCGGGCCTGGACCAAGTGCCCAAAAGAACGTCCGTCAAGGCCTCATTAAACGGCAGCAGAGGCTCCATGGAGCATGACTGCGGCTTAAGGACCTCAGTGAGGAGGTTAGTCCTCACGGCCGCGACGGGGAGCTCAAGGCCCAAGGCCTTGGCAGCCCTCATCAACACCACACCATAGGTAGCTCCCTCCTCCAAAGCCACGGTAGGAGGAGAGACAAATCCAATGTCTGGAGAGGTGTCCAGGCCACTGGCCTACCCAAGGTCTCCTGTCCAGTCCATGTTAGACTGGCACTCCCTGGCCAGAGGGTCCTCAGACCCCTCCCAATCCTCCTCATCCCTCATCTCCTGAGATTCAGGGTCGAAATTGAATGAGGTCGGTTCATAGAAACTAAAATCTCCAAACGGCGTCGAGATCGGCGCCGATAGGCGTCGTCCCGACGTCGGAACCGACTGAAGGAGGCATCGGGGACGGCGCCGCCCGAGGACGGCGCCGGAGGGGACACCACACGGACCGACGCCGGGGGGGGTCGTAAGGTCCACCAGTGACGATCCATCGCCCGATGAAGGTCCAGCGGCGTCCTGCGGCACCGGGCCCGAAGGCGCCGACGACGCCGGGGCCGCTGTACCCTGCGGCGCCGGGCCCGAGGGCACCAGCGGTGTCGGGATCGTGGGGCCCTGCGGCACCGGGCCCGAAGGCATCGGCGGCGTCGGGGCCGAAGCACCCGTCGGGGTCAAAGCCTCCGACCCACTAGGGCCCCCAGACGGGTTCGCTGGGCCCGAAGGCGCCGCAGAACCCGTCGGAGGAGAAAGGGACCTCACGGCCATGAGGAAACGCTCAATCTCCTCCGGCGTCGCGTTCAGCCCAGGGACCGGGGGGTATGGGGCCGAACGCGGCGCCCGCGACTCCCGAGGAGCCGCGTGGGCGGTGTCACCCGAACCCCCGGCCGCGTCGTGCGAGCGTCGGGGGGAGTCAGAAGAGCGATGATGTCTCTTCGACTTCTTATGCTTCTTACTTGACGACTTGGACCCGGAGGAGTGGTGCCGACTCCCGGAGCTGTGACGGCTCCGTCCCCGCGACCTGTCCCTCGACCTCCCGTGGGACCGGGACCGGGACCTCACACGGCGCGGGGCCGACTGCCGGAGTTCGAGTCGCCTGCGGGACGCTCCCGCCTGGCCTTCCTCGAAAGGGCCCGACAGTCGGGGCAGGCCTCGTCGTCATTGTCGACGCCCAAACACGTCAGGCACAGGCGGTGGGGATCCATGACCGACATGGTACGGTTGCACTCGTCGCAATGCTTGAATCCGGGCATCCCTACAGGCACCATCGGAGTCGTACAGACTTTGAATTGGATCAAAAGATCACCAAAAGTTAGTCAAAAAGGGACTAGGGAACTGCTCTTTCCAGATCTGCGCTGGCTGGCGCGGAAAAAAGAAGAACTGACGTCAGCACGCGGAGGCGGCGTCTAAGTACTCCGACGACGTCATCACGGCGCCCACGACGCCGACGACGGATGCGGAGCCGCAGACGACGCCTACCGACGCGCAAGGGTACTGCTACGCAAAACTTTCCGGATCCAGTCTGACGCCTGGGGATATTCTAAGGTAAGGAATCTATCACTAACGTGTCTCTTTCAGATCCAAGTTTTTGGTGGTTCCCTAGGCCCGAGGGCGAAGGTAGTACAGGAGCATTCTAGGGTTTCGGGGTTTGTTACTCACAGTTCATTGACCTGGAGTGATGTGAGAGTCTTCCTTCATGTCGGAGTCATCGACTTCAGACACAGAGATTAATTCCTCTTGATCGGCGCTGTGCTGATGAGTCATCTTTTCTCCAAAGATGTCTGGCACCGGACTAGTTCCGCGTCCCATCTCGTGACGTTGAGCCAGACAGTCGCAAATAGTTTTCTTCGATCAGAATGATTGACAGGCCTCGCAGCTGCTTTCTTCGTGCTCCGGGGATAGACAAAGATTGTGTGTGGAAATTTAGCACCACACCCGGGGCATTTTTTAAATGGAGTCCGTTCCATCGACTGCTGGCGTGATCGGCGCGGGTAGGCCTTACGACCCGCGTCAAAGCTCTCAATCGAAGTGGGTGGATTTCAATGAGTAACCGTGATGGAAACAATACAGTCGAGGGGAATGGTTGCACGTCGAAAGGTTCGAAGACGATCTCGAACCGGAGCGCAGTAATACACATCCGAACCCGATGGCGGAAAAAAACAATCTGAAGATGAAGTTGATGCCCATGAGCACTATTATCCTAAGGAGGAGTCACCTACCTCGTGACTACAAAGTCTTCTTCCAGGACAAAAACAAAGTGCAAACATCTGAGCCCAACACCAGATGGCGATCTATGCACAAGTATACAATCTACAGCTCATATGACTCGAACCTAAGTTTTCCATAAAGTTTTGTCTCTGAATGCTTTTTTGTCTTACAGAAGATTTATATAGACCAACATATTACAGAAGAAATTAAATGACTGGCCCAGAATGTCAGGATGCTGCACTGTTGAGACGCGAACAGGGACCCACAGCTCTCAAGTTAGCAGCTCAGGCCGCTGCGCCACATCCTCTCAACTCCCTTGCTACTTGTAAGGGTGCTCTTTCATTAGTCCCGGATGGCGATTGATTTATTATCTATCACATAGGCGAAACCAATGCATTACCAATGCTTGCTCACTAAGGGATTCTTCAAGTATTATATAGACGTTGACTGCATGTGATTCATGTATCTTTCCGTGTCCAAACTATCCACCCAGAATAATAAATCCTTATCAGTCAATTGTGCTGCCCTTGAAGGGTGAAGAGCGCAAAGGAAGACTCGGCGAACCCATTCACAGCCCCAGTCCCCAAAGCCCTGGGTGGCCAGCGGTAAACTGAAGCATCAGCCACTGATAGAGCCCACAAGCACATTACCTGGAGCAAGTCTTGACAGCCACAGTCTTTCAATGCTGGGCGCGACCACTCAGGGCGCAGACGAAGGAGGTGACTTGGTTACAGAATCATTAATGCTGCAGGGAACCAGAAGACGTTATTCCACCCCTAAATTGAAGTGCTCAGCGGACTCACAAAAAAGTAAGTAAGATTGTTTTCACTGCTGGATTGGGCGCCCCCAGGTATTATTCTGTCTAATTCACACACTCTGACCTGTTACCCTCCCACACAGGTGGAGTGGACTGACCATTTCTTGATAAACTTCTCCCTCCCTACCCTTACAGAGGAACGTCCCCAACCTGCTTTCCTCCCTTTATGGCGTAGGCAGTGGCACAAGGTGTCCACAGAAACGTTAAAAGAAGTTTTCATCCCCCCGGACTTCTCCCCCTTGGATACTCCCGACACGGCCCTCTCCAAATACAATGTGGCCTTGAATACTGCAGTCAATCTTATTGCCCCTCTTAGACTCTGTAATCAGCGGTGTAATCGCAGGCAGGAACCATGGTACTCCGACTCACTGCGTGCAGAAAAGAAAGCATGTAGGAAGTTGGAGAAGGCCTGGAGGATCTCCCACAGTGTAATAGATAAATCCCGCTATCACTCTGCTTTGAGATCCTACCATAGAAATATCAGAGCTGCCCGCAAAACCCATATTGTTTTCCAACTATCTGAGGCTGGTAATGACCCTAAAATATTGTATCAGGTTCTTCGAACCTTTACCAACCCCATCGCGTGCGACAGCCCAGAGACGGTGTCCCAACAATTGTGCGATGATACGGCTGGGTTTTTTGCAAATAAAATCGACACTATCTACCAAAATATTGCTTAAGCCACCATCTTGGTTGATATTGAGCATTCCTCGCCTAGCCCTAAACTCGGAACAGCTGGCCTTGGCCCTCCGGCACTGTCCGCTATCCCCGAGATCAGTTTGGAAGATGTCAACTCACTGATTGGGACGATTAAATCGGGCAGCCCGGCGGACCTTGTTCCCGCCCGAGTGATGCATCTTATAGGGAATGCTCTGAGTCCTACCATTCAGATGGTGATTAATCGTTCCCTCTCTGAAGGATTGGTCCCTCTGGAGTGGAAAAAGGCCCTGGTTAAGCCCATAAGGAAAAACACCTCTATTCCCTGGTCGGATATGACCAACCTGAGGCCTATCTCCCTTTTGCCGTTTGTCGGCAAAATAATGGAGAAACATGTTAATCTCAACCTCTCCAGTTATATAGAGCAGATCGGCTGTCTGGACCACTCTCAGTCAGGGTTCAGACCTAGGTATAGTACCGAGACGGCTCTGCTTTCCGTCACGGATACCATACGTATGTCTCTGGACAAGGGTCTTTCTGTGGTGTTGGTGCTGTTGGACTTGTCCGCAGCATTCGACACCATATCCCACTAACCACTAACCAGTGAAGTAGTGTGGCTCACTGGTTAGAGGCGGCAGACCCGAGAGCAGAGGACGGCCCGGGACCAGGGTTCAATTCCCGGCGCGGCAGGTTTCTGGACCAGGGTCAGCGGACTCGATAATTCTCTCGCCTCGGTGCCCACTCTGATCAGTGATCACACTCGGCAACTCTGGGCATTAGCTTGCCTCATCTTCACTAACGGCCCCACCAGACCGCCGGGGATGCCTGGTCTCACCCTGGAGATACCCATTAAGGGACCATCTCTCAGGGAAGCCAGGAAGGGTTTCGCAGCGGTCGAAGCGCCTTGGGACCCTACGGGTAAGTAGTGCGCTATATAAATGCCAATACATTTACATTTACATACCATTCTCCTAACAAGATTAAAGGAGATCGGCATAAAGAAATCTGCCCTGGCGTGGTTCACCAGCTTCCTTGCAGATCGCACCCAGCAGGTCAGCATGGGATCCTTCAGTTCCATCTCCACCAAAATCACCAGAGGAGTCCCGCAGGGCTCCTGTCTCAGCCCCACGTTATTTAACGTTTATGTCTCCTCCTTAGCAGATACTATGAGGTCTTTTGGGTTTTCACCCATTTCATACGCTGATGATACTCAGCTGTTGTTTACCTTTAAGACCTTTACCCCGGAGATAAGGCAAGCTTTCTCGAATGGCATGACTGCGGTCGCCGGTTGGATGGCCAGGAACTTTCTCCAGTGCAACGTGGGGAAGTCGGAAGTCATGCTGTTCGGGGAAGCAAAAATTCTGTGGACCCCTGACTGGTGGCCTACGAGTTTGGGAGTGGCACCTTCCCCCAAACAGGTGGTGAAAAATCTGGGGGTCCGTCTGGACCATGACCTCAATCTTGTACATCACGCCAACACCACGGTGGGGTCTTGTTTTCATATCATCAGCCTCCTCCGGAAAGTGTTTCCTCTTCTCCCTGACAACACAAGGAAGACCTTGGTCCAGGCCCTCGTATTGAGTCACCTCGACTATTGCAATGGTCTTCTTTTAGCGGCCAACGAAGGAGTGCTCAACAAACTTCAAGTGGTGCAGAACACCGCGGCACGCCTGGTGACAAATGCCCCCCCCAGAACACCATCTCTGCCCCTTCTCAAAAAGCTCCACTGGCTTCCTATCCGGAGACGGGTGGAATTTAAGACCTGCTGTGTGGTTCACAAAAGTCTTCATAACCTAGGGCCGCTCTATCTGGCCGAAAAATTTGTTCATCATCACCCCCCTCGTAATTTACGGTCCAGTAACCAGCTGTTACTACAGATTCCACGACATAATAAGACCAGACAGGGATGACGGGCTCTTTCTGTTATGGGTCCGCGCCTGTGGAACAACCTCCCCCTCTCCCTTAGACAGTGCTCTAGTCATCTAGCCTTCAGGAAAAGTCTTAAGACAACCCTATTTCAGTTTTAGTGCCTGCTAGACCTGTTTCATCTCAGCACTGCGCGGAGATACACCTTCGGGTGTGATTCTGGCGCGTTATAAACCTACAAATAAAATAAATAAATATTAGCTTATACATGATTCAAGCCACTGAAACAGGGAGCAGAGGAACTTAACTTGCATGGGATCCCCGCCTGTGTACTCCCCCCCAGTAAAGCGTCTGTGATATTCTTGGCACTGTCCACTTTCTAATACAAGGCACATGTTGGGTCGGTTCCAGCAGTCTTACTTCTACGCCACAAATCCCCCTTGGTCGGACAGTCTCGCACAGAAAAAGCTGAAGATCAGCTCTGATTGATTCTGAATCCTCCTGAAAGGCTTCTTGGCACTGAAGGCGAGACTGGCCGCAGCCTTCATCCTGGGCCTGCATTATGAGCTGGTTATTATTCATTATTTGCGCAATGTGCACCCTCCCAGAAGCCCCAGAGAGCACGCTCCCTTCTCCAATCAATCCTTAGAGGCAGCCCCTTGAGGCTTGTTTTTTCCCATCAAGGCGCTTGCACTACCGAAGAATTACTACCTTTCGAACACCAAGTTTAAAACTCTATCCCTTAAACCAAGAGCAACCATCATTCTAGGCTTCAGCCGGACTGTAGATGGGTGGCTGTTACATCCCTACCAGGATTTTAGATATATGGTCAATTTGATGATATCAGAAAAACAAACACAGGCGTGCTAATCTTTCCTTCTCCAGTTTTCAACGTTGTGTAATCTAGGGAAAAATCTCCCTCGGCTTCTGGCCTTCCATCTCTAAAGGGCGAGCTGCATAGAAACAGGCAAGTTCTAGTATTGACCACTATGCAAGAGCTGCAGATAACGTGTAGGAGGGAAGCGAAAGAACTAGACAGATACGAGTGTCGCTACAAGGCCATTGTTGTATTGACTCGCCACTGAGTTTATTAAATGCCTCTTCAACTTCACGCTTAAATGTCTCGTCATCAACCATGAACATGTATACTGAAAAAACATTTCAGACTAGAGCTGCTAGTTTAGTAGTAAAATGCATTTGCCCCAGTTTCATTAAAAGTAGGAATGTCAGCAGCGAAAATTCACTTCTTTATAAACGTTCCTTTAAATGGAATGTGACAGGCACTACTATTAACCTGAAGCAGTGCTCTTTCACTCATAAGATCACAACACCTATGTCACCCGACTTACCTTAATCGGCACCGCCTTATGGGATCACTGTCCCAGGAAACCCCTGTAGCAGTAGTGTCACACTTCCAACTGTACCAAGCCCCATGCCAGCGGAACATTGTCCCAGTGGAGCACCATACATGTGGTGTCACCTCATTCAATGCAACAGTTACTAATGTATCGCATCGCTATCTCATTAGATCTCAATGTCTGTAGAGCATCTAACTCCCTATGACAGGCACCATCATCCCACGAGAGCACTGTCCCATCAGATCACCACACATGAAGTGTCACACCCCTCACTGTAACAAGCACCATCATCCCATGAGAACACTATCTCATCAGATCACCATAAGTGTAGTATCCCACCACTCACTGTAACAGGCACCATCCAGTGTGATCTCTGTCCCATCAGATCACTACAAATGTAGTGTCACACCCCTCACAGTAACATGCACCATCCTGGGTGATCGTTGCCCCATCAGATCACCATACATGTAGCGTCACACCCCTCACTGTAACAGGCACCATCATCCCATGAGAACACTATCTCATCAGATCACCACGCATGTAGTGTCACACCCCTCACTGTAACAAGCACCATCATCCCATGAGAACACTATCTCATCAAATCACCATAAGTGTAGTATGCCACCACTCACTGTAACAGGCACCACCCAGTGTGATCTCTGTCCCATCAGATCACTACATGTGTAGTGTCACACCACTCACTGTAAAAGGCACCATACCGTATGATCGCTGTCCCATCAGATCACCATACATGTAGTGTCACACCCTCGCTGTCACAGGCACCATCCCATGAGAGCATTGTCCCATCAGGACACCACACTTGTAATGTGACACCAATCACTGTAACATTCACCATCATCCCATGAGAATATTGTCCCATCAGATCACCATACATAGTGTCACACTACTCACTGTAACAGGCACCATCCTGTGTGATCGCTGTCCCATCAGATGACCACACGTGTAGTGTCACATCACTCACTGTAACAGGTGTGATCGCTGTTCCATCAGATGCAACACGTATATTGTCACACCCCTCGCTTAGAGGGACTGCGCAATAAGTGGGAGGCGGATCTGGGGACGCCCATAGAGGGAATCAGATCACCATACATGTAGTGTCACACCCCTCGCTGTCACAGGCACCATCCCATGAGAACATTGTCCCATCAGCGCACCACACGTGTAGTGTGACAACAGTCACTCTAACAGGCACCATCATCCCATGAGAATATTGTCCCATCAGATCACCATACATGTAGTGTCACACCACTCACTGTAACAGGCACCATCCTATGTGATCGCTGTCCCTTGACATGACCACATGTGTAGTGTCACACCACTCACTGTAAAAGGCACCATCCAGTGTGATCTGTCCCATTAAATCACCCCACGTGTATTGTCACACCAATCACTGGAAAAGGCACAATCCAGTGTGATCTTTGTCCCACCAGATCACCACACATGTAGTGTCAGACCACTCACTGTAAAAGGCACCATCCAGTGTTGTATCTGTCCAATCAGATCACCACACGTGTAGTGTCACACCACTCACTGTAACAAGCACCATCCCGTATAATCGCTGTCGCATCAGATCACTACACGTGTAGTGTCACACAACTCACTGTAACAGGCACCATACAGTGTACTCTCTGTTCCATCAGATCACCACACTTGTAGTGTGACACTACTCATGGTAACAAGCACCATCCCCTATGATCACTGTCCCATCAGGTCACCACACATGTAGTGTCACACCACTCACTGTAACAGGCACCATCCAGTGTGATCTCTGTCCCATCAGATCACCACACGTGCAGTGTCACACCACTCACTCGAACAAGAACCATCCTGTATGATCTATGTCCCATCAGATCACCACACATGTAGTGACACACCCCTCACTGTAACAAGCACCATCATCCCATGAGAACACTATCTCATCAGATCACCATAAGTGTAGTATCCCACCACTCACTGTAACAGGCACCATCCAGTGTGATCTCTGTCCCATCAGATCACCACACATGTAGTGTCACACCCCTCAATGTAACAGGCACCATCATCCCATGAGAGAACTGTCCCATCAGATCACCACACATGTAGTGTCACACCCTCACTGTAACAAGCACCATCATCCCATGAGAACACTATCTCATCAGATCACCATAAGTGTAGTATCCCACCACTCACTGTAACAGGCACCATCAAGTGTGATCTCTGTCCCATCAGATCACTACATGTGTAGTGTCACACCACTCACTGTAAAAGGCACCATACCGTATGATCGCGGTCCAATCAGATCACCATACATGTAGTGTCACACCCTCGCTGTCACAGGCACCATCCCATGAGAGCATTGTCCCATCAGAGCACCACACGTGTAATGTGACACCAGTCACTGTAACAGGCACCATCATCCCATGAGAATATTGTCACATCAGTTCGCCATACATAGTGTCACACTACTCACTGTAACAGGCACCATCCTGTGTGATCGCTGTCCCATCAGATGCAACACGTATATTGTCACACCCCTCACTTAGAGGGACTGCGCAATGATTGGGAGGCGGATCTGGGGACGCCCATAGAGGGAATCAGATCACCATACATGTAGTGTCACACCCCTCGCTGTCACAGGCACCATCTGAGGTTCCGTGACAATTGTAAGTGGTGTTTTCGACTCGCACGAATATGGTCGAGTCTGGTATCTATGAACCGCAAATGACGAGTTTAGTGGGTGTGCGCAGTTTCGCTGTGCTAACCTAAACCGTTCGTTTGTTTCGTGGGTTTCTTCATCCGAGCCCACGGGTTCCATCTTAGATACGGCATCCATTTTGTCTCTTGCCCTCAAGTAGCCAGCGAACGGACGCTGTCCGCTTCGCGACCCTGGGATTCCCAAGCTCTTGCGGAAGACACGTTTCCTTTGAAAGTGTCTTTATGATGAGGGGGATGATACTGTAAGGCAGATGGCCTCGCTCGAGGCTCATCTTGCCGTACCGGTCTATTGTCTTAGCCGTGCATCTCATTAGGCACGTCCCTTTGATGCCTGTAGCTCGTGTTTCCCGATGCCACCCCTTTTACACCCTTTTCGATCTCCCCACTGTCCTGTCTTCCTCTGCACCTGTCCTTGTTCCTTCTTCGATCTGTTTACTGCTGATTGGAATGTACTAATGGTGTGAAGATGGGTTTTTACAGTTGGGAACCACCAAATGTTTCCGTACTTATGTTCCGGACCCTGAATACATCAAAGCGACCCCTCTCGGGGATAATGATGGGAACCAAGTTGTAAACCTTTTTGTACCATGCTAACCTATGAGAGAAATGTGTATAAAAGGAGCGACCCACAGTAGCAATTCGAATCAGATCCCGCGAACCTACATGCTGTGTACTTCACGTGACTTCTGTGTTCCCTGCAGTAAATAAACCTCGAATCTTTGACGCCGAAGGAAGTGTCCCGTGTCTCTGTCATTTGTACGCCGGAACAGGTTACCCACGAAGGTTTCAGGTGTTGTCCCCTGGTGAAGAATTGCATGATATGTATGATGTACAATCCTGGTAAGGGAACCCCTACACCTGCTGGTCATTTTGCACCCCCTTCATGTCCCTTTGAAGTTGTGGTTTGTGCGTTCTCCCGATGGATTGAAGCCTACCCTCTTAAAGACAACACTGCTATGTCCACTGCGAAAATCCTACTGAAGGAATACTTTCCTCGGTATGGAATGCCGCGAATCGTATGGTCAGATAATGGAAGTGAGTTTGTAGGGAGTGTAATGAAGAGTGTGTGTAAGGGCCTTGGAATTACTCAAAAGTTCCATAGCGCCAATCATCCCCAGTCAGCAGGTTTGGTTGAAGGGTATAATGGCACCCTTAAACTCAAACTAGCGAAGATTCAGGCTACGACTGGTCTTTCGTGGCCTGACGCTTTGCCTCTAGCTTTGTTGTCAACAAGGGCGACTGTACACTCCCGAGTAGGGCTTAGTCCCTATGAAATAGTGTTCGGTCGTCCTGCGAATGTTTGGGGGGTCCCTAGACCAAATGTGTTTTCCAATCTTGAGTACCCAATGTTGATTGACTATCTACATGATCTGACTGCTAAACTGAGGTTAATTCATCAACAGGTTTACGAAGCACTGCCGACGCAGACGGAGGGTCCAGGCCACCAGCTCCAACCGGGAGACTGGGTGGTTACACGAAACTTCGCTCGCAAAAATAATCTTGAGCCCCGTTTCACTGGACCTTTTCAAGTCCTCCTTGCCACGAGAACTGCTGTCCGTTTGGAAGGTCGCAAGAACTGGGTGCACGCCACCCACACCAAAAAGGTTCCTATACCTTTGCCGGCGGACTCGTGGGTGAGGAAAGGCATTGCTTCATCCGAAACTGAAAAATTGCAGACCTTTGTACCTTTTAGTGACGCCGAACCTGTTGGAGAATCCTCAGTGCAGGAGAAAGACATTGTTGAACATCTGTCATCGCAAAACTCAAGATCTGAACATTTGACTGATCAACAGAACTCTGTCCCCTCATCGGATCCTTTGTTCGACGAACAGACACGTCCTGGAAAGAAACGATACTTTTTGCGATCCAGCACCAAAGACTAATAAAATTTCGTTTCCATCCTTTTGACATCTACGTTACCCCTTTTGCCACGATCAGTCTAAACACACATGTAATTGTGATTTTTGTAAATATTGAGTTTTTCCACATGTGTTTTTGCTTCCATAGCTGAGAGACTTTTGCACATGCTTGTATATAAAATACCTTACATCCAGGTGTACCGTAGGGCCGCGCGTGTACTTCCTTCTGGTTAGTAGGTCTTGACGCTAGGTCAAAGACCGTCGGTTCCTAGGAACTCCTAGGGATTGACTACTGCTACACAGAACGAAGTGCGTCAAGAAACGTTGCGGACGGTTTTAGGGGATGGCGTTCTCAAAGCTGATGGACTTGGAAGAAGCTCAGGCGCAAAGATTCAAACTGCAACAAATTACCCGTACCAAATGCTTTATGTTTCAGGTGTTCCTTCTGTTTTTAATTGTTTCCTTATTATTGGCGGGTGGGGTGTATTACATGATACCGTACTTCTTACCTTCTCCCATACCTACTCCTACTTCTGTTCCTAAACCTACCTCTACCGTATCCCCTCATTCCTTCCATATCTTACCCGAACACGAACAGGCTAGACGTGCGGAATTCAGAAACAATTCCTTTATTCAGCTCCTTCATCAGCACCAGCTAGTGGTTAACACTACTAATTGTTGGGTGTGTGGCTTAATGCCACATACCACGGATAAGGGAATTCCATATCTGGTCCTTCCTTATAGTTCCCAGGGTTCAGCTCGAGCATTCCAAGCAATGTTTCGAAGTGCACTAGATTCCTACCCCAATCGAGAGCCACATCCTTCCCACTTTGGCCCTGGTTCGCACCACAAGCCTTTGACTGTAGCGATCGATGATTTAGATAGAGATATCTATGAGCCGTCGCTCATCCCAGAGGAGGAGGTGCGAGCCTATAGGGTCCTGAGTAAGGTGGAGTATAGTGCGCTCGTGAATGAAAGACAGCGTAGAAGCTCATCTCCAATATGGATCGTACCCCACCTTGGTAACTTCTGTCTACTGGGTCGTGGCCGAAGATCGAGAGCTAGTCTTGGAGAGAGTGCTTGCTCCGAGACTTACATCTTACTGATGCTCTCCTCCCCTGTGTTTCTGGCTGCCGAGGGTACATACTTCATCTGCCATGATCGTGCGTATACATGGTTGCCCTCTGACTTTGTGGGCTCATGTTATATCGCAAATCTGTTGCCTCCGACGTTCACTGTTGATGCAGATTATCACAAGACTAGAGTTGTGAGAGGCGTGATTAGCAAAGAGACACTGCCGGTCAAGAGGCAGGAGACTTTTTCAAGGGTTTCCTTCCGTTTTGGGGACCTATGGTTAATAGTAGGAACCTGAGACAACTGACTCGAGTGGTGGAATCGACAGCTAATATTACTGCCAGTGCCCTTGGTAATATCACCACAGAACTTCAGGCGGATAGGCTCATGACGTTACAAAACCGTATGGTTTTAGACGTTGTTCTAGCAGATCGAGGTGGAGTAAGGTGATCCATTCGAGCTGCTGTATTTTCATTCCAGATAACGCTCCGACTGTCTATCAAGCCATCTCAAAGTTGCATAAGATCTCTGAGTCCATACACGTGGACGTAGGGGATTGGACGCTACTTGGGTGGTTTTGGGGCCTGATGTCGACTTGGGGTTGGAAAATTCTGATGATCATCGGAGTTGTTGCGGCGTTTCTGTTCACGTGTGCCTTTGTGTGCAGTGTGGTCCTGCCTTATGTGGCCTCTGTGCTACGACGTGTATAAGACAGCCGCCTGTTACCAAAGCAGCTCAGTTGGATAGAGTTATGCTGCAGCAACATCTAGACGGTCTGATGAATATCGAATATGATTTCGACTAGTGCTTGCCTACATGAGGGCAAAAGGAGCGTCTGAGGTTCCGTGACAATTGTAAGTGGTGTTTTCGACTCGCACGAATATGGTCGAGTCTGGTATCTATGAACCGCAAATGACGAGTTTAGTGGGTGTGCGCAGTTTCGCTGTGCTAACCTAAACCGTTCGTTTGTTTCGTGGGTTTCTTCATCCGAGCCCACGGGTTCCATCTTAGATACGGCATCCATTTTGTCTCTTGCCCTCAAGTAGCCAGCGAACGGACGCTGTCCGCTTTGCGACCCTGGGATTCCCAAGCTCTTGCGGAAGACACGTTTCCTTTGAAAGTGTCTTTATGATGAGGGGGATGATACTGTAAGGCAGATGGCCTCGCTCGAGGCTCATCTTGCCGTACCGGTCTATTGTCTTAGCCGTGCATCTCATTAGGCACGTCCCTTTGATGCCTGTAGCTCGTGTTTCCCGATGCCACCCCTTTTACACCCTTTTCGATCTCCCCACTGTCCTGTCTTCCTCTGCACCTGTCCTTGTTCCTTCTTCGATCTGTTTCCTGCTGATTGGAATGTACCAATGGTGTGAAGATGGGTTTTTACAGTTGGGAACCACCAAATGTTTCCGTACTTATGTTCCGGACCCTGAATACATCAAAGCGACCCCTCTCGGGGATAATGATGGGAACCAAGTTGTAAACCTTTTTGTACCATGCTAACCTATGAGAGAAATGTGTATAAAAGGAGCGACCCACAGTAGCAATTCGAATCAGATCCGGAGGGAAAGGGGAAATAACGAAACCAATACCTTCTACTGAAGGAGTGCGTCAAGGATGCATCTTGGCGCCTTTCCTCTTCTTGGTTTATACAAATGGATTAGAACAGTACCTATTAAATCAAGGCTGTGATTTCCCAAAAATTAATGGTAAAAGCATTCCTATGCTTTCGTATGCGGACAATACTGTCCTAATGACATTGACAGGAAACAGCATGCAAATGTGTTTAGATGCATTCAACAAATTCATGCTTGATTTAGATCTAAAGGTACATTTTGAAAAATCCTTTGTAATGTCTTGTGGCCCAAAGGGGTCGTCTATTAGGAAGTTCGTGGTAAACAACCGCACAATTGGGAAAGTGGATAATTTCAACTACCTTGGTAATCTGTTTGATAGTAAATTAAGTTGGGCACCGGTAATGAAGGTCCGAGCCCAGAACATGACAAGGGCGATAGAGGGTGTTTTCCGCTTCTGTAGTAAATTGGGGCAAAAGCACATCATGCATCTCAGAACCCTTTATACCTCAAAATGCTTATCTGTAGCTACCTACGGGGCAGGGGTGTGGGGGACTGAATCGCCTGCCGCAATACAGGTGGTGGAAAACAACTTTATAAAAAGGGTCTTGTCAGTCCCAAAAAGTACCTCAAACACTTTCTGCCATAATGAAATTGGTATGGTCAGCGTTTCTGACACAATCCGCTTGTCCCCTCTGCTGTTATGGGGTAAAATTTGGCAATCTGAAGACCTGCAACTAACTAAAGAAATCATTATTGATTGCATGGCTTTAGAAAACTCAAAACAGATCCCCTGGTTGTCCTATGTCTGCAATATGCTGAACAAAATTGAACTTGGTTCTTATTTTTATAACCCTGAAAAAATCGAGGGGAATTATAAGGTGGACATAAAGGCAAAGTATCTGAAGACAGCGAATCAGCCTTCTAGGGATAATATAACTGATATTTGCATTACTCATGCTTGTAAACCCCAACCTCAGTTTTACTTAACATTTACCCTTAATGTGCAATGGCGATTCCTTTTAACAAGGTTCAGACTGGAGATTCTTCATTTTTTACTTGCCTTTCCTAAACAAGGGGGTTGGGGTGAGAGACTGCCCCCTTGTCCTTGTAACAACAGGGATAGGCAAAATACCTTACATCTGGTCCTTTTTCGCTCCTTGTATAAAGAGCCAAGACTCCGGTTTATCAAACCAATCCTGAAGGGTAGACAGCCTTGCAGTTATAAGGAAGGTTATGAATATTTGTCATCACTATCTTCTGTGGAAATCTGTTGTGCAATGTTAAATTTCATCAGAATCTCGCTAAGGATTAGGAAGAATTATGGGTAGCACCACATGTATAGGAATTTTACAAAATTTTATAATGCAAATCCTTCTTGTATTCTTTTTATTATTGTCATTATCATGTCTTTTTAAATTAATTGGTATAATTGTGTTTTCAATTAGCTTTTCTAATGGCAAGATGAATTGTATGTTCAATACTTTTATGATTCATTTTATGTATCGAATAAAGTTTTTGAATACGAATACGAGAGAAATGTGTATAAAAGGAGCGACCCACAGTAGCAATTCGAATCAGATCCCGCAAACCTACATGCTGTGGACTTCACGTGACTTCTGTGTTCCCTGCAGTAAATAAACCTCAAATCTTTGACGCCGAAGGAAGTGTCCCGTGTCTCTGTCATTTGTACGCCGGAACAGGTTACCCACGAAGGTTTCAGGTGTTGTCCCCTGGCACCGCTGGGTCTTAGAAAACCCAGTCCTTCACATCCCATGAGAACATTGTCCAGTCAGCGCACCACACGTGTAGTGTGACAACAGTCACTGTAGCAGGCACCATCATCCCATGAGAATATTGTCCCATCAGATCACCATACATGTAGTGTCACACCACTCACTGTAACAGGCACCATCCTATGTGATCGCTGTACCTTCACATGACCACATGTGTAGTGTCACACCACTCACTGTAAAAGGCACCATCCAGTGTGATCTCTGTCCCATTAAATCACCACACGTGTAGTGTCACACCACTCACTGTAACAGGCACCATTCTGTGTGATTGCTGTCCCATCAGATGACCACACGTGTATTGTCACACCAATCACTGTAAAAGGCACAATCCAGTGTGATCTTTGTCCCATCAGATCACCACACATGTAGTGTCAGACCACTCACTGTAAAAGGCACCATCCAGTGTTGTATCTGTCCAATCAGATCACCACACGTGTAGTGTCACACCACTCACTGTAACAAGCACCATCCAGTGCACTCTCTGTTGCATCAGATCACCACACTTGTAGTGTCACACTACTCATGGTAACAAGCACCAACCCGTATGATCACTGTCCCATCAGATCACCCCACATGTAGTGTCACACCACTCACTGTAACAGGCACCATCCAGTGTGATCTCTGTCCCATCAGATCACCACACGTGCAGTGTCACACCACTCACTCTAACAAGAACCATCCTGTATGATCGCTGTCCCATCAGATCTCCACACGTGTAGTGTCACACCACTCACTGTAACAGGCATCATCCAGTGTGATCTCTGTCCCATCAAATTACCACACGTGTTATATCAGACCACTCACGGTAACAAGCACCATCCTGTATGATCGCTGTCCCATCAGATCACCACATGTGTAGTGTCACACCACTCACTGTAACAGGCACCATCCAGTGTGATCTCTGTCCCATCAGATCACAACACGTGTAGTGTCAGACCACTCACCGTAACAAGCACCATCCTGTATGACCGCTGTCCCATCAGATCACCACACGTGTAGTGTCAGACCACTTACTGTAACAAGCACCATCCTGTATGACCGCTGTTTCATCAGATCACCACATGTGTAGTGTCACACCACTCACTGTAACAGGCACCATCCAGTATGATCTCTGTCCCATCAGATAACCACAAGTTTAGTGTCACACGCCTCTCACTGTAAAAAGCACGACCCTGTATGATCGCTGTCCCATCAGATCACTACACGTGTAGTGTCACACCACTCACTGTAACAGGCATCAACCAGTGTGATCTCTTTCCCATCAGATCACCATACCTGCAGATTAACTATATCAGAGACCCCATTTTACCAATGTATTGTCACATACATCCTTATGGGCTACCATTATCTAACATGGGCTTGGTGCAGCATAAGAGGTCATCAGGACTCACTCTGCTGGGCTCCATCATCAATTCAAGGTTTGCACACTCGGCGTTTTGCAACACCACAGAGTCTGAACAAGTGCCCAGCCAGGGCCTTCATCAGGGCACATTGATGAGGAGTACAGCACAGCAAACTGCTTTTAGGAAACACTTCAAAACGACTGTTGAGACACGCCCCTGACAACCAGTGAACATTAACTGATTCAGTCTCTGTGAGACACTCGTCACAGGGATCCAACGCCACCAGATCCCAAACAAACTGATACCTGGCCCCTATAGGCAAGTACTGGTGAACCGACCCATCTGAAATCATGTTGACATACAGTTAATAAAAGCATGGGACAAAGCATACCTCGGAGGGGGGCTGTGGAGTGCTGATGTAGAAGATCAGGAACAGCCTCATCTTGTCTTCGGGGGTCCCAGCTGTGAGACAGAGAAAAGGAGGCACCACATTATATGTTGTCCCAGAATTATGCTAAAATGATGACCAGTTCAAGTTGTAATAGGGAGAACACTCTGACCCCCTGAGGAAGGCGAGAGCTATGCTCTCTCACACTGACACCTGATGGACGGAAAGGGAAGTACAGCTAACACTGTCCATACACAAGAGGAAAACAATTTTAGAGACATCTGCTAGCGATGAACACAGCTCCTGCACAGGGTGGAAACATAGTGTAAAAGTGCCTTTCACAAAACAAACTCCAACCTACAATAAAATCTTGTTACAAAAAAGTCAACCTGAAACTAGTCCTGCTGAAAGAATTATTCCCTACATGTTCTAGAGCTGGAGTTTGAATAGAAAGTTAACCCAGTTCTAAAACATGTGGCATGAGAGTTTGTAAGATGTAGGCATTATATGCAGTTATGCAAAGTAAATCTATATTTTGGAGTATAGGTTTTTACCGGAGAGGCTCCTGCAGTCTATGTTTTAACCAGAAACCATGCAAAGGACAAATTATGTCCCATCATCACAGTGACACCTGACGGTCCGGACTAGGAATGCTACAAGAGCAACAATCCCCAAGGCAGGTAGGGAGAGTACTATTTACATAGCGACACCCATTGGTCCAGACTAGGGAGTGCAGCAGGATAAAGAGGTCCATAAGGACGGGAAGATAAGCACTGTTCTAAAAGCGACATCTGAGGACGGAGAGCTCCTATGAAGTGAAATGCAAGTGCCGTTCCACTAAACCTGCTCTCCGAACGGGCATATGTGCTGCTACAGTAAAGTCCCTGTGTGTCCTTCCAGAACCCCCTTAACGAACATGTGCACCTCATACAGTTCAGGTTAACATCGCCTGGGATTAACCTGTGTATCCTTCCAGGTCACATTACCTATGCTGGGTAAACATGAGCACCTTTCCAGGTGAGGGAGCCCAACATGTGTTGCCTTCTTGATCAGGGTGAACCTGTGCATCCTTCCAGGCCCTCCTCAATGAACAAGTGCACCTCTTATAGGTCACTTTGAAACCAGCTGTGTGTGAACATGTGAATACTTCCAGGTCGGGGTACCCTCAGGCGTGAACAAGTGAGTCCTCCCGTTCAGGGGACCCCTTACAGTGTGAACATGTAAGTCCTTCAAAGTTAGGGAACTCCCCTAGTGTGAACATGTGTGTCCTTCCAGGTCAGGGAAACCCCCCAGTGTGAATCATTTACAAACTAAAGTATACGAAAAAAGTGATGGATGGAATGCTTAAATTATTCTCAGGCACTGGTAATTACTCAAGTCGAATCATCGTTATTGTGTCCACCATGCCACCTCAGTTTCCACCCAGCCATATGGAAATCAGTGTTGCCCCTGCTCCAATGGGAACAGAAGCGTTTAAAGCTACCACCAGGACAGAGAGCTGGAACTCACGCACACAGAGCATCGGGGGCTTTTCCTAGCAATGTTTCTTAAACCCAATCAATTCTAAGTTGAACAATATACGCCCTCGATCATATCTCTTTCAATGTAATAGTTTAGATTTTGCCTTAGTTTCTCAGATTGATTTAATAAAATATGATGAAATAAATGCTTGAAGGTCCTGTAGCTGTACCGTTTACAAATGGTTAAGGACGCCAGAAATGAACCTCAGAGATCTAGTCTGATCCACTTCAGGATATCTACTTTCTCACTGGTACCAAGACTTCAAAACTGCACATTGTAAAACAAAGGAATAATTTCTTGTATGTCGAGAATCCTTTGAGGAGGTGGGAATGCTCGATCAGCAGTAGTGTCCAGTACCGCCCCTATGAACAGGTTGCGCTGAGAGGGCACCAGTTGAGGTTTGGGCACATTTATCGAGAAACCCAATTTGTACAACAGCTGGGTTGTCACCTGCAGATTATGGAGCACCTTCTCTGGCGACTCCGCTTTGAGCAGCCAGTCATCCAGAAACGGGAAAACTGGAATCCCCAATCTCCTAAGATGGGTTGCCACCACTGCCATCACCTTGGTGAAGACTCGAGGTGCAGTAGTAATTCCAAACGGGAGAACCGCAAACTGATAGTGTTGCGACACTAAACAGAGATACTTCCTGTGCGACTTCAGGATTGGAATATGAAAATACGCATCCTACAAGTTGATCGACACCATCCAGTCCTCCTGTTGCAGCGCTTGAAGTACCTGTGCCAGGGTGAGCATCTTGAACTTTTCGTGCTTCAGAAAAAGATTCAAAATCCTGAGATCCAGGATTGGACGTAACCTGCCATCCTTCTTGGAAATCAAGAAATACCGGGAGTAGCATCCCGGACCCCTTTCCCGCTCTAGAACCACCTCTATCGCACATTTCTTTAGTAATGTAAGAACTTCCTCCTGCAGGAGAAGAAGTTGTTCCTCTGAACATTCCCCTTGGCAAGGAGGGTAATTTGGAGGTAATTCCCAAAAGGGAAGAGCATACCCATTTTCCACATGATTTAGAACCCAACGGTACGCAGTGACCGATTCCCAATCTTGTAGAAAATGGGTAAGCCGACCCCTCACAGGACCCACATGATCCAGAATGGTGGATATAGGGCTGCTTTGCTGTGGTAAGAGGGGGGAGGTAGGGGAGGTAGAGGAGGAGGAGGAGGGCTGCCAAACTCGTGGACGTCCTCTGTTCTTGACTCTATATGATTTATACAGAGTATTTTGCTGCTGCTGCTACTGCTGAGGCTGCCTGTAGGTCCGAAAGGACGACCTTCCAAAACATCTGTATCTTCTGTAACTAGAACCTCTAGGCTGCACCTGCAGACCCAAGGACTTAGCGGTGGCTTTGCTGTCTTTGAACCTCTGCAAGGCTGAATCTGCCTTCTTGCCAAACAGCCTGGAGCCATCAAAAGGGAGGTCAAAAAGAGTCACCTGCACATCCCGAGATAACTCTGATGATCTGAGTCAAGCACTTCTCCTCGTGAAAACCGAAGAACCCATAATTCTAGCAACAGAGTCTGCAGTGTCCAGACCACTCTATATAACCTGGCGTGCAGTTGTCTGGGTGTCAGCCAACACATTGTTAAAATTCTGTCTGTCCTCCTCAGACAATTTAGGAGCAAGCTGTTTTGCAGAGTCCAAAAGAGCATGTATGTAACGGCCCAAAAGACAGGGAGCATTTGTAGACTTCAAGGCCATACTCGCTGATGAAAAGACCTTTTTAGCGGATTGTTCTAACCTCTTAGAGTCTCTGTCCCCAGGGACTTGAGGAAAAGCCCCAGATGATTTCTTAGAACAAGCTGCCTGCACCACAAGGTTCTCTGGAGAAGGATGAGATGTTAGGAAATCCGGATCTCCTGGAGCTGTCCTGTACCTTCTAGCAACAGACTTCGGTACCGCAGGAGCTGAAAAGGGCTTACGCCAGACTTCCAAAACTGGTTCAGTGATAGCATCATTAAAAGGCAATAATGGCTCTATCACAGTGGATGGAGAATGTAGAACCTCAGTTGAAATATTAGACTTAAACTCAGCTGTTGGAAGCTGTAGATCTAAAAGCTCTGCTGCTTTCTTAATAACTGTGTGGTAAGGAGCCACATCCTTAGAAAGACATCTGTAGAAGGAGAAAGTTCCCACTCCGGGGACGTATCTAGAACACTAGCCTCCTTCAACCCCTCAAGTAAGTCTTCCGACTCTTCAAGTTCACCTTCTTCCATTTCTTCCTCAGCTTGATAGCGTTGTTCCTCCAAAACTCTCTGAGCCTCTCGCCTCAACCTCATCCTCAGAACCAGCGTCGGCGGCGCCAGACACGACTCCAACGGCTCCTGAGCCGGCGTCGAACTTGGATCCAGAGGCACAGCCTGAGTCGAACGAGGTCAAGCTGACGCGCCGGAGATGAAGGATATGGCGCCGGAAATGAAGGAACGGCATTGATGTCCTCAGTGTCGGGATATGCCAGGATGGAGCCGCTGGTAGAAACGGCATAAAGGGAGCCTGAGCATAAGCCTGAGGAACTCCCAGGTTAAAGGCCATAGGACCCCTTGGACCCGTAGGTGCTTCAAAAGGGTTACATAGCTCTAGTAAAGACTCCATACATTGCATTCAAGAAATGTGATGGAGCCGTACCCAGGCCAGGGAAAGGTGGGAAGGCCCCTGGGACAGTCTCCGGCTGAGGCATTACCGGACTCGGGCCAGCCGGCGCCAACGGTGGAACCGGAGCTTAATCCACCGGAACAGGAAACTGAGCCGGTATCAGAGAATGTGCCGGTGAAGCTTAAGGCGAAGTCAATCGAACAGGAGTACCTTGATTTGAGCCTGAAGGGGATGGAGAGACGAAGTCCTTACGATATCGAGGAGCTGGTGAAGTCAACTTCGGAGCCGTATCCTTATCTGAACGGCGTGGAGAGCTGTGTCTCTTCTTTTTCTTGTGCTTCTTTGACTTCGAAGCATGACCCGACGTCGACTTCGATCTCGACCTCTACCTGGACCTCGATCTTGATCTTCTTCGACATCTCTTCTCTTTTCTCATCTTTGCCATGAATAGTTTGGCCTCTCTCTCCTTCAAAGCTTTGGTTCATCTTGCGACAGCAAGAGCAACCCTCGACATCGTGATCCGACGACAGACACCAGACACAATCCTCATGGGGGTCCGTGATGGACATATGGCCCCCACATTCTCTACAGGGCTTGAAACCAGATTTCCTCGAAGACATCTTCAGAAAAGAAACAACAGAAGCAAGCCAAAAACACAATTTAACCACAAAACCACGGAGAGTCTCAGAAAACCGTTAGCGCCGATGGCGCGGAAAAAAGGGAACTGGCGTCATCACGCCGACGAGGCTCTCTTGTGGCTCCAGTGACATCAGCAGACCAGCAAGCAGAGCCATGCTATTGTGACATCGTCCTCGTCGGCGTGGAGAGCTATGAAAAATTTCCGAATGCTGCTGGCGCAGGGGATATTCACAAGGTGAGGAATCCACTGGCAGACTTATCCATCAGAAATGTACTGCTCTTGTCTCTGGCTTGTCTTCTATGTTACTGATATTTACTGCTCTTGCCTCTGGCTTGTCTTCTACGTTACGGACATTTACTGCTCTTGCCTCTGGCTTGTCTTCTACGATTCTGACATTTACTGCTCTTGCCTCTGGCTTGTCTTCTACGTTACTGACATTTATTGCTCTTGCCTCTGGCTTGTCTTCTGTGTTACTGACATTTACTGCTTTTGCCTCCGGCTTGTCTTCTACGATACTGACATTTACTGTTCTTGCCCCTGGCTTGTCTATGTTACTGACATTTACTGCTCTTGCCTCTGGCTTGTCTATGTTACTGACATTTACTGCTCTTGCCTCTGGCTTGTCTTCTATGTTACTGACATTTACTGCTCTTGCCTTCGGCTTGTCTTCTATGTTACTGACATTTACTGCTCTTGCCTCTGGCTTGTCTTCCATGTTACTGACATTTACTGTTCTTGCCTCTGGCTTGTCTTCTATGCTACTGACACTTACTGCTCTAGCCTCTGGCTTGTCTTCTATGTTACTGACATTTACTGCTCTTGCCTCCGGCTTGTCTTCTATGTTACTGATATTTACTGCTCCTGCCTCTGGCTTGTCTTCTACGTTACTGACATTTACTGCTCTTGCCTCCGGCTTGTCTTATACGATACTGACATTTACTGCTCTTGCCTCCGGCTTGTCTAGTACGTTACTGACATTTATTGTCTTGCCTCTGGCTTGTCTTCTATATTACTGGCACTTACTGCTCTTGCCTCCGGCTGAAACTTACTGCTCTTGCCTCCGGCTGCTACTGACACTTACTGCTCTTCCTTCTGGCTTGTCTTCTATGTTACTGACATTTACTGCTCTTGCCTCCGGCTTGTCTTATACGTTACTGACATTTACTGCTCTTGCCTCTGGCTTGTCTTCTACGTTACTGACATTTACTGCTTTTGCCTCTGGCTTGTCTTTTAAGTTACTGACATTTACTGCTCTTGCCTCCAGCATGTCTTCTACGTTTCTGACATTTACTGCTCTTGCCTCTGGCTTGTCTTCTATGTTTCTGACACTTACTGCTCTTGCTTCTGGCTATGTTACTGACATTAACTGCTCTTGCCTCCGGCTTGTCTTATACATTACTGACATTTACTGCTCTTTCCTCTGGCTTGTCTTCTACGTTACTGACATTTACTGTTCTTGCCTCTGGCTTGTCTTCTACGTTACTGACATTTACTGCTCTTGCCTCTGGCTTGTCTTCTACGTTACTGACATTTACTGCTCTTTCCTCTGGCTTGTCTTCTACGTTACTGACATTTACTGTTCTTGCCTCTGGCTTGTCTTCTACGTTACTGACATTTACTGTTCTTGCCTCTGGCTTGTCTTCTACGTTACTGACATTTACTGCTCTTGCCTCTGGCTTGTCTTCTACGTTACTGACATTTACTGCTCTTGCCTCTGGCTTGTCTCCATGATTCTGACATTTACTGCTCTTGCCTCCGGCTTGTCTTCTACGTTACTGATATTTACTGCTCTTGCCTCCGGCTTGTCTTCTACGTTACTGACATTAACTGCTCTTGCCTCCGGCTTGTCTTCTACATTACTGACATTTACTGCTCTTGCCTCCGGCTTGTCTTCTACGTTACTGACATTTACTGCTCTTTCCTCTGGCTTGTCTTCTACGTTACTGACATTTACTGTTCTTGCCTCTGGCTTGTCTTCTACGTTACTGACATTTACTGTTCTTGCCTCTGGCTTGTCTTCTACGTTACTGACATTTACTGCTCTTGCCTCTGGCTTGTCTTCTACGTTACTGACATTTACTGCTCTTGCCTCTGGCTTGTCTCCATGATTCTGACATTTACTGCTCTTGCCTCCGGCTTGTCTTCTACGTTACTGATATTTACTGCTCTTGCCTCCGGCTTGTCTTCTACGTTACTGACATTAACTGCTCTTGCCTCCGGCTTGTCTTCTACGTTACTGATGTTTACTGCTCTTGCCTCCGGCTTGTCTTCTACATTACTGACATTTACTGCTCTTGCCTCCGGCTTGTCTTCTAAGTTACTGAAGTTTACTGCTCTTGCCTCCGGCTTGTCTTCTACGTTACTGACATTTACTGCTCTTGCCCCCGGCTTGTCTTCTAAGTTACTGAAGTTTACTGCTCTTGCCTCCGGCTTGTCTTCTACATTACTGATATTTACTGCTCTTGCCTCCGGCTTGTCTTCTACATTACTGACATTTACTGCTCTTGCCTCTGGCTTGTCTTCTACATTACTGACATTTACTGCTCTTGCCTCCGGCTTGTCTTCTAAGTTACTGAAGTTTACGGCTCTTGCCTCCGGCTTGTCTTCGATGTTACTGACAATTACTGCTCTTGCCACTGACTTGCATTCATTGATACAGACTTTACTTCCCTCGCCTCTGGCTTGGGCTATATGATACTGGTGTTTACTACCCTTACCCCTGGCTTGGGTTTTAGGATACTGATGTTTACTACCCTTGCCCCTGGCTTGGCTTGTAGGATACTGACCAATCCAACAGGGTCCCCTCAATGTTAAAGAGCAGCATGGACATGGTGGAACGGGCTGTAGCACAGGAGGTATGGCTGAAAAGTTTTAGAACAGATAGGGGGCAGAGGAGGATCTTACAGAGTGGGTAGGCATGAAACAGGATCTCCTGGCATAATATGTGGTCTCCTGGTATAAGAGATCTCCTTGCATGATATAGAATCTCCTGGCATGATACTGGATCTTCTGGCATGACAATGGATCTTCTGGCAGGACACAGGATCTCCTGACATGACACAGGATCTCCTGGCATAACACAGAATCTCCAGGCCCGGCAGGAGCAGGTGGAGGAATGAGGTGTGTGTTGGGTGGCGCCCGAGAGCTCCGATGAGGCCTAACAGGTGAGGTCCAGTTTCTGTTTTATGGAACACAGAACTGCACAAGGGACCACTGACCTCCAATGATGGTACGGACAGAAGATGGAGTGGAGCACACTGTAAGCACAGGGAAAGTTGGCTTGGGCATAAAATGTGGCACTGCTTACTTTGAATATACAAATGTAAGGGCAGAGTAGAGTCAATGCTGATGGCGCTGACATTTATTTAGTTGTACACCATGAGAAAATTATTACTTTTACTTATGTTGCTATCATGTTGGATGGCTGAAAATCTAAATAGAGATAAAAAAAAATTTAAACTCTTCAGTCAAGAAAGAACCTCCCACCTATGGTCACTTAGGTCCACAAATAATTCAGCCTGCCTTGTCAGGAAGTGAGTCAGACAAATAGGGTTATTTTGATTTAAAGATTGCGCCTTGTAAGCCCAGACCCACTGAAAATGAAGGCTGGCTTTTTTCTGAACTTTGCTATCTCCTCCAATGACCACAACAGATTACTGCAGATTTCTCCAGGAACAGTTGATTTAATTGCCATTAAAAGAAAGGTTGCGAACCATTTGCTCCATCATTTTTCAAACCTATTAGCAACAATTCACTTTCATTTGTCCATCATCTGCCTGAGCCTTTATGTACTTCTTGTTTAACTTTATAGTGCTCAGTGCTTTCTCGCTCTCTGAACACCTTGGTAAGTGACAGTACAGTTAAAAGGGGCCTTCTGTCTCTCCACTGTAGATGAACCTCTGGATGGGACTGCGGAGGGAATGCAGCATGAACACCTTGAGCCTCCAGCACACTTTCAGCTCCAGCCCAAACAGCCATGTTCTCACAAAGACCCTTTCACAGTTTTCTGTTTGCATTCTGAAATAGATGCCTGCTGGTCTTGCTTTCTTAGCTTGTAAAAGCTTCGGTACATGTTTTCCCATTGATTTAGCTCATTCTAGGTTATAAATCCTGACATCAATCCATTCGGATGAGGGGGCGCGTTCACGAGACTGTGGCCGGGTGTGTACGCTCGTGCGGATGTCCAGGTGGGTATGCGCCAGTAGATATGATCACAGAGGTGTGCCCAGATGCCTGCATCAACCTTAGTGTGTGCAGCTGGAGAAGTATTTCCAGGGCCGTGTATTGGTGGGTTTGTTCCCATGGGTGTGTCCTCATTGGCGCATTCTCATTGGATGTGTTCCCAAGAATGTTGAGGTCGGTACGTTGCCATGGATGTCTCAAGGTGGGAGTATGAAGTGGGCCTGTTAGTGTGGGAGTGTCCTCATGGGTGTGTTATGAGGGTTGTATTCCACTAGGTGCTCTGAGGTGAGTATTTTTCCATGAGTGCTGGAATATTGGTGCAGGAGAAAGAATCACAGCTGTTTCCCAGAATGGCCGATTAACTGTCAGCAAAGATAAGCCAACCGATTGCAACACAGAATGCGCTCACATGTCGGTGACTGCCAAGGACACTAAGTGTCTCATATTAACCGGTGTCCCTGCCATTCTTGCTTCCCGTAGCATGTTTATGTGCTTACTTGTAGTTTCCAACTTCTTCGTCCTATAAAGCTGTGATCTATGAAGCAGTTCAAAAATAACTCTCCATAAATTCTAAGGCATTAAAAGACCACTGTTCACGTCCAGATCTCCGCCTCCCCTGCAAGGCCCCTCTCTTCCTACGTTTCCATCCAGCTCACAAGCTCTTCAAGCCATCTTCTTTCTCCAAGAAACCCCATCACAGCTATCTCATCGAGCACTTCCAGCCAGCTTGCACTCACCTTACATTGCACCCCTCTGTGGGTCATTTCTCCTTAAGAGTAGAGAGATTTTGCTCCTGTTTTTTCTCATTTTAAAGTGCTCACCACTGAGGTAAATTTCTCCTTCCCATAAATATTTGCCCGTACAGCAATCTTTCCCTGCCATCTGATCATTCCACAGATGTCCACATTTGTAAGTTTCCTCTGCTGACCTCCTCCATTGAACTTTCCTTCAGACCATCTCCCATGACTCCATGGCCTGTTGGCTTCCTCTATGCCTTTCATGCCCCACCTGCACAGCAGACCAACCTCAATCTTATGTTGCCATGATTCCCACCAGAGCCGTATGTACTTACTATGCATGGAGTTGGATGCCCATCCTCCGCAATGTACAGCAACATGGATAAACTTTACCCCTGGAGGTACTGTAGCTGTACGCACGGACACCAGTCCATCAAACCAAACCTTGGTGTATGTTTCTGGCGCACAGTCAGGGGATGTGCTCTACAAACCAAAATACGTACTGTTGCCATGGCTGGGTATAAAGGAACTCCAATTCCAGATTTGTACGTGGTGTGTTTTACGGTCACTTTAGCAAATGGACCTTCCTGAGCACACAGACTGGAGCTTCAAAAAAGGAAATCTTCCAGCAATATCAACACAACACCAACTTTTACTCCAGATAGCTTTAGGGGGGTTTGTGAACATAACAAGGTTACAATGTTTATCCTCCAAAAAGGCCGCAAGAGGGCAAAAAAACAAAATAGGGAAGCTCTACTGGAAGCCTACACGAAGGACAGCGAAGCCGAGCCACCTTTGACTTGTGTGACGGCCTACAGCAATATATCAAATGCTGTGAGTCGCTGCATAAATAAACATTGGCGAATTTTAAACAGCACGGGGCGGAATTGGCAAAAACCGCTGTTCTCCTACAAATGAGAAAGGAACCTACAAGATGCTCTGGTCCACACCCGTCCTAGAACTGATCACACTACTCAGGACAATAATGTACTTACTACATGGGGTTTACCCCCCGTGAATGGCCATTTCCCATGTGGAGGGTGCAGTGTTTGCCACCTCACTACAGCAACTAAGACACTTAATTTGGAAGAGGGCAAACTCTGGCATCTCAGAGGAGACACGAATTGAAATTCAAGCAGCGTTATTTATCTTGTTACCTGTCCCTGCAACTTAAAATATGTGGGGATGACCATGAGGAACATAAAGGTACGTATTGGAGAACATCGAAGTAATGTGAGGTGCCGGAAGAGCACTACCAAACTAACCGCCCATTATCTGGAACGAGGTCACTGTCCTAATGACATTAGATGGACAAAAATAGAGCAACTGAATCAAACCAGCGAAAACTCCATCTTTGAGAAGGAACAAAGATGGATCTACCGCCTTTCTACGCATACACATGGATTAAATGATGATATACCCTGGGGGTCAGTCAAGCAGCGGTGATCCATCTGTTGAGACCTTTGAGGTCATTATTTGGTTCCAAAATACATTGACTATTGGATTCCTGCTCCTATTATCCGCCCTTAGTCATTGTGCCAAATTTCTTCAGCCTAGTGTTTTTATAACAACTACTTCCTTTTGCTGAATGTGGAAGTAACCAATAGATTCAGTCTATCCCTAGATTTCTAAAAGAGAGGTCTTTTTGTGCTGTATGGCTTATTACACAGGTATCAGACATAGACACTTATACGTGCATATTTAGGCAGATGGAGTGTCTTCATTTGTCTTTATCATTGCTGGCCCTTTGTGTTATGTGTCTTATTACAGATGTCAGATGTGGACACTTACACGTACATATTTAGACAAAATAAGATGGCTGCATCTGGTTATTATTGCTGGATCTTTTTGCATTTATGTTCTCAACCGATAGTCAGTGCAGACAGCACACTTCGGTATCATCCATCGATCCTGCATTTTTTAGAGCTATTACCCGTAGGCTGTTTCTTTTTAGTAAAGCACAGTAATTCCTGTGTGCTGAGATACGAATATTAACTCTTTTCTTTTGAGAAGGATATCTTTGCCTTTTGTGCCAGTCCATCGTACTAATAAAGTTTTTCAACAAGAGACAGACGCTACATACATCTAGCAAATAAGGCTTGTAAACAAGTCGGCCCCTTTAAACTTTAAGATGGGACGAACAAGTGATCGGAACCTACGTGGAGCACGTATTCTTTTAATCAGCGTCCTTCCTCGGTCTCCGGTGTATTCGGGCCGTGGTTCTGGATGCTGTAGGTTTCCTGGAGGGGAGTCGCCTGGTAGCAAGTGTTTGCGGCGAAATGCTCCTTTCTCCCGTTCCACTGGCAACCGTGTGCCCTGACTTAACTAATTTATCTTTGAAAGAGCTTATAAAAGAACATGTCTTGCTGCTTAATTACGGTCGTCAGCTGACCCGGTTTTTATCTTTTAGATGACCCGGGTGTGAAGAATTCCCCCTGCCACGCGCCTATGGGGCTCCACTCCTGAGTCATATGAGTGAGTGTTATGCCTTAGACATTCCATTACTGAGCTCCCTATCTGAAGGTGTATTTTAAATGTATTTATTTAACTTCAAAAACGGACACTTGTTCAAATAATTTCTTAAGGCAATCCCTCTTGGCCCATGTATCATAAGAGATCATGACTGCTGATAAGAGGTAGATATCCCAAAGATGAGATTTCGCCTGAAAAGCTGCATAGTTGTATGCACAGGAATTTCTGATTGTTATTGTGTAAATTTAGTTTATTACCATCAGTTGGGATATAGTGAGTACCACTATGTTACCAAACAAATTTTTATGACTTTTTCGGTGCGTTTTCCTTACAATATTTTCTTGGCAGCAATTGTGTTTTGAAAACTACAGTTCAAAATGTGGAAATGCTTCGCAGTTTACCCTTTGTTTTCTCTTTTATGTCTATTGATATATTACAGAAACTTCATCTCTCACGCTTTGGGGAGGACGCACGAGGAAGTACCTGTACATTGATTGCATTCAAGTTTGTAATCTGTGTGTTTTTTGTCCCGCCGTAGTTGGTATTGGTGCCTTAGAGTGCACCAGCCACCAGGCGAGGTCTCTTCTTTTTGGTCCTGATGAATGCTGAGCTTACTAGTAGCTCTTTATAGCAGAAACATGCCATGTCGACCTTCGTTGTTTTTCTATGTATAGGACTTCTTGGTTTAAATTAACACGACCAAATGTATGTCCGCTCTCACTAATGTTTTTAACGGAGTTAGAACTACCCCTTCATTAAAATAATCTTCTGATTTGGGGAGTAGTACACACTTCTTTTAAATTCACTTTTTCAGCACTCGTGGTTACTAAATCATGTTTTCTATAAGAACCCAATGAAGACAACTGGCATCCGGCCCTCAGTTGGTGCCTGAGGGTTCTTCTTTACCACTTCGCACCTGTAAAACTTACCGGTTCCTTGTTTTTCTCCGTTTCATTTCTGTCTTCTTACTTTGGTGGTAGTAATTGAACTGTTCTACTGCCTTTGTTTGTATTTGAATATTTGCTGTCACTCTTGTGTTGATTTGTATTGAGTAATTTAAAGGGGTATAAGAGTGGCTTTCTGACCCTTTCTCTCCTGTGGATTATATATATATATATACAATGTTTATCTGCCATGAGCCGGATTGAACCAGTTTAATACTGCCTTACTTCCTCTCTCCTCCTCTACCTGGCATCTCTGTAACTGGAATATCTACTATTCCAAAAGAACAAAAAGAATCCAAGACAGTTGGCATTTATGAGTGTGTGTTTTGACTAAGGCTGTCGAGCCGTCTATCTTCTCAAACAGCAAGTATCCAGCAGGCCCCATCCAAATCTGCCCACCCCCGGCCCATTAAACATAGTCTGCCATGATTCTCTCTGCTCATGGTCCCTTCTCAGTAAGTTTGGATATGGATTTCTGCCCAAACACGGATATTACAATAACGTACCTAGGGTGTGGACCACCATCAAGCTTCTGGATGAAGAGGCAAGCAGATGTTCCTCTAAAGCAAGAACATGAAACTGAACAGCAACCTACAGCCAAAATACTGGCTGGCTTTCCACAAGTGTGGAACTTCACAATATTAGAAAAGGAACTGAGATAACAGAGTGTGTGGTGCAGAGTCTAGCCATGGTGAGAGGCCATCTCCCGAGGCTGTGGATAAAACACCACAAACCTTGAACCTATGGAAGAGCCCGTGTTTATTGAAGAAATACAGCGCAGAGTAACAAAGGTGGTGTAAGTGCAGGTGAGTGAGTAGGTTGTCAAATGCAGCAAAAGTTCAGTTCAGCACATACTGCACAACATATCTGTATGCGTGGGATTCACGTTTTCAGTTATGGTAAGGGGGTGATTGGAACTAAAGGACAGCAGTCAACGGTTGCAATGGTCCTTTCTATGGATAAGTGGGTTTTCATAGAGGTCTCACCAATGGCGCAGAAAAGCCAACAATAGCGCAGAACAGTGGGACTTAGACCGGGCCCGTAGTTGTTAAAATAAGTGGCTCATCGTCAGCAGTGACGTAAGGAGCTGTTCTGAATGAGTTCTTAGCATCCATTTCTCAAGGCCATACAGGGCATTTATACTTTTATTTTCTCTGCGCCCTGGTCTCATTTTTATTACGAAGACGTGGTAAAGTAACCTCTTTACACCTTTGTTTCACACAAACATACTTGAAAATAGTTGATTGAGAAACAAGGGAGGGAGGGTTTTGTGATCATTTACAAAAACCATGAGCAAAGTACTACACAGAACAAACCCACTTCGGAAATACTCAGTCGGACTACAAACCTCTCCTAGCAAAGGTACACCTTTCCACAGAGTTTATCAACCAAATGGTGCAGGAAACTCATTTATTCAATAATTCACATACGTGGTAACATCCATGAACATCCAGCTAAACGAAAACATATAGCTATTAGACTTGGGCGATCATGGAGCGGAGATCAAAATAGGCCAGCCTTCGTAGAACCGATGCTTCACACTGGGTCTGTTCCATATGGAACTTACCTACCCACTAAATCTTAACATAGAGCTCACACTAACTTTAAGTTGGCAAAGGAGCCAGCCCACCGCACAGAACTGTCCTCCTGGGCAGAGAGCCCCACATCACACCAAGTATGACCCTATGGAGCTGCTCAGAGGTAGGACAGGGTGGTTCTGAACATAAAAAGGCGCCCTAATGCATGAAGGATGCTTGGTACAGTTTTTTTGGGCCAATGTGGAGGCGGCACATTCATACTTCCAGGCCTTTAAGAAGTTTGAGAACTGGCAGCCCCCAACATAATACACCACTGAAAGTATCTAAATCCAAGGCTATGAAGGACAGAGAGACTTCTTCATACAGTGGACAACATAGTCACGCCTGCTGGGAAGGGATGCTGTGGAGGTGTAAAGACCTTGACAAGCAAGTGTTAAATGTTCAGTCCTGTCTCACTCACAGAAAGAGATGGAATCCCTGGACGGCATGACCAGGGCTCTTCGATGGAGGGTTCTGGGTATCCTGAGGCTGGAAGTGGGAGAGGATGAAGCAGATGTGACCATCCAGCTTCTGTGAGAGGTGCTGGGGTGTGTCGGATGAGTGTGAAACGCCTCGACTGCCGACAATGAATGGCTTTGAAGCAGGCTGCATCAAGACACTGAGGCCTGACCTTCAGAGGCAGTGCTGGTGCTCCTCAACCTCGGCATTGATGACTCCAACCAGGAGGCGGTTCTCAAACAGGAGCTTCTGGCCGTCAGGCTTGAGGCTTCATCAGGGTTCCCTGCAGATCTAAAGAAGCCGGACAGAGAGAAGAGATATGTCCGCGTGTCGGCGTAGCCCATCAGGCAGCGAGGACCAACTGCCATCCCAACATTGGATGCACAGCGGCTAATAGTGGAGGCAGCATGACTACAGGCGAGGGGAACAGGCCCTTTTCCTTTTACTCCCAGTGTGGCGACAGGGGCTGCAGAGCTGTGACATCACCTGCATTTACAAGTGAACACACACACCCGCAAATCTACCCTTTTCACCCAGAGTTCACACTGAATTTCTCAATTACGAATGCGTTTGGCAGCAAGAGATGCCTTTGAAATCCAGGTAATGAGAATAAACTGGCGGAAGCTGCGAGAGGCAGAAGGTGCTGGTAGAGGAGTCTGGGCCGTGAAAGAGGGGATGGGTGGTGGGGCTGTAGAGGGGATGGGTGGTGGGGCTGTAGAGTGGGTGGGAGGTGGGCAGTAGAGGTGATGGGAGGTGGGGCATTTGAGGTGATGGGAGGTGGGGCAGTAGAGGTGATGGGAGGTGGGGCAGTAGAGGTGATGGGAGGTGGGGCAGTAGAGGTGATGGAAGGTGGGGCAGTAGAGGTGATGGGAGGTGGGGCTGTAGAGGAGGTGGGGCTGTAGATAGGGTGGGAGGTGGGGCTGTAGAGCGGATGGGAGGTGGGGCTATAGAGCGGATGGGAGGTGGGGCTGCAAAGCAGATAGGCTAGCTGGGCTGTACGATAAACGGACAATGTACTCCCATACCTAGACGGGGTACCTGTTCCAAATTTATGTTCCCAATTCATGGATGTGAGTGGTCACAGGTTTTCCTATTTCAAGACAGTATATATGTGCCATTTTCCAAAGTAGGTTACATGTTCCACTTCCCCAAGATGGAGCAGCGACATAAACCCACTTCCCACGAGGGAGGGAACACGCGTGTCCATTCTATACAATGGGGAGTGTACTTGCATCCGCAGGACAGTATGGAGGGATTGGGTTCTCCCATCCCCACAGATGTAGCGGTTACAAGGATTCATTTACAGGATACAAAGGTAGGCTTGGGTGCACAATGTGTTCATTACTGCCCCCAAACATGTGCAAACAGTGCGGCACTCACAGTACCACCTGTACAAGTGCACAGAGCCTGTGTTACCGCAGCAGTGTTCAGTGCACACTTGACAGCTGCAGGACTACCATCACTCTGATTACAGGTGTCACACAGTTCTGACCAACCGCTGTACTACTTCCACGAGGTGCAGAGAAGCACTGAGTGCACATGGCACTAAGAATACAATGGTGGCGCAGTACTGTCTGCACACCACTAGAGGCACACAGAAACAGCTGCAGCACCAGCTGCATGGAGTAAAAAAATGTGACACAGCAGCAGTGACTGCATCAGGCACACAGAAACCATGTGTCAACACAAATACAACCTGCACCTGCAGCAGGCACCAGAAACAGCTGCAACTCTAGCTGCATGGAGTAAACAAATAGTGAAACAGCAGCAGTGCTAGTGAAACCTTGTGTACATAACAGTGTCTGCATAAGGCACACAGAAACAATGTGACAGCAGCAATACCAGCTGCAGACACTGAGATTAAGAGCACTGCCTTCTACCAGCGTCAGGTCATATTGTGAGCGTAGCAGCTTTGTCTAGCAACCTCTATTCTTCACAAGGGGCGCAGAGCTTACATGTCCCTGTCCCGGGATGGTGACCTGGCCCCTTTCTTGGGATGGAGGTTTTCCTATCTCTTTGTTCGTAGTTAAAAAAGCTGATTTTCAAACTAATCGTAGAATGAGGCCGACAGCCTCCTAGTAAAGTTGTGTATTTAAGTTCTATCCTGGGCTGCCAATACTGCTGGCAAGTTTGCTTTAAAATAAATATTTTCCCAAAGCATTAATAAATATGAAGGCCATAAAAGGCTCCCCCATGAAGTGGCTTTTAAAACCAGTACCATGTGACTAATGCTACATACCAAACATTAATTAAAATGTACAATTTCCACAACGTTTCTGATGGATTTTCTGCAAACGAGGTCTGACCAGTGCACTGTTGTTGCTCAATGAGCTTCACAATGCAGCATCTCCCATGATTAAAAAAACCCTTTTTCTGGTTGCCACTCTACTGTATCTTGCGACCCACTAATTGGGTTTGCAGCATTGCACACGCATTCCCCTCATGCTCATCTATGGACATGTCCAGGAGCTCTGCCTGGTTCAAGTCCATCAAGGGCCTTCGCCGTATGTCAGACAAATGTGGAGCTGTAGGAAGGCAGTAGGGGGATGTGTGTGTGCATGTAGACATGTGCACATGCATGCGTCTGCACGTATTTGTGTGTATGAGGAAGGATTTCACAGCTTTGCTGAATGGTGAAAGGCTTTAGAGTGATATATGTGCAGCTCACAACTAACTTAGTGAATTGCCGGGGTATACGCGGACTCCGCTTGCATGCTTCACAGGGGGTGGATTATGGGGCTATGCCAATGCTGACCCCTTCCCTCGTCCCACTCCCTGAAACCTGTAGCCCCTGGTAGGGGAAGATTACGAAGAACAGGGTCAAACCCAATAAAGTCTAAGGGACCTGGGTAGATATCGTTGTAAAGGGAAGGGGTCCCTGACAAAAACACAGATTGTCACATACACTTAGAACATCTGATGGATTCAAAATACAAAGTTAGTAAATGCAAAAAAGTATTTAATCAGATTTGCATGAGTACCTTTTACTGGTTGAGATTCATATTATACTCAATTAAATACATTTCAAATGGATATTAGATACACGTGCCCACATACACAACGGGAAGGGGGGGAAAAAAGTGAAGGATGTGTGAAGGGTAGGGTCAAAGGGTATTACAATTCATTCTGTGACAAGTTTTAATCACAATTTCAGAAAGCAAGTAAGCGTGGTCCCTATAATCAAAGGGCCACAGTATAAGGCTCTAATAAAGAGTCCAAAACTTTAACACCGAACCAAACTCCGCTTCAGCCGATAGGGTCTTGTTGGGGTAGGAGATTGGTCGTAGTTATATTGTCTTGTCGACGTTTCGACCCGAACTGTGTGTAGGGAAATTGTCCTTACGAGGCGGGTCTTCTTCAGGACAGAAGAGTTGTGGGTGGGCCGCCTCCTGGGGGGTAGTTACAAAAGAAGACTATTAGTACACACCCGTCCTGTTAATTATTACAAGGAGGGCGGGAAATTGGGGGGCAGAAATACATTTAAAAACAGTGCTGTCAAGTGTCTTAATCACAACCATCATTATTTTTAGGAATTTATTTTGAGGAAGAAAGAGTTATGAAATACAGAAGACTAAATTTGGCAGTATTCCAAATCTGGAAAGCCTTTTTAAAAAAAAAAAAAAATTTTTAAAAAGGAAAATCAAAAATTAGGTCAATTCGGCTCACCCTCCTGTGGGGATTGGTTCTATGGTGATTATCCATTCAAACCCACACTGAAAAAACATATTTTCATAAAACTCGTACCTAGAGGTAATGAGGTCCCTCAAAACTTCTGATAAGTTGACCAAGGTTCGTCTTGATGGTTCATCCCGACACCTTAAATTTCATAGAAAGGCATTATTAACAGACCCTAAGATACGTAAAATGATCTGAAATCCAGATGGGTGGAGTTACATGACTAGGCTTACCACTATGCTGTAAATACCACTGTTCACTATTTGAAACTATTCCGTGGGTTGGTTAGAAAACGACCGAGTAATTGGGCGCTGGGGATCAAAAAAGAGAAAAGTTTTAAACAAAAGAGTCCCATCATTTAGAGGTTAAGGACGTACCAAAAGAAAGGGAGCTTACCCCTAGTATGCAGTCATCCTGCAGACCGATTGGAATCAGTTATTTTATATAGATTTTTTTAAAACAATTGCGCTGTTTTGTAATTTGTGGCAAATTCCTATTGTACCTATGTAAAAGAAACATAGAATTAGAGGGACCTTAAATCACTATTCTCATTAATGTATCCATAGGTAAATTCACTAAATAAAAATGCTGCTCGTCTATAATGGAACACCGGGCCAGTCAGATTAAATCCAGTAAAAGGGACTCACCACCATTCCTCTGTGATTTTACCGAGGAGCGCGTCAGTCTGACTTGAGCGTCTAAGGATGTTATTGAAAAAAGGGGAAAGTAAATATCTAAACATTGGCTGTGGTACACTTTAAGTAGGAGCATAGGGCTGAGTAACATCGGACATTTTACCTGCAATGAAAAGACACGGGAATTCGTCAGTCTGACTCGGGCGCCTGGGAATGGAAAAAGAGATCGCGTTTTCCTAAACATTGGGTTAGTGATAAATTCAAACTCATTTGTTGAATCAGGAGGCAGTTCGTCAAATTACCTTGAAGGAGTTCAGTGAAAAGACGAGGGAAATCCTTAGATAAATGCGTGCAACTCCAAGCATTGTTGCCGCGTTCACTCCATGCTAGACGGTGTGGGGCGCCTAAGGGTACAAAGAGCTATTCTAAGCATTGGATTTAGGGTAAAGTTAAGTTATTAGGCTTAGTCAGGTTGCATCGGGTCGTTTACCTGACGAGGGTACAGCAAAGGAGACGGAGGAAATCCGTAGGTACACGAGTGCAGCTCAAAGCAGTGTCATCGCGTTTGCTTCCTGCTCGATACTATGGGGGCGGAGCTCCGGTCGAGATTACCATGGAGGTCGAAAAAAGACTATCCATTGAAAACTGCTACAAGTCGGCACAAATTGTATTATATGTAAATTCAGGGCATGTATTGTGGAGAAAGCCCGGGAGAGCATTTGGCAAATTTCATTGTTTATATACATTTACATAAAAACATATACACAACATGCATACTACAGACAAAAAATCAAAGAAGGACTAACCTATTGTGGTCAATACAGACTCTCATGATTTCTCATGGAAATTGCCACTTATATTGTGAAACATGCCCATCACATTGGTATTCATGAAAACATTTTGGTATACAGGATACTTATTTACACATCATGAAGACGTTCAATTTACTTGTTGTAAAGCATCAGATCAGGTTTAAATTTGGATAAACAATATAAACCCAGCAAGGGTCCGTGATATCAAGGGACTGGAGTGCACCTCTCTCATAGGATGGTGTAGACTCCTTTCCATGGCACAATGAGCACATAACCTGTGGTATATTTGACCTACCATTTTGGTATACAGGATAATTATTTACCAGATCAGGTTTAAATTTGGATAAACAATATAAACCCAGCAAGGGTCCGTGATATCCAGGGACTGGAGTGCACCTCTCTCATAGGATGGTGTAGACTCCTTTCCATGGCACAATGAGCACATAACCTGTGGTATATTGACCTACCAATTAGACAATTTTCTTGAAGAAACTAGATTGACAAATGGGTTAGATTTCCACAACATACCAGCTAGTCAAGTCTAAACATGGGGGGTGTATTGATTCAGTAAACTGAGGAGTGAGTGTCATATAAGATCACAGGATAGCAAGTTGGGAGAAACTGCTTTCTGATTCATTTAAACCCTCCTCTACTGAGTTGAATATATGAATCCACTTCATTTCTCTCAAATTAAGGAGACTGGATAAGTCACCTCCCCTTGGTCCTAGTTGTACAGGCTCCAGAACCACCCATTTCAGTGTCTCAGGTAAATGGTTGAATTTTTCACAGTGTTCCACAAGGGGTGCCCCTGGTACCCTACATCTAATTCTGCTACAGTCTTTCGAAAGACTTTACCTTTAAAAACCATCATCACATTCACAAGAGTCACACTAATTGCAACACCAAGAACGTGATTTATGGCATAATTTGCCCATGTGACCTCATCTATGTGGGCCAGACGCAACAACGTGTCAAAGCAAGATTTCTATCCCACTGTAGCAGAATTAGATGTAGGGTACCAGGGGCACCCCTTGTGGAACACTGTGAAAAATTCAACCATTCACCTGAGACACTGAAATGGGTGGTTCTGGAGCCTGTACAACTAGGACCAAGGGGAGGTGACTTATCCAGTCTCCTTAATTTGAGAGAAATGAAGTGGATTCATATATTCAACTCAGTAGAGGAGGGTTTAAATGAATCAGAAAGCAGTTTCTCCCAACTTGCTATCCTGTGATCTTATATGACACTCACTCCTCAGTTTACTGAATCAATACACCCCCCATGTTTAGACTTGACTAGCTGGTATGTTGTGGAAATCTAACCCATTTGTCAATCTAGTTTCTTCAAGAAAATTGTCTAATTGGTAGGTCAATATACCACAGGTTATGTCCTCATTGTGCCATGGAAAGGAGTCTACACCATCCTATGAGAGAGGTGCACTCCAGTCCCTCGATATCACGGACCCTTGCTGGGTTTATATTGTTTATCCAAATTTAAACCTGATCTGGTAAATAATTATCCTGTATACCAAAATGGTAGGTCAAATATACCACAGGTTATGTGCTCATTGTGCCATGGAAAGGAGTCTACACCATCCTATGAGAGAGGTGCACTCCAGTCCCTTGATATCACGGACCCTTGCTGGGTTTATATTGTTTATCCAAATTTAAACCTGATCTGATGCTTTACAACAAGTAAATTGAACGTCTTCATGATGTGTAAATAAGTATCCTGTATACCAAAATGTTTTCATGAATACCAATGTGATGGGCATGTTTCACAATATAAGTGGCAATTTCCATGAGAAATCATGAGAGTCTGTATTGACCACAATAGGTTAGTCCTTCTTTGATTTTTTGTCTGTAGTATGCATGTTGTGTATATGTTTTTATGTAAATGTATATAAACAATGAAATTTGCCAAATGCTCTCCCGGGCTTTCTCCACAATACATGCCCTGAATTTACATATAATACAATTTGTGCCGACTTGTAGCAGTTTTCAATGGATAGTCTTTTTTCGACCTCCATGGTAATCTCGACCGGAGCTCCGCCCCCATAGTATCGAGCAGGAAGCAAACGCGGTGACACTGCTTTGAGCTGCACTCGTGTACCTACGGATTTCCTCCGTCTCCTTTGCTGTACCCTCGTCAGGTAAACGACCCGATGCAACCTGACTAAGCCTAATAACTTAACTTTACCCTAAATCCAATGCTTAGAATAGCTCTTTGTACCCTTAGGCGCCCCACACCGTCTAGCATGGAGTGAACGCGGCAACAATGCTTGGAGTTGCACGCATTTATCTAAGGATTTCCCTCGTCTTTTCACTGAACTCCTTCAAGGTAATTTGACGAACTGCCTCCTGATTCAACAAATGAGTTTGAATTTATCACTAACCCAATGTTTAGGAAAACGCGATCTCTTTTTCCATTCCCAGGCGCCCGAGTCAGACTGACGAATTCCCGTGTCTTTTCATTGCAGGTAAAATGTCCGATGTTACTCAGCCCTATGCTCCTACTTAAAGTGTACCACAGCCAATGTTTAGATATTTACTTTCCCCTTGTTTCAATAACATCCTTAGACGCTCAAGTCAGACTGACGCGCTCCTCGGTAAAATCACAGAGGAATGGTGGTGAGTCCCTTTTACTGGATTTAATCTGACTGGCCCGGTGTTCCATTATAGACGAGCAGCATTTTTATTTAGTGAATTTACCTATGGGTACATTAATGAGAATAGTGATTTAAGGTCCCTCTAATTCTATGTTTCTTTTACATAGGTACAATAGGAATTTGCCACAAATTACAAAACAGCGCAATTGTTTTAAAAAAATCTATATAAAATAACTGATTCCAATCGGTCTGCAGGATGACTGCATACTAGGGGTAAGCTCCCTTTCTTTTGGTACGTCCTTAACCTCTAAATGATGGGACTCTTTTGTTTAAAACTTTTCTCTTTTTTGATCCCCAGCGCCCAATTACTCGGTCGTTTTCTAACCAACCCACGGAATAGTTTCAAATAGTGAACAGTGGTATTTACAGCATAGTGGTAAGCCTAGTCATGTAACTCCACCCATCTGGATTTCAGATCATTTTACGTATCTTAGGGTCTGTTAATAATGCCTTTCTATGAAATTTAAGGTGTCGGGATGAACCATCAAGACGAACCTTGGTCAACTTATCAGAAGTTTTGAGGGACCTCATTACCTCTAGGTACGAGTTTTATGAAAATATGTTTTTTCAGTGTGGGTTTGAATGGATAATCACCATAGAACCAATCCCCACAGGAGGATGAGCCGAATTGACCTAATTTTTGATTTTCCTTTTTTTAAAAAAATTTTTTTTAAAAAAAAGGCTTTCCAGATTTGGAATACTGCCAAATTTAGTCTTCTGTATTTCATAACTCTTTCTTCCTCAAAATAAATTCCTAAAAATAATGATGGTTGTGATTAAGACACTTGACAGCACGGTTTTTAAATGTATTTCTGCCCCCCAATTTCCCGCCCTCCTTGTAATAATTAACAGGACGGGTGTGTACTAATAGTCTTCTTTTGTAACTACCCCCCAGGAGGCGGCCCACCCACAACTCTTCTGTCCTGAAGAAGACCCGCCTCGTAAGGACAATTTCCCTACACACAGTTCGGGTCGAAACGTCGACAAGACAATATAACTACGACCAATCTCCTACCCCAACAAGACCCTATCGGCTGAAGCGGAGTTTGGTTCGGTGTTAAAGTTTTGGACTCTTTATTAGAGCCTTATACTGTGGCCCTTTGATTATAGGGACCACGCTTACTTGCTTTCTGAAATTGTGATTAAAACTTGTCACAGAATGAATTGTAATACCCTTTGACCCTACCCTTCACACATCCTTCACTTTTCCCCCCCCTTCCCGTTGTGTATGTGGGCACGTGTATCTAATATCCATTTGAAATGTATTTAATTGAGTATAATATGAATCTCAACCAGTAAAAGGTACTCATGCAAATCTGATTAAATACTTTTTTGCATTTACTAACTTTGTATTTTGAATCCATCAGATGTTCTAAGTGTATGTGACAATCTGTGTCCTGGTAGGGGAAGGGTCTTAGCATCAACACATTCCTTTGCTGGGGTAGATTTCCCTGGTTCTGCATGCATTCGATACACCTCTTGTGCTGTTGTAGGTCTCCAAGGCAACAGGCTGAATGCAGATTGCTGCCAAAACCAAGAGAGGGATCAAATTATTATAGAATTCTGAGGCCAGCTCCAAGGGCCCCTTCAGGGGCAGGAAAGCTGGATAAGCCTCACCCTCTGTAGTACATGTTGGGAAGAAACCCCTGTGCAGGAGTTGTAGGACCTGTGCAGACCGCCCTGGCCGTTTTATTTTAATTAACCCTGTGTTAGAAACAGCGGAGATTCTCCAGATGTTACCTTTTGTTTTTTAACAGAGCAGTTTTTGGATAAGTGCGGATACTCATACCGTACCCCTGATGCTGAATGACGGTGGCTTCAACCTCCTCGCCCAGGCTTCCCGCTGAGAGGCTGGAACCCAAGGATGGACCAGTACAACGACTTGGTCCATTGCGCCCTCATCTTTGTATCTAGAACAGATCTGAGCCCATCACAGGGGAAAAGTCCATGGAATATCAGAGACCCAAGTAATCCAAAGGAATATGGCACTTTAGTCCGTATGCATTTACAACGCATGCCATTACAACACAGTTGTTACAACAACCGTGATGTTACATTGCACACCTTTACAACTTAAGTCGGAACAACGACTTGCTGTAGGGGGCGCTGGATGTTGGAATAGAATAATTTACTATTCCAACTCCTGTCTGTGCAACAGTAGGGAAGGTGTTGGATTTTAAATCCAGCAAATTCTGCCTCCTAACGCAATTCATTGTTCCAACTTGCATTGTAAAGTTGTGCGATGTAACAACGCTGTCATCGTAACGACCGCGATGCAATGACATGTGTTGTCTCGCATGTGTGGTAAATGCTGTTTACCAATCCAAAGATTTTTCAAGTCGAGCCTATATTATTTTTTAAAACTATTGTCTCGTGTATAGGAGCTAAAAAAGGTTTGGGCTTGAATGTGAGCCCCAGAAGTTACTGGGTACCTTATGCTTTTCTTTGTAAATCTTAGCTTTAAGCACTTTGCTTACCTAGCTGTAAATGAAAGCAGTTCTCTTCTTTAAGGCTGAGGCACTAGGTGAACACTGAAGTTATTAGACGTTAATTACTGTGTCCTATTGGACCTTAATTTGTAACACACTAGAATAAGCCTCCACTCCGCTCCATCAATACCCTGCGGAGTCCACCTATATTGTGACCCTGGAACCCTGTGAGTAAACAAAAGGACCCAAACAGGACACTGCCCTTCACCCAACGACTGACGCTCCGTACTCATAAGATCTGATGAAAGAGCTACATATAAGGGCAGAGAAAATAAAGGAAAGGACTAGAGAGGAAGCCCCTCGTCTGCTATGCCTATGATGCTGTAAATGACCAGAAATGCTCTGAGGCTACAGATTGATTATTTGTAGCGCTTCACAAAAACCCTAAGGTAAAGAAAAGCAAATTAAAATATCACAGCGCATTCACCGGATACAATTCCCACCATCGCTTCATTCTTCGCTGATAAAGTACAGCTGAAAATGCATTTATCCACAGCAGACAAAAACACAACAATATCACGGTCTCTACCTGGTCTTCATCGACAGCATCAGGCATTCAGCAGCATCATCGCAGCATGAAACGCTCTTCCTACGCAGATGCTGTCGGTGCTAAGCAGTTAAACTGCAGCAGGCACTCACACCATCCTAAAACTTGTCAACTCATTTTTGACACAAGAGATTGTGCCCTCGCAACTAAGAAAACAAAATCATTGCACCTCCAGTAACATATGCGATATATTACCAGCATAGAGCGAGGAAATATATTCAAGCAAAGAATCAAGACCTCTATATCGACAAACATTCTCCAAAAGTCTGTGTTCATCCAAATTCAGGAGGATGGCTCTAGCCATCGATCTTGATGCAGCTACTGGTTCGGATTTAGATCCAAAGGCATTAAAGAGACGGCTGCTGTTCAGGTGCCCAATGAAGTTCTGTATCCAGTGAATATGGGGACTTGAGCCCATGACCATACGTCACTGACCAGTGGCCTCTGCCTCGCTCAATCGCGTGGTCTTACTACACTCCGTTTCAACAGCACTCCGTTTCAAATTCTATGGGGCTGGACACAAAGGGCTCCATCTAGTTCTTTCTATCTATCACCGATGTTAGTGCCCAAGGAGACTCTTTAGGGTCTGCTGTCCTTCCTCAGTTTTGTGGACAGCAACAGATCAATAATCCAAGTGATATATGGAGCAGCTGGGAGCACTGTTTTCAGGGGGAAACAGACTTTACAGCGTCATTGTTACCAAGCATATACCTTTACCCCGCATGCCTTTACCACGCATATACCTTTACCACGCAATACCTTTACCACGAAAATGTAAGTATTTCACAGGTGTGAACAGACACACGCACCCCTACCCCCTTACCCTGTAGGGATGGCGTCCCCTTGCCTCCTGAGAGCCTCAAGACTAAAGTGGACTTCTTCCCCCAAGCAACAGTGCGCCAGGAGGTGAGTTTGCAGAGTGGTAGAGAAAGGGGGCGTGGCTTCTGACCACCTCTCAGCAATCCAGCTGTGTGGGCCTTATTGGACGTAATAGGAGGGCTAGGTGACCCCAAGGACACACTAGGCCCAGGGGACGTCATCCCCCAACTAGTAGTGCACCAGGAGTCACGGTTGCAGAGTGGAGGAGAAAGGGGGCATGGCCACCAGGAAACATCTCAGCAATCTTACTGTGTGGAACTTGCTGAAGGTAACAGAAGGAGTAGTTGGCCCGCAAGGACCGTCAATAGCCGAGGGGACTTCATCTCTCAACTAGTACTGCACCATGAGGCACGTTTGCAGTGTGGTGGATAAAGGGGCGTGGACTGCTTTCCGGTCTCTGCAATCCTCCTGTATGGGACTTATTAGAGGTAATAGGAGGGGTAGTTGGCCCCTAAGGATGACCTTTGGGGCCAACTACCCTCCTGTTACCTCCAGTCAGTCCCACACAGCAGGATTGCTGAGAAGGTGTCAGAGGCTCGCCCCTCTTCTCCACCACTCTGCAAACGTGCCTCCTGGTGCAGTACTTGTTGGGGGATGAGGTACCCTTGGCTCCAGAGATACCTCATGTAAGTCATACACAGCGAAATTCCTGAGAGCTGTTCGGAGGCCCTGCACGCTTTCTACACTACTCTGCAAACATGACTACTATTATAAAAACCATAGAAATTCACTGAAAAATAAACAAAGGCTACAAGGGATATATATATATATATATATATACTTTGACTGTGGAGCCTTAATATGTTAAATGGCACGCCGCCGTTTTAATCGGCACGCGCTCGGCTTGAGTGAGGACTCCGTACGGCGCACAACTGGAGCGGAGAAAACGAGGAGAAGGAGCCTGCACCGCCACGGAGAGTCGGCGAACCCTGAACCTGTCCTGAGAAACACGGGCTGGAAATTGGAAGTTCGTGAGACGGGGACGGACACACGGAGGTAGGAGACACCCGATTTCTCTTATATCGACTGCCACGAGTGAAGTAGGAGGCAAATTCGAACATTTAAAGAAACAATAACTATATTAAATGTTTAGCGACACAGCGCGCCGGGATGTGACAAGCGGCATTTTTAAAGGGCGACCTGGGCCACAGGCACGGGACGCAACTCAGGCACCTTACACAGCACAGACCAATTTGAAAAACAAATACCAGCAGCTCGAGAGACTTTATGAACGAGAAACAAGGAAGTGGTGGGAGGCCACTTCCTTGCAACATTATGCGGAGGTGAAACGGGTCCCACGCGGTCTCCGCATATATACAATTCCAGCCTACGAGAACCCAGACCCCGAGTTACTTAGTGAGTGGGCAGAGTATTCAGCGCACTTTTCGGAGGGCATGTTGAGACTTCTTATCAAGTTTGCTTGGAAGGATAGGGAGAAGGCATTACAAGACATTGAAGCACTGGAGAAGGAGATCGTAGAATTGACTGATCAGGGGCAATTAGACACTGAGAAGGAGTCCATGAAGAAGAGACTCACTGTCTACGAGAAGAGGATACAACAAAGGAAACAACAGAAATTTGAGTGCGACGCTCGCGATTACGAGCAAGGATGGATACTAACATTCGCACGGAAGTACGACGCACCACGTCGTGATCTGAGAGCAAGACGCCAAAGACCACAAGTGTCTAGAGAGACCTCAGAATCTGAAATAACTAGCGCGGAGCAATCAGAAGACAAATTAGCGAGCGGAGGCCAGCAAACCGGGCCGAGATGCCAGCCTTCTTTTTGCGTGGAATGCGATCTAATCCGCCAGAATTGGTTGAGGGATGGGAAAAAACGTCCACCGGAACAATCAACCAGCACAGGCGGAGACGCATCACGAGGAGAGGAGGGAGAAAGCATAGGGAGAGTGTTAGACCTGTCTGGCTTTTTGCGTAGTCCCTCCAAATTATTATTTATTTTGTCCCCTTTTTGCCCCTCATACCTTTAATAATATTTGTCCATTAACTTTTTCTAGGTGTTGGTCAAGGGGATAGGTGTTCTTTTTCCCCTCATAGTTTTTCACCTCAGACCCAGAGGCCTGTTCTGACAGGAAAAGTTGGAACCACAAAATGGTGGCTACCAACTGCCCTAACTGCCAAACCCAGAACTTGCCCATAGACTAGTATAGGGTGTTCCAGAACCTTCTGGTCCCTTCTGGACCACTGAGGGTCAGCCTATATAAGGCGGAATGCTGGGCAGCCATTTTGTCTACCTGAGAGAGTCAGCTGGAGGACAGGCTGTAGCTAAGGGTGGGAAGAGGCTAGACATAGGGTTGACCTCCTGGACTGGGAAGCTGCCTTACTGATCCACCACACTACCCCCCCCTTTGGGTTACTTGTCCTGACCCCGCTGTTGAGGGTTACTGGAGACCCTGGGCGCCTAGCTTGCCCCTTGTCTAAATCATACAGGGGAGTCTACAGGAGAAGGAGACTGCAGCGCTGCGGAGCGCAGTCCTCTGCCCAGTAAAGGAACTTAAGGGAGAAGACCGCCAGGATATCATTACAGTGGCTGTAAGGATTGTGAGCTGGTGAGGAGTCTATCGCCACGTATCACAAGTTTATTCCCCCCTTTTCCCTGTACCTGGGGCTGCCCTTGCACAAGTGAACTCCCAGTGACTGAAGCGGGGTTGGGAGCGTGCTCTCCTCGAGGTGCTTCGTGGAGCACTGGTTGTTTGATCGGGCCGCCTGTGAGCCTGTGACCTGTGGTGGCGGCGGACGCTGTGGTGGAAGATCGTTTCCCTGCGCTGTGTCCTGTCAGCGCTAACCCGGCCCAAGGAGAGAGTGAGCCGGTGTTTGTGGGCGGAGCCGGAGGAAACAGAACCGAGCAGTCTCCAGCTGAAGCCGCTGCTCGCTCGCGCATGCCCGGTCGCGCCGCTTCCCTTCAGGAAGGCGGAGGCGGGACCAGGCGGGGAGGCGCCGAGAGCCGAGCAGAGGCTGAGTTGTGTTGCATCGTCTTCCCCCGCTCGAGCGCCTTACGAAGGAGCTGGCGCGAGCGGGAAGGGAGAATTGTGTTCCCCGTTTTTCCTCCGCACCAGCATAAAGTGAGCAGCTGACTGGGCGGAAGGAAGCAGATTGGGCAAACGAGTCCTCGGAGGAGCCTCCGGTTAACAGAGACGCGTGGTGACTGGGAAAAGCCGTCTCCACAGTACAGTAAGGAGAGGGGTCCTTGAGGGCTCTGTCAAGAAAGGGGGAAGAGTGGAACCGGCCAAACAGTAACTTTTAAATTGCTCATGTCCCTTCAGCCGTGTACAGGAGGTGGGGAGTAGTTGGAGGACACAAGTTTTGGAACTAGTGCTGCTGGTGCCTGCTTTCCAGAAAGAGACATCAGTTCCTCATTGAAAGTGTGGGTGCTTATATAAAGTCCTGAGTTTCTAAATCCCCTCTAGGGCTGTTACCTGTTGTGGGGAAAGTTAGATGCAGTGGGAGGAAGTTTAGAGCACTACATCGTAACCACGCCTAATTAATGTTGGAATCTGAGTAAATGCACTAGTGATGTGAAATTGATGATTTTAGTTAGCCTTTCTGCAGGGACTGTATCAATTTCCTGACTATATTGTATTGAGCTATCATCTCTAAAAGGAAATCTGCGTAAGTTGTTGAGATATTCACTGTGAAAGATTAAGGATATTTACAAGTTGAATGTATTGGGTTGTAATGTTATTTCCACAGACAGAAAAGTGTTACCATTTCTCCTGATCTATGTGTAACTTTTTCACTTGTGAATACTAGAGCTAAAACAAAGAGAATCTTATTTTTATAAAACAGCTCATATTTTCATAACAAATTGGTGTAGTGTCCTTTTTAAGTGTTATTGCGTGGATTTACTGCTGGGTGGTTTGCAACCTTCACACTGTGCCTCTAGAATTGCATGTCTTACCCCTAGGCCAGGCTACCCTAGGTGACCTGACATCCCAGGTTCCAACAGTTTGGTGCCTAGCGGTGGGATTCTGACTTGGTTGCAGCTACTCAATAGTAATTCAACGCAATACACTGACCTACACCAGGAGTTTTCTCCTTGCGGCCCTCCTAATTTGAATTTTGCTTTTCCAAATTTGTTTCTGGTGGTGGGTGGAGGTTAACCTCAGGTCACTTCTTGGTTTTCTCCTGTGTGTTAATTTTATTCCATAGTGAAAAATGGAATTAAATTTGGAAGAGCTAGAATCCTACACTGTGACCGAACTCAAAGAATGATGTCAGCAACAGGGGGTATTCTTTAAAAAAGGTGCCAGGAAAGGCGAGTTGCTGACAAGCATAAGGGCATGGGTGGAGGCTCATTCCGGGGAGGAACCGGACCCAGAAGGGAGTGACAGGGACACTGTCTTTGAGACTGCAATGTTGTACCAAGCTGGAGGGGGGAATCTGCTGACAGGTCCCAGGACACCTTCGAGGGTGGGCAGCAGCGTCTCAGAGAGGGGTTTAACTGACGCCGAGCTAGAAGATAGGAGGGAGGAGAGGAGAATGGGGTTGGAATTAGCTAGAATGGATATGGAAAGGGAGGACAAGAGGTTAGCCCATGAGCGAACCATTAAAGAGATGGACCTACAAGCTTTAACCCTAAGGTCTTCCAATTCAGATAATGGTGGCGGCGAAACTAAGGTGAATACCAGGGAACCCAGACCCTATCTACCCAAGGATGTCATTGCCAGTTACACCACAGGCGATGACATTGCCAAATGGTTAGCCGCATACGAAGTTTCTTTAAGGGCTCACAGGATCCTAGAAACTCACTGGGGGGGCGGGCTGTATAAATACATGCCACCTGCTGGCAGAGACACCTTGTTGGCTCTGGAGCAGGATGAGCAAACCCACTACCCTACAATGAAGGTGGCACTGGTGAAGAAGTTTGGACTTACCCCTGAAAGATATAGACAGAAATTCAGGGGAAGTCACAAACTGAGTACCCAGAATTGGGTAGATTTCTCAGACTACGCCAAGAAAGCTTTGGAGGGTTGGGTCCAGGGCAGCGAGGTGAAGGATTATGAGGGGCTGTACAATCTATTTTTGAAAGAACACCTCCTCGAGAAATGTTTTCCCGAGCTGCGCCAACACCTGGTGGACAGCAAGCTGACCAATCCCCGGAAGCTTGCAGAGGAGGCGGATACCTGGGCAAGTACCCGGGTGTCCTCAAAGGGGACTGGAGGGGATTCTCAAAAAGCCGGACAGGGCACCCCCCAGAAGAAGGAGGGGGGAGATAAAAAGAAGGAGTTCTCCAAAGGTCCCCAAAATAATTTCCAAGGAAAGGGAGTAGGTTTCACCCCTAAGGCAAACCCGCCCAGAAACCCTAATCCTGGCCAGAACCAGCAGCCAAGGGTTCTCCACTGTTTTGAATGTGGTGGTTTTGGACATTATAAGGGAGATGTCAGATGCCCAAAGACACCACCCCCTCCCACCGAAGGAAAATCACCGGGAGTAGCTAGTGTAGCGCTCGGGGAGGAGTTGCCCTTAGATAAGGGGGGTGAGTGGGCGGGTGTCACCTTAGTGTCCCTGGGAGAGCGGGAGATGGTTCCAAAGATCCAGGTGCCCCCAAATACTACAAAGTATGGGCAATGGGTCACCATCAATGGCCAGAGAGGGGAGGCTCTGAGAGATACAGGAGCCAGTATGACTATGGTGAGAAGTCAACTGGTGTCTCCAGAGCAGGTGGTTCCTAATGTACTCCACCCCGCCGCGATGGCTGATGGCAGAATGGGCCACTATCCAGTGGCTGAGGTTCCCTTTGAGTGGAGGGGGTTGCAGGTTCACTTCGAGTTGCCGTAAGCCCTGCCGTGCCAGTCGATTGTCTGTTGGGGAATGACATGGAGCACAACACTTGGAGAGAGGTGGAATACCGGACGCATTCTGCGATGCTGGGTACACCTGACTGGGCCTGTGTGAGCACACGGTCTGCGACTGCCCGGAGAGGGAGTTCGCCTGGGTTGGAGCCTGGAACAATGGCCCAACCCGCTGCTAAAAAGGGACAGACCCGGAGACAGGGAGAGCTTGCTCCGGCTTCCACACCCCATGTGACAGATCGGCCACCTGCGGTGGTGGACCAGGAGTCCGTGGAGGGGGAAGTAGACTCTCTGGAGGATTTACCCATCCCTGCTGAGTGGCATGTGGAGGGAGGTCCTACCAGAGAGGAATTCTGTAAGGGGCAGAGGGAGTGCCCCACCCTTGAGGGACTGAGGCGACAGGCTGAAGCCCAAGCAGCAGGTGATGTTACGGGACACTACCATATTTACTGAGGGGATGGACTCCTCTACAGTGAACCCAAGGTACCCTTAACTGGTTCGTCAAGGGCCTTGGTAGTCCCGCAACAATACCGAGCCTTTCTTTTGGAATTGGCTCATGCTATACCCCTGGCAGGACACTTAGGCCAGGACAAGACCTTTGCACGGCTTGTCCTCCACTTTTACTGGCCTCAGATGAAAGTGGCGTCCAACACTTACTGTCGGACATGTGTAACCTGCCAGGCCAGTGGGAAAACAGGGGTGAAGCTGAAGGCTCCCCTGGAACCACTTCCAGTCGTTAGCACACCCTTTGAGAGGGTGGGCATCGACATTGTAGGGCCTTTAGATCCACCAACCACAGCTGGTCACAGGTTCATCCTGGTCCTGGTGGATCATGCCACACGGTACCCAGAGGCAATTCCTCTGAGGACAGTCACTGCACCAGTGGTGGCTAGGGCCCTAATGGGGATCTTTACCCGAGTGGGATTTCCCAAGGAAGTTGTGTCCGACAGGGGAACCAACTTCATGTCAGCTTACATGCGGGCAATGTGGAAGGAGTGTGGAGTGACCTACCGGTTCACCACTCCTTATCACCCCCAGTCAAATGGACTGGTTGAGAGGTTTAATAAAACCTTGAAGGGCATGATCAGAAGTCTGCCCGAAAGCCTGCAGAGGAAATGGGACGTCCTCCTACCCTGTTTGCTCTTTTCTTACAGGGAAGTGCCACAGAAGGGAGTGGGCTTCAGCCCCTTTGAGCTTCTGTATGGGCACCCTGTACGCGGTCCTCTCAGCCTGTTGAAGAATGGTTGGGAGAAGTCTCCCAGGAAGCCCCCCCAGGATGTGGTGAGCTACATGCTGGCCTTCAGGAGCCAAATGGCGAAGTTGTGGAAGCAGGCTTCTGACAACTTGGAGGCCAGCCAGGCAGTCATGAAGGAGTGGTATGACCACAATGCTCACCAGGTGGAATTGGAGCCTGGCCAGAAAGTGTGGGTGATGGAGCCTGGAGAGCTTAGTGCCCTCCAGGATCGCTGGACAGGCACCTTCGAAGTGTTGGAGAAGAAGGGTAAGGCCACATACCTGGTGGACCTTAAGAACCCTCGACAGCCCCTACGGGTGCTGCATGCCAACCGACTCAAACCCCACCATGAGAGGCCCGAAGTCATGTTGTTGATGGTGACTGATGGGGAAGAGGAAGCGGAAAGCGAACCTCTCCCAGATCTATTCTCGTCTCAAGAGAAGGATGGGTCAGTGGAGGGAGTGATTCTCTCTCCCACTCTAACTCCTGAGCAACGGGAGGACTGCCGCCAGATCCTGGAGCAGTACTCTACGTTGTTCTCCCTTGTCCTGTGAAGGACTCACCTGTGTACCCATGATGTGGACACAGGGGACATCCCACCAGTGAAGTCTAAGACCTACCGGCTGTCAGACAAGGTGAAGGCTAGCATCCATGGAGAGGTTGCCAAGATGCTAGAGCTGGGAGTTATTGAACCTTCTAACAGCCCTTGGTCCAGTCCGGTGGTGCTCGTGCCAAAAGCCGCGCCACCAGGCACCACACCTGAACTGAGGTTCTGTGTGGATTACCGAGGACTGAACTCAGTGACAAAGACTGATGCTCATCCGATCCCTAGGGCGGATGAATTAATTGACCGGCTAGGAGCTGCCCAATATCGGAGTACCATTGACCTCACTTCGGGGTACTGGCAGATCTCCTTGACAGATGGAGCAAGGGAAAGGTCAGCCTTCTCCACGCCTGAGGGACACTTCCAGTTCTGTGTGATGCCCTTTGGGCTCAAGAACGCCCCTGCCACATTTCAGCGGCTGGTGAACCAGGTCCTCTCTGGAATGGAGAGTTTCTCTGCTGCTTACTTGGATGACATTGCTGTGTTCAGTAGCAGTTGGGAGGACCATTTGCAGCATTTGCAAGCAGTTCTCCAGGCCCTGAAACAAGCTGGATTGACAATCAAGGCCAGCAAATGCCAGATTGGGCAGGGGTCGGTTGTGTACCTTGGACACTTGGTGGGTAGGGGGACTGTGCAGCCCCTGCAGGCGAAGATTGAGGCAATCATGGCCTGGGAACCCCCCAAGACACAGACTGAGGTCCGAGCTTTCCTGGGCCTCACAGGCTACTACCGTCGCTTTGTGAAGGGGTATGGCACTATTGTAGCACCCCTCACAGAGCTCACCTCAAAGAAACAACCTCGACGGGTAGTTTGGACGGGAGCTTGTCAGCAAGCTTTTGAGAAATTGAAGCAGGCGATGTGTGCGGCACTGGTCCTGAAGGCCCCAGACTTCTCCAAGGAGTTCATTGTCCAAACAGATGCATCAGAACATGGCATTGGGGCAGTGTTATCGCAACTAAATGAAGAGGGCCTGGATCAGCCTGTAGTCTTCTTATCCAGGAGACTGCTTCCCCGGGAACAGAAGTGGAGTGCAATTGAGAGGGTGTGGGCTCTGAAGAAGCTGCGGCCATACCTCTTTGGCTCGCACTTCCTGGTTCAGACTGACCACCGACCCCTTCGTTGGCTGATGCAAATGAAGGGGGAAAATCCCAAGCTGTTGAGGTGGTCCATCTCCCTACAGGGAATGGACTTCCGGGTGGAACATCGGCCTGGAGTGGACCACGCCAATGCAGACGGTCTCTCCAGGTATTTCCGCCTTAGTGATGAGGACTCCCAAGGGGTTGGGTAGTTCTCCCCACTTTCATGTGGGGGGGACGCGTGTTAGACCTGTCTGGCTTTTTGCGTAGTCCCTCCAAATTATTATTTATTTTGTCCCCTTTTTGCCCCTCATACCTTTAATAATTTTTGTCCACTAACTTTTTCTAGGTGTTGGTCAAGGGGATAGGTGTTCTTTTTCCCCTCATAGTTTTTCACCTCAGACCCAGAGGCCTGTTCTGACAGGAAAAGTTGGAACCACAAAATGGTGGCTACCAACTGCCCTAACTGCCAAACCCAGAACTTGCCCATAGACTAGTATAGGGCGTTCCAGAACCTTCTGGTCCCTTCTGGACCACTGAGGGTCAGCCTATATAAGGCGGAATGCTGGGCAGCCATTTTATCTACCTGAGAGAGTCAGCTGGAGGACAGGCTGTAGCTAAGGGTGGGAAGAGGCTAGACATAGGGTTGACCTCCTGGACTGGGAAGCTGCCTTACTGATCCACCACACTACCCCCCCCCTTTGGATTACTTGTCCTGACCCCGCTGTGGAGGGTTACTGGAGACCCTGGGCGCCTAGCTTGCCCCTTGTCTAAATCATACAGGGGGAGTCTACAGCAGAAGGAGACTGCAGCGCTGCGGAGCGCAGTCCTCTGCCCAGTAAAGGAACTTAAGGGAGGTGACCCCCAGGATATCATTACAGTGGCTGTAAGGATTGTGAGCTGGTGAGGAGTCTATCGCCACGTATCACAAGTTTATTCCCCCCTTTTCCCTGTACCTGGGGCTGCCCTTGCACAAGTGAACTCCCAGTGACTGAAGCGGGGCTGGGAGCGTGCTCTCCTCGAGGTGCTTCGTGGAGCACTGGTTGTTTGATCGGGCCGCCTGTGAGCCTGTGACCTGTGGTGGCGGCAGACGCTGTGGTGGAAGATCGTTTCCCTGCGCTGTGTCCTGTCAGCGTCTAACCCGGCCCAAGGAGCGAGTGAGCCGGTGTTTGTGGGCGGAGCCGGAGGAAACAGAACCGAGCAGTCTCCAGCTGAAGCCGCTGCTCGCTCGCGCATGACCGGTCGCGCCGCTTCCCTTCAGGAAGGCGGAGGCGGGACCAGGCGGGGAGGCGCCGAGAGCCGAGCAGAGGCTGAGTTGTGTTGCATCGTCTTCCCCCGCTCGAGCGCCTTAAGAAGGAGCTGGCGCGAGCGGGAAGGGAGAATTGTGTTCCCCGTTTTTCCTCCGCACCAGCATAAAGTGAGCAGCTGACTGGGCAGAAGGAAGCAGATTGGGCAAACGAGTCCTCGGAGGAGCCTCCGGTTAACAGAGACGCGTGGTGACTGGGAAAAGCCGTCTCCACAGTACAGTAAGGAGAGGGGTCCTTGAGGGCTCTGTCAAGAAAGGGGGAAGAGTGGAACCAGCCAAACAGTAACTTTTAAATTGCTCATGTCCCTTCAGCCGTGTACAGGAGGTGGGGAGTAGTTGGAGGACACAAGTTTTGGAACTAGTGCTGCTGGTGCCTGCTTTCCAGAAAGAGACATCAGTTCCTCATTGAAAGTGTGGGTGCTTATATAAAGTCCTGAGTTTCTAAATCCCCTCTAGGGCTGTCTACCTGTTGTGGGGAAAGTTAGATGCAGTGGGAGGAAGTTTAGAGCACTACATCGTAACCACGCCTAATTAATGTTGGAATCGGAGTAAATGCACTAGTGATGTGAAATTGATGATTTTAGTTAGCCTTTCTGCAGGGACTGTATCAATTTCCTGACTATATTGTATTGAGCTATCATCTCTAAAAGGAAATCTGCGTAAGTTGTTGAGATATTCACTGTGAAAGATTAAGGATATTTACAAGTTGAATGTATTGGGTTGTAATGTTATTTCCACAGACAGAAAAGTGTTACCATTTCTCCTGATCTATGTGTAAATTTTTCACTTGTGAATACTAGAGCTAAAACAAAGAGAATCTTATTTTTATGAAACAGCTCATATTTTCATAACAAATTGGTGTAGTGTCCTTTTTAAGTGTTATTGCGTGGATTTACTGCTGGGTGGTTTGCAACCTTCACACTGTGCCTCTAGAATTGCATGTCTTACCCCTAGGCCAGGCTACCCTAGGTGACCTGACATCCCAGGTTCCAACAGAGAGGTACCAGGAAATTGAGGAACCGACAGGCCAGGAACAAGAGGAATTGATGGAAGATTTAAATATAATCAATCTCTCGAAAAGAGTCCTGACAACAGAAGAAGAGAACGTGTTGAAGCTGGGACTTACATTCTGTCCAACCTGCTGCTATGAATACACACAAACACGTATAGACTTGTTTTTATTTGTTCGGAAGCTCAAGCTCTGGAAGCATTTCAAACAAAGGGCGCAAAGAGAAACTACACAGAGGCCACCCACAGTGGGTGGTACAGATCAACATGACCCTTTTGACATTAACATTAGGGACTTGGAGAACATGGCCGTACTGGAGGAACTACTGGAAGAAAGCGGTTCCCAGATAACACCACCAGTGGATGTAGTCGAAAGAGGCACAGCCATTGGTATCGCCCAAATAGGTGAACGCAGCGCCTTCAAACCACCCTCGCGCTTCCTCCCCCAGACACCAACTGACGCAGTCAATTTCTTCTCAGAGGCAGTTAATCGGGACTTACAGAAGCTGTCCAAGCAAGAAGAAAGCAACAAGGTCAAGACCAAATGGAATCTCTCATTACACCAAAGGGATGCTATCTCAAACCTTGAAAAGGATGATTCAATCGTAATAAAGCCTTCGGATAAAGGCGGAAGCGTAGTCATCCAGAGCCGTGAGAACTACTGCAAAGAGGCTCTACGCCAATTGCAGGACCGCGAGAACTACTCGCCGACAACCGAACAAGAATACCTAGGTAGCATACGGGACTATCAGACCCTCATCGAGCACTGGTACGGAAAAGGAATCCTAGCCCGGGAAGAATATCTGTTACTGCAAAATAAACAACCGAGATTACCCAGTTTTTATCATCTCCCAAAAGTGCACAAGGATGCCACTAAACCACCAGGGAGACCAATCGTATCATCCATTGGAGGACTGACTGAAAACATGCCTAAGTTTATTGACTCTTTTCTGGCCCCATGGGTAACCCAATTGAGTTCATATACGAAAGATACAAAGGACTTCCTTAGACAAATAGAGGATGTGGAGTGGGAGAGCGACCTAGTGATGATAACTCTGGACATCTCTAGTTTATATACGAGTATCAGACATACTGATGGGATTGAAGCGGTAAAGACTTTTCTGAACCTACGATCTGCCCGATACCTGGAACATAGCAGAATGATTTTGGACTTTATATCATTCTGCCTGAATAACAACATCTTTATTTTCCAGAACCAAAGATACAGACAGGTCAGGGGGACTGCTATGGGCACCTGCTTCGCCCCCAGTTACGCAAATTTATTCGTGGGCTGGTGGGAGAAGCAGGTGGCCTGGGCGGACGACAAGGCAGAATGGGTCGATAGGGTGATTTGCTGGAGGAGATACATCGACGATCTCTTCCTTATTTGGAAGGGATCGGAATCCTCGGCAGAAGATTATATAGCGGCCCTAAATACCAATGATTTGAACCTAAAATTCACCCACAGTATGAGCAGGAAAGAGGTTAGTTTTCTGGATCCGAGGGTTTTTGTCGATTCAGGCGTAATTCAGACTGCGCTCTATAGAAAGGAGACGGCAGGGAATTCCGTCCTACATGGACGAAGCAGTCACCCAGCATCTCTTGTGAAAAGCATCCCCTACGGGGAACTGTTGAGAATAAAACGCAACAGTTCCCTGGAAAGAGATTTTGAGGAAGCTGCAGATAAAAGCGTGAAACGCTTTAAATCGCGCGGCTACTCTACAACAGTTCTCCATCAAGCTAAAGAGAAGGCGAAAGCTATGACGGAAAGTAGGGGCGGAACCACGAAGGGTGGTAATGGCATAATCAGACTAATAACCAACTATTCCGTGGCAGCGAATAGGGTGAGATCCATTATGTCCAGAAACTGGGGTATCCTCAAATCTGACGCCGTAATTGGCAAAGACCTGCAGGATCATCCCATGATTACATTCAGGAAGACAAGATCAGTGAAGGACAGGTTGGTGAAAAGCCATTTGTCCAAAGAAAAATCTAAAGGAGAACTGCATGCCATGCATGGGTCATACCCATGTGGGAAAAGCAAGGCCTGCAGTAACAGCCAGAGAGTGATTTCATATCAGGTGCCTCATAAGGATTCGAAGATCAGGATTGGCAAGTTCATAACTTGCTCAACTACATTTGTAGTGTACTGCCTGAAGTGTCCCTGCGGACTTCGGTACGTAGGAAGCACTGCGAAGGCAGTTAAGTTAAGAATCTTAGAACACCAACGGGCCATCGCGAACAAGGATGAGAACTATCCGATGGCCCGGCATTTTGCCTCTCACCACAATAGCGACAGAACCTTACTTAGCTTCTTCAGCTTAGATTGTATCCCACAAGATGTAAGAGGGGGGGACTTCAAGCGGAAGTTAAGACGATTGGAGTCAAGATATATTATAGACCTCCAAACACAATCTCCAGGAGGTCTAAATGCAGGGGAAGAGCTAATATCACATCTGTAAGACAAAAAATAAGAACTATAAAATGTATGTGTTGAGCTGTGTCTATGCCTGAGAAGATATATTTTTTCAAAAAATGCTTTGAAGAAATTCAGTTGGTAGTTGGTTTGAGGACCCTTTGAGACAGATTTGATTTTCACAATTTATTTATGAATTATGGTGGAATGAATAAGTATTAATTTGATTTTCACCATTTAGCCCATTAAGGGCCTTATTAATGTCATGGGTTTTGATAAATCAATTTTTTTAAACCTTCTACCACAGGATATAATGAATTTATGTGCAATATGAAGAATGTTGGTTCAATGAACATTGTTTTTTTTTATATAAATCTTATAATCTTGTTTTATTTGCCCATTCAGGGCGGAATACACAACACAAGATTATTTATTGAGGTACTGTGATATTCAATATCATAATTATTGTTTCCAACAGCGATTAATATTGCTCTAATTTGTCTTTTGTAAAAATTGTTTGAGTTAATTTCACCATTGCAAAATGGCGCTCAGGATTTGGACTTTGTTCCGTTTTCTGTTTTGATTATAATTGCCTTTATGAACTTCCGCCTCGCCGTCGCCAGCTGACACTGACGAAGGCAAGAGCTGAAACGTGTTTGTTTTACATTTTGTGCAATAAACCTTAGCGGGTTTTACCTATTGCGAGTGCTGATTTTGTCAAACTTCTTTGACTGTGGAGGAGATGGGGCGTTGTTGCTGTCACTTGACATCACGCTGGGCGAGGTAGAATCCCTGCCCTGCCCCCGCCAAATGGATCCCTATGGCTTGGGGGATGATGCGGTTTGGGGGCTCGAGGCGGCACTTTGTTTTAGGGTCACAGTGACTATGGGATTCACTCACATCTAAGCGCTGATCCACTGTCCGCAATAACTACCAGCACTGAACATTGCATGCTGGGACCTGTAGACGCAATCCACGAGGCGGCTAGAAGGAGGTATCAGGCGATTGGAACTTTCCTTGGGGGCGGAGCAGCGCTTCAGCAATCAGGAGAAGGCAGGATATTTAATCCGAGATGCACGCCTGTTTCTTGTTTGTTTGTTACACCCTCAGCGCTGAAGAAGGCACAGACGCCGAAATGCATTCGCCAGAAGGGGTGCTTTGAATTGCCATGGCTTGTGCTCTGAAATAAAGATGCTTCCCACGTTTCCCCTGCCGTGGCCTCTTCTTCTTCTTGGAGGAGTTTCTTGGACATTTTGTTGCGCTAGCTCCAGTGATGCGCTCAAGAGGCCCCCGCATCTTCAAGTGGCCTTGGACTCGCTGGACTCCGCTTCGGTGGTATTTCTTTCTAATCCAGGGTACTGGAACAACCAAGGCCCACCCCCGGACCCGGGAGGAGATGGGGCGGTGTTGTTGTCACTTGACATCACGCTGGGCGAGGTAGAATCCCTGCCTTGCCCCTGCCAAATGGATCCCTATGGCTTGGGGGTTGATGCGGTTTGGGGGCGCGAGGCGGCACTTTGATTTAGGGTCACAGTGACTATGGGATTCACTTACATCTAAGCGCTGATCCACCCTCCGCAATACCTACCAGCACTGAACATTGCATGCTGGGACCTGTAGGCGCCATCCACGAGGCGGCTAGAAGGAGGTATCAGGCGGTTGGAACTTTCCTTGGGGGCGGAGCAGCTATTCAGCAATCAGGAGAAGGCAGGATATTTAATCCGAGATGCACACCTGTTTCTTGTTTGTTTGTTACACCCTCGGCGCTGAAGAAGGCACAGACGCCGAAATGCATTCGCCAGAAGGGGTGCTTTGAATTGCCATGGCTTGTGCTCTGAAATAAAGATGCTTCCCACGTTTCCCCTGCTGTGGCCTCTTCTTCTTCTTGGAGGAGTTTCTTGGACATTTTGTTGCGCTAGCTCCAGTGCTGCGCTCAAGAGGCCACCGCATCTTCAAGTGGCCTTGAACTCGCTGGACTCCGCTTCGGTGGTATTTCTTTCTAATCCAGGGTACTGGAACGACCAAGGCCCACCTCCAGACCCGGGAGGAGATGGGGTGGTGTTGCTGTCACTTGACATCACGCTGGGCGAGGTAGAAACCCTGCCCTGCCCCCACCAAATGGATCCCTATGGCTTGGGGGTTGATGCGGTTTGGGGGCTCGAGGCGGTACTTTGTTTTAGGGTCACAGTGACTATGGGATACGTGCTTGTGTACGTTACGGCGCCAAAAGGGGAATGCACCACCAAGTTTAAAATTGGGCGTGGAATTAGACAGGGATGTGTGTTGGCCCCACTGATTTTTATTCTTTTTATCAACGAGATAGACTCCACCTTAAAATCTATGTCAGTGGATGCTCCCACAATACACGGAGACCGCGTCCCAGTTTTATTATACGCGGACGCGGTTCTAATTTCACGCACCCCCATAGGCCTTCAACGGTTGATGGATGGTTTTTCCCTATTTATTAAAGGTAGAAAGCTAGTGATTAACAAATCCAAAACCTTTGTAATGGAATGTGGGCGGAGGAACGGAAAGAAGCCCTTTTCATATTTTATTGACGGGCAGAAGGTTCAACTTGTTGATAATTTTTCTTATCTAGGGGTTACATTTTCAAACAACAAATATAACAAATGGTCTAGCGAGCACAATAATGTAAGGTCCAAGATGGCCAGGAGTTCAAATGGCATATTTACGTTGGCCACGAAGTTGGGTGACAGGCGTGTCTATGACATGCTTAAAATATTTCAGTCCCGATGCCTATCTACGGCCTTGTACGGAGCGGGTATCTGGGGCTACGCCTCAGTGGGACAGCTTCAAGTAGAGGAGAATACTTTTCTAAAGAGACGTTTGTGTCTACCCAGCTCAGTTTCCAACGTTTTAGTGCACAAAGAATTGGGTATGTCCCATCTTTCCGATTTGATTCTCCTGAGACCACTTATGCTTTGGCGCTCGATATGGATGAAAGAAGAGACGTCATTGTGTAGATCAATTATATCCGATTGCTTGTCCCTGGATAACTATCAAAGGATCCCATGGCTAAAATATAACGTGGACAGTTTTCGGGAGGGTTTTGGCCTGGATGTTTTTACTGACCATTGTGGTGCCTCTGATGTAGCCAAACATGAAATCAAGAACTCTTTTTTAAATCACCAAGCTAACAGACGGCACCAAGATAGTGTTTAACTTTCCTCTTGCATTCTATACCATGATTTAAATGATTTTTTGGGCTATCACCCGTACTTATCGCAGGTGACTTGGAAGGCCCACCGGTATGTGTTGACTAGATTGAGAACTGGGATAGTCCACAATCTAGTGGCCTTCCCACAACAGCGTTCACCCCCTGTTGGCCCCTTCCCATGTGATAACATTTGTTTACAAAGCACTATGCACTTTCTTTTGTTTTGTCAACTGTATAAATACTTGTGGATTGCTTATCTTAAACCTGTGTTTGTAAAGTTTGGAGTTAGGACTGTAAAAGACTCCATGAGACTGCTTTTTAACCTTCATCACCCTGATGTCTGTTTTTACACAGCTACCTTCCTTTTAAAATCAATTGCTAGGAAAAGTATGCAGTTTTAACTATTATTAATTTATCTGTATAGTTTGCGTTAGTATGGCCACCGCTTTTTTAACTGTATTTTGTGTGTTGTGCTTTTATACATCAAAGGATCTGCTTTAAATCCCTATGTATTGTCTTCAGGGCAGTTCACGGGCTAGGCCCCCGACCACTTCAGAACAAATTCAATTGGTACGCGCCCACCCGGTCTCTTCGATCCTCATCTTTACACTTCATTAGCATTCCTAGGATCAAGAAAGCCACCTGTGGGGACGAGCTTTCAGTATAGCTGCAGCCCACTTATGGAACAACCTCCCTATCGACATTAGAAAAACTAACGAATTTATGACCTTTCGTAAAAAGGTGAAAACTTGGCTTTTCCCAAAAAATCCTCAAAAAATCCACCAAAATAAATAAACCTATTCTGATCAGCACCATGTCCACTCTCCTGTCCCCACAGAGTTCTTGTCTATATGTACTTTAGCGCCAGGATGCCCGTAGGGTTACAGAGCGCTCTACAAATGCTATAAATAAATAAATAAATTATGGACTTGTTTCTTGTTCCGAAAAAAGCCTTATGAAAAACAGAAATAGAAAATAGACTATGGGATTCACTTACATCTAAGCGCTGATCCACCCTCCGCAATACCTACCAGCACTGAACATTGCATGCTGGGACCTGTAGGCGCCATCCACGAGGCGGCTAGAAGGAGGTATCAGGCGATTGGAACTTTCCTTGGGGGCGGAGCAGCTCTTCAGCAATCAGGAAAAGGCAGGATATTTAATCCGAGATGCACACCTGTTTCTTGTTTGTTTGTTACACCCTCGGCGCTGAAGAAGGCACAGACGCCGAAATGCATTCGCCAGAAGGGGTGCTTTGAATTGCCATGGCTTGTGCTCTGAAATAAAGATGCTTCCCACGTTTCCCCTGTCGTGGCCTCTTCTTCTTCTTGGAGGAGTTTCTTGGACATTTTGTTGCGCTAGCTCCAGTGATGCGCTCAAGAGGCCACCGCATCTTCAAGTGGCCTTGAACTCGCTGGACTCCGCTTCGGTGGTATTTCTTTCTAATCCAGGGTACTGGAACGACCAAGGCCCACCTCCGGACCCGGGAGGAGATGGGGCGGTGTTGCTGTCACTTGACATCATGCTGGGCGAGGTAGAATCCCTGCCTTGCCCCCGCCAAATGGATCCCTATGGCTTGGGGTTGATGCGGTTTGGGGGCTTGAGGCGGCACTTTGTTTTATGGTCACAGTGACTATGGGATTCACTTACATCTAAGCGCTGATCCACCCTCCGCAATACCTACCAGCACTGAACATTGCATGCTGGGACCTGTAGACGCCATCCACGAGGCGGCTAGAAGGAGGTCTCAGGCGATTGGAACTTTCCTTGGGGGCGGAGCAGCTCTTCAGCAATCAGGAAAAGGCAGGATATTTAATCCGAGATGCACACCTGTTTCTTGTTTGTTTGTTACACCCTCGGCGCTGAAGAAGGCACAGACGCCGAAATGCATTCGCCAGAAGGGGTGCTTTGAATTGCCATGGCTTGTGCTCTGAAATAAAGATGCTTCCCACGTTTCCCCTGCCGTGGCCTCTTCTTCTTCTTGGAGGAGTTTCTTGGACATATATATATATATATATATATATATATATATATACACACACATATATATATAGTTTATACTTACCTGCAAAATACTTATATATGCGTTGTAAAGGCATGGGTGGTAAAAATGTGTGAGGTAAAGGCCTATACATGGTAATGGACTTGTGGTAAAGGCATGCGTGGTGGGGGACGCATGGCAAAATAATTAGTGATAAAGGCATGCATGGTAAAGGCATATGCGTGGTAATGGATGTGTGATAAAGGCATGCGAGGATCCGCCATATGCCATACATCCCTTTTCAGGTTACAAGGGGATCACAATGTATCAAAATGCAGAAAACACTCAGCTAGACTTAAGGACATGCGAAAATACAACCATGCCAAGGTCTCCTTACTGTTGAGAAAAAGTTGAACCAGCAAGACCATACCGACAACATTACATAAAAGGCTATGTGAAAAAACTTAAAAGTAGCAAGCCAGCTAAAAATTGTCAGCAAAAAAAAATACACAATCGCATCACCCCCCATCTAATTTTCGGCATTTACCGCTTGAGGAAAGAAATCCTTACACATTTTGCTAGATTTGTTAAGTGCCTCATCTGAGAAACACCCACCATATGCCTCAGAGAGAGACTGAACCAAGTACGTGGTGCCCGAGCGACGAAAACTAAGTCAAGAAATTGATTGGCTAACCTTATGGTCTGAATATCCCAAACTACACAGGACATGTTCTGCTAGAGCCCCCTGAATGTTGGAATATACTCCTTGAAGCCATCAGACCTTCTCATTCTCCCCTTACATTTTCAAGGCGAAGGAATAACATTTTTAAATGCCACTTGCTTGTTTACTGAGGATGACTTGATGAACTTGTGTTATTGGTGAGGCTTTCTTGGTTCTCTCTCAACCTGAGGCTAGTTCAATGTTCTCAAATCTTGTTGGTTGCACCACTCCAACATATGTCAGACAAGTCAGCCTCAGGAAATCTTGCAACAAGTAATATGCTATTGCACCTAATAAGAAATAACATGCTCCTGCGAGAAGGGACCTTCGAGAATGAAGTCCCTGATAATATACTCACCGTCGGGGTCCGAGATGATGTCAAGCAGTGACTTGTCAAGTGTGGTTTTGCTCATCAACTTTTCTTCATATTCAAAATATACATCTAATTTGCGAGCCTGTTAAGAAAAATAAAAAAAATGAACAGGTTTAGAGGCTAATATGCATAAGTGCTTATGTCTCTTCTCTGAGGAAGATTTGACCATGTTTCTTTCCCATGAGGCCATGGGTGATTCTCCACATGGTAGGACTTTGGCAGCACTGTACTTTAGGGACCTGCCCATTTGTACCCTAACAACTCCTCACAAAAGAGGTCCTGGTGGTGTCCTCGCCATGCACAGGGGGCCCCAGTCTGTCCTCACTGGTATGTTCATACTGCACAACCTTAAACCCCTTACATCCCACGTTAGTCCTCACTGGATTTCCATAGCATAATTCATGCAATAAGTGCATATCATGTCTCTTCCACAGTTCCACCTGCCCAGACTGTGCTTAAATCACTATACATTAACTCAAGTGGCTCTCTGTAGCTGCGCCTTAGACAAGGAATATTCATTCCTATTAAAGGTGGAGATGGAGTGCTGCTGCACAGCACAGGGCTGCTTCTTTCAGAAAACTGCGGCATGGGTACATAGTAGCCACACTTATGCTTGGGTTTAACCACAATTTTCCAGAGTTCCCTTCAGTTTTCTGCCCATACTAATTGTGCATGCCTGGAGGGAAACTAATAGCTAATGGTGCTGCTATGGTGCAATGGTAACTGGTTCTCATCGGGGCGTTCAGCCCCACATTCTTCCATACTCATACAATGATCACAACAGTAGGGCGCTGCTTGTAGATCTCCAGTGAATCTCGAACAAGATCAACATTAACCCCTTCGCTGCGGCGGCTATTCCGCCGCAGCTCTAAGGGGGTGGGGCGGCGGCTCCATACTAGTGACGGAACCGCTCCGTCACGGCTCGCGGGTGAGCTGTGCTTGTGCCGGAACGGTTCCGTCACGAACCCGCCCGCCCATTAAAGCGTCAGCGCAGGCGCGGAATTCGCGCCGCGCAGGCGCGGCGAGCGGGCCGTGACGGAACCGTTCCGTCACAAGCACACCTCACCCGTGGCTTGTGACAGATCAGTTCCGTCACAAGAATGCAACGGGTTAAAAGAACTTGCCCAACACATGATGCTTGCACACAAAAATTAGAGAGGCCCGAAGGGCAGCCTTACAGTGGCCATCCGGAGGGAAGTGGTGTGAAAAAGAAACAGGAAAGACTGTAGCTCTGACCATTTACATGTGCTTGCCCTTAGGTGGTGAATATAATTTCCAAAATAACTCCCAAACAGCCAAGGGGTATCTTCAAAGCCAGCTGTGTGGATTAACTTGACTAGGATACCAAGAGCTATATGGAAAACAAATTGGGATGTAAAGAATCCCAGAAGAGGACCACCCTGCTCCCTTGCAGGCAGACTGAGGCGTCTATTCATTGCATGCAGGAAATGAAAAGAAGGGGTGTAGACTGCAAAGCTGGTTGACATGACACTCTTAAAGGATGATAAGTGGATAAAAGAATGAGGGACACCACCACAGCACTTTTAGCCTTATGGCATGGAAAAAAACAGCACCCGACTCGAAGACAGAAATGACTGCAACCAGAAATGCAGTTTTCATTCCACCAGTCAAACTCCTGGGTGCAAGAACCGTCAACCATACACTTAGACCTCAAACTAGATGGTGATGCTCACTGGAGACCAGGGGTACATGCGGTGCATGGACTAGGACCAGCAACACAACAGTCAGATGCCAAACTAGACAGTCGACACTCACTGGGTTCAATGGGTGCAAGGAGTGAGCTAGAAACAGCAGCTAGATGGTTACACTCATTAGAGTCCATGGATACACTCGGGTAGGCATCTAAACTGGCACCACAACATTCAGCTCTCACACTAAATTGGGTTTGTGAACTGTTGGACAGAAAAGTAACCTTCAGAGCCCACTGCCTAAAATGCAGCCACTTGCATTGGCTCTAACTCTGCCCCTCAACTGAGATTCTCAAATGCTCTCAGACGATAAATTGTCTGGAGCATGTTCTGGTTTACTCAGAATGATTAGGAAGATTATTGAACGGATCCCAGATCACTTAAGAAAAAGTGTCATCGATTCTCTTATAGCGTCTCGCCTGGACTATGGCAACTCTCTTTACATGGGTTTACCAAAATATGTTATAAAGAGACTCCAGGTGGTGCAAAATGCAGCAGCAAGGCTCTTATTAAAAGTCCCAAGACACGTATCAGTAAGAGAATCCCTCAAACAGCTTCCCTGGCGTCCGATTGAAGCCAGAATTAAGTTCAAATCCCTCTGTATTGCTCACATGTCCAGTAAAGATCAGTCATTTGATCTCAATGTACACTCCCATTAGACACCTAAGATCCTCCCACCTGCAGCTCTTGAGGACAATCAGAGTCAAACGGACAAGATGGGGAGGCAGATCTTTTGCCCATATGGTACCGAGGCTGTGGAATGCCCTCCCAGTCAGCCTCAGATCACTGCCCCACAAAATCTCCCTTAGGAAAAACCTAAAGACCTGGCTGTTTCCCCATTAATTTACATGTGGTCAAAGCTCTCAGCACAGCACTCATCATCGCGGGGAGGCCTTCGGGCAGCCAGGCGCTTTACAAAACATAAACATAAACAATCCCTGGTGGCTGCATATTATTGGCTCAGACATCAAACTTGGCAGTTCAGGGGACGAATGGAAACTGCCCTCTCCCTCCACCCCCATACTGAGGTAGACAGTCCCCAATCTGAGGAAGTTGAATATGTGTAAAAGGTTTAGTTCTAACAAACCAAATTAAAAAAACAGGGTTGGGTCAATATTGCATGTTTTACTTCTCTGTGGTTTGGGAAACTTCCTGTGAACAAAGGTGGAGTCATACAAGCATCGACCATTCCAGCTGTTCCGAAATGCACCCTCTAGGAACAGAAAGCCTTATGCTCCTGAAGGCATGAGATGTTGCTGCTCAAGCAAAGTGGCCTAAACAAAGGGAGTCCCAACTCTGGAAGCTACAGGTAAACACTTCCCTAAGTAGATCCTGCTCATGCAAGGAGTGAACCAGTTTGCTCAGTAATTCCACCCTCATAGTGCAACCAGGTGGGTGGTCAAAAGATGGACAACTCCTGAAAAGGGCCACTACCATAGTCCCACTGACTGGTACACACAGCTGGGGAGAGCAAGTGCCTGCCTGCCTGCTGATATGAAACATGGTAGTAGTGTGGCTGGTGTGCCCCGGCCTCCTTTTCCTGCTTCCATAATGGACGGAAGGCTTTACAGCCAGAAGCATCGATTCCAGCTACAGAGAGGACACAGGGAGCCCTTGATCATGCAGAGACCAACATCATGAACTGTCAAGGGATCAGGGGACAACCCCAGTTGGTGAATGTGAAACCTTAGGAAGCATTGTTCAGAAGGATCCGTGATGATAATCCCCAGTTGAGAACGCGAGATCAGTATGGACTGTTGATCCACTGCTCCCAATCCCTGGTCAAATGTAGTTTGGAGCGGTGGCTGCCATCTCACAAATGAAATCACCTACAGATAAATAAATAAATCCAGTATTTGTTCAGCGCAAACTAATCACTCCTAAGGGTCTCAAGGCGTGGGGGACGTCGGGGAGATTATGTGAGCTAAGTGAGCTATTGCCCAGAGTCACATGATTCTGAGCTGAGCTGCAGCCAGCTCCAGGCATAGAACCGTGAGCCCCACGCTCCGGAGTGAGCTGCTCTGGCCGCTGCGCCACACCTCTCCAGATAAGAGGTCTAAGTTTTATCTTCCTCTCAAATCACCATGAAGAGGCTACTGAGAGAAATTAACTCATAGCAGTCTCTGTAATAGTTGTAAATCTCTAGAGAGAACATAAAGTGCTTATGAGCCATGTCCAAAAGGGCACCGATGAAACTGATGGGGGACCAAAGAGGATGATTTAGCCTGAGAGACCTGGGGCGAACAGCAACAAGGCCACCGGGTGAAGGGACTGCAGGGATGTCACACGAAAGACAACCACATTGGCCAGAGATCCAGCCAGAGAATGCTCTGAAGCCCCAGTATCAAAGGATCAGCTGTCACCAGGCTGGTAAATAGATAGCGCCTCATTTGCTGCCACTATAAAGGGGAATTTAAAAAGTCCCCTTATCTCAGCTGTGCATCTGTCCGCCTCATATATCCACCCCCCCACACAGATATAGGTCAGCTCGTGTTCAGGTTCATGAAGGACATGCACAGGGGCACTCCAGAGCTGCCTCCATTGGCTAAGAAGGAACTTCGCTCATGCACAAGCTCAAACAGTGTGTAAATAGCCCTTCTTCAAACCACACTTCTGGCAGTCCAGATGGGGCACAGATCACCAATGTGTTCATACCATCCATCCACACACAGGTGTGTACCACACACCACAGCCAAAGCTCACGAAAACAGACAGGGTTGTCTAGCACGCACAATATTGTAAACAATTTGTCCAGTTAGTGAGAGTTTGGCATATGTTCACCAATAGTTCATACTGAAAGGCGATTTAAGAGATCTACTCGCTTATCACAGATATTTGAATGAAAACCGATCCAATGTGAAATTAACAATTAGATATTCCAAGTCAGAAATAGAATTTCGTGATCTGCGACTGTACATATGGACAACACCGTACAGAGTGATGTTCATAAAAAGCAGACCTCCTGCAATAGTGTCTTACATGCAACAAGGGCTCATCCCAAGTCCACTATAAGAGTCACAACACATGGAGAGATGGTTAGGGTAAGGCGCAACTGTAGCCAGGACTTAGATTTCCATGGAAACATCAGGGAAATCAAGCATAACTCCAGTGAGAGGGGTTATGATATGGAATGTCTGATGAAAGCAGAAAATAGAGTGAGGAAGTTGGACAGAAAAACAACTTTGATTCCCAATTCCAACAAGAAGAGGTCAAAGACCGACTCAATTGAAGTCCTATTTATTGCTGAATATAACGCTTACAGCACCCCTGTGTATAACGTCTTGAGAAAAAACTGGCACTTATTAAACTCCAACTACATACTGGAAGGGACGTTATCGAAATGACCTAGAATGGTGTACCACATTCACAGTCCATGTAATTTGCTGTGCCTGTGGTATGATATACGTTGGGAGCAGGATACGTAGCCTCAAATTACGAATTCAAGAGCATGTGAGGGCTGTTAGAAATAAAGACCCCAAATATACGGTTGCTACTCGTATACATAGTGATTACCCCAATGAGACAAGAATGGTTTCATGCCATAGAACATGTGCTGTCTCATGCAAGGGGTGGCGACAGAGAAGTTGCCTTAACACAGGCAGAGGCAAAATGGATCGGTCGTTTTCGATCAGTGCTGTTTGGTTTAAATACCAATTATGAATTCCATCATTTTCTACAGTGATCCTTACCTTTGTGTCTATCACCCTCTTTTACGTGCACATCAACTGTACATGGGGTCTAGTGATTGTAATTGCAGTGTCTGTTAGTAATCCACTGTGTGTTTATGTACACCAACTCTATACGGGGATGCTGCCATTAATGGTAAATGAGGTCTCTTAACCCCATCGGTGCTCATGACGGAGCGGTTCCATCATGAGCTCCGGTTGGGGTGTGCTTATGACGGAACCGTTCCGTCACGGCCACGCCTGTTTAATAGAACCTTCAGCACAGCGCGAAAATTTGCGCCGCGCTGAAGACGTTAAACAAATGATCATCAAATGTTTGAAAAAAATTATAGTACACATATGCTTGGGGTACATGCTTTATAAGTGGGTTTATACGCTAACAGATGCTGGTTTTTACACCACCACGCAAGAGCTCTTTGAAATTAAAAAAAAAGAACCTTTCTAAGTGTTTCCTACAGAATAACTGAATGCAATCTGTATACAGTTGTTGCGGTTTTAACTGTTGTAACTTGGGACCATAAATGTCTATAGGAACAATTACAAATAAAGCAGTTGAACCATGTGAATTTGTAGCAAATAATCAACTGCTCAGACATTGTTAACATGTATACACATGTTCAAAGATGGCGCCTAGATAATCGCGTTTCGCCACTCGACACTAAGAAATATTGGTAGTCAGAGGCCACAGATTTACATCGCTTGCCATTCCTTAAATTGTGACTCTCCACATAAGTAGTGATTGTAAAATGCTTCTGGGAAAACGGTAATTTATCGAGGTAACGCACATCGTCACTTCTAATATTCATATACACATTATCTAATGAGTATATTTCTGCATGTTCAAAGATAGTGTCCTAATAATCCCGCTCTGCTGCTGACATTACGAAAAATGTCAGGAGCCACCGTTTTAGACATATGATATATTGCTGGTCACTCTTTAAATTATGAATTTCAAGAGGATGGTCAAAAAGAAATTTTTGATTGTAAGGTGCTCTTGGGAAAATGCTTCTCTATTAATGCAATGCATTTTTTCATTATAATTATCCATACACGCATGGTCCAAGATGGTGCTAAAAAAATTATTCTACATTTCCTGTCACTATGAGAATTGGTGCCAGGTGTAAGTAATTTACATTAAGTAACAGGTGTATTTAAAAGTATCCTCGACAACGCTTTGTTTGCTTCACACATGAATACGCCAAGAACATTTCTTGTAATTGGAGCACACAAACTCAGTAAGTATCGAGCGCCATCGAAAATTATTTTAGTCCTGTGGGTGGGGACTTTTAAGGACTTAGTAACATATTACCATACCATATAAGTCATCAGCATATAACTATCTTTATCAAAATTATGGATATGTGAAAGACTTACTGTTAAATGTTTGCTCCTACTTCCAAGTGGACATATATTATTATTTCGCTCCAAGATGGTGCTCAAATTATGTACTCCACTGTAACATGCGCTTTTGTCAATATTGACAACCCCCACTAATTGGCCAAAAGGTGCGCTTTCCTAAAGACTCACTATCCCTTAGCCGTTGAGTAATTCATTTGACTTTTTATCCCTTATTTGTTCGCACGTCTACTTATATATCTATTTGCAAGTGGACACTTATTGTTGTCCTGTTTCAAGATGGCAGTTAAGTTATGTTAAGTTATGTACTGAACAGTAACGCGATCTCTGCTAATATCAATACCATTGATCAACCCGCTATATGGGTGCCTTAATAAAGATCTGCTATTAATCAGATTCAAGGCAACATATTGCACATTTGGCCGAACTGAAGTTGTCATCAAACTGTTTTGTATTGCATCACTATAAAGATAAATGGTTATTCCACTTGAGATGTCCGATGTTAAGATGGCGCTCATAAGAAGTCTTTGCTTGTATCTCAAGCGTCTGGTTATATGTTTGACAACATTTCTCAAATGTTCTGCCTGAAGGGTGGTCTTTTCAAAATTTACCACCTCTCAATCTTGAACTGTTTAATTTGTTCCATCCATCAGGTCGAAGTTGTTAGACTAGAACCTTTTACATTGCATTGCTTAAGCTTTATTTTGACATATTCCGGCCATTTCGCATTGACATATGTGCACCATATAAAGCTCAGCCCTCGACATCAAATGTACTACATGGGAAGTTTCCCAAAACAAAGAGATGGTCTCTACAGAGATACTTCATATTTGCTAATATTATGAGTGACCATTACCACTGACACACTTCGCTTAAATGTCTCAATACTTTGTGATCGCCCATTACAAGACGGCGTCTGTTGACCGTGGTATAGTTTGATACTTATTCAGAATTGGTCTTGCAATCAAACATACTCTTAGTGCTTCTCTCAAATAGGTCATATATTATGTCCCAGTATTACAGACAGTTGACTCACTAATTTCCAAAATATTATTCGCGGTTTCCTGGTATTTTACAGAATTACCATACTACACAGAAAGAGGAATCTCAGAACTCATTTCCAATTCGTGAAGAAAGACTTTTTGTATACCTATTAGAGGTATGATTTGATATATGACTTTTGTCTCTGAAATCTATTGACTAAGCTTATCTAGAATTTTAAAAGTTATTTTGATAACAATATTAGGCAACAACACGGGATAAATGTATGAAAATGAATGGAACATTCAGCTGTCATTAGGAATAGTGTATATTGTGATCAATGTACATAATTTTTGTTTAGAGCTTCTGAAATGAATATGAAGAAAAGATGGCTAATCATGATAGTGAGTTTGGCTACCGTCTTTGTATGTAAAATACAGTAGGGAGGCATATTAAACAGTTTTTAATCTTATTTTTATTTTTGTGTTACCGTACATAGGTTTGAACTGTATAAACTTCATGACAATTGATATGATGCACTTTTTGTCTCTAAAATTTTGAGAACAACAAGTGTGTAGAAATGCAACACTTTGTTTTTAAAACTGTCTGTAGTTGTTTATATTGTAAATATTTCTTTTGCTTTGTATGTATTTTCTGAAGCCCTGAATAACTCCATGAAGGACGAAACATGTTGGCTACTATAACCACTATGCAATGGCGTTTTTTAAATGAAGACATTGGATAACAAATAATTGAACTGAGATACTTTCGTCAGATGTAGTGATTTATGTTGTTTATCATGCTTTCAGATTTGCCTTCGGTATAAACTATTGGTGAACATATGCCGAACCCTCACTAACTGAACATAGTGTTAACAACATTGTGAGTGCTGGACCACCAGTGATAAATGTTGTTTTGAAAGTTGGTTTCAAATTGGAGTAGAGAGCGGTTGTGCTGGTTTGGTGCACCACATAGAGATTAATAACTTGCACAACTTTTTGGCTGTTAAGTGCAGTATTGTATTGCCTCAATCCCTCTGTTGTATTTATGCATGCAGTCTCCATGGTGAGGAGACCTAGGCTGACTGCACTGGCCCACTACCAAGCCAAGAGCCCCCCTCCACCAACAGAGAGGTAGGGCAGCATGAAAGAACCACAGAAAGGTGAAACGAGCAAGTGGGCCCAACACTGCACCAAAACATCTCATGAGCCAAAACTAAATTGGTGAAGTTAACATCACAATAGTGACTAGTTATACGGTGCATCACACACTACAAACTGAATGGATGCAGGACTCTCAAAGAATAAATGCTGCTATTATATCGCTCAATAGTATTTCACTTATCAACCTCTAACAAATGAAAGATTGAGGTGGCCTTGCTGGTACCGAAATTCATTCCATGCAGGTTTTTCGACAAGCTCACAGCCCTTTAAGTGAAGTAGTGTGGCTCACTGGTTAGAGGCGGCAGACCCGAGAGCAGAGGACGGCCCAGGACCAGGGTTCGATTCCCGGCGCGGCAGGTTTCTGGACCAGGGTCAGCGGACTCGATAATTCTCTCGCCTCGGTGCCCACTCTGATCAGCGATCACACTCGGCAACTCTGGGCATTAGCTTGCCTCATCTTCACTAACGGCCCCACCAGACCGCCGGGGATGCCTGGTCTCACCCTGGAGATACCCATTAAGGGACCATCTCTCAGGGAAGCCAGGAAGGGTTTCGCAGCGGTCGAAGCGCCTTGGGACCCTACGGGTAAGTAGTGCGCTATATAAATGCCAATACATTTACATTTACATTTAAAAATCTTGCAAACTAAGCTTGCTGAAAGCTCAAAATTTAGAAATAAAATACAGTAACCAGAAACATTAAAACTACTCAGAAGAACTTGCCTGTTCGCTTCACTAAAAAATGTAAATATGACAATTATCGGTCAGCAAGGTTACCGTCATACTAGGCAGGATCTTCACCCTAGCACCTATCTTGGCCTACAATTAACAGTCAGTTACCATCAAACTAGACAGGAGCTTCACCCTAGCCCCGATCTTGGAATCCAGCACAGCAGTTAATTAAAGGACTTGATGTAAACATGAAACCTGAAACCACTGATGCTATTGTATTGTATTGTATTGCATAGTACTCTTATATAGCGTGACTGCCACCCTACGGGTATCCCGGCGCTTTCGAGAAAAACCTAATCAGATGGAAACAGCAAATTAAAAGGCTGGATGGTGGGCGCCAGGGTCTCAGACTTTGGCGAATAGCCATGTCTTTAGGCTCTTTCTGAAGCCTATCAAGGAGTCGGCTTGCCTGATGTTCTGGGGCAGCTCCTTCCACAGGCGAGACACTACTGTGCAGAAAGCTCTACCTCCCATCCTGGATCTCTTGAATCTGGTGGTAGTTGCCAGACTTAGACTGGAAGAACGAAGAGACCTAGTGGGCTTGTACCATGTGAATCTTTCCTGCATTGGTAGAGGACCCGTACTGTGTAACGCTCTGTAGACAATGCACAGAGATTTGAAAGTTACTCTGTCCCGTATAGGCAGCCAATGAAGGTCTCTCAAGGCAATTGTGGTAGAGGAGCTGCGTTGTCTATCGAGTGCCAACTTGGCCGCTAGCGACTGGACTCTCTGCAGCCCCTGCAAGATGTATAAGGGGGTGCCCAAGTATAGGGAGTTACAGTAATCCAGTCTAGCCAAGATTGTGCTCCTTACCACCAAAGGTCTAGTCTCATCGGGCAGGAGGGGAAGAATCTGTCTGAGTGCCTTTAGCAAGCCAAAACAGACACTAATTGTTTTGTTAGTTTGCAAAACCATTTGAATTTTTTCATCAAACAGTACTCCAAGATTACGGCCGGTCTTTACTGGGACGCAGGGATCGGCCCCCGGTGAAAGCCTAAGCTTGCACGGTAGCTGTTGATTCAGTTTGAACGTCTAGCAATAGACTACCTCCGTTTTCCCCTCGTTAAATTGAAGGGAGTTTGCATTAAGCCAGCCGGAGACCCGACATATTCATTCCTGAAATGTGTCCATGGACACCGCATGTTTCCCTTCCAGAGAGAACACCAATTGGGTATCGTCAGCGTAATTAATCAGATCGATCCCATAAGATTTTATAATAGGGATCAAAGGCTGCAAATATATATTAAAAAGGATAGGGCTGATCGACGAGCCCTGTGGCACTCCATGGTGCACCGGTGACTTGAGGGAGGCAAACGGAGTCATGGTCACTACCTGTTGTCTACCAAACAGGTATGATTGTAGCCATTTCAGGAGGGGGGCGTGGCTAGGGCGCCGATGGGGATGGCGGTGTGAGCCGGTAGCTCCGCGCCCGGACCCCCAATTTATCCTGTCCATCACTCCTGATCGCAATTAGCAGTGGCGAAGCAAGCACAGGAATAACGGGGGTACGTCCAGGACTCGCCATCCTGACACGAGAGGGCTCAGCTGTGAAATCGGAGCCGACCGGAGTGCAAGGAGAGTGGAGAGCTACCAGCAAAATGGCGACGTAGATCGGGACCCCGGACTAGGCTGGTGACGAGGGATCCGCTGATGGAAGCCCTGGGGGCGAGGGCTGCGGACTGATAGGCACCTGATGCGGTGTGCGACTGGCGTCTTTGCGGTGGGGGCCGGAGAACTGCCATTGTGGAACAGCTGAGACCGGACCTGGCTCAGGAGGGGGAATCTGACGAAGTGATGGCGGCCAGTGGACGGGTCGACTGAGCTGCGCTGATCCGTGGACCGGCCGTCGGGAAGCTCTTAGGCCGGCGGTGAGAGCTGGCGGATATTGAGCCGCGAAGTGCTCCATTTCAAGGGCGGTTGCGGTGTGGAGCCCGGACCTGCTGGAGGAATTGAGCAAGAGCTGGGATGTGAACAGGGCACTGGCGGCCGATTGATCTGACGGCCCTACATACCGCGGAAGGGAGGGGGGCGGAAACGCCTGAGAGACGCACCGAAGACGTCTAGCAGCGGGCGGTCGTTCCTCTCCGGTGGCCCTGAAGAGTTTGGGGCTGTGGGTCTGCACCCAGCGCCCTGGAGGAGGGTACTAGGGCAGGACTGCGGCACTACGTAAAGGGCAGCATAACTTTGCCGAGACCGGCGTGGGAGAGTAACAGGCCGCTATGAAGGCGCAATTTTGCCCGCTATGAACAACCAGGGGACATTGTGACGCTGATGCAGGAATGTGAGCAATGGAGGCACATATTTTATTAGTTTAGTAACATGCTAAGCTCCCACTGACGGCGCGATCCTGAGCACAACCACACGGTGGCCATTAAACACTGCTGGCGGAAGGGTGCCGAGCAAGAGCGACAAGGGGGAGCGCAGGACACTCACTCTGGCCCTTTGATTGAGATATATAGCGGACTGGTGTATACGGGCGCACGGAACCCATGGCAATTGCAGGTGAGCGGATGCGGGCTGGCTGAGAGTGCCCAATACTACGCGGGTAGCTGGTACGAGGCGGTAATCTGCTGGACTACGGGGAGCAGAGTGCTCTGGTGTTAAAGGGCACGGCCTTTTTGTATTACAACCTGACCGTTCACTGGGGGTGCATTCTTTGGCGCACGCAGCCCCACGACCACAGGGAAGTAAGCACTAAACAAGCCATAATGAAACCACAACAGCAGACCGGTGCTGCTGGAGAGCAGGGAGCCGCTAGAGAAGAAGAAGGAGACACAGAGTACACGGGATCAGAGCAAAGGCTGAACAAACGCCTGGATAAGATCCTAGAGGCCATTACTGCGACGAAGGACTCCTTGCACAACGATATTGCGCAGGTTGCGACGGGGCTGGGTCTCCTGAAAGCGGATCACTCGAAACTAGTAGACAGGGTAAAAGACACTGAGCTGGTGGTGCAGGATCTGAAGCCCGCTGTGGTGACAGTGGAGCGGAAGCTGGAGGATGCGCTGCAGCGCCTGGCGACCCTGGAGAAGAAGACAGAGGAAGCGGAAAGTCGCAATAGACGGAACAATGTCAGAGTGGTGGGCCTGCTGGAAAAAGTGGAGGGGTCGGACATGGTAGCGTATATGGAGAACTGGTTCAAGACACAGGTTGCTCAGGAGGGCCTGTCCGCCTTCTTCACGCTCGAACGGGCGCACAGAGTCCCAGCCAAGCCGCCGCTGCCGGGCCGCCCACCCAGACCTGTGGTTGCTAGAGTTCTCCACTTCAAGGACAGGGACCTGCTGATCCAGAACGCACGAGCGAATGTCCATTTAAAGTGGAGAATGGCACTGTTACAATCTTCCCGGATTATACCCAGGAAATATAGAAGCGCAGGGCCTCCTATCTAGCCATCAAAAAAGAACTTCGGGATGAGGGGATTTAATATTCGTTTTTATTCCCTGCCAAATTGAGAATCATTATGGATGGTTCGACCCGCTTCTTCCTGACGCCCGAGAACGCCTGGTCGTGGCTGGAATCCTACAGAGCGGGCACGGACCGCAGGAGCAGGGAAGACCGAGGCCATCGAAGCCGCGCCAATCGCAACGTCTCCGGAAAAAAAACAAGATTCAACAGGCCCAACTGATGGCGAAACTGGCAGCTGACAAGCAAGGTGCCCTAGCAGCAACGGCGGCTATTACAGGATCTCAGAAGGGGGACTCGAACAGAGGATCGGACACTGATGGGGACAAGAGACAGTCGGGTGCTGAACTCTCGGATGTGGACAGTACCGTGGGGCCGGAGGTGACGCCTAGATCGGCGGACGACTTGTAGACTGTCCATTTCTGCCAATGGATCTCCGCCTATGGACTGCACTGACAATGGATGAAGCCCCTGGTAACTTTTCTGTTCCTTATGGCTATCAACGCTGCGGTATGGGGTTAGGGGCGGGGGGTGATGGCGGGACCTCCACCTGTCGAGGTTGAGCACCACTCCGATTGCCCTTAAGGCAACCTGTGGTGACTACTACAGGATAGCATAGTGTGTTAGTGTTTTGAGCTGTTTGGATGGGGACTGATAGGCCACTATTGGGTCCTGTCCTGGGGGGGTGGGCTGAGGGGGTTTACTGGGGTGTTGAGTTTATGGGGTTTGATTTTGGTGTGGGCGCTGCTATTGTGATGGGGGCGGGGAAGCAGAGATACAGTGATGGGAACATTACGTGATTTGAAATGTATCACTTGGAATGTGAGAGGCTTACATACTATGACTAGGCGACACAAGGTGCATGCTTATTTATTGCGGAGGGGGGTACAAATAGCTTTGCTGCAGGAGACACATCTTACCAAGGCAGAAGGTCAGGCATTGCAGCGGAGATGGAGGGGCCAAGTCTTCAGTACAGCTTATTCTGCGTTCGCTAGGGGGGTGCTCGTCTGGGTTCGGGCGGGGGTCCCCTTTTAGGTCACCAAGCAGATGATAGATCAAGAGGGCCGATATGTAGCTGTGGAGGGTAGACTGTACGGCAGGGACGTCGTGTTGTGCAGTGTCTATGCTCCAAATACGGAACAGACTCGTTTCCTAGCTAATTTGTCAGGGGCACTGTCCCCCTTTCTGGCAGGCCCAGCTATTATAGGAGGGGACTTCAATGCTATCTCGGACGTAGACATGGATAGGTCGCATCCTCCTCTAGCGGCAACACCGGTTAGGAATTTGGCTAAGGCTAGGCCGAATGGCAAGAGCATTGGGTACTCATAGATGTATGGCGTGCTCAACATCCCCGGGACAGGGATTACTCGTTATTTCGTCGGTGCATGACCTACACGTACGCATTGACACTATCCTGTGTTCTCCTCTGGTGGCTTCTATGGCGGCAAGCACGGAATACCTTGCTAGAACTATCTCCGACCACAACCCGCTATTGCTGTCCCTTTGTTGGCAGAGGGCGAGGTCGGCAATCCCGACGTGGCGCTTGCGCCCTGAGACTCTGGAAGACCAGGTGTTTCGGACGGAGGTGGGTGAGGGTATTGACGACTACTTCTGGGAGAACTGGGGTACAGCAAGCACTAGAGCACTGGAGTGGGATGCTTTTAAGGTGGTTGTCAGAGAGATATACATCACTAAGTATTCGGGGGCTAGGAAATCCGTGCTGAATGAGGTAGAAAAGGCGAACAGGGCTCTGAGAGATCTGGAGCGGAGAAGGCTGGGGATGCAGTCTCTGCAGGAGCAGTTGCTGGAGGCCAAAGAGAAGGTGGCGGCCGAGACTGAACGGATGCGATGCTATGACCATAGAGGATACCTGGCGAAGGTTCATGCAGAGGTGGATAAAGCTGGCACGTTGTTGGCCAAGTTGGCTGATCCGCTGCAGCGGAGTGGCCCAGTTATGCAGATAGCATTGGGTGATGGCACTCTGACCCACTCGCAGGATATGATGCTGTCTCGCTTTGCTACTTATTACGAAGATTTATATAGCAGTAGGAGAGAGGAGGCAGCGGAGGACATAATGGAGTACCTGGAGGGGACCCCGTTACCGCGGCTAGAGGAGGACGACGCTGACTTGTTAGGACAGGATATTACATTGGCTAGATTTGAGGGGCAATTAAACACATGGCTCGGAACAAGACTCCGGTACCTGATGGGTTGCCTGTCGAGTTCTACGCCCAATACATTGATAGACTGGCTCCCGCCCTATTGGAGGTATACCAGGAGGCGGAATCGGAGGGTCGTCTACCAAGTTCGATGTGGGAGGCCTTGATAATCCCCCTTCTGAAACCGGGACGCTCGGAGCGGGACGTGGCCTCATATCGGCCTTTGTCCATGCTGTCAGTGGATTACAAAATCCTGAGTCGAATACTGGCTACCCGGTTACTGCCGCACATGACATCGCTGGTTCATATGGACCAGGCGGGCTTTATCCCCTAGAGATGCACGGCTATGAATATTTGCCGCTTTCTTAGAGTTGCCCGAGGTGTCGGGAGGAGGATGTTGAGCTAGAGCACATGCTATGGCTGTGTCCGCGCATGGGAGACTACTGGGAGGAAGTAGGGGAACTTTTAAACAAGGTCACAGACAGACAATTGAATTATGACATGGCCACCTGCTTGCTGCACTGGTTTCCGCACACGGTCAAGACCAAGCTGACTAGCAAATTTATTGATTTAGGGCTTTTGTTGGCTAAACGTGAAATCACCTGGCATTGGAAGGCGACGGAGGGTCTATCGTCTCGGAGGTGGAGAGAACTCTGTAAGTGGGCAGGCTGCGAGAGTGCAGTGCGGCTATGGCAGGCCACCCGCTCAGGCAATGATCAAGCACTAGAGGTAGCTCGAGCATGGGAGGCCCTGGTCCAGTCTTTGAAAGATCAACTCTTAGCAGAAGAGGAGGAGTGAGTTTCACAACCATGTGATTAGTATATATAGCACGTAGTTCTGCTACTCCATTGGTAATACCGCTGAGATACGTTAAGCGACTCCTTAAGCGCCCACACCACCATTCATGCAAGGGGGGAGGGGACTGAGAGGGAGGGCGGAGTTGAGAATTAAAGTTTGTAGGTTGGGATAGTGGGTGTAAAAGAAAAGCGGATGCAGGAATCCTTTGATAGTCGGACATGATTGTGTCTACTTGACATACGCGCATACATCCCATCCTTGATCATCGCCGCCCGACCTCCGGGTTGTGGGCTAATTGGCTGTGTAATGAGACCTTTACTGTATCTTTGATGACAATCGATGATGTTATAATAGTTGACAGGCATAACTGTGTAAAAGAATATCTGCAATAAAAATATATTAAAAAAAAAAAAATGATTGTAGCCATTTCAGAGCCTTGCCTTTCATGCCCAGTTTCTCCAGTCTACTTAGCAGAACTGCATGGCTAACCGTGTCGAATGCGGCCGACATATCCAACTATACAAGTACTGACGAGTTACCGTTGTCGGCTCGCATTCGCAGTGTCCAACATGGTTGCCAATGCAGTTTCTGTCCCATGGCCTGGGCGGAATCCAAACTGATCCCTATCCAATAGACAGTTATCTTCCAGATAACTTGACAATGACCTACTAACAGCCTTTTCCAAGATTTTTATAGGATAGGGCAGAAGAGATATAGGCCTAAAGTGGGCTGGGATTGTTGGATCCAGCGAAGACTTCTTGAGTAGAGGAATTGCCACTGCCTGTTTCCATACCTCCGGCACTACTCCTTCCTCCAGGGATTGGCAGATCAGACGCATCCAGGGAAATAGCTCTGGGCCAAACTCCTTCCAGATCCTATGAGGAAGGGGGTCTAAAGGGGACCCAAAGGATGTGCTGAGCGCCAAGCTGGTAAAGAGCTCGTCTGTGAGAGGAGGAAAACTCTCCATAGATGATACTACCAGTGGTTCCTCCTCTACCATCTGAGGTGGTACCTCCTGACAGCTAGCCTTACCCTGAGCAAGCCCCCCCACAGTTTTGGCAATCTTTTCCTCAAAGAAGACGGCGATTTCGTCGCAAGTTTTTGAGTTGCAACCACTTTATTGCTCATGCAGGCGGGGTTAGAAAAGTCTCTTATAATATTAAAGAGAGTTTTGTGCTGTTCGGTGATTGAAGTATGGCAGTGGCATAAAAAAGTGCTTTTGTTTTGACAATGGGCCCTTTATATTTAGCTTGCTCTATCTTTAGCTGTCTCTTATCAGACTCTAAATAGAGTCTTCGCCACTTCCTTTCTGCCTGTCTACACTGATTACGTAGTGATTTCAGCTCCTCGCTGAACCAGGGGGCTGAGATTTTGCTTCTGTTCTTTATCTTTTTCAGGGGGACAAGTTTATCGAGGGTCTCAGTGATATGGTTACAGTAGATGTGGTAGTTCTGGCCCACAGAATCATCTGGATCAAAAAGTGTCTGATTGGTAAAGATAATGCAAATGCTACTTACCAGTATGCATCTGTTCTTGGCATGTAGGGCTGCTGACATTCATATCTGTGCATAGATCGCCACCTAGTGTTGGGTCCGGATGATTGCACATTGTTGTCCTGGAAGAGTCTTCGAAGTATCACGAGATAGGTGGCTCCTCCCCTGGACTACAGTGCGCATGGGCATCGCCTCCATCCCCAGATTGTTTTTAGCCATTGGCAGAGATGGAGTGAAGAATGTGAGTGATGACCATGCTATGAGCATATGTATGTATATGAATGAATTCTGCAGCTGCTACAGGCGCCGGGGAGGAGGGTGGGCGATATGAATGTCAGCAGCCCTACATGCCAAGAACAGATGCATACTGGTAAGTAGCATTTGCAGTTTGAGGCATGTGGGCTGCTGAATTCATATCTGTGCATAGAATACATAGCAGTCCCTCCATTAACGGCGGCCGCCCGTGCCAACTGCAGCAGTAAAAAAGCGTTTTTAGAACAGCCTGACCAACAGCTGCCTGCTGTTTGGAATGTACGTCTACACAGTAGTGTTTAGTGAAAGTATGTGTGGTAGACCATGTGGCTGCTCTACAGATATCTTCTAAGGGAATGTTACCTAGGAAAGCCATAGAGGCCCCCAACTTCCTGGTGGAGTGGGCCCTCGGTGGGATAGTGAGAGTGCGCTTAGCTTTAGCGTAACAGATCTGAATGCACTTTACTATCCACCTAGCAATCCCCGCTTTGGAGATAGCGTTTCCCTTGTGGTGAGTGGCAAAAGCAACAAAAAGTTGTTTGGTTTTGCGGAAATCTTTTGTCCTGTCTACATAATACATCAAGGCCCTCTTAACATCAAGGGTGTGGAGCATGCGCTCCGCCAGCGTCTCTGGGTTTTGAAAAAACACTGACAATTCGATTGTCTGGTTTATGTGAAATTGTGATACCACCTTGGGTAGGAATTTAGGGTTAGTGCGGAGCACCACCCTGTTTGCATGTACCTGGAAGAAAGGTTCTTGGATGGTGAGCGCCTGCAGCTCGCTAACCCTCCTAAGCGATGTGATCGCTACTAAGAACGCAACCTTCCAAGTCAGAAACTGAAGCTCACAAGAGTGAAGTGGCTCAAAGGGAGGACCCATCAGCCTCGTAAGAACCACATTGAGGTTTCATTCCGGAGCTGGTGGGGTCCTTGGTGGAATGACCCTTTTGAGTCCTTCCAGAAAGGCCTTGATAGCAGGGACCTTAAAGAGTGACAGGTGCTGCCTATTCTGGAGGTATGCTGCCATAGCAGACAGGTGAATGCGGATGGAAGAGTACGCTAGATTGCATTGATACAGGTGGAAAAGGTAACAGATGATATTCTGAATGGAAGCATCTAGCGGGTCAATATTGTGGTTAGCACAGTAGATGACAAACCTCTTCCATTTAGCCGCATAACAAGCTCTAGTAGTGGGCTTCCTTGCCTCCCGAATGATGTCCATGCAATCGGGAGGAAGATTGAGGTAGCCAAACTCTAGGACTTCAGGAGCCAGATCGCCAGGTTGAGCTGTTGCGGATCTGGGTGCTGAATGTCGCCATGGCTCTGCGTCAGAAGGCTGGGAGTGAGATGAAGCCTTTGATGCGGTACCACGGAGAGTTCCAGAAACGTGGTGTACCATGGTTGGCGAGCCCACGTTGGAGCAACCAGGATGAGCGTCATCGAGTGCTGCCTGAGCTTGCGTGCCACCAGCGGTATCAGAGGCGCTGGGGGAAAAGCGTACGCAAATCTGCCTGACCAGTTCATCCACATCGCATTGCCCTGTGATTGCCGGTGTGGGAACCTGGCGGCGAAGCTTTGGCATTTTGCGTTCTCCTTTGTGGCAAATAGGTCTACCTCTGGATGACCCCACCTTTGGAAGTGCGGTTGGAGTACTGATGGATGTATCTCCCACTCGTGCATCTGATGGCTGTGTCTGCTGAGCAGATCCGCCATTTGATTGTCCTTTCCCGGGAGATGCTCTGCCATGAGGAAGATGTTCCTCTGAATGGCCCACTTCCACATGCTCTGAGCCAGATGAGACAGCTGTGGAGAGTGTGTGCCTCCCTGCTTCTGAATGTAGTACATGGCCGTCATGTTGTCCGTCCGGATCAACACGACTTTGTTGCACAGATGTACTTTGAACGCCTTTAAGGCCATGAAGATTGCCATCAGTTCCAACACATTGATGTGCATCTTCCTTTGCTGTAGTGTCCATAGTCCCTGCACTGTGTAATGGAGTACATGCGCTCCCCAACCTTGGAGAGAGGCGTCCGTTGTCAGGATAATCTGTGGCACAGGCTCTTGGAATGGTCGGCCCCTGCAAAGGTTTTGTGGATTCCACCAATGCAGAGAGTTGTATGCCCGACCGCTCACCAACACTAGGTCTGTCAGTTGCCCATGAGCCTGAGTCCACTGACGTGCTAGGCACTCCTGAAGCGGACGCATATGTAGTCTCGCGTGCGGGACAATGGAGATGCAGGAGGCCATCATGCCTATCAACTGCATGAACACCTTCGCTGGACCCATCAGCCTCGTAAGAACCACATTGAGGTTCCATTCCGGAGCTGGTGGGGTCCTTGGTGGAATGACCCTTTTGAGTCCTTCCAGAAAGGCCTTGATAGCAGGGACCTTAAAGAGTGACAGGTGCTGCCTATTCTGGAGGTATGCTGCCATAGCAGACAGGTGAATGCGGATGGAAGAGTACGCTAGATCGCATTGATACAGGTGGAAAAGGTAACAGATGATATTCTGAATGGAAGCATCTAGCGGGTCAATATTGTGGTTAGCACAGTAGATGACAAACCTCTTCCATTTAGCCGCATAACAAGCTCTAGTAGTGGGCTTCCTAGCCACCCGAATGATGTCCATGCAATCGGGAGGAAGATTGAGGTAGCCAAACTCTAGGACTTCAGGAGCCAGATCGCCAGGTTGAGCTGTTGCGGATCTGGGTGCTGAATGTCGCCATGGCTCTGCGTCAGAAGGCTGGGAGTGAGATGAAGCCTTTGATGCGGTACCACGGAGAGTTCCAGAAACGTGGTGTACCATGGTTGGCAAGCCCACGTTGGAGCAACCAGGATGAGCGTCATCGAGTGCTGCCTGAGCTTGCGTGCCACCAGCGGTATCAGAGGCGCTGGGGGAAAAGCGTACGCAAATCTGCCTGACCAGTTCATCCACATCGCATTGCCCTGTGATTGCGGGTGTGGGAACCTGGCGGCGAAGCTTTGGCATTTTGCGTTCTCCTTTGTGGCAAATAGGTCTATCTCTGGATGACCCCACCTTTGGAAGTACGGTTGGAGTACTGATGGATGTATCTCCCACTCGTGCATCTGATGGCTGTGTCTGCTGAGCAGATCCGCCATTTGATTGTCCTTGCCCGGGAGATGCTCTGCCATGAGGAAGATGTTCCTCTGAATGGCCCACTTCCACATGCTCTGAGCCAGATGAGACAGCTGTGGAGAGTGTGTGCCTCCCTGCTTCTGAATGTAGTACATGGCCGTCATGTTGTCCGTCCGGATCAACACGACTTTGTTGCACAGATGTACTTTGAACGCCTTTAAGGCCATGAAGATTGCCATCAGTTCCAACACATTGATGTGCATCTTATTTTGCTGTAGTGTCCATAGTCCCTGCACTGTGTAATGGAGTACATGCGCTCCCCAACCTTGGAGAGAGGCGTCCGTTGTCAGGATAATCTGTGGCACAGGCTCTTGGAATGGTCGGCCCCTGCAAAGGTTTTGTGGATTCCACCAATGCAGAGAGTTGTATGCCCGACCGCTCACCAACACTAGGTCTGTCAGTTGCCCATGAGCCTGAGTCCACTGACGTGCTAGGCACTCCTGAAGCGGACGCATATGTAGTCTCGCGTGCGGGACAATGGAGATGCAGGAGGCCATCATGCCTATCAACTGCATGAACACCTTCGCTGGAAGCGAGTGTTGGTGTCTGAATCGTTGGATCAGCGCCTGGATACTGGCGATTCTCACTGAATTTGGCTGCGCAGTGGCTGCCAGAGTGTTGATTGTCGCGCCCAGATACGGTCGCACGTGGGCGGGCTGGAGATGGGACTTGGGGTAGGTCAGAGAGAATCCCAGATCGTGCAGGAGATGAATGGTGCGTGACACATGGTCGATGCACTGTCGTTCCGTCCTTGCCTGAATGAGCCAGTCGTCCAGGTAAGGAAAGACGTGGACGTGCTGGCGACGGAGATGCGCCGCCACAGTCGCTAGGCACTTTGTAAATACCCTTGGTGCCGTGGTGACCCCGAACGGCAGGACCTTGAACTGGTAATGCTGGTCTACGATCGTGAATCTGAGATACTTCCTGTGGGAAGGATGCAGGGGGATATGAAAATAGGCATCTTTCAGATCCAGTGTAGCCAGGAAATCCCCCTGCTGAAGCAGGGGAAGCACCTGCTGCAACGTGAGCATATGGAAGTGCTCCGAGAGTAAGGAACCAGTTTAGGGGCCTGAGGTCCAGGATTGGCCTGAGGGATCCGTCCTTCTTGGGAATCAGAAAATACAGGGAGTAAACCCCTGTTCCCCGCTCTTGCAATGGAACGAGCTCTATTGCCCCTTTTTGCAGCATGACTAGAACTTCTTGCTGCAACAAGGTCAAATGCTCGCCTGACATAGGACGGCTTCTTGGGGGTATGTCCGGTGGAATGGAAGTAAGCTCTAGACAGTACCCGTACTGGATAAGAGACCTCACCCACCTGTCCGTGGTGATGTTCTTCCACGCTGGCAGGAACTGCTGGAGTCTCCCCCCGACCGGTGTTGTATGGTCGGGGGGCAGTGACAAGACGTCACTGTTTGTTGGTGGCGGTGGACCTGGAGCTATTGTTTCCACGTCCCCTGCCCTTGACATTATTGCCTCTGTAACCACCTCTACCCTTGTTGTTGTACGAGGTCTGGGTGTTACTCTTGTAATATTGTGTGGACTGGGATGCCTGCCCCCTTGAGGTGCCTCTGGAGTTTGAGCGGCGAAAGGAACCACTCCGAAACTGCTGACTTTGTAAAGCCCCCATTGATTTGGCAGTTTCCGTATCTTTTTTCATTTTCTCCAGGGTGGCATCCACCTCAGGTCCAAACAGGTGGTCTGGATTCACTGTTTGATTCAGTATCGTAGTCTGGATGTCGGGTTTGAACCCCAAAATTCGAAGCCAGGCATGGCGTCTAAGCAACACACTGGTATTGATAGCCCTGGAGGCTGTTTCAGCCACATCCAGGGCACATTTGATGGATGCATTCGTAATGAGTTTTCCTTCCTGAATTAGCATCTCTCCTGCCTCCTTGTATTGGTCAGGCAAGTGTTGAAGTATGACTTCCAAGGTGTCATAATGGGCCCTATCATAACGTGCAAGCAGGGCTTGGGTGTTAGAGATTCTCCAGATATTAGCTGCCTGTGCAGCAATTCGCTTGCCAGAGGCCTCGAAGATCTTGGACTCTTTGTCTGGGGGAGGAGCGTCACCAGTAGTTTGAGAATTCGCCCTCTTCCGAGCGTTGGAAACAACCAAGGAGTCCAATGGCAAGTGTCCCCTGATATATGTAGGATCCGTGGGCGCTGCCTTATATTTCCTGTCGATGCGAGGGTTGACCACACGCGCCCGTGTGGGCTCCTTGAAGACCTCCGTTGCATGTTTAAGCACCCCTTTGAGCATCGGCAGCGTTTTGACTGTCTTTTCAGCTACAGAGAAGGTGTCGAATAAGAAGTCCACATCCACGGGGTCCGAGTGCAGCTCGACGTCGTGGTTAGCCGCAGCTCGCTCGAGCAGAGCATTAAAGGCCGCCGAGTCCTCCGTCGGGGACGTTTTGGCCGCAAAGAGTTGCGTGTCCTGACCCGATTGCGGGTCCTCCGTGTCGCCTCCGGCGGACCAAGGTTCACGCTCCTCCTCCGGATCCGAATACGCCGGATAGGTGTACTCGGCATCTTCTTCGTCCGCCTCGCCTGTGGGGGAATGCGTCGGCGATTGTCCCAGGGCTTGTGGGGACACAGGTTCCACCAGAGCCGAAGAGTCTGCAGAGTCCCTTTTATTTTTGAGAGGGATCTTGAAATGTTCCAACGCCGGCTCCGTCGTGATCTTCCTCTTGAGGAGAGACAGTTTTCCGGTGTTGGCGTCGATGATTACCTCACGACGTTCCTCTTCAGCAAGAGGCTGGAGCCGAAGCTTCGACACCACCAAGGCAGCTTTCGGCGTCAATACCTCCTTCGAGGGTCCGCCCTGTTTCGACGCGAAGGCCTTCGGCGCCGACTTGGGTGGTAGGGTGAAACGGATAGGCGTTTGCCCCTTCGCAGGCTTAGGCGTCACAGCGTCCTGAGCGGGAACCACACTGTCCTTTCGTATCCGCTGCAGGGATTCCGCTACCTTCAGTGTCAAGGCCGGAGAGGGCTTGACCGGTCCGAGCGACCCCTCGTCGTCGAGAGCCTGATCGCCGGCAGCCACTTTCTTCGGAGCCGACGGCCCATGGCTATGGGCGTCGTCGCCCTGACGCTTCTTTGGAGCCTTCTTCGGGTCCACGACCCCTTTCGGAACCGACGCAGCCGCGCCGGACGATTTCGCCTTCGGCACCAACTCCGAGGGCTTCGGGTCGGCCATTTTGGCGTGGCTCTTCGAGTCGGCCATTTTGACTTTCTTGGAAGTTGACGCCTCCAGAACCTTCTTGACCAGCGCAACTTTCGCTTTCGGTTTCGCATCCGAGGGTGCGTGACCAGTTGGCTTCACTTTCGTTTTCTTCGACGTAAGTGATGGTTCGCAAATGTCCGTGACCGGGCCCGGAGGCGGGGACGTAGGACTCATAGTTAGATCTTGGGTAAGGCCCAAAGGCGATCCCTCGACCTGGGCTGTATGAAGGGGACGAGCCCCTGAGTCTGGATGGGGATGCTCCTCCTCCGAGCTATCTCCCATCGTGGCAAAAGCCTGATCGTCGTCCCCTACCTCGTCGGTGACTTCGTCAAAGTTCTCCTCACCCGCGTCGTAGATCTCCCCCTCGGATGCGGGATTAGAGTCCGAACCTTGCACGTTATCTTCTTCCTCGACAGATTCTTGGAAGATGTCATCTGGTGGGGGCGCCGTAGCCGATAACTTAGCCTGGAGCCTATGGGCTCGACGAATCTTCAAAGTCTTCTTGCTCCGGAACTTCGAACACGCCATGCAGGTGTCTTCGCGGTGATCCGGTGACAAGCAGGTGTTGCACACAGGGTGCACATCGAGGTGTGAGTATTTAGAGTTACACACCGGGCACTTCTTAAACGGAGTCCGCTCCATAGCAAGAGTGTAGTGTAGGCCCGTCCGCGCCGAAAGCACGTGGAAGGGCAGCAAGAGTTCGGGGCTGAGAGTCAGAAAGAAACCCGTACGCAACTATACCGACGCCCAGCCTAAAGACCTTTTGGTCTCGAGTAGAAGTTGAACAACTATCGGTTCCGACAGAGGGAACCGAAACACATCCGAACCCAATGGCGGAAAAAAAACAATCTGGGGATGGAGGCGATGCCCATGCGCACTGTAGTCCAGGGGAGGAGCCACCTATCTCGTGATACTTCGAAGACTCTTCCAGGACAACAATGTGCAATCATCCGGACCCAACACTAGGTGGCGATCTATGCACAGATATGAATTCAGCAGCCCACATGCCTCGAACCATTTGTTTTGTCCTTTGGTAATTTAGACCAGTCCCTTCCCTTTCGGTGGGTTACAGGGCAAACATTTTTATTCACCTGGATAGGTACCGTGATCTGAAAATGAATCAGGGAATGGTCAGTCCAACATTGGGGTATGTTGATGATGTTGATGTTGAAAATATTTGTAAAGCGCGCTGTGACCAAGCGGTTTCCTGCCGCTGGGGGGTTGATAGTGTCAGACGGAAGAAGCAGCCAGGAAATTACAGATTTGTATAGGCTTCGGTGTACAGATGGGTTTTGAGCGCCTTACGGAAATGCAGGTAGACAGTAATAGATCTGATGGTGAAAGACTGTACCAGAAGCGGGGGGCAAGAATGGAAAATCTAGTGCAGTGCCACCGGTTCTGGTTTTGCGGAAGCGGGGGACACTGAGGAGAGCCTGACTGGAGGTGTGAAGATTGCGACAAGGGTGGTAATGGGTTATCAAAGAATTAATGAAAACAGGAGTTTGGGGTAAAATACCAATCACCTTTGTCTCTGTCTGGTCTGCGAACACCAGGTCCAGTACGTGTCCGCCTAAGTGGGTTGGTTCCAATATCAGCTGATCAAGGCCACAATTCTCACATATATATTGTAGGTCCTTTAGGTGACTCCCTAGGGTCCCATTGTCCCATAGGTTAAAGTCCCCCAGGAGCAACAGTCTGGAGTGGGTCAGAGCAAGGGCGGCGATAGTATCAAACAGTTCCTGGTACTGCGTGTCCAGGCCAGGTGGTCTATAACAGATCATACCAGTTAGTATCCTTCCTTTAGTTTCTTGCAGGGTAAAGCCCATCAGTTCTATCCCTGCAACATCGTCAACCTGTAAGGGGGCGAAGTTCCACCTATCCTTATAGATCACCCCGACCCCCCTCCTCTTCCCTGGGACCTGGGTTTGTGAAACATCTTATAGCCATCCGGGCAGGCATGGCCCAGCTCAACAGAGGAGTCCGCACTGGTCCAGGTCTCTGTAATGAAAAGGGCATCCAGATCCATATCTTCCAACAGGTCCGACACCTCCTGATGGTGTTTGACCAGGGATCTACTGTTAATCAGGCCACACCCCAAGGTAACAGAGGTATGTGATAGATCTTTTGAGGCCCGCCCCTTACCTTCTTTCCTATACTCAATAAAGCCTCCCTAGAATACCTGAAACTGGCAGCCCTCGTGGCGCTTGGCGCGGACGGGCACAGACAGGCTTATCTCTGGCGCATCTCCGGCGCGTCGCTGCGCGCCTGCATTGGTCTGCTTAAATAGATAAGCAGTTGCCGGCTATCCAACCACTAGAGTGCTAACAGAGATGGCGCTGGGGTAGATATTATTCCCTGAAACCCGCTAAAGCAGCGGAGTGCGTTTGAAGTAATTTTTATGGTGCGAGTGAGAGGACAACAGTTAAAAAGGTATTTAAAACAGCAAATACAATTACCAAGTCCCGCTAAATTTCCTGATGTAAATTTTAATTCCCTGTACCTTGTGGCAACAACAGTACTTTTAGCAGCAATAGAACAGAAAACAAGTAAAAAGTTAAGTAGAGCTCGTCGAGCACCACCAGCACACAGCACTTTCAGCAGAGACTGTGTTTTTCCAAGAGGTTTTTCCAATAACCAAATTCAGCCTTCTGCATACAAATTCACCACACACAGACTCCTTAATATGTTGCTGTTACTGGCTCAGTACCTAGCCGAAAAGATGCACCTACACGGCCCCTGCTCATTAATGGAAATCCCAAGGAACTACAATTTTCATCCTTTCCTTAGCAGCTGAATAGAAGAATTAACCAGCCATTTATAGGCACAGGTTGAAAAAGGCACCACAGCATGCGTCTAACCTGGACAACGTTTATGAAACAAAACAGAACCTACTCACCCAACATTACCTTTCTGATTGACTATTCTGTCTTGTGCTGTTGTCTTGGCAACAAAATGCTCATAAATCTTTGTTGAGATTGGATGGGAGTCACATGTACCTCAATCAAGTTTATCAGAACCATTTCAGCTTTAACGAATCCTGCCTCTGTCGCTCCTGCTACAGTGGACTCCACTTGACGTCACTGTGGCTTTCTCCCACATCAACTACTGCAGTAGTATCAAAAGTGGTATTGAAGACAAGATGACTGGTCAAGACCCAGCACGCTTAGAATCAATGGGGCTTACCTCATACTCTGCTTGAGGTGCACAAATGTCATTTCTCCTGAAATAAAATTGCTTCAAGAGAGGGTACACTGGTAACTCTCTACATAGTAACCAAGATCCTGCACTGCTGATGGTATCATGCCAGGAGAGCACGTTTGTCTATCACAAAGAGACTCACCATTTACCCTGTAGACATCCTGGTCGCCACTGCCATTCAACCGACACTTGTGAACATTTGACACATGCATTACAAAACCACCGCTCCTGCCCCAACTAGGCGCCGACACCTGGAGCTACCTCTGCGAGCGAGGCAGATCTCAGAATGAGGGCACAACCTCAGTATACCTTAAAGACACAACACCAGGTTAGGGAGAGATTCAAATGTCTGAAAAAACGCCACAGGAGAAGAGCTTCCACAATAAACACACCTGAAAAATGTTCACTATACACCTCGCTACTACAACCAGCACATCACTATCTGTAATGACTAAAGTAAAAAGACACAAGCATCTGCTTCAATTGCAGCTTTCCTTAACAAAAAGTGAATACCACACTAAAGGCAGTCAAACTCCAACTCAATGAAACAGTAAAGAACACAAACGTAGTCTGCTAAAATCAGTCTCAACAAAGGCAAACACAAATCTTCAGTAAAATTCCTTCAACGGAGTTGAGGGAAAGAAGGACTATGTTAATTACCCAGTAGGTATCTGTTCATAGAATGCAGCGTTGTAGATTTGCTTGCATTGCATACTCCTTTAGTCTAGTGTTGAGTCCAAACATTATAAGTTGCTTTTCTTCGAATTAAAGGATGTAGCATGCCTCCTCCCTTAGTCTACAATGTGTGAGGTACAGCAGGGTAAAGGTGAGAATCAAGCAGAGTGTGTCTCAGTAAAAATATGAGACCTGTGAATTATAAACATATACTGTTATTTCCCACTTCTGGGGTGGACGGAGGGTGCATGTGAATCTACAGCACTACAAATATATGCCGTTCATAGCATGCAGGGCTGTAGATACAAGTACTCTGCATCAACACTAAATCAGCCTCTTCCACGCAGCGGTTAGTGGGCAGATGTTTGAAATAAAGTTCTTAATAATGTTTGGTCAACCATTGCTTGTTGGCCCACTAACATGTCCATACAGTAATGTTTTGTTAAGGAGTGCTGTGTTGACCACGTTCCTGCCTTACAACAGTCAGCTAAGGGAGTGTTATTAAAACATGCCAATCTATAACCCTTTCTTACATGGGGAATGTGGTCTAGGGTGTAATGAGAGAACTCTATTCGCCATCACACAGCAGGTTTACATTATTACAATCCATCTTGCTTTGACTACTGAAATTCCTAAAAGGGAAGAGCGTTCCCTGCTCCGCATATATGCGTCATGCAAAATAACCATGCACTTTTCTGGCAGGTTTAGGCATCCGAATTCTAAGAACTCGGGCGCCAAATTGCTAGATTTAGTTTCCTGGAAACGGTATTTGATAACCCTTGATGTGGAGTGTGAACATCCAGCCCGATGGCGAACTTCTCGTGAGGGGAGAAGGAAATCTCTAACGCGGAGCACCATGGCTGCCTGGTCCGATTTGGAGCCACTAGAAAGAGGGCCAGGGAGGATTGCCTCATCTTCCTGACCACAGACGGAATAAGTTGGAGAGGTGGAAAAGCATATTTAAATATCCCTGACTAGCTCTACCATAATGTACTGTTGACGGACTGTAGGTACCTGGAGGAGAAGCTTGAGCATTTTGCATTTTCATGAGTGGCAAAGAAGACTATTATAGAACTCCCCACCCTTGATAGTACTACTGTAGAACTTGAAGATTGAATTCCCACTCTTGTGGTGCGACCAGCGTAACAGGTCTGCAAAGTCGTCTGCTCAAGAGGTGTTTCGCTAGGAGCTGCATATTGTGACAAAATGCCCAGTGCAAACCTGCTGTGGTAGTGTAGGCATCAGGGGAGAATTTAAGCTCCCTTGATTGTCTTTCTTTGTAAGGACTATACAACTGTATAAAAGGTTTTTAGCGTCAGGAAAATGGCTAACAGTTCCAAGTAAAACCAAAATATTTTATCGAGCACTCAAAAGTCCAAACAAATAATCAGTAGTCTGTTATCTTGCAACCATTTTAATCTTGAATCTTTCCAATTATCTTCATTGGATACATCCCTCAGTATTGAACATTCTTCATTCTACATGTAGACACGCAGTCATACAGCCAACACGTGTTTCGTCTGGTCTTTTAAGACCAGGAGACTTCTTCAGGGCTGCAACCCAAACAGAGTATAACAATGCCAATATATTAATAAATTATGAACCCTAAAACAGCAGCATTAGAGGCATTTCAAGAGTTTCTAGGAAACATCCCAAACCTTAAGGGTGCTCAATAGTAGATACAAATAAAGTCAATTAAGGCTTGTCACCAAGTATAAGCTAGAGGCACCTTAGTATAGTGTAATCAGAGCAGGTTATGAGTTTATACCTACATCATAGTAAATAGGTTTAAGAGTGCATAAGTAATTGATAGTGGGTTAGTTATAGTAGAGGCGAACATGCTGTGGGGTTTCATACCTATATTTCTCCACGTAACTAAGTATTGGATATCAGGTCCTATTCTTGTCAGGTTTGATTCTGTGCAGAATAATATAGCTATTATTATAGACTCAGTTGCTGTTTATAATTTACAGTGTTAATAGGTCTTCTTCGTTATATAAATAATATCGAGTACTCTTGCCTATTATTTTAACGCGTTCGTTCTATGATCACTCGCAAATGCTACTCAAAATGACAGAGCTGGTATTGAAGAATAACGTTTTTCTCTTTGATGGTGTATGGTACCGTCAACGACTCGGTACAGCGATGGGAGCCAGATTTGCTCAGTCTTTTGCGAACCTCTTTGTGGGGTGGTACGAAGCGGAGCGAATCTGGGGCCCGAGTAACGGTGAATGGATCCAGTATATACATTACTGGGGCAGATTCATCGATGACTGCCTCCTAATATGGACAGGATCAGTAGAGCAACTAAAAGGTTTTTTTGACTATCTGTTCTGACCGACTTTTCGGCCCTCCCTTGAGGAAGGATGATTGGAGGTGACTCCAGCCTGTTATCATTCTAGTGCACGGATTAGAACTATAAACAGGGCCTATTCATAAGGCATAGTAATGCACTTTCGTACCCTTTTCCTTAGATCAGGGCTTATAAACTTAAGCTAGGGGATAGATTCATTAGTATTAGTGATAATCCGTCCTTTTGCAAGAGTGTTAGTATACCTTCTATGGAGTTATGCTTATTTCGGGCCTTGTAGTCCTCAAACGGGAGAGACTCCATCTTGTTTTCAGCCCCGGCAGCTTGAGATGCTTCTAGGTCAAGTGTAATGTTTTAGTTTCGAAGTGTTGTTCGCTTGGAGAGAACCGGGTCAGGCTGGCCCTTATCGAAAGACTGTATTTTTCTCCATTCCGAAGACACAACATCAGGCTGGCCAGCTGGGAACGTGTCCTTGGTACGGGGAGGTACAAGAATTTGGTGGGTGGCAGGTTACGGGCCGTAACTTTCCATGAAAGGACAAGCTTCATTATTAGCGAATCGTTAGGCTGTGAGTCAGTCAGTCTGTAGGCGGCAGCTAGCCGTTAGCATCAATGCCATTAATTATTTCCAGGCAGACAGTCACCATTTTGAAGTCCGAGAAAGATCATGAAGCTGATACTCTCTGAGAAAGATTGAAGAAGAGGGAGAAGTAGTGCAGAACGATCAGAGACAGAAGCTAATAACGAGAGAGGTTCCAGTGACTTGGAGGGAAGCAGAGGAGACAGAGCATCGCGGTGCAGACGTGTACTCGTGACTGCTGAGGTGTGATTCCGAGACGAGCCAAGGCACAGACGAGAAGGGAACCTAGAAGAATGTCGAACCCCGACTTCGTGCTCATAAGGTGACATCTGCCCCAAATTTCATAGTTTGCTTATTCTAACCTTTTACTTTTCTTTGCAGGATATATGTTATAGTATAGTATTGTGTTTTTATAATCATTGTAATAAAATACCCCAGTTCCTAGTGAACCAACATGTGCCTTGTATTCTTGTTCAATCAGGGTAACCTGGTCTTCTAGTCAGACATCGTTTTCATGAACGGATGTAATTCCCGGTCAGGTAAGAGGTGACTGAACAATGAGGGAGAGAGGGACCATTTGATTTTGAGAACAGAGGGTACATGATTCAATTTGGCAAGTTGTGCTAATTCCTGTTATTGTAGTATCATCCCGAGTAGCCAATGAAAGATTCCTTCCAAAAGGTATTTATAGGAGAGTGATCGTCGTTGGTAAGCGGCGTTAATGAGAACGCCAGGGGGGACACTGGTGTGTAGATCCGCCGGATTGCGGATCGAGCTGTGAGTGAGAGAACACTGGGGGGGATACCAGTGTGTAGGTCCGCCAGATTGTGGACCGGATTGTGAGGAAGAGAGCACTAGGGCTGCAGCCTAGTGTATAGGCACGCCGGATTGCGTGTCGAGTGAGCACTGATGGTGATCAGTGTGTAACGGTAACTAATCAGAACTGCCCTAGGGTAGATTAGTCTGGGCCTAGGTTGCCGTGAGACTAACTGATATGAATGAGATACTGTAGAACACCTATGCGTGTATATTGCTATTTCCCCATCCTTAGGTACGAGATATAAACATATATGTACATACCTATTGTAAATACGTTCTAAGGAGGGAGGTGATTACGTTCCGACTGGGTTGGGGGTGCTCTGAGGAGCTGATCCCATCTGGTCCGAAAATCCGGTTGTTACACTATCTAAATGATAACCCCCGTATTTGCAATTCAAAACTCTATATGACTAAAACAAGATCACATTCTTAGATATTGAGCTATTTGTAGAGGAAGGTCATCTTAAGAGTAGAATGTACAGAAAACCGACCAGCTGTAATGCAATACTTCACGCCAAGAGCTGCCACCCAAAAAGTCAATTGAATAGTATTCCATATGGCGAAATGATAAGAGCCAGACGAAACTGCTCCCAGGACAGGGACTTTCACAAGAACCTGAAAGACATGTCAGTACGTTTTGGGAGAAGAGGCTACGAAACACAAACTATAGATATAGCAGTCTCCAGAGTCAAGAAATTAAAACGACCAGACCTGTTAAAGGTTAGATCTGACAAAACTACCTCTGACACTGAGGCCAAAGTACGATTAATTACACACTACAGTACTGAAAGTACTAAATTGTACACAATTCTAAAGAAACATTGGCCTTTATTGATGCTAGACCAAGATATCACACCATATATTACCCGTAATCCTTCCATAACATATAAGAAAGGACTGACACTTGCTAATATACTTAGCCCTAGTTATGCTAAGAAACCTGTAAGTAAAAACTGGTTATCAAAGTTCAAAGGGTTTTACAAGTGTGGGAAATGCCCTCCATGCAGATGGGCCAAGAAAAAAGTAGTAAGTTTTAACTATAATGATACGGGTGAGATTACTATTGAAAAATTCATCAACTGTGACACAACCTTTGTTGTGTATGTTATTGCATGCAGTTGCGGAAAGATATATGTTGGGAGTACCAAAAGAAGGCTCAGAGATAGGATGTCAGAACACTTTAGAGCCATCAAACAAGGGGACACCCGGTACCCTACTTCGGCTCATCTAATTAGAAACCATTCAGATAGAGTGAAACATAACTTTACCTATCATGGTATAGACCATATAGAATCCGACCCTAGAGGCGGAAACAGAATACTAACACTAAGAAGGAAGGAAGTAACCTGGCTGATAAAACTGAAAGCTGTAGAAATGGGTTTAAATGTAGACCATGAATATGAATTCTTCCTAGGAAATGAACAAATGTACCTGTAGATTAACACCTGTAATGTATTCTGGAATGTCAAGAAGTATAACAATGTATTCCATATGTAAAACTATATACTTTGACTAATAAGATGACCGAACCTGCTATAGCCTGTAGGCTAATGAAACTGTAACTGATTAATGTTTGAATATGTAATGTAACTTTTTGCAATCTCAACTAGATATCTGCGATTATTTGTAAAATTGAGAATCAGAACAAGAATGTAGTTAACATGTTTAATTTCACATGTAGATAGGAATTTGAAACGTGCTCATAACCTCTCCTCTATTTCTCCTATAATCTTGCCGTGTATTCGGCTACTAAAACTTCTGGTGAGATGCTGGTGGGGCTAAATTCCAGTGTTTCTTCACATATGATATCTAATAATACTGCCGTCTCACGGTTAACCACGTTACTTTTATACTCCATAATAGTAAATAACGATCCTTCTTTGAAACTAAGAGCGGACCATCGAGTATACACGTTAAGACTTCGAACATTACAATATCTAGACAATTCGTTTTAAGACCACTCCAAGATGGCGTCGTAACTTTAGTAACGCTTTGATATAGGTTCATGATAAACTATATGAAAATAGATAGCCAGATATCTCTTAATAAATATTGTTTAATGCAATAAATAAATAATTTCAAAACTAAGAAAATAGATAGCGATATTTTAATAATAACTTTTGGATTTACTTTCTATCTATCGTATAAGTCCTAATATGTACGTAATTTACTTTAATACATACAAGCCGCCTTCATTTACAACGTAGATCCATAAATACGTATAGGAAAAACAGTGAATTCAATATAACACGGAAACGTGTTTTACTCTAATGGCGCCCGCTAGTTTTCCGAAAGTACAAATGAGAATAGTAAGATGGCGCCAAACTAGGACGCCAGAACAGAGAAACGCGCTCCGAAGTACTAAACGCTGTATGGGAGGTGAGAATGCTTTTAAGTATTACTGGATTATGCTGAACCTGTGTTATTGAAAACGTAGTACTTAGAATACATTTAGGACAAACGTTAACCCGGGTCTTCACTTTGCAGGTGACGGACACGGACACCTGAATTCTGAACTTTGTAGACCCCAGAGATAAGCGAACGCGTTAAAATAATAGGTAAGAGTACTCGATATTATTTATATAACGAAGAAGACCTATTAACACTGCAAATTATAAACAGCAACTGAGTCTATAATAATAGCTATATTATTCTGCACAGAATCAAACCTGACAAGAATAGGACCTGATATCCAATACTTAGTTACGTGGAGAAATATAGGTATGAAACCCCACAGCATGTTCGCCTCTACTATAACTAACCCACTATCAATTACTTATGCACTCTTAAACCTATTTAATATAATGTAGGTATAAACTCATAACCTACTCTGATTACACTATACTAAGGTGCCTCTAGCTTATACTTGGTGACAAGCTTTAATTGACTTTATTTATATCTACTATTGAGCACCCTTAAGGTTTGGGATGTTTCCCTAGAAACTCTTGAAATGCCTCTAATGCTGACTTTTGAGTGCTCGATAAAATATTTTGGTTTTGATTGAGCTAAATTGTTAGCACATTGATAGGTCGTGGTAACCGACCAACTTTTGTCTTGAGCACCAAACTTACTGTGTATGTTGTATATTCCTTTACCTGCAGTGCGCTCTTGTCTTAACAGTTACCAAACCGCTAACAGTTCCAAGTACTTGATGTCATTGCTCTGCTAGAGAGGTGTCCAGTCACCTTGTATAGTGATGCCACTAAGATGTGCGCCTGATCCTCTGAGCGATGCACCAGTAGTAATGTTCAGCTGCGGAAGAAGGTACAGAAAGACCTGCCTAATGATAGGTTGTTGGTGTTACACCAATGCAGAGGGCATTGAGTGGTGGCCTTTATTAACACTAGATCTTCCAGCTGACCCTCCGCTTGTGACCATTGACTGGCGAGGCAATGTTAGAGTGGGCACATGTGTAACCTGGTGTGTAGGACAATTGCAATGCATGATGCCATTTTTCCAAGCATTTTCACTACAGTTCTTACCTACAAAAGGCAAATAGACTGCAAAAGAGGCAGCAGTTTTTGGAATGCCTTCAACCCTTAGTTGGTTGGGACAAGCCTTCCCCATGACAACATTCAGGATTGACCCTAAGAACGCCGCTTTGGAGCTGCTGAGTTTACAGAAAGGATATATTTACATGCACGGTAAATCCTATATGGTGTAAAAGGCAGAGTGCTGTCTGTGTGTGAGATAGGCATGGCTTCCCGCTGCTTCTCTTCATCAGCAAGTCTTTTAGGTAAGGGAAGTCGTGGATGCCAGCCCTTCTGAGGTGAGTGAACACAACCACAAGGCATTTGGTGAAGGCGCTTGGGTCTGTTGTGATCATGAACGGAAGTACTATGAAATGGTAGTGTTGACCACTTAACCACAAACTGGAGGCACCAGTGTTGTGCTGGATGGATAGGGATGTGGAAGTAGGCGTCCTTGAGATCTAACTCCATCATAAAGTCTCTTTATCAAAGCAATGGGATGACGGCCTGTAAGGTGGTGGTATAAGAGAGCTCCAACAGGATGAACTGGCTGAGTGGCCAGGAGTCTAAGATGTACTGCTGTGGTCGTCTTTTTCGTGTAGAGGAAGTACATAGAGCATATGCCCTTCCCCTCTGGCGAGGGCGCCCTTTTAACACCTTGGCTGCTAAGGGTTTTCCCCTCCGGTGCTGACTTTTTTGAAAGCTCCTTTATTCATGACGAGCTCAGCTCGTCATAAGCACAGCTCAACCGTGCCTCATGACGAGCTGAGCTCGTCATGAGCATGGAAGGGGTTAAAGGAGGTCTTGAATTTTTATTTTGAGAAGGGTGAGATGTTCCTCACTAAATACACTTTACCTGGTTAGATGTTGGGTGGGGTGGTAGGATATTCGGGGCAAGAGGCCTGCTGGACTACTACAAGCACCCATTGGTCTAAGATGATTTGCACTCACTGTGGTTGGGAACCGCTTATCCTCCCGTGCATGTGCTGTGTGATCGGGAAGGGGTGGATGGGAGGGAGGGGGTGGGGGCTTGGGTGAGTCAGTGTTTAGGGGAAGAGGCTCACTTTGGGGAGCTATCTCTACTACTTCCCTACCATGGTTCGCTTAGCGGCCTCCCCCTGAGTATACCTTGGTGTTTAGGGGGTAGTCAAAGGTTTATTGCTGTTTTTGGCATGTCTGTTCTGAGAGCCTTGGCCTGGCTTTTCTGCTCTTGGCTGCTGCCTATGAAAATTGCCCCTTGAGGTGCTTCTTTATAGGGTCCCCATATATTTGGCAAATTCTGTGTCTTTATATATTTTCTCCAACATTTCATCCACCTGCGGGTCAAAAAGATGTTCTTTATCGAATGGAATGTTGAGGATGCATGGCCGCTTCTCTTGTTCAAATCTGATACAGAGTGCCAGGCATGCCTTTGGAGTAATGCTGTGGTATTTACACTCAGTGCGGCACTATCTGCGGCGTGTAGTGCGCAGAGGAGATTCACATAGAGAATCACGTTCCCCTCTGGAGCAAGCTCCTTGTACGTCTCATGGAGATGCTGCACCGGTGCCTCCATCTCCTCCCAAATGAAATCTATCCTATCCCGCCAAAGAGTTTGCGATGTGTCTCTGCATGGTGCCACCTGCTGTGACCCGTTTCCCCACAGTGTCAATGCAATTGCTCACTTTATCCGGAGGTGGGGCATCCTCCAAGGCCTGTGCGGCCATCCTCTTTATGACCAAATGCACCACTAATGCGTGATCCCCAGATGTAAGGTGGGTCTTCAGGAGAGCCCTCGTTTTTGGTAATGGGGTATAAACTGCCCTGGCCCAGACAGGGTCTTTGAAGTTATCAGGGGCTGACTTCATCCCTTTGGCACGGTGAAGAACTGAACACTACATTCACTCTTAGAGAGGGTCTTGACTAGGAAACAGTCTTCCTCCTCAACATCATGCTTTGCTTGGTATTACAGCGCAATATGTCTGGTGTCGTGAGAGGGAGACTGCTTTGCTGCATAAGGCTGTATGTTGGGATCCTCAGAGGGGAAGACATTATAGGCCTCCAATGTATCATCCCCTGGCTGTGCATTGATCATGTGTCTCCCCCCCTCCCATCCCCATATGGGCTGCCTGGATCTAAGAAGAAGCGAAAAGACTCCTCTGGAGGTTTTAGAGAGGCAGTGGTGAGACAGCCCTATGTGGGGGCTAGGTGGTGGTGAAGAAGGTGGAGGTAAGGGAATCGCTTTGGAGTGGTATGCGGCGGTGGAAGCGAAAGAGGTGCTATCTACCCTTTGCACTTTTTGTGCCGAGTGCACAGGTGAGTTTCAATCGAGATCTCCTTGAAAGTGAGCTTTTTCTTCCTTGGATTCAGAGGAAGCATAGAAACTGGCTTCTGCTGTGAAGGCAATGCCTGGATTCTGCCATGTGCAAATTAGAAAAGAGGGATTTTTGCATAGCATTGAGCTCCTCTGCCAGTCTTTCAAGAATCGGAGACTCCCAAATTTCCGGGCTTGGTGCCTGAAGATGAAAGCTAAGGTCCCTTTAGTTGAAATGAGTGTCAGAGTGGTTCATGACTGACGTTTTGGCTATGAATCCTTTTTGCTGCTCCAATAGGGGCCCTCACGGTAGTGGTGGGCCTAGGCCTGCAGCTTTCTTTTCAGCTAGGTCCGGGCTGGATGTCAGACTCCCTCATGAGCGGTGCACCTTCCCACCATATAGTCCCTTGGGACAGTGTTTCCCCCCATTGACCTTAGTCAGTACTCACAGACCTCAAGAGTCTTCCATGCAGGTGGTCCCGCCTATTTTGTCTCCAAAGGGTCGTTCCGTCCTTCAACAGAGACCTGAGGATGCTACTTCACAAGTGGTGACTCTGTGGGTCCTGGCAATTCTTCCTCTCTGTCAAGGGCATCCTGCTCTCCAAATAAGTCTGGAGAGTTTGATAGGAACCTGACCAGTATCCTTGGGCGCGCCCAGTGCCCCTCTCTCCCGTGCTTGAGCGTCTTCTTGAACTGCAAGGACAGGCAAAGGTAGCAGTTGGACTCATGGTGTTCAGGAGAGAGGCAGAGGTTGCAGCTGGACTCATGGTCTTCAAGAGAGAGGCACGGGTTGCAGCTGGACTCATGGTGTTCAGGAGAGAAGCACAGGTTTGCAGTTGGACTTGTGGTGTTCAGGAGAGAGGCAGAGGTTGCAGCTGGCCTCATGGTGTTCATGAGAGAGGCAGAGGTTGCAGCTGGACTCGAGAGGCAGAGGTTGTAGCTGGACTCGTTGTGTTCAGGAGAGGCAGAGGTTGCAGTTGGACTTGTGGTGTTCAGGAGAGAGGCAGAGGTTGCAGCTGGACTCATGGTGTTCAGGAGAGAGGCAGAGGTTGTAGCTGGACTCGAGAGGCAGAGGTTGTAGCTGGACTCGTGGTTTTCAGGAGAGAAGGAGAGGTTGTAGCTGGACTTGTGATGTTCAAGAGAGAGGCAGAGGTAGCAGTTGGACTCGTGGTGTTCAGGAGAGAGGCACAGGTTGCAGCTGGACTCATGGTGTTCAGGAGAGAAGCACAGGCTTGCTGTTGGACTCGTGGTATTTAGGAGAGAGGCAAAGGTTGCAGTTGGACTCGTGGTGTTCAGGAGAGAGGCAAAGGTTGCAGCTGGACTCGTGGTGTTCAGGAGAGAGGCAGAGGTTGCAGCTGGACTCATGGTGTTCAGGAGAGCGGCAGAGGTTGCAGTTGGACTCATGGTGTTCAGGAGAGAAGCAGAGGTTGCAGTTGGACTCATGGTGTTCGGGAGAGAGGCAGAGGTTGCAGTTGGACTTGTGGTGTTCAGGAGAGAGGCAGAGGTTGCAGCTGGACTTGTGGTATTCAGGAGAGAGGCAGAGGTTGCAGCTGGACTTGTGGTGTTCAGGAGAGAGGCAGAGGTTGCAGCTGGACTCATGGTGTTCAGGAGAGAGGCTGAGGTTGTAGCTGGACTTGAGAGGAAGAGGCTGTTGCTGGACTCGTGGTGTTCAGGAGAGAGGCAAAGATTGTAGCTGGACTTGTGGTGTTCAGGAGAGAGGCAGAGGTTACAGCTGGACTTGTGGTGTTCAGGAGAGAGGCAGAGGTTGCAGCTGGATTTGTGGTATTCAGGGGAGAGGCAGACTTGGCAGCTGGGCTTTTGGTATTCACGAGAGAGGCAGAGGTTGCAGCTGGACTCGTGGTGTTCAGGAAAGAGGCAGAGGTTGCAGCTGGAGTCATGGTGTTCAGGAGAGAGGCAGAGGTTGCAGTTGGATTCGTGGTGTTCAGGGGAGAGGCAGAGGTTGCAGCTGAGCTGGTGAAGTTCAGGAGAGAGGCAGAGGTTGCAGCAGGGCTCATTGTGCTCAGGAGAGAGGCAGGGGTTGCAGTTGGATTTGTGGTGTTCAGGGAAGAGGCAGAGGTTGCAGCTGGACTCGTGGTGTTCAGGAGAGAGGCAGAGGTTGCATTTGGATTTGTGGTGTTCAGGGGAGAGGCAGAGGTTGCGACTGGACTCGTGGTGTTCAGGAGAGAGGCAGAGGTTGCATCTGGATTTGTGGTATTCAGGGAGAGGCAGAAGTTGCAGCTGGGCTCGTGGTATTCAGGAGAGAGGCACAGGTTGCAGCTGGACTTGTGGTGTTCAGGAAAGAGGCAGAGGTTGCAGCTGGAGTCATGGTGTTCAGGAGAGAGGCTAAGGTTGCAGTTGGATTCGTGGAGTTCAGGGGAGAGGCAGAGGTTGCCACTGGACTCATGGTGTTCAGGAGAGAGGAAAAGGTTGCAGCTGGGCTCATAGTATTCAGGAGAGAGGCAGAGGTTACAGCTGGACTCGTGGTGATCAGGAAAGAGGCAGAGGTTGCAGCTGGAGTCATGGTGTTCGGGAGAGAGTATGGAGTTGCAGTTGGATTCGTGGTGTTCAGGGGAGAGGCAGAGGTAGCAGTTGGATTCGTGGTGTTCAGGAGAGAGGCAGAGGTTGCAGGTGGACTCGTGGTGTTCAGGAGAGAGGCAGAGGTTGCAGCTGGACTCATGGTGTTCAGAAGAGGGGCAGAGGTTGCAGCTGGACTCATGGTGTTCAAGAGAGAGTCAGGGGTTGCAGTTGGATTTGCGGTGTTCAGGGGAGAGGCAGAGGTTGCAGCTGGACTTGTGGTGTTCAGGGGAGAGGCAGAGGTTGCAGCTGGACTCGTGGTGTTCAGGAGAGAGGCAGAGGTTGCAGATGAGCTTGTGGTGTTCAGGAGAGAAGCAGGGGTTGCAGCTGGACTCTTGGTGTTCATGAGAGAGGCAGAGGTTACAGCTGAGCTTGTGGTGTACAGGAGAGAGGCAGAGGTTGCAGTTGGATTCGTGGTGTTCAGGAGAGAGGCAGAGGTTACAGCTGGACTCGTGGTGATCAGGAAAGAGGCAGAGGTTGCAGCTGGAGTCATGGTGTTCAGGAGGGAGTATGGGTTGCAGTTGAATTTGTGGTGTTCAGGGGAGAGGCAGAGGTAGCAGTTGATTTGTGGTGTTCAGGAGAGAGGCAGAGGTTGCAGGTGGACTCGTGGTGTTCAGGAGAGAGGCAGAGGTTGCAGCTGGACTCATGGTGTTCAGGAGAGAGGCAGAGGTTGCAGCTGGACTCATGGTGTTCAGAAGAGAGGCAGAGGGTTCAGCTGGACTCATGGTGTTCAGGAGAGAGTCAGGGGTTGCAGTTGGATTCGTCGTGTTCAGGGGAGAGGCAGAGGTTGCAGCTGAGCTTGTGGTGTTCAGGAGAGAGGCGGGGGTTGCAGCTGGACTCGTGGTGTTCAGGAGAGATGCAGAGGTTGCAGTTGGATTTGTGGTGTTCAGGGGAGAGGCAGAGGTTGCAGCTGAGCTCGTGGTGTTCAGAAGAGAGGCAGAGGTTGCAGCTGGGCTCATGGTGTTCAGGAGAGAGGCAGAGTTTGCAGTTGGATTCGTGGTGTTTTCAGGGGAGAGGCAGAGGTTGCAATTGGATTTGTGGTGTTCATGAGAGAGGCAGAGGTTGCAGCTGGACTCATGGTGTGCAGGAAAGAGACAGAGGTTGCAGCTGGACTTGTGCTGTTCAGGAGAGAGGCAGAGGTTGCAGCAGACCTCGTCGTGTTCAGGAAAGAGGCAGAGGTTGCAGCTGGACTCGTGGTGTTCAGCAGAGAGGCAGAGGTTGCAGCTGGACTCGTGGTGTTCAGGAGAGAGGCAGAGGTTGCAGCTGGAATCGTGGTGTTCAGGAGAGAGGCAGAGGTTACAGCTGAGCTCATGTTGTTCAGGAGAAAGGCAGGGGTTGCAGCTGGGATCATGGTGTTCAGGAGAGAGGCAGAGGTTGAAGCTGGACTTGTGGTGTTCAGGAGAGAGTCAGAGTTTGCAGTTGGATTTGTGGTGTTCAGGGGAGAGGTAGAGGTTGCAGCTGAGCTTGTGGTGTTCAGGAGAGAGGCAGAGGTTGCAGCTGAGTTAGTGGTGTACAGTAGAGAGGCAGAGGTTGCAGCTGAGCTCGTGGTGTTCAGGAGAGAGGCAGAGGTTGCAGTTGGACTCGTGGTGTTCAGGAGAGAGGCAGAGGTTGCAGCTGGACTTGTGGTGTTCAGAAGAGAGGCAGAGATTGCAGCTGAACTTGTGGTGTTCAGGAGAGAGGCAGAGGTTGCAGCTGAGCTCGTGGTGGTCAGGAGAGAGACAGAGGTTGCAGCTGGACTCGTGGTGTTCAGGAGAGAAGCACAGGTTTGCAGTTGGATTCGTGGTGTTCAGGGGAGAGGCAGAGGTTGCAACTGAGCTAGTAGTTGCACGGAAGCCTGACTCATCAGTCAGGCTTCCGTGCAGGGCACAGTACCGAAACAGCCATGACGCACATAGTGGACGACGCCCTCCAAATCCTAGACCAAAACGATACCTGCCTCCTCATCCTTCTGGATCTCTCCTCAGCATTCGACACAGTTAAACATGAGAATTTACTCGAACTGTTAAACACAAGAATGGGCATCTCAGGGACTGTTCTCAAGTGGTTCACCGCCTTTCTACACAACCGCTCACAAAGATTCAAAAGCAACAACCTGATGTCCTCTCCGGTACCTGTATCACTAGGCGTCCCACAAGGATCCTCCCTCTCCCCTACTCTGTTCAACCTAGTTATGGAACCTCTCACTACTTTGCTACAGACATCCAATGTGCACTTCCACATGTATGCCGATGACACCCAACTCTATCTCAAAATACAATCCCCCAAGGACATCATGCTCCTGAACACCACGATCAGAAACACCCAGTCCTGGCTTGCAGAGAATCACCTCAAACTCAATGCCCTGAAGACTGAATTCCTCCTGATCTCTCCTCCCGCAAAAATCTCCACGGCTCAATCATGGCTTAAGCAGTTAACAGCTTTAAATGTACAACCTACCGTCGTAGACTCAGCAAAATCCTTAGGCATAACACTTGATGCCAATCTCAACATGCAGCAGCACATCAGCAAGGCAACCAAAGGAGCGAACTTCCAAATCAATACCTTGAGGAAACTTAAAGCCTTCCTTCCAGCCAAAGACTTCCAAACTGCAGTACAATCTATAGTCATCCCGCACATAGAATACGGAAGCACCGCCCTCTGCGGGCTCCCACTAACAACTACGGCACCCCTTAGAGCGTCCCTTAACGCTGCAGCGAGACTCATCACTGGCTCAAAAAAACACTCGCATATTTCCCCTGACTTTAAATCCCTGAACTGGCTGCCTTTTGAAGCCAGAATACATCTGAAAATCGCCTGCATGACTCACAGGGCTGTACACCATAACTCGCCCAGCTACCTCACTCAAAAGCTGACAATCTCGGGTGGCTCTAGAACTACTAGAAGCACAAACAATCTTCTGCTGAAACCTCGAAGATTCAGAAAGGAAAAAACCTATAAACGCTCCTTTTCAGGTATGGCGCCCAGGATCTGGAACTCACTTCCTCCTGAAACCAGGCTCATCTCCTCCAACAAACTGTTTAAGAAAGAAGTAAAAGCGATCCTCATGGCTAAATACACATGATCTATTAACCTGTATCTCTCATGAATCCGCTCCATAATACCGGCCTGACCCCTTGGTCTACTAGTACTATTTGTATTAGGACTTACTTGAGTGTATATGTTCCCTCTCTGTACTACTTGTACCACTGGTTTTATGACTTATTTGATTGCATTTGTTCCCTCTTTGTATTTTGATGTACTATTGACGCACCTGTCTGACTTGCACACTGTACCTACACCACCTCAACCATCCCTACTTTTGTACTACTGATGCGCCTGTGTGACTGTACATCCTGCACGCACCTACCTCAACTATGCCCACCTTTATGTTATCTCCTAAAACACTTGCAGCACGTTTAAATAAGTATATGCATACTTTTGTACTTTTATATTATTGGCGCAACGGTTTGACTATGTACCGTGTACTGACACTACCTCACCTATGATCTACCTCCAGTTGTTCTTTGACCTACCTATGTAATTATGCATATTGTACCTAACTACCTCAACTGCTACATGCTATTACTGTAAAGCGCTCTGATATCTGCAAAGATCTTGTTCGCGCTATATAAAACTTTCAAATAAATAAATAGTGTACAGGAGAGAGGCAGAGGTTGCAGCTGAGTTTGTGGTGTTCAGGACAGAGGCAGGGGTTGCAGCTGGACTCCTGGTGTTCAGGAGAGAGGCAGACGTTGCAGATGAGCTTGTGGTGTTCAGGAGAGAGGCAGTGGTTGCAGCTGAGCTCGTGGTGTTCAGGAGAGAAGCACGGGTTTCCAGTTGGATTTGTGGTGTTCAGGGGAGAGACAGAGGTTGCAGCTGGACTCGTGGTGTTCAGGAGAGAAGCACAGGTTTGTAGGTGGATTTGTGGTGTTCAGGGGAGAGGCAGAGGTTGCAGCTGAGCTTGTGGTGTTCAGGAGAGAGGCAGAGGTTGCAGCTGAGCTTGTGGTGTTCAGGAGAGAGGCAGAGGTTGCAGCTGGGCTCATGGTGTTCAGGAGAGAGGCAGAATTTGCAGCTAAGCTCGAGGTGTCCAGGAGAGAAGCAGAATTTGTAGCTGAGCTTGTGGTGTTCTGGAGAGAGGTAGAGGTTGCAGCTGGAGTCGTGGTGTTCAGGAGAGAAGCACAGGTTTGCAGTTGGATTCGTGGTGTTCAGTGGAGAGGCAGAGGTTGCAGCTGGACTTGTGGTGTTCAGGAGAGAGGCAGAGGTTACAGCTGGACTTGTGGTGTTCAGGAGAGAGGCAGAGGTTGCAGCTGGGCTCGTGGTGTTCAGGAGAGAGGCAGAGCTTGCAGCTGAGCTTGTGGTATTCAGGAGAGAAGCACAGGTTTGCAGTTGGATTTGTGGTGTTCAGGGGAGAGGCAGAGGTTGCAGCTGGACACGGTGTTCAGGAGAGAAGCACAGGTTTGCAGTTGGATTTGTGGTGTTCAGGAGAGAGGCAGAGGTTGCAGCTGAGCTTGTGGTGTTCAGGAGAGAGGCAGAGGTTGCAGCTGGACTCGTGGTGTTCAGGAGAGAGGCAGAGGTTGCAGCTGGGCTCATGGTGTTCAGGAGAGAGGCAGAGGTTGCAGCTGAGCTCGTGGTGTTCAGGAGAGAGGCAGAGGTTGCAGCTGAGCTCGTGGTGTTCTGGAGAGAAGCACATGTTTGCAGTTGGATTCGTGGTGTTCAGTTGAGAGGCAGAGGCTGCAGCTGGACGTGGTGTTCGTGAGAGAAGCACAGGTTTGCAGTTGGAGTCCTGGTGTTCAGGAGAGGGACAGGGGTTGCAGCTGAGCTTGTGGTGTTCAGGAGAGAGGCAGAGGTTGCAGCTGAGCTCATGGTGTTCAGGAGAGAGGCAGAGGTTGCAGCTGGGCTTGTTGTGTTCAGGAGAGAGTCAGGGGTTGCAGACCACATGCTGATCGGACCACAACTCTTCAACGTACCAAAGCGGGTATAATCGAGAAGGAGTCTATTCCATCCTCCGACAATCTCTGAGGCAGAGTCCACGGAATCTGAATTAAGACCAGATTGAGTGCAGTCTATGAAGCTGAGCAAATGCCTTCGTCCAAAAGCAGCAAACGTAACAGGTCCCAACGTCACCACAAGCAAAATGCACCGTTATCGGAGTTGTTGCTTAACACGTCCGAAGGGAAGGGTCACTCTACAATCTATGACTTGCAGCTACTTTGATGAAAAGCAACTAGTGATGTCTGGACTCAATGCTGGGTGGTATTATTATGCAAAGCCTGTGTAGCTACAAGCACACCTGCTTCAAACAAATGGCCAAACAACACCCAACACAGCACTAAGTGAACATGGTGGCTGGAATACCATGGTCCACATTATGACAGCAAACACTACTCCTTTCACAAAGATGCAAACACTAGCTTTCAAAAAAGGTCATCAATGCTTCATTCACACAGCAGCAATACACCCCCCATATCCAACTAGTACACAGAGACTAAGCCCAGTGTTGATCACTGACATGGTACTATCTATGCATGTATGTTAGAAACTTTTCTAGTGTGTGTGTATGCACAATATGCCTCCTGAAGTAACATACGTCTGTGCTGTTAAACAAAATATATCCATCTGTGAGCACCATCAGAAACAGCCCAGTGAGCACCTTCGCCTTCACACCAGAGGGACAGCCCAACAGTAACAGAAAGCGCTGTCACTCAGTGCTGCCCACACAGAACATCACATCAAGTGCTCTTCACGATCAGATGGCTCCACACATCAACAAACCCCTTCGGGCAACAACACACGTCACACAAGAAGGCTTGCTTGTTCGAAACGTGGTCAGTACTCTTTCCAAGGAGTGACTCCATTGGCTACCGTGCCAGAAATCTATCTGTCAGTTGATTAATTGCAGATTTCCTCTGCCCAGGAAGGGTCCAGTGAGATGTGGAAAGCAGCTGTGGAGGGTGCACCAGGGACCAAGGCGGTAGTGTGCCAAGTCACTGGAGTCACGGGTGGCGCCAGCAACAGGCGGCCCACGGCGGACATTAATCTTCTCCTGGACCCTAGCTGGGAGTGCTGCTGTAGTAATAATCCTCAATCCTGAGGGAGATGCAGTGTGGCGTAGGCCAGGTGTACAGAATGGACCAGAGAGACCAGCACATTTGAAGCCTTGTACTCGGTTGTATAGGAGATGCTGCACTATTAGGCCTGCTGATGGGCACCAGGAAGACAGACATGGAAGGAGCCAAGGGGAGTGGCACAGGGTGGTGGGGGGGTCAACTGAGGGTGTACAAGTGGGGGGTACAATCCAGAGTGAGGCACGGCAATATTTCAATGGAGTAAAACTGAGGAATTACAGAGATGCACAAATGTGCCCCCTCCTTTCACCTTCACTTTTCTGTTGAGGCACGATCCATGTCATGTACAGCACAGCACTCTTAGGAGTCCTGCATGTTACTTTTTAACTCCAAGATTTCTTTATGGCAAATACTGTCTTGGACTTTGGCGGTGGGCTAAACTCAGCAAAAGTAAGTATTGCAGAAAAAAATGTTTTGAAATTCAGAAATATTGTTACACTCCTGTCTTCCAAAACTAAGGAGCAAAATACTGGTAACTCACATTGCTACCTAGGCCCTCCTGTAACCAATCACAGAAGACCTGGTATATCACAATACTTCCATAATTTTGGAAAGAAGGGGACCCCTACTTCTAATGCCTTCACTACTAGTAGGGAATAAATTGAACTATTTTTTGGAAGAATGAACAGTAGTGAACTTAATATTTAAGCCAAAAAACCCAAGAGAACCAATGAACTAAATAGATGAATATTGTGACATGAAACCAAATTAATAGAACCAAAGCATACTATATATAAAAATAATTTTTGTGGTTTATTTAAATATTTTCTTCATTTTTCTTGAAAATTTTCATTTATAAAAATACATATGATCACATAAAAATTCAATAACATACATATTATGATTCCAGAGAGGTATCTACATATAATCAAAAACACGAAAAAGAAGGGGAAAACAGAAAACAGTACAAATGACTATGGTGATAGGTTGGGCTAGTGGAGTAAGCAAAGCGGTGGGTGGAGACTCAAAAAAAAATATCACAATACTTCCACCTCAGCAGTCTGTCACAGCTGAGGCGATTAAATGAATGTTCAAGAGGTCGGCTTCTGCAGAGCTGAGACCAAGTGAGTCAAATTGAAAGAGACTAAGTAAATTATTAGAATTAAGAAACAGGTTAAAACAGATCAAGACAAAGCCATCAGTATCTTGCAGAAGAAACAAAGGTGGAATACAGACCTGAAATTTGAAGGGCTACAGGGTCAGCTGTGTATTCATTTATTAATGTTGGCAGGATGGTCAATTACAAGCATGAACAGTAGGTAATGGATTTGAGGGAATGATTGACAAAATAAGTTAAGGAGAGATGATATTCACAATTAAGAGTGAGAAGAGTAATGGTTTGAGGGCTGAAAGGGTCAGGTGCAGCACTTGATGATTTGGCAGATTTGAGGACAGGTAGGACCACCATGGGGGGTCTTGTAATGGATATGGAGAGAGCTGCTGGAGGTCCTCGCGCTGTAAGAGGGTTGAGGTGCAGTAATCAGTCGGTCAAGACTTTGTCGTGCAGTAATTTTAGAAGAAAGGTAAAAAACAAGCGAGTGGGCTGTTGACAGCACACACTCATTGTGTGGATTGAGGTTGAAGTGAGTCAATTACTATACATAAGCCACTATAGTCATTTTTATTATACAGTTGTACGAGTCAAAGCCTGATAAGTAACTTGGTTGTGATTCACCTATCTACTCATACAATAAACTTCTATGTCATTATTACCCTTTTTCACATAACTAGTTCTAATAGCTACTATTACATCAAAGTTAGCCTATTTAGAGAGCTACAAAACAATTGTCGTATTATACATACAGCAAGCACACAGTCTTTAACCATTGTCGTTACCAGCTGATGTAAGTCTCTGGTTTCTGCGGACAGCGCCTGGACTGCTAACAACTCAGGCCGTTTCAGCACTTGGTTTAAAATGTGCCTCCAAGAAGCCCATAAATGGTTCAGGAGGAGTGAAAAATATATACTTTTCCATTACATTTCACCCTCAATTTTCCAGAAAGAGCACACAGTATTTGATAGAATGTTTGCATAATGGTTTCCTGACTTCCAAAAAGGACCTCCTAGCCTCTTGCACAAGTGGGGTGAAGTCTGACTAGAACACATCTGGAGAGCCTTTGTATTGGAGATCCAACTGTGTCCTGTTGAGGTGCAGTATGGCATCTCTATCCCTGCAATCAAGCAAATGAGCTATATTCAGACTAGGGCTCTCAGAACTGAGAACGCCACATGCCTAAACAGTGATTCCAGTATGTTTCACGAAAGTTTCCATAATTGTTGATTTCTCAGATTCTGCTACTCCTATAATCCTGACATTACTGCAACATGATCTTCCTTCTCAGTCATCATTTTTAAGTTCTGCTATCTTAAGTTCTTTCTTTTGAAAGGGCAGCTAAGGTATTGTAAGAGAGGCAGGTAGAGTTGTCAGTTGCCAAGACCGTTGATTCCACCTCTTTTAGCCTAGTATCGTGTTTATCCAGCCTTTCTATAAAGTGTTCCATTCTTAATGTTGGTCTATCTGGGAGTAAATGGTTTGCAGGCTTTTCTTCATTTCATTGAGAAGTCTGGCCATAGTTAGGGTGTTGGACGGAGGGTACAATTGTTCATTCATCCGTCCTATTCTCTGCCTTCCTTCAAATTGCAATTTTGCCTGTTTTTTGTCAGTCTTCCTCATTGTGATATGCTGCCTGCGAACTGGTGTCCTGCCCCACGCAACCAGCTATTCAATGAAAATGATAATGATAATGTGGCCACTTATCCACAAGTACTACTAAGCTCTATTAACCAGGCATTTACACATCTCTTTTAGACAGCTTACAAAGGAGCTGCCATTCAAGCAAGCAGTAACGCCCAGGCACATATAGTATGTGTAAACCGTCTCCTTAGGCGTCAGGCCACATAGCTCATGGTCACAAAATTTTGCACAAGTATACAGCTTGCAAACGCTGAATCAGGAGAATGTAAGCTTTGATAGCTCTTCACTTCTAAAATGGCTTCCATCGACCTGGTACATGCAGCCGCTTCAGCGAACCAAGAGCTACCTTTTGTCTGGCCACTGTGTCCATTAGGCAACTGTGACCATGTTTACAAACAATGTGGTCCTTGAAAAACAGCCAGAATTCACTGCGATGAAACCATCTGCCAGCTCACAACAGTTTACAAATTCCACAGGGCCTTAGGCATGTCCTCTGCATCGAAGCAAGTGTGCTTCTCAAACCTCCGCTTTGGTGCACACTGCCTCAATTCTATCTCTACCATCAGGGAATTACCCTGCTCCTGGCAGCCGTCCATCAATAAAGCCTCTTAAGTTTTCACAGCTGTAATAAAAAACTATCATTAACTGCAATGTCCCTCATATAAATATATTGACTGTCACAAACATAAAAAAGCAGGTTTATACACACGAGTAAAGGTTAGAGATGGCCTCAATGAGGTAATTCCTTGGGAAAATGCCATTTACTAAAAAAGGTCTTATAGTCGTTAGAGGTCTAGTCAGATGTGAAATATTACCCTCCATGTAAGGGCCTCAATTTCCATTGATATGGTGGTGAATGCAGATTGGTATACGCGTGGGGTTGAAATGAGGCCAGAAAATAATCTGCTTTATACTGTACAGATTAGGTTGAGATTTCAGGTCCGCAGAGTCTCACCTTCCTCTGCTGTTGGGCCATGGCGTCTAAGAGGAGGGGGCAACCCCACTGTTCCCCTTCTTTCCCGGGAGCCTCTTTCAATGCCAGCGTGTCTGCGCCTGAAAGTACACATACCTGCACCATGCCAGGTGGCCCTATTCCGCAGTCCCGCCAAGCAACCCGCAATATTCAGGTTTGACCAGGGCAGATATTTATGCATATTGCCATCTTCAATACTTTAAAAAATTCAGTGCAGTACCTCCAATCCGATTGTCTGCCTGACAGAGGTGATGGAGATAACAGGTTGTGATCCTTGCAACCGGTCAGCCCAGCTCACTGCCAGGGCTGCACCATCACAATTATGCCCACTCTCTATCATTTCCAGGTCTGGGCCTCCAGAAATGCTGTGCGACCCCGCTGTTTTGCCACAACTGTAGCTGTACTCGCTAGCATATAAAATCAAGAGGATCAAGCAGAGATGACACAATGTACAATAGGAACAAACGATGTTCATGAGAATGTGGGGTTATAGGTTCCTTGCTTCACTTATTGTGGTTACGTCCTAAACGTAGCAGATACTGGGAAGGGGTCCTAAAAGAAGGTACTAGAGCCTTTGATGCCCAGGTGCCCATGGAGCCAGGAGTGTTTCTGCTGGAAAACCCTTTCTCACTCGCCAGATCTAATACCTCCCGAGAGGGAAACAACTTAATATGGAACTCGTGGCAGCGGTTTGGGCAAATTCTGCCTATGTCAGGGTTTGGGGGCCCATAAACTACAAGCCTCGTTCAACAAATTATGGGTCATCTTAGCAATAGAAAAGATTACTTTCTCAGTATGCATGTATGTATTGATAGTTATAGAGTGCACGCCTAGCTGTGAAGCAAAAGAGTTCTATACATAACAGGAGAGATTGGGAAGCTATCGTGAACCCTGTGCTTCAAGGGAGGATTCCACAAATACATTTTACATGCATTTAGGCACAGGGAGATTACTGATTTACACATAATCACACGATGCGGAGTCTAGCATGAAGAGCGGGATTCAAACCTTGTCTCCAGGTACCAGAAGTAGCAGCTCAAGCAATAGGGTACATACTCTCTCAGTGGCCAACAATCTCAAAGCATATAAGATGAGCTGGGTCCGTCTCGTACCGATTCTTGCCAGTGAATACAGCACATTGCTTTGTCCTAAATTGCTCAGTCTTGTGCAGAGGAAAATCTCCCAGCTCATGCCACAAAATGGCTTTTAGATGTTAGTCTGGTTGCACATAGGCTGTTCGGCACACTAACGGCACCAACAGGGTAGATATGATCATGTGTCTTTCTATGGTACATGTGTATACCTTGAGCAGGGGGGGGGGCGTGGCCACGAGCTGAACATGGCGGATGCGTAGTGCCATAGCTCCGTCCAATGCCCGTAAGAATTGCTGATTATCCTGAAACCCCGGGGCCCTTGTCGACCCACTCGAATCATCTGACATCGCCATAGAAGTGGACGACCGGCGACGACTAGCCACGAGTCCTGCAATCCGACTGACTGAAGGGGAAGACCGACGCTGGTGAGGCCTAGGTCCTCGAGTGCAGCCGTGGCTTAAATTATCAGCCGGGCCGAGCTGGAGGAGGACGGCGGAAGCTACGCAGTACGGGAGCCGGCGGATCGGCGCACTGCCCGAAGAGACTACACAGGCTGGGCCACAATAGCGTGAGCACCGTGGGCGGCTATACACCCACACACGTAAAGACACCTGGGACCCGGCTGGGGGCAGATGTACGCGGTGTCTGGACCAGCGACATCGGAAGGACCGTGAAGGTGTGACACTACTGGGCGGCTCACGGAGAGGAAGCGCATTGAGGTGGGATCTCAAAGGCAAGCAAAGGACTGTGCACAGTACTGGGTTGGGCCCCGGAGCTGCACCCGGGAAGCGCCCACTGCAACAATTGGACTGCAACGATCGGCGCCATTTTGCCGATCACTGCCAACCCGGAGTTGCCACCAATGGTACCGCAGCGACCCTAAGGCACCTGGAGTCGAGACGGGGCTGATGCAGTGTTGAATGACTGGGCACCACACAGCAACAGAACACGCCAGTATAGCAGCGCACTGGCTACACATGGTGGTGAGTCTACGCGCGTGTCACCGCACAATCAAGAGAAGCCCCCCCAGGGAAGCATTCGTAGCAAGGAGGGGCATAGCGGCTTTCCGACTCCCTGGAGTGCTGGATGCGGCGTTGCCCTACTCTTCACCAGCGCTACTACTTCAGGCGTTGACGAAGACACACATGCCTAAGCTGTTGGGCCGAGACACGTAAGGGACCAAGGAGCCGAACTAGATACACCCCTGACCCTACAAGACGCCCCCCTTGCACTGACAGACGTGCTGGCCTGTGACGCAGGAGGAAAGGAGAGTCAACAACTGAAGATCACCGGACTAGTCAGACCAAGCGGGACCCTGCCACCCCCACCCTGCAGACGAGAGCTTTGGGGAAACACAGGGCCAAATTGCAAGATCAAGGTGCGAACACTGACGCCCAATCCACTGGATCAGAGGACCCACTGGCCTCCTCCAACCTGGAAATCATACCACCGACAGGCAAGTGCACGCAAGACGCAAAGCTAGACCTCATCTTAGCTGAGATAAAGGCCTCACAGGAAGCACTGGAACTTCGCATGGACAACATGGCGACAGGTTTGTCGCTCCTCAGCGCGGATCATAACAAACTAGCCGAAAGGGTGTCAGAACACAAACTCGCACTTGATGATCTCATCCTTCAACAGACAGACCACTCTACCAAGTTAGAGAATATGGAGAATCAGATTAAATTACTATGGGACAAGATGGACGGCGCAGAAGGGCGGGCCCGCCGCAATAATGTGCGAATTTTAGGAATTCCGGAACGAAGTGAGGGGAAAAATCCGAAAGGGTGTCAGAACACAAACTCGCACTTGATGATCTCATCCTTCAACAGACAGACCACTCTACCAAGTTAGAGAATATGGAGAATCAGATTAAATTACTATGGGACAAGATGGACGACGCAGAAGGGCGGGCCCGCCGCAATAATGTGCGAATTTTAGGAATTCCGGAACGAAGTGAGGGGAAAAATCCAACGCAATTTGTTGAGGACTGGCTGAAGAAAATTGTAGGTTCACAGGAACTGACCCCACTATACAGTGTTGAAAGGGCGCACAGAATGCCGGCAAGACCACCCAAACCAGGAGCATCACCTAGACCACTGATAGCACGCCTTTTAATTTATAAAGACAGAGACTCAGTCCTAAGAGTGGCGAGAGAAAAGGCACCGATAAGGTACGAGGATAAAACCATTAGGTGTATCCTGACTTCACCCCAGCGGTACAGAGAGCCAGATCGACGTTTATGGGAGTGAAACGCAAATTACGAGACAGAAACTTGAAGTATACCCTGCTATTCCCTGCCCGTCTTAAAATATTGTACGAAAACAAATCATACTTCTTTGACACCCCCGAGGAGGCGGCAGAATGGATGGAGGTGACTCTGACTCCCCCGAACACGCAGGAACCGTTCGAAGAGGACATAGGCGAAGGATCACCACGCCCTGAGGAGCGGAAGCGGAGCGACTCAGGAGGAGAACACTCAAACGCACCGGCAACGAGCGGGAAGACAAAGTCGGACCGCTCTGGGAAATCGACGGGGGTACTCCAACTGACAACGGCTGCAATAGCTGCCCACAATGCAAGGGACAATTCTGACATGGGCAGCAAATCAGGCACACAGACGGAGGTATCTGGCTCTGCAGACAGCCTGCAACTGTTTCCCAAAATCACAGCGCAAGCGGCGGAAGAATTCTGAATGTACCCATGGAAGACTCCGGTCTGTAATGTATGTGACTCATGCAAGGACAGAAGTGGGTTGGCGGGGATTGGGGGACACGCTAGCTTGGGGCACGTTGTAGTTCCATCGACAGGCCTTGGGTAAGTGTAAGTGGGACCCCGCCCCCCCCCCCAACGAATAGACATGCTTCGGTTTAACTTTTGCCCACGTTGGGCAGAAATGTTTGGACCTCGGGGGTTTTTACTCGGGGACCTTGAAGTTAAGGGGTTGCAAGTTAAGATGGCACTCAGCTATATACATATCCTACACATGGCCTTACTGGCACGATGCCCGTTGGGCATGACCTCCACGGACAATGATGGGGACCCTTAATAACTACAAAGTGTGCACCTGGAATGTACGGGGTATGGGGTCTATACACAAGAGGCATAGACTTTTGGCACAACTTAACAGAAGAAGAGTGATGGTATTGTGATTATCAAAGGAAGGGAGGAGGAATGATTGTCCTATCAGTTCCCCAAGTCATCTACAGTTAATCAGAGGTAGATAGGACACTTGTAACCACGTTGCCAGGAGATCTGATTGTAACCTCCAGAGGGCAGAGCCAGCACAAGACGCGGAACCTGCTTCCTACGCGGCCTGGGACTATTTAGTCCGTTCCCTCTGAAGGAAAATATAGAGATCGTCTTTTAGGTTCACGGAGAATCCACCGACATTGACAGGTGGAATTGATTATGAACCACAGTGGGTAAGACTAAAACTTTAGAACCCGCTTCATACTACACAAATTGTGGAAGTATTTTTAACACTCTATGTTATATGTTTTGTCCTGACGAAGGCTCCATAGATCCTTTTGGGCCAAGCGAGCTGTCGACGTATGTGAATAAAAAGTGATATGCTTGAGACTCAATAACCCGGTCCACATAGCATACCCATCTTCTTCTTTTTAAATTAGTTGCCCAACAACAAAATAAAGTACGGGTGTTGTTTGGAGACTATTTTTAATTTAAGAAAAAACCTGCTTGTGGGGTTACAATTGGAGATCTCTGGAGACTGCCACGTTACACCAGAGACTGCCTCGGGTGAGGCTGGCATGGTGCACGTTGTCGAACCCTATGATAAATGCCACAACGCTAGTGTGGGGCGGAGAATCAAGATAAACCGCTTTTCGAATACACAGTGTTTATGAGGGTTTTTCAACAGATCTCCTGGCAACGTGGTTACAAGTGTCCTATCTACCTCTGATTAACTGAAGGGTGATGGTAGCCTGCCTCCAAGAAACACATTTGAACAGTGCGGAGAGCGTAAAACTACAAAAGAAATGGAAAGGACAACTGTTTGCCACCTCCTACTCTGTGTTTTCTAGGGGGGCGGCTATATGGCTCAGGAACTCAGTGCCCTTTAAGTTGGTGGAGAAAAGAATAGACTCGGAGGGTAGATATGTATTTGTCCGTGGCTTGCTTGATGGCCTCCCCATTGTCATAGGAAGTGTGTATGCACCGAACTCAGGCCAATCAGATTTCTTGACGAACATTAATGGTGTCCTGGCGGATTGGGTAGAACATCATTGGATTGTAGGCGGGGATTTTAATGCAGTTTTGGATTTAACATTAGATAGGTCGCATCCACCCCTACAGGCCACTGAAAGCAGGAGACAGGCAGACGCCCTAGCGCAATGGGCGGAGGGCTGGGAATTAGCCAACGCATGGTGCTGTAAATATTTATTAGACAGGGAACACACCTTTTACTCCCCGCCCCATAAACTGCACACCAGGATAGACCGGGTTTTCTGTGCCAAACCATTACTGGAAGCAGTTCTCATAGCGGAACATATGGGGAAAACTCTCTCCGATCACAACCCAGTAGAAGTCACGATGCAATGGGGCAGGGTCCCGACGCCTATACCGACATGGCGACTCGCCACGGAATTACTTGAAGACACTGTATTCAAAACATCCATTGCAGAGGCAATTACAAATGATTTCACAGTGAATGAGAAAACTGCTAGCTCTCGACAGATAGAATGGGTTGCCTTTAAGGTGGCGATCAGAGGGGAGGCAATGGGAACACGCGTGGGTATGAGGCGAAATGTAGTGGAGAGACTAAGGGAGGTGGAGGGCAGCCTGGCTATGTTAGAAAATGAAGCTGCAGGCACGAACCTACCATTCACACCACTACAGGAGGCGAACATACAGCATGCTGAACTTTTAGAGGAACTGCGCGTGCTGGATTACAGAGAATACACATGCAAACAGCACACACAAGCAGACAAATCAGGGCCCCTGCTGGCGCGTATAGTGAGAGATGTCCCAACACACATGCCCATACTAGAAGGTCACCGATCACAGGGGGTCTTAAGCCACGACCCAAACAACCATTAACACCGCCTTCAGGGACTATTATGAAACGCTATATGGCCCACACCAACACCTCTCAGACACAGCATTTGAAGAGTTTATGACAGGACTCGATCTAACGTGCTTAGAGGACAGACAGGGAGAGGAACTAGCACGACCTCTTACGCTTGCCGAAGTACGACAAGCCATTCGCTCACTCCCGCCGATTAAAACCCCAGGAACGGACGGACTTCCGGCCGAGTTCTACAGGACCTATATTGACCTGCTTGTCCCGCGCCTTCTCATGGTATACCAAGAAGCGCTGCGTACCCACACCCTACCACAGACGTCCCTACAGGCTTTAATAGTCTCGCTACTGAAACCAGGCAGGGATGAAATGCACCTGGGCAACTATAGGCCCCAATCCTTACTAAATACGGACTTTAAAATATTAAGTAAGATTTTAGCGACAAAGCTAGCTCAATACATCCCACAACTCATACACTCCGACCAGTGCGTTTTTGTACCGGGCAGAAGCACGGCCATGAATCTGCGACAACGCAGCCAACTAATGTTGTGCGACCAATCGCGCGAGAAGACGGAGGGGTGTATTTCCTTAGATTTAAAACAGGCATTTGATTCACTCAGGTGGGATTTCATGTTTGCAACACTCGCCAATTTCGGAATACCACCAGAATATGTGGCCTGGGTCAAATTGTAATACACGGGTGCGCACGAACAAGTGCATTTCGGAGCAACTAGCCATAGAGAAAGGAACCAGATAGGGTTGCCCACTTTCCCCGCTCCTATTTATCTTGGCACTTGAGCCATTGCTTTGTAAACTTCGCACATTGGCGCACCACCGGGGCATACAAAGAGCCGGAACGGTGCATGTGGTCTCAGCCTATGCAGATGATATTATTCTATACCTTCGGGATCTGAGGGGTGACTTGGACCCTATTCCTAGTATTTTCGAAGAATTCCGCAAATTGTCTGGCCTCACTATTAGTGAACCCAAATCCTATGGATTCCACTTCAGCGACACGGGAGCAAATACCCCACGGTCATTCACACTGCACACCTTCCAGGTAGCGGAGTCAACCTTCCGATACCTAGGGATACAAGTGTATAGAGGAGCTGGGGACATGATTGAAGGCAACCTGGGTCGGGCAACTGCAACACTAAAATCGCAGGTTAAATTCTGGACTGCTCTACCACTATCAGTGGCAGGCAGAATAGCCATATCTAAGATGGTAGTCCTACCACGGCTAATTTACTATTTCATGGGACTACCGTTTGTGATCCCAGCTGTTATGTTCCAGAAATTGAATACAATACTGACGGAACTGATATGAGGGTCGGGACGGAGACGCATTGGTCTGTCCAAGCTGCAACTTACCACTGCGACGGGCGGAATGGGTGTACCGGATTTTCGGGCATACAACTATGCCTGCCAGTTGCAGTGGCTGGCCTACTGGCTGGCAGGCCGCAACCTCCATGAAATTGGCATGTCAGAGACGGACTGGTCAAGGGGATCCATTCACACCCTGTTGCTACCGGGGTCAGAGGTTCCCGGACAAACGCCTCCCCTACTTCGACTAGCGACTACATGTTGGAGGAAGGCGGTGAAATACACGTCCCCTGTGTCCTCATATGCCCCCACGATTCCACTTCTGGGAGTCCCGCTAGGAACGGAATTACTCTCGAATCAAATACTCAGTGCGTGGCAGGAAGCGGGGGTTACACAGATGGGAGATCTGTTTACAGATGGCCAAATTATGTTGTTTGAGGACTTTTGGGAGACTTATCATACCCCAGGGGGAACATTCCTCTTACATGACCGGGTGCGCGGGTACATAGCTAGAACGTGGGCGCCAACTGGTGAGGAACCTCCCACGAACCCGCTACTGACAATGCAATACCTCATGGGAACGGGCAGTCATTTAACGAAATGGATCACAAATGGAATAAGAACCGGGAGGGCGATCTCACTGCAGCCTCTTAGAACTAAATGGGAGGAAGATGTGGGAAGGCCGTTCAGAGATAAAGAATAGGAACGTATCCTCAAATTCCCCAAAAAAGTGTCAAGGAACCCTAAATTTAAATTTATACAACTAATGGTTTTACATAGGGCGTACCTAACGCCGCACCGCTTACACGCAATGTTCCCCAATACACCTGGTAGTTGCCCTCGCTGCAGCGCGGCTAATGCGCTTCTGATACACATGTTATGGGACTGCCCGAAATTGGGTGATTACTGGAACACGGTACATGACACCCTAATTAAACTGGCATCTTCCAAGCCATATGCCAGTTTGGCTTATTCTGTATTAGGGCTTGGACCTACAGAGCGTAAAAAAAGTGTCTCCACCCGATTCACAGACCTAGCCCTACTACTAGCAGAACGCACAATAAGAATGCGGTGGAAGTCGGCCAGACCGCCAAACCCGGAAGTGTGGAGGGCAGAAGTGCTACGCTGGGGGAGAGCAGAGGGGGAGGCGCTGCAACGCGAGGAGCGCAGGGGCCTCAGGAAGAACCTATCCTCCCTTGAATGGAATACTGCACTTGGGGCTTTTGAGGCTGGTGGGTACCCTGAGTCGGACTCAGAACTGTCCGTTGATTAGATACAGAGAGACAGGATGGGAACTAACACGACCCCCTAGGCGGATAGTACCGGTACACACCTCGGCAGGACCAACAGAACTAGGTGCACAGGTAGAACCTAATAGAATTATCGTACAATATATCGTCCGTGTACGGTACGTGGTGAATTGAACCATGTGTTGCCATTGTGCTAGTTGTAGCCATGTAGCATGTACATCGACAGTAACTATCTGAGTGCCAAGAGAGGGAGGGTATGGGCGGGGGGAGTTAAGACTGTATATAATTGGGAAGTATGTCAACAAAATAGAAAATGTTAAATGCTATTGAGATACTAGACATGGATATGTGTACGTACAGAAATACTTGATATATGATTATGCTATAATACGATGTAACGTTCGCATCTACTCTGCTAATAAAAAGAATTTACAAAAGAAAAAAGTGTATACCTTGAGCAGAAGAGGGGGTAGCTGGGGGTGAGTCATCATACATTAAAGTTTTATAACTATCAGAACAACTTCTTGCCGGCCTGATGATTGCGGGAGATGCTATGTGTAGCATGGACATTAGTAAAAGAGTTGAATCATAAATAGAGTGTGGTAATAGACAGTAAGATAAGATAAATACTTTAAATATTACACTGATGGAAAAACGAAGGATGACGTATTTGGAAAGCAAATGATTACACTGAATTGGTCCAGAAATGGAGAATACGGGTACAGGGAGGGAAGAATCAAGCAAATCTGATCCTCAGCCCCCAGTTTTCATGCAAAGTCATTTGAGACCCTGACCAAGTCCTCAATTTGCTTCCTTTGAGATCCCAGATTAATGTGACCAACTCAATCAATTTCATTAGAGGCACGGATTTGCATCGTGGGTTTTGATGCAAAAAAGAAAACATTCTGAGGGCAGAAGTCTTGGTTCTCTTTCATTCAACTAATTAGAATAAAGCACCTTAAAACAATGAGTTGCGGATGTAAAACCTGGGAGTATAAGAGTGTCTGTAGAGTCATGGAGTGAATTGGTCACCCTAACTCAAAGACACCCCCATTCATGCCTGGTTCTATGAATCAAGTCACTTCGGCACTATGCAGCCTAACAAATGGGAGGCGCTGTTGCAAAGGCACACTCATTCTGACCTCATCGAAGCGATATCCAGTCACGGCTCACCTTTATATGCTCCAGGACAGCGGTGGCAACATTTGTATGGAGATCAATGAGCCGCTTCTTCTCCAGCAGTTCAGGGAGAGAGCTGAAATGAGAAACAAGAAATTGACCATTCAGGGCTGATCTAATCACAGTGGTTAGTTTAATTAGCAAGAGTAGGGAGAACATGTATCGACTGTCTTCAAATTCTTCGTGATAATAAGAAATCAAAAATATTCAAAGAAGGGTCACAAGTAAAAACATATCTAAGACAAAAAGGGCCCTGATAAAAACGATACGGGGGGAACCGCTCACTATACAAGCAAAAATAATTTTGTCGCCCCCTCCCCCCATAACCTCACCCCAAATCAAAGTTTAAAGTTGACGGTAGGTCTACAATAATATATACAATCCAACAATGTATTGTCAAGCTCAAGTTATATACAGAATATCAACTTTTAATTAGTCATACAAAGAACTTTACAATCTTCTCTATCTTTTGTTAGTCAAATCTATTATATAATACTAAAACATAAAACCCAATCCAATTATTGGACCCATAAACCTACCCAACCCCATCCTCTCAATTCCTTGTACAGAAAACCACACTCTACTCTCTCTGTCACTTACTCTATCTTTATTCTGCATGTATAGAATACATCACACCTTAATAAAACCTAAAAAGAGAAAAAAGAGAACATTCCTGGGCCTAGCACTAAACAATACATTTATTCTCAACAATAGATTATTAATAAATACAATTCCCAATTCCTTCACAATTTTTAACAAATATTTCAACGCATCTGCATATTGCCATCTTCAATACTTTTAAAAATTAATCAAAACCATGACCCGTTTTGCTAGGTCTACAGCACTGTGCCGAGACGTTTCAGTGTAAGACTCCTCTTCAGTGATGCACCTTCCTCAGGGCACACTATATATGTTCATCATTTGAAATGGTGCAAGGGGGACTAGGGAGAGGGCAGGAAAACTCATACAAAATTACATAAACAATTCTTTTAGATAGACTCTAAAAGAATATTAAAAGAAATACTCTATCACATACTAAACTCATGTGTATTCGGCAAAAATTAATCCAAAAAGCCTACAGGGACCCGCCATATTCACCTGTGTGACAGCCTTCACCAACACAATAAAATCATACAACAGGCCCCTCAACCAAACAGTTAGTGTGGAGGTGAGCAGGCTAATATTCCTAATTTTGTAAGGTGGTATCTTATACCGCCATCAGGTGCCATGCCAATATCTTACCTGAATCAATTATTGACGCCAAAGAACGATACATCGGGAAGACAAACCTCAGAGGCATAGGTATCGAGCTTACAATAAAGATAAGAATCATCTAACAAAAAGCAAAGACAAAATATATAAATTAACGTCATATATTAAACAAGAATCTGCTCAAACACCAATCCTGCCCTTAAACATAGACTCTTGAAACAATTGTCCATATCTTAATCAATTGAAAAAATAACAGTTGATTGACAGAATGCAGAACAATGTCATACATTCACCCCAGTGCAGAGATCTGGGTCTAAATCCATCGTTTTTTTGCTCACCATGCCATTCCAGTTTGAACGGAAGCATATGCCAATCAGTCTTGACCCTGTGCCCCATGGGAACAGTCCAGCCCGAACTGCCAGGCCATGTCTTCTCTGGACCGGAATCAAGCATCCTAGGACCGGTTTCGGGCTTTCAGCCGTCATCAGCCTGGATAGCTTGATTACAGTCGCATGGAGAGCACGGGACACACGTCTGAGCATACCCGTCCCACTCAGGGTGACAATTGCAAAAATAACAGTTGATGGACAGAATGCAGAACAATGTCATACATTCACCCAAATACCTTAATCAATGTCCAAATCTGGTCTCAAGAAACACAAAGGTCTGAAGTCCTTGAATCTCAATTCACTGATAGAAATCTTCTTACATATTGCTCAATAATAACAATGTACTTTTGTCACAAATCCCAAACAACATAGGGAGTACCGGTCCAATGGACAGCGCTGTAATTAAAAAACTTACCAGAGGTCAAAACTGGATAGTGGAACATCAAACTTCAGTTCCTGTCTAGGTAGGACATAGCACAGGCATCACAGGTATAGAATACCCCTGGACAAACTACCACTAACTGCAAAATCCCTAATATACATATTGACTGTCACAAACCTTAACCCCTTCGCTGCGGCGGCTATTCCGCCGCAGCGCTAAAGGGGCGTGGCGGCCGCGCGGCGGCCGCATGCTGGTGACGGAGCCGCTCCGTCACCAGCCGCGGTTGAGCTATGCTGGTGACGGAGCGGTTCCATCATGACCCGCCCCGCTCATTAGAACGCCCGCGCAAGCGCGAAATCAGCGCCGCGCAGGCGCGGCGGCTGGGCCATGACGGAACCGCTCCGTCATCAGCACAGCTCAACTGTAGCTGATGACGGAGCGGTTCCGTCATCAGCATGGGAGGGGTTAAACAGCAAGCTTTTACACAAACATAAACAACACAATCTCCATAATTCATCTTGAAGTGCTGCATATCCAAAATAAAATCATCACCCACATTCATTTAACTAAGATAGACGAGGGCTGTGATGAGAATAAGGGGTCTAAGACCTAAAACCACAGCCCTTTCTTTATACTCCCTCGAGTCTCATTCCTCTCCATTATTCCATTCATATGCGCCCCTCTGCCCCCAAAGTAGGCAGTGTCCAGATCAGACCGATCCCATTACTAGGTGCACGGATCCATCCCAATTACGAGTGAACGCGTCCCTCACTGTTCTCTCATATCTCGCTCTGCAGTGAGTTTTCAAAATATCAGTGCAAAAAAGCAACAAGCAAACACCATTGCTGCTCTCCTATATATCTGAGCCGATCCTATAATGCACCACGTAGTCTTATGTGTACTACACCGATTCGGCTAATTGCCTGCTGGGTGGAGTCGCTATTTCGGAGAGGCTCTCTCACCAATCGATTTCCCATGGTAACATATTGCGGATCATGCATCACGCTTTCCATTGAACTCCAACCCATGTTTATCACTAACAATGGGAATATCTCAGCTCATATATACCCCAAGAAAACAAGTTTATTTCAAACCTTGTAGACCCCATTAGCTCCCCTCATTTTCCATGTAATCCTACAAGCATTACCATCGCCTGCGCCGTCGTTAGATAGCTCCTTCAGTAATCAGTACACCCGAGTGGCATTCTAGGGCCATACATAAATATCTTAATCTCATTGTGACCCGTGTATCTCCCAAGAAGGGAGTACACCTCGGTCCATAAACACATATGTTCCACAGGTATGACGACTCACTAACATTGTGAAAGATCCACATCCACTGTCAGTCCACTCCACATTGGTAACCAGTTGATGCGCTAAACTCATTTCTTAAAAGGCCGTGGTGATGATCAATCTGTCCAGACTGGATATTCACCAACACAGATTACGGTCTCACCTGAACCTCAACCGAACATAAACAGTACAAAGCAGATGAAACCCTCCTTTGTATTCTGGCCTCATTTAAACCTGCAGCTTAGACCAATCTGCTTACGCCACCTTATTAATGAACACGGAGGGCCTTATCTGGAGGGTAATATTTCAAATCTAACTAGACCTCTAGAGAATAGAAGACCTTTGTTTAGTAAATGGCATTTCCCCAAGGGATTATCTCATTCAGACCATATCTAACATTGGGATGTGTAAAACCTGTTTTTTTTTAAGGTTTGTGACAGTCAGTATGTATACAAGGGACACTGCAAACAATGACAGCTTGTCCATGGCATTTTATACTCTTAATATGTCCTCGCTAGACTGTAGTGATGTGTTCACAGCAGGAGCTGGCGCCTGATGTGCCACTATCCAGTTGTGACTTCTGGTGCGGTTTGTTAATTACATAGCTGTCCATTGAGACGGCACTCCACATGTTGTCTGTGACCAGAATGAAATGTTACTATTGAGCGATATGTAAGAGGATTCCTTTAAATAAATTGAGATTCATGAACTTAAGTCCTTCATGTTGCATGAGACAAGATTTGGGCATTGATTGAGGTATGGACAATTGCTTCTAAAGACTATTTTTACGGGGAAGGATTGGTGTTTGGGCAGATTCTTGTTTAAGATATTTCATTAATGAATGTTTTGTCTCTGCCTTTTTTTTTAATAATTCTTACCGTAGCTCTATATCTATGCCTGTGAAGTTTGTCTTCCCAATGCATTGTCCTTTGGCGTCAATAATTGATTAAGAATGGAAGCAGCAGAAGGAGGCCTCAGACATTGAAGCCGAAATGTTGCACCTCGAGGGGGAATTGATGGACCGCAACTCTCCAGAGACGCACCACCTGCTCCGGCTTAAGCAGTCAGAATACAAATCCCTTGTCACGGAGACCGCTCGCACCTTGGGTCAGGAAAAGCTCAGGAGAATCTATGATCTGGGCGACAAGGTGGGGAAGCTGATAGCTTGGTTGGACAGGCGGGAATGGGCATACAGACAGGTCCAGACCCTTTGGGACACTCTCTGAGTCGAAACCTCAGACCCTTAGGCCATAGCCTCTCAATTCGCTGCCCACTTTGAGGCGGTTTACAGAGCCACATACTGAGGAATACTCTGCTGAGCTCTTAAGGGACAATAACAAGACCACCCTTGCTTCAGCAGATAAGCAACTACTAGACAGTCCTCTGACCGCGGACGAAATTGTTCAGGCCATCAGGTCACTTAAATCTGGTAAGGCTTCTGGCCCCAATGGGATACCCATAGAAATGTATAAGCTCTGCTCGGGCAGGATGTCGGCTTACCTTAAAGTCATGTTTGAGGAGAGCAGAAAGTCGGGAGGGCTCCCACTGGGCCAACATATAGCTAATATAGTAGTAATTCACAAAGATGGGAAAATAAAAACAGACTGTACCTCATATCGGCCTATTTTCTTACTCAATGCCGAGCCAAAAATCCTTGCAAAAGTTCTCCCTAATCCCCTGGTGAAGGTCATATCGACCCTTGTCCACCCAGACCAATCTGGGTTAATCCCACGTCACAACACGGCGCTAAATCTTCGCCGAGTACACGGTGTGCTGGGTAGGGCAAATACGATCTGCGAACCGGCAGTTTTGGTCTCCTTAGATGCCATCATGGCATTTGACATGCTTGAGTGGACCTATCTCTTTGCCGCGCTCTGTAAGATGGGGTTCGGGAAGGAATTCATGGGCTGGATTCGTCTCCTTTATGCGGAACCTCTGGCTAAGTTTGTCGTTAACAATAAACAGTCGGATACCTTCTCGCTTGGCAAAGGTACCCATCAGGGTTGTCCGCTCTCCCCGCTTTTGTTTGCCTTGGCATTGGAACCGCTGGCGGCCTGGATTCAACAGGACCTGTCAATCCGAGGACTTCGCTGGTCAGCAAATTGGGAGGATCGTATTTCCTTATACGCTGATGACATACTACTGTACCTCACCAACCCCCGGAAATCCCTAATTGTCTTATAAGATATACTGGCAGTGTTTGGTAGATTCTCCGGATTTACAATTAATTTTGACCAAATCCCACCTGTACCCACTCTATGGGGGGTGCCTAGTCTACCCCCCCAATTACTACGTCAGGGTTTAAGTACCTTGGCATATTTGTATCCCTGGACTCTACACTCCGATACGACAATAATCATTCCCCCCTCTCCGCCGACATCAGCGAGACATAGCCAGTTGGAGGACTCCAGAGGGAGCTCCTGTGGAACTGATTTCCACACATGGCCCTCAACAAGCTGATGCTGAAATGCTATGATGGATGTATTTCCCTCCCTGACATCAAGAAATATTACTGGGCCGCCCACCTGGCTGCTATTAACCACGCAACCTATGGGTCCCCCTAACAATCCCAGCTATCGAATGGACAGGCGGCTGCTTCCGGGCGGGAATTACAATAAAACATATTCTAAACCAGCTCCTCCTCCACTATCTGGCCACACTAGACATTCTGTGCCAGTCTGGCACACTGCCACTAGATCGCTCAGCTGGGAGGGTAGTTTGACATTGGCGGCCCCCTTGTGGGACTCCGAGAAGTTGGGGCGCCTATGGCAGACAAAGGGTGGTGTCAAATGGGACATGACAGGTATCTCCCGCGTTCAAGACATGTGGGAAAAAGGGCACATAAAAACATTTGTCGCCCTGCAGGAGCAATATGAACTAGCTGGGTCAGAACATTTTCGCTACAGACAAATTAGGCACGCCCAGCGTGCAGCCTTTCTCATGGGTTCTACCCCCCTGAGACGTCTCCACTGGAGGACAGGTTATTGGACGGGTATCTCCCTGAGAAGTCCATCTCTTTTATCTATAACAAGCTTATAAACAACATGGAAGACCCTCTCATACAGCTTCGACAAAAGTGGACGGCAGAAATGTCTTGAGCAGGACGACGAGGACTGGCAGGAGGCTGTGTCCTCCCCCAGGGTGGTAGCTATCCCCGCCAAACTACGAATGGTACAGTTAAAAGTATTACACAGAATATACATGACGGGACCGAGACTGGTGTTGATGGGGAGGGCACCCACGGGGGACCGCCGTAGGGGGTGTGGTCAGTTGGGTACTTTCCTTCACATCATCTGGGAATGTTCGCTCATCCCGACCTACTGGAGTGCAATTCATAGGGTGGTGGGAGATGTCCTGGGAATCCCTCTGCTTCCTGGGGTGCGTAGATGTTTGCTTAACATACGGGAACCTACCGACTTGGATGTAAGCCAAGCTCAATGGGCCACTCTTGGTTTTATGATCGCAAAAAGGAACATAGTACAGGCTTGGGGGGCGGCCGCCCCTCCAGCGCTTAAAGATTGGAAGGTTAACCTGGACTGGTGCATGTTCCGTGAAAAGACAGTCAATGTGGCCAGGGAATGCCCCAGGAAGTGGAATCGGATATGGGGGCCTTGGAATCGATACAGAAGGAATATCAGTACCCCACCACTACACACAGACCCGGAAGACGTACCCTCGCCCTGAACAACACCACCGTGTACGGAAGGACGTTAAGCTATTTAACTTTGTATGTGCCTGAACAGGGAAAATAATTACTTTATTGTAATGTGCCATACTTTATTTTAAGTTGATGATTGTTAATAAAAATAATTTTTTTTTTTAAATAATTGATTCAGGTTGGGTATTACGATGGCACCTGAGGGAGGTGTAAGCTACCACCTTTGAAAATTAGGAATATTAGCATGCTAACCTCCACATCAGCTATTCGGTTCAAGTGGCTGATCTATGATGTTATTGAGTTGTTGAAGGTTGTCACTCAGTTATTATCACGGGTGCACAATGGTGGGTCTCGGTTGGGCTATTGGTTTAATTTTTGCTGAGTACACATATGAAATTAGTAAGTGATAGTATATTTTTTATTTTATTTTGAGCCCTCTTTTTCAGTTCGTCTTAAAGAATTGTTTATCTAATTTTGTAGGAGTTTTCCTGGCCACTCCATAGTCTCTATTGCACCATTTCAAATGATGAACATATGTAGGGTGTCCTGAGGAAGGCGTATCACTGAAGAGGAGTCTTACGCCGAAACATTCATTGGCACAGTGCGTGAGACCTAGCAAAACCGAGTATGGTTTAGAATGATGGAAAATTAGTTTTTTTAAATATTTAAGATGGCAAAAAGCAGATGTGCTGAAATATCATTCAAACTGAAGTAATTGTATTTATTAATAATCTAGTGTAGAGAATATGTGGCCTGTGTAGTGCTAGGGCCAGGAATTTTCTCTTTTTAGGTTTTTCATAGGGCAAGGTGTATTGTATACATGTAGAAAGAATGTAGAATGATTGAGAGAGTGAGAGAGAGTAGCATGTGGTTTTAATATTTGTTGTGTACGTGGAATTAGGGAGATATGGTTGGGTAGGTTTATGGGTACAATAATTGGATTACGTTTAATATTTTAGTATTATATAACAAATTTGATTAAAAAAGAAATAAGAATGGAACATTCTTTGAATTAATAAATAAAAGTTGTTATTTTGTATATAACTTGGGGTTGACATTGCATTGTTGGATGTATAGATTATTGTAGACCTATGAGCAACGTTGACATTTTATGGTGTAGGCGGAATTGTTCATGTTTGTACAGTGCACAAGAGAAAACATATACAAGGCGAGGTAAATAAAGAAAGAGCTTAATTTACTTAATCTACAAAAGTAGAAGCCTAAAGGGAACATGATAGCTCCATCAACAAGTGAATAGAGAAAATCACTATAAACCCTGGAAGAAGTCGCTAAGTTCGATTGTTACAAGTCTTCAAAAGTAACCCTGACTAAATTATATAATTCAGAGACTGTTCCTGTACTAAGGAAGAGGGCAGGACACAATGGTGCGATGGGATTAAATTTGGGGTGGGCGATAACTTCCGTTCTGCCGGCAGAGTTCGCAAAGTTTTTGCCCACTCAGCGTTAAGCTGGAGTGGACACCGGAGAGATGGTCTCAACATGGGCGGTCGCAGGCCGCTCTGACCGCTCACAGTGAGAAAGCTGCGGCTCAAGTAGAAAATCTTCTCAGAGGCAGCGAAGAAGCAGGACCCTCTGCAGTGACGCGTGGGAGAAGCTTCTAGCACTAAAACTCAGCGTGACATGCCAATTCCGCCCGCTCACGGGAACTCCGCAGAATCTCGCTGAGCTTTTATGTAACTCCGCAGATTTCCGCAAAGCGAATCTCCAGAAGTGCCGCCCACCCCTCGTTGAAATACATTATCACATTGAGGATTCCTGCAGGGTCAGACAGGACATACTGAGTATTGCAGCAGAGCAAAGGGCCAGACAGAACTCACTGGGTATCGCACCACAGCGAGGGATCAGACAGGACACAAAGGGTGCTGCGCAACAACAGGGGGTCAGACAGGATACAAAGGGTGCTGCACTACAACAGGGGGTCAGACAGGACACAAAGGGTGCTGCACCACTGTAGGAGGTCAGACTAGGTGCACAGGGTGCTGCACAGCAACAGGGGGTCGCCTAGGGCACACTGTGTGCTGGATCATAGCAGGGAGTCATACAGGACACATGTGGATTTGTACCACAGTAGGGGGTCAGAGAGGTCACAGAGGGTGCTACACTACATTCGGAGGACATAGAGGGTATTGCACCGCAGAAGGGGGTAAGACAGCACACACTGGGTGCTGCGCCACAGAAGGGAGTCAAACAGGACACACTGGGTGTTGCACCACATCAGGGGGGCCAGACAGGGCATGCAGGCTGCTGTACCACAGCATGGGTTCAGGCAGGGTAGACAGGGTGCTGCGTCAAAGCAGAGGGATGTACCTAGCACATGGATAGTATGATGGTTCCTGCACCGGAGCTCTTGAGGAGGGCAGAGCAATGATCAGTGGGTATCTGGGCCCCAGCAGGGGTGGGGCACGATGAACCATGGCCCCTGCTACAATACTACAGTTCTCTGTAGCAATTAATATTTTTTGATAAGTCATGTAACCTGCTACCATTCTGAAATGTCTCAATACCATCAGGAAACACCAATGTCCACCTCCAGAGGTACAAGGGATTGCGCAGATGGACACAGTGAGTAGCAGCCGATGCTCAGGAACAATGCACCAGGGAGGGAGTGTGTTTCCTTGCAAATATTGTCAATTTGGCAAGAAAAAGATGATCTCACAAATCAATGTTTTTTATAGTTCCAGAGAGACTCAAACGAAGCCTTGCTCCTGGACACATGCCACGCGGGCATATACCCACTGGAGGACATGAACCCACCTGACAGCGGACGTCAGCTTGGCCGTGTTGTCTGAAAGCATGCTGATTGCGCCCTCATCTTCACCTTCCAGTCCCTATTAGAGACAAGAGATAAAACCAGAGAAGAGGTGACTGAGAATCAGAATCTGCGCCAGATGATCAGACATGAACAGACACCCCTATCCCCGGACACTGCCCGCAAGGGCTCACCTCATTCTAAACACTGATGACATGTCCTTGTCTTTGTGGGTGCAAAATTCACAGGGGGCACAGGATACACTTTCTTACCAAAACAGTCTTAGATGCAACAAATCTCAGAAATGCAGAATTGTTCTGACTTTACAACAAGAAAAAAGGAGAAAACCTATGCACTGAAATATGCTGCAAATATATTCTCTTCCATTATCTATACACCAAAGAAGCCAACACACCAAATCTGTTTTCCATCTAGGGATCTCACAGAAGAACCAAGAAACCAGCCAGGAGATGTGAAAACGTAAATATGCTTTTATAATGTACAAATGTTATGTTCCGTAAGCGCTCGGGAAAAAGGTAAAATAAGGTTAAGTAAGTTGTAAAAGCAATTCAGTGGAAAGGTCTCCAGGCAGCAATCCAGTGCTCAGACAAATAAATAAGTAAACGATACGCCTGACTGTCAGCAAATGAAGAACATCTCTCAGAGAAGTCCAAGAGTTAAAAGAAACGTCACTGTAGACGGAAAGGAGGAATGAGTTGAAACCTCAAGTGGGCGAATATAAACTGAGACCTTGTGTACAACACAGCAGGTTGACACCTCAAGATGAGGACACAACCTTCGTGTCTCAAAGGCGAGCCAGTTCAGGAGACAGAAGCACCCTCTGTGTTTATCTCAGGAGTCAAAACAGCCTCATTGTCAGTTGTGTCAGTACTCAATCAATTGAAAGGTTTGCCTTGGCCCAAAAATACATTACTGAATGTCTCTCCAAATCTAGATGAGCGACTCAGGGTAAAAGCAGGACAGAGTCAAGATACAATCAACAGCCACGGCTTAGAGGGCAACAACATTCATTTTTGAAGATGATCTGCAGTCAAAATTAAATGAGGGCCCATGGTAGAACGGTCAACAAAAAAGCGATCCCTAATATTATCACTAGTTTATCTCATACATACAATTATTTCCATTGCCTGGCTCTCAACCGTCAGTCGTTTTCACCTAGTCCTATTTTAAAAAGTTACACTCAGAGTTGCCAATCCACATTATTCAGGCCTTTTCTGTTGCAGCCAATAAGGTGGAGAAGTGTTAAGCTCCACCCTTGACTCTTAAAGCTATAGTGGGCGCAGTCAGCAATGGAGAGCTAGAGCGGCATATAAGAAATGTTTGAATGTACAGGGCTCCATCTTTCATAGGCTTAAGTCGTATGAATAGATGCGCGTGCAGTACTTCAATCATATAGAGTAGCAGGAGTGAGACTCACTTTTTTGTTTAAATAGACTTTTCAACCCCGTCAGAACCACTCCGGCTTCTCTAATGTGAGGTCGAAGCGGGTGTGTGGACTGTGGAAATAATTCTCCACTGTATTCGTGGATTATTCTCTCTGAAACTAAATTCAAGAAGGCTTGCTTGGTTGATTAATGCTTGATGATGACAATGCAGTAAGTAGTAGCTTGAAAGCTGAGCCGGACAATGGCAGCACCATTGTGAGGCTCTTGGAACAGGGACTAAAATCCTCTGAAAAAGTGCATGCCAGGCGAGAGAGCAAATCCTGTGTGACCGCAGTCACAGTGCTGTGCTATGACCAGCAACAGCATCAAGGCTGCCCTGATCTGCAACGTTGGTCGAGGGTGGGGCTTCCTATACTACAGTCATGGACCACCTAGAACCATTATACATTGGTAGTTCAGTTGCAAGAAGTAGACATTCCATCTCAAGACCTGGAATGCTAGGGGACTGAACAACCCTCACAAATTAGTCAGGTGTAGCATATTAAATTAGGTACAAGGTAGATGTCACACTCCTCCAGGTAACATACCTTACCGAACACAGAGCAGCAATTAGCGAGGAGATGGAGTGCCCATGGGTTCCTTGCATCAACTCGGCTTACTCTAAGGGTGTCGCCATTCTAGCCCGATGCATTGGGTCATTCCACCCTCTAGCGGTGTATGTGGATGCCCTGGGATGGTACTTCGTATTACAAGGGACACTAGACACGCCTATGTACCAGCTGTCAACACCTACGGCTCTAACGAGGACCGCTCCCCCTACTTTCAGGCGGTAATGGAGACATGCCGTAACTATTCCCCTGTACTGTTATGGGGTGATTTTAACCTGAGCCTTGATGCTAATCTGAATATGCACAGTGCAGTACACACACCTCAAGCAGCAGAGGCATCCAGTCTGCTACAACTGTTAGACCTCCATGGCCTCCCATATATTTATAGAAGACCACCCCTGGAAGCCGAAGAATATACCTTCCACTCAAGTGCACATGAGAAGGCCTCCAGCATAGACAACTGGTTGGGCTCTAAGGAGGTCAGCCCCTGGGCGTTGCAGCTTGGCACCTGGTAAGAACACACACAGCTAAGCCTCCAACTCCCCACTTCCACTCCTCGTGCATTAAAGTGACATGTTCCTGCATCGACCTTGGTGGACGCCCAGCACCAGATTCCGAGCGGTGTGACCTCTTTACGCAGACCCATTTTGCCAATTACTGGTTTCATCCCAGTGGTTCCTCCCACACCTGGTTGTGAAACGAGATACAGGGTTATCCTCTTCCGCTGACCACTATTCTGTGCAAACCAGCAGTGAGGCATCTGAAGTCCTTTGACCCGATGGCTTGTGTCTGCCGGTCTTGGCAGAGCCTGAACCAACAGGGAAGCTGTGCACTACTGTATTCCACTGCTCTGCCTCTACCAGATACCCCACATATTCCTCTGCCACAGGAATTCAACGACAAAGCTCAACATTTTAAACTAGGATTATGGTCACTGGGAGACGCCTTCTCAGCAGATAACTTCATTTCAATACACACATGTAGAAGAGTGGATTTTACTGGTGTCCCCCTGGCTTATCCAGGCCACTGCGCAGAAGCTGGAATAAGGGACACCGGGCTGGTTACATGCAGACACATGTGTACATGCTTGTGCACACGTGTAGGGGCTGCGCAGGGGAGATTCATAGAATGCAGCTACAGAGTGAATGATATGGCAGGACTTATGCAGACTTGGGTGGTGACATGGAATAGGCTTTATACACTGGAAAGAAACATGCCAGGGAAAGTCAGTGTGTTTTACTGTGTTTTTCACTTCATTATTCCTTTATGGGATGTGGAGCCAATGGGCTAAAGTAACTTCCTTAAGGCCTACCGATTCCAGACACGCACTTAAGTCCACTATAGCGGATGTGAAAAGAAGTATTCTGCAGAGTCGAGTCACTGGCTGGGGTCTGGCCCTGGCAGGTTAGATTAATGACCTTTCTTCCCAGAGCGAAAATCTTTTCTCCGAGGAAGAGGAAGATAGGTGTAGCTACAGGTACAGGCTAATCCATCAGGAGCTGTATCTGGGTGCCAGGCATCAAGCTGAACCAAGGTGAAGGCAGCACTGGGGGAAGGGGGACTGTTGGAAAACGAGGCAGCATCTGTGAGGCCTGCACAAATAACATGACTACAATTGTCCTTCACTGGGAACCAAACACCCAATCGTACTGCCTGAATCTCCATGTGCAGGTGCGCCAAAAATAACACTCAATAATTGATTGTCCAGTCTGTACTTTGCTTTATAAAAGTAAGAGTACATTTATTAAACACACAAACTACCAAAATACTATGCACCTATTTACAAATATACATAAGCTGTTGGAATTACTTTGTGACATTGCGTAACATCTCCACCCATCCTGCAGGGGGCATGGGGTCTAGTACCACCACTCCCATGTTTGCACATCATCTTGCCCCCAATGCAGTAAATTGGACTTAACCTGGAGTGAGGGCCCTGCGCACTGACACCCTCCCAGTGGCGACACCCCCCCATTACGTCAACCAGCATTAACAAGCATTGGAAATGCAATAGGGCTCGCATTAGGAAAGTTTGAGCTATTGGTCTTATAAATTAATTTTTTTTTATTTGTGTTATTTTTTTAAATAGCTAAATTAATAGCTTTGTCATTTACAATGCCAATAGTTCTAACTTTCGCAAACACCTATAGCATTTGTAATGCAACATGTTTTGTATTTACGTGACTTAGATGTATTGATATTACAAATAACAATGGCTTTTAATTTTTTTAAATAATTAATACTTAAATAATTTATTTAATTTGTAATGGCAATAGCTTAAACTTTTGTAAATAACTTTTGTGAAGATTATGTTCAGTGTTTTTTATTGTGACGAAAATCCAAGAACAGAAGTGAAATATTAACATCTTTTTGTGATTTGTAATAAAGCAAGAAAACTTGAAAACCGCTTGAAACATTGAAAGAACATATTTGAACCAGTGATGCTGTGGTTGCGCTGAGTGATGCTGTGGTTGCGCTGAATGATGCTGTGGTTGCGCTGAGTGATGCTGTGGTGGTGCTGAGTGATGCTGTGGTGGTGCTGAGTGATGCTGTGGTTGCGCTGAGTGATGCTGTGGTTGCGCTGAGTGGTGTGTGCATCGGTTGAGCTTAGTGGGTGCATTGGTGGAGCTGTGTGGTGGGTGCATTGGTGGAGCTTAGTTAGAGCATCGGTGGAGCTGTGTGGTGGGTGCATCGGTGGAGCTGTGTGGTGGGTGCCTCGGCGGAGCTGTGTGGTGGGTGCATCGGTAACGCTGTGTGTTGGGTGCATTGGTGGAGCTTAGTGGGTGCATCGGTGGAGCTGTGTGGTGGGTGCATCAGTGGAGCTTAGTGGGTGCATCGGTGGAGCTTAGTGGGTGCATCGGTGGAGCTATGTGGTGGGTGCATCGGTGGAGCTGTGTGGTGGGTGCATCGGTGGAGCTGTGTGGTGGGTGCATCGGTGGAGCTGTGTGGTGGGTGCATCGGTGGAGCTGTGTGGTGGGTGCATCGGTGGAGCTGTGTGGTGGGTGCATCGGTGGAGCTGTGTGGTGGGTGCATCGGCGGAGCTGCGTGGTGGGTGCATCGGCGGAGCTGCGTGGTGGGTGCATCGGTGGAGCTGGGTGGTGGGTGCATCGGTGAAGCTGTGTGGTGGGTGCATCTGTAGAGCTGTGTGGTGGGTGCATCGGTGGAGCTGTGTGGTGGGTGCATCGGTGGAGCTGTGTGGTGGGTGCATCGGCGGAGCTTTGTGGTGGGTGCATCGGCGGAGCTGCGTGGTGGGTGCATCGGTGGAGCTGGGTGGTGGGTGCATCGGTGGAGCTGGGTGGTGGGTGCATCTGTGGAGCTGTGTGGTGGGTGCATCGGTGGAGCTGTGTGGTGGGTGCTTCGGGGGAGCTGTGTGGTGGGTGCTTCGGTGGAGCTGTGTGGTGGGTGCCTCGGTGGAGCTGTGTGGTGGGTGCATCGGTGGAGCTGTGTGGTGGGTGCATCGGTGGAGCTGTGTGGTGGGTGCGTCGGTGGAGCTGGGTGGTGGGTGCATCGGAGGAGCTGGGTGGTGGGTGCCTCGGTGGAGCTGGGTGGTGGGTGCCTCGGTGGAGCTGTGTGGTGGGTGCATCGTTGGAGCTGTGTGGTGGGTGCCTTGGTGGAGCTGTGTGGTGGGTGCATCGGTGGAGCTGTGTGGTTGGTGCATCGGTGGAGCTGTGTCGGTGGAGCTGGGTGGTGGGTGCATCGGTGGAGCTGGGTGATGGGTGCATCGGTGGAGCTGTGTCGGTGGAGCTGTGTGGTGGCTGCATCGGTGGAGCTGTGTGGTGGGTGCATCGGTGAAGCAGTGTGGTGGGTGCCTCGGTGGAGCTGTGTGGTGGGTGCATTGGTGGAGCTGTGTGGTGGGTGCATCGGTGGAGCTGTGTGGTGGGTGCCTCGGTGGAGCTGTGTGGTGGGTGCCTCGGTGGAGCTGTGTGGTGGGTGCATCGGTGGAGCTGTGTGGTGGGTGCATCGGTGGAGCTGTGTGGTGGGTGCATCGGTGGAGCTGTGTGGTGGGTGCCTCGGAGGAGCTGTATGGTGGGTGCCTCGGTGGAGCTGTATGGTGGGTGCCTCGGTGGAGCTGTGTGGTGGGTGCATCGGTGGAGCTGGGTGGTGGGTGCCTTGGTGGAGCTGTATGGTGAGTGCCTCGGTGGAGCTGTGTGGTGGGTGCATCGGTGGAGCTGTGTGGTGGGTGCATCGGTGGAGCTGTGTCGGTGGAGGTGGGTGCATCGGTGGAGCTGGGTGGTGGGTGCATCAGTGGAGCTGTGTCGGTGGAGCTGTGTGGTGGCTGCATCGGTGGAGCTGGGTGGTGGGTGCATCGGTGGAACTGTATGGTGAGTGCATCGGTGGAGCTGTGTGGTGGGTGCATCGGTGGAGCTGTGTGGTGGGTGCATCGGTGGAGCTGTGTGGTGGGTGCATCGGTGGAGCTGTGTCGGTGGAGGTGGGTGCATCGGTGGAGCTGTGTGGTGGGTGCATCAGTGGAGCTGTGTGGTGGGTGCATCGGTGGAGCTGTGTGGTGGGTGCATCGGTGGAGCTGTGTAGGTGGAGCTGTGTGGTGGGTGCATCGGTGGAGCTGTGTGGTGGGTGCATCGGTGGAGCTGTGTGGTAGGTGCATCGGTGGAGCTGTGTGGTGGGTGCATCGGTGGAGCTGTGTGGTGGGTGCATCGGAGGAGCTGTGTGGTGGGTGCATCGGTGGAGCTGTGTGGTGGCTGCATCGGTGGAGCTGTGTGTTGGGTGCATCGGTGGAGCTGTGTGGTGGGTGCATCGGTGGAGCTGTGTGGTGGGTGCATCGGTGGAGCTGTGTGGTGGGTGCATCGGTGGAGCTGTGTGGTGGGTGCATCGGAGGAGCTGTGTGGTGGGTGCATCGGTGGAGCTGTGTGGTGGCTGCATCGGTGGAGCTGTGTGGTGGGTGCATCGGTGGAGCTGTGTGGTGGGTGCATACCAACCAACGCTGCAGCCATCAGACATAAGCAAAATGTTTCAACACTGTTGCGGACCCAGCGGCGATACATTTTTAAGACCCATTAATTGTATGGCATCAAGCCCCTCATTGAAGGCATAAAACAGCCAGCACACTGGAAAAGTTTCAACCCACCCTGGAACAGGCATACTCAGTAGACAGTTCCACTAACTAGCCTTTGACCGACACAAGATTAGTCGGTGCAGGGTATTGTCTCACGACAGGGAAGCCAGAGAGGTCATTTGTGGGGTGGGTGGGGTCACAAGTGCTTGCATAAGCAGACTGGGGCTACAGGATAACTTTCTTTTCAAAGGTCACTAGGCACCCCGGCCTACCAGCAATCAGCTAGAAGCATAGCGAGGTCCGCGACATGGCGATTGTGTTAGAAGAAGCTCTATGCCTCAGAGTGCTGTGTATTAACCAGGACAGCAGAGAGAAAGAAACAGGGTCCCACGGCTCTCCTTAGGCCTGGGGTTAGAGGTGTAGCCCCTTCCAAGACCGAGAATCACCCTCTGCTCACTCTACCAGACACACACCGCTAGAGAGAAAGCTCGGACTGTGTTGACCACTGCTACAGTGTTCCCCAACCACCGAACTGAACGTAGACCACAAAAAAGGCACTGCCCTACTTGCTGACCCATTGCCTTATCCCACCCGCTCCGGATACTGTAAGGAAATAAAAAGGGGAGGATTTAATTTTAAAACTCGGACAGAGTACGCCATCTATGCTAAAGTGAGTCGATATTTTGGTTAACAAAACAGTGGTGCCGATAATAGTTTAATGTAAAAGCAATCAGAACCGTGGGCTCATTTTTCACACAAACATTTATTTCAACATTTCAAGCTTAACTCACCTGACCAGAGACAGCAGCAAAATGTGAGTCAATTGGTGCATTTACCGACATTTATCAGGACGGACTTTGAAAGAAACAAGTTAAACAAGTTTTAAAAGGAGACACGGCCTCCGGCCGTGAAACTGAAAGTATGGGGGTCCCAGGCCTGAACATCTTCGGGGTGGGGGCGCCACGGTGCTTTCCCTCACTCTGCCACCTCGGGGCCTGGAGATGGGGCCCGGGCCCCTCCTCCCCTGCATGGGACTGCGCGACGGCACGCCCCATCGCCATTTTCGTCGGGCCAGGGTGGGCTCCTGGCACCCCGTGGGGCATTGTCACGGGAAGCGCGGGCACCTTCACGGGGAGCGCAAAGGCGCTCCCCGGCTTTACTTCTCCTTAGTTGCAGCCCCCGGGACATGACGAACCCCGGGGGCATCTCTGAGACTGGCGGCAGAGCCCCACGTACTTAGTCGTCGGTCTTCTTAGGGGGCAAAGATAGCCTACCTTCCGGGGGCCATATCTCAGCCCCTGGGGGTCCGATAGTCCCCATTTTTGTGTCTTCGTGCTCCTGATGGCGTCCCCCAGTCACTGGGAGCACTCTGCTTCACCCTCTGGGTCTCCAAGAGGGCGCATTCTGCAGGGAGCAATCTTCACTGGCCCCCTGCGCCTCGCTTCTCCCTGCGCAGAGGCCCCTACTTCTGCGCACCGGTCCTGGGTTCTTCTTCTGGTGCTGCTAGAGACCTGGGGGGGGGGGGGTTGGAAGTCAGGGGTGTCTTCCTTCCAACTGCCCATTGCCAGGCTCCAGCACCTTACGTTTCAGCAGACAACCCCCCAGAGAGAGCTTCTCTTCCTGTGCAAGTACTTTTTAAAAGTTGAGTAGGGGGCTGGCAGGAAGTCTCTGTGTGTCCTATCAAACAGCGACACATCACTTCCCGGTCCCTGCTCCCTCCTTCTTGTCCAGCCTCTGGGTTTGTTCAAAATGGCATCGTCCAGTGTCTCTGACCACATGGCCTCCGAAACCCAACTACTTCCCCCCTTACTGCCTTCACCGTGGTTCAGCTTGGTGCCTGGCACCCAGCGACAGCAGTTGATGGATTGGCTTGTAGCTCCACCTATCTTTTCTCCTTGGAGGGAAGATCTTTGTTCTGGTAAGAAAGGTCATTAATCTAACCTGCCAGAGCCAGACCCCAGCCAGGGACTCAGAGAAATATGAAATTTCTGGACGACCGAAAAGGAGTACAAATATGACTTTGGACTCAGCAGAATACTTATTTTCACAATCCGCTACACGGGACTTTATTGCGTATCTGGAATCTGTAGGCCTTGTGGAAGTTACTCTAGCCATGGGTTCCACCTCCCCATAAGGGAATAATGAAGTGAAAAACACAGTAAGACACACTGACTTTCCCTGGCATGTTCCTTCCCTGGGTATAAAGCCTATTCCATATCACCACCCAACTCTGCATAAGTCCTGCCACACCATTCACTTGGTAGCTGCTCCTGGACTGCACACATTAGAAATCTCCCCTGCGCAGACCCTACCCATATGCACACACATGTACACAGGTGTCTGCATGTAACCAGCCCGGTGCCCCATACTGCAGCAGTCTAGTCAAGCCAGGGGGGCACCAGTAAAATCTCCATGCAGTCTCCTTCATTATGAGTTCACTGTGGGTGAGTCCCAGATTATGAGGCTCTCCCACAGTAAAAGCTCTCCAATTAGGTGCTCAAAAAGTGAAACATCCGGACGGCCCTAGTGTCAGAACCACCTTCTAACACACGCCGCGCCGAGCTGATTCCTACAAGGAAGAAGTAGCCACTCTACATGGGTACACTTCCCGTAGTCAGCGATAACTAGTTATAAGGGGTTTTGACCAGACCCCCCTTACTCACCAGTTAGCCGCTCAGACCACCTGCTCCTCCCATCCATGAAATCTCCACCCATGACAGGGATCCCAGACTACCCTAAGAACCCTCCAGGCTCTAGGTTAGATTCCTCCAGGTCACTCATGGTCTTACATGGACTCAGCCTAACTAGGCCCACCTTTGCACTTGGGCATGCAACACTATGCCTACCCCTTCTCTGGACAAGGGTACAGTGCCTCAGCACCGATGCGGTCTCCTGGGATAGGTCTACATCCCACCCCCAGGTCACTAGCTGGTCTCACTTCCAGAGTTTGTTCCAACCTGTACCCTCTCGCCGTTTTGGTCCTTGCACCCCAAAGGTGCAACCTCTCTGGACCCTCACTCCAGCCTGCCGCTGAGGTAATTTTGCTGCCACCACCCTTTAGGGATGACTGGCTTCACTAAAGAAAGCACAGCCACTCGTGCTTTTCCCACACCGAAAAGCTCCCCTGGCCACTGGCCTGGCTCCCAGAATAGGACCTCAGACCGGCCTCACTACCACACTGGCAGTGCTAGGGAGGAACACTGAGGGTGCCTCGTCAGACCCCCTACAGCTCATTCCACCCGTCAGTAGCTCCACACGGAAACTACCCCGGGAACCTAGACCCCTTCCTTGTTCTCCGCTGCGAGAACAGGGCCTATGCACCCTTCCCTCCGAGAGGCGCGCGCTCCTCCCGGAGTACCCTTAGAGAGCCTGTGGGCCCCGAGTTAGCTAGACCCAGGCCCACTTTTCATGGCTCTCCCTGGTCTCCCGGCAGCGCCTTGGAAGACCGTCCAGGGACCTACATGGTCCCTGGATAGCCTGCACCACCCCTTCTGAAGAGCAAGGTCCCTTCACTTAAGATAGGCCCTGTGAGAGGTTGGCCCGATATGCAATGTTCACTATTCTAGTGACCACTATGCATCGGTCCAAACGACCCTTATGGTGATTGGTTGTAAGTCAACCTTAGACCAGCTATCCTAGTAGCGTGGATACAAGCAGTCTTCGGGCTAAACTCTAGAGGGCGTGTTAAGCCAGCTGTTATACCATCACATACCCCTTGAACTCCAAGTGAAAGGACACCACACAAGTGTTATGAAAATAAACAGTTATATTTATTAGAATCACAACAGCCCTGTACTCTTTATGAGGACAGGGTACTAAGCACAAAACAAAACTCTTAGGAAAATACTTCAAGTGCACAATCAATACAAGTGCCCGAGGGCACGGAAAGTTCTAGTGGTCTCGGGCGGACCCGATAAGGCAAGTCGGAAGCGAGGGACTCGGGACCCTAAAGTAAGGAGGCTATGCGGGCACCGAAATGCCGGAGTTACCTAGCCACAAGGGCTGCGGCCGCACAAGTCTTACAGGCGTCGGGGGTCTTCGCTGACGAGCCAGGAGCCGGAAGGAAGGAGTTGCTGGCCGGCGACCAGTGAAGAATAGTTCGTAGTGATCCAAGCCTGGATCAGAGATCGATGATACCTGAAAGCAGAGGGGACCAAGTTCGTACTACTAGCCAGTAGTCAGAGGGTACCAGGAGGGCACCGGATGGCCGTCACCTCGACTAGGTGAGTGGGCGACGCTAGGCTCTGCAGTCTCACGGACCAGGAGGCGTTGTCGGCGACCAGGATGGAGGTGCGAGCTGTCCCACGAAGGTTGATGCTGTCGGCGTCGCTGGGCCCAGGATTGGGGCAACAAGCCTTGGCAGATTTCAGGGCCACGTGGTGGGTCTAAAATGGAGTCTTGAGTGGACCAGGAGGGTCCGGGGTGCTCCTCTCGTAGAAAGGAGCAAAAGGCTAGTCTGGAGCAACCAGACCAGCAATGTTGGTTGTCGTTCGTCGTCAAAGAGTCACAAGCCAGCGGCTAGTGATCGGACAACGTGCTGAACAGCAAAGCAGAAGGGCTCCACGCAGATCGTGGAGATGCTGGGAGACTGCACTTCGGTGCTGGAGCTGCTCAGGGTCGGGGCTTCTCGGACCCCAGAGCACTCACCAGAGGATTCCTTCGGAGATCGTGCTGATTAAGAAAGCGTGCAGGTTTTGATGATGGCCGGTCCCTCGAGGTCTCGTCACACCCACAGATCTCAGCTGAGCTGACGATGTGGGTAGAGGTCAGAGGTGCCAGGGAAGCCGGTTCTCGTCGAGCTGGGTCGTCGGATTCCTGAGGAAGGACTTGCAGCAAACCGCAGAGTTCTTAGATGGTGCCTGCGGATGCAGGGTGACTACTCCTTAGCCACAAGGGAGAAATCTTGAGAAGAGCCTCGAATGTCCTTTCTTAGAAAGTAGTTCTTGATTCAAAGATGATCTAATTTGGAAGGGTCCCCGCTCCGGCCTTTATCCTAAAGAAAGGGGTGGGTACATGACTAGGTCCTGCCCTAGGGGTGGGACCAGGAAGGGGGGTAGTTACACCCCTCTCCCCTGCCGGACTTTCCCCAGGTCAGGGGCTGCGCGCCCCTGGAACTGGTTCTAGCCCGCAGATGCGTAGTGAGCACCGGGGTGCCACTCCGCAGTCACCTTCCTGCAAAGCCCTGCCTACCCAGGATACACAAAACCCTGTCTGGGATGGTGCGAACACCGCCCCGGACAGGAAACCCTTTGTCCAAGCTCTCCTCGCTGGAAGGACTCCCAGCAGCAGGAGGTCAGACTTGTGTCTGTGGTGGCAGCGTCCATTTTGTGGAGCTGAGGCTTCAGTTAACTTTAACCGGGGTTCACAGTTACGTACATGTCGCGTCCCTCTAGAAGGGCGGAATGCTAACCTCGTCGCCAGAATTGGTGAGGGGGCAGCATCCCGATTCGTATGACACCTTACTCGACATGTCTTGATAACGCTATACCGAAGTTACCGATATGGTACGCGTTATCATGGAACAGCCATTGGGTCTTGGTTCCGCAAGCTGCAACCGGGCTCGGCTCGTGCCAGAGTCCAATTCACACGATTCCACGCACTCTGCCTTCAGGATTGTCAAGGCCTGCCATAGGAGTGACTGATAGGAACTCGGGTGTCCATTTTAAGGTTAGATATAGGAATACTATACCTAAAGCAACAAGCGAGTACGCCACGTTGCCCCAGCTGTCGTGCAGCCAGTTGTGTCAGATTTAGATGGCCATCCAGGGGTGGCATAATACATGCTTCAGCCCCTGGTAGGCCCTGGGTACACCGATGCCCTGAGTTACAGGGTCTGACAGGGTAGCCCAGTTCCAATTGGGTAATGCACCTAAGGTACACACATCAATTTAGTGAGAGAACAGCTAGGCTGTGGGTCTGATTAGCAGGCCCACAGCCCGAGAAAGTCGTAAACCAGTGAAACAAAAGCAAAAAGTCCGGGTGATCATAGGATTGCAGACCCTACTCTCCTACAGGCCCCACCTGCCTTCAGGGCAGTACTACCACTCTCAGCCAGGGACCCTAAAGATCCCAGCTAGGCCTGCACCACCCCTTCGTGAAACACAGGGTCCCTTCACTGAAGATAGGCCCCACCTGTGTTTAGGGTGGTACTACCTTGTAGAAGTCCACCTCCTGCTGCGAGCTAGGGGAACACTCCCATGCCCCTGGTCCTTGGGTCCAAGTCCCACAGGTCCTACCTGACTGGTTACCGGCTAGGCATCGCCCCAGCCACCACTTCAGGTTCCCTCCACCAGCTCCTGGTACTGGGGTTCAAGTCCCACAGGAACTACCGGACTGGTCACCGTCCACTACTAACCATTCAACTGGAAACTAGGGAGCACATCCCCCCACTCAGATCTTCAGTGGGTCAGTTACCTAGCCCACCTAGGGTACCTAGGGGCTACCACTACACACCATCACTCAAGACCTACCCTCCTTTGGGGCCACCCTCTACCAGGGGACACCCCTGGGTTGCTCACCTCCCCACCAGTTAACCCAGGGGGCCTGCTGAACACTCAACTCTACCACACCCTCCTCCCACCGTGGGAAAAGTTTGTTGGGGTCCCCCACCATGGGAACCCCTGGGGTGTTACTACCAGGGGTGAAGAAACCTCCTGCCCCACCCTTCCAGTGGTTTTGGCCTGCGCCAATAGCAAGAAAACTTTCAGGGGGGGAAGGATATCTGGGGCCCCTTCTGTGGAAACCCTCCCTGCCCTTAAAAAGCGCTGGAACCTCCCAGGACCCCTTTTTCTCCTGACCCCCATAAAGGTGAATCCACCCTACACCACCTCTGTGATGTAGGTATCAGTTGCTGTCCCTATCTTTTGAGGAGATACCCTCCTCATGCAGGTGGAGTGGTGTGGCTCACTGGTTAGAGGCGGCAGACCCGGAAGCAGAGAATGGCCCGGGACCAGGGTTCAATTCCCGACGCGGCAGGGTCGTGGACCAGGGTCAACGGACTTGATAATTCTTGCCTCGGTGCCTACTCTAACCAGGGATCACACTCAGCAACTCTGGGCATTAAGCTTGCCTCATCTCTACAACGGCCCCACACAGACGCCGGGGATGCCTGGTTTCACCTTGGAGATACCCAGAAGGGACCATCTCACAGGGAAAGCCAGGACGGGTTCCCCAGCGGTCTTCAGCGCCAGGACACCCCTAGATGGTGTAACAGTGCGCTTTACAAGTATCATCATTACATTACATTACATTACAGGTGTAGTGCGTGTAGTGTTAGGGTTCAAAGGTGCACAATATGGTTTAGAACATTTGTTTGTAATCGTTTCCTGGAAAGCACCATCCCGCTAGCACATGATAATCAACATAGCGCGGTCATATCAATACAGTTTACATTTAAACCATAATATCTTCACATGACACATATGGGCGCGGGGCTTTCCTTTCCATACCTTTAGTTCACATAACCAAAACTTTGAACCCTTCTCAGAGCCTTGCACTCTTCCATTTGCTCATTACTGCATAGGTAATGTGTGCCAAAACTGGACTTATTAAATGCTATAAATGCGCACCAGAATAGGATAATATGTTTCCCGCCGCTAGACACCAATGTTGGAAAACGAGGCAGCATGTGTGAGGCCTGCACAAAAAACAGGACTACATTTGTCCTTCACTGGGAACCAAACACCCAATTGTAGCGCCTGACTCTCAGAGGGTAGCGTTGCAGAGCAGTCTGAGGCTTACTCAAGGGAGGTGGTGTGGGCTAATAATCTCCATGTGCAGGTGCGCCAAAAATAACACTCAATACTTGATTGTCCAGTCTGTACTTTGCTTTATAAAAGTAAGAGTACATTTATTAAACACACACACTACTCAATACTATGCACCTATTTACAAATATACATAAGCTGTTGGAATTACTTTGTGACATTGCGTAACATCTCCACCCTTCCCACAGGGGGGGTGGGGTCTAGTACCACCACTCCCATGTTATTTGTGCAGGCCTCACAGATGTTGCCTTGTTTTCCAACAACAAGTGTCTACATCAAAGCATAAGACCACCACCTGTTAGATGTCACACAAAAGAAGTAAAATGAACACATGCTCAGTCTCTGGTACCATGACACAAAGCAGTCAGGTTTGAATCAAAGGCAATGTGTAAAGTATTTAAGCAGTGCACACACAGCAGTAAATGTCAGACAAAACACTAAATTCTAAAACAAATGAAAAAATAAAGTGAAAACTGTTTTAAGTAAAATAAGACCAAAAAGGCAAAAATCTAGCAAGACAAATCAGAGATAAGAATTTTCAATCAATCTCCTACTGCTTTCAATTCAGTCTTTCGACAGAGCTTAGAAGCTGCCCCTTGGCACTAGCAGCATGGGGATATATGCATATAAACAGCCTCTCATGGGGCTGGCCGAGGGCCATGCGCCAGCCCAACCACAGCAATATTGTGGTTGGCAGCTGACCTACACCGCTTGGCACCAAGGTCACACGGTGCTCAGAGGTGCCAAGGCTTCCAGAAAGCGCTGATTGATAAAGGGAGACAGAATGTTCCACTACAGGACGGAGGGCCTGGGCCTTAGAAGGGTCGGGATGCCAAGGAGGACCTTACGGTGAGGCCACTGACACGCCCTGTGGCTTCAGAAAGGCACACAGAGGGGGCAGAGGGCTTGGCAGAGCCCCCATGAGGAGCACAGCTGGCACACCGTGTACCACACACACATGCCTGTCCACCAAGCCATGTGGAAACACTGTGTGCAGCATCTCTGAGCACCTTCCTTCTCTAGCACACCCAGTTATGTGGAGTCACACAGCAGGAGCGTAGATCTACAGCGCCGAGATACTCCTTTGGGAGTGAGTTGTGCGCTATATCAAGAAACAGAAATCAATAAAATAAAGATGCCTTTCATTGGCAACCTCTTCTAGCGCTTACCAGTGCCCTGGGGCTAGGCCTGTGGTGTATCCAGTGCTTACCAGTGCCCTGGGGCTAGGCCTGTGGTGTATCCAGTGCTTACCAGTGCCCTGGGGCTAGGCCTGTGGTGTATCCAGTGCTTACTTTGTAAAATAAATAAATTAATAAAATCAGCATTATCATCAGTGGAAGGAAGGGCCCAAAGTTCGAAGGGAGCTGTGCTGTCCAATGCCAGTGGGAGCCTCGCGGCCCACGTCCACCACCACCTCCTGAAAGTTGTCCAGTTTTGGGGGATGGCAGAGATAGGGTGGGCAAAAGGCTCTCTAACAGGGGTGTACCTGAAAGATAGAAGTTACTTACCTGCAGCACTGATAGTTTTGCTGGATAAAAATGCCCTAGATTCAGATCTGACCTCACATGGGCAGTCCTTTCCGCTCTCCGCCCTGCTTTCTGATGTCCACACACACGTGTGGTAGGTTAAGGTCTCCAAACTCTAGGACTTCAGGAGCCCTATACATGTTGTTCTATTTCTATTCTATTAAACATCTGGTTTAAATTCTAAAATTAATAAATATGCCTTCTAGTGGTGGACAGAGCCAGTATAGCATTGTCTACTGCCTGGTTCCAAGGCGTGACTTATTGCAACACAAAAGGATGACGAACGGAATGCTGAACATTGTCAAACACTCACCCTCAGTAACATATCTGGGTTGAATCCATCATCGTTCTTTAGCTCAATTCGCCAACCCAGTTAGCCCAGCCGTTTTTCCTTAGCAGTCACAGGATATCTGAACAACACCGTCCCTCCTTGTAAGACACCTGGAAACACTGGGAGAAACCGTCCTGTCTTTTGAAGAAGATCTGAGGTCCCCAGTAAACAGCACGACCCCTCCTGCTTTCTTTCACATACCTTCCATTACTGTCAGCATTACTTTCACCAAAAGAAAGCTTAATGTCTTAGGTCCTCACCCCACCAATGTGCCCTCTGCGGGGTTCACGCATAACTACAGGCATTTATTGCCACACTCGTGTGGGTCACGTGGAGGCATGTAGGACTGCACGCCCCCTGCAACTTGGGTCTTTTGTCACGTGTGTGGGACGGGTGGAGGCATGTAGGACTGCACGCCCCCTGCAACCAGCATCTGTTGTCACGTGTGTGGGTCACGAGGAGGCATGTAGGACTGCACGCCCCCCTGCAACCAGCATCTTTTGTCACGTGTGTGGGACGGGTGGAGGCATGTAGGACTGCACGCGCCCTGCAACCAGCATCTTTTGTCACGCTTGTGTGGGTCATGACGAGGCATGTAGGACTGCAGACCCCCAGCCAATCAGCATATTTTGTCACACGTGTGGGTCACGTGGAGGCATGTAGGACTGCACACCCCCTGCAACCCGCATCTGTTGTCACATGTGTGGGTCGGGTGGAGGCATGTAGGACTGCACACCCCCTGCAGCCAGCATCTTTTGTCACATGTGTGGGACGGGTGGAGGCATGTAGGACTGTACACCCCCTGCAGCCAGCATCTTTTGTCACATGTGTGGGTCACGACGAGGCATGTAGGACTGCAGACCCCCTGCCAATCAGCATCTTTTGTCACACGTGTGGGTCACGTGGAGGCATGTAGGACTGCACACCCTCTGCAACCCGCATCTGTTGTCACATGTGTGGGTCGGGTGGAGGCATGTAGGACTGCACACCCCCTGCAGCCAGCATCTTTTGTCACATGTGTGGGACGGGTGGAGGCATGTAGGACTGTACACCCCCTACAGCCAGCATCTTGTGTCACATGTGTGGGTCACGACGAGGCATGTAGGACTGCAGACCCCCTGCCAATCAGTATCTTTTGTCACACGTGTGGGTCACATGGAGGCATGTAGGACTGCACGCCCCCTGCAACCAGCATCTTTTGTCACATGTGTGGGTCACGAGGAGGCATGTAGGACTGTACACTCCCTGCAACCAGCATCTTTCGTCACATGTGTGGGTCGGGTGGAGGCATATAGGACTGTACACCCCCTGCAGCCAGCATGTTTTGTCACATGTGTGGGTCATGTGGAGGCATGTAGGACTGCACACCCCCTGCAACCAGCATCTTTTGTCACATGTGTGGGTCGGGTGGAGGCATGTAGGACTGTACACCCCCTGCAGCCAGCATGTTTTGTCACATGTGTGGGTCATGTGGAGGCATGTAGGACTGCACACCCCCTGCAACCAGCATCTTTTGTCACATGTGTGGGTCGGGTGGAGGCATGTAGGACTGTACACCCCCTGCAGCCAGCATCTTTTGTCACATGTGTGGGTCGGGTGGAGATATGTATGACTGTACACCCCTGCAGCCAGCATCTTTTGTCACATGTGTGGGTCGGGTGGAGATATGTATGACTGTACACCCCTGCAGCCAGCATCTTTTGTCACATGTGTGGGTCGGGTAGAGGCGTGTAGGTGCACACTCCCTACAACCAGCGGGCGATGCCTCCTTGAAACATCCACTGCCCTCCTCGTCAGCTGCTGTCCACTCCTGGGGACCCCATGGCTGGCAGGCGATTCACGCCAGTGCTGAAATCAGGAGCGGCAAAATCGAGTGCAGGGCTGGCAAAGACGGGCATCCTCAGACAGCTGCGACTGACAGATGACAAGGTCGAATGAGTGTCAGAGACTGACATGTGGATGAAATCAGGAGCCGCAACATCAAGTGCAAGTCTGGAAAATATAAAGGACTGTGCTTGGCAACAAAACTGGCATTTCCAGGTCGCTTTGTCATGAAGGTGGGTAAGGATGGCACCCAGGGCTTTAAGTGGGATGAAAAAATAGGAGGGGAGGGGGGTCCCAAAGAGGCGCGTGACCGACATAATTAAGGTCGTGGGTTAAAAGCATGGTTGAAATTACATCACAGGCAGTGAAGGGTGGCGCTGCTGCAAAGTTGAGATTTATTATTGTTAACCTAAGGGTGAGGTGAAAATGGAGTGCCCGATAAGAACCAGTGCGAGCACCGGCACTCCCTTAGACGATGCCAGGAGGGCTGCAAATGGCGGGGACTTCAGCTGGATGAGATGCGGCGACTTCAGCTGCATGAGATGCGGCGACTTCAGCTGGATGAGATGCGGTGGCCTCGGCTGGATGAGATGCAGCGGCTTCAGCTGGATGAGATGCGGCGGCCTCAACTGGACGAGATGCGGCGGCCTCAACTGGACGAGATGCGGCGGCCTCAACTGGACGAGATGCGGCAGCCTCGGCTGGATGAGATGCTGCGGCTTCAGCTGGATGAGATGCGGCGGCCTCGGCTGGATGAGATGCGGCGGCCTCGGCTGGATGAGATGTGGCGGCCTCAACTGGACGAGATGCGGCGGCCTCGGCTGGATGAGATGCGGCGGCCTCGGCTGGATGAGATGTGGCGGCCTCAACTGGACGAGATGCGGCGGCCTCGGCTGGATGAGATGCGGCGGTCTCGGCTGGATGAGATGCGGCGGCCTCGGCTGGACGAGATGCGCGGCCTCAGCTGGACGAGATGCGGCGGCCTCAGCTGGACGAGATGCGGCGGCCTCGGCTGGATGAGATGCGGCGGCCTCGGCTGGATGAGATGCAGCGGCCTCGGCTGGACGAGATGCGGCGGCCTCAACTGGATGAGATGCGGCGGCCTCAACTGGATGAGATGCGGCGGCCTCGGCTGGATGAGATGCGGCGGCCTCGGCTGGATGAGATGTGGCGGCCTCAACTGGACGAGATGCGGCGGCCTCGGCTGGATGAGATGCGGCGGTCTCGGCTGGATGAGATGCGGCGGCCTCGGCTGGACGAGATGCGCGGCCTCAGCTGGACGAGATGCGGCGGCCTCAGCTGGACGAGATGCGGCGGCCTCGGCTGGATGAGATGCGGCGGCCTCGGCTGGATGAGATGCAGCGGCCTCGGCTGGACGAGATGCGGCGGCCTCAACTGGATGAGATGCGGCGGCCTCAACTGGATGAGATGCGGCGGCCTCAACTGGATGAGATGCGGCGGTCTCAACTGGACGAGATGCGGCGGCCTCGGCTGGACGAGATGCGGCAGCCTCGGCTGGACGAGATGCGGCGGCCTCGGCTGGATGAGATGCGGCGGCCTCGGCTGGACGAGATGCCGGGGACTCAACTGGACGAGATGCGGCGGCCTCAACTGGACGAGATGCGGCGGCCTCGGCTGGACGAGATGCGGCGGCCTCGGCTGGATGAGATGCGGCGGCCTCTGCTGGACGAGATGCGGCGGCCTCGGGAGATGCGGCGGCCTCGGCTGGACGAGATGCGGCGGCCTCGGCTGGACGAGATGCGGCGGCCTCAGCTGGACGAGATGCGGCGGCCTCAGCTGGACGAGATGCGGCGGCCTCAACTGGACGAGATGCGGCGGCCTCAGCTGGACGAGATGCGGCGGCCTTAGCTGGATGAGATGCGGCTCCGCTTTTCTGCAAAGATGGACGAATGCAGGCTCGGGCGTCACAGCTGGCTCGAGAGGAGAAGTAAAGAGCGCTCTGGAGAGACCTCACTCCCAGCACGTCTGTCACATTACACCACTGGTGACGGGTGAGGGCTTCCGCTGAGCGCAGTTGGTGATGAAAGGCGGAGCTCGTCTGATGAGCGTCCTCCCTTGTCGGGAAGGCACGGACACCTTCCTTATCCCAGGGGCTGCGCCCAAGTGCCCTCATCTCTGACGCACTCGCAGGAAGGGGCGAAGGATCGGGGTATGGTCTGGAAGGACCTCGGGCGGACAGATGGATCCGACCCAGAGACTGGGGAGATCCTAGGGCTCCGGTGGGCGCTGTTCGACAAGAGGGCCTCGGGGGCGGAGGCAGGCCTCTCGGCAGCAGCACAGCCTCTCCAGGGGCACTATTTGACCCTTAAGGCCCGCCGTCAGTCTTTGATCCATCAGGCTCGCGTGGGACGTCAGATGCATGGTCACAGAAGGGGGGGGGCTCCCAGAGCCATGCGCTGTCAGAACCCCCAATGGAACGCTGCTATTTAAAGTAAATCAAGGGTAGAATTTTACAGTTTTGGATTTATGTACAGTTTTGAAGACAACATTTATAAAACGGAATAACCAAATTATTTAACATGGGAAAAGTTAAAGTATTTCAAGACCCTTCACAATACATGCAAAGACACAAATATATTGCAATAAAAATGTGCAAATACTAGTGAGCAGCGGCGAAGACGGAAGCTAGAAGTTGCTTTATACAATAATCTGACTGCAAGAAAATAGTCACGAAGATCTGACAAGAAAAATATACATGTTTCTCTAAAATCCGAAAAAACACACACTCTAGGACAGCCGTTCTTAACCTTTGTGCTCACCACTGAATCACTACTGGACCCCGGGGACCCCCACTGAATCACTACTGGAACCCGGGGACCCCCACTGAATCATGACTGGAACCCGGGGACCCCCACTGAATCACTGCTGGAACCCGTGGACCCCCACTGAATCACTGCTGGAACCCGGGGACCCGCACTGAATCACTACTGGAACCCGGGGACCCCCACTGAATCACTGATGGAACCCGGGGACCCCCACTGAATCACTGCTGGAACCCGGGGACCCCCACTGAATCATTACTGGAACCCGGGCACCCCCACATGATCATTACTGGAACCCGGGGAACCCCACTGAATCACTGCTGGAAGCCGGGGACCCCCACTGAATCACTGCTGGAACCAGGGGACCCCCACTGAATCACTACTGGAACCCGAGACCCCCACTGAATCATTACTGGAGCCCGTCACCCCCACTGAATCACTACTGGAACTCGGGCACCCTCACAAGATCATTACTGGAACCCGGGGACCCCCACTGAATCACTACTGGAACCTGGGTACCCCCACTGAATCATGACTGAACCCGGGGACCCCACTGAATCACTGCTGGAACCTGGGGACCCCCACTGAATCACTGCTGGAACCAGGGGACCCCCACTGAATCACTACTGGAACAGAGGGACCCCCACTGAATCACTACTGGAACCCAGGGCCCCCCTGAATCACTATTGGAACCCGTTCCCCTCACTCCCCCCCGAATCATTACTGGAACCCGGGGACCCCTACTGAATCACTACTGGAACCCGGGGACCCCCCACTGAATCACTATTGGAACACAGGGACCCCCACTGAATCACTGCTGGAGCCCAGGCACCCCGACTGAATGATTATTGGACCCTGAGCACCCACACAGAATCATTTCTGGACACCCAGGGATGTTTGATGTTTGGGGGTTTTTATATAGCGCACGTACACTCCAAGGAGCATCTTGGCGCTATTGACTTCATTGCAGAATAGAGTGTTGGGAGGTTGTAACTGAGCTTTAAAAAGTCCTTAGACTAAGGTCTTGCATTTTGATTCCGATAGTCCATAGATCCAGGTTTTTAGTAGTTTTTTAAAACCTTTTTCTGATGGAGACGCTCTAAGATGAGCTGGAAGAGTATTCCAGGCTTTAGCGCCTAGGACTGCCAATGATTTTCCACCTTTAGTGGCCAGTCGGTACTTGGGTATGGTCATTAGATTGGCCGTAGCTGACATGAGTTCTCTATTTGGAAGGTATCTGTTAAATTTATTGGACAGATATTTAGGTCCGCACTTATGATAACCTCTGTATGTGATCAGAAGGATTTTAAATAGTATCCGTTTCTGGATGGGGAGCCAGTGCAGCATGTTCAGGGCAGCTGATGCGGATGATTTTCTAGGCCATCTCAAAACAAGCCGGGCCGCCGCATTTTGGATCATCTGCAGTTTATGTAGGGTGGATTTTGCCCCCCCTGAGTACAGACTATTGCAGTAATCAATTCTCGATGTTATGAGAGCAATTGCTACTGTGCGACGGGCGGCCAGTGGCAGGTAATCAAAGAACTTGCGAAGGCCTTTGATTATGTTGAAACAGACGCCAGCCACTTCTTTAGATTGCTGTTTGAAGGATAGCATGTCGTCAAATTTTATTCCTAGATTACGTGTTGCACTGATGGTATTAGGGGGGCCTTCCGCATCTGAAGGCCAGCAGGTAAGTGGGGAAAAGATGTTGTTTTTTCCGAAAGGCAGGATATCTGTCTTGGCAGAGTTGCACTTAAGGTGGTTGATGTGCATCCATCCAAAAGTCGTGGTTAGGCAATCTTTCAGTATCTGTTCGGCCTTTTCTGTGTCCTCATCTAAAACCAGGACCAGTTGGGTATCGTCTGCATATGCAACTGTGGTTACATTATGAGCAGCAATTAGATTGATCAGGGGTGCCATATACAGATTGAACAGGGTAGGGCTCAAACTAGAGCCCTGAGGCACCCCTGACCTGATCTCCTTCTCCTCTGAGTAGAAGTGTCCCAATCTGATTATCTGTTTTCTATGAAGTAGAACATTTTAAAACCATTTCAACACGGTGCCCCCTATGCCTGCCTCAGCTAGGCGATGTAATAAGATGGCATGGGACACTGTGTCGAATGCTGCGGATAAATCGAGGAGAATTAGGACTGCCTTCTTCCCCTGATCAAGTGCCGCTCTGATGGTTTCTGTTGTTGACAGAAGTGCTGTTTCTGTAGAGTGGTTAGCTCTAAAACCTGCCTGGTTTGGATGTAATATGTTGTTTGTCTCTAGGAATGTTGAAAGTTGTTTATTGACCAGGGTTTCAGCACATTTACATAGGGCGGGGAGTTGTGATATGGGTCTCAGGTTGGTTAGGACGGATGGATCATGTAACGTTTTTTTTTGTAGGGGTTTTACTATCGCCGTCTTCCATGTGCTGGGAATTTCCCCCGACTGGAGTGAGGCGTTTACAATGGCATTAATCATGGGGTTGAGCTCATCTTTAATTGCATGGACCAGTGCAGGGGGGCAGGGATCAAGTGGTGAGCCTGATTTAATTTTTGTCATTGTATGAGATACGTCAAGCAAATCAGTTGTAGTGAAAGTATTCCATCTGGTTTTCTCTGGATTAGTTTCTGAGGCAAGGTTATCAGTGTTTACGATAATTTCAGGAAAGTGTTTTGTGATGTTGACTATTTTTTGTTCAAAGTAGTCTGCGATCTCATTGCAGAAACTCTGTGATGGGGTTATTTCCTGAGACAGAAACCTTGGGTCACGAAAGCTTTTCACTACACGAAATATCTCTTTTTGATTGTTCTGAGAAGTTTCTATCTTGTTTGTGAAGTAGTTTATTTTAGTCTGTTTAATTTTTGCATGGTAGTTTCGTCTGGCTGTTTTAAAACTGTCCTGGTCATCCTTTTTATAGTGCTTACGCCATATACGTTCCGAGTTTGCGTACTGTACGTAGTGTATCTTTTAGATCGTTCGTGTACCAGGGAGCTGAAGTTTTTCCTTGTTTAGGTTTGGATTTATTTGCTCCCCCCGAAATTATTTTTTCCCCTATGGTTCTCATCCATTTTTCGTAACTAAGATTGTCAGAGGTCACATTCCCAGTTATCAGAGGTTTGTTTTCTTTAACCCATATGGGTAAGTCCGGGTGTTCAATTATTTTTGTCCAACAGGGAGTTGGTTTCTCAGGGAGCGTGGACCCCCCTTCATCATTAATGGTGCCGTCAGCCCCCCCGAATCATTACTGGAACCCGGGATCCCTATTAAATGATTATTGGAACCCGGGGACCAAAGCAGAGGGGCCCCCTTCCCGCCACAGCCACGTGGCCCCTGCGCTCCCGGTGGGCACTGGAGGCCTCGGACATTGCTCTGCTTTGACACATCATTATGTCCGCCTGATGCTGGGAATCACGCTTGATGCAAACACGTACACACATGGGCAGCCCCATGCCGCAGAGTCAGTACAAGACAGTGGGACACACAGCGCTTAGACCAGTTCTCTCCTCCACCAAGCGCTAAGACCTACCATGATGCACTTCAGCCGCTTGACCTCGTCCTCCTGCGCCCGGTAGGACTCGAGCTCCTGCTGCACGGACTCGGCCACCTCCGGGAAGGGGCTGGGGGCAGAGACACCAGAGGTTAGTACCGCAGGCATGACACAGCAGGGCTATCGCTCACCAGAGGGCGGGGGGCGGAGCAAACCCCAAGAGACTATTAACAAGCACAGCTACAAGCAACAAAAGCTTGTGCATGTCGTTCAGCACTCCAGCCACAACATGTTGTTGAACAGACGGCACACCTTTTAAAATCTTTATTGCTTGATTAATAAACATCTTTGCAATCACAGCATCTTCACCTCTCATAATGTTAAAAACTGAATTAATTAATTAAAACATCATTGCAATCAAAGCATCTTCCCATCACATAATATAAAATCTGTACCATATATACTATTTAAAAATGTATCAATAAGATCAAATCAAACCACCGTGCATCGATAATTGCAACATTATATTGCACATTTTTCATTTTAAAGTGACAGCGTGCACAACATACTATTTCCCTATATATAACGAAAAAATACTCAAAAAGAATACTTCATTAATTTCTACAGTAAGATGCTACACGCTGCATTTCAAAGAGCTGCCGTGCAATAATTGCAACAGCCACCCTATAAAACAATGATCAAGGGCATCAAAGATCACCGAAGCGGCAACATTTCTATTGCACATTTCTCACACAAGTTACACTTTAAAGTGCAAATGTGCAATAACGACCATCATATCAAAACAATAATAAAGTGCATCAAAAATGTACTGTAACGGTGATACTTCTATTAATACATTTCAAGTTATCGCCCCAGCAACAAAATTATTTGGTGATACCTAATTGCTCTATTGGTTTATATTTTTATGAAAGCCATAAAAATCGTGGAGCTCAACCTTAATATATCAAGCGATTTTCAACTGCCATTAAAATTTTTACCAATTGACATAGGAACGGAAATGATTCGCCAGATAGTGACATAATTAAGGCCTGACGAGCTGATCTGACCCCGCTTTTCAAAAAATGTGATTTCAGAACTAAACTGCGAAGGTTTATCAGCTTGAGGCACCCACAGACTATATGCACTAGTGTTTCCTGTGGCCATCCACAAAGGCTACAATTCGAATCTGGCCATTGCCTAATCCAAGGGTGCGTGCCTTCCTTTCTTGGATTTATTCGCATACGTAAGTCAGATGCGGCTGAATTCCCAGAGATTCGTATCAATGAATAACATACCGTGCATCATTTTTCTTACTAATGCTATTTTATCCAATTTGAGCGTTTCAGCTTTGATACGTTTTTTAAAGATTGACTTACAATTGGGCATTTTCAGATCTTGCAGCGCAATTTGCAGACCAATATCTCTTAGGGAGGTTAAAATATAAGATCCTATTTATCAAAAGAGGGGTACTCTAGGAGCTATTCAAATGATCCGGTGACCTGTGCTCCCAAAGTTAAACTTATACCAAAAGGGAGTCACTGTTCCTAAGTAGAGAGAGAAAGAAGGGAAGTAAGAGGTACACTTGTCGTGTGCTACTCTAATTGTGGGGGGCAGTGTGTCCTCATCTTGATGCCCTCACACACCCCAAAGGATGTCATGCTTCATCAATGGGCTTCTGCTCCTCGTCGGGCCGGCTGCAGTGCCCAACGGGTCCCCTGAAGGGTCTTTTTTTCGGAGATCTTTTGATGAAGCCGTATGGGTGCCCGTGTATAAGTGGCAGTGAAGTCCTAGAAGGGATATTAAAAAATGGCTGGAAGAAGAGTGATTCATTTTTATTAAGGTGATCCCTCGGTCATTATTAAAACAAAGTGTATGGTGCTGCTTTAAGGGGTATTATGTCCCTAGGTAGCTGAGTAAGTATATGAGCCTAGTGGGCATATGTTCAGGACAACATGTTTCGTGCTTTAGTGGTCTTAGGGAAAGATCTAGGGCGCTTCGTCAGGACCAAGTAAGAAAGTTATATCTACAGTGGCCCAACATTTTCGGTGCCCCTGAATAAACAAAGGGAGTAGAACTTCCCTTATTAGGTAGGATAAGATCCCATGAGATCAGTAAGGGTCACTTGAGAGGGTTCTCTCGGTGCATCTGGGCTGTGTCACCTGTGTGCCTCTCGCTGTCTCCGCCGGTAAAATATAAGATCTCCATTTAGCAGCATGAGCAGACTTATCTATTTCTTGCCAGCAAATGTTCCCTAAGGATGCAGGGGCTGATGACGACAGAGCAATCATACATTTTAGAAAGATCCTTTTGATACCAGGCACTGTCTCTGGAGACCAAACTCTAATCTTATTCCCGCTTGGCACACTGAGTTGGCTATCCCAAAAGTTGCTTTGAAGACTTTGACTACAAGTAGATCAAGGACTTCGCATGTTTCCCTCTAGTAAGGGGAGAGACATATATGAGGGTCGGTTGTAATTTGGCTTTAATTACTTTAAGAATAAAATCATATGATTGACATTTCAGTGATTTTTTAAAACTTTTAAAAGCATGCATCAAGGTCACAGCCTTAGCCCTTAAAATGAAATTTAAGGGATACTTTAAAGGATACTCGATTGTCGAACACCCTCCCTAAGTATCTATACGTCTTGACAACATCGATTGTGCCTGCAATAGCCTTCCATGAATTAAACTTCTGTTTAACAGCACCAATTTTCATCGCTTGTTTTTTTATATTCAATTCAAGGCCATTCTGTTGTGTATAGTCATCAAAGGCGGTAATAAGTCTTTGTAGGCTTAGAGGAGTATGGCTCACAAGGATAGTATCTTCTGCATATTGGAGATAACTGATTTGTACTCCCCTCAACCTAGGAACATGCCCATTGATTGCATTCAAATGCTGAGAAAGATCTGATAAAAATACATTAAAAAGATAGGGAGCAAGAACACAACCCTGCTTTAGACCGTTATATGCCCTAATTTTCCTAGATAAGGAGTTGCCATCGCCCAACTTGACTTGAACCCAAGTATCAGTATACAAAAGAATATTAGCCTTCAACAATTTCCTTGAAATGCCCTGATCTGACCATTATTTCCATAACAAATTTCGTGGCACAGAGGTGAAGGCTGCCTTAAGATCAATGAAGGCTATATATACATTTTGTTTGGTTAAAACGAATAGTTTCTTACCTGTCGATGTAGTTTTGCAGCTTGAAGATTTTTCTGGATTCACTATGCTGTGCATTATTACGCGGTCTTGTGGTTGGGTCCGGAATCGTAGTCTTTTCTTTTCTTTGGTTTTTTTTTTCCCGTAGCCCAGGTGGGCGTCGGCGTCCCACCTTTTGGTGTAATTCCGGGAACGTCGGCACGCTTCCTGCGGAAGCACCCACTCTTGGGCGCCATCTTCGGATTCTTTTTTTCTCGTGTTTGTTCTGGTACCGAAGTAATGGCAATGTTCTAGTAAGTCATTCACCGCTTTAACCTTCAAGGCTTGTTTGTTCAAGTAATTGTCCATGTTTTCAAACCCCTTCCTCTCCAGCCTCATCTTTCTGGCGGAGGTGGGTGGGTTCGCTAGTGAATCCAGAAAGATCTTCAAGCTGCAAAACTACACCGACAGGTAAGAAACTATTCGTTTTGCAGTGTGAATCTTTCTGGATTCACTATGCTGTGCATAGACTTTGTAGCGGTTTCTCATGTTTGTGGCGGTTGGGTGGAAGATGAGCGTTGGTTATTGGATATGTGTTGAAGCACCTTTTGTCCGACTTGTGCTTCCTTGTTCATCTGTATATCCACACAGTAGTGCTTTGTGAACGTGTGCACTGAAGCCCGTGTTGCCGCTAGGCATATGTCCTGAATGGGTGTGTTGGCTAGGAAAGCTATTGTAGCTCCCTTTTTCCTTGTAGAGTGGGCCCGTGTCCCTCCTGCCAGTTCTTCCCCTGCCTGTTTGTGGCAGAATTGTATTGTCTGTGCGATCCATCTCGCAATTGTTCCTTTAGTTACTGGTTTTCCCATGAAACTCTTTGCGAAGGAAACAAAGAATTGCTTTGTTTTCCTGTGTTCCTTTGTCCTTTCAGTGTAGTGCATGACTGCCCTCCTGGCGTCTAGGGTGTGAAGAGCTCGTTCAGCACTTGTTGTCGGTTTCTGGAAGAAACCTGGTATTTGTATGGTTTGATTCATGTGGAACCCTGACACCACCTTCGGCATGAAGTGTGGGTCCGTTCTCATTACCACCCTATCATTGTGAATTTGGATGTAGGGTTCCTGTAACGTTAAAGCCTGTAGTTCGCTTACCCTGCGCAGCGAGGTGATTGCTACCAAGAAAGCTGTTTTCATTGTTAGCCTCTCTAGGGATGCTTTGTGAATTGGTTCGAAAGGATGTTTCATCAGTTCTGTTAGGACCAGGTTAAGGTTCCATGCAGGTGGTGGCACCCTCTTTAGAGGCGCAATCCTCTTAGCTCCTTCCAGGAATCTTTTAACCACTTTTGAGGTGAAGAAACTCTTACACGTTTCCCCTCTTGTGTAAGCGACTATTGCTGCCAAGTGAACTCTCAAGGAGGATGAGCTTATTTTATTGTCTAGTAGGTGCGGGAGGTATCTTAGCACCGTTGAGTCCCTTTGCATCTTAATGTGCAGCTTCTCTCTCCTGCACCATAGAGTGAATCTCTTCCATTTCGAAACATAGCACTTTCGTGTGCTGGGCCTTCGTGCCTCCCGAAGTACCCTCAGGGTGCTCTCTGGTAGTTTCAGATGCGCAAATTCTATGTCCTCAGGATCCACGCTACCAGGCTCAGGCTCTCTGGCTCTGGGTGTAGCACCTGCCCGTTTTGCATGGAGAGCAGGTCTTTTCTCCTTCCGAATCTGTGGGGTGCGCTCTGTGCCATCTCCATGATCTGCGAATGCCATGTCTGCCTGGCCCACTGTGGTCCGACCAGTATCAGTGTAATGTTGCTCGCTCTGCACTTGCTAAGGACTTTGTGCATCAGCGGTATCGGGGGAAAGCGTAAGCAAATGTCCTCGACCAGTCTATCCATAGGGCATTCCCCAGGGACCCCTCCCCGGGCAGCCTGGATGCGAAGTTTCGGCATTTTGCATTTTGGCGTGTTGTAATAGGTCCACCGACGGTGTCCCCCACCTGTCGAACAGCCTTCTCGTCTCCTGTGCATTGAGCTCCCATTCGTGGGTTGCCCATGTATGTCTGCTGAGCCAATTCGCTTCTACGTTGTCCTTCCCTGGCAGATGTATGGTTGGCAGGTCTATGTTGAGAGGGATGGCCCAAGCCCATATCTCCTGCGCCAGCTTCGAAAGCGTGGCCAATTGTGTCCCACCCTGCTTGTTGATGTAGAACATCGCTGTCGTGTTGTCCGTCTGCATCAACACTCTCTGGTTGTACAGTTTTCTCTGGAAGGCTTTTATAGCGAGGAAAACTGTCTTCAACTCTAGGTAATTGATGTGTTTGACAGCATCTGCTGGTGTCCACAGACCCCTCACTCTGAGTTTCTTCATGTGAGCTCACCATCCCTACTGGGATGCATCTGTGGTAATGGTCACCGTTGGCGTTGGCGGCGTTAGAGGCTTTCCCCTTCTCAAGTTCTCCATGTTCCACCATGCCATTTCTTTCTGCACTGCGTGCGTTACAACCACTAGATCCTCCCAACGACCAGTTGCTTGTGACCATTGCTTTTGTAACCACTCCTGTAAAGGTCTCATGTGCAGCCGCACCTTTGGCACTAGGTGTATGCATAATGCCATCATGCCCATGATCTTGCTCGCTGTTCTCACTGTCCGAGCTTGCCCCCTCTGGTAGAGCTTTGTCTCTTTCACCAGTGCAACTGACCTCTTCTCGCTTGGGAACACCTTGTTCTGTACGGTGTCGATCTGAGCTCCCAGGAAGATTTTTTTTTGTTCTGGTTCCATTGAGGATTTTCCCCAGCGTATGGAGAATCCCAGGTCCATCAGTGTTCTTGTCACTCTCTGTGCATCCTCCTTGCATATCTGGTATGACTGCTTTTATCAGCCAGTCGTCCAGATAAGGGTATACGTGTATTCCCTCCCTTCTTAGGTGTGCTGCGACTGTTGCGAGGCACTTTGTGAAGACCCTTGGCGCCGACTTTAGACCGAACGCTAGGGTTGTGAACTGATAGTGGTGTTCCCCTATGGCGAACCTGAGCAGATGTTTGTGACTTCTGTTCATTGGTATGTGCAGGTAGGCATCCTTTAGGTCTATGGTGACCATGAAGTCTCCTCTTTGCAATTGAGGAAGCACCTCTTGTAGGGAGGTCATTTTGAATTTTTGCGTTCTTCTGAATTTGTTTAAGAACCTTAGGTCCAGGATGGGTCTCATTGTTACGTCTACCTTTGGCACCAGGAAGTACGTTGAATACACCCCCCTGTTCCTTTCTCTGTAAGGTACTGGTTCTATGGCTTGTTTTTGCAGGAGCTCTCTTGCTTCCTCTTGAAGTAGCTGCAGCTCTTTCCTTGCTAGTTGCCTTCTTTTTGGCTTTCTGCTTGTTGGTGTCTTTTCCAGTTCTATGCAGTATCCGAACTGCATGATGTTTAGAACCCATTTGTCCGAAGTTATTGCCTTCCACTACTGGAAGTAATGCTTTAGTCTTCCTCCCACTGGTCTCACATGTACGCAGGTGTTTAGTGCGCTTGACCCCTGCGTGTTGTCGTTGTGCCTCACTGTGGGAGTTCTTATTTGGGTGGGCACACGTTGCCTGACCAAGTCACTTGGCGGGGGGTTGCTCTCCTCCCCTCCTATTCTGGCCACGTCTATTGCCTCTCCCGCGAAAGGACTGGCCCCTCTGCTGGTATTGCCAGGACTGCTTCTGTTGTCCTTGCTGTGTTTGGCTCTCTGCCTGGTGGGATTGTTGGAACGCCTTGGGTGATGTTCCTGGCTCGTTACCAGCCCTGCCGTTGGGCCTTCGTGATGGGGTGCCCCTTGTTGACCCTCTGAACTGCAATGCCCCCATGGACCTTGCTGTCTCATTGTCTTTCTTTAGTTGGATGAGCTTTTCGTCTACTGGTGCCCTGAACAAGGTCTGTCCGTTGAACGGGGTGTTCAGGATGCTGTGTTGTACTTCTGGCTTGAAGCCTGACATCCTGAGCCAGACTTGTCTTCTTTCTGTGATGCCCATCATCATGAGCCTACTTGAGGTGTCAGCTCCGTCCAGAGCTGTCTTGATGCAAGAGTTTGCCACATTCTTCTCCTCTTGGACTAGGTTTTCAGCCCAGTCCCTGAATTCCTGAGGCATATTTTTTATCAACTGGCCCAGTTCCTCCAGGACCTGGTACTGATGCCTGTGTAGTAGTGCGTTGGAATTTGCCATTCGCCAGTGCATTGCGGCATTCCTTTCAATTCTTCTCCCTACCAAGTCCATCCTCTTGCTCTCATTGTCTGGAGGTGGCCCTGAGGTAGTAGGCACATTAGCCCTTTTCCTTGCTGTGGCAGCAATGATTGAGTCAGCTGAGACCGTGCCCTAGGGTGGGTCCTTGGATGAATGTTTATACTTCCTTTCAGTCCTTGGGGTGACTGCCTTGCATGTAGCCGGATCCTTGAAGGCTTCTTTCCCTTGTGCCATGACACTTTCCAGCATTGGCAGGCACTGGCTCCTGGTCTGTGTGGGGAGCAAAGTCTCGAGCAGGAAGTCAGCCTTCTGCTGCTCTTCGTCGAGTTTCACCTTGAAGACAGCTGCTGCATTCCTGATGACTGTGTTGTACACCCCAATGTCATCTGGCGGCAAAGGCCTCGAAGGATACGTGTTGACGCTTTCTTCAGGACTCTCTGTGTCGACTTCTTGCCAGTCTATCTCCTGAGTTTCCGAGGTCGCCGAACCCAGGAGCGTCCTGCGGTCGTCGTCCTCCTCAAAACTAGTCGAAGGCGGCCTCGTCTTCGTCCGGTTCGTCAAATGCTTCGACATTCTCCGACTGTTCCTCGACTTCATCCTCTTCCACCTAGACCACCTCTTGCACCTGTGGCTTGGGCTTCGTCTGGATTTTGTAGTCTTTCATCCTGGCGTCGAAATCCTTCTTTCGTTGCAGGATGTTTTCCATCTCGGCTTCGAGACGCCTCTTCTTCTTCTCCATTTCGGCAGTCAGATCTGCGTCCAATGGTTCGGCCGGTCTCTTTGGCAGTAAATTCGACGCCGAACCTATTTTCGGTGTCGACGGTTTCGGCGCCAAGCTTATTTTCGGCGTCGGCGCTGGAGCCTTTTTCGGGTCCTTCGCGTCGGACGTTCCTTTTCGGAGACGTTTTTCGACGGCTTTTGCTGTTCTTCAGCTCTCGGCGCCGGGGACTCCTTCTCAGAGGATCCGCTGGGCCTGGGTTTAGGTGCTGGCGCCGAATCTTTCGGCGCCGGTGCTTTCGAGGATTTTCGCTCGATCGTTCGAGACTCTGGGTCTCTCTGGGCTTTAGGGGCCGTAGAGTCTCCTACCTTCTTTGAAGTCTTTGTAATATTGGTCTCTACGACCGTGTAGCCGTCGTCTTCGGCGGCGTTTTTGTCTTCTTCGTCTGAAGATAGCCCCAGGTCTCGAAGGGATGGAGGCTGGCCCTTGCCCTGCATCGTAGCGTTGGCTACTCTCTGTCTTGCTCGAACTCGAATAGTTTTCCTCGTAAAGGCAGAGCAGGCGTTGCAGTCGCTGCTCTCGTGGTCTACCGGTAGGCAGAGGTTGCAAACTGGGTGCTGGTCCTTCTGCGCGTACTTGTGGTGGCAATTTGCACAGAACTTGAAAGGAGTCTTGTACATCTCATGCATTCAGGGGGCCCCCTGCGCTTGCATTCCCCGATTGAAATTCAAAGTTCTTGAACTTCCTTCCCTCCTTCGTCAATCTTCTCGATGATGTAGTCTCCTGAAGTCTTCTCCAATGTTTTTCGTCCAAAAACTGCGTGCTTTCTTCTTTCTCCAAAAATGTCTATAGCCCTCTCGGGAACGATCCAGACCCAACCGTGGAAAAAAGAATCTGAAGATGGCGCCCAAGAGTGGGTGCTTCCGCAGGAAGCGTGCCGACGTCACCGGAAATACACCAAAATGTAGGACGTCGACGCCCACCTGGGCAACGGAAAAAAAAACAAAGAAAAGACTACGATTCTGGACCCAACCACAAGACCGCGGAATAATGCACAGCATAGTGAGTCCAGAAAGATTCACGCTGCAAAACAGCCCGCTCCGCAAGTAAGGTTAATGCCAACAGGTTATTAGTGGTGGATTGGCCTTTCTGAAAACCAGTCTGATTAAATGTAATAATGCCTTTATCTATGGCACAATCTTCCAATTCTATCAAGAGTGTGGAAGCAAACACCTTTGCGTCAACATCAGTCAATGAGATTAACCGATAATTGGCGGGATTGGTCACCGGGCCGCTTTTATACGTAGGCTGCAGTATGCAAACCTTGCCATGATTCTGGAACAATTTGAAGTGTCAAAACTTCCCTGAAATTTTTTTACAGAATACCAGCTCACATGTCAACATTGGCTTGGAACAGGGCATTGGGTAGCCCATTAGGTCCGGGGGCACCATTTGCACGAAGCCCACTTAACAGGGTCAATACCTGATTACAACTCAGGACTTCTGAATCAAGATTTGTATCAAGTCTAGAATCATTGAGTTGGACTGTGGTAGTCAAATCCTGACACTCACCACTCCCCACTTTTGTTGTTAAACACTATTTTCCTCATATCCAACCAAAATATCCTATCGATTTACCATCTTGACAGATGAGCCGTACAGATTAACTATAAAAGTTTCCCAACTGGCTTCTGATATATTTACAGAAAAAGCCAGACAGCCACCCCTTTCAAGCTTCTTAATAACCAAGTTTTCAGAGGGTTCAAATGGTTATTCATTTTCCTAGCCTTGCGGGCTACAAATTTTCCCACAAGGGATGTTGTAATGAAGTTCCATTTACTAACTCCTTCCGTGCTCATGACGAGCTCAGCTTTTCTTAAACGTGCGAGTGAAACTATATTTTTCTTTTAACTGGCTGACCCCAGCCTTAGAGATAATGTTGCAACATTCTTTTGCCAGATCATCAGTCTTATATTTTACACCGGAGAACCGGATTAGTTGTAAATTAAAGTCACCTGAGACTATTAATGTGCTTAAAACATCTCACAGGATATACAGACTGCACACAAAAACACTCATGACATCTCTGAATACACAACAGTGTTGTGAAAAGGAAGGCTACCCATGACTAGACCACCTACAGGTGTCACGTGACCTGGGTCACAGCCTACCTCTGCAGTGGTTACCAACACAACACAGATGCACACTGGACAACTCTTACTCTCGGCTCAGAAATGGACGCCAGAATGGACATCACTGGAGAGGAGAGGGCTCCAGTCAGGAGAGGTACACTGGCAGAATGAGTCAGTCACAGCACTGGACTGAATAAGTTGCAGGCAGGACTGACGTGCACTTGCGGAGCCGTGCGCGCTCAGCAATACTACAAAGCAGAGGGGCTGCTAATCTGAACTGGAGTGCACAGCCCAGGAGTCTGTGGTCCCAGTTCACAGTATCAGGGAGTGTTACAGGCCAGGACTGAGGTGCCTTGGAGGAGCTGTGTGCAGCAATACTACAAAGCAGAGGGTGATGCTAATCAGAACTGGAGTGCACAGCCCAGGAGTCTGTGGTACCCGTTCACAGTATCAGGGAGTGTTACAGGCCAGGGTGGAGGTGCCACAGAGGATTTGTGTGTGCAGCAATACTACAAATCAGAGGAGCTGCAAATCGGAACTGGGGTGCACAGCCCAGGAGTCTATGGTCCCAGCTCACAGTATAAGGGAGTGCGTCAGGCCAGGACTGAGGTGGCTCAGCGCAGCAGTGTTTAGGTGCCAATGTTAGCAGTAGGTAGCTGCCGCTCAGGGTTGATGTTCTTTGTCAGAGCTGTATGTGAGTCTCGGTGCCTGTAAAGCAGACAGAGGGGCTGCAGGAGATGAAGGAGGTGCATATGGCAGAGCTGTGTGTGGGTAATAGCACTAGAATAGCAGGGATTACTGCAGATCAGGCTTGAGGTGCACAAGCAAAGCTGTGTGAGTGGACTGGCAGGGCTGCCCATAAGGGACACAGGGAAACCCCCAGCAGATTGAAGACCCAGGACTGCGTTTTGATGTGGCTGGGGAGGCACCATCACCTGTCCATCCTGGAGAAACAGCCAGGAAAATCCTGAAATCGAAATGCTTTACTACCAGTAGGAGTCATTTTGTAGCTTAAAGAATTTTTTGGACACCCATGCTGAACATATTTTTGTAGCGGGAGTTCCAGGAGACCTTCTTTGGAAATTCTAGAGCTCGCTCCCATTCTTTATCATGGAGCAGCCTCCTGTAATCCTCCTCCCATGTTTGGCGAAGTGAGGCGAGTGAGACGTATGTCAATTCTCGTATGGCCTTATACAGCAATGAAGTGATGGCCGGGGCCCATTGTTAACACAGCGTGAAGCACAGTGTGGGTCGCGGGCTCGCCTCCAGATAGACCCCATAGGCGCTGGCAAGCCTGTGTGAGCCTCTGATGAAAGGAACTGTCCCAGGTAAGCCCACTCTCCTCGGCCAGCTGGTCAAAGGGGAATAGTTGGCCTTCAGAAAAAGAGCCTCCACCTCAAGAACTGCAGATCTCTTCCTGCCCATGCCCATGACGTCTGGTTGTCACTTGATACTTACAAGTGGGACCTGTTGTTTCTCACTGAAACCTGGTTAAAAGACTCCTCTAAACCAGACATTACTTTAGCCACTCCCCCCGGTTACAGCCTCACTGCCATTAACCGTGAAAACTTTAAGACCGGTGGGGGGATTGCGATTATTGCTAAAGCACATCTCAAAACTAGTCTTACGAAAATTTCCAATCTGGGCCCTATTGAAGCCGCCCATTTCACTATTATGGATCCTGCTGGTACCATCTGCGCAGGCATATTAGTCTATAACCCCCCGAATGTGACCGCTTCCTCCCTTACTACCTTGCTGCATACTATCGCTGACTTCTCTCTCAAACATCCCCACTTTACAGTTCTAGGCGATTTTAATATCCATATTGATAAGCCCTCCTGTACACTGGCCTCCTCTCTGCTTGAAACCCTTCAAGGACTCACCCTGCCCCAATTAGTGATAGGCCCAACCCATTTAGCAGGCCATACACTTGACCTTATTTTCTCAAATCTCCCCTCCCTCTCCACTTTCCCCCCTACCCCTCTGACGTGGACCGATCATTTTCTTATCCCTTTTTCTTTTTCTGTTCCCTCTCACCCCTCCCCTAGCCCCCTCATGCCAGCTAAAGGACGTAAATGGACCAAAATTACCTGCGACTCTATGGTAGATCTTTTTCATTTTCACCTCAATCCGCAATATGACCTTAATTCTGAAACGGTGAGACTTAACACATCGCTCTCTGAGGCGCTTGACTTGGTCTCCCCCATGGCTCCTGTCACTTCCCACAGATCCCGTCCCTCTGCTCCCTGGTTCTCTCCACTGTTGCGAGAGGAGAAGAGTAGGTGTAAGCAGCTAGAACGCAAATGGAGACTGAACTACAACCCCTCAGCCAAATTAGCCTACAAATCGGCCCTGAATAAATTCCACAAACTCAAACGCGCCTCAATGAAAGCCCACTTTTCCAATCTTATTCAGCAGGCACAGAACTCCTCAAAAACTCTTTTTTCTATTGTAAAAGATTTTGTACATCCCCCTGCTTCTAAAACCCTTTCCACTCCCACTCAAGATCTCTGCAACGGATTATCTGACTTCTTTCAAGAGAAGATAATCAAACTGTCTTCCTCCTTTGCAGTGTCTACATCTGATCATGCTGATGATCACCTTGGCCCCCCCCACTGTTCTTTTGACTCTTTTAGTGAGCTGACTTCAGACCTTGCGTTAGCCTTACTACGCAATGTCAAGTCCGGCTCCCCCCTGGACCCAGTCCCGGCCAAAGTTATGGGCACGCTTGCCCCAATCCTACTGAATCCTTACCTTTCCATCTGGAATGCCTCCCTGTCAGGCGGCCAATTCCCCTCAGTTTGGAAGCAGGCTAGGCTTGTCCCTTTATTGAAGAAACCTGGTGCCGACCCTTCACTTTTTTGTAATTACCGACCTATTTCACTTTTGCCAAAACCTGCCAAGATTTTGGAGAAAGTGGTACAAACACAAATGGCACTTTACTTAGAGTCGAACCAGTTGCTACACGATTCTCAGTCCGGCTTTAGGACCGGATATAGCACTGAGACTGCGCTGATTGAGGTCTCTGAAATCATCAGGGAATCAGTGGATAGGGGCGAGGAGGCCATGTTGGTCCTCCTCGACCTATCCGCTGCTTTTGATACTGTCTCCCACAAAATACTTATCACCCGCCTACAACAGCTGGGGATTGGTGGGACAGTGCTTGCCTGGATCACTTCTTTTCTTACCAGTCGCCTCCAAAGGGTCACCATGCACCCTTTTGAATCTGAGGACAAACCCCTCTTGTGCGGAGTTCCCCAGGGCTCCGCCCTAAGCCCTCTATTGTTTAACGCTTATGTGGCCCCCCTAGCCAAGGTAATTGAGTCTTGGGGTGTCAGGGTGGTCTCGTATGCTGATGATACTCAGCTTATCTTTTCCTTTCGAGACCATTCTGACTCCCTTTTCGCTAACTTTAGGAATTGCCTTGGCAACATCTGCTCCTGGATGTCTACCAATCATCTTGCCCTGAACACCGATAAAACGGAGGTCCTTTTCTTCAGCAAAAAATCCCCCCCCCCATCTATCTTATGGTGGCCTACTATCTTGAACCCTCCCCCTACGCCAGTACAGGCAGCCCGTAATTTGGGCTACACTTTTGATAATGCCCTGTCTGGTAAAGCTCAAGTTAATAAAGTGGTCGGAGCTTGTTTTTCCAAACTACGCATGATAAAGAAAATCCTCCCTTTTCTCCCTCAATCAGCACGTAAAACTGTGGTCCATGCTCTCATTACCTCCCACTTGGACTACGCCAACAGTCTTTACTCAGGTGCCCCACTTTTCCTGGTTGACCGCCTGCAAATTGTGCAAAATGCAGCCGCTCGGCTCATTGGCAATATTCCTGCCCGCACCTCAGTCAGAGCCTTTCGAGAAAAACTTCATTGGCTTCCAATATTACGACGCATTGAATTCAAGATTTTGACTTTGACATTCCGGGCTATCCATGGTACTGGCCCGTCATATCTGAAAAAGCGTCTTAAAATCTCGGTATCAGCCAAACATCTTAGATCTAACAACCTGCGCCTGTTGATAGTGCCCAGATTTAAGCTCTCTCGGACTGGCGGCAGATCTTTTACCATCACTGCCGCCAAGCTCTGGAACAGCCTCCCTCTTGACCTCAGGTTCTGCGAAGCTGAGCCTGTTTTTCGCCGTAAACTCAAGACTTGGCTGTTCACTAAGCAGTAGGACCTGGCTGGGTGGGTCAGAACCCTATATGAGATCTGTCTCTGTTTTCTTGCCCTGGGGACAATTCAGTAATCTTAGCGCCGGGACACTTCCTTCGGAGGTAGCTGTGCGCTCTACAAGCTTCAAAATAAATAAATAAATATAAAGGAGTGAGTGGTTGGTCCAGGTTCGTAATTCCCAGGCAGTTATAGCCCCTGCCACAAGGAAGGCCAACCAATGGGATATAGAGAAGAGATCCCGGGAAAGGTGATAGATTTGAAGCATACTTGCCCACGCTACAGTCAATTGCATGGAGTGGGTCGAAACGGCTGGGCGCCGAATTGCCGGCAAGGGCCCAGCCTCTGAGCAAGCCTCCCTGAGATAATGCCCTGCTGTCCAATGGGACAGCCACTGGGGATGCGCCTCCAAAAAGTATGCCTCGAAGGATGGGGCCCCAAGATTTCTCCAGTCTACCGGCAATGCAGCTTGGCTAGGGCGACTTGTCAGCGTACATTCCGCAATATAGGAGAGGAAAGCAATGTATCTAGTTCTCTAAAAAACGAGTGGGAAAGGATAACCAGAAGAATCGCAAAGTAGTATAGAAGGCGGGACAAGATGACCATCTTTGCCAGGGCGATCTTTCCTATAGAAGCTAGGGAAAGAGTCTTCCAAAAGCCAACCTGGGAGCATATATCAACCAATGCCTTGCGGTGATTGCCCTCGTAAAAATCACAGGGTGTATGACACAGATGAATACACAGGTAGTGAGGTGCTTGCCACGGGAGAGATTGGGGCTGGGAGGGTAAACAGCGGACTTCGTCCAGTATATCTGCAGTCCAGCTTCTACACTGTGGCCCAAAGAGGTTCGAGATTGATCGAAACGTCCCGTACGTAGAGGAGAGCCCGGAAGGTGGACAGCATGCCGGGACGCAATGCGTTCTCGTAAGGGAGGAAAAGGGTGTGAGGTCCGAGGTTGGAGTGAAGGACTTAAACCAGGTCTTTAGGTAGGCAATAGAGTCAGCCCCTCGATTCTCTCCGGAAGGCCCAAAATTCGGATGTTGCTCCTCCAGGAATGATCCTCCAAGTCATCCGCCCTGCACTTTAGTTGTGTAACCCGGCACTCAAAGTTGCGGATTGCCGCTTGGTGGTCCTTTGTGAGTGGTTGCAAGGCAGAGAGTGTTTTCTCATCGTCCACGACCCTGTCAGCAAGCTTGCGGTGGTCGTCTCGGAGAAAGTTAAGGTCAGTGGCCACGGCTCCGAACCTGTCCGCCATGGTGACTCTGGAGTGCTCTAAGGCTGCCAACACTTTGTCCATCTTGTCAGATGTGGCAAGGGCTGGCAAATTTTTCTCCTCTCCCTGTAAGGTGTAGGGAGCTGGAGAAGGTCGCCACGTAGGAGTCAGAATCTGGGGTCCAGTAGTCGAGTGTAGTCTGTCCATGGCGTGGGTTATCCCAAGATGCCAGTGACGGAGTAGTTGACGTCACACCACGACCGAGAGCACATCAATGGAACGGTTAGAATGCGAAGTCCTGACATCCAGGATGGAGTAATGCCCCGGCCACAACCAAGCCGTGGGATATGAATGCTGCCACCCACCTCCTCTGGTCAGGCCAGGGGTCCATTAGGGGCTACCGCCCTGCGGGGCTTGGTCAGGAGTAGACGAAATCAGGGAGGGAGGAGTCAGGAGTGTAGAGCCAAGGCACTCCGGCGAGACACCCACGCCTCGGTGGCCGTGCCGTTTCGGGGGTCATGAGTTCCACAGGAGTCCCCACTCTGCAGGAGTCGGGTTTAGCTAGACAGGACCAGGCAGAGAGTCAGCAGGGAGTCATTGGAGCTCAGCCCCATCAATCACACCCCTGCGCCTCGATTATCGCGCCGAATCAGGGGCCAAAAGTTGCTAGGGGGCACCATTCAGGAGGGCCAGCAGGTGCACCCTCTCTGCTGTGTCTAAGGCCAGGAAATCTGGAAGAAGAAGAGCGCCGGGAATGAGCAGAGACCGGTCCTCCAGTAGTGGATTTACCCCCGCACCTCAATTATGGCACCGATTCTAGGGCCCAGAGGAGGGCACAGTCCGGCAGTCCCCTGCCTGAGCATGCCACTGCGTTTTTGCCCAGCAGAAAACAACGAAAGAGGCCGCCCACGCAGCAGAACCCGCAGCCGCAGTCCTCACCGCGATCCTCCATTGGGTAACGGGGGTGGACCCAGCTCTCCATGGCGCTGTAGGGCCCTCAGGGATCACCACAGTTGCAACTCACCGGGTCACCGCACGCTCGTCGGCATCTCAAGCCGGGGGAACTCAAGCAGGTAGAGCTCGTGGGGGGAGGGGAAGGCAGTAGCAGTGACACCCATGTGTGGCTCTGGCAGCCGCATGCGGCCCTCCGCCACACCTCGATCCAGGTGGCAAGGCAGGGGGCCTATTGCGAGATACTCTGCGCAGCCTCCTCAACTGGGTACTCCACAGTAGGGGCTGGCAGCTCAGTGCTGCCCATATTCGTGCCTCCCCTGCACCGGTCTTTGTAATGTGCAGCGATCTGCGGCCCCAGGGCCCAGCTCTTAGTAGGGGGCCCCTGCTTCCTCGCCAGCTACACACTGAGTGGCAGCGCTGGCAAACTGGGGCCTCTCCAGAAGCATATAACCGCAGCCAGGGAGGAACACCCCACCACCAGACAGGTCAGTGGGAGCAGAGTGCCACCATTTTGTGAGCGGCCTGGCGGTCCCGGGTCAACAGTCTCTTCAGCTGCACCGCTCTCAACTTTGGGGCACCAACAAGGGAGCGGCGTGTTATGGTAAGCTTCCCGCTGGTCTGTGATGCCCTACCGGCCAGGATGAGTGTTGATGGTCTCCTTGTAGGTGTATATTCTCTCCTTATGTGTCCCCTGAATTGCAAGGGCTCCCATTGATTTGGCTGTGTCATTTTTTAGGTCGAGGACCGACTGCTGGCTTGCCAGCCGGAAGTCGGAGAATTATTGTCTTTCAGTGGGTGCTTTAAACCCGCCTCTCTCCTCGTCTCTCCTCCATTGGCTGGCTTCCTAAACGGAGGCCAGCCATTGGAGGAGAGAGGCGTCCCTCAAAAGAAGCTCCGTCATTTTGGTTTCCCTGTTGAGGAGTCCGCATCTCTGCTTTCCTTTCCTCCCCAGTCAGTCGGGGCTCCGGTGCAGTTCGGGGTCATATTTCCGCTCCCCTGGCTCACATCGGTCCCCCTTCCAAGTTCCCTTCTGCCCTTACCTCTGCGGCTCGAGTGTGCCTTCCAACCCGAGAGCATGCACGGCGAGAAGCACTAGCCTGCAGTGCCGCCATTTCAGCGTGTGATGGACTGCATGCTGTAAAACAGTCTTTATACCCCGGCCGGGAGCTTACTTCTAAAAATCAGCCACTTCCATCCTGCGCCTCTCGCTCCTTCCGGCTATGCCCGCAGCAGACACTTCAATGCACCCGCGGACCCCCCTCTACCCCCCCTCCCCGTGCGCCTTGGTTGCAGTTGGGAAATGGAATGGGGGAGGCGGGGTCTGCGGGTGCATTGAAGTGCTTGCTGCGGGCATAGGCGAAAGGAGCGAGAGGCGCAGGATGGCACCACAGGTGAGTGCCCCACTGTAACCCCCAGCTTATTTTGTCCTGGTTCACATATTCTCATCGGGCAGACAGGAAATCCGAGCTGACTAGGGGCACGTGTGACGGGGTCACGCGCTGCCTTCCCACCTTCTGTACTGCACGTTCTCAGGCGAGAAGGTCTCAGCGAGGAGGGTGGGGGCTAGACTCTCCGCGTGGGTGGTGGTTAAAGTGCTCCTACACCTTTCATGAGTTGTTTTAAAAATTGTTTCCTATCCTGTGTTGTTTTGGAAGCGCTGTGAATATGCTGTGGTTTTGGTTAATTTGAGGGCAGCTCAGAAACAAATAGTCACTGTTTACCCAAAAGAAAACTAACAAACGTGCCCTAGTGACCTTAACACGCAGGCCAAGTGAGAAACTCGGACTCCTTCCCACCAAGGTTTGGTCAATGTTGTTAGAATCCTTTGAACATGAAATAATTGTATCTGCACAGCGCCTCGAATGGCCCACTGATCGGCGCTGCGAATTGGAATGCCATTATCGATTGGGAAAATAAAGTCATGAGTGTTATGAAAGCTGTCACTTCAGAAACAGAATTGAGTCACTCGGGTGGAGTCGAGCAGCTAGCTGGAAGATATTTTGAGGTGTGTCGGTCAGCATATTTGTTTTCAGTAGCCACTATCGTTAGCACAATTGAACGTGTTTCACAGCGCATCACGTTCATTGACATCACAACTGACAATTTACATTGCTGTAAAATAGTCTTTATACCCCGGCCGGGAGCTTACTATCAAAAATTAGCCACTTCAATCCTGCGCCTCTCGCTCCTTTCGCCTATGCCCGCAGCAGGCACTTCAATGCATCCCCCCCTCCCCGTGCGCCCGTTTGCAGTTGGGAAATGGAATGGGGGAGGCGAGGTCTGCGGGTGCATTGAAGTGCCTGGTGGGGGGGGCGGGGGTGTCGTCTGTGTTTAGCTACAGTGCTTAGGCGGTGCCCGCGAGCCCCTCGAGTGTCCCCCTCTTGCTTGCTGTGTGCAGGGTCCTCGCATAGTGGCTGCCATCGGGATGGACAATGAGTTGAGTCCCCTGTTGGACTTCAGTGCGGTACGCTATCCTTCTTCGAGGTCTTCTGCTTATGGCTTCTCCTGCACAGTAAAGCGAGCATCCCGGCGGGGCCAGCCCTCTCTTATGGCTAGACTGCAACACTTTAATGACTTTAGAACTGCCGGGGTCAATTGGTTTAGAAGGGAGGGGAGGGGGGGGGGACCGTCTGACACTAAGATAATAATCTCATTGGCTTTCTTGTGTTAAATTGCCTTTTTTATTATATTGACAATTATACAGCGCCTTCTCACTCCTTAAGGTGCTCGAAGCGGTGTATCGTGTTTTTTTCCCTTCTATTTTCATGCAAGTGCTTAAAACAGACCAAATCTAGCAGGCTTCGGCAGTCGGCAGCTGCGGCGCCTCTGTTTAGAAGGCTGAGCACAATGAATGTATTTATTTTACTGCTGTAAATCTCTCAACCTACGCATCAGCATTATAAGAGCTGCCTGTCATACTTGTGTTTACGTTTATATACATGACCCCGCTTTGCAGCAACACCTGAACATATTTCATTTTCTGTCATTAAGTGTGGCAGCGTATGCGTATTTTCCGCCATAATCGCCATTCTAAATATAGACACCTGTAATGGAAATATTGAACGCAACCCAAAAAACCCCAAAACAACCCTCAAAAAACGCCATTCTCTTCCAAACCTGAAACAAGGTACATGACAGAACTATATCCAACTGCGAACATGTACAGGTTGCTACCACAATACAAACTACAATGGCCGATTCGGTGGGGCTAAGATTATTGCCCCCTGTAAGGTCTTTAGGAGACATTTTATTCTCTTGCAAACAGCCTAGTTAATGTGTCATTCTGACGTGTTTTTATCCCTCCGCTCGGTATAGCTAATGACCAGTGTCATGGATTAATCAGGAAGCACCAGAATGTGTTGTGTATGAACTATTTAATTATTTATTGTTTTTTTTTTGTTTGTCACACGCAAGGCCTAAGTTTCTCCAGAACACGTGCATAAGGCAAAAAAAGAGCATGTTAGATGAAACTATGACATTAAAGCCGTTGATTGCCTAATTGTCATCTTGATGCCAGTGGGCCGTGGGTGAATTAGCCATGCTATGCTGCCGCTATGCCTTCTGGCACAAAGTTACAGTTTGGTAGAAAAAGGAATGTTCGAGGCCTTGCGCAGGGTTGGACCCAGTCAGTGGAGAGTTTATTTACCTGGGAAGCACATGTACCATGTGCTAAGGTGCAGAGCAGGGTTTGCAACACGATGAAAGAATTTGAGTCTGACTCTCCTATATGCATTTTATGGGGTGTTTGGTGCTCAATGTCCTGGGCACTTGTGATTTGTTTGTCCTGCCATGTACACGCTCCATTAGAGACACAGTATACCATTACACCTTGTACTTGCTTGCAGGTGGATTTTCTGACCACAAAATGTGTTCTTGTTCGATGTTGCAATTAGAATGGAAGCCGACCCTTTGCATTTTAACAATGGTTAGTTGGCATGCACAAAACATGACATTTCCACGTGTTACAGAATATATTTATGGACCGGAGTTAATGGCCAAAAAATGATATATTTGAAGATTCTGTTTTTCAGCTGATGTGGACACAGAATCCTGCTCAGACGGTGCTGTTGTGTGCTACATGGTATTGACACTCTTCACACGGCCACATCGGTTGATGAGACATTTTTGCACGATGAACAGCCATGTGATTTGGAACACCTTACAGGTAGCTTTCCAGGTCATGGGTGGTAGCTCTGCACTGTTGTAACTCAGTGCGGTGTTTCCAGCTTCCATGGGAGGCAGCATCGGGTACTTTTGGTGGTTCTGTTGGGAATGTTGACTGTAGTTCCTGAGCTGCTTTGATAAACTCAACTCTCAAAAGCCACGCCCAACCTTGATGGCTTATGCCCAAACCCTATAGGAGCACACTTTCAAAACATTACAAGTTTGCCAGGCCTTTGTAGGCCAGTCCACCTTCCTGTCTCTCTCACACTCTCTCTCTCTCTCTCTCTCTCTCTCTCTCTCTCTCTCACACTCTCTCTCTCACACACTCTCTCTCTCTCACACACTCTCTCTCTCACACTCTCTCTCTCTCTCACACTCTCTCTCTCACACTCTCTCTCACACACTCTCTCACACATACACTCTCTCACACACACTCTCTCTCTCACACACACTCTCTCTCTCACACACACTCTCTCTCTCACACACACTCTCTCTCTCACACACACTCTCTCTCTCACACACACTCTCTCTCTCACACACACTCTCTCTCTCACACACTCTCTCTCTCACACACACTCTCTCTCTCACACACACTCTCTCTCTCACACACTCTCTCTCTCACACACTCTCTCTCTCACACACTCTCTCTCTCACACACTCTCTCTCACACACACTCTCTCTCTCACACACACTCTCTCTCTCACACACACTCTCTCTCTCACACACTCTCTCTCTCAAACACTCTCTCTCTCACACACACACTCTCTCTAACACACACTCTCTCTAACACACACTCTCTCACACACACTCTCTCTCTCTCTCACACACTCTCTACTACTCAACATAACTCACTCATAATTAGTCACTCTATGCTACTCACTCTTTACTACTGAAACTAAAAATACACTTTGTATATGTAAGGGTGTGGCTCTGCATGTAAATGTGTGTGGCTCTAGGACTCTTTACTACTCACTCTCTCACTATTTAATACTCACTCTTTCACTTTTTACTACCCGCTCTCTAATACTCTTTACTAATAACTCTCTCCTACTCACTAACAGCTACTCACTCTACTACTCTCCTACTCACTCTGTGTGTGGGTGCTAATGCAATAGCTCTCGCATATGCAAGCGTTTAGGCTATTGGCAATATAAATGACAATGCCAGTTATTTATGATTAAAAAAAAAAAATGTAAATGTCATGAGCAATGCCAATAGCTCTACCTTTAATAATGCCGAGACCATTGCATTGTAAATGCTTGTTTTTAGTTGTTTCAGCCACCTCACTCCCAAACAGCTGTTCCCATTGAACGGGGTATTAATGTTTGCCTGTACCTCAGTTGTAAAGCCTGACACCCTTAGCCAGGCGTGTCGTCTTAGGGTGGTTCCCGCCATCATCTGCCTACTTGTTGTGTCTGCTGCATCTAGAGAAGATTTTAAGCGTTTGCTATATTATTTCCCTCTTCTGCTAGGGATGCTGCTCTTCTTTGGTATTGTTCCAGCAAATATTTCATCAGCTCTGCCATTTCGGCCCAGTGCTAATATGCATACCTGTTGAGCAGAGCATTTGAATTGGCTAAGCGCCACTGTGTTGTCGCTCCCCTTTCATACGTTCTTCCCACCATGTTTATCTTCTTACTTTCTTTATTCTGAGCTGGTGCGGATCCCGTTGCGACGTTTGCCCTCTTTCTAGCAGTGACAGCACTAATAGAGTCTGCTGGTACAAGTCCTCGAATATATGGAGGGTCTTTTGAAGTGTGTTTATATTTCTTCTCAGCGCTTGGTGTTACTGACCTGCATGTTGCAGGTACCTTAAAGGCCTCTCTTCCCTGAACCAGTATATTTGGGATCATGGGTATAGGTATTGGCTCCTACTATGGGACAGTAACAATGTCTCTAAAAGGTAATATGATTGTGATCCTTCTTCTTCCAGTTGCACACCATACTTGTCTGCTGCCCTTTCTGTAAACTGATTATACATTGCAATGTCATTCAGAGGCGAAGGCTTCAACGGATCCATGTCTATTCCCTCCTCTGGGTAATCAGTTTCAAGATCCTGCCACTATGTCTTGATGTAATCCGACCCTCGTCTCCTGGAACATGCCCCGGGATTCAGGAGTGTCCTCTTTGAAGATTTCTTGTTCTTCCTTCTCTTCCGGTGGTTCTGGGGTTGCTGGGGCGCTAGTTATTCTGGGTCGTTGTCTGTTAAATTCTCATAGAGAGGCGTCAAACTCTTTATCGTTCGCAGTATCGCAGCCATTTTGGCTTTGAGATGCCTCTCCTTGCTATCGATCTTGACAACGCGGTCTTTGGCATCATGCGTAGGATTAGATTTCCTCTTCAACATCAAGACTTCTGGAGTCAGGGTATCACTAAAAGCCCTTTTTAGCCTCTTGCGAATTCGATTGTTTTTCAACGCCATCGTCTTCTCAGTTGTTCAACTACCTGCATTCTCCTTGCTGTGGGACCCAAGGGGCTCTTTCGGCCTCTGTGTGCCTTCATTCGGCAACATCTTCGAGGGTGAGGCAACTCTTTGTGACTTTCAGTCTGTGTTAGAGACTCTCTCTCACTCTGTTTTTCTGATGCTACCTGAGAACGTTTCGCCTTCTGATTCCACTGTACTTTCTGAACATCGATGACTTTACTCAGGACCAGGTGAAAGCGGGGGATCGCGACAAGTGCTAAGTCGGCGGAGCGGAGGTTTCTCTTGGGGAGGTGGAAGGCGATTCTTTCATTGAGGTATTGGGGTCCTGTGTTGTTTTGGGCTTTGTGTGCATCTGTGAGCAGCTTGAAGGTATCTTTTTTTTCGACAGGAAGCCAGTTCAGGTCGCAGAGTTGCTGGGTGATGTGGTTGCGTCGTGGGATGCGGAGGACAAGTCCGGCTGTGGCATTCTGGATGGTCTGGAGTTTGCGAAGGAGTGATTTGTTGATTCTGGCATATAGAGCGTTTCCGTAGTCCAGCCTACTGGTGATGAAGGCGTGGGTGACTGCCTTTCCAGAGTAAGGAGGGGATCCATTTGAAGGTCTTGCAGAGTATGGAGGGGGTGTTGAAGCATGTGAAGGACACAGCGTTAATCTGTCGGTTCATGGTGAATGAGGAGATGGGTATGATGCCAAGGTTGCGGGTGTGGTCCGTGGGGGTGAAAAGGTTTTTGAAGGTGGGGGGCCACCAGTTGCCATCCTACGCGGCGTGGGTGGATCCAAGGATGAGGACTTTCGTTTTCTCTGAGTTGAGCTTCAGGCAGCTGCTGCTCATTCAGGATGCGACGTCTTTCATCCCTTCCTGGAAGCTGTGCCTGGTGCTGTCGGGTTCCTTGGTGAGGGAGAGGATGAGCTGGGTGTCGTTGGCGTAGGATACTATGCTGAGTCAGTGTTTTCGAACGATGGTTGCAAGGGGGGCCATGTAGATGTTGAAGAAAGTTGGGGTGAGGGAGGATCCCTGGGGTACTGCGCATCTAATCTCTGTGGGTTTGGAGAGGAAGGACGGGAGTCTTATTCTTTGTGTTCTGCCAGAGAGGAAAGAGCGAATCCAGTCTAAGGCAGTTCCCTGTATTTCCGGCATCGTGGAGTCTGATGGCTAGTGTGCGGTGGGAGACGGTTTTGAAAGCTGCTGAAAGGTCTAGTAGAAAGATGGCTGCAATGTGGACTTGATAGAGGAGGGTGAGGATGTCGTTGGTGGCACCTAGGAGGGCAGTCTCGGTGCTGTGGTTACCACGGAATCCGGATTGAGATGAGTTGAGGATGTTTTTTTTTCCATGAAGTGAGTTAGCTGGGATTTTCTCAGTTACTTTGGCAGCGAAGGGGAGGAAAGCGATGAGCCTGTAGTTCTTGAGGTCCGTCTGGTCTGCTGAGGACTTCTTGAGAATGAGTTTGACTTCAACGCTTTTTCATTCGTCGGGAAATGCGCCTGTTTCAAGGGCGCAGTTGATTGTCCATCATAGTTCTGGTGTGATGGCAGAGGCGGCCCTGTGGAAGATATGCGGCTGGCAGGGGGCAGTGCGTGCTTCGGAGTGGATGCTCTTCATAGTTTTTTGCAGTGTCTTCTGTGGTGACAGGGGTCCAGGTGAGGAGGGTCTGCTGGTGGATGGTGTTGGGTCGGTGCCTTGGTCTTAGTCGTCGAAGTTGTCATAGTGTGTCCTGATCTTGTGGTGGAAGAAGGAGCTGAGTTTCTTGCAAAGGTCCTGGGAGGGAGGGATGTCGGTGGTTTTGCAGTGGGGCCTGGTGAATTCTTGTATGATGGTGAAGAATTCCTTGGAGTTGTGGGATCTGGAGAGGATTCCATCCTGAATGAAGTTTCTCTTTGAGGATCTAATGAGTTGGTGGTGTGCAATGGTGGCAGCCCTGCTTTTTCTTCAATGATCTTTCAAACAAACTTCTTACTTTTGCAATTTCAGTGCCTATAGCAATGCTTCCAGACCAAACGGCGTAAAAAAGAATCTGAAGATGGCAACCACAAATGAGTGCTTCCGGGGAGGGAATATGGCATCTGGAGAAGCTATATTATACGCCTATCAAAAAAAAAAAATAGAGAAGACTACTAATACAAAGAAGAATACCAGACCAATAGATGGTGAAATAATGCACAGCACGTGAATCCAGAAAAGATTCCTGCTGCAAAATTTTCTAATATGTACACGGTGTGATACCCTTCTGCCACCCACAAGTCCTCCTGGAGACAGTTGGTTACACTTGCTACACTCACTGTGTATCCTACCGGGCCGACAGGAGTCGACAACTGTGCGAGGTTCCTACTAATTAAAGATAAGGAGGTACTACAAGGGAGAACTGAGGGGAACTGGTGCAGTAGTGCTGGAGACTATGGGTCAGGAGCAAAGTGCAATATCAAAGCTCTGTATGGGTGCGTGGGTTATGGTACGTGTACACTAGGAGGTGGTGCAGGTCAAGGTAGAGGTGCACTGGCAGTGCCATGCGCGGCTCTGTACCTGTAAACTAGGAGGTGCTGCAGGTTAGGGTCGAGGTGCATTAGAAGTGTCACGTGTCGATCCCTGGAACTGTATACTAGGCGGCAGTGCAGGTAAGGGTAGAGGTGCACTGTCAGTTTCATGAAATAAAAGTGATTTGTGAAGACCAAGATGGCGGGGGAATGACAAATGTTTGTTAAAGAGGAGTAAAGCACTGCTTGATGAACGCCCAGTGGACAAGCTGTCCCTTGAACTCCCACCATACCGGCCCACGACAGGCTGCCCCTTGACCTCTCACTGTGGCTGACTACGACAAATTTCATGAGTGGACAGGCTGCCCCTTGACCTCTCACTGTGGCTGTTTACAACAAATGACATGAACTCCCACCATGTGCCTGCCCATGTGAGATAACAGGAGTGGACAGGATATTCCCCAAGCTTCCTCCATGGCTGCCCAAGTGAGTAGACAAAATTGGGCAGGCTCTTCCTTGATCTCCCATCATGGCCGCCAATGTGAGATGACGTGAATGGACAGGCTGTCCCGATGACCTTCCACCCTGTCTGCCCACGTGAGATGATAGATAACGTGAGTGGACAGGCTGTCCCCAACCTCCCACTGTGCATGTCCTAGAGAGAGGACGTGAGTGGACAGGCCGTCCCCAGACCTCCCACCGTGCCTGTCCATGAGAGATGACGTGAGTGGACAGGCTGTCCCCAGACCTCCCACAGTACCTGCCCACATGTGATGATTAAGTTGACACGAGTGGACAGGCCCCCCACCCAACCCCCACTGTGCCTGCCACAAGTCTGCACCCAGCCCCACTTGCCTGCCCTTCAGCCTCTGCCAGAACCGGTCCGCCGCAGTGAGGTCGTAGGACTTCTTGCTTTTCCTCTTCGGCCGCGCCCCGGCGGGGGAGCTCTCCACCCCCGAAGCCTCCTCCAAGTCCACTCGGTTCAGGTGGAAGTCCTAGAAGAGAAGAGAAGCTCCATCAGAAACAGTGACTGACTGGTCTGTGGAAGGGCAGGAGCTGCTATGGCGTACACAGTGACTGATCCAAGGGCCCTGCCATGCCTGCGCCTGCCCGCCTGCTGAAGACAGCAGGCAGAGGGATTGCTGCCCCGTCAGATGGGCTCCCCTAAGGGCTCCTACTCGAGGGCTTGGCCCCCTCCCCCAAATAAACTGCATGCATCTCTTGATGACCACATGCATTGAAGTCACGAGTAGTTCTCGATTATTTTCACTTGCTGTATTTGTGCAACGACTGAGGACAGATGGCGGCCTCTCCAGTTTGTGCACAAAGAAACCTGTGGATTTTATGCAGGAAGCACCCTGTGCATTCTGTGCATGAAGAAACATGTGCATTTTATGTATGAAGCAACTTGTGCATTCTGTGCCTGAAGAAACCTGTACCTTCTGTGCGTGAAGAAATCTGTGCATTTTATGCAGGAAGCAATCTGTGCGTTTTGTTTTTGAAGCAACCTGTACATTCTGTGCATGAAGAAATCTGTGAATTTTATGCAGGAAGCAACGTGTGCATTTTGTGTATGAAGCAACCTGTACATTCTGCGCGTGAAGAAATCGGTGAATTTTATGCAGAAAGCAACGTGTGCATTTTGTGTATGAAGCAACTTGTGCATTTTGTGTATGAAGCAACCTGTGCATTCTATGCGTGAAGAAATCTGTGCATTTTATGGCAGAAGCAACCTGTGTATTTTGTGTATGAAACAACATGTGCCTTCTGTGCATGATGAAACCTGTGCCTATTATACAGGAAGCAACGTGGGAGAAGTTGGCCTGGCATATGCTGTCCACTATTCTAGTTGGCAACTTGTACCAGTCCAAACGACCCTTATTGATGGTAGGTTTAAAGACAACCTATATAGAAAGCTATCCTTGTGGTAACTGTGGAGGGCATCCTTCCGGCTAAGTCTCGAAGGAATGTAAAGCAGCTTGTTTTACCAGTCTATAATCTTGTGAATGACCAAATCAAAGGAGAACCACACCATGTATATATAAATAAAATAGATGTATTTATTCTAAACACATCCCTCTAGTCTCTTTATGAGGCTAGAGACAAAATTGCATGCATAAGGAAAACTTAATAGCACACAGTAAATTAGCACAATATACGTTGCACCCTAGGGGCGTACCAAACCATATATTTAGAAAGTGGTATAAGTACCACGACTTACAGAGACACAAGGCCTAGAGCCTTAAGAACCACTTGGGCCACCAGGAACCACCCAAGGGAAAGACATGGGGGATGCATGGAGTGTCTAAACACAGCCGCACATCACCATTAACTTCTATGGGGAAAGTCGCAGTTGGAATTTCAAAAATTAAAGACACTTAGAAGATGACTTGGAGCAAGCCCCTTTAGAACTAGGAGGTTCTAGAGCAAACACCCATGGGAGCACCAGAGGACTCGAGTTACCTCACCCAGGGAAGCCGGGCGCATAGGTGTCTTTTTGTGTCTGGTTACGTCGTCGATTTCAATGGTGATCTGCTGCAAAGTGCTGCTGGCGACCAAGTGGAAAGTGTTCGAGTGGATCGGAGATGTGAAGAACCTGAAAGCAGAGGGGAAAGAGTCTGGGTCACTTGCATTGACCAGGAAGGCGATGAGAAGATGCCCACAGATGTCGGGTGATTTCAGGTGAAGAAGGTGAAGCTTGACTCTTCAGCCAAGTGGACCAGGAGGTGTCGACGACAACCAGGAGCTGGATTTGAGCTGTCCCACGAAGGATGTCGAGTGCTGTGGTGTCGGTTTCCGGATTGGACGCAACAAGCCTTGGCAACAGCAAACCACGCAGAAAGCTAAGATTGGCTTTGGTGCAGACCAGCAAGGTCGGAGGGAGTCACCTCTTGGTAGGGAGTCAGGGCACATCTGGAGCAACCAGGGAAGCCCAAAGGAAAGAAAAGTTACATTCGTGGGGACCCACCAGTCGACGGACCAGGGATCGCGAAGGGGCCTCGAGCAGAAATGCTAGAAGCGGGCTCACGGAACACTCATGGAGTGTAGGCCCACAATCTTCGGTGCAGATGGGGCTCGGGGCTTGGGGTACAAGTAGCCCAACGCACAACTTTGGGAAAGCTCGGGAAGTCAATGCACTAGCAAATGTGCACGGTGTCCAGGATTTCCGGTCCCACGTCACACGTTAGGACTGCGGGTCTCAGCTTTGCTGGGATCTTGTGTCGGCCTCTGAGAAGTCTGAAAGTTCGTGTCCTGAGCCGCAAATCCTTCCGGATCCGGCAGGAGCCTTAGAAATGCAGACCGGCAAGATGCTTCTTGGTGCTTGTTTGAACAGGGGAGTCACTCCTTGACCCCATGGGAGATTCTTCCGTCTTCTAGTCGAATAGAATGTCGAAGTTCCAGGATATATGTTGCAGAATTTTGTCCAGGTGTAATCTGAAGTCCTAAGGACTCGGGTCCTATACTTATACTAAGATAGGGTGTTGGACATACTCTGGGGACCCACCTATGGGAGGGACTGGGAAGAGGGGTGGTTACACCCCTTTCCCTTTGTCCAGTTTAATGCCAGAGCAGGGGCTGAGTGCCCCTGCAACCGGTATGAACTGGGGTAAGCAGAGGGACACCAAGTGTGCCCCCAGCACTGTCTGAAAAGCATGCTCTGAATCCACCCACCCAGTCCCAATACACTAAAGCCTGTCTGGGAGGTGGTTACACTTCCCTGTGACAGGAAATCTATTGTCCAGGCCTCCCCTGCCGGAGTTTCGGCCAGCAGCAGGAGGTCAGATTTGTGTCTGTTGCTGCAGCATCCATTTTGTGATGCCAGGGCTCTTTTAAACTATTACCGGTTAGGTCAATGTGTACATGTCTCTCCCTCTAGAAGGGTGAAATGTTATCCCCGCCGCCAGGACTGGTTGGGGCGGGGGGTAGGATTCCAAAGTGTTTGACACCAAACACAACATGTTTCCATGCAGCCATTCCAAAGTTAGCATTTACCGGGAGGTTATAATGCACTTAAGAGTATATGGTCTGGCTGCATCAAAGAACAGCCTCAGAGAATAGTTCCGAAAGCTGCAGAGGGGTCCTGCTAATGCATGGGCACCCTCACACAAAACCAAGCACCCTGCCTTCAGGATTGATAAGGCCTACCATAGGAGTGACTTATAGGTTTACATGTCTCAGTGATTAAAGGTAGATAGAGGTAACCTGTATCTTAGTAAGGGGTGCATGCACCACCTTACCCAGGCTGCAGTAGCAGAACTGTGGTGTCATTTTGGAAGGCTTCCCAGGGGTGGCATAATACATGTTGCAGCCCCTGGTAGGCCTCTGGGGGGACTCACAATGGTACCCCAGTAACCAAACTGGAGTGTATCTAAATGACATGCAATCATTTTAGAGATGAAGGAGCTAGGCTGGGGTCCTGAATAGCAGGGCCCCAGCCAGACTAAAGTCGAGAAACAGTGAAACACCAGCAAAAGGGGGGGGGGGGGGGGTAAGCAGGTCCTACTCTCCTACACAACATATGCATTTTGTGCATGAAACAACCTGTGCATTTTGTGCATGAAGCAACCTGTGCATTTTGTGCATGAAGCAACAGGTGCATTTCGTGCATTCTCTTGGTTCTGCCAATATGTTTCAGTCATGTTGCACAACATGGCTGCTGTTTACCAAGGCACAAGTTAGTGGGGCAAGGAGAGTGGAGTGTCGTAAAGTAGAGTAGATTGAGGTGTTATGGAGCGGCGTGGAGTGGCCTAGAGTGGTGTGAAGTGGCATGGAGTGTTATGGAGGGAGGAGAATGGAACAGAGTTGAGTGGCATAGAGTGTCAGAGTGGAGTAGTGTCATGGAGTGGCACAGGGTGGTGTTGAGTGGAGTAGAGGGTGTTGCTGGGAGTACAGTGCTTTAGAGGAGCCTGGTGTAGAGTGAATGGATTGTGGAGTGGAGTAGAGTAGTGTAGGAAAGTAGAATGGCAAAGTGGAGTAGAGTGTTCTAGAGTTGAGTGGCGTAGAGTAGAATGGAGTAGTGTGTCAGAATAGAGTGGGGTGGCATAGAGGGAGTATTGTAGAGCGTCGTAGAGTGGAGTAGTGTTGTAGAGTGGCACAGAGTCGAGTTGAATGTTGCAAAGTGGAGTGGCATAGAATGAAGTAGAGTATCAACGAGTGGAAAAGAACTTAATAGAGAAGGGCGTCAGAGTGGAGCATCGGGAGTTGAGTATCATAGAGTGTCATGTAGTAGAGTGGTCTAGAGCAAAGTGGCATAAAGTACAGTGGTGCTTAGTAGATTTGCACAGATTGCAGTGGTGTAGAGTGTATGAGTTTTGAGTAAAGTGGTAGTGAGTGCATTGGCGTAGAGTGCAGTGACGTATAGTAGTGTGGTGTAGAGTGCAGTGGTGGAGAGTGCAACACTGTCACCCATAGGGGTATCTGGTGCTGTGTCTCCGTCGAAGAGCAGGATTTGAGCCCCTTTCTGAAGTCTGCCAGAGAGGGGGCTGTACACAGCTGGAGGGGAAGGTTGTTCCAGGTTTTGACAGCGATGTAGAGAAGGAGCAGCCACCGCTGCGGCTAAGACTGATGCGGGGTGTATGTCTGAGGGTGAGTGAAGAGGAGCGCAGGTGCCTGGATGGTTGGTGGAAGACCAGTCGATGGTTGAAGTAGGCTGGTCCTAGGTCATGTAGGCTTGTATGAGGATCTTGAGCTGGTATCTCTTCTGGATGGGGAGCGATGTTTAGGTAGGTCCACGATGAGTCCGGCTGCTGCGTTCTGTATGGTCTGGAGTTCTAAGTAACTGGGTGGAGATGCCGGCGTAGAAGGCATTGCAGTAGTCAAGGCAGCTGGTCACAAGGGCCTGAGTGACGTTTTTTCTGGTGTTTTTTATAGCGCAAACTAGACCCAAAGATATCAGGTATCAGAGCGCTTTACATGAGCACCACTTTTGTTACTGATGGACATTCATTTTTGTTTGGCACAGGGAGATTAAGTGATTTGCCCTGAATCACAGGATGTTGAGCGTCGATGCCGAGACTCAAACCCGGTTCCCCAGCTTCGAGATCGACCGCTGTGGTGTTGGTTGGGATCCATCTGATGCAGAGCATGCAAAGTGTGTAGAAGCAGGAGGAGACACTGACTGACTTGTCATTCCATGGTCAGTTGGCTGTAAGGGATGGTGCCGAGGTTGCATGCATGGTCTGTCAGTGTGGGTCAATGTTCTGCAGGCCATCAGCTGTGGTCCCATGCGGAGGTGTTCTTTCCAAAGATCAGTGTTGTCAGAGTTGAGTTGGAGGCAGTTGTCTCTCATCCATTTGGCTACATTGATTATGGCGTTGCAGAAGTTGATTTTGGCGTTGGAGGGGTCCTGGGTGAGCAAGAGGATCAGTCGAGTGATGTCTGCGTATAAGATTATGTTGAGTCTGTGGGATCTGACATCTGCGCGGGGGGGTCATGTAGATGTTGAACAAAGTGGGGCTGAGGGATGAACTTTGTGGTACGCCGCATATGATGTCTTTAGGTGCAGAGGTGAAGGGAGGCAGTGGATGCTCTGTGTGCGTAAGGAAGGGGGCGACCCACTCAAGGGCGTCTTGCTGTATGCCTATGTTGTAGAGTCTGTTGAGGAGGCTGTTGTGGGAGACTGTGTCTAAAGCCGTGGAGAGGTCGAGGAGGATGAGAGCCACAGTTTCTCCATGGTTTAGGAGTGTTCTGATGTCATCTATGGCAGCAATCAGCCCGGTCCCAGTGCTGTGGTTGGCACTGAATCGTTATTGTGAGGCATCTAGTAGGTGGTTTTGTTCCAGGAATTTGGTGAGTCGCTGGTTGGTGGCTTTCTTTTTGGCAGGGTAGGGGAGCAGGGAGATCAGACTTCATTTTTGGGATTGTTGAGGTCGACCGGGGATTTCTTTAGGAGCTGATTATTTCAGAGTAGAATGAATTGGCGAAGAGTGAAGTGGTGCAGGGTAGAGTGCAGAGGCGTAGAGTAGAGTGGTGTGGAGTGGTGGAGATGGATTACAGAGGCGTGGAGTGATGCAGATCATAGGGGCAGAGAGAGTGCACTAGTGTGGAGTGCAATAGAGTAGCGTAGAGAAGAGTGGTGCAGAGTAGAGTGCAGTGGCCCAGGGTAGAGTGGCGTAGAGAACAGTTGTGCAGAGTGGAGTGTAGTGACGTAGAATGAAATGGTGTAGAATGGTGTAGCATGCCGTGGGGTAGAGTGCAGAGTAAAGTGGCGTTTAGTTAGGGCGGTGGAGAGTGCAGTCTTGCAGAGTAGAGTGGCGTAGAGTGCAGTGGCATAGAGTACAGTGAGAGTTCTGTGGCGTAGAGTGGAGCAGTGTGCAGTGGAGTCGCCTGCAGTGGCGTAGCGTACAGTGGTGCAGATTAGAGTGGCGTTTGATTCAGTGGTGTAGAGTAGCACAGAGTAGAGTGGTGTAGTGAGCAATAGCAATGAGTATAATGGTGCAGAATAGAATAGAGCGGCGTAGAGTGCAGCAGTGTAGTATTGCAGAGTAGAATATAATGCTGTGGTGGTGCAGAGTAGTTGGCTTAGAGGGCCATGGTGTAAAGTGCATTGGTTTTGCGTGGAGTGGTGTTGAGTGCACTGATGTAGAGTGCAGTGGTGCAGAGAAGAGTGGAGTAGAGTTCAGTGGCGGAGAGTGCAGTGTTGCAGACTAGATCCATCAAGAAGGGACAAGGGAAACCCATTAAATCGCTCGGGACCATGGGTATCAAGTATTTATCAAAACAACAAGTGGTCCTGAGCATACAAGAATGTAGAAAACAATTGATGTATATAGATCACAATGGAATTCTATATAGTTCAGAATTCCTTGACCAGCCGGTCAGGGAATGTTTATTAGTTTGATAGGTTTAGAATCTCAAAATACACCATATAACCCAAAACATAAGAGTTACATTGGGGCACAGTCCTGTGCCATACAAGAAGGGGAGAAGTGAGAAAGTGAAGGTAAGTGAAGAAAATTATCAGGCAAACAGAGTGAGCTTGCAGGTCACTGATACTAGTTTACATTGACAGTGTATACTGGAGTTATTCATACAAACAATAGTATCAAGGAGTTACATGTATGAATTACTCTACGGTCGTCGACGTTTCGATCCCAAGTTCAGTTACAACGGGATCATCATCAGGACAAGAGATGGTTTTGCCTGAACAAAGTTATTTACAACACCTGTTTTTGAGAAAAAGCAAGGGGGAGGAAAACAGAGATATATATACAGTCATTATTTGTATAGTCAGCGCTCACATTGTAACTACGGTATTCATATTCGGAATCGCAGTGTTAGGTGTTGCCATGAGGCGTGAGTGTTCCGTGCAAGGCCTCTCATACTCATGCAATCTTTTAGTGAAATTCCTCATTTTGTGAAGAGCTACATATAATTATGTAGAATGGTGGTGGTGAGTTCTCAAATGGCTGGGGCAAGTGAGAGTGGTATAGGAACTATTAGTCAGCTGTGAAGATGGTGAGGCTTGTGGTGGTGAGAAAAGTATGGTATTTGTGGGGACATAATGAAGCCAATGCTGTCCTGTCGGGGCGTGTAGCTCTTGTTAGTGGAGATGACCTACCGAGTTGGTGAGTTGAAGTAGGGTTATCTTCAATTGGGATGGTCCGTTTTGTATCACCAACGCAAGTCGTTCTGTTGGCAATAAGAGGTATTAAAAGTCATACTTTCCAGAAGGGGAAAAGGAATAAAAAGCGGGATTTGACCTATTTACCTTCATAGGTAAACCGTTCCTTTTGGGTGCGGTTGATTGAGAATTCTATGCAGGCGCCGAGATTAGTGTGGAGTCACGCCCAATCTGAAATAGATATTAGTATGACTGCATATGCTCTTTTGTATCAAAGATCGCTTGCACTATGTGGCCAGAATAGGGAGTTTAATTGTTACCGTGTAGGTTGCGTGGAGTATATCTCTGATATAACGAGTTTGGAGTCTTGCAACTGATCAGCCAGGGACTATTGTCCTTATGTATTGCCTGGCTACAAAAAATAATAAATAATAAAATTATAGAACAGTATTAATTGAAGCATTCTGGTGAACAGAAAAGGTCTATAGAGTGCTGGCAGGGCAATATTACCATGGTTGAATGGAAGGTATCGGTAGTATTCAGAAGTCCATGATAGGTACTGAGACTAAAATATAGTCTATTCGGTTGGCCTTTCCTTTGTATTCGGTTGGCCTTTCCTTTGTACCTACCATTCGCCCTGACTTTATGGAGTTGCAAACTGAACTTCTCAGGTTTTTCAGACTAATTCGTCTGAAAGCCTTTTCCCAATTACATCCTCCCCCCGTTACCAATGCTAATACCCCATTCCGACCACCTTCTACATTCCTTCCATCTGCCAGCATGATCCCGTCAGAGGTCAGAACCTTTGAAAAATTAGTACATAAAGACCTCTGTGCCATCGAAAAGAAAAAACTGTATGTCCCTTATAATATCTCACGGGCAGAAAAAGACGCCATTAACTCATTAAAGAACAACTCTCTTCTTGTCATTAAAAGTGCCGACAAGGGCGGAGGAATTGTCCTCCAAGATGTTGACTCCTTTAAACTAGAGATCTTACGGCAGCTAGGGAACACTGATCATTACCAGAGGCTACCAGGTAACCCCACCAAAAATATACAAGAGACTATACTAAAGATCACCACAGATGCAGTCTCCCAGGGCTTCTTGAGTAAGAAAGAACACCTATTTCTTAATGTAAAAAGCCCACGCCAGCCAGTTATCTATACCCTTCCAAAAGTTCATAAGAGCATCAACAGTCCCCCAGGTAGACCCATAGTATCTGCTTGTGGTTCAATTTTAGAGCCCTTGGGCTCTTATGTTGATTTTTTCATTAAAGAATTTGTACCATCCACAATCTGTTATGTGAGGGACAGTATGCAGATGGGCGTGACTCCACACTAATCTCGGCGCCTGCATAGAATTCTCAATCAACCGCACCCAAAAGGAACGGTTTACCTATGAAGGTAAATAGGTCAAATCCCGCTTTTTATTCCTTTTCCCCTTCTGGAAAGTATGGCTTTTAATACCTCTTATTGCCAACAGAACGACTTGCGTTGGTGATACAAAACGGACCATCCCAATTGAAGATAACCCTACTTCAACTCACCAACTCGGTAGGTCATCTCCACTAACAAGCGCTACACGCCCCGACAGGACAGCATTGGCTTCATTATGTCCCCAGAAGTACCATACTTTTCTCACCACCACAAGCCTCACCATCTTCACGGCTGACCGATAGTTCCTATACCACTCTCACTTGCCCCAGCCATTTGAGAACTCACCACCACCATTCTACATAATTATATGTAGCTCTTCACAAAATGAGGAATTTCACTAAAAGATTGCATGAGTATGAGAGGCCTTGCACGGAACACTCACGCCTCATGGCAACACCTAACACTGCGATTCCGAATATGAATACCGTAGTTACAATGTGAGCGCTGACTATACAAATAATGACTGTATATATATTTCTGTTTTCCTCCCCCTTGCTTTTTCTCAAAAACAGGTGTTGTAAATAACTTTGTTCAGGCAAAACTATTCTCTTGTCCTGATGATGATCCCGTTGTAACTGAGCTTGGGATCGAAACGTCGACGACCGTAGAGTAATTCATACATGTAACTCCTTGATACTATTGTTTGTATGAATAACTCCAGGATACACTGTCAATGTAAACTAGTATCAGTGACCTGCAAGCTCACTCTGTTTGCCTGATAATTTTCTTCACTTACCTTCACTTTCTCACTTCTCCCCTTCTTGTATGGCACAGGACTGTGCCCCAATGTAACCCTTATGTTTTGGGTTATATGGTGTATTTTGAGATTCTAAACCTATCAAACTAATAAACATTCCCTGACCGGCTGGTCAAGGAATTCTGAACTATATAAAATTCCATTGTGATCTATATACATCAATTGTTTTCGACGTGTTGCAGAGTAGAGACCCGTACAGTGAAGTGGCGTGAAGAGGTGCAGAGTGAAGTGGAGTGATGCAGAGTGCAGTGGTGCAGAGAAGGGTGGCGTTGAGTTCAGAGGCAGGGACTCAGAGGCAGGGAGTACATTGTTGCAGAGTAGAGTGGTGTACAGTGAAGTGGCGAAGAGTGGAGTGATGCAGAATGTAGTGGCATAGAGTGCAGTGGAGTAGAGTGCAGTGGGAGCGAGTTCAGTTTGCAGAGAAGACTGTCGTAGAGTGCAGAGGAGTATAGTAGTGGACTAGAGCACATTGGGGTGAAGTGCAGCGGCGTAATCTACAGGTGTGAGAGACGCTGCACATTGAGCGCTGGGTCTCTTCAATCAGGATGGTCACACACACACACACACACAGATTGATCCATTCTGGCATGAATGAATGATGCGCTTGTGAGCCTCACACCACAAGTGGCCTAGCTGGGCTCGGTTACGCAGATACCTCGCACAAACAGGAAACTCACCGCTCTGGCATTGCTGTTGGCTCCGAGGCTGCTTGCAAACTCTGGGTTAGGGTGTGAGTGCCAACACATACATCATAGTTACTTGACTCGAAAAATGGAAACAAACAATTGGAAAAGCACGCGGACGCGTGCCCAGGACATCCCGTCCTGGAGATGTAGGTCCAAGCTCAGGCAGCAGCAGTTTGTGACGGTAGAGTTATCTCCCCGGTACTAGAGGTGCACAGGGTCCAAGCTCAGGCAGGAGCAGTTTGTGACGGTGGAGTTATCTCCCCTGCACTAGAGGTGCACAGGGTCCAAGCTCAGGCGGCAGCAATTTGTGATGGTGGAGTTATCTCCTCTGCACTAGAGGTGCACAGGGTTCAAGTTCAGGTGGCAGCAGTTTGTGACAGTGGAGTTATCTCCCCTGCACTAGAGGTGCACAGGGTTCAAGTTCAGGTGGCAGCTGTTTGTGACAGTGGAGTTATCTCCCCTGCACTAGAGGTGCACAGGGTCCAGCTCAGGCGGCAGCAATTTGTGACGGTGGAGTTATCTCCTCTGCACTAGAGGTGCACAGGGTTCAAGTTCAGGTGGCAGCAATTTGTGACGGTAGAGTTCTATCCCCGGTACTAGAGGTGCACAGGGTTCAAGTTCAGGTGGCAGCAGTTTGTGATGGTGGAGTTATCTCCCCTGCACCAGAGGTGCACAGGGTTCAAGTTCAGGTGGCAGCAGTTTGTGATGGTGGAGTTATCTCCCCTGCAACAGAGGTGCACAGGGTTCAAGCTCAGGCTGCAGCAGTTTGTGACGGTGGAGTTATCTCAGGTTGCAGCAGTTTGCGATGGTAGTTATCTCCTCTGCACTAGAGGTGCACAGGGTCCAAGCTCAGACGGCAGCAGTTTGTGACGGTGGAGTTATCTCAGGTTGCAGCAGTTTGTGATGGTAGTTATCTCCTCTGCAGAGGCGGGGCGGAGCTAGCCAGCAAGCGCGATGGCCGCCTGAAACCGCGGCTCCGCCGTGCACAATACACTGAACTGGGGACTTGGATCAGGCAGTGATCTGCGCTGGGGACGCAGCGGCGGGGAATACAAAAGACAATCTTCCGGTTAGGAAAATGTTGCTCTATTCACAGATACTGTGCATGGCGGGGGTGGGTGGAGGGCTACTCAATTGTTCTGAGACTTAGGCAGAGACTATGACTCCAGGCTACCTGGGCCCCGCGCGTTAAGCACACTTGTGATGTTGGTGTTCAATGTTGGGGTATCGATGCTGGGGAGAGGGGAGGGTGATAGACTTCTGTCGGACCAGGTTGGGGTGGGTCTGCTGTGGGTGGGGGGGTGGTGGGCTGGGGAGTGGGAGTTAAAGTTTGAAGATTTGACGCTGGTTCCTCTAGTTGGCAAAAAGTATGAATGCTACACTGGGATAACTCGCAACTGTAGTCCAATCCAATGGCTCAGATGACTAGCAGTGCTGGAGCGCACACTGGAGATTCCATGGTAACCCTTAGGGCCTTAACCTGGAATGTCAGAGGGTTGAACGATCACAGGAAACTGCGGAAGGTGTTACACTATTTGCAGAGACACCACATTGACCTAGCTCTAATTCAGGAAGCACATCTCCCTGTTACTAGCACAATGCTACAAAATAGGGGCTTGGCAGGCAACACCACGGTATCGGGGTTTACTACACATTCTAGGGGAGTCCTGACATGGGTGAATCCGAGATCTAAGTTGGACTTGAGACTAGTACAAGCAGACCCAGAGGGTAGGTACCTCATATCTAGATGCACTGGGAATGGACATGATTTGATCGTGGTTAACGTGTACGGACCAAACTACGACTCCCCAGAGTTTTATGAAAAGCTAGCATGATGCTGTCGAGAATTCTCCAACGCGCTGATGCTTTGGGGGGGGCGACTTCAACCTAGTGATGGATCCGGAGTTAGATAGGTCTGCGGGACCACAGCGTAGACCGTCTGCGGCAGCAGTGGCACTTCAGGCCGAGTTACTGACGTTAGATTTAGTAGATGTGTGGAGAGGGAGAAACGCCACTAGGGGAGGTTACACTCATTACTAGGCATACCACGACATTCACACCAGGATTGATTATTGGCTGGCCTCCTATTCTGTCTCTAGTCACATATTGCCCTGTACGGTTTTAGCACGTACCCTCTCTGATCACTCGCAAATACTTCTGGTCTTGGAGACACCGATAAGTAGGATCCCTCCCTTCACCTGGCGATTTCCCCCGTACTCATTGCTTGACGACGCCTTTAGAGGGGAACTGTCAGTGGAAATAGATCTCTTCTTTGAGAAAAACATTGGATCCGTTGATACGTTTTTAAACAGTGTGGGAAGTGTTTAAGGTATTCATACGAGGGGTGGCTACGGCCAAACACTCCAGTGTCCTAAAGGCTATACATCAACGCTTGAGATACCTGGAGACACAACTGATTGATCTGGAGAAACAGCAACTGTCTGACTCGGACCCCGCAATAGAGGTCCAGATCAGATCCCTTATCTCAGACTTTAACGAGGAGGCAGACAGGGAAGTTTGCCATATGGGTAAATACGGGACAGCAAGAACTTATGGAGAGAGCGAGCGTCCAAGCTCTCTCTTAGCTAAACTGTTACGCAACAGCAAGAGGGCCCCGAAATTGACTGTACCCGTAACGGCTGCTGGGGAAGTTGTCAAGTCAGATGATGAGATCTTGAGTTCAGAGACTTCTACTCGGGTCTGTACACTTCTAGAACCGAAAACCTAGAGGAAGACATGGATGATTACCTAGAACATATACAAATGCCATTCTTAACACAATCGGATCAGGAGTTTTTAATGTCCCCCATACAGGAAGACGAGATATCGGAAGCGTTAGCTAGCATGCGCGAACACAGTGCCCCTGGGGCGGATGGATTGACAGTGGGGTTTTATAAGGCGTTTAGAGATAAACAAATCCCGCATCTCTCCTCCCTCTTTGATGAGGTGTGTGAGGAGGGATACATGCCACAGTCTATGGGAGAGGCCTTAATAGTCACCATTCTAAAACCCGGAAAGCCCCCTAGTGCCTGTAGCTCGTACAGACCATTATCTCTACTGAATGTAGATGCGAAGTTGTACGCTAAGGTTCTAGCCACACGACTTGCTTTAATAGCTCCAGAAATAGTGGCTCCGGAGCAGTCCGGCTTTATACCTGGTAGGAACCTGGCCTACAACATTTGCACTGTATTGGGGACCATTCAACACGTTAGGCAAGACACGAAAGCTCTTGCCATCTTTTTAGACATGGAGAAGGCCTTCGATTCTGTGGAGTGGCCTTTTATGCTGAGGGTTTTGCGACGGCTGGGCCTCGGGGAACCGTTCTTGCAAATGATCGGTGCATTATACTGGAAGCCGCTGGCCAGATTGCGCATAGATAATCATGTTTCTGACCCATTTGAAATTAGCAGGGGCACTAGGCAGGGCTGCCCTCTTTCTCCATTGTTATATGCGCTGGTCGCAGAGCCACTGGCTTGTGCACTACGGGAGTATCATTGGCACCGGGGAGTTAGCTTCCCAACATATAAAATTGTAATCTCAACCTATGCTGACGATACACTTCTTTATGTCTGCAACCCGGAGGCAAACCTGACTTCAGTGCTGCGGGAGGTGGTCCGCTTCGGGGCGCTTTCCGGACTTAAGATTAACTGGAACAAGTCGGTAGTGTTCCCGTTAACTCCGGTGACAAGCCACTTCGAGATGGAATATCCGCTGCATTGGTCTACAGATCCGGTGCGCTATCTAGGAATAATGATCCACTCGGACTCAGAGGTGTTGTTCCGTGAGAACTATGGTGTGGCTTTTAGCAAATGCGAAGATGACGTGGAGAAGTGGTGCAGACTCTCACTATCATTGATGGGACGAATAGCCATCATGAAGATGGTGGTGTTAACCCGGTTCCTCTTTCTATTTAATACTTTACCCATCATACGATCGAAGGCTTTCTTCAGAAACCTGACGAAACTTATGGTTCGTCTAGCCTGGGGCGGGAAACAACCGAGAGTACAATGGAACACGCTTACGCTCCCGTACGAGCTGGGGGCCCTGGGAGCTCAAGTCAAGTCAAAAATTTATATAGCGCGCTACTCACCCAGAGGTTCTCAAGGCGCTTGAGGGAGGGGGGTTCGCTACTTGTCGAATAGCTAAGTTTTGAGTTGTTTTCTGAAGGAGAGGTGGTTCTGTGTGAGGTAGAGGTGGGTGGGGAGCGAATTCCAGGTCTTGGCCGCTAAGTAGGAGAATGATCTTCCTCCCATGGTGGCTTTTCGGATGCGTGGAATCGCGGCGAGGGCTTGATTGGATGATCGTAGTTGGCGGGTGGGGGTGAAAAAGGTCAGGCGCGTGTTGTGGTACCTGGGTCCTAGGTCATAGAGGGCCTTGTGTGCGTGGGTGAGGATACGGAATGTTATTCTCTTGTTGACCGGGAGCCAGTGAAGGTCTCTCAGGTGACAGCTGCCCATTTGCACACGTGGCTACACGGAGAAGAAACCATTCCACATGTAAGGATGGAGCGGCTATTTGCTGACCACCTCCCGCTACCAGCCACGATATGTACCCCTGTGGACCGCAGGATAGGACTGTTAGACTCCATTACAGCCACGAAGCACGCGTGGTACTCGTTGTTGAGGGCCAGGGGAGGCAACTTGATTTACTCCCCTCTAATGTCAGTGGAATGGATGCTGTGGCTACCGCCGGTCGAGGAGAAGAGCGTATTGCAGTCGTTGCATAAGCTGGGAATAGAGACCGCCGGTGAGTTGTTTATAGATGGTACGGTAAGAACTTGGGATCAGGTGGCTCAGGCAGCAGATGCCACATCGCAACTACAGAGGTTTCAGTTTCATAGAGTCCGCAGTGCTCTGAGGGACATTTTGGGTCCGGATATGGAGGAGCCACCGGAGCCTCCAATCACGTAAAATGACAACACACTTATACAAGGCAATTACTTCCCACAGGGCCCAGGAACCCTCGAAGGCCAGGCTTGCATGGCAGAGGGATCTACAGATCACCATAGATGACACCATGTAGAAATACTGCTGTACGAACACCAGAAGGTTGTCCTTCAATGGAAGACACCGGCTGATCCACTTTAAATCTCTGCAAAGAGTGTATTACACTCCAGAACGGTTGCGCCGGTATGGTCTCAGACAATCTCCAGAGTACGAGAGGTGTCATGCGCCTATTGCTTACTTTTTTCACTTGGCATGGGGATGTTACAGGATACACGAGTTCTGGGAAGCGGTGATGGCGGAATTGGGGAAAATACTTGACTATGAACTGCCCATGGACCCGGCCCTGGCGCTGCTGGGACACTCCAGGGAATTGCCAGTGGCGATGCGATGATTGGCAGACATGGGCTTGTTGTTGGCCTGGCGTGCTGTAGCACAATGCTGGATGAGAGGTCCCGTCCCGACGAAGAAACGGTGGGCTAGGGACATGCTGTACTGCTGCACTCAATCGGAACATTACAGTGAACTTCTCCCCCCCAGGAGCCGTCCAAAGAACTTCTGGGGTCTATACAATACCTTTAGAAGCACCAGAGAGGGCACTGCTGACACCCAACCTGATGGACAGGCGGAGGCATTATAGTGCTACGCACACCCAAGCTTACATTCAAACACATAGGGGGGAGCACCCGGATGCCTTGGTTTGAAGGCTGGTCAGGGACTCTGTGAGGCGTGTAGGACACTGTACTACAGAGACGTCCACTCACTGTGAGGACTGTGGCGTTTCTCCTACTTCTTACACCAGTGGCTCGGTAAGGGACAGTGCACTCATGAGATTCTGGGGTGGGCACTCACATAGCGGCACATTACATGGACAGACGCAACACGTAGCGAGTGAGTTAGATAACACGTAGACTTGGGAACCAGTTAAGATGTTGGGGGGGGGGAAGGTCGGGGGTGTTAGGATCTTAAGGGTGGGGGGGTTGTACTTAGGGGCCTTTACACTAGCGAGGGTTGTTCTAATCCAGAAAATACACCTCTGCTGCCTGCTTGCAGTATAAGACCTACACTGTACTAGCATATGGTTGCCAAGAAACTCTGCGACCGGCTCCTGCATAGCTATTCCGATACCCAGTATTATTACTTCTTCACAGGGTAATGTTCGCCGCCGGACCCCAGGGTTGCCGGCACTATGGCTGTGTATCTTCAAACTGCTGGAAGCCTGATCATTTGAGAATGGTACGCTGCCGGCCCCTGGGGGTTGTAGGCTGCAAGCCGTGTCTACACCTAAGTACACAAATAAAGGTGTTTTAAAAAAAAATATTTTTAAAAAGTTATCTCCTCTCCACTAGAGGTGCACAGGGTCCAAGCTCAGGCGGCAGCAGTTTGTGATGGTAGTTATATCTCCTGCACTAGAGTTGCACAGGGTCCAAGATCCGGCACCAGCAGTTTGTGATGGTAGTTATCTCTCCGGCACTAGAGGTGCACAGGGTCCAAGCTCAGGCAGCAGCAGTTTGTGATGGTGGAGTTATCCCCTCTGCACTAGAGGTGCACAAGGTCCAAGCTCAGGAGGCAGCAGTTTGTGATGGTGGAGTTATCCCCTCTGCACTAGAGGTGCACAGGGTCCAAGCTCAGGCGGCAGCAGTTTGTGATGGTGGAGTTATCCCCTCTGCACTAGAGGTGCACAGGGTCCAAGCTCAGGCAGCAGCAGTTTGTGATGGTGGAGTTATTCCGATACCCAGTATTATTACTTCTTCACAGGGTAATGTTCGCCGCCCGACCCCAGGGTTGCCGGCACTATGGCTGTGTATCTTCAAACTGCTGGAAGCCTGATCATTTGAGAATGTTACGCTGCAAGCCGTGTCTAAACCTAAGTACACAAATAAAGGTGTTTTAAAAAAATATATTTTTAAAAAGTTATATCCTCTCCACTAGAGGTGCACAGGGTCCAAGCTCAGGCGGCAGCAGTTTGTGATGGTAGTTAGATCTCCTGCACTAGAGTTGCACAGGGTCCAAGATCCGGCATCAGCAGTTTGTGATGGTAGTTATCTCTCCGGCACTAGAGGTGCACAAGGTCCAAGCTCAGGCAGCAGCAGTTTGTGACGGTGGAGTTATCTCCCCGGCACTAGAGGTGCACAGGGTCCAAGCTCAGGCGGGAGCAGTTTGTGACGGTGGAGTTATCTCCTCTGCACTAGAGGTGCACAGGGTCCAAGCTCAGACAGCAGCAGTTTGTGATGGTGGAGTTATCCCCTCTGCACTAGAGGTGCACAGGGCCCAAGCTCAGGCAGCATCAGTTTGTGATGGTAGTTATCCCCCCCGCACTAGAGGTGCACAGGGTCCAAGCTCAGGCAGCATCAGTTTGTGATGGTAGTTATCTCCCCCGCACTAGAGGTGCACAGGGTCCAAGCTCAGGCGGCAGCAGTTTGTGATGGTGGAGTTATCTCCCCGGCACTAGAGGTGCACAGGGTCCAAGTTCAGGCGGCAGCAGTTTGTGATGGTGGAGTTATCTCCCTGGCACTAGAGGTGCACAGGGTCCAAGCTCAGGCGGCAGCAGTTTGTGATGGTAGTTATCTCCCCGGCACTAGAGGTGCACAGGGTCCAAGCTCAGGCAGCAGCAGTTTGTGACGTTGGAGTTATCTCCCCTGCACTAGAGGTGCACAGGGTCCTTCTCAGGCGGTGCAGGGATGCCCACGTGGCTGCCTGGCAGATGTCAACCAGCTGAACTCCACGTCTCAAAGCAGTAGTAGCTGCTTTCACCCAGGTAGAGTGGGCGCGCAGTCCTACTAGAGGTTACTTTTTAGCCAAAGAATAACAAACCTTAATGCATAGGATGACCAATTGAGAGATGGTACATTTGTGCACTGCCCGACAGTCCTTGGCGCCCACATAATCCACAAAGAGTTGATCGTCCACCCGGAAGTCTTTAGTGGGGTCAAGGCAGATAGACAGCCCACACTTTGGGTCCAGACGGTGGAGTCTCTCCTTCTCTTTGGAAGGATGCGGAGGCGGGAAGAAGGTGGGCAATGTGATGGTCTGCCTATGTGGAAAGAAGTAACCACTTTGTGCAGAAAAGAGGGCCTAGTACGGAGGACTTCTTTGTCCAGATGGACAGCAAGAAAGGGAAGCCTGGAAGATAAGGCTTGAAGCTCACTCACCCTTCGAGCAGAGGTGATGGCAAGCAAAAAGCAGTCTTCAAAGTAGGGAGGCGAAGAGGACAATTATGTAGAGGCTGAAAGGGAGCACACAAGATAAGTGAGGAAAAGGTTCAAGTCCCACTGGGGCATTACGAACAGAGAAGGAGGAAAGAGATGATTAATGCCCTTCAGAAATCTTTTACGGGACTTGAAAAGAGAGGAATGATCCGGAAGATGAAGAAAGACCGAAATGGCCGAAAGATAGCCTTTAAGAGTGCCCAGAGCAGAGCCCCGCTGGGCCAAAGAAAGAATGAAGAGGAGAATTACTGAAAGAGGGGTAGAAAGGGGATTCACAGCCTTTTCTGTGCACCATGCCACAAATTTGTTCCATCTACAGGTGTATACCATTTTAGTGGAGGGACGCCTGGCTGTCAAGATCGATTTACAAAAGGGGGTGGTGATGAACAGAGTGTCTGAATTGAGCAGACCCCTCTTACCCAGTCCAAAGATCAGGGCTTGATCCATCACCGTTATTTATCTCACTGCCCCATCCCAGCTCAGAACCTGGCTATATGCAAATCAGTCTGTCCCTGGCCCAGTGCATCATGGGAACAGGGCAGACTAAACTACCAAGCCAATTCTTTACCAGAAAGGAGACAAGCTACCGGGGACCGGTTTCTGGCATTTCAGCCTCTTCGGCCCGGCTTGCTTGAATCCTGATGGAGCAGTGAGAAAGGGACTCATGTCTGAGTATACCCTGCCACACCTATAGTGGCCAAAATCGATTTACAAAAGGGGGTGGTGATGAACAGAGTGTCTGAATTGAGCAGACCACTCTTACCCAGTCCAAAGATCAGGGCTTGATCCATCACCGTTATTTATCTCACTGCCCCATCCCAGCTCAGAACCTGGCTATATGCAAATCAGTCTGTCCCTGGCCCAGTGCATCATGGGAACAGGGCAGACTAAACTACCAAGCCAATTCTTTACCAGAAAGGAGACAAGCTACCGGGGACCGGTTTCTGGCATTTCAGCCTCTTCGGACCGGCTTGCTTGAATCCTGATGGAGCAGTGAGAAAGGGACTCATGTCTGAGTATACCCTGCCACACCTATAGTGGCCAAAATCGATTTACAAAAGGGGGTGGTGATGAACAGAGTGTCTGAATTGAGCAGACCACTCTTACCCAGTCCAAAGATCAGGGCTTGATCCATCACCGTTATTTATCTCACTGCCCCATCCCAGCTCAGAACCTGGCTATATGCAAATCAGTCTGTCCCTGGCCCAGTGCATCATGGGAACAGGGCAGACTAAACTACCAAGCCAATTCTTTACCAGAAAGGAGACAAGCACCATCAGGATTCAAGCAAACCGGGCCGAAGACGGCTGTAATGCCAGAAACCGGTCCCCGGGAGCTTGTTTCCTTCCCAGTGTAAGAATTGGCTTTTGTAGTTTGGTTTGCCCTGTTCCCATCATGCACTGGGACAGGAACAGACTAATTTGCATACAGCCAGGTTCTGAAACTGGGATGGTGCAGTGAGCTAAAAAACGGTGTTGGATCTAGCCCTGATCTCTTGACTGGGTGAGAGCTTTCTGCTTAATTCAGAGACTCTGTTCCTCACAACCCCTTGTTGTAAATATTTTTGTCCACCCTAAGCGTGGAAGGGTATTCTCAGATGTGAGACCCTTGCTCATTGCACCATCAGGATTCAAGCAAACCGGGCCGAAGACGGCTGTAATGCCAGAAACCGGTCCCCGGGAGCTTGTTTCCTTCCCAGTGTAAGAATTGGCTTTTGTAGTTTGGTTTGCCCTGTTCCCATCATGCACTGGGACAGGAACAGACTAATTTGCATACAGCCAGGTTCTGAAACTGGGATGGTGCAGTGAGCTAAAAAACGGTGTTGGATCTAGCCCTGATCTCTTGACTGGGTGAGAGCTTTCTGCTTAATTCAGAGACTCTGTTCCTCACCACCCCTTGTTGTAAATATTTTTGTCCACCCTAAGCGTGGAAGGGTATTCTCAGATGTGAGACCCTTGCTCATTGCACCATCAGGATTCAAGCAAACCGGGCCGAAGACGGCTGTAATGCCAGAAACCGGTCCCCGGGAGCTTGTTTCCTTCCCAGTGTAAGAATTGGCTTTTGTAGTTTGGTTTGCCCTGTTCCCATCATGCACTGGGACAGGAACAGACTAATTTGCATACAGCCAGGTTCTGAAACTGGGATGGTGCAGTGAGCTAAAAAACGGTGTTGGATCTAGCCCTGATCTCTTGACTGGGTGAGAGCTTTCTGCTTAATTCAGAGACTCTGTTCCTCACCACCCCTTGTTGTAAATATATGGCTGTCAAGATGACATTAAAGACTTCAGGAGTATGGTCGAAACCTGTCCAATGTTGTCGCTCAATCTCCACGGAAGGAGGTGGAGACTGGACAGGTTTGGGTGGAAGATCGCCGCCTGCTGCTGCAACAGAAGATCCTCCTGAAGAGGCAGTCTGATTGGAGGATCGATGGCCATATTGAGCAGCTCGGGATAAAAGACTCTTCATGCCCAATCTGAAGCCACAAAAATGACTTGGGCCCAGTTGCGCTTGATCTTCTTCAGCACTCTGGGTAGAAGTGGTATAGGCGGAAAGGCATACAGGAGGCCGCAATTCCACTCGCGACAAAAGATGTTGCAAAGCGGGTGCTGCCTTAGACACTCCAACGCGCAGGACTGCTGACATTGCACGTTCTCTTCGGTGGTGAATAGATCTAACCAAGGCTCTCCCCACTGCTGAAAGAGGCCTTGCACCACTTCTGAGTGAAGACAACATTTGAGATCCATCAAGCACCGGAAGCTGAGTTTGTCCGCCTTGCCATTCAGGGAACCTACCAGGTGTTGAACTACCAGGCATAGGCCATCCATGTCCAAAGGCGAAGAGCCTCTTGACATAGGGTCCACGACCCCAGCCCGCCCTGTTTGTTGCAGTACCACATGGTGGTGGTGTTGTCTGGGAACACCTGCCTTACTCTTCCTTTGACAGTGGGAAGGAATGCCTTCAGTGCAAGACAAATCGCAGGGAGCTCCAGAAGGTTGATGTGGAGCCCAGACTTCGCCGGAGACCAGATGCCTCTGATCTCAACCTCCCCCATGTGGGGGCCCCGTCCAAGGAGTGACGCATCCGTCACTACTGTGAACTCTGGTTAGGGAAGGGAGAGGGATCTGCCGCTGATCCAATCCTGGTTCGTGAGCCACCACTGCAACTGGCCAGCTGTCCCCTCCAATCTGGACGACATCAGAAAGATTCCCCTGATGCAGCGCCCACTGGAACTTCAGGTCCCACTACAGAGCCCCCATATGCCACCTGGCATGATCAACCAGCAAGATGCAGGAAGCCATGAGGCACAGAAGCCTCAGGGTCATTCTCACCGAAATCCGGGATAGAGGCTGAAACAACGGTATCATAGCCGAATTGCCCGGACTCGCTGCTCAGGAGAATGGACCTGAAACTGCGCTGTGTCCAGAACCACTCCGATGAAAAGGAGCTTCTTAGAGGGAATCATGTGAGACTTCGGCACGTTGATAGTGAACCCCATCGAATGCACGAGGCCCGCCATAGTCTGTAGGTGAGAGGCGACAGCCTCGGTCGAGCCCACCTTCAATAGCCAGTCGTCGAGATAGGGGAAGACTGAAACCCCTGATCTGCCCCGATGAGCTGAGAACACCGCCATCACGTTCGTGAACACCCGGGGGGCGCTTGTAAGGCCAAAGTGGAGCACGGTAAACTGAAAATGTTCATGACCTACCTTAGGTATCGCCGGTGGGCAGGCGAGATGGGGATGTGAAAATAAGCATCCTGCAAATCCACCTCTACCATCCAGTCTCCAGGGTCGAGGGCAGACAAGACCTGAGCCAAGGTTAACATCTTGAACTTTTCCTTACGGAGGAAGCAGTTGACGTCCCTGAAGTCTAAGATAGGACGAAGGCCTTTGTCCTTCTTGGGTACCAGAAGTAGTGGGAATAACAACCACAACCTACTTCTGGCTCAGGGGTGCAGTACGATAGCTCCCTTGGCCAAGAGAGCCGTAACTTCCTGGCAGAGAAGGGCCAAATGATCCTCCAACATACGATGGAGTGTAGGTGGCAAGGAGGGAGGGGTAGTTTCGAAGGGGAGGGAGTAGCTCCTTCGGGCTATTTGAAAAACCCACCTGTCCGACGTAATGATGCGCCAGTGGGGGAGGTGATGGCGTATCCTGCCGCCCTCTGACAACTGGTGGCTCTGAAAGGTCGCACTAGGAAGGTTTGAAGGCTGCTGCAGGAGGCAGGGATTGGTGGACTGGCACGCCCGCTGTCAGAAGTTGGCCTGGCATATGATGTCCCCTATTCTAGTGGGCACCTTGCACCAGTCCAAATGACCCTTATTGATGGTAGGTTAAAGACAACCTATCATAGAAAGCTATCCTAGTGGTAGCTGTGGAGAGCAGCCTTCAGGCTAAGTCTTGGAGTAATGTAAAGCAGCTTGTTTTACCAATCTATAATCTCGTGAATGACCAAATGAAAGGAGAATCACACCAGGTATATATATATATATATATAAACTATATGTATTTATTCTAAACACATCTCTCTACTCTCTTTGTGAGGCTAGAGGCAAAAGTACATTCAGTAAACTTAATAACACAGTTAATTAGCACAATATATGTTGAGCCCTAGGGGTGTACCAAACCATATAATAAAAAAATGGTATAAGAACCACAACTTGCATAGACACAAGGCCTAGAGCCTGTAGAACCGCTGGGGCCACCAGGAACCACCCAAGGTAGTGACACAGGGGACCCACAGGGGACGCGTGCAGTGTCTAAACACAGCCACAAATCACCTTTAACTTCTATGGGGAAAGTCGCGGTTGGAATTTTAAAGATAAAGGACACTTAGGAGAGGACTTGGAGCAAACCCTCTTAGACTTAAGGGGTTCTAGAGCCAACACCCACGGGAGCACCAGAGTACTCGAGTTACCGCACCCAGGGAAGCCGGGTGCTTAGGTGTCTTTTGGTGTCGGGTTTCGTCGTCGTTTTCAATGGCAATCTGCTGCAAAGTGCTGCTGCCGTCCAAGTGGAAAGTGTCCGTGATGAGCCAAGTATGGATCGAGGATGAGAAGAACCTAAAAGTAGAGGGGACAGAGTCTGGGTCACTTGCCAGTGACCCGGGGCACGATAGTCGAATGCCCAACGATGTCGAGTGATTTCAGGTGAAGAAGGTGAAGCTTGACTCTTCAGCCACGAGGACCAAGAGGCGATAACGACGACCAGGATCTGGAATCTAGCTGCCCCACGAAGGATGTCGAGTGCTGCGGTGTCGGTACCCGAATTGGACCCAACAAGCCTTGGCAACAGCAACCGACGCAGGAATCAAAGAAATGCTTTGGTGTGGACCAGCAAGGTCCGAGAGACTCATCATGCAGATGAGAGTCAGGGCACGTCTGGAGCAACAAGGGAAGCCCAAGGAAAATCAGAGTTGCCTTCGGGGGGACCCACGAGTCGACGGACCAGGGATCGCGAAGGAGCCTCGAGCTGAAATGCAAGAAGTGGGCTCATGGAACACTCGTGTAGTGTAGGCCCACGATCGTCGGTGCAGATGGTGCTCGGGGCTTGGTCTACAAGTAACCCAAAGCACAACTTCAAGGAATGTCAAGAAGTCAATGCACTAGGGACTGTGCAAGGGGGCCAGGGGTTTCGGTTACACGTCACTCGTGAGGTCTGCGGGTCTCAGCTTTGCTGGGGACTGGTGTGGCCCTCTGAGAAGTCTGGACATCCTTTTCGTGTGTTGCAAATCCTTCGGAGTCAGGCGGGAGCTTCGGAAATGCAGACCGGCAAGATGCTTGGTTGGTGCCTGCTTGAGCAGTGGAGTCACTCCTTGACCACAAGGGATATTCTTCCATCTTCTAGTCTTTAGTAGAGCGTCGAAGTTCCAGGATTCAGTTTCAGAGTTTCGTCCAGGTGTAATCTAAAGTCCTGTTGCCAGGGGTCCCTTACTTATATTAAAGAAAGGGGTTGGACATACTCTGGGGACCCACCTATGGGAGGGTCTGGGAAGAGGGGTGGTTATACCCATTTCCTTTGTCCAGTTTCACACCAGAGCAGGGGCTGGTAGCCCCTGCAACCGGTTTGAACTGGGCTATGCACAGGGACACCAAGTGTGCAACCAGTGCAGGCTTTCAAAACACTCATGGAGTGCACCCACCCAGCCCCAATACACTAAAGCCTGTCTGGGAGGTGGTAACACCTCCCTGTGGCAGGAAACCTATTGTCCAGGCCTCCCCTGACGGAGTTTCGGTCAGCACCAGGAGGCCAGATTTGTGTCTGTGGCTGCAGCATCCATTTTGTGAAGCCAGGGCTCTTTTAAACTATTACCGGTTAGACTAGTGTGTACATGTCTCTCCCTCTAGAAGGGAGGAATTGTAACCCTGCCGCCAGGACTGGCGGGAGGGGGGGGGGGTTAGGATTCCAAAGTGTTTAACACCAAATACGACATGTTTCCATGCAACCATTCCAAAGTTAGCATTTACCACAAGGTTATAATGCACTTAAGAGTATATGGTCTACATGCATCACAGAACAGCCTCAGAGAATAGGCTCCGAATGCTGCAGAGGGGCTCAGCTCATACATGGGCACCCTCTCACACAAAACCAAGCATTCTGCCTTCAGGATTGAAAAGGCCTGCCATAGGAGTGACTGATAGGCTTATATGTGTCAGTGATTAAGGGTAGATATAGGTAACCTATATCTTAGTAAGAGATGCATACACCACCTTACCCAGGATGCAGTAGCAGTCCTGTGGTGCCATTTTGGAAGGCTTCCCTGGGGTGGCATAATGCATGCTTCAGCCCCTGGTAGGCATCTGGGGTACCTATGCCCTTAGTACCTGGTGTACCATATACTAGGGACTCACAAGGGTACCCAGTAACCAAACTGGAGTGTACCTAAAGTACATGCAATCAATTTAGAGACAAAGCAGCTGGGGTCCTGGATAGAAGCCCCAGCCAGACTAAAGTCGAAAAACAGTGAAACACCAGCTAAAAGTGGGGCTAACCATAGTAAGCAGATCCTACTCTCCTACACCCGCTGCCCCCCAGACCCACAACGCTGGGTCCCACGTACTCGGCCGTGCAGACGGCCGGGTACGTGGGGCAAAAGGCAGACTGCATGGGGCAAGAGGTTGAAGCGAAGCCCAAGGATCTGGCCATAGCCCTAGAGACCTTGAAACGCTGGGCGCGTTGTCTGCCTTGTCGCCAGGCGACGGCCATCAAAAGGCATGTCCAATAGAGTCGAATGGACATCCCCAGAGAAGCCAGTGGACCTCAGCCAGAATTAGTGCCTCAGGGTACTGACGTTGAAATCATTCTACACAATGAGTCGGCAGTCTCCAGCCCACACCAGATGGTGAACTTCGCTGCATCTCGACCCTCTGCAATAGCGCGGGGGAGCACAGCCCGGGCCTCCTCCGGGCACTGTGGTAGCACTTGCCCAACCGTTTCCCACACTGTGTGTGTAACGGCCCAAGAGACATGCAGTGTTCTCCGACCGCAGTCCTAAGCTGGCAGAAGAAAATATCTTCTTACCAAGATTGTCCAGCTTCTTGGATTCCCTATCTGGGGGAGCTGTAGGGAATACGCCTTTTGAAGTTGAGGCTTGGACCACTAAGCTCTCGGGGGTAGAGTGTTGGAAGAGGAAAATCGGGTCACCTAGAGCCAGGCTGTGGCGTTGGGCAATCATCCTGTTCACAGGAGCCCCTGTGCTGGGCTTGAACCCAGTGCCAAGAAAGAGGTCAGTGAGGACCTCATTAAAAGGCAGAAAGGGCTCCAAAGAAGCTGCTGCCGGCTGATGCACCTCAGCCAGGAGGTTAGTCCTGACTGGCACAGTGGGAAGCTCGAGGCTCAGGGCCACAGCTGGCCTGCGCAACACCACAGCGAAGGAGGCTCCCTCCTCCGTAGCGACAGTAGGAGGAGAAAGCATACCAAGGTCTGGGGAGGTATCCACCCAACTCCTCTCTACAGTCCCGCTCTTCAAGTTGGTCAGCAAGAGGGTCAACAGACCCCTCTCAGTCCACCTCACTCTCTGCTGGCTGCCACTCAGGGCGGTAGAGAAAACCAGGGAATAGTGGGATAAATGTACCCTCTGGCGCCAGTACCGACGTCGGTCCAGCGCTGTGTCCAAGTAGGGGTGAGGCTGGGGTCGACACTAGCTGGGGTCACAGCCGGGGGCGTCGCCACTAGAATCTGCACCTGGGAAGTACTGTGAGGTCGACCGATCCGGATCTAGACCTGGATCCAAGGGGGCCCAGCGGCGCCAAGTCTAGAGCCACCGGCATCGAAGGCCTAGAGCTCCAAGCACAGTCTTGGGGGCCCGAAGGTGTGCCTGGGGAGTCCGACTGTCCAAAGATGGAGTGGAGGGCTTCGTAAAATGCAAAAAGATGAGCTGGGGATGCTCCGGCTCCCGGAAAGGGAGGGAAGCGCCGAGTTGTCCCAGCGGGCTCCGAGAACAGCAGTGACGCTCCGAATCCAGCATCGCATTGGCCGACGGACAGGGAGAAGGCAAAGAGCAATGATACTTCTTTGCCTATTCTTGTGCTTCGACTTACCCGATGAGTGTGAACACTTCCATGACGAATGGTGATGGCTCTGCGACCTTAAAGGGCATGGAGCGAACTGCCAGGCCTCCAAAAGCTTTTGGACCACTCCCGCAAAGACTTAGGGTTCAAGGCCCGGCAGCCGGAGCACGACTTCGGGTCGTGGTCGCGCTCAAGAGGTGATCACCACCTTGGCACGTTTTCTGCATCTTGTTTTTGTAAATAAAATCTTTTCTTTTGTCTTCTTTCTTATCACGGGTTCTTCGGGTCTTTTTTCTGAGTATATGTTCTATTCACTTAAATTTTGTGGTTTGGTACTTTCTTCAAAACAATGTGACCGAACCATCTGGTATTATTGTTTTTATACCCTTGAGGAAGTCACTGGATATGACTAAACATGTGTCGGCTGTTTCTGCTCACTGGGACTGAAGCATGTTATCTTTAAAGAAACATTTTGCCATCTATATTAATCTTGGGACTGATTTAGAGTACATTCAGTCTTAAGAAAAATTGTTATGGTGATGTTTTTAGCTTACATGTAAAAACTGAATTTTTGGTATGCATTAAATTCATGAAATTTTGCTTATAAGATCGTTTGTGAATCTATCTCTGGGTCCCTGCATGTGAATGAACAGTTCTTTGACATATTGGTGTAAAAACTTATCAAGGTTGTATACTTAAAAATTGTTAACATTTTAGAGTGCCGGGATTCTTCTAGTCACATTGTTGTACACATGGACCCATTGGGTTTTAGTGTCTTTTCGCACCCATGGTGCTGGGGTGTTAGTAATCCTGAGTGGCACTTCAACGCATCTGATTGCTTGTTTTTGCGCATAGATTCACAATTCTAAATTGTAAGCCCTATACATATTTAAAATTCTTTTGATGTGCGACTCGTTTATACACCGCTACCATTGTTTTTGTACTCAAAAAAGATATTGACAAAAGTCAAAAAAGAGTTAGTCAAAAAGTTACTAGGGGCACACCTCTCTCCGGATCTGCGCTGGCTGGCACATAAAAGGATGAACTGACGTCAGCGCACCGGGGTGGCGTCTAAGTAGATACTGCAACATCATTCCAGAGACCACGACTCCGGCGATGAACGCGGACTCGACCAACGCCACCTACCAACAAGCAGGGGTACTGCTACAAAAAACAAAAAAAAATTCTCTGGATTCAGTCTGACGCCTGCGGGTTATTCTAAGGTAAGGAATCTATAACTAATGGTCTCTTTCAGATATCAAAGTCCAATGTGTGTGTGGCACTCTATTTTAGTTCTCGTTATTTAGTATCTCCAAACTTTAATTGTTGGAATGTTGAGATATTTGGGTGCTGGTGGCTTGCTCCCTCTGACCTCGAGGAGTTGGATTCAAAGATACATAAGTAACACTGCTAAACATACCAGTGTGCCAGCCAGCACTCCTTTGAGAGACAGACTGTCTTCAAAGAGCGTTATCAATTGTCTGCTTAATGTAGTCCGAAAAAATCAAGGTATTCCAGACAATTCATGTCTTTTATTTTTATCCAATTAGGTTAGTTCACTGTTACATCACAGTTTTAGAAAGTTCACAAACATAATCCAAGTAAATCTGGTGTATATGTAATCCTGTCCAGAATTGTAATCTATGTGCGTTCAATCCCAATGCATTTCGTGCCTCAGCACTTCATCAGGGGAAATACATTATATCTATAAATAAAGCAAAATAAATGTGTGTAAGAAGATACGTTGGTAGACACAAAAAGAGTCAACAACATCAACAACACTATTCAAAAAGTGAACATTTGCAGAGAGTACTTGATTGTGTACCATGCGGTGCTCTGAGTTGGTTACGATCTCGATATTTCAAAAGCTCTCATGGAAGGTGAATAGCATGAACAAAGATGGTCCAGTGCGTCAAACGATTGATTAACTATAGACCCATAGCAACCCAAGTGGAATGGAAGTGATTGAACAAGAGTTCGAAAAATTCGAGTGATGAAATAAAGAGCAACCGGGTGCACTGTTTTAGTCAGAACTTAACATACTGAAAAGCGACACAGGGATTACCAAGAGTTTAAAAGTGTGCAAACAAAGTGCGTAAAGAAACGACAGAAAGTCGAGTCACCAGTGATCTAAATGGATCGATAAGCATTTTAATGAGTGCGCTTTTCTCTTACCGGTGAACGGCGTCCAGCTATCGGTTGCGGGATGGAAGTTGAAACACTCCCGGGTAATGGTACCGTGATTATAAACAAGGTAATGCACATGCGTGAAGTTCCGATCGGTCCATTACATCAACAACGGACTACCCCGTGAATAAATAGTTTGCCAAAATAAAGCGTGGTGCTTTAATGCGTTAGTGGAAAAATTCGAACTGATAAATTGTGTGCATGCAGTATATTGAAAAATAAGATAATAAACGTGTGCGAACGAGCGCCGATGAAAAAGTGTCAAGGGACAGTGGAAGCAATGTGAAAATGGTGGCGGCCATCTTGGAGAAGATCTGGCGAAAAAAATAAAGAACGTGTGCAAATAAACTCCGGTGGAAAGTGTCAAGGGACAATAGAGACGATGTGAAAAAGGGTGGCTGCCATCTTGGAAAAGTTATAAAGAAACAATATTCATAAGAGAAACGGTAAAAAAAGGTTGGGAACCAAAATATAACCAACTTGAGATGGTGATAGAAAGTGTGTGTGAAAATACACAAGACTATTGTGAGTCTGTGGCATGAGAATAACACAAATCACTCCCCTTTAAAAAGCAGTTTGTAAAAATGTAAACAAGTCATTATCAGTGCATAATGTAAGAATATGATACGAAAGTTATTAAAGGAAGCAGCTGTATTCCATACGATCATTTAACCCCCTGGGGTAACAGGACTCCAATTTTTTTATCCAGTACATTTCGCGTTGCAGTAGTTTCTTCCTGTTGTCAAAGCCTTGTTTCACAGAAACAACCTCCAAGACCATGAATCTGAGTTGACTGACGTTATGTTTGTTGGCGGCGAAGTGTGCGGCTACCGGTGCCTTCACTGTTTTGTTCCTGATGGTGCTTTTGTGCTCTGTCAAGCGAGTCTTAATTTTCCTTTTCGTTTTACCAACGTATGGAAGCCCACACGGACATTTCAACAGATATATGAGATTTTTGGAATCGCAGGTGGGGTTAGTGTGTAGTTTGATTAGCCGGCCTGTGGTCGGATGGTTGAGAAAATTGCCACGTATTATATTGTTGCAGTGTCCACAGTTCAAACAGGGTATTGTGCCTTTGTACGTTGTGTTGTGGTCAGTTGGCTTGTATTCTAACATATCTTTCAAATTTCTAGATCTTTGATAGGCGGATAATGGTTTTGAAAAAATTCCATTAAAGTCGGGTTCAGTTTCAATCACTGGCCAGTTTTTCAAGATGATTTTCTTGATCTGGTTGCTCCTGCTTGAGAATTTGGACACAAATACTAGCCTGTTAGGGTTGGTTTCCTTGTATGGGTTTTTAGTAACTCCATTCTGTCCATTGTTCTTGCCCTTGTTCTAGCGTTGTTCAGGACGAAGTCCGGGTATTTCCTCTCTTTGAATTTCATTACCATCTTTAGTTCATTTTTCTGATAAGTGTTTTCATCCGTTTGATTCCCAAAAGTTGAGAATATGGTAGATGTCGTTTGAGGGACATAGGGTGACAGCTGTCGAACAATAAAGTGTTGTTTCTGTCCGTATTCTTAGTACACACGTCAGTATAAAACCTGTTGTTGTGGTATGATACCAGGACATCCAGATATGGAATGGAACCGGTGCTGGTTGTGTGGGTGAATTGGATATGATCATCTATATTGTTGATGAACGTTATAAACTCATTGATTTCCGACGGTGGTCCTCGCCATACGAGGAAAATGTCATCAATGTACCGCCAAAGTTTAAGGATTTAATCCTTACATATGGGGCTAGTCAGAATGTGGTCAAGTTCCAGACGGTGCATGAAGAGGTTAGCATAGCTGGGGGCTGCACAATTTCCCATCGATGTTCCTGCTAATTGTTAGAAGTATAAATCATCCCAGGTGAAGTAGCTGTGGTACAGTGTGTATTGAAGCAATTCTAAGAGAAAAGCTTTTAGATCTTGCTTGATGTTGTGATTGACTAAAAATGATTCAACCTCTTCGATGCCCCTATTGTGTTGGATCGAGGTGTATAGTGAACATACATCAATTGTACATAAGGTAATCAAAGTATTCTCATCCACAGATATGTCATTTAGTTTAGTCAAAAAATCTGTGGTGTCGCGTAGGTAGGTGGTCATCTGTTTCACTAGCGGTTGTAAGTGCCTGTCAAGATATTTGCCCGTAGGTTCATGAATAGATCCTCTCGTGGACACGATGGGACGGAATGGCGCTTTCATGAGATCCTTATGGATTTTGAGTAGCATGTGTAAAGTTGGACACCTAGGTTGTTCTTGAAGTAAAAATCTCCTGTCTTATTCGGGGATAGTTCCCATTTCAAGTGATTTATCAACAATAACTTTCAGTGTTTTGGCAAACACCTCAGTTGGATCCTGGGGTAACAACATGTATGTATTGTGATCATGTACGTGTTCACTAACACTCTGTAGATAATATTTCGAGTTCATTATCACCAGTGCCCCACCTTTATCCGCCTTACAGCATGTTATATTGGGGTTATTCACTATTTGAGTCATGGCTTGTAATTCCCTAGTAGTGAAATTAGTCCTTTTGGCCGTCGGTTTTTTAAACAACTCTCCAATTTCTTTCATCGTGATGGTCTCATACGAATCCAGTATCTTATGGCTAACTTGTGCCTGAAAGGTACTCTTGCTCCTTAAGCCCATTAGTGCATCATCTGTCTCTTCCATAGGTTTAGGAATCACGTTGGTAAAAAAGTGCCTTAGCCTGAGATTCCTCATGAATTTGTACACGCTTACTTCACTTTCAAGTGCGTTTGATTGATAAGTCGGTACAAACGATGTACCTCGTTGTAAAGTGGCTAATTGGCTTTGCGACAAAGTGGTCGAGGATATATTGATGATCATGTTCTTTTGCTGCGTGTCAACTGTGCGATTGAGGAACTTGGTTCTCCTTGCGCCTCTGCCCCTCTGGGTTCGACGCTTGGGCTCCTGCCTCTTCCTAAAAAAGGACTCGCCATTGTTGAGATGGTAGGTACGGTTAAAGTGCTATCTCTGGTGGTGGAAGTGGAGGTGGACGTTTCTCCCCTGTACTTACTATTTCTTTGACCACCTTTCTGTGTGGAGTCAAAAGATGTTGTGCTCCCTTCGTCTGAAGAGGGATTGCTGAACGGTCTTTGTTGTCTGCGTTGGGCGTAAACTTCCGCCCAATTGTACACCTCTCCCAACTTGTAGTCGATAGTATCACGCTTATATTTTCTGATTTTTCTATCGTTTATTTCTCTCGTGTATTTGTCTAGTTGGATGTTAATGTCGTTCAGTGCACGTTCAAGTTCATCCTTAGACAGGTTGCTGTCCAAATTGGCTTGGATCCTCTTTATGTCCTTGTCAAGATCTTCTATGACTTTGGATAGCTCCTCCACAATAAGTAAGATATGGTCCAACGAACACTTATTTAAAATTTCATGCCAACGTTCCGTGAATTTGGGATTGTTCCTGCAAAGTGTTGGCTCTAGGGCTATACGCAATCCCCTAAGGATTCTTTGGTCTTTGTGGTATCTAATTAAGGTACCGGCGTGTACTTTTTGATTTATGATTCTTTTGGACGTATACAGTAGCTGCTTCAGTAAACTTTGGGTTGAAAATGTGGTAGTTGTAGATGGGTCTACCTCCTGTATCAAAGCGTAAATGCGGCTTGTTTCTTCACTTAAGATACCAAATGTATTGGCTCTGTTTTCTGTGATATTTGAGATGTCTTCATACTCCATTATCAAAATGTTTCAAACTGTAGGTGCTCACACTGAGGTGGTCAGTATGTATAATATCAAAGTCCAATGTGTGTGTGGCACTCTATTTTAGTTCTCGTTATTTAGTATCTCCAAACTTTAAATGTTGGAATGTTGAGATATTTGGGTGCTGGTGGGTTGCTCCCTCTGACCTCGGGGAGTTGGATTCAAAGATACATAAGAAACACTGCTAAACATATCAGTGTGCCAGCCAGCACTCCTTTGTGAGACAGACTGTCTTCAAAGAGCGTAATCAATTGTCTGTTAAATGTAGTCCGAAAAAATCAAGGTATTCCAGACAATTCATGTCTTTTATTTTTATCCAATTAGGTTAGTTCACCGTTACATCACAAATTTAGAAAGTTCACAAACATAATCCAAGTAAATCTGGTGTATATGTAATCCTGTCCAGAATTCTAATCTATGTGCGTTCAATCCCAATGCATTTTGTGCCTCAGCACTTCATCAGGGGAAATACATTATATCTATAAATAAAGCAAAATAAATGTGTGTAAGAAGATACAGTGGTAGACACAAAAAGAGTCAACAACACTATTCAAAAAGAGAACATTTGCAGAGAGTACGTGATTGTGTACCATGCGGTGCTCTGAGTTGGTTACGATCTCAATATTTCAAAAGCTCTCCTGGAAGGTGAATAGCATGAAATTCAAGTGATGAAATAAAATCCATCCCGCAACTGATAGCTGGACGCCGTTCACCGGTAAGAGAAAAGGGCACTCATTAACATGCTTATCGATCCACTTAGATCACTGGTGACTCGACTTTCTGTCGTTTCTTTACGCACTTGGTTTGCACACTTTTAAACTCTTGGTAATCCCTGTGTCGCTTTTCAGTATGTTAAGTTCTGACTAAAACAGTGCACCCGGTTTCTCTTTATTTCATCACTCGAATTTTTCGAACTCTTGTTCAATCACTTCCATTCCACTTGGGTTGCTATGGGTCTATAGTTAATCAATCGTTTGACGCACGGGACCATCTTTGTTCATGCTATTCACCTTCCATGAGAGCTTTTGAAAAATCGAGATCGTAACCAACTCAGAGCACCGCATGGTACACAATCACATATTCTCTGCAAATGTTCACTTTTCGAATAGTGTTGTTGACTCTTTTTGTGTCTACCACCGTATCTTCTCACACACATTTATTTTGCTTTATTTATAGATATAATGTATTTCCCCTGATGAAGTGCTGAGGCACGAAATGCATTGGGATTGAACGCACATAGATTACAATTCTGGACAGGATTACATATACACCAGATTTACTTGGATTATGTTTGTGAACTTTCTAAAACTGTGATGTAACAGTGAACTAACCTAATTGGATGAAAATAAAAGACATGAATTGTCTGGAATACCTTGATTTTTTCGGACTACATTAAGCAGACAATTGATTACGCTCTTTGAAGACAGTCTGTATCACAAAGGAGTGCTGGCTGGCACACTGGTATGTTTAGCAGTGTTACTTATGTCTCTTTCAGATATCTCCATTGCAGTAGGGAAGATACACAAGGCCCATGCTCAGGCTGCAGCCTTTTGTGATGGTACAGGTATATACCCTGAACTGGAGGTGTGCAAGGTCCAAGTTCAGGCTGCAGCAGTTTGTGGTGGTAGTTATCTCCCCTGCACTCAAGGTGTACGAGGTCCTAGATCAGGCGGCAGGAGCTTGCAATGGTAGAGTTATCTTCCCTGCACTCAAGGTGTACAAGGTCCAAGTGCAGGCTGCAGCAGTGTGTGATGGTAGAGTTAGATTACCTACACTCTAGGTGCACGAGGCCCAAGCTCAGGTGACAGCGTTTTGTGATGGTAGAGTTATCTCCCCTGCACTCAAGTTGCACAAGGTCTAAGATCAGGCTGCAGCAGTTTGTGATGGTGAAGTTATCTCCTGTGCACTACAGCTGCAGAAGGTCCAAGCTCAGGCTGCAGCAGTTTGCAATGATACAGGTATCTCCTGTGCACCCAAAGCAGTTTGCAATGATACAGGTATCTCCTGTGCACCCAAAGTACACATAAGCAATGGCAGCCTGCAGCAGTTTATGGTGCAGATATTTAAGGATCTATCAGTCCTCCCAGACTGGTGGACATTCAGAACTGATTTCTGGAAATCGCTCTTGATCTGCGCCTAGTCTTTTTTCCTCTTGATATTTGGCTCAAGGAACTGCAACATGGGTTTTACTGGAGACCACTGATGTATGAGGTGAACTTTGGGCAACGGAGATCTTCAAGTGCTATCGTGAGGCCACTGATGTATGAGGCGAACTCTGGACACCAGAGATCTTCAAGTGCTATCGTGAGGCCACTGATGTATGAGGTGAACTTTGGGCAACGGAGATCTTCAAGTTTCATTGTGAGACCATTGATGTATGAGGCGAACTCTGGACACCAGATATCTTCAAGTGCTATCGTGAGGCCACTGATGTATGAGGTGAACTTTGGACAGCGGAGATCTTCAAGTTTCATTGTGAGACCATTGATGTATGAAGCGAACTCTGGACACCAGAGATCTTCAAGTGCTATCGTGAGGCCACTGATTTATGAGGTGAACTTTGGGCAACGGAGATCTTCAAGTTTCATTGTGAGACCATTGATGTATGAGGCGAACTCTGGACACCAGAGATCTTCAAGTGCTATCGTGAGGCCACTGATGTATGAGGTGAACTTTGGGCAACGGAGATCTTCAAGTTTCATTGTGAGACCATTGATGTATGAGGCGAACTCTGGACACCAGAGATCTTCAAGTGCTATCGTGAGGCCACTGATGTATGAGGTGAACTTTGGGCAACGGAGATCTTCAAGTGCTATCGTGAGGACACTGATGTATGAGGTTAACTTTGGACAACGGAGATCTTCAAGTGCTATCGTGAGGTGAAGTGCTGTCCATGGAGTATGCACCATCTCTGGTGCTCCAGTGCCATTAGTATCATACAGTTTGATGTTTTTTTGGGCATATCCGTGCCCCATGAGAAGAAATTGCATTAATTCCATCAAGGATATCTTTTGCAAATACATGCTTAATGACTCAAGCAATGAAAAACTGACTGAGATGTACTTAAATATGAAATGCTCCATTGTGTAACCTATTTGACTGAATCACACCACAATCTGCTAAAATTCTGTACAAAAAAGTTGTAATTGGTATATTAGCCATAGCTACATTTACACACACATGGCATTCCTTTCATGAGACAGGTGACTACTTCCTGCGTACGATTAAGAATTGTACGTTTAGGTTTTGTTAATCTTATTTAATTCAAAATTGTGATAGTGTTACTGTTTTTACAACTAGATAAACATTACCAGACTTTAAAAATTGAAATACTGAATGTAACAAAACAGTTATCCTTGGATAATATGGGATTGGTTTAATGACATATATATATACAATTATGGAACTAGTGTCATTTATTTTGTAGTGCATATCATGACAGGCAGCCAACTTGCAGCACAACCACAAACGGCTAGAAGAGGGTGCCAGAATACAACAAATCACTGTCGCTAGGGAAAATGAAGTGCAAAAAGACCACGGATAACGTGGGGATCCAAACATCTTAGCATCTGCCTTGGTTGGACATCACAGGCATCACCAATGGACAGAATGCCCTGTAATTTACTATCTGGTGTAACCGGAGGATGGCACCACCTTGGACTTCACCACAGGACAGGCTCGCCTGTGTCTGATTTGGTTTAGGACTCCCCATTAAGAAGTACCTCCTGTTCCTTCTTACATGGAATTTGGTGTATAAGTGTATCTAGGTCACCAGGAGAGGAGACCCCCAGATCCTTCACAATCAAATGCCAACTAATGTCTTACTCCCACACACAGACTGGTCTGTTCCTTCTAATCTGTTGAGTGGGGCTTTACCCAGAGCGGCTAAAGTTATTCCTCATTATCTGGACCCGTGTTCTGATTGTGTTCTTATTATCTGGCAGCTCGTACTCTATTTAGAGTCCTCTGTTCCTTCTTATGTGAAGCGGTCCCACAAACTACAGTCTCGTATGCTGGTCAGGAGCCCAGGGATGTACCTGTTCTTCTTGGTCGGCCGCAGCTTTGGGCAGCGGGTTACACAAACTACGGTCTTGTCTGCAGGTCAGGGGGTCAAGGATGGGCCTGCTCTACTTGGTCGGACGCAGCTTTGGGCAACAGGGTTCACAAACAACAGTCTTGTCTGCAGGTCAGGAACCCAAGGATGAACCGGCTCTTCTTGGTCGGCCGCAGCTTTAGGAAGCTCCCTTTCACTGTTCCACCTGCTCTGTGAGATTTAGCAAGTATCTGCCCTGGACTACCGCTCCTGTTCTGCAAGATCAACCCTTGGCCTGCCTCACATGTTCTAGGTGATCCAGAACTGACTACCTCGGTGGGATAATCTCTCAAAATCTCTGATCCAGCAGAGTCTCTTCATGGGCGACTCTTCTTCATGAACGTAGGGTGTCTAACTTGGACATTTTCACATTCAGTGTGATCTAGAGTTGGGTGTCTGCCTTGGACATGTTCACATTCAGTGTGATCTAGAGTTGGGAGTCTCACTTGGACATTTTCACATTCAGTGCGATCTAGAGTTGGGAGTTTCTTTTGGACATTTTCATATTCAGTGTAATCTAGAGTTGGGAGTTTCCTTTGGACATTTTCACATTCGGTGTGATCTAGAGTTGGAAGTTTCCTTTGGACTTTTTCACATTCAGGGTGATCTAGAGTTGGGAGCTTCCTTTGTACTTTTTAACATTCAGTGTGATCTAGAGTTGGGAGTTTCCTTTGGACATTTTCACATTCAGTGTGATCTAGAGTTAGTTGTTTCCTTTGGACATTTTCACATTCGGTGTGATCTAGAGTTGGGAGTTTCCGTTGTACTTTTTCACATTCGGTGTGATCTAGAGTTGGGAGTTTCCTTTGGACTTTTTCACATTCAGTGTGATCTAGAGCTGGGAATTTCCTTTGGACTTTTTCACATTCAGTGTGATCTAGAGTTGGGAGTTTCTTTTGGACTTTTTCACATTCAGTGTGATCTAGAGTTGGCAGGGATGTGGAGTTCCCATAGCCCGACACCCGGGACATATTGTTTGGGGTCAAGGGCAACGAGTTTTCAAGTGTATTTTGTCCTTGGGAGTCATCTAGAGTTGGGGGTGTCCTGTGGACTTTCTCACATTCAGTATGATCTAGAGTTATTATTATTATTATTATTAAAAAATTTTATAGAGCGCGTAGTCACCCGGAGGTATCCCAGCGCTAAAAATCCCTACACCAGTGGGGGGGGGGGGGTAAAAGAGGGGTACAGCAATTTTGGACAGAAGCAATTTTAAACAGAGCAAAAGAAGTGGTTAAAAGTTGTTTTAAGGAAACAAGTGGGTTTTGAGTCGTTTCCTAAATCGTAAATAGTTTGATTCTTTCCTCAGGTCTCGAGGAAGGGCGTTCCATAGGCGCGCTGTGTGGATCGAGAAACGTCTTCCACCCGTGCGGGCTTTTTTGAATCTGGGCACGGTGATGAGGGACTCCATGTCCGATCGGAGGGATCTAGGGGCTTTATAGGGTTGTATGAATTTCCTCAGAATGGGGGGGCCCTGACTCTGCACTAGCCTATGAGCCAGGCTTAAGGCTTTGAATGTTATTCGTTCTCTCACTGGAAGCCAGTGAAGGAGCTTCAGAGCTCAGAGCTTCAGAGCTTCAGAGTTGGGTGTCTCGCTTGGACATGTTCACATTCAGTGTGATCTAGAGTTAGGTGTGTCCCGTGGACATTTTCGTATTTAGTGTGATCTAGAGATGGGTGTCTCCCTTGGACTTTCTCACATTCAATGTGATCTAGAGTTGGGTGTCTGCCTTGGACATGTTCACATTCAGTGTGATCTAGAGTTAGGTGTGTTTCGTGGACATTTTCGTATTCAGTGTGATCTAGAATTGGGAGTCTCCCTTGGACATTTAAACATTCAGTGTGATCTAGAGTTGGGTGTCTCCCTCGGACATTTTCACATTCAATGTGATCTAGAGTTGGGTGTCTCCCTTGGACATTTTCACATTCAGTGTGATCTAGAGTTGGGTGTCTGCTTTGGACATTTTCACATTCAGTGTGATCTAGAGTTGGGTGTCTCCCACGGACCTTTTCACATTCAGTGTGATCTAGATTTGGGTGTCTCCCTCGGACCTTTTCACATTCAGTGTGATCTAGAGTTGGGAGTCTCCCTTGGACATTTTCACATTCAGTGTGATCTAGTGTTGGGTGTCTGCTTTGGACATTTTCACATTCAGTGTGATCTAGAGTTGGGAGTCTCCCTTGGACATTTTAACATTCAGTGTGATCTAGAGTTGGGTGTCACCCTCGGACCTTTTCACATTCAGTGTGATCTAGAGTTGGGTGTCTCCCTTGGACCTTTTCACATTCAGTGTGATCTAGCGTTTGGTGTCTCCCTTGGACATTTTCACATTCGGTGTGATCTAGAGTTGGGCGTCTCCCTTGGACATTTTCACATTCAGTGTGATCTAGAGTTGGGTGTCTCCCTTGGACATTTTCACATTCAGTGTGATCTAGAGTTGGGAGTCTCCCTTGGACATTTGCACATTCAGTGTGATCTAGAGTTGGGTGTCTCCCTTGGACCTTTTCACATTCAGTGTGATCTAGCGTTTGATGTCTCCCTTGGACATTTTCACATTCGGTGTGATCTAGAGTTGGGTGTCTCCCTTGGACATTTTCACATTCAGTGTGATCTAGAGTTGGGTGTCAGCTTTGGACATTTTCACATTCAATGTGATCTAGAGTTAGGAGTCTGCGTTTGACATTTTCACATTCAGTGTGATCTAGAGTTGGGAGTCTCCCTTGGACATTTTCACATTCAGTGTGATCTAGAGTTGGGTGTCAGCTTTGGACATTTTCACATTCAATTTGATCTAGAGTTAGGAGTCTGCGTTTGACATTTTCACATTCAGTGTGATCTAGAGTTGGGAGTCTCCCTTGGACATTTTCACATTCAGTGTGATCTAGAGTTGGGTGTCAGCTTTGGACATTTTCACATTCAATGTGATCTAGAGTTAGGAGTCTGCGTTTGACATTTTCACATTCAGTGTGATCTAGAGTTGGGAGTCTCCCTTGGACATTTTCACATTCAGTGTGATCTAGAGTTGGGTGTCAGCTTTGGACATTTTCACATTCAATTTGATCTAGAGTTAGGAGTCTGCGTTTGACATTTTCACATTCAGTGTGATCTAGAGTTGGGAGTCTCCCTTGGACATTTTCACATTCAGTGTGATCTAGAGTTGGTTGTCAGCTTTGGACATTTTCACATTCAATGTGATCGAGAGTTAGGAGTCTGCGTTTGACATTTTCACATTCAGTGTGATCTAGAGTTGGCAGGGATGTGGATTTCCCATAGTCCGACGCCCAGAAAATATTGTTTGGGGTCAAGGGCAACAAGTTTTCATGTGTATTTTGTCCTTGGGACAAGAAGTCCCAACCCCCTACAGCACATACTCTTTGGCTGCCAGTTTATAGAATCACAATATGGATCAGGGAAAGGCATTGCCTGCAGTTAAGGTAATATTTGTGTTCATGTGTTAATTATTTTCAAACTTGTATTAATGGTTCATTTACCCGTTAAATGCTGCCATCGGCAGTTGAATGTTCGGAGCACTACCTGGCTGGTGCTGCGCACGTTCAACGGCCGACGCAGCCCCGCCCGTTCTTTAAAACGGCTGCACTGCCGCGAAAAAACGGGCACGGTTAACAGGTTAATGCAATGTCTTAATTATTAGGGTGAGCGCTCTAAATAAATGTTGTAATCTCAGAAAGCACTACTGACAGTGGTTCCCGTATAAAAATGTGTTATCACGTTTTCAATGTTTAGCAATATAAGGTTATGTATAATGCTTCCAGAATTCTCTCTGATTAGATGCAAATATTTGCAGAAGCTTGAAAGCAAGTTTGATGATTCTTTGCTTTCAAAATTAAACGTTCACAAAAAAATACAAAAACATTTTGCTGAACTACTGTAAAATTGTAGGTATCATTTCTTTGCAGCACCCTATAGTAAAATGTGTTGATGTTTGCTAGTTTTTTTAAAACATATTCATAATGGAAAATCAGTGTAACCAGTTTTAATAAAATTATGGGAAACAAAAATAAACAAACATTGGTAAAGCCAATAGGTCTGAAACTGATGTTCAGCCTTTTGGTTTTGTTAATGTCTAACTTGTTTTGGCATGGTTTTTGTAAAGCCTTATTGGTGTGGGAGCTGCCGGACCCTCAACATTATAACAAACATTGGCAAAAGGAAAAACATTTGGTTTCAAAAAGCACACATTGCCTCAGTAGTTCCTGGCACTGACAAAACAACTGGGTCAATATTGTCATTGTGAAAGGACAGAATGCTGTCACTCCCAGTGAAGCTAGCCGATCAACAAAGAGAGAGGGGACAGAATTTTAATAAACACAAAAGGTCATGGTTAATTCCAGACATAAGAAGGGGCCCAAGTATCAAATATTGTCTCAAAAGTGCACCCATCTCCTTGCATTAAGTGCAGATATACGGCTTTCGTGAATTCACAAGACTTCACAGAAGTAGGCCAAGAAATAGCACTCAGGGAAAATATCTATGAACTGCATTTTAGCATGTGCAAATACGCAGGAGTAGATATCCTCATGTGAAAATCTGAGTGTTTGCAAGTTCACTTTCCCTCCAACCACTAATTTCCCCAACCCTGGACGAAGTCTCATGTCGGCCATTGTCAGGAGTAAACTTTCACCCTTTCTCAGTATGGGAAAAGATTCGAAAAGAGTTGGTGAAAGCCCTTAAAACATGCAAGTTAGAAGGTTTGCACCGACTCGAAAGGGCATTCCAAACCTGGATCTGTTGCTTACCATTACCTTCAGCCCCAGTATGTAGATCCGGGGAAACGTGGCAACTGAAGGGAATTGCTAGCATTCAAACTCTACTACGAAGGAGCCCTGGCACAATCAGAGGGGCTAGTTCAGAGCTCTTATAGAATTAGATTGCTGCCATACCTTGTTGCTGCATTACATGGCACAAAAGGGACAAGTGGATTTTGTTACAGGACAAGTAGATTTATGAAGAAACCTTCCCCATGGACAAGTAAATATGTTATTAAATCCCACACCCCTGGTTGGGTGTCTCCCTTGGGCATTTTCACATTCAGTGTGATCTAGAGTTCGATGTCTGCCGTGGGTCATTTCCCATGTACTGATATAGCTGAGTGTCTCCACTGGACAGTCTCTCATGTTCTGAATGTTCTCGTATTGGGATATTTGGTTCCCTCTCCTTTGTAATCTAGTGCTGGCTGTCCATCACGGGCAGTCTCGGGTGTTCTATGTTTGTCTAGTGCCGGGAGTCCATCATTGACAGCCTCATGTGTTCTATGGGATCTGGATGTGTCCCTCAGTCAGTCTCTCGTATTCTGTGTGACCGAGGTCTCAATCACCTGCCTCTGTGTTCCTTGCAGTCTGTTTCAACTCTAGATATCTTGCAGAAATAGCCTTCTGTTCTGTGTGTTTTAGTGTTGCTTTCCTTCCTTGGACTGGCTCTCCCATTTGGTGCTCTGCCACAGGACCTAAGCACCTGTTTGTCATTATCTGGCAGTCCCCATACGACTGGATTATCTGTTCCTCCTGTCCTGGAATCAAGAGGGCCTACTTTGTGGCAGAATCACCAATTACAATGAATCGCAGGAAGGAGGTTCTCCGAGGTGTGCGCCTCCACGTCTGAAACCCTATTTAGGTGATCAATGCACCTGTGGTCCAGTGGTTCCCCCAGGACATTCTTAACATTTTATCGCCCTGTGTTCCTAGGATGGAAGTAGATCAAAGAGTGCCATGGTATTTTCTGCCAAGTGAACTTGCGTAAGTGTTTGAACAAATATTTTGGTTTTCCCACTAGGAAAAAGGTTAGATTTAGCACAGACACCACTTCAGAGAGCAGGCAAGAGACCCCAGCAGTCCAACAAGTTGCTATTTTCACAAGCATTGACAAATGGGGTGTCACCATAGCTTCTCCAAGGCAGCAGGAAATGACCTAAGAGCTGCCGCTGCGCTGCCAGCATTCAACATGTTGGCCTTCCGTGCCCATTTTCAAAGATTTATAACTAAAGAAAATATTGTCACCAATCTATGGAAAATAAAGGTCTTTTTTGAAGACAGCAGGGTCCTCTCATGCATGGAGAGGTGTCGAATGATGCAGTCACGAGTGAGCAGAAGGCAGACACTTGGGACCAAGCCCTGGCCCCCGCACAAAGAACCAATATGAGCTCAGTCAAGTCGCCGTCTCTGTGACAGCTCCAGAGGAATGGAGGAGTCTGCAGTAGTTTACCCTGGGATGGAACACGCCGAAGCTAAAAGAGCATTTTTGTCACTCTTATGTGGGTTGTAGCATCGCTATTCAATTTCCCCCATGACGTATGAAGGTTCAAGCAGCGCCTCAATGAAAGGAAACAAGGTCTGCTTTGATTATTTGGGTTTTCACTGAGCTGTTATCTACAGACCTCAATCTGCTCAAAGAGTCTGTGAAGGACTGAGGCATCGCTCTGCGCAGCTCAGAGAAGATTCATAGAAATGCCATGGTACCGCTACTGCCAACATGATTTCCAAATCACATCTATGGGCTCCTCAGAAGTTCTCCAACACACAAGCACTCCTGAGCAGAGCCTTGCAATGATCATGAGTCTGATATGCCAGTAGAACCACCGCGATACAGGAGGTTACATGAATATCGACAAAGAGGTATCCTGCACATTATGCATTTTATAAGGTTGCCAGAGTTTCCTTTGCCTTTAAAAACTTGCAATTCTGTAATCAGACAATCTTTCAATCGGCCTCACCAAACTCTGAGCTGAGAAACATCACCGTTTCTGGTTAGGACGGCTTTGGGATCACTTAAGCTTCTATCACAACAGTGCATGTTCTGCTGACTTTAGGGGGAAAAGTCCAACAGCAGCCTAGCCTGGGGCTAGTCGACAGATTAGATCTGGGAGCCAACACAACTTTAAAAAGCCTTATATATGTAACCACTGGTCACGGCTCAGGAATTCCAAAGCTGGGCTCCACCAGCGGACATAAAATGCAGTTTGTTTTAGGGTCAGGGACTCTACTGTACTTTAAAATTTGACTATTCGTACATCAATACAGGCACGGGTCATTGTTGCCAAATGGGATCTCACTCTGACATCAAATAGAGGGATGGCACCAAGGTTCGAAACAGGCACAAAAAAGACCTCATGATCCAATTTATGAATGTAGCACTCAGGGCCAACCAGGCATCAAAGCTCTGCAGAGGTCAGCACACTCTGAAAAACCAAACAGTGTGGCTAGGGACACTTCTTCCAGCACCCAGGCCAAAAGCTGGTGATGGGCTTCTAGTCACACCACACACGAGAGAGCAATGGGGGAAATAGAACTTTCTGCAGGGTCACCCCCAAATCTTTTGCCTTCATCGTCCACTTTGCTCTGAATTCGTTCTTTCTGGCCTTAGGACTCAGAGCACTTTACCACAGGTAACCAGTGCTAAAGTGCATGTACTCTCTCCTTAAAACATGGTAATATTGGTGCACCCCCATCTGGCATATTTAATTTAACTACAAGTCCCTAGTAAAGTGCACTACATGTGCCCAGGACCTATAAATTAAATGCTACTCAGGAGTCTGAAGCACTTATTGTGCCACCCACTTAAGTAGTACTCTAACCATGACTCAGGCCTGCCAATGCAGAGCCTGTGTGTGCAGTTTACACTGTCATTTCGACCTGACAAAATAAACCTTAGATATACAAGTCAACCCTAAGGAAGGCCCTAGACAATCCAAATGGCAGTGCGCAATGCATTTGAAAGGCAGGCCATGAACTTTTACATTTTACATGTCCTGGTAGTAGAAAACTCTCACATTTGTTTTTCACTACTGCAAGGCCTCTCTCTCCCATGGGAAAACATTGAGAATACAGTATTAAATTTCATATGTGTAATTCCCAATTGTGAAGAGCTGAGACTTTTAAAGTTTGATGTCTCTGGAATCACAATTTAAAATCCAAACTTATGGTGAAGTCGGATTTAAGATTGCCATTCTGAAAATATCACTCTTAGAAAGTTAGATTTTCTTACTTTAGCCATTTCATGCCTGTTGCCTGTCTCTGATCACATGTCTGGGGTGGATGACAGTTGGGCTTGTGTATTCCACCGAGACAGCCCCACACAATGGGAGCCTAGGTGTGCTTTGATGGGCCATCCTAGCAGGATGGGGGGAGGAGCTGGACCCAGCCTCACTTACACCTAAACAAGCTCTGTCCCACAAAGGGCTATATACCCCCTATAGTGAGTCTGGAGCCAGGGCAGGAAGGTAGGACCTCTGTGCACTTCAAAGGCATGTCTTTAATGTCTTCTCCACTTCAAAGGCACAACTGGGTTTAAGTACTGGACCTCAGACATCACCGCCTCAGTGCATGTCTGGACCTGTGGATACTCTGCCAGGAAGAAGGACTCCTGTGATGCTGAAAGAATTGTCACCCTGCTGGACTGCCACTCTGCAGGAGCTGCTGTCTTGCTGTGCTGGCCTGGTGCCTGCTGCCCTCTTGTCTGGGGAGCAAGAATGGACCTGGAGCCCATCATGAACCCAGGACACCAGAAGGAATAAAATGAATAAAAAGAACAGTCTGCTCGCCTCCTGATAACAGCCTCACGGACATAACAGGCTCTCCACAGCTCCCAGACCAGTCTTTATTGAGCTCCTTCCCCCCAAGAGGCGCCTCTCAGGTCCTGGACTCTTGGAAGTGGTTTTTAAGCTCTTTAAGTCAAGTTTTGGGGTCATTCCAACCACAAAAGGGCCCATTCTTTCCCATACTGTGCTGCTCGCACAGAGAAACAGCACGAGCTGGCGCAAGTCCATCTCTTCGCACAGCAAGCATCATCCGCTGGCATGGATCACCAACACAGGCTCCAGTCCGGCAATCCGCAACACCTGGCCTGCTCTTCGAACTCCACCGGCCATAGCCAGCGACCCTCTCCTTGCGAACTACTCCCATGAATGGGACTCATGGCACAAAACTTGAAAAAGGTAAAACTTCAGCAGGACTAACCTGGGTGATTCTGACCCCTCCTCCCCTCTCCCCCCACTCTGGTCAGCTTGAACTTTTGGATTTGAGTAGGTCCAGCACGATCAGGCATCCGAGGTTAGCGCTTTATGCTTCTAAGTGTTATTTTACAGTTTATTCTGTCAAAATTCGTAACTCCGGGTCAACTTACTGGATTTTTGTCGTTTTGGTCTTGTTTTATTTATTACATTAAGTCCTATTTTTCTAACCTGGTGTGAAATCTTTTTGAGTGGGGTTTTAACTATTTTACTGTTTGAAGTGTTGCACACATACTTTACACATTGCCTCCAAGTTAAGCCTGACTCCTCTGTGCCAAGCTACTATAGGGAGAGTACAGGTTAATTACAGGTTTCCCCGCTTTTTACCCTGACTAGGATTGTGGTTGCTTCTTGACTAGGGCTAATACCCCAGTCAACCTACATCCCAAATTCTAATGAGTAATACAATGAAACAGTGGGTGCAGGTGGGCATGCTCATTCGCAGGGTGACCTCTCCTAGGGCAGCTCCGCAGTACTAGTAGCATGTTCTTGTAGGTTCTCCTTTGTCTCGGATAAGAGGTGTGGATTGCTTTTAGCCCTTTGAGATGACTTCTCTTCCCTCGTTTTAAAGGCTGATCTTTCTACACGGATACATCAGCAGCAGGGAGGAGCATCCAACACAGCTTCGGCCTCTGTTCCAGCTTACAGGAGACGGGCAGCACACTGCTTCAAATATCCAGCAGGGCATCAAGCGGTGCATGCCCCTCTTGTGTCACAGGTCGCCTGCATAGCGAAGTCAAACTTTGTTGCTCCCATTGTCACCAGACACACAAATGTCTTTGAGTCATCAGGCCATTATTCAGCTCCCCATCTGTGTATATGCCAATAAATTAGCATGGACCTTATCCCCTCAAAATACATATTCACCACCAACAGAAGTCCTCACCTAAGCCAGGAAGATCCATAAACCGTCATCCAGACGGTGAGGGGGAGTGAGGCAGTTGAGATGGATAAGACATGTGGAGTTGTCAACATGCACCACAGAGGTGTGTATTAGCACAGCTTTTGCAACGATGGGGCTACTGCGACAGCATCCTTTAAGTGACTCCTAGTATCTCCTAGTGCTGCTGGGCATCACTGTGGCTTCAGGTGGACCTGGGACTTCTTAATAGCTTAGAAATCCGGGTGGATTGCAGGGGTGAGGGTGGTTTTCTCCCCTTTCGTAGTGATCATTCCAGGGACAGAGGCTGACTTTGCCACTTCAGCACAGATTCATGTTCTCTTTAGTGTCCTACAATGGGCCATCCAGTCTTCTCACTTGTTCACAGAAATGCTGCAATTTCTATTTAGCACAAAGAAAGTAGGGGGGAGCACTGATTGAAATTTAAGTACCCAAAAATCAAGTCTGTGGCTTGTACCATTCCTGTGCTAGCTTGACTTCAGGAACTTTTAACCCCTTCCACACTCATGACGAGCTGGGCTCGTCATGGTGTAGCCTCCTCAAACACTGATGACGAGCCCAGCTCGTCATAAAACAATGTAAAACAACAATTTGCAGCACAGAGGGGGAAAACGCATAGCAGCCATGGAGTTAAAAGATTATTTCAAGGGCTGTTACTGATATTAAGCCTCTTGGGTTTCATCTTAATGGTAGGCTTAATGTTCACCTGCTATTAAAAACAATCAGTCTGCGCGATCTAAGATTCACATTCTGAAGGGGAACCAGTAAATATGACACTGAAGACTATTTAATAATTGTGGCCTGGCATTGATATTGTCTAGCCGGTTTGGAACAGATTCAGTTTTGATGTGGAATCCAGAAGTAGTGTTCCTCCCTCTCGCACCTATTTTACACTCTGGCAATAGACTGGTGGGTAGGAGCATGCAAGTTTGACTCTGAACCCCCTAGTCGTACTCCTTGCCTTGCTTTGAGGCCAAGTTGCTTTTTAAAAGCAGATGTTCAGTCAATGACACAATTCATCTTAATCGTCCAGAATATTAAGCTTCTAATTTGTGATTCTTGGAGGACTTTTGTCATCCTACAGCTAGTCCATCTTAAGACCTGTGAAGCCATACTGATATCCCCAGAACACTCTGTTCTCAGCCTGTTTACAGATATAGAATCCTTGGCCCTCAACTGTACGCACATTTTCTTAACATATGCAGCTAGGAAATAAGTGAAAGCCTTCTCTTTCCGATATAGCAAAACTGATCTTCAAATGTAATGTGATTCCAATGCTATGTTATGTGATCTGTAGCGGGCAATATCACCAGTGAGGGGAACGTGGTATTGAGCAGCTGTGTGCGCCTAGTCTTGGAGAGGGGTTCATCAAAAAAGTCCTTAGCTTCTTGCAGAACTCAGGAAGACAGGAGGAGGCTTGATGTGCAATGGCAGGTCATTCCACGCTTTAGGAGCGATGTACGCGAAGGCTCTGACTCCCAATCTGTTTTTATGTATTTGTGTGATATGTGAGAAGAGGACTCTGGGAGGGTGATCGGTGGAAGGGAATGCGATTGTTCAGGTAGGCGGGACTGTGTTGTGTAGGACCTGAATTGTGCGACTGAAAAAGGCACCTTCTAAACTTACCAGATAAAAAATCCATTATGGCTGCCCTTAACCAATGAAAATTCCCCATGGAAACCATATTTTATACATAGTTGACGTGAGTTAACTGCTGAAGGGACTTTGGAGCTGCCAGGCAAAATAACAATTAAACTACTAAAAAAGCAGGATAAACTCCTGTCTGAGCTGATGGACATGGATGAGCTGGATAAAAAAATCTGAGGCCAAACATGATGTATCCTTCCATAATCTGCCTGACAAACAATTGTATTTTATACAACACATGGAGTTTGAGAAAAGGAGACAGTTGCTGAGATACAGACTTGTCCCGATTCCCTTTCGAGCCTAGTGTACAGAGCGATCATACAGACTTTGTACAACTGCTGTGGACAACCTGTCACATATTGTTTGTACATGTCCTGGTGTTGAAGAAATGATGGCTCGCCGCGGTGGTACTGTGTATTAGAGGCGAATCATGTCACTTAACAGTTAATTTTTTTAATGTATTAAGCAGGTGATAGACGAGTTGTGTGGGGTTGCTCCAGTGGGCTTTTAAGGAGACTTGGTTGTGCCAGTATCATGAATCCCCTGTTTATAATCTCATGGTGTGAGCTGGGGCTACCACTGTAATTTAAAGTGACCAGATTGAACTGAGGACGAAGGCTTCTTTCCCCTAAACACAAGCCGTGGCCGGCTTGGTGGACACATTGCGCTTTAATTTTCCACCTTGGAAAGGGCGCAGACATTGGGATTTTTTATAAGGTTCTCCTCTGTTCACCATCTTAATGAGGTAACACATGTAGCACAACCTCATTTTATCGGCTGCAAAACAGTTCAAGTTAACTACGCAGTACCAGTGTGTTTTAAAAGTTGTGATTGATTAGTTTTATGTCCTATCTCTTATTTCATTTTGATTTTATAGGAAATTTAATTATTTTAATTAATTGTGCGATAAAGTTATCACTATCACTTAAATGTGTGGGTGTGCGTTTGAACTGTGTACACCAGGAGCCAAAAAAGTTCTCTGAGGGGTCTTGTGATGTGTGTCCTGTGTTGGAGGTTCAGGGTCAGTTAGGCTGCTGAGTTCTGGATGGTTTGTAGCCTTCTGGCGTGTTGCTTGGTGATTCCCACATAAAGGGTGGTCCCGTACTTCATCTTTCTGGTGATGAAGGCGCGGGTGGCATTTTCTCTGGTGTTGCTTAGGAGTCCTTTGAAGGTTTTCCTCTGGATCGCCAGGGTGTAGAAGCAGGTTGTTGTGACCGCTTTGACTTGCATGGCCAGTATGTTATCAGTGGTGATTCCAAGCTTCCTGGCATGGGTGCTGGGGGACGGTGTGGGGCCAAGGTCAGCCAGCCCCCAGGTGGAGTCCCATGGCGAGGGTTCTTGATTACAGTCACACTTGAGCTTGAGACAGTTGTACTTCAGTCACGCAGGCAGTGAACTTGGTCCTTCTGTTGGAGGTCTTGCCCGAGAGGGAGAATAGGAGTCATCTGCATAGGAGAGGATGTTGATGTTGTGTGCGCGTCTGACACTAGCCCGAGTAATCATCTACGTGCTGAAGTGATCGGCCTGTGGTTGAAGAGCATGGACGGGTTCAGGGAGGGTATCTGGGGCAAGGGTGTGAAAGTGGTATGTTTCCAAGCATATGGGAATGTGGCGGAGGATGTGGGTTAGAGGTTTGCTGATAGGTAAGAGTCCTACCTAGCGTGAATGAGTGATGGGTGCAGGGGTGTGATGGGGCTCCAGAGTGAATGGACTTCAGGGTAGTGGCGGTCTCATTCGTAGTGACGGCTGGCCATTAGATCTGGGTCAGTTCCGTTGGCAGGAATAGTCATGTTGGGAGGGCGACTCGTTTTGGTAGAGGGTCGAAGCTGCAGTATACGGAGGTGATCTTGTTGCAGAAGAATTGCCAGAGCATGTTCCAGGAGGTCCTGTGAATGGGAGATTTTGATGAAGGCGTCGGCAAGTGCAGTGAACTCTTTAATGATGTTTTCCTTGCTGCTTCTTATGTCGTTGCAGTCTGCCAGTGCTGTGCACTTGGTGGATTTGATGGAGGAATCATGTCAGAGCAGCTTTGAAGGTGTCTTGCCCACTGTGTCTTGGCTTCTTCTCCTCTCGTTTGTAGTGGCACTTTGTTAGTTCACAAGTGTACCCGCTGGCTTACGTCGGGTTCTTGCCGTTTTGTGGAGCTTGAGGGTAGCCAGGGTCTCGGTGCTCGACTCCTCACAGTCCGGCTTCCGAGCAAAACACAGCACTGAGACCGCCCTCATCACAGCAACAGACGACATTCGAACTCTACTGGACAATGGAGACACAGTCGCCCTCATCCTCCTCGACCTCTCTGCAGCCTTCGACACAGTCTGCCACAGCACCCTTTTACAACGCCTCAGAAATATCGGAATACAAGGAAAAGCACTTGAATGGATCACCTCGTTCCTCACCGGTAGAACCCAGAGAGTCCGCCTTCCACCATTCAAGTCCGAGGCCACTGAAGTCACCTGTGGCGTACCACAAGGATCCTCACTCAGTCCCACCCTCTTCAACGTATACATGAGTCCCCTCGCGACCATCGCCCGCCAACACAACCTCAACATCATCTCCTACGCGGATGACACTCAACTGATCCTTTCTCTCACCAATGACCCCAGCACCGCCAAAACTAACCTACACGAAGGAATGAAAGAAGTTGCCGAATGGATGAAACACAGCCGTCTGAAACTGAACTCAGATAAAACAGAAGTCCTCATCTTAGGTACTTCCCCCTCTGCTTGGGACGACTCCTGGTGGCCGGAAGCTCTTGGAAAGGCACCCATCCCGACAGACCACGCACGGAACCTAGGCGTTATCCTGGATTCTTCACTCTCAATGTACAGACAAGTCAACGCCGTATCCTCATCCTGCTTCAACATTCTTCGCATGCTCAAAAAAACATTTCGCTGGATCCCCACCGAAACCAGAAAAACAGTCACCCATGCTCTGGTCACGAGCCGTCTGGACTACGGAAACACCCTCTACGCAGGTACTACCGCTAAACTCCAGAAGAAACTCCAACGAATCCAAAACGCCTCAGCCAGGATCATATTAGACATCCCGCGCAACGAACACATCTCTGGTCACCTGAAAGACCTCCACTGGCTACCCGTCAATAAGAGGATCACTTTCCGACTGCTAACCCACGCACACAAATCACTCTACGACATCGGACCAGAATGCCTCAACTCACGACTGTCCTTCTACACCCCCTCCCGCTAACTACGTTCTTCCAGCCAAGCCCTCGCCACTGTACCTCGCATCAACAAGACCACAATGGGAGGCAGATCCTTCTCATACCTGGCTGCTAAAACATGGAACTCACTCCCCACTTACCTTCGCCTTACCCAGAACCACCTAGCATTCAGAAAGCAACTTAAAACGTGGATATTTGACAAGTAATCCTCCTCCCCTCCCTAAGCGCCTTGAGACCCTCCGGGTATGTAGTGCGCTATATAAATTCTTTGACTTGACTTGACTTGTGGTGATCCAGCTGTTGAACTTCGTGATGGTTTCTGGCAGCCTGCTGGCCTGCTCAGACCGGTGCCCGGTGAGCACACAAGTCCAGTCTTCTTCTGTGATGCTTTTCCAGCTTTAGTGGGCGTATCCGATGGTGATGGGTCTGTGGTGGTCTGTGGTGATGCGGGATGGGGATGCTGAAACTGACAAGCGTGTAGTATGTCCATTGTATTGATAATGACTTGTCCACTGTTAAATTGACGTATGAAGTGAAAATCAGGTCCAGGAGGTGTGTAACGGTGTAGGTGGCTCCTTTAATGTGCTGGGTGATATAAAAATATTAAAACTGGCCTAGAAAATCTTTGTGACATAATAAAATATAGAATATGCTACTTACCAGTATGCATCTGTTCTTGGCATGTAGGGCTGCTGGCATTCATATCTGTGCATAGATCGCCGCCTAGTGTTGGGTCCGGATGATTGCACATTGTTGTCCTGGAAGAGTCTTCGAAGTATCACGAGATAGGTGGCTCCTCCCCCGGACTACAGTGCGCATGGGCATCCTCTCCATCCTCAGATTGTTTTTCGCCATTGTGGCAGGAATGGAGTATGATACAGTAAGTGATGTCCATGCTAAGAATAATTCTGAGTGCTACAGCTGCGACAGGCACCGGGGAGGAGGGAGGGCAATATGAATGTCAGCAGCCAACATGCCAAGAACAGATGCATACTGGTAAGTAGCATATTCCTTTCGAGGCATGTGGGCTGCTGAATTCATATCTGTGCATAGAATGTATAGCAGTCTCCCCCCTAGCGTTGGTTGCCCGTGCCAGCTGCAGCAGCCTGAAAAAGAGACTTGAGTACAGCCTGTCCTACAGCTTCCTGCTGTTTGGAGTGTACATCTACGCAGTTGTGTTTGGTAAATGTATGTATGGTAGTCCATGTGGCTGCTCTACATAGGTCTTCTAGAGGAATGTTTCCCAGGAAAGCCATGGATGCCCCTAACTTGCGTGTGGAATGCGCTCTTGGGGGAACTGTTAATGTGCGTTTAGCTTTCTGATAACAAATTTGTATGCACTTAACAATCCATCTGGCTATACCTGATTTTGAAATGGGGTTGCCTTTGTGTTGTGGGGAAAAGGCAACAAACAGTTGCTTAGTTTTTCTGAAAGGTTTTGTCCTGTCTATATAGTACAGGAGAGCTCTTTTAACGTCCAGGGTATGTAGAGCTCTTTCTGCCACTGAATCTGGATTTGGGAAGAACACTGGCAGTTCGATAGTCTGATTGATGTGCAACTGGGAGATAACCTTCGGCATAAATTTAGGGTTTGTACGCAGCACTACCCTATTTGCATGAATTTGTATGAATGGCTCCTGAATAGTTAGGGCTTGTAGCTCACTAACTCTTCTAAGTGATGTAATCGCCACTAAGAAAGGCACTTTCCACGTTAGGAATTGTATCTCACACGAGTGTAGAGGTTCAAAAGGTGGTCCCATCAGTCTGGTTAGAACCACGTTCAGGTTCCAGACAGGTGAAGGTGGGTGTCTTGGAGGAATCACTCGTTTGAGTCCCTCCATAAAAGCTTTAATAGCAGGTACTCTGAAGAGGGAAAGGTGTTGCCTGTTCTGAAGATAAGCTGCCACCGCAGCTAGGTGTATACGTATGGAACTGTAGGCTGGATTACATCTATGTAAATGTAACAGGTAACATATGATGTTTTGAGTAGATGCATCTAGCGGATTTATGTCATTATTGGTACAATAGATGACAAATCGTTTCCACTTCACCGCATAGCATGCTCTGGTTGTAGGTCTTCTTGCCTCTTTGATAATATTCATACAGTCAGGAGGCAAGTTCAGGTAACCAAACTATGACTTCAGGAGCCAGATCGCAAGGTTCAACTGTTGCGGATCTGGGTGCTGAATGTCTCCATGGCTCTGTGTTAAAAGACTGGGTGTTAATCGCAGCCTTTGATGAGGCACCAAGGAAAGTTCTAGGAACGTGGTGTACCACGGTTGCCTCGCCCACGTTGGAGCAACAAGGATGAGTGTCATTGAGTGTTGTCGCAGTTTGCGTGCTACTAGTGGTATGAGCGGGCTGGGAGAAAAGCGTACGCAAATCTGCCTGACCAGTTCATCCATATTGCATTGCCCTGAGACTGCGGATGTGGAAACTTGGAGGCGAAGCTTTGGCATTTTGCGTTTTCCCTTGTGGAGAACAGGTCTATCTCTGGGTGACCCCACTGCTGGAAGTACGGTTGTAGCACTGAGGTATGAATCTCCCACTCGTGCATCTGGTGGCTGTGTCTGCTGAGCAGATCCGCCATCTGGTTGTCCCTGCCTGGGAGGTGTTCCGCCATGAGGAATATGTTCCTCTTAATGGCCCACTTCCACATGCTTTGCGCTAGATGTGACAACTGTGGAGAGTGTGTCCCTCCCTGCTTCTGTATGTAGTACATAGCAGTCATGTTGTCCGTCCGGATCAACACGACTTTGTTGCACAAATGTACCTTGAACGCCTTCATTGCCATGAAGATTGCCATCAGTTCCAGCAGGTTGATGTGCATCTTCTTTTACTGTGTCGTCCATAGTCCCTGCACTGTGTAATGAGGACATGCGCTCCCCAGCCCAGGAGAGATGCGTCCGTCGTCAGCACTATTTGTGGTACAGGCTCTTGGAACGGTCGTCCCCTGCAAAGGTTTTGTGGGTTCCACCAATGCAGAGAGTTGTATGCGAGACCGGCCACCAACACTAGGTCTTTTAATTGTACTTGAGCCTGGTTCCACTGCCGTGCTAAGCACTCCTGAAGCGGACGCATGTGTAGTATCGCGTGAGGGACTATGAAGATGCAGGAGGTTATCATGCCTATCAACTGCATAAACATCCGTGCTGGGAGCGAGTGTTGGGGTCTGAATCTCTGAATCAGTAATTGAATACTGTTGATTCTTGCTGAGTTTGGCTGTGCCTTTGCCACCAGAGTGTCTATTGTCGCTCCAAGCTACTGTTGTACGTGAGCGGGTTGGAGATGAGACTTTGCCTAGTTTAATGAGAACCCGAGGATGTGCAGGAGGTGAATAGTGCGAGACATGTGGCTGGCACATTGCTGGACTGACTTTGCTTGGAAGAGCCAGTCGTCCAGATAGGGGTAGACGTGGACATGGTTTCTCCTCAGGTGCGCCGCTACTGTTGCTAGGCACTTGGTAAACACCCTGGGGGCTGTTGTCAGCCCGAAAGGTAGTACCTTGAACTGGTAGTGCCGATTTTGTATGGTAAACCTGAGATACTTCCTGTGTGCAGGATGTATCGGTATGTGGAAGTATGCGTCTTTTAGGTCTAGTGTTGCGAGGAAGTCTCCCTGAGTGAGCAATGGCAGAACCTGTTGTAGAGTGAGCATGTGAAAATGTTATAATAAGATGTATTGGTTCAGGGGCCTGAGATCCAGGATTGGCCTGAGAGACCCGTCCTTTTTGGGGATTAAGAAGTACAGCGAGTATACCCCTGTACCCTGTTCCTGTATGGGGACGAGTTCTATGGCCTCTTTTTACAGCATGCTGACAACTTCTTGCTGCAATAAGTCTATGTGCTCTGCGGACATAGGACGGTGCCTTGGGGGTATGTTGGGTGGAGTGGAAGTTAGCTCTAGACAATAGCCGTACTGAATAAGTTGTCTCACCCACCTGTCTGTGGTAATGCTCTCCCAGACTGGCAGGAACTGTTGTAATCGCCCCCGACCGGTGTTACATGGTCCGGGGGCAGTGACAAGGCGTCACTGTTTAGTATTGGCGGAGGATCTGGTGTTGTTATTCCCTCGTCCTCTGCCTTTGCTGCTGTTGCCACGGTATCCACCTCTATTATTTTTATTATAGGTGGCCTGCGTGTTCCCTTTATTGTATGGAATCTGTTCTGTTGCATGGCCTCGTGTAGCTCCTCTGTTACTGGAGCGACGAAAGGAACCTCCTCTGAAATGTTGGAACTGCAAGGCACCCATAGACTTGGCTGTCTCTGTGTCTTTTTTAATCTTTTCTAAGATTGTGTCCACATCAGGACCAAATAAAAAATCAGGGTTCACAGGCTGATTCAGTAATGTGGTTTGAATCTCAGGTTTGAACCCAGAGATGCGCAACCAAGCATGTCTCCTGAGCATAACACTTGTGTTGATGGCCCTGGCTGGGGTTGTCTGCTGCGTCTAGCGCACATTTAATGGATGCTTTGGATATGAGTTTACCCTCCTGGATTAGCATCTCTGCTCCCTCCTTGTAGGCCTCAGGCAAATGTTGTAGCAGTTGCTCTAGAGCAGGGGTCTCCAAACCGGTCCTGGAGGGCCGGATCCATGCCGGATTTTTAAAATTACTACATGTATCTCAATGGGGATATCCCAAAAATCGGGCATGGATCCGGCCCTCCAGGACTGGTTTGGAGACCCCTGCTCTAGAGTGTCATAATGCGCCCTATCGTATCTGGCTAATAGGGCCTGTGTATTAGAAATTCTCCAGATATTAGCTGCTTGAGCAGCCACCCTTTTCCCAGAAGCTTCTAATACTTTAGATTCCTTGTCTGCAGGAGGAGCATCACCCGTAGTTTGTGAGTTGGCACGCTTACGAGCATTTGAGACCACCAAAGAGTCTAACGGCAGCTGTCCCTTAATATATGTAGGGTCCACAGGCGCCGGTCTGTATTTTCTTTCAATTCTGGGGTTAATAACCCTTGCTCTAGTGGTTTCTTTGAAAATGTCCCCTGCGTGTTTAAGGACACCTTTTAGCATTGGTAAAGTTTTAACAGATTTCTCTGAAGTGGAGAAAGTGTCAAACAGGAAGTCCTCTTCAACTGGGTCAGCATGCATGTCCACATCATGATTTTGTGCTGCACTTTCAATTAAAGCGTTAAACGCAGCTGTATCTTCTGTTGGTGAAGTTTTCACAGGATAAGAGGGAGTATCAGGAATAGTCTGTGATTCCCCCTGGTTAGCAGGGTCTGTCCAGGCTTGAGTCTGGTCATCCTGATCAGTGTCCGCAGAGTAATTATATTGTTCATCATCGTCATACCCCATATACTCAGTAGTGGGTGTGGGTGAGTATGCAGAAGTGTCCTGGCCATGTAAATTGATACTTGTATAGCGCACTACTCACCCGCAAGGGTCTCAAGGCGCTTGTATGAATACCGCTGTGGAACCCATCCTGGCTTTCCCTGTGAGGCGTCCACTCCTGGGCACCCTCAAGGTGGAGGCCAGGCATGCTTAGCGTTGTGGGTGCCGTTGTGGAGATTAGGCAAGCTATTGCCCAGAGTTGCAGAGTGGGACTCCATGTTTGGAATAGACACAGAGGCGAGAATAATCAGGTCCGTGGAATTTTTGAGCCCAAGACCCGCCGAGGCGGGGAATTGAACCCTGGTCCCGGGCTAGACCTCTGCATCAGGGTCTGCCGCTCTAATCATTGAGCCACACTTCTCCACCATGGTACCTCACAGTCTCAAAAAGGACAGGTGATGTTGCAGAATCCCTTTTCTTTTTGAGTGGAATTTTGTATGATTCCAGAGAATTTTCCGACCTGATCTTCCTTTGATAAATAGTAAGTCTACCAGATTCGGAGTCGATATGTAGCTTCGACTGGTCATCATATGAGGGCTCTTGGTACAGAACGTCCTCTTCTAGAGGATGACTCGTTTTTCCCAATGACACCTGTTTGGGTGTTTCGACCCCAGGTTTTGGATCGAGCGCCTTGGGGCGTGCAGTCGGTGGCAGTCCGAATTTTATCTGTGGCATAGTGTCTTTAGACAGACTGACCTTCTTCGGCGCCGGCGTCTATGTAGGGCCGACCAACTTTGTCTTTTCGCCAATAAGATTTTGGCCCTCCGTTGACTTTGGTGCATGTGGCGTCGGAGGTGCGCTCTTCTGCCTCGACTCGACGTGGTCCTTCGAGGAGCTTTTGGATTTCGACTTGAGGCCTTTGACGAGCTGTGGCCTGTCGACCTGATGCTGCGGATCGAGAACCTTCCGAGACGCGAGTCCCTTGTTTGTGTCGCTGTCCGTCGGCGTCGACTTCTTCGGTTCGACGTGCTTGGTTTTAATGGCGGACTTCAGCGCACCGATCTTCGGTTCGACACTTTTTACTTTTGAACCCGCAGGGTCGTCAACACCTTTTTTCTTTGTCGACTCCGATGGGTTCGAGCTTTTCGACCCGAAGACTGTTCATTCCATGTTTGGAATAGGCACAGAGGCGAGAATAATCAGGTCCGTGGAATTTTTGAGCCCAAGACCCGCCGAGGCGGGGAATTGAACCCTGGTCCCGGGCTAGACCTCTGCATCAGGGTCTGCCGCTCTAATCATTGAGCCACACTTCTCCACCATGGTACCTCACAGTCTCAAAAAGGACAGGTGATGTTGCAGAATCCCTTTTCTTTTTGAGTGGAATTTTGTATGATTCCAGAGAATTTTCCAACCTGATCTTCCTTTGATAAATAGTAAGTCTACCAGATTCGGAGTCGATATGTAGCTTCGACTGGTCATCATATGAGGGCTCTTGGTACAGAACGTCCTCTTCTAGAGGATGACTCGTTTTTCCCAATGACACCTGTTTGGGTGTTTCGACCCCAGGTTTTGGATCGAGCGCCTTGGGGCGTGCAGTCGGTGGCAGTCCGAATTTTATCTGTGGCATAGTGTCTTTAGACAGACTGACCTTCTTCGGCGCCGGCGTCGATGTAGGGCCGACCGACTTTGTCTTTTCGCCAATAAGATTTTGGCCCTCCGTTGACTTTGGTGCATGTGGCGTCGGAGGCGCGCTCTTCTGCCTCGACTCGACGTGGTCCTTCGAGGAGCTTTTGGATTTCGACTTGAGGCCTTTGACGAGCTGTGGCCTGTCGACCTGATGCTGCGGATCGAGAACCTTCCGAGACGCGAGTCCCTTGTTTGTGTCGCTGTCCGTCGGCGTCGACTTCTTCGGTTCGACGTGCTTGGTTTTAATGGCGGACTTCAGCGCACCGATCTTCGGTTCGACACTTTTTACTTTTGAACCCGCAGGGTCGTCAACACCTTTTTTCTTTGTCGACTCCGATGGGTTCGAGCTTTTCGACCCGAAGACTGTTTTCAGGAGTTTCGGTTTAGTTTTTGACTCGATGGCTTTCGGTTTTGTTTTGAGTAGTTGAACCGATGGCTCATGTGATGTATTCTTAGCCGGGCCTTGATGCGGGGCTATAGAATGTTCTTCATGATCTTGGCTAAGGCCTTCTGGCGATGCCTCGACCTGAGCCCTTGAAAGTCTTTGAGTGTCTGTTTTGGGCCCCGTACCCACTGTTGGGCCTGGTTCATCGCTCGAGTCGTCATCAACGGCTCCGATGGGGGATACGCCGCCCCTTACCTCGACGACGTTTTCATCTTCGACGTTGTCTTTGTTGTCTTCATAATAGTTGGAGTCATGCTCCAAACCGGGATCCGACTGCTGTTCTGGATCCTCTGTCTCGACGACCTCATCGTCGTCTTCGTCAAAGATATTCACCGGGTCGGGCGCTGGGTTCGACATAGTTTGCCTCGCTGCGCGTCGGAGTCTAAGCGTCTTCTTCGACCTGAATCGAGCACAAGCTAGACAGTTGTTCTCATCGTGCTCTGGTGATAAGTACTTGTTGCAAACCGGGTGTACATCGATGTGCGGGTACTTAGAGTTACAGAGGGGGCATCGTTTGAACGGGCTCCGTTCCATCGACGATCGGGCCTCCGGTGTCGAAAAGGCCACGCGGCTTTCTTCGACGTCCTGCTCAAGAAGAACTGGAACAAGAACTCGGCACCGATCGAAACAATACCGACGACCCCAAAGGCCTTTTGGCCTTTAGAAAGTTTCCGAACTTGAGTAAAGAAAAGTACATCCGAACCCAATGGCGGAAAAAAACAATCTGAGGATGGAGAGGATGCCCATGCGCACTGTAGTCCAGGGGAGGAGCCACCTATCTCGTGATACTTCGAAGACTCTTCCAGGACAACAATGTGCAATCATCCGGACCCAACACTAGGCGGCGATCTATGCACAGATATGAATTCAGCAGCCCACATGCCTCGAACATAAATATATATTCTTCATTTGAGGTAGAATTTGCTTTTTAATTTAAACTTCAAAAAAAAGAATTTTAATATGCAAAGTAATCACATTTTAAATTAGAATTAAGTTCATATTGCTGTAACATTTTTAACATTTGTTCTGCATTTAAAACTAATACATACAATTGATAATAATATTTAACATTAAATATTGTTACAATTTTTGTTTTCATGTTTAATACACTTATTTGGTTGCTCTCTACTTTAACACAAAGAGATCATGAACACCAGAGCTAAGATCTCTATTTGGTAAAGGATAGGGTAAAGGGATTTATATTTAGTTATTTTTGAGATTTATTAATAAAAAATCCTATTGGAAGAAAAATGTTTTTATTTGTTATTGATTACAAATTACAAAAAGTAATGTATAAAATCAATTTGGGTTGGCCCAGGTGATGGCGACAGAAGTGGGTACTCAGGTCCCGGTAGAGGCAAGATGGCATGTCGTGGGAGTGACGGGCGAGACAGTCTGACCGAAAAGGGGCAAGATCTGGCTTGCCTTGGTAGGAGTAGTGGCTAAAAGAAACATCGCCCGAGTGGGGGATGCGGTGGAGGCCCCATCACATGAATCATGAAAGAAGGACCTTGACAGGTGTCAACAAGCGGAGTAATCAATATACCAGAGCAGAGGCTGCCCACGCAAATGGGAAAAGATATGGGGGGGCTTGGTCCAAATATAGGAGTTAGTGGTTGTTGGCACGCGGAATGGCACAAGGGTAATTAGGGAATTGCAGAAGAGAACTGTTCACCAGACTGTGTTGACTGTAAAGGCGGGCTGCAGGGAGCTCTGAAATATGGAATTCACTGTATAAATATATATGTCAAGTCATCCAGCATATACACTGTATTGTTTTCTGTCTGAATCATATGTTTCATGTTTATTAAAAATAATTTTTTTTAAAGTTACATTTATTTTTAGTATAAAAGAAGGTTCGTAAAATATTTTATCATAAAAGAATAATTTTTATAAAGAGGTTTACTTTTTTAACGTTAAATTAATAGGTCTAGTTAAAAAGTCAAAATAAAGTAATTTTATTAACCATTATTTCCTACGGGGTTTTATTTCAAGTCCCCGTCTAATATTTTCCACGGGAGGGTGTTACAGTAATAGTAGTTGGGCATGTGTGATGCTGGACTTACTACTACTGCTCCTTTGTGACAGTAGTAACTTACACTCGTAAATTTGGCACCGCCCCCTGTTTCAGGTGGTGGGAAAAATTAAGTCTACACTTTTGGGTTCCTTTACAGTCGTAAATGGTGAATACCCAAACGTAGTAAAGTTACTCAACGGCGTAAAACTAAACATGCACGTGCAACTTACTCACAGGCGTAAGTTACTGTTATGACTAGCCCTGTATGTGTTTATATATTGTATTAAGCGTTGCCTAGCCTCTGCCCTGGATCACCATAAAGAAATGTACAAAATTAAATAAATGAATAAAACACATAGATCATGGACCACCATTCGAATGCAGGTGACCATTGGGCAACAATCACAACAGACCACATCACTGCTGGAAGACGCAGCTGGGAAGATTTAAAGGCCTCATTTGTGAGAGGAAGAATGAATGAATGAAGCAGCATTTCTAAAGCGCATGGTTACCCAAAGGCATCCCAGCGCTAGAACAAGTGAGAACCTTCGAGGGTAACATGAATGCGGAGACTTTTGCTGAAGACAGCAGACTGTGGTTGTTATATTTCCTTCGCTTACCAGTACATCGTGCACCAAGGCCTGATACGTCCATGTGTGATGCAACGGGGTCGCCAAGTCTATGTTCCTGTCCACGAGCACCAGCAGAGGCCTTTGGAAGCTGCAATGAAGCACAGGCAAATGTTGCAATCTATCAGGGGACACACAGAGCTCTTGCCACAGCAAACAATGATCATGCAGACAAGGTCTCCAACTCCCACTATGAGTCTTTTATTCCCCTTATCAATGTTTGAAATCGAGATTCAGGTATTCAATTTTATTTTTTTTGCTTTTTTATTGCTGCATATTTTATTAGTGAACAAAATGTTTTTTTTAGTTTTTGGACTGCTTTGTGTAAATTATTCAATGTTTATGTACTTTTGAACAAATAATGTAATAAACAATTGTGATACAACAAAAAAGTCCTCAATCTCCAATGGAAGGGCAATCATTTGAAAAGAATTTCAAAAGTACTGGACCATTGCAGGAGGTGAGAATCTATTTCTTAACAAAGAACATTTTCCATGCCAAGACCTGAATAACAGTGGGACAGAGTTAACAAAGGGCCATATTGGAACAAAGCGCTCAGATCAATCCATGATGTTCTCACATGTAAGTGTAATCTTCAAAGGCAGACATCGGGGAAGCTGACGTACACAAACCTCATATTACTGATGAAAAAAAGTGAGCATGCTCTATACACCAGATACATCCCTCCCTCTCCAATAGTAAAACCGTGCCTTGGTAGGGCAAGGGACAGAAAATTACAGCCTCTCTTGTGTCTGAGATGCGTCCTCAATGGACCAGCTGGTGCAGGGCACCTCTTCTCAGACTCGATACATCACACATTTCAAAACTCTGCTTGCACACACATGCACTAGAAGAATGGGAGAATATGATACATTTACCAGGACTATTTGCCAGGGGAATGATGGCAATCCTGATAACCCTGATGAACTGCAAAAGCATCTTCAATCGCTAAGTCTTAGTGTTACTCCACAAAGATTCTGAAAGGACACCTCCAACTCCTAAGAGCTAGCGTCACTCTCCAAAGATTCTTAAAGGACATCTCAAGCTCCTAAGCGCTAGCGTCGCTCTCCAAAGATTCTTAAATGACACCTCCAGCTCCTAAGCGCTAGCGTCACTCGCCAAAGATTCTTAAAGGATACCTCCAGCTCCTAAGCTCTAGCGTCGCTCTCCCAAGATTCTTAAAGGACACCTCCAGCTCCTAAGCGCTAGCATGGCTCTCCAAAGATTCTTAAAGGACACCTCAAGCTCCTAAGAGCTAGCGATGCTCTCCAAAGATTCTGAAAGGACACCTACAGCTCCTAAGCGCTAGCGTCGCTCTCCAAAGATTCTTAAAGCACACCTCAAGCTCCAAAGTGCTAGTCTTGCTCTCCAAAGATTCTTAAAGGACAACTCAAGCTCCTAAGCGCTAGCGTCGCGCTCCAAAGATTTTTAAAGGACACCTTCGGCTCCTTAGCACTAGAGACGTTCTCCAAAGATCTTAAAGGACACCTCCAGCTCCTAAGCGCTAGCGCCGCTCACCAAAGATTCTGAAAGGACACCTCCAGCTTCTAAGCCGCTGAGGTCCTTGGATCGGGGCCTGTCTGGGCCCGACCCGAATGAGGGAGTGCCCATAGCTGTCCGACCACCTCTGAACCCTGCGGATTCTTGCCTGGTGTTGGGGCCCGGCGGTGGCCCTGGGGGTTGGCCCGTGACCGGCTGAGTGGGCCCGAAATCCTGGCAGGACTTACCTGGAGGCACTGAGTGACTGTATCTGGCGGGGCGGGGCCCGGGCCCTGCAATCTGTGGAGACCTGGCTTGGGAGGAAGAGCCTCTTACCTCTGGGCGCTAGAGGACGGGAGAAGCGCGGAAGACCTGGCCTGGAGTGGGGGTGCCCGCACCGGCGGGAGCAGATTTGGCAAGCAGGTGAGGAGGCGCGCCCCGCGAGGCTGCCCAAGGAGGTGGCGGACTGCAATAGAGGGGGCCAGTGGTACTTGAGGGCCACTGTGAGCACTGACATCCTGTGCATAGACTGGGGACCGGAGACGCACCTTACTGCGGAGCATGTAAAAGCAGTTGGCTGGGGTCGTTGTGGGGCGGTTCTTGCCCCCCCCTTTTTTGAACTGGTGCTGAGGCCCGTGTCTGAAGGCTGGGAGAGGCTCATACGCAGATCGTGGGATCCTTGAAGTCTGGAGACCCTGGAAGTATTGCGGGGAACGTTTGGGAAAGCCCACCAGGCTTTACCCGGAGATAAGGAGTGAGGGGAGGCGGGGTCGACACCCGGACAGGCCGGGGACTGAGGCCTGTGCTTTCGGGCGGGTGGAAGCCTGGATTCTGCTGTGGGCGACCTGAAGGCCCTGAGCCGGGGGACGACTGATGCAAGCCGGGATCCCACAACCACCTAGAGTTTCGGAATCTTAGGAACCTCTACCGCATGGACCCCCAGTCATAGAGGTACCCGGGCTGTGGACTGCACTGACGGCTAAGGAGAGGGAGAGGAGTGCTGCTTGTCTTAGATGCCCCAGCCAGCCATCCTGAGAGGGGTCCTGGTTGGAGAGAAGCTGCCGCTGCCGAGGCCCACCGTGAGGCATTGGTGCTTGGAGCATTGAGGGCCCAACGGCGTGGAACGGTAGCCACGTGGGCGGCCTCGAACTGCCGGCCATTTGATATATAGGCGCTGCTGAGGACCAGAGCCTAGTGCTCGAAACGAGATTCGGAGCGGACCGGACGGTGAACGCCAAAGAAGACAATGGAGAAAGACAATGGAGAAAGTCTTATAATCCAACAAGTAAAACTAAATACAAGGATGCTTTGGCAACATACAAAGCCATGATTATAAAGGCAAAAAAAGAGTACTATATAAGGCAAATTGAGCAGGCAAAGAACTCTAGCAAAAAATTATATGATATAACTAAAGTGCTCTCGGGCAATACCCCTGATCTGACCCCACCTCAAACCCAAGATATGTGTGATGCCCTGGCCGACTTCTTTTTCACGAAGGTGGATGATATTTATCAACCTTTTTTGGCCAAAATCACGCACACTAAGGTTCCCAATATTAGTCAGGAGGACTCAATACTGACAGTAACTTCATCCTTCACGGACTTTCTACCACTGACAGAAGATCAGGTATTAAAAATTGTGTCGACAATCAAAGCTGGATCCAAACTGGATCCTTGTCCACTATCGGCGCTCTTACCGGTGATGGACTCGATCATACCAGTCCTGACACAAGTCTGCAACTCCATCCTGCTCTCAGGGATATATCCCCTTAATTTAAAAACCACACTGCTCAAACCACTGTTAAAAAAACCAGGAGCCGATAAGTCAGAATTAAAAAACTATCGACCCATTGCCAGTCTCCCGTTCATGGCCAAAGTAGTGGAAAAGGCCATAAACTTACAATTAACTGAGTATATAGAAACCCATAAGAAGTTGGATGATACTCAGTATGGTTTTCGGAAATACCATGGGACTGAAACTGCCCTTATTAAAGCATCGAAGATATAAGAATAATAAGAGACCAAGGCGGTACAGCGGTGTTGGTACTGCTGGACCTCTCAGCAGCTTTCGACACGGTCGACCATAGTATTTTGGTCGACCGTGTCAGAAAAATAGGCATCTCCTCCACGGCAAGAGCTCTCCTCGCTTCCTTTCTCTCTGAGAGAACGCAGGCCGTCACTCTTGGCCCCTACCAATCTGCTAAATTGTCACAACCGTGTTGGGTACCTCAAGGCTCATCCCTGAGTCCGACACTTTTTAATATCTATGTGTCGGACCTGGCCAATGTCATCAAGGCACATGGGATGAGCCTAACCTCCTACGCGGACGACACTCAATTGGTGATGGCTATAAGAGGTGATGGAGAGGAGGTAGCTAAAAGATTCCAGAGAGGACTGACGGAACTAGGTGAGTGGATGGCAGCGAATTGCCTAAAACTCAACTCGGAAAAAACCGAGGTAATGATTTTTGGACAACTCTCACCAGAATGGCCTGCCTCGTGGTGGCCCCAAACTTTTGGTGCCCCCCCAATCCAGTGACTAAAGTAAGGAACTTAGGAATACTTTTTGACAACCATTTAAATTTCATGGACCATGCTAGCAAAGTGGCCTCTATAGCCCATCACAAACTACGCATGATTCGAAAGATAAGTCCTTATCTTCCTACTACCGCCAATAAAACTCTGGTGAGCTCACTAGTCCTGACATCCCTAGACTACTGCAATGGGCTTTTTATCAACTCCCAAGTTAGAGTTATAAAAAAACTGCAGACCATACAGAATGCAGCAGCACGTCTTATTCTGGGAATTCCTAAGTTTGCTCCTCTCTCCGACGCCATTCCTAAACTACACTGGCTGACGATTCAGAACAGAGCTAGATTTAAATCACAGTGCATTGTTTACAAAGCACTAAATAAACAGGGCCCGCAGTTCCTTAAAGACCATCTACGTCCTTATCAACCTATACGCCATTTGCGTTCTACCAACAGCAACCAACTAATGGTACCCCGCACCAAAACTGTGATGTGGGGAGACCGATGGTTTGTGGTAGCAGCTTCCAAACTGTGGAATACTCTACCCCAGGACATTAGAGCATGTCCCACTCTACTCCAATTCCGCAAAAAATTGAAAACTTGGTTGTTCAATAAATAAGTTCTAGGTATAGAATAGTGGTCTGAGCAAGGCAGCTTAACATCTAGCTGGCAAATTAATCAGCGCCAAGACACCCTAGGGTATATGCTGCGCTTTATTAATGCCAATAAATAAATAAACCTACCGCCCCTAAGAGGGTGCGCGGGGGGAACCTACGATGTGGAAAGATAGGATGTCTCGCTCCTCACAGCCGAACACAATATACCACCCAGCGGCTGCCTTTGCAGAGGATAACGGGTCAGACGGGTCAGGACGAAGGAGCCGAGGGCCCCGGGGAACCCTCTCGGGCAGAGCTGCTACAGGCGATTCAGGGTTCACACTCAGCTTTGGGGCGACAAATAGAGACAGTGTCCATCGATGTCAACCTGCTCCGGACAGACCTCCGTAAGGTGGCCGATAAAGTTACTGATGCCGAGGGGAACATAACACAGCTGCAGGGAGAGGTTGCGTCACTCCAAAAGACAGTCTCACAACTTACGGCCATGACAGGAGCCCTGGAGCGCAGAGCAGAGGACGCGGAAGGAAGGGCGCGCCCGGAACGAGCGGAGGCGGGGAACGCAGAGCGTTTCCTGGAAAACTGGATTCGCACTGAACTTTGCCCGAGGGGTTTATCGGAGGTCTTCGTGATTGAGAGGGCTCATAGGGCTTTGGTTCCGCCCCAGCGGCCGGGGACCCCTCCGCGTGCCCTCATTGCCAAAATCCTCAACTACCGCAACAGGGACTGTATCCTGAGGGCTTCGAGGGAATAAACGAACCTCACCTTCGAAAATAGCAGGGTCTCAATTTACCCAGACTACACCCAGCAGGTCCAGGAGCAGAGGAAGTCATTTCTGGGTGTCAAACAGAAACTCAGGGAGATGCATCCACAGTACATGTTACTCTATCCAGCCAAGCTTAAGGTACAGTCACAGGTAAAGGAACATTTCTTTGACTCCCCAGAAGAGGTCTGGGAATGGTTGGAGATCAGGGGTGATGCCCTCCCTCCAGGCGAACGAGGGAGGCCCCGCAGAGACTGGGGAACTCAACCCCCGCGAAATCGCGCCAGCAGGTGACGGCGCCAGAGAGACAGATGAGAGGGAAGAGAGGCAACGAGTGACAGTGGGGGACGATGGGGCCATACGCCGGAACCGCCTGAAGGTGGAGAGGTATCAACATCATCGAAGCTCCCTGGGTCCAACGACATACTGGTTCCGGATACCCTGCAGGTTACGATGGAGGACACTTTGCTTATTGCCTCTGCGATCCCTGAGACAGCGGGGGCCGGGACTCCAGAGGCAGCGGCTCCATCTCGAAGTGACAGAATAGACAAAGGTGTTGGTCTGGTTGATGAATGACATGCGTCCTGGCCAGGATGTGTCTCCCCCAGAGGGGAGTGTGAGTGCAAAGATAATGCATAGAAGAGCCTTCTTCTCTTCAGTGTAATATGTTAGGGGAGGGAGAGATCGAGGGTGAGGGGTGGGGGCCGCAGAGAGCCTCGCCTTGGAATGGTTGGTCTGAGCCCTGTATGAATATGGTGAGAATGGGCCTTGCTGGGAGTCGGGAGTTTAGTTCCTTTCTTGAGGGAGTTAGCCTAGTCAGGCATATTGGGTGGCTGTGCACGCCCTGGCACCAGCGGGGAAAGGGCATATTGGCCTGTTTTGTTGTTGTTGCTGGTATCTTGCTCATGGGTGGGCTGGGAGGGGGGGGGGAGACTGTTTGAGGGGGATGTTGAAGGGGAATGTTTTAGGCATCATTTGTATTACAAGTCGGGCACCAGAGGGGAACTACACCGTGCGGGGGCAGATGCAGTGGGGTAGATTACGTTGGAAGTCATGGGGTACAAGTTTCTGAGCTGGAACGTGAGGGGGCTAGGAACATCCACTAAGAGATACAGAGTCCTCTCCTTCCTTCGAAAGCATAAAGTATCCATCACTTGCCTCCAGGAGACCCACCTGATAGATGATGGGGCACAGAAGTTGGGGAACAAATGGCGTGGACAGATGTATCATGCGTCCTTCTCTACATATGCCAGGGGGGTTCTGATCTGGTTGGCGCCTGGAGTACCGTTCGCTATTCAGTATATGGAAGCGGACATCCATGGTCGATAACTGCTCCTCAGGGCTAAACTAGATGGCAGGTAAATAGTCATTTTAAATTCTTATGCACTCAATACTGATGACCCGACCTTTTTTAGGGCCTTGCAAGACCTTTTGATTCACGACCTGGGACCCCGCTGCTTTGGTTTGGGGACTTTAACTGTATTCTTGACCCGGTGCTGGATAGGTCACCCCCTCGGGAGGGCACAAAACCCCGTATGACTGTACAGCTTAGGGAGGTCATGGAAAACATAGGAGCTGTGGATGTTTGGCGCCTAAAGAATCCAGCACAGAGGGTGTACACCTGCTTCTCCTCCACACACAACACCTACAGTCACCTATATAGAGTCTCAGTGGCGAATGCTGAACTTAACATGTCCGGGGATGTCACGCACCAGGCTCGTTTTTTATCAGACCACTCTCCAGTAGCCTGCGTGGTTCAGTGGGGGTCCCCGGTTGTCCGCCCTCATACTTGGAGGCTTCCAGTAGATATCCTCCGAGACCAAGTGGGAAAAGCGCACGTGGAAACGGCCATTGGGGACTATGTGGAACCCAATTGGGGAGAGGGGGGCATATCCGCGGCCACCAAGTGGGAGGCCCTGAAGGCGGTAGTAAGGGGCGCTTGTATGGGACTTACCTATGGCGCCCGGAAACAGCTCCTCCAAGATCTCCAGAAAGCGGAGGACACCCTCCTGCAGGGCCAGCATATAGCGGACCCTTGTGCCCTATAGAGGTTAGAGGAACAAGCAGCCCGAGCTCGGCTGCATGACATCCTAGATAAGCTAGACAAATACACTCTGGGCCAATATAGGCAGCGCCTTCATAGGGAGGGCGATAAGTCAGGGCGGCTCCTGGCTTGGATTCTGAGGAGAGAGTAGACCCCCGAGCGTATGGTAGCCCTGCGGGACCTGAACGGTGACGAGGTCTATTCGGAGCAGGCCATCCTTAGGGTTCTCCAATCCCATTTACAACTAGTATACGCGGCGGACCCAGGTATTTCCGAGGTATCTTATCTCCCCTACTTACAGGGGTTGCATATGCCGACCCTTTCGGATTCGGACCGGGAGGAACTGGATGCGGGCCTGACATTGGCCAAGGTTCGTATGGCACTAGCCCGTTTGCCGCGTGCAAAGGCACCGGGGAGTGACGGGTTCCCACTGGAGTTTTATCATGAGTACCGGGACGTATTGGCGCCACTCCTGCTGCATGTCTACCAAGAGGCGTTTGAAAGTGGAAATCTCCCACAGAGCATGGCACAGGGGGTAATATGCATGATCCTTAAACCAGGGGGGGACAAGCACGACCCCTCGTCCGATCAACCAATTGCCATGATAAATACAGATATCAAAATTCTGACTAAATTATTGGCCACCCGGCTAGCACCCCATATGGAGCATTTAGTGCACCAAGATCAATGCGGTTTTATTCCTGGGTGGAACACGGCCATGAATCTGAGACGTCTGAATCACGTCCAGCCCGAGGTACGAGGTAGGGAAGAACAGACAATCCTGGTTTCAATAGATCTGGCCAAGGCCTTTGACACTGTTGACTGGGGCTATCTGCAAGAGGTCCTCTGGAAGATGGGCCTGGGGCCCAACTTTGGCCGTTGGATTCGCATCTTATACAGCTCCCCTCGCGCCAGGGTGCGTCTTGGAGCCACGAGATCGGACTGGGCACGAGACAAGGATGCCCTCTCTCACCACTACTTTTTGCCCTAGCCATCAAGCCGTTTGCTGTCAGGATTCGAGCCGAGAGGAGGCAGTGGAGTATCCAGGTGGGTGACACGTGCAATGTACTGTCGCTTTATGCGGATGATGCCCCGTTTTACTTGAAAACCCCGCGAGCGGCGCTTCCGATGTTACTACAACACCTGGACCGTTTTGGCCAGGTGTCGGGCTTGCGGCTTAATCGCAATAAGTCCCTAATTTTCCTGCTATCGGGGTTTGAAACGGTACCCCTTGAAGACTTGCCAGAGCTTGGACTGCGATGGGAACGGACCAGCTTCCGATACCTAGGCATCCATGTGACCTCGACAGAGTAGCAGTCCCTTGCCCATAATATGGACCGGGTGATTACGTCTCTCCAGCAATCCGTGTCCTTTTGGGACACCCTTCCACTGTCCCTAATGGGGCGACTAGGCTGTCGCGAAGATGGTGATGCTGCCAAGGACACTGTATATCCTTCAGAACACGTGCCCTCTTCCACCTAGGATTTTCCAGACCCTCAATACGCTGCTTACATCCCTGCTTTGGGCGGGTCGACGAAGCAGAGTGGCCCTTCGTACGGTCGTGCGCCCTTTGGAGGAGGGGGGATTGGAAGCCCTGCGCTTTGATCTCTACTATTATGCAGCGCAGCTACTTCCAGCTGCCTGATGGTTTGCAGATGCGGATGTATGGGAGACTGGATTACTGGCAGGAAGGGCAACAGTGCAGGAGCTCCGGTTGGCATTGATGCGCGGGTCAGGAGCCAAAGTCAAGCTACCCTATGGGGTGAGACACACAGCGGGCGTATGGCAACGTTTTATAGAAAGGATCCTACGCTCGGCGCAATTTCACAGGGATCTACCGATCTGGATACTGGCCCCCATGGTAGAAATAGACCACCATATGTCCTTCCGCGAATAGAGAGAGGGGGGCTGTGAGGTCCTAGCAGATCTCGACCCCTCGGAGAGCTTCGTGACGTATGAGCAGGCGGAGGAGTCATTTGGCCTTAGTGGCAGACAATACTTGCATTACCAAGGATTGCGTTCTGTAGTGCGCTCGATCTGGCCACAGTGCCCGGATATACCCCCGATGACTCATACCTTACATATCCTACTGTACTGCGGCAGAGGACGTAGGTTGATAGCCTTGCTGTATGCGACTATCAAACGTGATTCCGCCCCTCCGGTGCCATCGGCATGGGCGCGCTGGGAGGCAGACCTGAGAGTGCCTTTGGACCAAGGGCAGCGGAAGCGTATAGGGTTCTTGACGCGGCGGGTGTCCTGTAATGAGCGCTTTAAGCTCATTCATTTAACTTCCTTCGCCGTACCTATTTCACCGCGAAGACGGTGAGCCGCCTCTCGGAGGAGAGGAGGGATAACTGCCCCAGGTGCAACGTGGCGGAGGCGAGATTTTTGCATCTGGCCTGGGAATGTCCGCTGGTGGGCAGCTTTTGGACAGGGGTTGTAGGTCGCATAACGGCCACCACTGGCCTTAGGATCGAACTAACACCCCTACACTGCCTGCTGGCATTGGTCCCTAAGCCGGAGAAACGGAAACTCTCATATAAATTATTGCAACTGATGTTAGTGCTGGCTAGACGCAGGATCGCTATCACGTGGATGGGACAGAGGGCCCCCGATGTAGACACATGGCTTAAGGATGTGAGGGAATGGACACTTGCAGAGGAAACACACATGCAGAACACTCGAAGAGATGTAAAACTGCAAGAAGACCTGCTGGCGTGGCGTACCATGTGTATGACAGGATTGGCTACGGAAGGGCACTCGTCACACAGTGACTCTGATGGGACAAGTGGCGAATTATTTTCAGCGCAAGAATCGGAGGCTGAGGGGCAGGGAGGAGAAGACCACTGAGGGGTTACCAGAACAGTGCATGGAGCTGGGACTGGCCTGTATTCCTCACAATGTTATCTGCTTGCTATTATGCTGTACCACATGAGCTTACGTGCTTTCAGATGTTGTCCTAATCCGTGATGTGCCTTAATGAGTCCGTCGATCTGTATGCAAATGTTTTTAACGATCCCTTGGCGGGGGAGTTTTTTACCTTGTATATTTGCAAAATTGAAATATAAAGTTTAAAAAAAAGATTCTGAAAGGACACCTCCAATTCCTACGCGCTAGTGTCGCTCTCCAAAGATTCTGAAAGGACACCTTCAGCTCCTAAGCGCTATCGTCGCTCTCCAAAGGTTCTGACAGGACACCTTCTGCTCCTAAGCGCTAGCGGTACTCTCCAAAGATTCTTAAAGGACACCTTCGGCTCCTAAGCGCTAGCATTACTCTCCAAAGAGTCTTAAAGGACACTTTTGGCTCTTAAGCGCTAGCGCCACTCTCCCAAATTTCTTAAAGGACACCTCCAGGTCCTAAGCGCTAGCGCAGTTCTCTAAAGATTCTGAAAGGACACCTTCAGCTCCTAAGCACTAGCGTCGCAGTCCAAAGATTCTTAAAGGACACCTGCAGCTCCTGCGCGCTAGCATCGCTCTCCAAAGATTCTTAAAGGACACCTCCAGCTCCTAAGCGCTCGTGTGGCGCTCAAAAGATTTTGAAAGGACACCTCCAGCTCCTCAGCGCTAGTGTGACACTCCAAAGATTCTGAAAGGACACCTCCAGCTCCTAAACGTCATTGTGGTGCTCTAAAGATTCTTAAAGGACAGCTCCAGCTCTCGCTCTTCAAAGAATCTTAAAGGACACCTCAAGCTCGTAAGCGCTAGCTTCGCTCTCCAAATATTCTTAAAGGACAACTCAAGCTCCTAAGTGCTAGCGACCCTCTCCAAAATACTTGAAAGACACCTTCGGCTTCTACACACTGGCGTCCCTCTCCAAAGATTCTTAAAGAACAACTCAAGCTCCTAAGCGCTAGCGACCCTCTCCAAAGATTCCTAAAGGACACCTCAAGCTCCTAAGCGCTAGCGTGGCTCTCTAAAGATTCTTAAAGGACAGCTTCAGATCCTAAGCACTAGGGACGCTGTCCAAAGATCTTAAAGGATACCTCCAGCTCCTACGCGCTAGCTTCCTTTCTGAATCTTTGGAGAGCGGCACCTCCAGCTCCTAAGCGCTAGCGTGGCGCTCCAAAGATTCTGAAAGGACACCTCCAGCTCCTAAGCGCTAGTGTCCTTTCTGAATCTTTGGAGAGCGGCACCTCCAGCTCCTAAGCACTAGTGTAGCGCTTCAAAGATTCTGAAAGGACACCTTCAGCTCCGAAGCACTAGCGCCGCTCTCCAAAGGTTCTTATAGGACACCTACAGCTCCTAAGCGCTAGCGATGCTCTCCAAAGATCTTAAAGGGCACCTCCAGCTTTTATGCGCTAGAGTGGCTCTCTAAAGATTCTGACAGGACACCTCCAGCTCCTACGCGCTAGCGCCGCTCTCTAAAGATTCTGAAAGGACACCTTCAGCTCCTAAGTGCTAGCGTCATTCTCCAAAGATTCTTAAAGAACAACTCAAGCTCCTAAGCGCTAGCGACGCTCTCTAAAGAATCTTAAAGGACACCTCAAGCTCCTAAGCGCTAGCTCCGCTCTCCAGAGATTCTTAAAAGACACCTTCGGCTTCTAAGCGCTAGCTTCGCTCTCTAAAGATTCTTAAAGGACAACTCAAGCTCCTAAGCGCTAGCGACCCTCTCTAAAGATTCTGAAAGGACACCTCCAGCTCCTAAGAGCTAGCGTCGCTCTCCAAAGATTCTTAAAGGACACCTCAAGCTCCTAAGCGCTAGCGTGGCGCTTCAAAGATTCTTAAAGGACACCTGCAGCTCCGAAGCACTAGCGACTCTCTCCAAAGATTCTTAAAGGACACCTTCGGCTCCTTAGCGCTTGCGACGCTCTCCAAAGATCTTAAAGGACACCTCTAGCTCCTAAGCGCTAGCGTGGCTCTCTAAAGATTCTGAAAGGACCCCTCCAGCTCCTACGCGCTAGCGCCACTCTCTAAAGATTCTGAAAAAACACCTTCGGCTCCTAAGCGCTAGCGTTACTCTCCAAAGATTAGTAAAAGACATCTTCGGCTCCTAAGCGCTAGCGTTACTCTCCAAAGATTCTTAAATGACACCTCCAGCTCCTAAGCACTCGTGTGACGCTCCAAAGATTCTGAAAGGACACCTCCAGCTCCTAAGAGTCAGCGTGGTGCTCTAAAGATTCTTAAAGGACAGCTCCAGCTCTCGCTCTCCAAAGATTCTTAAAGGACACCTCAAGCTCGTAAGCGCTAGCGTCGCTCTCCAAAGATTCTTAAAGGACAACTCAAGCTCCTAAGCGCTAGCGACCCTCTCCAAAGATTCTGAAAGGACACCTCCAGCTCCTAAGCGTCAGTGTGGTTGTGAGAAGTTGGCCTGGTATATAATGCTCACTAGTTCTAGTGATCACTTTGTACCATGCCAAGCAACCCTTATGATGATGGTTGTAATTCAACCTTGTAGACCAGTTATCCTAGTGGTAACGTGGACAAAGCAGTCTTAGGCTAAACTCTGAAAGGCATGTGAAGCCAGCTGTTATACCATACACAACCCCCTTGAATACCAAATGAAAGGGACACCACACAGATATATATTGAAAATATATATTGATTTATTAACTATAAAATCCCCTGGACTCTTTATGAGCACAGAAGCACAAGCGTTAAATCACAAGACAGTTTAAAATACACAAAAGTTGCACAATATGGATGAGCCCTAGGGGCCACCTAAACCATATACTAAATAAGTGGTATAAGAGATACCAGGAGGAAAGTGAAGAGGCCTAGGGCCTTGGGAATCGCTGGAGCTATTCGAGACTGGAAATAACTAAGTCGGGAAAGGCCCACGGGACTCGGGTGCAGTGTTCAAAGTGCACGCACTTTACAATACAAAGTCTATGGTGCGTAAAAAGCACAAAGTTAGAAAGTTAGGAACCTTCCGAGTGACCTACGGAGCTGAAACTTAAAACACAGGCCCTTGGGATGTGTACCAGTGCAGGAGCACCGGCGGAGCTGAGTTACCTCACCCACAGGAAGCGGGTGCACAGGGTCGAAGATGTGTCGGGTTTCGTCACGCTGGTCGATGGTGCTTGGAGCTGAAGATGCTGCAGGCGGCTCGATGAGAAGAGTTCCGGTGGATCCAAGGGTGGATCTGAAGAGTTGAAGACCTGAAAGCAGAGGGGACAGTGTTCAAAGTCACTAGCCAGTGACTACCGTGGAACCAGATTGGAACCAGGCGATGTCGGGTGCAAACAGGCGTTGTCGGGTAGCTTCTTTCTGCAGCCACGTGGATACCCGGGGTCGAGGACGTCCAGGAGTCGGTCACGAGCTGTCCCACGTAGGCTTCTCGCTGTTGGCGGTGTCGGCGACCTGATCGGAGCAAACAGGCCTTGGCAAATGCAAGCCACGCAGAAGTTGAAAGATGCTGTTCACTCGGACCAGCAAGGTCAGAGCGGGTGCTCCTTTTCACAGGAGCTTGGGTAGGTCTGGAGCAACCAGACCTGCTGTTTAAATCTTCGGGTTCGTCGCCAAGATGGCCGCTGGCCGCGTGGCTAGTGGCCGGGATGGCGCGTCGAGTGGCACAGTGCAAAAGGGCCCCACGCAGATCGTGGAGATGCTGGGGGGCTGATCTTCGGTGCAAGGGCTGCTCGGTGGTGGGGGTTCTCAATCCCCAAAGCACAACGTCGAGGATGCCTCAGAAGCTGCGCAGTCAGCTTTACGAGTGTCTTCCAAGAGGTCCGGTCCCACGTCACTCGGTGCCTCCACGGGTCCCTTCTTTGCAGGGACTGTGGATCGGGCTCTGAGAGGTCTGGGAATCTGGTTCTTGTCGGGCTCTGGGCTCGGGCTCCGGCGGGAGGCGGCGGCAAAGCAGACGTCGAGTTGCTGGTTGGTGCCTGTGTTCACAGGGTGGTCACTCCTTGGCCACAAGGGAGATTCTTCTTCAGTCTTCTGTGCAGCAGAATGTCGAAGTCCAGTCTTCTTCTTAGTTTTAAGTTGATTTCGGGATGATCTGCTGTGCAATGGCACTGCTCCCCCTCTTATTCCAATCTAGGGGGTGGATCACCTACTAGGTCCCTCCTCTGGGAGGAACCAGGAAGGGGGGCGGTTACACCCCCTTTCCTTTGTCCAGCTCCGCGCCAGGACTGGGGCTGGAAGGCCCCAGAACCGGTTTGGGCTGGCCTATGCACGGGGACACCTTGTGTGCCCCGGGCATGTCTGATTCTATTCAGCCCTGTCCTACCCAATACACAAAATCCTGTCTGGGGTGGTGCTCGCACCTCCCAAGGCAGGAAACCCTTTGTCCAGGCCACCATCTGCCGAGTTTCGGTCAGCAGCAGGAGGCCAGACTTGTGTCTGTGGTGGCAGCGTCCATTTTGTGAAGCTGAGGCTCTGTTTAACTTTAACCGGGGTTAGGGTTACACACATGTCGTATCCCTCTAGAAGGGTGGAATGCTATCCCCGTCGCCAGAATTGGCGAGGGGATAGTATTCCAATTCGTATGACACCTTACTCGACATGTTTTGATAAAGCCAAACCAAAGATAGCATTTAACCGCGAGGATTATAATGCACTTAAGAGTATATGGTATGGCAATATCCCGGAACAGCTTAGGGAGTGGTTCCCGACAGCTGCAGACAGGCTCAGCTCATGCCAGAGCACCATCTCACATATTTCCAAGCACTCTGCCTCCAGGATTGATGAGGCCTTCCATAGGAGTGGCTGATAGGAACATATGTGTCCAGTTTAGGGTTAGGCACAGACATACTGTACCTAAGTAAGAGGTGGTTACACCGACTTACCCCAGCTGAGTGATCAGCCAGTTGTGTCAAATATGGAGGCCAGGCCAGGGGTGGCACAATACGTGCTGCAGCCCCTGGTAGGCCTTGGATACACCTATGCCCTGGGCACCTAGGGTGCACTATTACAGGGGCTCATAAGATGAACCAGTTCCAATTCGTAATGCACCTAGGGTGCATTGGCAGTAATTTAGAGAGAGAACAGCAGGCTGTGGGTCTGATTAGCAGGCCCACAGCCACATTAAGTCAGAAACCAGTGAAGCAAAAAGCAAAAATTTGGGGTGACCATAGGATAGCAGACCCTACTCTCCTACATAACCCCCCCCCAAACGCAGGGACATTAGACTAACCTTGACCAGTTGTGTCTTCATGTTCTAAGTGGAAGTACCTGGAGAGACCATCTGCGTTGCCATGGTCAGTCCCTGGGCGGTGCTCCACTGTAAAGTCCATCCCCTGTAGGGAAATGGACCACCTGAGTAGTTTGGGGTTTTCACCCTTCATCTGATTAAGCCATAGGAGGGGCTTATGGTCGGTCTGAATCTTGAAGTGAGTGCCAAATAAGTATGGTCTCAACTTCTTCAGGGCCCACACCACAGCAAAGGCCTCCCTCTCTATAGCTGACCAACGTTTCTCTCTGGGGGTCAGCCTTCTGCTAATGAAAGCAATGGGCTGGTCCTGGCCCTCTACATTAAGCTGTGAAAGCACTGCTCCCACTCCCAACTCAGAAGCATCTGTTTGGACAATGAACTCTCTTGAGTAGTCAGGACTCTTCAGGATAGGTGCAGAGCACATGGCCTTCTTCAGGTCATCAAATGCCTTTTGACAGATTTCTGTCCACTGAACCTTTTTGGGCATCTTCTTGGATGTCAGATCATTAAGAGGAGTCACAATGGACCCATAGTTCTTAACAAACTTCCTGTAGTACCCAGTCAGGCCCAAGAAAGCTCTGACCTGAGTCTGGGTAGTTGGAGGGGACCAGTCCTTGATGGTCTGGATCTTACTCTCCAGTGGTTGAACTTGGCCTCCACCTACAAGGTGGCCCAGGTATACAACCTTGCTCTGCCCTATCTGGCACTTTGTTGCCTTGATAGTGAGGCCTGCCTTCTGCAGAGCCTCAAGCACTTCCTTCAGGTGGATCAGGTGATCCTCCCAGGTGGAGCTAAAGACAGCAATATCGTCCAGATAAGCTGCACAAAAGTCATCCAACCCAGTGAGGACTTGGTTCACCAACCTTTGGAAGGTGGCAGGTGCATTTTTCAAACCAAAGGGCATCACCACAAACTGATAATGCCCACTAGGGGTAGAAAATGCTGTCTTGGCTTTAGACTCCTCAGCTAACCTGATTTGCCAGTAGCCAGCTGTTAAGTCAAATGTGCTCAAATATTTGGCAGAAGCCAACTTGTCAATGAGCTCATCTGCCCTTGGAATAGGGTGTGCATCTGTCCTGGTGACAGCATTGAGTCCTCTGTAATCCACACAGAACCTCATCTCTCTCTTGCCATCTTTGGTGTGAGGTTTGGGGACCAGAACCACTGGGCTAGCCCAGGGGCTCTCTGAAGGCTCAATGACACCTAATTCCAGCATCTTTTGCACCTCAGTCTTTATACAGTCCCTGACGTGGTCAGGTTGCCTGTAAATTTTGCTTTTTACAGGAAGACTGTCACCAGTGTCCACCACATGTGTACACCAGTTAGTCTGACTGGGTGTCAATGAGAACATATGCCTGTATGCCTGTAGAACTTGTCTGCAGTCATGTTGCTGATGTTCAGTGAGGCTGCCACCTAAGGCCACACCATCAACTGAGCCATCCTCAGGGTTCTGAGTGAGCAGGTCTGGGAGAGGGTCACTCTCTTCCTCCTGTCCCTCATCTGTAGCCATGAGCAAGCCCATGTCTGCCCTGCTGACATATGCCTTCAATCTGTTCACATGGAGCACCCTGTGGGGGCTCCTGGGAGTTCCTAGGTCCACCAAGTAGGTAACCTCTCCCTTCTTTTCCAGAATTGTATGGGGTCCAGACCATTTGTCTTGGAGTGCTGCTGGGGCCACTGGCTCCAACACCCATACCTTCTGTCCAGGCTGAAATTCAACAAGGACAGCCTTTTGGTCATGCCAAGCTTTTTGTAATTCTTGGCTAGCCTCAAGGTTTTTAGATGCCTTTTCCATGTACTCTGCCATCCTGGAGCGGAGACCAAGTACATAGTCCACTATGTCCTGTTTAGGCTTTTTGAGAGGTAACTCCCATCCTTCCTTCACAAGACACAGGGGTCCTCTTACAGGGTGCCCAAACAACAATTCAAAGGGGCTGAAGCCAACCCCCTTTTGAGGGACCTCTCTGTAAGCGAACAAAAGGCAGGGCAGAAGGATGTCCCATCTTCGCCTGAGCTTTTCAGGTAATCCTTTAATCATGCCCTTTAGGGTCTTGTTAAATCTCTCAACAAGCCCATTGCATTGTGGGTGATAAGGAGTGGTGAACTTGTAGTTTACACCACATTCCTTCCACATAGCTGTCAAATATCCAGACATGAAGTTGGTACCTCTATCTGATATTACCTCCTTAGGAAACCCCACTCTGGAGAAAACTCCAAGTAGGGCCCTGGCCACAACAGGAGCTGTTGTGGTCCTAAGGGGAATTGCCTCTGGGTACCTGGTGGCATGATCCACTACCACCAGTATGAATCTGTGCCCAGATGCTGTAGGGGGATCCATTGGACCAACAATATCAATCCCCACTCTCTCAAAGGGAACCCCCACCACAGGTAGTGGTATCAGGGGGGCCTTTGTTGTTCCACCTGCTTTACCACTGGCTTGGCAGGTTTCACAGGAGCGACAAAACTCCTTGGTGTCTTCAGACATGTGAGGCCAGTGAAAGTGAGGGACAAGCCTGTCCCAAGTCTTGTTCTGGCCTAGGTGTCCTGCTAAAGGAATATCATGAGCCAAGGTGAGTAGGAAGCCCCTAAATTGCAGAGGTATAACCAACCTCCTGGTAGCACCAGGCTTGGGGTCTCTAGCCTCTGAATAAAGGAGTCCATCGTCCCAATATACTTTATGGGCACCTTGAGCATTCCCAGCAGCCTCAGCAGCAGCCTGCTGTCTGAGGGGTTCAAGAGAAGGACAGGTTAACTGAGCCTGCCCCAAGTCTGCCCTAGAAGGTCCCCCTGTCCCCAGAAACTCAACCTGATCAGGTTCAAGTTCTTCAGGGACAGTTCCTTCAGGGGTCTCAAGATCAGTTTCCTGTGAAGCCTGATCCTCACTTGTAGGCAGTTGGGAAGGCGCAGCCTTAACCCTCCTGTTCTTCTTCTTGGGAGGTACTTGGTCCATTGTTCCAGGATCCAAGACCTGAGGTTCAGAGAGGCACTTTTTGGCCTGTGACCTGGTCACAGCAAGGACATGTGATGATATCCCTAACATCTCTGCATGAGTCCTGTACTCAACTTCTGACCATAGAGAGTTCTCCAGGTCATTGCCCAACAAACATTCTACTGGGAGATCAGCACTAACCACAACTTTCTTTAGGCCAGTTACCCCTCCCCAGGAAAAGTTAACAAGTGCCACACTATGTGTAGTAGTGACATTGCTGGCATTGGTCACCAGGTAATCATCGCCTGGCATGTATTGTCCAGGGTCCACAAAGTTAGGTGTCACCATAGTGACACTGGCACATGTGTCCCTGTAAGCTTGAGCCACTTTGTTGTTAATCAAAGGTGTCTGTCTGTATTTGCCCAGGTTACTGGGACTTATGTCAGGGGTCAAATCTATGTCCCCTTCACAAACCAGAACAGCCTGTGTAAGAGTTCTGACTAGGTCAGAATCTCCTTCAGTTCCCAAAGTGATTCCCACTAAACCCTTGGCTTGAGGACCAGCACTGCTAACTGTACTAGTGGGTGCAGGTGCCTTAGGGGCTGCAGTGCTGGGGGCTCCACCCTTTTTACACTCACTTGTCCAGTGAGAGGTGTTCTTACAAGTTTTACACCAGGGTTTCTTCTGACCTTCTTTCTTCTTCTTCTTGGAAGTTTGGGACCCACCCTCTGTCTCAGTTTGGGGCCCTGTTGAAGACTTCTGGTCTTTAGTTTTCTGCTCCCCACCCTTCTGGTCTGTTTTCTTCTGGTCACCACCCTGGTTCTGGTTCTGGTTCTTTTGCTTAACTCTGGTTCTTACCCATTTATCTGCCCTCTTTCCCAATTCTTGGGGAGAGGTCAAATCTGAGTCAACCAAATGTTGATGCAACTGCTGGTTCTGACAATTATTTAAAATTTGTTCTCTCATCAGCAAATTATACAATCCTTCATAGTCTGTAACCTTGCTTCCCAGCAACCATCCCTCCAGAGCCTTAGTGGCACACTCAACAAATTCAGACCAGTCCTGAGTCTGTGTCTTCTGGGTATCTCTGAACATTAACCTGTACTGTTCAGTGGTTAAGCCTAACCCATCAATCAGAGCACTCTTCAGGACCAGGTAGTTTCTAGAATCCCCATCACTAACTGTGAGGAGTCTGTCTCGGCCTCTACCTTCAAAGGAGAGCCACAAGATTGCTGCCCACTGCTCCTGAGGGATCTGCTGTACTCTGCAGGCTCTCTCCATTGCAGTAATCCATTTATGGATGTCATCCCCAGCTTTGTAGGGGGGCACAATCTTACTCAGGTTTCTATTATCAAAAGACCTGTCTTTATCCTTGTGGATATTGCTGCCACCAGTGGGTTCTATTACCCCACTCTCTCTAGGCTGTCTTGCTCTAGCAAGTTTCTCTTGGGCCAGGGCAATCTCTAACTCTTGTCTCTGGACTCTCAATTCAGCCTCTCTAATTTGAGATTCTCTCAATTTGGTCTCATGTTCCCTTCTCTGAGGGCTAGTCATCCTCCTTCTGGAGTGACCATGAGAACCTCTAGAAGCATAGGAGTTGTCAGAGTCACCTGAGTGAATCCTTCTCCTCCTAGGCTCCTGGTTAAGTCCACCTGAGGGTCTGAATGGGTTGTTACCTGATTCATTCCCAAGTTGACTTAAGTTAGCCTGGTTCAGTCTACTGACCAGCACCTGACTATCTCTGTCATCATCTGACTCACTGCTTTCCACCTCCTCCCCCTCTTCTTCTTCCTCTTCCTCTACATCTACTTGAGGAGCTCCAGTGATGGAGGCATCCTCATCTACTAGGATGATAGGGGCAGGGGGGTCTACAGTGTCATCCTCTGAAGGATGGCCTCCTTCAGCATTCCCTGTGGGGTTTGCTTTAGAGGTCTTTAGAGCTTCAGACTGATCCAAAAGCTCTCTTAGGTGGTCTGCAGTAGGGGAAGGCCCTGTCTTCAGACCCCTTAAGACACAAAGCTGTCTTAATTCCTTAAAGGGAAAAATAGCAAATTTGGATGGTGCCCTTGGAGGGTCACTCTCAACAGAGACATTCCCAGTGGAACCCTCTGCTCCAGACATTGCTCTAGTGTGGGTGGATGTGTTGCAATCTACCTACACTGGTGTTTACCTACTAAACCTATCTAGTAGTTGTAGCTAGGGTGTGCTACTCCCTTTGCTCTACAACAACTAAGTTCAGTAGAACTTAAGTATACTAGTCTTGTTTTATATGTACCTAGCAGGTACCTGTATGATCTTTCAAATGATAATCTCAAAGATTGTAATGGTAAAACAACAGCAAGCTCAGATCCCAATCCGCTGCTCACCAATGTGAGAAGTTGGCCTGGTATATAATGCTCACTAGTTCTAGTGATCACTTTGTACCATGCCAAGCAACCCTTATGATGATGGTTGTAATTCAACCTTGTAGACCAGTTATCCTAGTGGTAACGTGGACAAAGCAGTCTTAGGCTAAACTCTGAAAGGCATGTGAAGCCAGCTGTTATACCATACACAACCCCCTTGAATACCAAATGAAAGGGACACCACACAGATATATATTGAAAATATATATTGATTTATTAACTATAAAATCCCCTGGACTCTTTATGAGCACAGAAGCACAAGCGTTAAATCACAAGACAGTTTAAAATACACAAAAGTTGCACAATATGGATGAGCCCTAGGGGCCACCTAAACCATATACTAAATAAGTGGTATAAGAGATACCAGGAGGAAAGTGAAGAGGCCTAGGGCCTTGGGAATCGCTGGAGCTATTCGAGACTGGAAATAACTAAGTCGGGAAAGGCCCACGGGACTCGGGTGCAGTGTTCAAAGTGCACGCACTTTACAATACAAAGTCTATGGTGCGTAAAAAGCACACAGTTAGAAAGTTAGGAACCTTCCGAGTGACCTACGGAGCTGAAACTTAAAACACAGGCCCTTGGGATGTGTACCAGTGCAGGAGCACCGGCGGAGCTGAGTTACCTCACCCACAGGAAGCGGGTGCACAGGGTCGAAGATGTGTCGGGTTTCGTCACGCTGGTCGATGGTGCTTGGAGCTGAAGATGCTGCAGGCGGCTCGATGAGAAGAGTTCCGGTGGATCCAAGGGTGGATCTGAAGAGTTGAAGACCTGAAAGCAGAGGGGACAGTGTTCAAAGTCACTAGCCAGTGACTACCGTGGAACCAGATTGGAACCAGGCGATGTCGGGTGCAAACAGGCGTTGTCGGGTAGCTTCTTTCTGCAGCCACGTGGATACCCGGGGTCGAGGACGTCCAGGAGTCGGTCACGAGCTGTCCCACGTAGGCTTCTCGCTGTTGGCGGTGTCGGCGACCTGATCGGAGCAAACAGGCCTTGGCAAATGCAAGCCACGCAGAAGTTGAAAGATGCTGTTCACTCGGACCAGCAAGGTCAGAGCGGGTGCTCCTTTTCACAGGAGCTTGGGTAGGTCTGGAGCAACCAGACCTGCTGTTTAAATCTTCGGGTTCGTCGCCAAGATGGCCGCTGGCCGCGTGGCTAGTGGCCGGGATGGCGCGTCGAGTGGCACAGTGCAAAAGGGCCCCACGCAGATCGTGGAGATGCTGGGGGGCTGATCTTCGGTGCAAGGGCTGCTCGGTGGTGGGGGTTCTCAATCCCCAAAGCACAACGTCGAGGATGCCTCAGAAGCTGCGCAGTCAGCTTTACGAGTGTCTTCCAAGAGGTCCGGTCCCACGTCACTCGGTGCCTCCACGGGTCCCTTCTTTGCAGGGACTGTGGATCGGGCTCTGAGAGGTCTGGGAATCTGGTTCTTGTCGGGCTCTGGGCTCGGGCTCCGGCGGGAGGCGGCGGCAAAGCAGACGTCGAGTTGCTGGTTGGTGCCTGTGTTCACAGGGTGGTCACTCCTTGGCCACAAGGGAGATTCTTCTTCAGTCTTCTGTGCAGCAGAATGTCGAAGTCCAGTCTTCTTCTTAGTTTTAAGTTGATTTCGGGATGATCTGCTGTGCAATGGCACTGCTCCCCCTCTTATTCCAATCTAGGGGGTGGATCACCTACTAGGTCCCTCCTATGGGAGGAACCAGGAAGGGGGGCGGTTACACCCCCTTTCCTTTGTCCAGCTCCGCGCCAGGACTGGGGCTGGAAGGCCCCAGAACCGGTTTGGGCTGGCCTATGCACGGGGACACCTTGTGTGCCCCGGGCATGTCTGATTCTATTCAGCCCTGTCCTACCCAATACACAAAATCCTGTCTGGGGTGGTGCTCGCACCTCCCAAGGCAGGAAACCCTTTGTCCAGGCCACCATCTGCCGAGTTTCGGTCAGCAGCAGGAGGCCAGACTTGTGTCTGTGGTGGCAGCGTCCATTTTGTGAAGCTGAGGCTCTGTTTAACTTTAACCGGGGTTAGGGTTACACACATGTCGTATCCCTCTAGAAGGGTGGAATGCTATCCCCGTCGCCAGAATTGGCGAGGGGATAGTATTCCAATTCGTATGACACCTTACTCGACATGTTTTGATAAAGCCAAACCAAAGATAGCATTTAACCGCGAGGATTATAATGCACTTAAGAGTATATGGTATGGCAATATCCCGGAACAGCTTAGGGAGTGGTTCCCGACAGCTGCAGACAGGCTCAGCTCATGCCAGAGCACCATCTCACATATTTCCAAGCACTCTGCCTCCAGGATTGATGAGGCCTTCCATAGGAGTGGCTGATAGGAACATATGTGTCCAGTTTAGGGTTAGGCACAGACATACTGTACCTAAGTAAGAGGTGGTTACACCGACTTACCCCAGCTGAGTGATCAGCCAGTTGTGTCAAATATGGAGGCCAGGCCAGGGGTGGCACAATACGTGCTGCAGCCCCTGGTAGGCCTTGGATACACCTATGCCCTGGGCACCTAGGGTGCACTATTACAGGGGCTCATAAGATGAACCAGTTCCAATTCGTAATGCACCTAGGGTGCATTGGCAGTAATTTAGAGAGAGAACAGCAGGCTGTGGGTCTGATTAGCAGGCCCACAGCCACATTAAGTCAGAAACCAGTGAAGCAAAAAGCAAAAATTTGGGGTGACCATAGGATAGCAGACCCTACTCTCCTACAGTGGTGCTCTAAAGAGGACAGCTCCAGCTCTCGCTCTCCAAAGAATCTTAAAGGACACCTCAAGCTCGTAAGCGCTAGCGTCGCTCTCCAAATATTCCCAAAGGACAACTCAAGCTCCTAAGCGCTAGCGACCCTCTCTAAAGATTCTGAAAGGACACCTCGAGCTCCTAAGCGCTAGAGTCACTCTCCAAAGATTCTTAAAGCACACCTCAAGCTCCTAAGCGCTAGCGTTGCTCTCCAAAGATTCTTAAAGGACCCCTCAAGCTCCTAAGCGCTAACGCCGCTCTCCAAAGATTCTTGAAAGACACCTTCGGCTCCTAAACACTACCGTCCCTCTCCAAAGATTCTTAAAGGACAACTCAAGCTCCTAAGCGCTAGCGTCACTCTCCGAAGATTCTTAAAGGACAGTTTCAGATCCTAAGCACTAGGGACGCTCTCCAAAGATCTGAAAGGACACCTCCAGCTCCAAAGCACTAGCGCCGTTCTCCAAAGATTCTGAAATGCCATCTCCAGCTCCTAAGCACTAGCGTGGAGCTTCAAAGATTCTGAAAGGACACCTGCAGCTCCTAAACACTAGCGACTCTCTCCAAAGATTCTTAAAGGACACCTTCGGCTCCTAAGCGCTTGCAACGCTCTCCAAAGATCTTAAAGGACACCTCCAGCTCCTAAGCGCTAGCGTGGCTCTCTAAAGATTCTGAAAGGACACCTCCAGCTCCTACGCGCGAGCGCCACTCTCTAAAGATTCTGAAAGGACACCTCGAGCTCCTATGCGCTAGCGCCACTCTCTAAAGATTCTGAAAGGACACCTTCGGCTCCTAAGCGCTAGCGTTACTCTTCAAAGATTCTTAAAGGACACCTTCGGCTCCTAAGCGCTAGCGTTACTCTCCAAAGATTTTTAAAAGACACCTTCGGCTCCTAAGCGCTAGCGTTACTCTCCAAAGATTCTTAAAAGATGCCTGCAGCTCCTAAGCACTAGCATCGTTCTCCAAAGATTTTGAAAGGACACCTCCAGCTCCTAAGCGTCAGCGTGGTGCTCTAAAGATTCTTAAAGGACACCTCCAGCTCCTAAGCGCTAGAGTCGCTCTCCAAAGATTCTTAAAGCACACCTCAAGCTCCTAAGCGCTAGCGTTGCTCTCCAAAGATTCTTAAAGGACACCTCAAGCTCCTAAGCGCTAACGCCGCTCTCCAAAGATTCTTGAAAGACACCTTCGGCTCCTAAACACTAGCTTCCCTCTCCAAAGATTCTTACAGGACAACTCAAGCTCCTAAGAGTTAGCGTCACTCTCCGAAGATTCTTAAAGGACCGTTTCAGATCCTAAGCACTAGGGACGCTCTCCAAAGATCTTAAAGGACACCTCCAGCTCCTAAGCACTAGCGTCCTTTCTGAATCTTTGGAGAGCGGCCCCTCCAGCTCCTAAGCGCTAGCGTGGCGCTCCACAGATTCTGAAAGGACACCTCCAGCTCCTAAGCACTAGCGTGGCGCTTCAAAGATTCTGACAGGACACCTCCAGCTCATACGCGCTAGCGCCGCTCTCTAAAGATTCTGAAAGGACACCTTCAGCTCCTAAGTGCTAGTGTCACTCTCCAAAGATTCTTAAAGGACAACTCAAGCTCCTAAGCGCTAGCGACGCTCTCCAAAGAATCTTAAAGGACACCTCAAGCTCCTAAGCGCTAGCGACGCTCTCCAAAGATCTAGTGTCCTTTCAGAATCTTTGGAGAGCGGCACCTCTAGCTCCTAAGCGCTAGCATGGCACTCCAAAGATTCTGAAAGGACACCTCCAGCTCCTAAACGCCATCGTGGTGCTTCAAAGATTCTTAAAGGACACCTCCAGCTCTCGCTCTCTAAAGATTCTAAAAGGACACCTCAAGCTCCTAAGAGCTAGCGACGCTCTCCAAAGATTCTTAAAGGACACCTCAAGCTCCTAAGCGCTAGCGTCTCTCTCCAAAGTTTCTTAAAGGACACCTCCAGCTCCTAAGCGCTAGCGTGGTGCTCCAAAAGATTCTTAAAGAAAACCTCCAGCTCTCGCTCTCTAAAGATTCTTAAAGGACACCTCAAGCGCCTAAGGGCTAGCGACGCTCTCCAAAGATTCTGAAAGGACACCTCAAGCTCCTAAGAGCTAGCGTCGCTCTCCAAAAATTCGTAAAGGACACCTCCAGCTCCTACCCGCTAGCGCAGCTCCCCAAAGATTCATTACGGACACCTTCGGCTCCTTAGCGCTAGCAACGCTCTCCGAAGATCTTAAAGGACACCTCCAGCTCCTAAGCACTAGCGCCGCGCTCCAAAGATTCTGAAAGGACACCTCCAGCTCCTAAGCGCTAGCGCAGGTCCTCAAAGATTCCTTTTTTTAAAAAAGTTTTTTTATTTTCCAATGCAGTGTATACAGTGTTTAACATCTTCGCCGCCCCCCCCCCCCACTTCCCCCACCCCTACATTTACAAAATTACCAGGTTTTCAAGGACACAGAAGTATACACATATGTTGTACTAGCCAGGTGGTGAGAGGTCTCAGATGTCTAGTCCCTTCTTTCTCCCTTTGCAGCCTTTTTTGGCATACACAGCCTTTTCAAGATGATAGGTTGCCATTAGCCTAGCCAGCCATTGGAAGAAAGGAGGCAAGTCAGCCTCGATCCATGCTGAAGCTACACAGATCCTCCACACTGTCATGGCTACAAACACCAACGCCCCTCCTTTTTTCCTACTAAGCTCTTCTTGTGTCCCCAGCATAATTGTTGTAGGAGACCTTCCCCAGAAACTCCTGTATCTTAAGAAGGACAGGGGTAAGTTTTTGGCAGGTGGCAAACATGTGAATAGTCTCGGCGCCAAACTCGGAGCAGCGAGGACACAATGTCCCTTTACCCGTTCCCCATTTGGCAATTTTACTAGGCGTAATATATAAAAAGAAGATGGTTTTAAAGTGTTGCGACTGTAATTTTGCTGACAGCAGGTCGCTTTGGGATAGTACAAGTGATTTAAAAAACAAACTATAAGGCACCTCTAGTTTTGTGAGCCACTTATCCGCTATCCTGGGTAAATCATCTGGGGTTTCGCTATTTAGAGCAGCGTAAATAGGGCCTATCCGTGGAGTCACTGGGGTCCGTAGAAAATTGACAAATATAACCTCTGAGAACACAGCGAGTCCCCCAGCCTTTTGAGAAAGGAAGTCATGAATAGCAAGATATTTAAAGGTGTCTTAGTTTTTTAAACCATATTTATTTTGTAGGTCAGCAAAGGTTTTGACTCCTTCGTTTGAAATTAAGTCTCCTAACTTTGAGATGCCTACCATGTACCAGTCTGTTAGGTAGTTTCGGCCAAAGATAGCGGGCAAGTTACAGTTCAGGCTAATAGGGGTATAGTAGTTAAACCTTCCCAGCCCGTAAATTCGATGTATGTTGCTAAACACTTTAAAAGAGTTCATCAACGTCTTGAAACCTAAACGCTTGTAGTACCCAAAGGATACCTGCCTGAACAGACAGCCATGAGACTCCTCTCCCAGTAAAAGCCAGAATGGAGAAGGAAGACCGATTGCCGGAGTAAGAGAGTGTTCTTTCATCAGGTCAGTGCTGTATTGCAGAACTGAAGCCCAGTAATAGAGTACTATATTCCAGTGGGATGGAGCGAAAGTAATAGAGCAGTTTCGGGAAGTAGGTCATTTTAATTACATTACATCTTCCCACGAGGGTCAGATGCAGGTTGTTAATTTGTTTGAGGGCTCTTTCTGTTTCGGAGGCCAAGGGGGTTAAGTTCTCTGTTACGGTTTCATTAAAGTTGGCTGTTATTGTCACCCCAGGTATTTGGCCTTCGTAACTTCCCGGCTGTTGTTCCACTTAACTTCTTTGTTAATTATTATTTGTGTTTTGTTACTGTTTAGTGCATACCCCAAGATTTTTCCAAATTTTTGTGCCTCCAGTTCCAGTGCCAGAATAGCACTTTCAGGTTCATGGGTAGTAATGGTCAGGTTGTCAGCGTACGCCATGATCTTAGTGTTGACTCCCTGCGTGCTCACTGCCAAGTTTGCTGAGTTTTCTTTCACTTTTCTTGATTAGGGGGTCTATATAGAGGGCAAAAAGAAAGGGGGAACAGGGACAGCCTTGCCTCGTGCCCCGAGAGATATTGAAATACTCAGATAGCCTCCCGCTGATCGACACACAGGCCGTCAGGCTCTGATACAGAGCCTGTACTGCTTGTGTAAGTTTAGCCCCCAAAGCCCATCCTCTTCATGACACTCCACAGAAACTGCCAGGAGACCCGATCAAATGCTTTTTCAGCATCTAGCAAGATCAAAGACATCGGGCCTCCTGACAGGTGTGCTGCGTCAAACAGAGTGATAGCCCTCCTAATATGCTCGGTAGTGCTCTTTTTTGGAATGAATCCGTGCTGCCATTCTGACGCCAAAGACTATATTACCGAAGATATTCTTGTTGCGAGTATTTTGGAACAGACCTTGGAGTCACAATTTATTAGAGTAATTGGCCTGTATGAACCCATCTCGAAGGGTGATATATCTTTTTTTGGAAATATAGAGATTTTGGCATTGGACCAGAAGGCAGGAGGGGAAACCCAGTTGAATATAGCGGTTACTACATCAAGAAAAATGGATTTTAATTGGGGTGCGAATATCTTGTAAAACTCCACAGGAATACCGTCTATTCCTGCGGCTTTACCATCAGGCAGTCTAGCTAAGGCTGCTGAAATATCATCCCATGTCGGAATGACCTCCAGCTGCGCGCAGTCGCCCTGATTAAGCTGCCTGAGTTCTCTGTCTTGTATGTAGCTGGCAATTTTAAGTTCTACTAGTACAGTTGGCCTGTTGTTTTCTTCTGAGTATAACTTTGCGTAAAAGTCTCGAAAGCCCTCTTGAATCTTAATAGGATCACTGGTCTCTATCCCCGTTGATAGTTGAATTGTAAGTATTTTGCTGCTTACGGCCTGCTGCCTAGTTTTGACAGCAAGATGGTGGCCAATACTATCGCTACACTCATAATGAGTTTCCCGCATAGCCGCCCACTTAGCTGCTGTTTTTTCTGCGAACACTGCCCCTATTTCTGCTTTGGTGAGTGTAACTTCATTTTGGGTGTTCTCAGTCTCCATTCCAGTTTGTACCATTTGAACTAATGTGGTTTACGCTCTTTTTAACTTTTCCTGTAGATCAGTCATTAGTTGTTTGTCTTTTTTGTTTTTTCTAATTGAGAACCTTAAAGTCTCACCCCGAATACCCGCTTTTAGTGTGTCCCAAACTATCATGTTAGAGGCCGTTCCCAAGTTTTTTTCCAGAAACTCATGAATCCTGGCTTGCATGTGAGCCCGGTAGCCTGCATCTTGTAGGAGTGCTTTCTCGAAGCTCCACCTTGGTATCTCCTTCCAGTTCCCCAACCCCCCAATATTCAGGATAAGCAAATTGTGGTACGACATGAAAAGCGGGACCATGTCTATAGTGCATTTGCCTAATAAGGAAGATGAGATCAGGAAGTAATCAGTAGCGGTTGGTGACTTTTGAAAGTGGTGGGGCGGGTGCAGCACTTAAAAGTGACCCCCCATCGTGAGACGTACACCCTGCACTTCACCGCCAAAGAGCAGCCCGATGCAAGGCGGGTGGGGGTCGGGGAGCAGTCCACTGCGCGAGGTGCCATACCGCTGTCAGTGGTCCAGGTTTGTGGTGTTAGGAGCTTAGTGTGCTGGGGAACCGGGTTCGATCCTCGCGTGGGCTCAGCATCCTGATTCTGGGCAATTCACTAATCTCCCCGTGCATACCAAAAATAAATGTGTCTTTGTGCTACGTAACTGGCGTTCGTGTAAAGCGCTCCGATACCTACAGGTCGAGATCGCGCTATATAAATCACCAGCAAAAATAAATAAATGAAAAGCACTCACTGTTTTCAGCTATCAGCTTCATCACGGACCGTGTTGTAGCTGGTTCAACGAAGGAGGAAAGTATGAAACCAGCGCAGGAAGCAGTATTTGAAATCCCGCCTCCAATTGTCATAGGGTGACTGTATCAACAGTCATCCAGTCAGAGGAGGAGGCGGGATCCTAGAACTAGCAGACTGTTCTAAACTTAGCAGAAGATCGAAAGATGATGCATCGCAAACACTTTACTACATTGACCAGAGTCCTTAGGGGCGACACCGCCGGTGTGGGAGTAGTGTGCGGCCCCACCCCCATTTGTAACTTTAAAGCTCCCTTGAGCAGCGGGCTGACGAGCCTGGGATCCCACACCTACGCGCCGGAGTGGTACTATACCTGGCAGATATTGGAAGCCATCGGCAACCCCAGAACACTGCCTATCCCTGCTGACGAGGGGTGAAACCCCGAACCACGTGTCCAGGGATGGCGAAGACAGCGAAGATAGCAGAAGATCGAAAGATGATGCATCGCGAACACTTTACTACATTGACCAGAGTCCTTAGGGGCGACACCGCCGGTGTGGGAGTAGTGTGCGACCCCACCCCCATTTCTAAACTTAGCAACGTCAGAGATCCGGGCGAGCCGAAAATCCGACCGAAGCCCTGGCAAACCAGCTGCTTCAGGTAGTGTCTGCTTGCCCTCACTACTGCCTCACAGACACACTCTGCACATGTGTGACTTGGGCGATATTGAAAACGTACGTCCACCACACATGCGCAGGGTGTGTCTGTACACTACCTGCTGCACTGCTACCAGAGTGCCGCTCGCTGTCTCTGACCACCAGTCTCCTTTCATCTCTTTCTCCTTCTTCCGAGACTGGTGGTGCTCCGCCCCATACGCCCTCATGCAGGAACCGCGTCTGGAAGTAATCTAGTCTAACAAATGATCGGTGTGGGGCCGAAAAATAGGTGTATCCAGGTTGTCTGGGGTTAAGCTTAGACCAAACATCACTCAGCCCGTGGGTTTGTGCTAGATTAATTAACGCTTGATGCGCCAAGGGTTTTCTGCCTTTGTATCTCCATTTTCTTCCTATTTCCCGGGCATGTGGCAGATTAATGTTGAGGTCACCGCACAGGATTATTGGAGTGGGCCAGTGAGCTAGCTCTCGAGAGGTCATATTAATGATACCTGGGTCGTCAGCGTTGCTGCCATAGATTGAGCATACAGTAAAAGGGGGACTTGGGGAAAGGTGGCATTCAGAAATCACCCATCTGCCCAATGAGTCGGATTTAACACAGGAGTTTTTTATAGGTAATCTCCTTTCAGCTATGATTCCTACCCCTTTCGTTTTAGCGCCCTGAGTCGTAGCCCCAATGATTTTGTACCCTAGTGAGTTTAGCAGGTGTTTCTGTGATCCCTCTATGTGCGTCTCCTGGAGACATATATCGCCCCCCAAAGACCGTAAGCCTTGTGCTACTTTTTGTCTCCTAAAGGAACTTGTGGCTGCTCTCGTCTAGCACATTCATGTGTGAGGGATAACGCTTTCTAGAGCAGTATAGAAACCGCCACTATCTAAAGCTGTGTGTTTGCACATGAGCTGCTGTAACCTCATGTATCAGAACTCTGCATTAAATCATGAGTGTGCGCCTTCTCAGCCATGTCCGTCTGGCTTTGACAAAGCTACTGTCCTAAACCCATATCACCTTGCCCCTTTTGATTTAGCTTTGCCTTCAGTTCTCAGCCCTTTCCTTACAGGTCACTAAGACAAAACTGAGTCTACTGCATCATCTTTCAGGAATGCGTAAGTTAGCAAACATGTATCTGTCCCTTAAGCGCACTCAAATGTGTGGTAGTGGAAGGACTACATATTCCATCCCTTCTAGGATTCATTTCAGTTCTCCGCTGCTATCCCTTCAATTTTACAATTTAAACTATTGAAACTAAAGTGAAAAAGCAATAAGAGATACATCTTGTGAACCACTCTGTCATTCTAGTTTTTTTCCTTCTTGTTTGAATGCATGAGTTTTGATTGGTCCGGTTCGAATAGGTTTTGTTTTAATTACCTGCCTGACCTCATGCTCCCAAGACATTGTTTTTTTCTGATTGAAGCCCTATGCTGCTACCTCTTCTATAACTTCTGAGAGTAACAACAGACTTGAGCCAGGAGCAAAACATGAATTACCTGAACCATGGGTCCTGCAGCAGTACCAGAACCCGGACTTTCTGAGTAGCACTTGAATCTGGAGGCTTATGAGCAAAGCCTCAACTGGAAGATTGAAAGAACATGTGATGCGGGTCTATCAGCACCATCTAAACTGGGGTCCACTCGTATGAGCTGGCACAATGCTAAAGGCGGACCCAAGTCCACCCTGAACTATGGTCCTACAAGCACTTCAGTAATGCCTGAACGTAGGGCTCTAGGTAGTAAATAACTCATCTCAGGTTTATTAGTCTGGACTACAGGCCCATGCACCCTGCCTGGAATTCTAGTCTCCTGGAGTAATACCAGAATTACAAAAGTCTAAACAGCCTTTGAAATACCTGAAAGACATTCATTCAGCAATATCAGAAGTGACAGTTAACAGGTCAAAAAGACCCAGATGGAATAATCGTACTGCAGGCCTAGAAGTAATTTCAAGCTGGCTGTTCACACCTGAACTAGTGCCCTAGGAGCAGTACTTGAACCAGTTCTAAACATGTAAGATCTCAACTATTAGGCCATTAGTAATACCCAAAGTGGTTGAACAGAGTAACATCTGAAGTATCTGCCCACTGATAATACCTGAACTGGTTGCGAGTAAGCAATGTTTTATCTAGTTGTCCATCAGTAATAATTTATCTAGTAGTCCATCAGTAATAATTTAACTAGTTGTCCACAAGTAATAACCGAACGAGTAGCTCGCAAGGAATAGATGAGCTAAATGTCCATGAGTAATACCTGAACTAGCTGTCTCCCTGAGGTAGGTGTCTATTACTGATAACTCAACTAGTTGCTCTCCCAGTAGCGCTTGAACTAATAGTCCATGTATAATATGTACTCTTGTTGTTGAGTATACATACCTCCTAAAGGTCCATTAGAAGATAATACCTGAATTGGTTGTCTATTAGTAATTCCAGAGCTAGTGTTCCATGTGTAATGCCAAACCTAGTTGCTGATTAGTGATACCTGAACTAGTTGTACATTCGTAGTACCTGAACTGGCCGGCTCCCATGTTGTCGCCTGTGAATAGACTGTTCCTTGCGTCTCGCAGGTTCTCTCGTAGCTTCTTATCCAGTTTCTGGCAGAGGCAGGAGGACAGATAACAGCAAAGAGTTAGAAGCCATACCTCTAAAGGAAAGGGCCACATCCACATGACTTGAATAAATATGGAATGTAAACTTCAATATATATATAAATTCCAAAGGTCAGAGAAAGCATGTGCCCTAATAGACATACTTAGGGGGTCATTAGGATCGCGGACGGACTTGAGTCCGTCCGCGACCCCAGAGCATGAGGGAACGTCCGCATGGGCTGCGGCGTTCCCTCTGTGCAGATTAGGATGTGACCGCCTGGGTGGCGGTCACATCCTCTATTTTTAACATTGCTGCGGGTGGAGCTTCAAGCTGCACCCGCAGCAATGTTAAAAATGCATGCACAGCATTTGCGTGCACAAAGCGGCAGGCACCGTGCGGTGCCTGCTGCATTGTGCACGCAAATGCAGGGGGGTACCATAGGTACCCCCCATGTGCACCCCCACCCCCCACTACACCTAGGGGGCCCGCAATGGGCCCCTGCAGTGCAGTTACACATGCTTTTCCACGGCGGAAAAGCCGCCGCGGAAAAGCATGTTCCCAAGCACATCCTAATCTGGCTGACGGTGTCTAAGAGACACCTTCACCATTTTAGTGCTTTTCCGCCGCGGTTGTAAGCCAGCCGCGGCGGAAAAGCTGCGGACCTAAACCATGACCCACCAGCCATCCTAATGTGGCGGTGGGTCCTGGTGGGTCCGCAGAGGATTTTCCGCATCCTCCGGGCCGGCGGTGGCTTCCGCCGGCCCAGAGGATGCGGAAAATCCTCCATCCTAATGACCCCCTAAGTGTGGAGCAAAGCAAGTGGCAACTAGAGTGTAAATGGTCATAAACCATGAGCCAAGAAATCCTGCATGTTGGTAAGCAAGTAAATGCAAGCTTATAACACCACCCCACCCTAATCTAAATTTTTGCAAGTACCAAGAATTGTTTCTTCAAGTCCCCTTCTTTCCTAGGAATCTACAAAGAAACCGTGAACATTTTGCAAAAGAAAGAGTTTTAACATCCTGTTTTCCAAGGCCTCTGCTCTTCTGAGTGGTCTTCTGAGGTCAAGCTCAAAGGTGACATGCCAAGGCATATCAGAAAAGGGCCAAAGCAGATAGTGTCAACTCCTCCTTCTGGGGACATTACATCCAGAAATCGGCAGTGGGCCAGAACTGCTGCACACCATATATAGCCACTAAGTGCTTTTCTTTCACAACCACACCAAGCTCTGCACACCTACCACTCTACAGCCAAGGCCCGAATTTAGGGATGTCTGTTTAGTCTAGAGAGAGAATCAAAGAAAGGCGAGATACCCCCCACCTATTTAATGTAAATAAGTGACCTCTGGGAGTTCAGTCAACGGAATGTGCTTCGCAGTTATATGATTTACTTAAAATAGTACGTGTTCGAGGTACTCCTGCCCCTTTAACATGACAGGCTCCGATACACAACCAAGGATCGGCAGCAATGAATTTAAGTTAACTCCTTCATCTTTAATGTTCAGGGAATATGCGTTCTTTATCATAATTCTTACCCTGCTAGCTCTGATGCCACACCTACAAATCTCCATGCATTATCTCCATACACGATCAATACTTGTACTGGCAATGTGAGGATTCAGATATAGCCTTTTAAGTTTAGGTAAATGCAGAAATCCTCCCAAAGGCATTTAAGCAACCTGTACACACACTATCCCTTTCAGGAACATGCCTGCTGGGACAAACGTCCTCTGCATGAACTGAAAAACTCTGCCTTATTTCTTTGTATATTTTTTCACACCTGCCCTAGTTTTTCCTCCTGTGAACTTGACTATCTGTGGGGCCACTGGAGCTGTTCCGTGAATTTACTTTACTGTCCATCAGCAGAACCTATATCTAGTGAGGGGGTCACAAACTGATATTCCAACCTGAGTGAGGTTGGCTCTTGCGCCCTCACCAAATGCTATGAGGTGACTGGTCGTCGTGCCAATATGATGCTTACCCAGAGGCACTGGGCCTTCCTACCAGTGGCCGGGTTGGAAGAACATTACATAGAGGTCTTCCATATAAAACTCACTCACCCTTCTCTTCTTCTGGTGATGGTTGTCCCTTGGCAAGTGTGTACTTATGTTGGGCTCTGTCCTCTGTACTTTGACAAGTCTGAACTGGTCAGGGAGGCACTAATCTGGAAGCCTATAAAGTATAAGGATATTTCTTGTCCACTATTGAATGAACATCTCATTTTAAAAAAATGCTGCACATTCTTTGATTCAGCTCTCAAATTGTGATCCAAACTGTGGTATTTATTTAATATCTGGAATCAGTAGGAGGTAGAAGGTGTGGGTAACAAAAGGGTCCGGTTAATGAGTAATGGAAAGATATTGCCAGTGGTTCTTTGTAAAGCTGAAGACAAGGTGCAGTTCCTGGACATCTTATTTCTGTGATCTGCAAGGGCGGGAGATGGACAGCCCTGTAAAGCTGTAAACAAAATCAGTTGCCTGAGAATCTGCATGCAACATGACCGAAGGCACCAAAACACCCAGTAGCTACAAGATCACCAAAGCCCAGCTGGCCTAAAAGCAACCAGACCAGACAAGAACCACAACACATGCTGAACTTCAGAAACACTTTTCTAAATATTTGCTAGCGACCCATGCTCTAAAGGTGAATATCCGCAGTTGCAGAGTGTACTGAAGGTTACTTGCCTGCACACTTCAGCAGAGGGTCTGTCTCTGTTGGTGAAGCAAGTAGCTCTGATTCTGCAACCATCTGAACCATCACTCTGGCCATTTTAGGCCTAAAGATAGTGTTTCTAGCTGTAGTAAGTCCCTAAACCTAAAGTCCAATTTCCAGTGAGAACCAGTGAAGCCTGGGGGTTCGGTGGGGCCCTCTCCCCCTCAGAAAATATCAATTATCACTGGTAGTCTATGAAATACAACCCACTAAAGGTAGCCCCACTCCCCCATCCCCGGGGAAGACCACAGTTTGTGCTAAGCCACTAGTGCATCTGTGCATTCAAAACTTTAAAGCGCACATAAGCCTTAATTGGGATTAGTGCCCAATAGTGCCCAAAGCCTTGGTCACCACTGACTTATACACCGAGACACTGGAGTGAGGCTCCTCTAATTTGGCTAGCAGGGTTTTGGGCATTTTTGTCCCCCTACAACCGGAAATTCAGGTGGCGCTTTACTGAGCAGCAACTTCACCCACAGCTGGAGACACTGAAACAGGAAACGAGGGGGGGCGTGGCTAAGGAAGCCATCATGGCGGACGCAGCTTAACAGAGCTCCGTCCCGCCGTTCTCTTATCCGCCACAATTATCCTTCCTCCCCCACACCCGACAGTATCCCGGTGTGATGTGGTGCAGCGTAAGGTGATCGGCCGACATGGCGCGACTTTGAGCCGCATTGGAGCATGGGAAGACGCTGCACCACGCTCGGAGCCTGAGCGGCCTACAATAGAAAGCGGCGCCGGGGACCTCGAGTTTAGAGACGCCCGAGGAGGAGGACGGCTGCGCCGGCGCTGGTCCGGCGGTGCTGACGGATCACTGGTGCGTGCGGCGGCAGACCCGAACGGGTTCAGAGCTGCCGAACACTGGAGTATTGGCTGTGTGTTGGCCAGAAGCGAGAGCGGCGGCCTGAGGGGACACCCGGAGTCGGGGGGCACCTAACGTGCCGACAGCAGATACGGAGGCATGGTGACGACCGGGCGCAGTTACCGGAGTAAGCCAGCAGCTACGGACATCTCGGCGGCCGAGGCGGACCGCGGGTGGCGAGCCCTCACAACACCAAGTAAGCCTCTTCTGGCAGCGAGGGACGGTAGAAGACACCCTGAGTCGGGCACCTGGAACGGCCATTTTGCAGACGAAACAGCGAGGGGGCAGCAGGAGGAACGGAAGCCCAGAGATAGACAGCAAACCTGGAGCGGCCTAACACCTGCCTGCCCCCGCAGCCACGGATGACTAAATACGAACCCTGATAACCAGAGACTAAGGGGCCCCTTAGTAAAGAGACGCACGTTGTATTGAGTTGTAGTGAGTCTGGCGGGAAGACGCCGAGGACGGACACTGTAGCCGTGGTTGGCGGGCATGGCACGGACTCCCTGCTGCCTACTATCTGAGCTTGTGGAACAGGGGGTGTGGGGCTGGTGGGCCCCGGAGGGCGACTTCTTGAAGAGGAAGGGAGTGCCCCCCCAGTGGCGAGAGCCAGGAGACACGAGAGCCGCAGAGGTTGGCCGGACGTCTGCCCATCAATCACTGACCGTGACCAGAGGCGGGAGTGGCGGTGGAACCTCAAAACAGGGGACTATTGATAAATTCACTGGTCCAAGTGGAAAAGCAGGAGCTTCGGGCGGCCACCAGGCCCACGGGCCAGACAATGCAGCTCTCCTGGCGGCAATCACTCAATCTCGGGACATGTTAGATGCCAATATTGGGGCCGTTGGGGCTGATGTTACCTTGCTGCGGCAGGACTTGCGGAACGCAGTGGCCTGCATTACAGAAGCAGAAGCCCGGATTACAGGAGTGGAGGACGACCTGGCGACCTTGAAGAAAAAGGTTTCCAACATGGAAGGCATACAAAAGGGCCTGGCGCTCCGGACTGAGGATGCCGAAGGGCGGGCTCGGCGCAACAACATACGATTCGTCGGCTTTCCGGAAGATTGCGAAAAGGGCAACACGGAAGCCTTTCTCACCGAGTGGCTGGAGAGCTGGCTCCCGCCGGAGTCCCTCTCCCGCTGCTTTATCATCGAACGGGCCCACAGAGAGCTAACCCAGAAGCCACTGGTTGGCGAACGTCCACGGCCGGTAATAGCTAAACTGCTCAACTATCATGACCGGGACACGATCCTGAAGCAAGCCTCGTTGAAAGAGACCCTCCAATGGAATAATCAGCAGATCATGATATTCCCAGACTACACAAGACTAGTGCAGCAACAACGGCAGTCCTTCACGGCAGCTAAGGCCCGCCTGCGAGGCCTTAAGATACAATATGCTCTACTTTATCCGGCTCGTCTACGGGTGGTCCATCAGTCCCGCACCCTCTTCTTTAACTCCCCTGAAGAGGTGTTTACATGGACAGATGAGACGGTACGAGTTAGACCACATACGCCACCGGCTCGAGACTCAGACTCATCCTCCTCGGCAGTGCCTCCGCGGACGCCCCGACGCTCGCGCAGCAGAAGTAACTGGAGATCTCGCTCATCGAAACGATCCCCAGCAAAAAAGGGGGACATGGAGGAGACTAACCCCCCAGACTCTCCGAAAGTGGATTCGTGAGGGGCGAGAGGGCACACATTACCTGTTTGATTTGTATACCACAGCACAGGCTGAGTAACAGATATCCCAGGCCTGGTCAAGGATGGTTCACGCTATGGTAACACTAACACTGGCAGACGAATGCAGACTTATAGACACGGGATGCGGGTTGAGTGGGGAGGGATGGACTAAAAGGCGGACACATGCATCAGACTTGGGGAGGTTTGCTCTTTTAAGGGGACAGGTGGGACGTTCCGGGGTTGTTTATGGGGCTCCGTTGGCATAGACGATCTCAAGTCTCCCGTTGGGGGCTGGAGATGTTTTATACGGCGACAGGTACTTCAACGTTGCTGAGGTATGGGGGGGGGGAGTTGGGGATGATTTTGGGGAATGTTGGTTGACATTGGGGATGGGGGAAGGGGGTAGGGGGTTGGAGGGGGGATTGGGGGCTGAAGAGTGGGGGGTGGGGGGGGGGGGGGAGTTGTTTTGCACATGGATGTCTCGGACAATGCTGTTGGGGTGCCCAGGCCCAATGTGCCCACTGCTGCATACGTTATTGCGTCTACGCTGGAATGGGGGCTGAAAATGCTGCAAGGACACCTACAAAAGCCTTGATGAAAGTCATGAGTTGGAATGTGCGGGGTATGCTTGACAAGATTAAGAGAGGTGCTGTGTTAAGGCTGGGCAAGAGAGAGAAAGTGGATGTCCTATTGTTACAGGAAACACACTTACTAGGCAACAAAGCGCTGGGCCTGCAGAGATACAGCTATGACCAGGTCTATCACGCGGGATTTGTGAGAGGATCTCGGGGGTGGCGATCTTGATGCATCGCAGATTGTCCTATACCCACACGAGACAGTGGACAGACCCACAGGTTCGCTATGTGTTCATACAAGGGATGGTGGGTTCTTAATCAATCATAATTGGGAGTGTATACGCCTCGCCCCCATTACAGTGGGCTCTGATTGAGAAACTGTTTACAATATGGGCTGAAATTCCTGAGGGACTGGCAGTGGTTGGAGGGGACTGGAATGATGTCATGTACTGTCGACTTGATCGTCTCAGACTTAGGGGCGGCCCCGTCGTAGATACCCCCACTAAACTGAATGATATGGAGCGAGGATTGGGTTGGGTAGATACATTGAGACATCTTCACACACATGAACGAGAATACTCCTATGTCTCAGCGGTACATAACTCGTTCTCGAGACTTGATTATATTTTTGTCCCAACCGCCGTTGTGAATAAGGTTGTTTCGGCATCTATCCTGCCGCGTGGCCTGTCGGATCACTCCCCGGTAGTGATAGAAATCACCTTAGACAAGGGGAGACAGCCGTTTCGGTGGCGCCTTTCCACCTGGAACCTACAGCAGGAAGCCTACCAACATCATATGGAAGTAGCCATTGCTCGCTATTGGGAAGAAAATCTGGGCACCGTGTCAGATATACGGACAGCCTGGGAGGCCCTGAAGCCCACACTTTGTGGGGTAGATATAGCCCGGTGTGCAGCAGCGCGCCGAAAAAAGAAAGAAGAGCTAGTGAAGGCTGCAGCAACAGTGGAACTGCTGAAGACTCAGTGCGGGGTGGCGAGTAATCAGGAGGGAGTAGGGCAGCTATTATTAGCGCAGCAATCATATTCGTCCCTGCTGCTAGATGAGGCTCGGCAGGTCTGGCTGGCGACAAGAAGTAGAATATATCAATGGGGTGACAAATCTAGTACGATGCTCCATAGGCTCTGTCAGAATGTGTTCCGGACGCAGGAGCTGCCGGGTCTTAGAGATGAAACGGGGGCTTCCATTTCGGCCCCGAGGGAGCTGGCGGGTAGCTTCGCTCGCTACCTTGCGGCCCAATATGCCCCACAGGATACCCTCCCGGCGCTAGACGTTGGCAAATTTATAACTGATCTCCCACCCGTGCGCTTCCGGATGGCATGCGGGAACGTCTTGAGGCCCCGCTGTCGGCCGAGGAACTGGGTACGGCCCTGGGAGAGCTCAATACTGGCAAAGCCCCTGGGCCTAACGGCTTCCCGAGTGAATTCTTCAAACGTTACCACCTCCAGCTGGGACTTCATTACAAAGCTGCCCTGGAAGCGGCGAGAGAGGAGGGCCTTCTGCCGGCGGACTGGAGGCATGCAGAAATAGTGGTGTTCTGCAAACCCGGTCGACCCCCGGATCGTCATGAGTCATATCGACCGATTTCCCTGTTAAATATAGAGGCCAAGATCCTGGCTAAGGTGCTTGCGAACCGATTACTCCCACATATCGCGGACCTGATCCACCCAGATCAGGCCGGATTTATGCCCGGCAGAGCGACACGGCACAACATCAGACGCGTGCACGTGGCAGTAGAGGCGATGAGTAAGACTGGGGATCAGGCAGCGTTGTTACTGGGGGACATCGACAGAGCCTTTAATTCTCTGAGCTGGACATATCTGTTCGCACTCCTTCCGCATCTCAATCTAGGGCCGCACTTTATGTCCTACATTCGGCTGTTATATACTGACCTGACGGCATGAGTGAGGGTGGCGGGTGAGACGTCAGCAGCCTTTCCGATAGGGCGAGGCATCAGACAGGGGTTCCCCCTTTCGCCGTACCTATTCGCTCTAGCAATGTAGCCGTTGGCTGCATGGGTCCGGATGGATGCGCAGCTGAGGGGGTTTGAGTGGGAGGCAGGACCCACATACAGAATCGCATTGTATGCAGATGATGTTCTGTTCTTTCTTACGAATGTGAATCGGTCCGGGCCACGGGTCCTCGAAATAATGAGAATTTTTGGTGAAGTATCGGGGCTATACCTTAACTCGCGGAAATCCACACTTTGGACGCTAAATGACGAAAGGTAGTCTTTCAGCTCTGGCAACAGTCATTACGTCGTATGGGATGGTGGGGGAAACTAACGAGGGAGACCCCGCTCTGGCACAATGGGCAGCTACCGGCACTGGTGGCGTTGCGGGGCTTCGGAGGCTGGGACACGATAGGTATTTCTACACTAGGCCACGTCCTGAAGGGCACTACACTTAAATCTTTTCAGGACCTTAGTGATGGATTTGATATGCCCCGCACACAGTTCTTTAGATATCTGCAACTAAGACACCCCTGTCCTTGTGGGGTTAGATGCCTTGCCTGAATTCAGCCCAATAGAGGCGAAGGTGTTTATGGGGGACCTGGAAGAAAAGAAAATATCCCAGATCTATCAGACACTAGTCACACATTGCTCTTCTGATCTGCAGCCACTCAGGGATCGCTGGATGAGAGATGTGGGGGAGCTGGAGGAAGAGGATTGGCGGGAGGCTCTCAAGTCCCCCAAGGGAGCGGCTATAGCCGTACGCCTATGCCTAATACAGTTTAAATATTTACACCAGGCTTATTATACAAGAGAGAGACTGTGGAGGGCTGGACTGATTGAGTCTCTGGCGTGCTTGCGATGTGGCCATGAAAAGGGGGACCTCCTACATGCGGTATGGGACTGTAGTGGTCTGGTGAGATTTTGGACTGGTGTGTGGGACTGCCTGTCGGAGGTGCTGGGACGGGACCTCCCTCGTACATCAAAACTGGGCTTATTGCACGTGCTGGATGGGGTGGGAGGTAACGTCTACAAAAGGCACCTGCTCCTACTCGGCCTCACAATAGCCAAAAGAGATGTGGCGCAGGCCTGGAAAGACCCCAGGGCTCCCAAGGTGATTGGGTGGAAGAAAGGACTTGACTTCTGCATGGGATTAGAGCGACCAGTGTTCGAGGCTAGAGGCTGTCCCCGAAAACATTATAAAATATGGAAAAGGTGGGCGGACTACATGGGCCTATGGCTGGAGCCTCCAGCACCAGCGGGTGGCGTGGAGGGGCAGGAGTGATGGGCATATAAAGACACAGATGCATACGAAGATGTACATATGATTAACCCGAGCTGTATTGGAGAGACGTTGTGCAAGGGGAGGGAGGGGGAGGGTAGGGTTAGTGAAGTTGGAGAGAGGGGCGGGAGGTTGGAAGAGACACTTTTCTGAACGTCAAAAGAATCGCTTATTATTATGTACTGCACTTGTTACAGCTCCTCCGGGGTACGGAATGCTGTGTCTTCTTTGCGATTTCTCAATAAAAAAGTTTTGAGAAACAGGAAACGAGGCATATCAGATGAAGGTTGCTATGTAGTAGAATGTTTTGTTGAACACCTGTGATGCATTGACTAGAATGTTAACAACAATTTGCAAACATTTTAATAAAAGATAAGATAAGTTCTGAAATTCCCAAATGTTAAACGGAGCACAAAACCATTCAATAGCGTGGATCATGAGCCAATGCCCTAGCCCTAGAAACTGTAGCACCTAAATGCTATCAGTGTTTGGGATCAGTAGCTTCGATGAAGTTCGCGTTGGTATTGACTGTGTGGCAAGCTGAAGTGATACTTTGTTTTTGTTTGTCTTTTACGCAGCTTAGGAGAAATTCTTTGGTGGAGTTCTTCAGATCTCAGCATCAGAAGCGAAGTGTTTTTTGCTTTTTCACTGTGACATATCACACGCACACACCAATCCACTGCATCCTTCAGCCTTCTACATAGGACACAGTATTCCACAAAGAAGGTTTTAGACACTCAACAGAGATTGAGTTTCGGTGGATGACTGCTCACCAGGCTCTATTGAGATTTATAGATGACAGCTCTGAAGCAGGATTAGATCCTGAGACAGGAGCTGAAGGAAAAGAAAATGGAACGGAATCTGGAAGTAATTTGTCAGTCGGCAGAGTTCCATTCGATGACCCATCTTCTTGTGATTCTGAAGAACATGGTCATGGCAGACGTGATGTTCCTTCGCAAGCACAATCTATGCAGCATAGAGACAACTGCATGGATGACTAACCCGAAGAGTGGTTACATGTGACAGCAAGTACAGACCGAGTGCTCTCTTAGCAGCCCCTCCCCCCCACTTTGGTGCAGCCCCAACTTCCCACGTTCACTCCAGATACTGGATGCAAGGCAATAAAGGAACTTTTTTGCCTACTGACTATGTCCATCTCTTTCTGGATGTTGACTTCCTTGAGGAAGTTGTGTACCAAACACATTTGGGTGCTTAACAATTTCAGAGGGAGCATGGAGGCACTCTTGGTCCTGATTCTAGAGCACACAGGTGGACTTCTACTTCACTTGGGGAATTGAAAACATTTCTGGACTTTATGCTCACAATGGGGATAGTGCCCAAACCAAGTGTACAGTCCTACTGGTCTACTCACATGGTTTGGTTAACACCCCGATTTGCACTCCTGTAAAGAATATATCCTTTGTTGAGTCTTTGATCCTGTGCCAAGGGTGGCTGCTGTTCAGGTTGTACACAGCAAACAAAAGAGCTTGTATTGGCATCCAATTATCCATGCTGTGTGAGAGCTCTAATGGTTATGTATACAGCCTTAGAGTGTATACAGGGAAGGACTCTGCTTTAAATTGTGCAGGTTGCCCTGAGCAGGACACTTGCTGGCGTAGCATGGATGCTTCAGTACATATGCCCCTCAGCAACTCCTGGGAGGGACGTTTGATGCGGTGGCCCAGCATCTGGCAGTGGCCGCACCTGGTTTTACAATGTTGGGAGGAGACTTCAATGTGGTCATGGATCCGGTGGTAGACACGACAACCACCAAGGGCAGGGCTTTCAGTGGGCCGGGTCTCACAGGGTCTGAGCACCGGCAGTTTTTTTCAGGGGGCCTCGAAAAGGGTCTCTATCCGGCTCGGTTTTGAGCCCTGGCACAGGCAGTCCGGTTTTTTTCCCAAACTGCAGTGACAGCAGTTTGCTGTCACTGCATCCGGAAAAAAGCGCCAGGGCACAAAACAGCCCGATAGAGACTCGTTTCGAGACAGCAATGCCAGGGCGCAAAACAGCCCAATAGAGACCCGTTTCGAGACAGCAGGCACGTTGATGTGTGTGTGCTCACACTGCTCACTTCTCACTAGTGGAGAAGTTACGGAATTACATCATGCCAGGTGTGCGTTGTGGGGGAAGGGAAATCCTTTAAAGAGTGATTTTGTTTCTGGATTTCCCTTCTCTTCTTGAAACGCAAGAGCAGCAGCATTGTTGTAGGGTCACCAGGGCTTTAAGTGGAAGCTTTTTCAATATAAATGTAACAAGCCATAGTTGCAGCTTATTTATCTTATGCAACTAACAACCATTGACAAACCCAATAGTCCTGACTTGTTGTAGGTATGATGTTACTTGTATCACATATCTGTATGCAATGACAGAAACAGCAAAATACAAGTCTGGCGGCACACTATGCTAAACACAGATTTCTAGCGTAAGTGCTTTAAAGCCACGTCCTCAATTACATTGGCCACGCCCATTTGAGAGACCCCTCAGTTTTTTCATCCCACTTGAAGCCCTGACCAAGGGGGTAGTGCCTACTACATGCCTTCGACCCTGGGCATAGACGCTGGGCTTGGTGGACGCCTGGCACTGCACCATCACTCAGAGCGGCAAAGCACATACTATTCAGATCATTCTCCGGTCTTGCTGGCAGTTGGGGGCCGGCGGAGGGGCAAGAGCGGACTGGGAAGTTTAATTGCTTGGTGGTTCCAGAGTGGCAAATTGGCTAAAGAGATCAGGGGAGCTATTTTGGAGAACTTTAAACTTAAGGGTATGGCCTCCTCCCCCAAAGGACCATTGGTCCTTTTAGGTCTGGCTTTCTCGCCCAAGGTGGGCGTAATAGGGGTGGGGAAGAGGAATTGCATCGGCTGGAAGTGAGTTTACTGGCCTGGAGCAGCGGACTCAAGTAAATACACTGGACCCCTTGCTAGCCAAAAAGACTAGGTGGGAGCATGAAGTGGGGCCCCTTGATGACGATGAGTGGGTGAGGCAAACATTGCTCCCAGAATGTTGGCTTTTCCATGGTATTAGCTTGATCCGGATCAAGCACCTCCATCGGTTCCATTGCTCCCCGGAGAGGCTCTGGTGGATGGGAAGCGTCCTGGGGCCAGAGTGTCTCAAGTGCGGCCACTCCGCGGGCTCTTTTGGAAATATTCTGTGGGATTGTCCGGTAGCCCATGGGTACTGGTGAGACGTCATCAGTCGGATTGGGCGGGTGGTTGGCTGACCGCTGGCCACAGCCCCCTAGATGGTGCTGTTGGGGATTATGGACCCCCAGGGGAGCCTCGCGACATGCGAACACACAAATACACACCACATAATTCCACTAAACAACACATTTCACCATCTAATAATTCCACACCACATAAATCAATTCCACATTATTCCACTACATGCCACCTAATGGCAATCCATCAAATTCAACTCCACACATTTCCATGCCACATAAATCCACTTAACATAATACCGTTCCATGCAACATAATTCAATTACACTCCACGCACCGCAATTTAACTCCAAATAATTCAACTGCACATGATTATACTCCAGCTGACATAATTACACTTCATGCCAGATAATGATACTCCACATACGTCCCCTCAGCTCATAATTACACTCGACGACATTCAACTGCGCAACGTGCCCTAGATTTAGCAAAAATGTTTGTTTACATCTGTTCTGGAATAAAATCGGTCTTTATTACATGTCTATTTTGGGTTTAGCCAGTAGATGGCAGTGTTGACCGTTCTACAACCATGAGAATTCATTTTTTTAATTATACGAATTTTTAAGCTGTATGCAGTTTACTTTTAATGTATTTTAAGCGACCCTTCAGCAGTTTCCCCCAGTCCTTTACCCTCAACCCTGTTTATTTACTGCATCCCTAAAGCCCCCTCATCTGTTGTTCCTTATAAGTTTTAGTCCGAAGCTACCAGGTCGAGCAGTAATCGACCAGGGAAACTTCTTGTCCCTCCAGCACTGCTTCAAAGGACTGTCCTGCTGCAGGTCCGGGCTCTGACATCGAAGGCCACCTCCAGAGGCGACCAGTGCTTTGAATGGAAAAATAGAAGTGCAGGTAAGTACTACCTTGTAGTACCTTGTGGGTGCTCCCGAGAAGTGCAGGTACTTACTACCCTGGTGTTACTGAGAAGTGCAGGTAACTACTAACCTACAGTGACTCGGTGTTACTGAGAAGTGCAGGTAACTACTACCCTATAGTGCCTGGGTGTTACTGAGAAGTGCAGGTACTTACTACCCTGGTGTTACTGAGAAGTGCAGGTAACTACTAACCTACAGTGCCTAGGTGTTACTGAAAAGTGCAGGTAACTACTAACCTACAGTGACTCGGTGTTACTGAGAAGTGCAGGTAACTACTACCCTATAGTGCCTGGGTGTTACTGAGAAGTGCAGGTACTTACTCCTCGTAGTGCCTGGATGCTCTTGAGAAGTGTAGGTAACTACTAACCTACAGTGCCTGGGTGCTCCTGGGAAGTGCAGGTACCTACTACCCTACAGTGCCTGGATGCTCTTGAGAAGTGTAGGTACCTACTACCCTACAGTGCCTGGATGCTCTTGAGAAGTGTAGGTAACTACTACCCTACAGTGCCTGGATGCTCTTGAGAAGTGTAGGTACCTACTACCCTACAGTGCCTGGATGCTCCTGGGAAGTGCAGGTACCTACTACCCTACAGTGCCTGGATGCTCTTGAGAAGTGTAGGTAACTACTACCCTACAGTGCCTGGATGCTCTTGAGAAGTGTAGGTAACTACTACCCTATAGTGCCTGGGTGCTCCTGAGAAGTGTAGGTAACTACTACCCTACAGTGCCTGGATGCTCTTGAGAAGTGTAGGTACCTACTACCCTACAGTGCCTGGATGCTCCTGGGAAGTGCAGGTACCTACTACCCTACAGTGCCTGGATGCTCTTGAGAAGTGTAGGTACCTACTACCCTACAGTGCCTGGATGCTCTTGAGAAGTGTAGGTAACTACTACCCTATAGTGCCTGGGTGCTCCTGAGAAGTGTAGGTAACTACTACCCTATAGTGCCTGGGTGGCCTGTACTGCTGTAGATTCATATGCTTTGAATACTCCCGTCATCTAGGGTTGGGTCCGGATGTTTGCAAGTTGATTTTCTTCGAAGAAGTCTTTCCAGTCACAAGGTAAGGTGACTCCTCTTTTTGGTGATAGTGCGCATGGGCATCGACTCCATTGTTAGATTGTTTTCCCACAGAGATTAAGAATGGAGTTAGTAAGTATAGAACAGAGATGTCCATGCATATGTATATAACGTAAGACAGAACGGCAACAGGTATAGGAAACCCGGAGAAGTTGGTTGGCGTATGTGAATCTACAGCTCTACATGCCAAGAACAGATGCATACTAGGTAAGTACTATTATCTGTTCGAGGCCTGTGAGGTGTAGGTCACATGCTTTGCATAGACTATATAGCAGTATACTCCTAAAGCGGTGGCTAACCTGAAGTTGTTGTAGTTGTCTGAAACAGTGTTTTAAGTACTGCCTGGCCTACATTAGCTTGTTGCCTTGCTAATACATCTACACAATAATGTTTGACGAATGTGTGCGTTGCAGACCATGTTGCTGCCTTAGAGATTGCAAAAACAACAGGTGATGGACCGAATGTGGATCAATGTCACACACTGTTCCCATGGGGCACAGGGTCAGAGCTGATTTGCATATCGCCATTGTCTAACCCAGGGTGGTGTGGAGTGCAAAAAAACGATGGATTAGGACCCAGATCTTTTGACTGGGTTGAATGTGTGACATTGATCCTCATTCGGTCCATCACCTGTTGTTTTTGCAATTCCGCCTTAGAGATGTCAGCTAGGGTAATATTCCCTAAGAAGGCCATAGTAGCCCCTATTTTCCGAATGTAATGCGCTCTAGGGGGTATTAGCAAAGTTCATTTTGCTTTCATATAACATGCCTGGATATATTTTACAATCCATCTTGCAATGCCTAATTTAGATATGGGATTTGCTTAATGTGGTGGAGCAAAAGCAACAAAGAGTAGTTTTGTTTGGCAAAATTATTTTGTTCTTTCAGCCTAATATATTAGAGCTCTTCTAACATCAAGGGTATGTAAAGCTTGTTCTGCTACAGAATCACGTTGAGGAAAGAACACAGGTAATTCAACCGATTGATTGATATGAAAGGCAGAAACTACTTTAAATAGAAATTTAAGATTGGTGCGAAGAACCACACTGTCTCTGTGAAGCTGAAAGAAGGGCTTTTGTATAATTAATGCCTGGAGTTAACCAAGGTTCCTCAGTGAAGTTATTGCAATGAGGAAAGTAACTTTCCATGAGTGGAATTCTAATTAGCACCTATGCATTTGTTCAAATGGTGGACCCATTAGCCTTTTAAGTACTATGTTTAGGTTTCACACTAGTGCAGGTGGGACTCTTGGTGGGATTACTCTTTTTAATCCTTCTAGAAAGGTTTTAATCACTGGTACTCTGAATAGAGATAAGTGTGGTCTGCTTTGTAAGTATGCAGCTACTGCTGCTAGATGGAAGCAAATGGATGTGTAGGCTAGCCCAGATTGCTGAAATGTAACAGGTACAGATGATGTTCTGTACAGAAGCATCAAGAGAATTGATATTGTTATTGTTACAATAGATTACAAATCGGTAACGTTTTGCTGCATAATATGCCCTAGTAGTAGGCTTTCTAGCATCTTTAAGGATATTCATAAAGTCTGTTGGTAGGTGTAAATAACCAAACTCTATGACTTCAGGAGCCAGATCGCCAGGTTGAGTTCTTTGGGATTTGGATGCCTGATTTCTCTATGGCTCTGAGTGAGGAGATTGGAGGTGAGATGCAGCTTTTGGTGTGGAACTACTGACCGCTCCAGCAGAGTGGTGAACCATGGTTGACGTGCCCATGTGGGAGCTATGAGAATCAGTGTGAGGGATGTTTGCCTGAACTTCCGAACTACCACTGGAATTAGTGGTAGAGGCGGAAAAGCGTAGGCAAATATCCCTGACCAGTTCATCCATAGGGCATTGCCTTTCGAAAGCAGGTTTGGGAACCTGGAGGCGAAACTTGGACATTTTGTGTTTTCAGCTGTGGCGAACAGGTCTATGTGAGGAAATCTCTATTCCTGAAAGTATGGGAGGAGAACCTGAGGATGAAGTTCCCACTCGTGGATTTGCGCCTTCTGTCTCCTGGGGAGGTCTGCAATCTGATTGTTTACTCCTGGAAGATGTTCTGCCAGGAGATACATTTTGTGGTGTATGGCCCATTTCCAAATGGCTTGCGCTAGGAGTGACAGTTGAAGAGAGTGCCCTCCCCCCCACTGTTTTGTATGTAGTACATAGCTGTCATGTTATCCGTGCAGACTAGGACAGGGTTGCCTGTGAGGTGAGTTTGAAAGGCTTTGAGCGCTAGAAACACTGCTAGTAACTCTAGTTGATTTATATGGAGATTTTTGTGCTTCAGACTCCACAATCCTTGGATTGTGCGATCCTGTAAGTGAGCCCCCAACCAGTGAGCGATGCGTCTGCTGTTAGTACGGTCTGTGGAACAGGGTCGACGAATGGCCGCCCTTTAGATACATTTTGTGAGTTCCACCACTGCAGAGAGCGATGGGTGCAGCCGTCTATCAACACTAGATCGGTTAATCAACCTTGCGACTGTTTCCACTGACTTGCTAAGCATTCTTGAAGGGGACGCATGTGAAGTCTTGCATGGGGTACGATTATGATGCTAGATGCCATAATTCCGAGCAGTTGCATGAAGACTCTGGATGTTAATGAGTGGTTGGGCTGAAACTGAGTGAGAAGAGAGAGACTGAATACTGTGAATTCTGGCTGCACTGGGAGAGGCTAGAGTTTTTTGAGTGTCTACGGTGGCCCCCAGATAAGGCTGTGTGTTGGAAGGCTGTAGATGGGACTTCAAAGCATTCACTGTAAACCCTAGTTGATGTAGTAGGTGAATTGTGGATGGAGTGTGTCGGCTTTGATGAGCCAGTCGTCCAGGTAGGGGAAGATGTAGATGTGCGGTCTTCTCAGATGAGCTGCGACTACTGCCAGGCATTTGGTAAATACTCTCGAAGTAGTAGAGACTCCAAACAGTAGTACTTTGAATTGGTAATGTTGACCCGCTATAACACATCTGAGATATTTGCGATCAGCAGGGTGAATTGGAATGTGTAAATATGCGTCCTTTAAGTCTAGAGTAGAATAAAGTCACCCTGTTGTAACAGTGGAAGCACTTGTTGAAGTGTCACCATGTGGAAATGTTCTGACAGTATGTGGTGGTTCAGTTCTCCGAGGTCCAGAATCGGTCTTAATGAGCCCTCCTTTTTGGGAATGAGAAAATACAGGAAGTAAACGCCTGACCCTTGATATTGTAATGGTGCAGGCTCTATGGCTCATTTTAGCCAGAGAGACTGGGCTTCCTTTTTGAGCAGGTGTAAATGTTCTGGTGACAGTTAGTGTGAACAAGGTGGCATGTTTGAGGATTGGTGGTAAGCTCCGGGCAATAACCATGTTGGATAATTCCTAGCATCCATTTGTCTGTTGTTATAGATTGAAAATTGGGGAGGAATTGTAGGAGACGTACCCCGACAGGTGTTAAATGATCGGGGTAAAGGTAGGTAAGTCACTGCTTGTTAGGGGAAGGGGAGTGTTGGGGTGTGGAACCCTTTCCTCTACCCTTGCTACTGTTCCCTCTCTATTCTCCTCTAAAGAAGTCTCTTGTGGAGAAAGACTGATTGCTGCTTTTATGGGAGGAAACATTGGTGTCTGAGGATGTGGTCTTGGAACCCGCTCTCCCCCACGGTAGAAGGAGCGACAAAAGGAGCCCCGGTTTGAAGGGGACTGTAGGGCTCCCATAGATTTAGCTACCTCAGGGTCTTTTTTCACTTTCTATAATGCCTGATCAACTTCATGCCTGAAAAGATGCTTTGCTGGACTTCAGGTTTGAAACCGGAAATCCTCAACAAGGTGTGTCTCCTAAGTAACACACTAGTGTTAATCCCTCCAGAAGCGGTATCAGCGGCATCTAAGGCACCTCTAATAGAGGAATTGGAGAGGAGCTTTCCTTCCTGTATTAAATCCTGTGCTTTAGCTTTGACCTCATCTGGGAGATACTGGAGCAACTGCTCCATTTCGTCCCAGTGCGCTCTATCACACCTGGCTAAGAGGGCCTGGGTGTTGGCTAAGCGCCAATGATTCGCTGCCTGGCAGCTTTTTGTTTGCCAGAGGCGTCTATTAATTTTGACTCGTTGTCCGGAATGGGGGGTTGGGGGAGGGACCACCAGAGGTTACGGGCATTAGAGACAAGGGAGTCTAGGGGTAACTGCCCCTTAATGAAGACTGGATCAGACAGAGCAGGCTTATATTTTTTTTATCTATTCTGGGCATCAGAATACAAGCACATACAGGGTCCTTGAAGATGCCATCAGCATGTCTCATCATGCCTTTGAGCATAGGGAGAGTCTGACTGATCTATGTGTACTACTCAAAGTTTCAAACAAGTAATCTTCATCGAGGGATTCTTTGTGTAGCTGTACCCGGTGATATTGTGCAGCTCTAGCAAGCAATTCTAAATAACATACGTTGTCGTCAGGAGGGGAAGGCTCTGCAGGGTAAAGGTCTGTGTCATTATCTGTAGGTGGGTTAATAGTGTAGTCTTTCCAAGGATCTACAGGTAATTGAATATCCTCATCATCTACATCATAATCATCATCAGGCTGTGAGGATGGAGAGTTCTGTGGTGTGGTAGGTAATGGTTCTAATGGTGGGGAAGGAGTAGGGGAACGTAGTGGAAGAGGAGGAGGAGAAGGGTTAGTACCGGCATTCGTCTTTTCTAAAGGAATCTTATATAATATCTCCTCTGACTCAGGTTTGCGAGGCAGTTTGGTAAGAAGATGTCATGTATCAGGCTTAATGTAAAGTTCCTTGTGTTTAGGATCTGATTTGGGAGGTGGAAAGTCGAAAATTCGGATCCTGCAGGTACCTACTACCCTATAGTGCCTGGGTGCTCCTGAGAAGTGCAGGTACCTACTACCCTATAGTGCCTGGGTGCTCCTGAGAAGTGCAGGTACCTAGTACCCTATAGTGGCTGGGTGCTCCTGAGAAGTTCAGGTACTTACTCCCCATAGTGCCTGGGTGCTCCTGAGAAGTGCAGGTACCTACTACCCTATAGTGCCTGGGTGCTCCTGAGAAGTGCAGGTACCTACTACCCTATAGTGCCTGGGTGCTCCTGAGAAGTGCAGGTACCTACTACCCTATAGTGCCTGGGTGCTCCTTAGAAGTGCAGGTACCTACTACCCTACTATGCTTGGGTGCTACTGAGAAGTTCAGGTACTCTCCCATTACTAGTATTGCATTTGTGCTAAGAAGTGCAGGCACTCTCCCTTAGAGCTGGTCGCATCACCACGACTATGGCAACGTCTTCGGGAGGTTATATTCTTAGGCAATGGTCTTGAAGCTGCCGCATCGCCAAGACTGTGGCAACTTCTTCAAGAGGCTTCATTCTTAGGCAATGGTCTTAGAGCTGTCACATCACCAAAACTATGGCAACTTCTTCAGGAGGTTACATTCTTAGGCAATGATCGTAGAGCTGTTGCATCACCAAGACTGCAGTAATTCTTCAGGAGGTTACATTCTTTGGCAATGGTCTTAGAGTTGCCGCATCACCATGACTGTGGCAACTTCGTCAGGAGGATACATTCTTAGGCAATGGTCTTATACCTACTGCATCACCAAGACTGCAGCAACTTCCTCCGGAGGTTACATTTTTAGGCAATGGTCTTAGAGCTGCCGCATCACCAAGACTGTGTCAACTTCGTCTGGAGGTTATATTCTTAGGCAATAGTGTTAGAGTTGGCCGCATCACCAGGACTGCGACAACTTCTTCCAAAGGCTACATTCGTAGGCAATGCTCTTAGAGCTCTGCATCACCAAGATTGTGGCATATCAGTAAGATGTTTTTTAAGCGAAAAGACCAAACCTATTCAAGAAGTTTCAGAAGTATGTGAATTAAGATTTGCACAGATTAACTTGAGTTTTAGAGCTGTTTCAATTTTTCTTCAACGCTTACTTAAGTAGTTGCAAATGTGTATTCAACAAATAGCAAAATGATTGCTGTGCTTTAGAAGCACCTCGGTTTGATTTTGAGGGAAAGTGAAGCACGTTATCAAAGATGCAACCTTTCCTCAAGTTTGATTTTGAAGGACTTGGAAATCAATTGTTAAAGCTATTCCATGTCGATGTTACCCCACTCTCACTTTAACCTTCAACCAGAAATTATGATGTTTTGGCGCCAAAAGAGAACGCTGAAGATGAGAAACAACAGAGATACCAGGTACTGAGCTGCCACAGCCTCATCGCTTTAATCGCATGTCCTCAGTTACAGAAACTGACGGATCAGCCATCCCTAGTAAATAAGGCAGCCCGAGTTTGAATCAGGTGAGTGTGACGTGTGACGTGGGACAGCACTCAGATTGGCCTCACTCTCTGTAATGTGGAAGAAAGGGCAGCTTTGGGCAGGCATGTTTCAGCTGCAGGGGGCTTTCCTGGCAGTACCAAAGGGTAGCCTGGCACATTTACCAATCAGCTTTATGTTACAAAGAGCACCACAATGTTACAATTCATTAAATATGTGTGATAAGTGCCAGAAAATGTGACAGCCTGGAGACGACATAAATCGACACCTCTACACCATTGCTCATTATAGTTTCAGAATAAAAAGTGGTGATGTTGAAGGAAGGACAATGCAAATAAAACCACATTTTGATTTCTGTTTTGTGAGAGTAGGAAAGAGGCCACTATAACTTTGCAAATATCTCTTAGTTTAAACCTAAGGCAGGACAATGAAGAACCACATGGGCCTCCCTCAGATACACTTCTAGCATCCATCCATGAGCTAGGAGGGGTTATGGAAGCGCCTGGTGTATGCATGGCCACACACATGTACTTCCACCCCAAAGGGTGGAGCGAATAACCAACCCTTGAAACGAAGGAGCTACATTCAAAGAGTCTATGTTAGGACAGAAGCAAGGATCAGAAGATGGCCTCTTGCAGTGACAGAGAGGAAGGCGCAGCTTCACACAAGCGATCCATGTACTCTAGCCATGAGGTAGACGGCTCAGAAGATCAAGACGGGAGTCAAGCAAGGTTAGGTCAACAATCCAATAATGAAATCATGTGAAGTGGAGCTGTTCGATTGTAGATACACATTATTCCATTAGTTCCCTCTTACTGCAGATCAGCTGAAAGGGTATTTAGATAAACCTAAAATCCAACTACTGAAGCAGATGTCTGCATGAACCTTTGCACTAAAAATCAGCATGACAGAGTGGAAGAGGCAGATGAGTCATAGGCAGAAGCGTAGTCTATCCCATACCCCGTGGACTGGACACTACTCTGGGACACACAGGTACAGGGTGGATGAAAGTGGCACATCTGTCTACATCTGTTTGATAAGCGTAAAACGAAGCCCAGGGTTTGGTTGCAGGCAGTAGACGTCATGTCTCTGAAGACGGCTTCAGAAAGCCTGAGTCAGTCAAAGTAACTAACCTGTTAATGCCAAACAGCGGAGACAAATGCTCGGATGCATGAGGTCGGATGGTTTTGGCACTGGATCTCAAAAGAAGCGGGGTGTCTGACAACTGCTTCGCAATGGGGCAGAAGATGGAACAAGCCGTGCACTGAGACACTGCAAGGCACACTTCTAAGATGGATCTTAAGATAGTTCATTTAACATCATTTGTTAGTGTAGACATATATATATACGCTGTCAGCCACATGCATTTCAACAAGGGCATATACAAGAATGTCTAACATTGATTGGAATGCATAGGATCCTTTGATATCAAATGTTTGCTCCTTAATCGCTAGAAATATTTGTACTGCTATTATTTTGCACATATTTATTCCAGGTATTCTCAGAATTTTTTAACATGTGTTTTCTAAAATTATGTAGCAATTTTTACATATATTTTCTATTATCTGATTTTTTGTGCATTTGTGATCTTAAATCAGATTGGGGGATTAAAGTTATACCTTAACCCCATGACTCGATTGATTTGTCTCATTTTAATTTGACAAACATCCTTAAGTTACATGTATTTGAAAAACTGATCTGGTTTCTGCATTTGAGCGGTTATTGTATTAATTTGTTGACATTGAAGATCAATGTCGCTAGTGCTTTGCATTCATGTTTACAAAGTATTTTTTCTATGTTCATCATATCAGCTGACAGTGTATCACATGGTACTCTGGGACCATACAAAGGTGTTTTACTCACCTGACAGGCGCTCATGTGATCAAGGCCATTGCGTTGGCTGAAACGCATTATGACGGCTTTGCACTGTTAATTTAATAAACAGGATATCCTGAACAGCAGAATACAGCGTATTCAAAAGTCCGTTTTCCTCTGCGTGGTGCCTGCATCTTGGAGCGTTAATATATATATATATATATATATATATATATATATATCACAGTTACACATCCTGGGCCCAGCAAAGAACAGCGACCCTTCGCCCTTCGGCACCCCCTTCCTGATACTGCTCCCCAAGATCCTTCTGTACATTTTCTGTTCTCTGCCACCTGGCATCAATCGGCAGAGTACATACCGACCTCTCTGAAAAGCCCAGCTTTAAAACACTAGGTCACTGTGATTTATGTGGAATTTTTTTCTACGCTTTGACAAAGCAGTTTTCTCTAACCAATACTTCTATCTCATTTCCAGCTTTTTCTGAACAGTTGAATAATTACTGTGCATGCACCACTGTGCTATTTAGAAAATACCCCATCTAATAAAGATGGCAATCTCTCAGTTTTCCAGAATCCTTCCAGAATAAGCTCCCAGGAGATCCTTGGGAAGATGAGGTCATGTGGAGCTTCGATCCCCTTTGGACTCAAAACTGGTAGTCTCAATTTTCATCTTCTTAATTCCCCTTTCAGTTACTTATTCCTATATTTCGATATTAAACTAGTACTAATGAGAACACCTTTGACTGGACAGTGAAAACAATTCCAAATAAAGAAAGTGTGCGCTGTATTACGCTGCATATTTGGCTTTGCTTGTCGCATAATTTAGTGAACCCTACAGTGTAAACTGGCCCTCCTCTGCAGCGTAATTGCAGTGGCGCTGACTGAGTCTCTGTTGACTGCTTGTTTCCACTGGGTGGTACTAATTTTCCCCAATCATTATGGCTACTTAGAGCTTCACTCCATGCTGGCACCGTGGAGCCCTTAATCCCACACTGCAAGGAAATCCACTTTTCTACCAATCAGCTGAGCTGTACAACTTACAGCAGTTTGAAACGAACGGTTTTGTTTTTTTAAAACATGTGTTATTGTCTTTTCTATATGTCAGTATACACGTGGGTCCAACATTACACCATATTGCTTTAGGCATATGCCTTGGTCATAGCTTACAGTCATTTTGGCTGCATAACTTCGGGGAAAAACAATGGAAGAGCAAGGGTATTGGGGGGAGGGGGGCGCATCCTGAACCCGTGGAGCTAACAATACTTAAACAATGTGAACATGCCCACTATGTTTGTGTGGATACTTGTAGTCACTGCTTGTGATAGGAGTTGTCACCCATTGAGTGTTTAAATGACCTCTCACACACCAACATGGTTGGTGTCATGCTTCATCATCGGGGTCTCAACCGGGCGGCCGAATGCCCCCCGGTTGTGCTACGATGAATCGCCATCATCTACAGGAACACCATCAGCATCACGACCAACGCCGAAGACACACTCACCGCCGCCGAACACCTACACTTCCAGATCCACACTGACCCCCAGACCACCCTCAGAGGAACACTCATCTACAGACCCCCGGGCCCACGGACACAATTCAGCTAAACCATCGCCAACTTCATCAGCCCGCACGCGCTAGCCTCACCAGAGTACATCCTCCTAGGGGACCTGACCTTCCACCTGGAGAAAAACAGCGACAACAACACCATCACCCTGCTCGACAACCTGGCCAACCTCGGACTCAAGCAACTGGTGGACACGCCCACCCACCTCGCTGGCAACACGCTCTCCCATCTTCTCCGCCAGCAACCACGTCTCCTTCAGCCACTCCACCGGACTACACTGGACCGACCACAGCTGCATCAACTTCATCTTCAAGAGGACCACATCCCACCACCACACGCTACAGATCCCCCGTAGATGCTGGAGCAAAGTCACCACAGACCAGCTGACCACATCGCTATGCCAGAACCCACCTGGCGACACCCCTGACACCAGCGACGCAGCACAATCGCAAAGAAATCATGCAGAACCCTTGAAAAAGCTTGGCGCCACAAACGGACATCAGAAAACATGACAGCCCTCAAGAACGCCACCCGCAAATACCACCAGATGATCCGCACCACCAAAAGGACATCGTTGAAAGAGCGGCTGGATAACAACACCCACAACAGCAAGGAACTCTTCAGCATCGTCAAAGACCTCTCCAACCCCTGCGCCAGCAACAACGACGTCACACCATCACAAGACCTCTGCAACTCCCTCGCCACGTTCTTCCACCGCAAAATCGCAGACATACACGACAGCTTCGGACCCCAGACTCCGCCCCCAGCCACCAAACCAACGACCCCCACCACCAGCCTCAGCGCATGGACCCCCAACAGCACTGAAGACACCACCCACGTCATGAACACCATCCACTCTGACTTCCCCTCCGACCCATGCCCTCATCATATCTTCAACAAAGCCGACACCATCATCGCACCCCACCTCCGGAACGTCATCAACAGCTCCTTCACCTCAGCCACCCTCCCTGAAAGATGGAAACACGCAGAGATCAACGCCCTTCTGAAGAAACCAACAGCTGAACCTAAAGACCTCAAGAACTTCCACCCCATCTCTCTTCTCCCCTTCCCGGCTAAAGTCATAGAGAAGACCGTCAATAAACAACTGACTGCATTCCTCGAAGCAAACAACTCGCCGACCCATCCCAGTCCGGATTTCGAGCCAACCACAGCACCGAGACGGCCCTCATCGCAGCCACCGATGACATCAGGACCCTGAGGACAATGGAGAGACAGCCGCTCTCATCCTCCTGGACCTTTCTGCAGCCTTTGACACCGTCTGCCACCGCACCCTAATAACCCGCCTCTACAACACTGGGATCCAAGGAAAGGCCCTGGACTGGATCACAACGTTCCTCTCCGACAGAACCCAGATAGTCCGCCTCCCTCCCTTCCGCTCCGGGGCCACCAAGATCATCTGCGGCGTACCCCAAGGCTCCTCACTCAGCCCAACCCTCTTCAATATCTACATGAGCCCCCTCACCACCATCGAACGCAAGCACAATATCAACAGCATCTCTTACACCGACGACAACCAACTGGTAATCTCCCTCACCAAAGACCCTCTCACCGCCAAAACCAACTTCCAGGACAGAATGAAAGATGTCGCAGAATGGATGAAGCACAGCCGTCTGAAGCTCAACTCGGACAAGGCGGAGGTCCTCATCCTCGGACAATCCCCATCCTCCTGGTGGCCAAAGATGCTGGGCACCGCACCGACACCCACGGACCACGCACGCAACCTGGGATTCATCCTGGACTCCTCCCTCACGATGACCAAGCAAGTCAACGCAGTCTCGTCTTCATGCTTCAACACCCTGCGGATGCTCCGAAAGATCTTCCGATGGATCCTGACCGGAACCAGAAAGACGGTCACCCAGGCCCTCGTCACCAGCCGACTGGACTACGGGAACGCCCTATTTTGCAGGTACCACAGCCAAACTTCAGAAACCCCTTCAGCGCATACAGAACATCTCCGCATGACTCATCCTCGACATCCCTCGCCACAGCCACATATCCGCCCACCTGAGACACCTGCACTGGCTCCCCGTCATCAAGAGGATCATGTTCAGGCTGCTCACCCACACACACAAAGCGCTCCACAACATGGGCCCCGAATACCTCAACAACCGCCTCTTGTTCTACACCACCACCCGCCAGCTCCGCTCCACCAGCCTTGCTCTCGCCACCGTCCCACAGATTCGCAGAACCACCACCGGAGGAAGATCGTTCTCCTACCTGGCAGCCAAGACATGGAACTCCCTCCCCGCACACCTACGACTGACCCAGGACCATCTCACCTTCAGGAAACACCTCAAGACCTGGTTATTCGAGCACTAGCGTCCCCCCCTTCAGCGCCTTGAGACCCCCACGGGTGAGTAGCGCCCTCTACAAATGTATTGATTGATTGATTGATGCCTGATTACAGAGGAGCGGTGTTGGTGCATTTGTGTGATGTGAAGTTATAACATTAAAAATATCTCTGAGAATCCTTGCCTGAATTTTATTAATGGCGGCTCAGGATATATGATAAAATCTACGTGGTGCAAGTGGTAAGGATCAATTACCTGTCAGTTGGCTATGTGTGTAGGTCTACATGTTTCAGCCCCTTATGCGTGGTTAAATGGGGCTTTCTTCAGGACCGAAAGGTGATAAGTGAGTGGTGAAAATAATTAAAGTCACGTGATGGAACCAGTGTGGTACCTACACACACGCTAAGGTGTGTGGTAGAAAAAGGAATTAAAAACGAGTGTCGGCGTACTTACTGACACTCCGTGAAGACACAAAAATTCAATGTCAGAGGTATCGTTTCTTTGATCGGGGCTCGGGGGGAGAGGCTCGACTGTCTCCGATTTGGGTCTCAGGAGTCCTCTGCCGATTCACCTGTGTCTAGTCCCCACGGTCCCGGCTGGTGCTGCATAACTTCACCATGAAATGAGTGTCATTTAACGTACAATGCTTCTAATGTTCCCATTCTAGACAGGTGCCGTCTATTCTCCCCACCCTAACTTTCTCCAACTATCCCCCACCCCCCTGCGCTGCTGTCAACTGGGGTATTGTACTACCTTCCTCTGAGTTTGACTATGAACGGATATCTGGAGCATCGGTGGTGCTTACGACTGCCCAGCCCTTCATGTGTGTCTTAGTCATTGGGCACTTCTCTCTCTGGACGCTCGTCCAATCCCTCATCCGGATCCTGGTTCCCGGGGCTCCCGTGCCGAGATGGTTCTATGGGGTTATTGGGTCAGATCCCTGGCCAACATTTTTCAAGTCCTCCACCAGCGCCTTCCAGGCTTGCGCCATCTCAGCTCTACCTATACCCCTTTCGCATCCTAAACAGTATCCTACCTTCACAGCTTGCCCCTTTCACCAGCTCTCGTTTCCATCTATGGATACTGGGGCCAGCTGGTGCTTTCCATTTTTCTGGTTATTTCTCGCTTCGCCAGTATGAAGGCTAGGTCTTGCAATCTAGCAGTAACCTTAGTCTTAGCTGAGTGCGGAAACCCATTTAGTAAAACATGTTCTGGCGTGCACGGCACTATCCGCCCTATTACTCTGGTCGTTTCCCTTATCACTTCCTGCCAGTAATTCGCTAAGAGGGGACAGCTCCATATCATATGTATGAAATTAATTCCCTTTTCTCTGCTTCTCGGGAATTCTGCATCCTCCCTGTGGAAGAAGCGATTGACATTGCAAGAGACTTTAGTGGCCCTTTGTAGTATGTTTTCCAAAGCTTTGATTTGAAATGAACATGTTGATCATTATCTTTAAAATATATATAAAACATTGTCCGCTTACCACAGCCACCATTTCCGCTGCGTTGCCGCTGGAACACCGGATGATTGGCACAGCCCCTATCCAAACAAAACCAAGGTGATATTCATTGCTGTTTATGTCTCCCATCTAGTGCTGTTCTACGTCTGTTAAGGATGGTCACACTCATTCAACAAAGCAATGACACAGTACACATTAAAAAACATGATGCAATACATTGATTGGTTTTCCAAAATGTATTCACAGGTTCAGCATATCTGGGATACTGGTTGTGCAGATGGGTGGGGGGATGTAGTTAATCTGGTTGTTCCCAAACTGGTGGACAGGAGGTTTGCTCATAGTTAATAGTGTCACAAAAATGATCTGGCCTGGCATTTCAGTTAGGACTGCTGCTGACCAGGACAAGTCTGGCTTGCATACAGTTGTTGTCTACAGTAGGGTACAAAAAGATGGACTGGAACGCAGCCAGAGTAATTGCCAGTGGCTGAGATTAATGCACGCATTTCGCCATCACGTTTGTGTTTTTCTGGTTTTATATTGTATTCGCTCCCTTGAGAACATGTCATTACAAGACCTTAAACCACGCTCAGATGAAACCACAGAGAGGGAGCAGTGAGACCTGATCTACAGCACAGAACGCGATTTGACAAAATCACCTCCCACATCTGTGCAAACTCTGATAGTCTCTGCTTGGCGAGTCTTTGTGTTTTCCCCGAATAGGCTCTGAGAAGATGCTTGTTTCCTGCTGCCTGCACTTTCTGTTTGTGTCTTGTTTTCCTTTTTGACTCTTCCACGCATGCACTGTGATTTCCTTGTGCTAATGTAGATCACTGCTTCGGCATAGGCCTTCGTTGCTTTCGGCACTCCGGCCTATAGTTATCCTTCGTTTCTTTCAGTATATCCCCTTGTGGCCCCACTACAGGCTCACTCTCATCTTCCTTTACGTAAAAAGAAGATAAGGAACATGCAAGAGGCGAGACTATAGGCCTTTGTTTCTTTCGGCACACCTGCCTATGCTTATCTTTCATCTCTTCCAGTATATCCACTTTGTGGCCCCAATGTAAGATCATCCTCACCTTCCTTTACGTAAAAGGAAGATAAGGAACAGACAAGAGGTGAGACAATAAGCCTTCGTTACTTTCGGCACTCCTGCCTATGGCTATCCTTCGTCTCTTCCAGTATGTCCCCTTTGCGGCTCCATTATAAGCTCGCCCTTATCTTTCTTTAAAAAGAAGATAGGGAACATGCAAGAGGGCCTGTATGACTTTCGGCACTCCTGACTATGGTTATCCTTCTTATCTGCCAGTATAGCTCCTTTGTGGCTCTACTGTATGATCATCTTCATCTTCCTTTTTCCTTTAAGTAAAAAGAAGGTAAGTAGCAGACAAGAGGTGAGACAAGCTATTGAAAGGCTGCAGTTGCAGGGAAGGAAAATGCTACTTACCAGAATGCATCTGTTCTTGGCATGTAGAGCTGCAGATTACTACACTTAGCATTAGATCGCCACCTGGTGTTGGGCTCGGATGATTGCATGTTGTTGTCGTCTTGGAAGAAGTCTTTTGTAGTCACGAGATAGGTGACTCCTCCTGTAGACGATAGTGCACATGGGCATCAGCTCCATCCTTAGATTGTTTTTCGCCATGATGGGAAATGATGGAGTTAGTACAAGTAAAGAGAAAAGGATGTCCATGCGTGTGCATCCAAGTAAGATAAAACTGGAACAGATCCAGGTCCCGGGGAGGCGGGAGGGCGTGTAGTAATCTGCAGCTCTACATGCCAAAAACAGATGCATACTGGTAAGTAGGATTTTCCGTTCGAGGCATATGAGCTGCAGATACTACACTTAGCATTGATTGCGCAGCAGTGTCTCCCCTAGCGGTGGTCACCTGTATCTGTTGCAGTAGTTTGAAAGAGAGTTTTAAGGACAGCTTGGCCTACTGCAGCTTGCTGCTTGGCTTGTACATCAACACAGTAGTGTTTAGTGAAGGTGTGTGTTGTAGACCATGTTGCTGCCTTGCATATATCCTCTATGGGAATGTTCCCTAAGAAAGCCATAGAGGCTCCTAGTTTGTGTGTGGAGTGTGCTCTAGGAGGAACTGTTAATGTACGTTTTGTTTTTTGATAGCATATTTGTATACATTTTACAATCCACCTTGCAAGTCCATCCTTAGAGATGGGGTTGCCTTTATGAGGAGGAGAGGAAGACACAAACAATTGCTTAGTTTTTCGAAAAGATTTAGTTCTATCTATATAGTCGAGAAGAGCTCTTTTAATATCTAGTGTGTGTAAAGCTTTTTCTGCTACAGAGTCAGGGTTTTGGAAAAACACAGGTAACTCTACAGATTGGTTTAAATGAAAAGGAGTAATGACTTTTGGAAGGAATTTAGGATGAGTTCTTAGAACCACTTTGTTACGATGTCGTTGTAAAAATGGTTCTTGTATTGTGAAAGCTTGTATCTCACTTACTCTTCTAAGAGAGGTAATAGCAATAAGGAAAGCTGTTTTCCACGTGAGGAATTGCAGTTCACATTTGTGTAGAGGTTCAAAAGGGGGTTCCATGAGCCTTGTAAGAACTACGTTGCGGTTCCACACTTGAGAAGGTATAGATTTGACAGTATCTGTATCCGTCTTCATCTTTTAAAGTGCTGTGTCTACCTCTGGTCCAAACAGTTGATTTTGATTAAATGGTTGATTTAAAATGGTAGTTTGCACTTCCTGTTTAAATCCTGAAATGCATAGCCATGCATGTCTTCTAAGTAGGACACTAGTATTTAAAGCTCTAGGTGCAGCGTCTGCCACATCTAGTGCGCACTTGATCGAGGCATTAGAAATTAGCTTGCCTTCTTGTATAAGGTCATTTGCCTGCTCCTTATATTGGTCAGGTAGATGTTTAGTAGTTTCTCTAATTAATCGTAATGATCCCTATCATGATTTGAAAGGCGGGCTTATATGTTGGTAGCTTGCACAGCTATTCTTTTGCCTGAAGCATCTATTACTTTGGATTCTTTGTCAGGTGGGGGTACCTCACCTGACGTTTGTGAGTTTGCTCTCTTCCTAGCATTTGACACAACTAGTGAATCTAATGGTATTTGTCCTTTAATGTAGGCTGGATCTGCAGGTGCAGGCCTATATTTTTTTCAATTCTAGGGTTCAGGATCCTAGTACGTACAGGGTCTTTAAATATCTCTGGAGCATGCTTGATGGCCCCTTTAATCAGGGAAAGAATTTGAACAGACCTTTGCGATTGTTCAAATGTGTCTAACAGAAAATCTTCCTCTTCCTCATCAGAATGCATAGTGACTCCATGGTAAATGGCAGCTCTGTTCAGCAGGTGACCAAAACCAATGTTATCTTCTGGGGGAGAAGGTTTTGATGGATATGACTGTGGGTCAGGGATATCTGGCACATCCTGTGGGTTTGGGTACTCCTAGTCTGTATCATCTACAGGGTATGGGAAAGGCTCATCTGGGTCCATCACTCTCCCTAAACTACACTCATCATCATTTAGAGGTGAGTGTGAAGACAGAAGAGGAGAATGTGGAGGAGAAATCTGTGGTGAATTGTTAAGAGGAACAGCGGATGAAGGAGAAGGAAGTATAGGAGAAGAAGGGTGCATAGGAGATGTGGCAGAGTCCTTCTTCTTGGCAGGTACTACAGGTGTGGATGTTGTATCTGCCTTCCTCTTCTTGTGTGGTGTAGTGGATACATGACCTGTCTTTGGGTCAATGTAGATCTTCTTTTGCAGAGGATCTGGTTGGAAAAGGTCTTCCCCTTGTGGAACCTTTGTCGGCGCCGATTTTTTCGGTTCCGGACGAGGTTGCTGTCTGTCTTTAGCCTTAAGAGGTGTTACAATGTCCTTTGGCATAGTTTTCGGCACCAAAGGTGTTGTTTTCGGTATTGTAGGCTGTTTCAAGGGCTTGGGCGCATCGGAATCAGGCCATGTCGGTTTCCGTACCGAAGACGAAGTCTTCGAAGTGGAAGCAGGTCTCGTCGACTTCGAGGCGTCGGACGCTGGCTTCATACCTTTGTCTTTAGAAGTCGACGGTTTCGGAGCCGAGACTTCTTTCGGTTTCGGTGCCAAGGGAGCTTGTGGGATCGGCACGTGCGGCTTGCTCGGTACGGAGCTACCAGAAGGCTTAATTACTTTCTTCGGAGCCGGGCTCGATATGGGGCTTACGAAGTGGTTTTTTGGTCGCGACTGGGCCCCGGAGGCGGGGATGTACCATGTTACAACGCATACCATTACAACTACCTACCATTACAATGCTACCATTACAACGCATACCATTACAACGCATAGCGCTTAGAGGTGCTGGATAGTGGTAAGTATAATTTACTATTCCAACTCCAGTCCCCGTGGACACTAGGGAAGGTGTTGGATAGTAAATTAAACTTATTCCCTATCCTAGAGCGCCCCCCAGCGCAATGCGTTGTAATGGTATGCGTTGTAAAAGTTGCGTTGTAATAGTAGGTAGTTGTAAAAGTTGCGTTGTAACAGGTGTATACCGGTTGTCCCCTGTCCCCCCTGTTATTCAATCTCTACATAGAACCCCTAGCTCAGACCATTTCATCCCATTTAAATCATCAAGCTATGAGTGCAAATTGGCACTCTATGCTGATGATGTTATAGTTTACACCAGTGACCCAGAATATAAATGTTGTAGTTTACACCAGTGACCCAGAATATAAATGTTGACATTTGCCTTCGTTCTGGGTGCTGTGTGTGGTGCAGGGGCAGAAATACTCAAGCTCTGACCCGATGGTATGGAGTCATCTGCCTCAAACTATTTGGAGATCATCGGAATCTTCTTCGGGAATGAGCGGAACCTCCTCGTCGAATATATCTACAGGTTTCGGAGCTGATCTCTGCATGTCGTGTCGACGGGCCCTCCGATCCTGGATGGTTTTCTTGGATCGAAAGAACGTGCAGGCTGTACAGCTGGATTTGTCGTGTTCTGGTGATAAGCACAGGTTGCAGACTTCGTGGTGGTCACTGTGTGGAAACTTTACTCCACACTCGGGGCATCTCTTGAATGGCGTCCTTTCCAAGAGGTGTAGGCCTCATGGCGTGGATAGGCCCAACGGCCCGCATTGACGACCGGAATCGAGCTGATGGAGTCGAAAACGATGTTAGTCGATATTGATGGTAGTTCGGTAAAGTTTTAATATGTTTTTTGCGCTTCGAAGTGCTTGAAAAGTCTATTTCTAGCCAGAGCGGAAAAAGTTCATCCAAACCCAGTTCCAGAACAATCTAAGGATGGAGCCGATGCCCATGCGCACTATCCTCCAAGGGAGGAGTCACCTATCTCGTGACTACAAAAGACTTCTTCCAAGACAACAACAACATGCAATCATCTGCGCCAAACACCAGATGGCGATCTAATGGCAAGTGTAGTATCAGCAGCTCATGTGCCTCGAACAAGATGTTTCTAGACTGGCAGAGTTCCAACTTCATCAATCAGACCCTCTCGCCATTGAAAAGAGGGAGTTAAAGGGTAAAACCTCTGCTCTCAAACAAGCTCTGGTGTCTCATGAAAGGGGAACCCTAGATCTACCATTGACAGATTATTTGACAAGTCGGGGGTGCCACATATTACGGTCTTCTAGAACAAATGAGAGATTTCCTGAATTCATCCCCTACACTACTTTGCACAGACAGATCCAAAGTAGTTGGAGCAAGACTTTCTTGGTTATTCAACATTTCTCAATCCCACCTCCCAGGGAAGTATTACTTTGTAACTCATTTACAAAAAAAGTTACCTAGCTTTGGAAACAATATTTCTAGTGGATCCATAAACGTCAGCATCTTCCTCACTACCCTTCCCCCTCTACTGATGATTTAGTGCTGTAAATAGTAAGAATACAAGATAAGCAAAATGTTATGTGCTGTTAATTTTACTCGCTCAGTTCCTCTCAGCACATTTCAATAGAGTGCAGAAAAAGTACCAGGAACGGAAGTCAGGAAGCTGGTTTGTGCCTAATATACTCCAATTCCAATGTTGTTAGACCTGGTGGGCAGTCATGGCTGAGCTGGTAGCACTGGAGTGATATTGCAAGGGGAAAAGTTTATGCACCAGTCTGGTACCGGAAACAATATTCATAAATTGAGGAATATCTGGAAAGATTATGTTGTCATCAGAAATATTGTTAAAAAGGTCAATAACCTTTTCTTTTACTCGAACAGATCCAACTTTGGTTTCTTTAGAAGCAATTTGTTTGAGAGAGCTTTAACATGCTATTTCTTATGCAGTGGCATGTTTGTTGAAAGGGCTACCGTTTTGACAGGCTCTAATGCAATGTTTGATTGCAATGAGAAAAACAGACAAAAAGAACAATCTTGAAGTCATTTTTAACGCTCTCAGGATCCTAGGATCATGGCAAGCTGCCGTTTCAACCAAAGAAACTGTACATTGAGCCCTGCTGCCAGGCCATTATCTTAGGTGTGTCCACCCTGGAGAGGACAAGGCCTTGGGCTACACTGGTGAGAGAGAGGTAAATCACCTCAAGCCTACTCAAAATAATACTTTGTCGCACTGATTGTAAACTGTGTGCCACAAAAACATAGTCAAAGAGACAGACCTTGGGATACAGATAAATCTTTTGAAATTCAAACCCTATCGTGCAGGATGCTACGCACAGTGCTTTTATTGGAGATGAGCCAGGACTCCTTGTAGGTCAGCCCATGGGGTGCAGTGCCTGGATCCGGCATGTTCACCGGCCGCTGTGGTGACGGCATCTGTGTGTATTATTAATTAAACAACTTTGGTTATGTGCTGACATATGACATCACAGCCACTTCCAAGCATGTTCCTGATGGAACAAGTCCAGTATCAGTAGACTGCTGCCGGAGAAGGCTCCCGGGGATCCTGATGAAGATTTCAGCAGTCAATACGAGTTTTCAAAAGAAGGATCAAAGACATGTAGGACGGGTCAGTATGAGTTGGGTTGTGGGTCCTCTTATGTGCTGGCATGACGCATCACAGCCACTTCCGACATGTTCCAGATAAAACAGGTCCAGCATTAGTAGACTGCTGCCGGAGAATGCTCCCCGGGGAACCCGAAGATCTCATCAGTCAATAAGAGTTTCTAGGAGAAGGATCAAAGACATGCAGGACGGGTCCGTATGAGTTGGGTTGGTGAGTCAGGGGATCAGGCTGGACAGACAGAGTCTGAACCATACTATTTGGAGATCATCGGAATCTTCTTCGGGAATGAGCGGAACCTCCTCGTCGAAGATATCCACCGGTTCCGGAGCTGATCTCTGCATGTCGTGTCGACGGGCCCTCCGATCCTGGATGGTTTCTTAGATCGAAAGAACGCGCAGGCTGTACAGCTGGATTTGTCGTGTTCTGGCGATAAGCACAGGTTGCAGACTTCGTGGTAATCACTGTGTGGAAACTTTGCTCCACACTCGGGGCATCTCTTGAATGGCGTCCTTTCCATGAGGTGTAGGCCTCACGGCGTGGATAGGCCCAACGGCCCGCATCGACGACCGGAATCGAGCTGATGGAGTCGAAAACGATGTTAGTCGATATTGATGGTAGTTCGGTAAAGTTTTAATACGTTTTTTGCGCTTCGAAATGCTTGAAAAGTCTATTTCTAGCCGGAGCGGAAAAAGTTCATCCGAACCCAGTGGCAGAAAAAAACAATCTACGGATGGAGCCAATGCCCAAGCGCACTATCCTCCAAGGGAGGAGTCAACTATCTCGTGACTACAAAAGACTTCTTCCAAGACGACGACAACATGCAATCATCCGAGCCAAACACCAGATGGCGATCTAATGCTAAGTGTAGACTTAACGCAGGAATTGGAAAAAGTTCTCCCAGAAGGTATTCGAATGTATGCTAATGCAGGATAAGCCCTGCTTAGTAATACTTTTAAGGATGCGCGGATGGAGTATGAAGAATGGATATCTAAGGCATTAGACAAGGTGGCTCCATGGACCCTAAAAGCCCCAGTACGTAAGACTAGGCTTGCCCCTAGGTATAACGATGAATTGAGTGCTGCTAAAGCCAGATGCAAAAGATTGGAGCGCCTGTGGCGCAAAGATTATGACATGGCTCGGAAAGAGTCATATAGGAACAGTCTGAAGGAGTACCATGGGGGGATTAATAAGGCTAAGAGAGAATTTATCCAAGAGAGGATCGATGCTTCTGAAAACTCCTCCAAAGAGCTCTTTCTAATTTATAAGGAGCTCACGGTGCTTACAAGGATAGAGACTAAAGATCTCTATTCCATTGAGATATGCGAATCTATCGCAGATCATTTTGTAAGTAAAGTGGAACAGATTTATATGTCCTTTCAGCAGGGTCCAGCCAAAGCAAACTTTGTGCGGGATACCTGCCATGCGCCCCTTAAGAAAGCCTATCTTAAGGAATTCATGGTGCCACCAAGGGAGGAACTGATAAACTTAATTATGAGTATCCCAGTCAGGATCCCCTATGGACGTGGTTCAGCCTAAAATTCTTAGGGATCAGGTTCATCTCCTGTGGAACTACATAGGCAATTTGGCTACCCTTTCTTTTCAAGAAAGACATGTGCCTGAGGAATGGAAACTGGCACAGGTAGTGCCAATTAAAAAGAAGGCTAACCTGAATATTTCCCAATTGGATAACCTCCGGCCCATTTCTCTTCTTCCATTCTGTGCCAAGGTGGTGGAAAAATTGGTGAATAACCAGCTGGTCAAATTTGTGGAGGACAATCATCTCCTACATTCCTCCCATTTTGGTTTTAGGGCCAAACATTCCACAGAGACTGCCCTCCTTTCTTCTACAGAGCTGCTTCGTCAGAGAGTAGATGAAGGACAGACCGCCGCTTTAATATTGCTGGACCTAAGTGCGGCATTTGATACTGTGTCGCACTCTAAACTTCTGGCCAGTCTGAGTGAGTTGGGGATGGACGGACAGAAAATTCCAAATATACTGTCCCCCGTTTAGGTCCACGCCTAGAATCTTACAACAAGGGGTCCTGCAGGGCTCTATTTTGAGCCCTACGTTGTTTAATCTATATATGGAATCCCTGGCTAGGTTGGTTGAATCCTACAGGGTGGACATTGTATCTTATGCGGATGATACGCAACTGGTGGTTACTCTATCACACAACCCAGTTGAGACAGCTGATAATTTCTCTGCCTGTCTTGTATCTCTTGCAGCATGGATGAAGAGCAATTGGCTCCGCCTCAATGGCAACAAGACCGAACTCTTGGTGATTGGTTCTTCTCCATCTATTTGGACATCTGCATGGTGGCCCATGGAATTGGGTCCTACACCCGTCCCCTCAAATACAGTGAAGAACTTGGGTGTTCTTTTGGATACCAATCTATCATATTCCCAACATATTGCCAAGATAGCAGGGAAGTAATATGGCATATTGATGGTCCTGCGCAAAATCTTGGATCCCCTACCTATTACAACTAGGAAAATATTAGTACATGCCTTGGTCACGTCCCATCTCGACTACGGGAATTCCCTGCTTTGTGGCCTTAGCAACAAGGGCCTGAACCAGCTGCAATATGTTCAAAACGCGGCGGCCAGGCTGGTTCTAAAGTTGGCTAGTATGTCCTCGGGGAAATGTGTGTTACAGACTCTGCACTGGTTCCCCATGAGGGAATGCATTTGGTTCAAGACCATGTGCAAAAGTCATCGGATTGCACATGGCAAGGGCCCGATTCATCTCCATAGGTTACTAACCATATACCGTTCTAAACGCCTTCTGAGATCTATGGGCATCATGCAGTTCTCGGTTCCCCGCATCTACAAATCACGGATGGTCGGGCGCTCTGTTAGGTTCTTGGCAAGTAAGCAGTGGAACGATCTTCCTGTTGAGCTCCCTATGGAGCTCTGCACCGCAGTGGTTGGTGCTCTTTTCATTTTTTCCCAAAATCAAAGTTTATTTTACAACTAAACAGGGCAGTTAGACCCTCATAAACATGTACGGTCAAGGTTCAACTATTACACCTAACTCTGATGTAGAATAATTGATTAAGGGGGCAAAAGGTTAATCGGTTGTCATGGTTCCTGTATGTGTGATGTATAAAGTTACATGAGTCAACATCCTCTTAAGGTGCTTTTGTCAGAGTACAGCAGAGGCTGGAGGACCCACTCAACTACTAGTGCAACTCACAATAATCTTCCAGGACTTGTGCACACCGGCCTCGGGCAGGATAAAAAACAATCCAGCTATCAATAGTGAGGGGACATGTACATGCCATCAGATCCTCGAGGCTGGCCTTTAAAACAGAGCCCATCTATATCAATTGTCAGTCAAGCAGCACTGTGCACATCTATCAGCAGTGTTGAAATGGTTAACGCAGCACTTCAGGAAATCACAGTTTGAACATTTGAAAACATCTTCCTGCGTTCTTCCTTCTTTTCGTTGTGATAAGCCATTTTGGAAAAAGTAAAAACACAACAAACCAAAATAAAAAAAATGAGACAGGATAAATGCAAACCTTCCCAGCTCACGAGGGCCAAAGAGTTGAAGTGTAGAGCCTCTTAGAGCAATCAAACAGATTCTGCCTGACAGCTGGGCTATGGAGAGTTCTGTATTTTGTAAGGCATTCTTCACACCCCTACATCAGACACATTCATTATTTGATACACAAAGACCTGGAAGGACGGACATACCCAAGGTCACGAAGAAGCAGAAGAGACTGTCCACCAGCGTGTCCATGATGGTCTCCATCTCAGTGTCAGTGATGTCGGGCCTGTTCAGAGCTACAACAAAAGTCACAGGATGAATTACAATTCCATGAAACACCAACATACAGCAAAAGTTCCAACTATCAGACATCATTTTTTAATACTTCAGAAGACAGCCAGGGAACACGCTGAATAAAATATCATGGTCGCCCTCTAATGAGGAGCTCATGAGTTGGTCTGAGATAAGCCGTCTCTCTTTTCTCACAGACTTTTCATATGAGTGGCAATGCATTCTGCTATCCGCCTCTCCTGATAAAAAGATGAAGGCAAAGACAGGAGATTGCTCCCCTTTACTCACAGTTTTCCATACACTGGGTTTGGTTCCTCAAAAGGACCACCCGTAGCAGCAGAAGAGAGGAGGACCCCATCCATCACCAGTGACGCCTAAGAGGTGCTGTGAGACCCTCCAGATAATTAACAGCAAGTACAGTTGCTGACATGCAGCCATAACAAGCAGACTGGATTGAATATAGTTAGCACACGGCAAGAGCAGGCATGGGCTCCCAGGGACAAGAGAAGTCTTTGATAATAGGTGTTAGCAGAATAAGATGTGATGAGCTGCACCTCATAAATATATTGGTCCCAGGTCAAGGACAAATAAGCTACCCCCAGTAAATATTTCAAGCACAAAGTACTCCCAACAACCATAGATTGGCACAATTCATTTCATATACCATATATTTACTTTGGGTCTATGTATCCAATTACTTGGAACACAATTAAATTACTTTGAGGGTCTCATTAAAAATGAGGGACCATGCACTGTGCACAATAATCTGTTATATTTTAAAACAAATATTTTGGACACACTATACACAAAATTCACCAAACTTTTGTCACAAAAACTAAAAATACTCAAATCATAAATTAAATTAACATCACAAGGACATATACATACACAAGTGTCTATTATGCGCATCATATGATCAATATATTATCCAGAAAACATAGAAAAGTGTCCAACAAATATTAGTACTTTGTACCCAATTATCAAATTCCCTTATCTTTAGTCTAAAGAACTTAATAAGCCATTGGGGTTGGGGTGTTTTACCAGCATCCCTATCTCGTCTTTAAATTTGTGTTCGATCACTCTCACTCTCACTTCACTTGCCAATGGCTACACGTTTTGACCTTCTGGGGGGTGGGCGGTATGGGGGATATTTCAATGACGGTCTTCCTCAGTGGGTGTGTATGAAAGTGGAAGTAATTTTGGGTTGTTCCAAGTAACTGGATGCATATACTCCGAGTAAATATGTGGTATATAAAATGATTTGGGTCAATATAGGGTTGCTTTTCTTTGAAATATTTACTGAGATCACAGCCCCCTATTCTTGAGCTGGATCAAACCCCATATTGTAATTATAAATAATCTGCCCCTGCCTTCAGAGATAGCAACGGAATAGTCACAAATTTGCACGAGGACACCTTCAGATCTTGCCTGGCAGAGACATCTCAAAGGCAAACAGCAGAGGGGGCACTCAAAGTTGTTCTAGGGGAGTCAGAGTTTTTAGTGGTAGAAGTGCTACCACTCTAGTTGTCCTTTGGCGAGCGCCCCAACTGGAAACCAGATTCTGGAGACACTTGCATGAGCAGAAGCCCATTTTAAAACAGGGGACTGGTGATGGTGGGTGGGGGGTGCCTTGAGACGGGTATGTCAATCCTGCTTTTTATAGATATAACAAGTAAGATGATATTCTGAACAGAGATTTTAAGGGGGTCTATGTGGTTACCAATGCAGTAGGAGCAGTGTACCAGACATTTACGATGGGTTTGCGCACCTTGCACAGGATTTACATACACTCTCATAAGTCTGAGGTATCCAAACTCTAAGACCTCATGTGCCAAATGGCCAGGTTCAGTTTCCTGAAGCCTTTGGTGACCCTGGTGCTGAGTGAGAAGGTCCTCCCTCAATGGCAGCTGCTCATGCAGATGTACTGAAATCTCCACAAGCATTGCATTTCCACCTGTGGCCACTACTTTGCTAGACACTCTTGCAAAGGTTGTATCTGCAATCTGACATACGGTACTTTGCAATACATAAAGCCTTCATGCACAAAAACCTCATCACCAACCCCACAGTAAGGGTATCCTGTCTAAAAAAGTGACAGCAGCTTTTGGAATGCCATCACCCTCTGCTGACTGGGCTAAGCTTTCTCTGTGGCTGTAGGAGAGTAGGGTCTGCAATCCTATGATCACCCAGATTTTTTGCTTTTGTTTCACTGGTTTACGACTTTCTCTGGCTGTGGGCCTGCTAATCAGACCCACAGCCTGGCTGTTCTCTTTCTAAATTACGATATGTACCCTAGGTGCATTTACCAATTGGTACTGGGCCACCTTATCAGACCCTGTAACTCAGGGCATAGGTGTACCCAGGGCCGCCCGGGGCTGCAGCATGTATTATGCCACCCCTGGCTGGCCTCCTAAATTTGACACAACTGGCTGCATGACAGCTGGGGCGAAGTCGTGTAATCACCCTTTGCTTTAGATATGGTAGCCCTATATCTAACCATACAGTGGACACCTGAATTCCTATCAGTCACTCCTATGGCAGGCCTTGACGATCCTGAAGGCAGAGTGCGTGGGCTCGTGTGAACTGTGTTCTGGCCCGAGCCGAGCCGGTTGCAGCTTGCGGAATCAAGACCCAATGGCTGTTCCATGATAACGCGTACCATATCGGTAACTTCGGTGTCGCGTTATCAAGACATGTCGAGTAAGGTGTCATACGAATCGGGATGCTGCCCTCTCACCAACTCTGGCGACGAGGTTAGCATTCCGCCCTTCTAGAGGGACACGACATGTACGTAACTGTGAACCCCGGTTAAAGTTAACTAAAGCCTCAGCTCCACAAAATGGATGCTGCCACCACAGACACGAGTCTGACCTCCTGCTGCTGGGAGTCCTTCCAGCGAGGAGCGCTTGGACAAAGGGTTTCCTGCCGAGGGCGGTGTTCGCACCGTCCCAGACAGGGTTTGTGTATTCTGGGTAGGTAGGGCTTTTGCGAGAAGGTGACTGCGGAGTGGCACCCCGGTGCTCACTACGCATCTGCCGGTCAGAACCAGTTCCAGGGGCGCCAGCCCTGGCCTGGGGAAAGTCCGGCGGGGGAGAGGGGTGTAACTACCCCCCTTCCTGGTCCAACCCTTAGGGCAGGACCTAGTCATGTACCCACCCCTTTCTTTAGAATAAAGACCAGAGCGGGGACCCTTCCAAATTAGATCATCTTTGAATCAAGAACTACTTTCTACGAAAGGACATTCGAGACTCTTCTCAAGATTTCTCCCTTGTGACTAAGGAGTAGTCACCCTGCATCAGCGGGCACCATCTAAGAACTCTGCGGGTTGCTGTAAGTCCTTCCTCAAGGATCCGACGGCCCAGCTCGACGAGAACCGGCTTCCCTGGCACCTCTGACCTCTACCCTCGTCATCAGCTCAGCTGTGATCTGTGGGTGCGACGAGACCTCGAGGGACCGGCCATCATCAAAACCTGCACGCTTTCTTAACCAGCACGACCATCGAAGCAATTCTCTGGTGAGTGCTCTGGGGTCCGAGAAGCCCCGACCCTGAGCCGCTCCAGCACCGAAGTGCAGTCTCCCAGCATCTCCACGATCTGCGTGGGGCCCTTCTGCTCGCCGCTCAGCACGTTGTCTGGTCACTTGCCGCTGGCTTGTGCCCTTCCTTGACGACATCCGACAACAAACGCTGCTGGTCTGGTTGCTCCAGACCGGCCCTTGCTCCCTTTTTCGAGAGGAGCACCCCGGACCCTCCTGGTCCATTCAAGACTCCATCTTAGGCCCACCACGTGGCCCGAGATCTGCCAAGGCTTGTTGCCCCAATCCTGGGCCCAGCGACGCCGACAGCATCATCCTTCGTGGGACAGCTCGCACCTCCACCGTGATCGCCGACAACGCCTCCTGGTCCGTGAGACTGCAGAGCCTAGCGTCGCCCACTCACCTGGTCGAGGTGACGGCCAACGGGTGCCTTCCTGGTACCCTCTGACTACTGGCTAGTAGTACGAACTTGGTCCCCTCTGCTTTCAGGTATCATCAATCTCTGATCCAGGCTTGGATCTCTACGAACTATTCAACACTGGTCGCCGGCCAGCAACTCCTTTTCTTCCGGCTCCTGGCTCGTCAGCGAAGACCCCGACGCCTGTAAGACTTGTGCAGCCGCAGCCCTCGTGGCTAGGTAACTCGGCATTCCGGTGCCTGCATAGCCTCTTTACTCTAGGGTCCTGAGTCCCTCGCTTCCAACTTGCCTTATCGGGTCCGCCCGAGACCTTAAACTTTCCGTGTCCTCGGACACTTGTTTTAATTGTGCACTTGAAGTATTTTCCTAAGAGTTTTGGTTTGTGCTTAGTACCCTGTCCTCATAAAGAGTACAGGGCTGTTGTGATCTTTAATAAATAACTGTTTATTTTCATAACACTTGTGTGGTGTCCTTTCACTGGGTGTTCAAGGGGTACATGTGTGGTAAACAGCTGGCTTAACACGCCCTCTCGAGTCTTTAGCCTTAGACTGCTCGTATCCACGCTACTAGGATAGCTGGTCTATAGGTTGACTTACAACCAATCACCATAAGGGTCGTTTGGAACGATACATAGCGGTCGCTAGAATAGCGAACGCTGCATATCGGGCCAACTTCTCACATTGGTGAGCAGCGGGTGGGATTTGAGCTTGCTGTTGTTTTACCACACGTATCCTAAGAATATCTTGTTGAAAGATCACATAAGTACTGTTAGTACATATAACTAAAGCTTAGAATACTCTGAGTTCTACTGAACCAGCTGTTGCAGCTCCTCAAGGCTTAGCACACCTTGGCTGCAATTCTTAGCAAGGGAATAGTAGGTAAACACATAGTGTAGGTAGGTGCATCACTTACACCACACTAGAAACAGTATGTCGGACAAAGGAGGAAACTCTGAGTCTCCCCTTGTGTCATTTGACCCTCCACAGGTCATCCCTTCGAGATATACTGTGCTGAGCTTCAAGGAGTTAAGACAAGTGTGTCACTCCAGGAAGATCAAGCAGGGGTCTAACCCCACCACGTCCTTTCTGATTGGTCTCTTGGAGACTTATGATGCCAGAAAAGCTGAGACCCTTCCCAGCTCTTCTAATCCAGAAGGAGACATGCCTCCCCTCGAGGGAACCAGAGACGATCCTGACCTCATCCACCTCGCAACTGAGAACGAAGATGTGGAGGATGATGAGGATGAGGATCCCTCTGGGGATGAGGCAGATAAGGGACAGGTAGAAGTCGTCAGACTAACCCGGTCCAACTCAAGCAAACATGATAGTGGTACTGGGGGACCCCCAGCGCTACTGTCAGGTCAGCTTAACATTGGGAATGGACGAGCCCGATCACTGTCGAGAGACTCTGGCAGATCCCTTCAAACCAATGGCTCTCACAACTCTTCTCAAAGAGGGATGACGTCCCCTCAGAGGAGAGTGTACGAAGCTAAGGAAAGGGCAGCTAATCTGAGGATTGAAAGGGAAGAACTTGCCCTGGCCAAAGAACGGCTTGCCTTTGCTAGAGAGCAACAGTTAAGTGGGGTAGTCCCCACTGGTGGCAGCATTGTACCTAGTAATAGGGAAAGGAGTTTTGATACGAAACACCTTGGTAAGATAGTGCCCCCCTTTAAACAAGGGGACGACATCCCCAAATGGATTACTGCTTTGGAGAGGGCCTGCACTGTGCAAGGGGTTCCCCAGAGTCAGTGGGCAGCTATCTTGTGGCTCTCCTTTGAAGGTAAAGGAAGAGACAAGCTCCTCACCACAAGGGTAGAGGATGCTAATAATTACCACGTCTTGAAGAATACACTCGTTGAAGGGTTTGGCGTAACCACTGAGCAGTACAGGGTGCTGTTCAGGGATACCCAGGAAACGCAGTCTCAGGATTGGTCTGACTTTGTCGATTGTGCCACTAAGGCTTTTGAGGGCTGGTTGCTGGGCAGTAAGGTTACTGATTACCAAGGATTGTATAATTTGATGATGAGAGAACAAATTTTAAACAATTGTCAGAACCAGTTGTTGCATCAGCATCTTGTCGACTCGGATCTGACCTCTCCCCAAGAATTGGGAAAGAAGGCAGACAGATGGGTTCGTACAAGAGTTAAACAGAACCAGGGCCAGAATCAAGGTGGTCAGAAGAAAGCAGACCAGAAGGGTAAAGATTCTAAGGGGGAACAAAATGACCAGAAGTCTTCGACAGGTCCCCAACAACCCAAAGAGGGTGGGGGTCAGGCTCCCCAAAAGAAGAAAGAAGGCCAATCCAAAAGATGGTGCCAGTACTGCAAAAGTAAATCTCACTGGTTTAGTGAGTGCACCAAGAAAGGAGGAGGGCAGACTCCTGCCACTGCAGCCCCTAAGGCACCTGTGCCCCCTAGTACAGTCAGCAGTGGTAGTGCGCCTCCCAAGGGTTTAGTAGGGTTAACCCTGGGTTCTGAGGGGCGTGACAACTTAGTTGGTACGCTCACTCAGGCTGTCCTTGTCAGTACAGGGGATGTGGATATATCCCCTGACGTAAGCCCCAATACTTTGGGCAAATACAGACAGACGCCTTTCATAAATGGAAAGATGGCTCAGGCCTATAGGGACACTTGTGCCAGCGTCACCATGGTGACGCCTAACTTTGTGGACCCTGGACAGATCATGCCAGGTACAGAATTCCTGGTGACCAATGCAAGCAATGTCACTACCAATCACAGTATGGCAATTGTAGCTTTCTCCTGGGGAGGGGTAACTGGCCAAAAGAAGGTTGTAGTTAGTCCAGACCTCCCAGTGGATTGTTTGTTGGGCAATGATTTGGAGTCATCACAATGGTCAGAAGTGGAGCACCGGACTCACATGGAAATGTTAGGCTTGCCAGCACGTGTTCGCTGTGACCAGGTCACAGGTCAGGAAATGCCCCACTGAACAGGTGCTGGATCCTGGAACAACGGACCAGACACCTCCCAAGAAAAAGAGCAGTAGGGTTAAGGCTGCGCCTTCCCCCTTGCCCCAGGTCGTGGATCAAGTCTCAGAGGAGGCTGACCTACAGGAATTGAGGGAAACTGAGCCGAGAGAGTTCGAACTTGATCAAGTTGAATTCTTGGGTTCAGGGGGACCCTCAAGGGAAGACCTGGGGAAGGACCAGTTAGACTGCCCTTCTCTTGAACCCCTCAGACAGCAGGCTGCTGCTGAGGCTGCTGGGAACGCCACAGGTACCCACAAGGTATACTGGGAAGATGGACTCCTGTACACTGAGTCAAGAGACCCCAAGCCTGGCATGACCAGGAGGCTGGTTGTACCCTTGTCTCAGCGTGGTTTCCTACTTACCTTGGCCCACGAGATTCCCTTAGCAGGTCACTTAGGCCAGACGAAGACGTGGGACAGGCTTGTCTCACACTTTCACTGGCCTCACATGAACGAAGATACCAAGGAGTTTTGCCGCTCCTGTGTCACTTGCCAAGCCAGTGGTAAGTCAGGTGGCACGACAAAGGCCCCCCTTATACCAATGCCTGTGGTGGGGGTGACCTTTGAACGGGTGGGGATCGACATCGTCGGTCCCATGGAACCACCAACAGCATCAGGGCACAAGTTTATACTGGTGGTAGTGGATCATGCCACCAGGTATCCTGAAGCTATTCCCCTTAGGACCACTACAGCACCTGTTGTGGCAAGAGCCCTAGTTGGAGTATTCTCCAGAGTGGGCTTCCCTAAGGAGGTCGTCTCCGACAGAGGTGCAAACTTTATGTCGAGCTACTTAACTGCTATGTGGAAGGAATGTGGTGTCAACTACAAGTTCACTACACCCTATCACCCACAATGCAATGGGCTTGTTGAGAGATTCAACAGGACCCTTAAAGGGATGATTCATGGACTACCTGAAAAGCTTCGGCGTAGATGGGACGTCCTGATCCCCTGCCTTTTATTCGCTTACAGAGAAGTCCCACAGAAGGGGGTTGGCTACAGCCCTTTTGAACTTTTGTACGGGCATCCTGTAAGAGGACCCCTGTGTTTGGTGAAGGAAGGATGGGAGAGACCTCTCAAAAAGCCTGCAGCCAACATAGTGGACTATGTGCTTGGCCTCCGCTCGCGGATGGCTGAATACATGGAGAAGGCATCTGAAAACCTTAAGGCCAGCCAAGAACCCCAAAAAGCTTGGCATGACCAAAAGGCTGTCTTGACTGTTTACCAGCCCGGACAGAAGGTGTGGGTGTTGGAGCCAGTGGCCCCAGCAGCACTCAAGGACAAATGGTCCGGGCCCTACACCATCCTGGAGAAAAAGGGAGAGGTCACCTACCTGGTCGACCTGGGAACTCCCCGGAGCCCCCACAGGGTGCTTCATGTCAACAGGCTCAAGGCATATGTCGACAGGAAGGACATGAGTTTGCTCATGGCCCTAGATGAGGGACAGGAAGAGGAGAGTGACCCTCTCCCCGACCTGCTCACTCAGAATCCTGACGATGGATCGGTAGATGGTGTTGTCTTTTGTGGCAGCCTCTCCGAACATCAACAGAGCGACTGTAAACAGGTTCTTCAGTCGTTCAGACATATGTTCTCTCTAACACCCAGTCAGACCAATTGGTGTACCCATGAGGTTGACACTGGTGACAGCTTGCCCGTTAAGAGTAAAATCTACCGGCAGCCTGATCACGTTAGAGACTGCATCAAGAGTGAAGTGCAGAAAATGTTGGAGCTGGGAGTCATTGAACCCTCGGACAGCCCTTGGGCTAGTCCCGTAGTTCTAGTGCCGAAACCTCACACCCCGGGCGGTAAGAAAGAGATGAGGTTCTGCGTAGACTACAGGGGTCTCAATGCAGTCACTAAGACTGACGCCCACCCAATACCAAGGGCAGACAAGCTTATCGATAGATTGGCTTCGGCCAACTACTTAAGTACGTTTGACCTGACAGCTGGGTATTGGCAAATCAGGTTAGCTGAGGACGCCAAGCCTAAGACCGCATTTTCAACCCCTGGTGGGCATTATCAGTTCGTGGTGACGCCCTTTGGTCTGAAAAATGCACCTGCCACCTTCCAAAGGTTGGTGAATCAAGTCCTTACTGGGCTGGATGACTTCTGTGCGGCGTATCTTGACGATATTGCTGTCTTTAGCTCCACCTGGGAGGATCACCTGGTCCACCTGCGGAAAGTGTTAGAGGCCCTGCAAGCAGCAGGCCTCACTATCAAGGCCACCAAGTGCCAGATAGGGCAGACACAGGTTGTATACCTGGGCCACCTTGTAGGTGGAGGCCAGGTTCAGCCACTGGAGAGCAAAATACAGTCGATCAGGGACTGGGCTCCTCCAACCACCCAGACTCAGGTTCGAGCTTTCTTGGGCCTGACTGGATACTACCGGAAGTTTGTCAGGAACTATGGTTCCATTGTGACACCATTAAACGAACTGACAAGCAAGAAAATGCCAAAAAAGGTTCAGTGGACAGCGAGCTGTCAAAAAGCATTCGATGACCTAAAGCAGGCCATGTGCACGGCGCCTATCCTCAAGAGTCCGGACTACTCCAAACCATTCATCGTCCAAACAGATGCTTCTGAGTTGGGTGTGGGAGCTGTTCTTTCTCAACTTAATTTTGATGGTCAAGACCAGCCCATTGCTTTTATAAGCAGAAGGCTGACCCCTAGAGAGAAGAATTGGTCAGCTATTGAGAGGGAGGCCTTTGCTGTGGTTTGGGCCCTGAAGAAGCTGAGGCCATACTTGTTTGGCACTCACTTCAAGATTCAGACCGACCATAAGCCCCTCTTATGGCTAAATCAGATGAAGGGTGAAAACCCCAAACTACTTAGGTGGTCAATTTCCCTACAGGGGATGGACTTTACAGTGGAACATAGACCTGGTACTGATCATGGCAATGCCGATGGGCTCTCCAGATATTTCCACTTAGAGCAAGAAGACTCACCTGGTCAAGGTTAGCTTATTGTTCCGACGTTTGGGGGGGGGTCATGTAGGAGAGTAGGGTCTGCAATCCTATGATCACCCAGATTTTTTTGCTTTTGTTTCACTGGTTTACGACTTTCTCTGGCTGTGGGCCTGCTAATCAGACCCACAGCCTGGCTGTTCTCTTTCTAAATTACGATATGTACCCTAGGTGCATTTACCAATTGGTACTGGGCCACCTTATCAGACCCTGTAACTCAGGGCATAGGTGTACCCAGGGCCGCCCGGGGCTGCAGCATGTATTATGCCACCCCTGGCTGGCCTCCTAAATTTGACACAACTGGCTGCATGACAGCTGGGGTGAAGTCGTGTAATCACCCTTTGCTTTAGATATGGTAGCCCTATATCTAACCATACAGTGGACACCCGAATTCCTATCAGTCACTCCTATGGCAGGCCTTGACGATCCTGAAGGCAGAGTGCGTGGGCTTGTGTGAACTGTGTTCTGGCCCGAGCCGAGCCGGTTGCAGCTTGCGGAATCAAGACCCAATGGCTGTTCCATGATAACGCGTACCATATCGGTAACTTCGGTGTCGCGTTATCAAGACATGTCGAGTAAGGTGTCATACGAATCGGGATGCTGCCCTCTCACCAACTCTGGCGACGAGGTTAGCATTCCGCCCTTCTAGAGGGACACGACATGTACGTAACTGTGAACCCCGGTTAAAGTTAACTAAAGCCTCAGCTCCACAAAATGGATGCTGCCACCACAGACACGAGTCTGACCTCCTGCTGCTGGGAGTCCTTCCAGCGAGGAGCGCTTGGACAAAGGGTTTCCTGCCGAGGGCGGTGTTCGCACCGTCCCAGACAGGGTTTGTGTATTCTGGGTAGGTAGGGCTTTTGCGAGAAGGTGACTGCGGAGTGGCACCCCAGTGCTCACTACGCATCTGCCGGTCAGAACCAGTTCCAGGAGCGCCAGCCCTGGCCTGGGGAAAGTCCGGCGGGGGAGAGGGGTGTAACTACCCCCCTTCCTGGTCCCACCCTTAGGGCAGGACCTAGTCATGTACCCACCCCTTTCTTTAGAATAAAGACCGGAGCGGGGACCCTTCCAAATTAGATCATCTTTGAATCAAGAACTACTTTCTACGAAAGGACATTCGAGACTCTTCTCAAGATTTCTCCCTTGTGACTAAGGAGTAGTCACCCTGCATCAGCGGGCACCATCTAAGAACTCTGCGGGTTGCTGTAAGTCCTTCCTCAAGGATCCGACGGCCCAGCTCGACGAGAACCGGTGTCCCTGGCACCTCTGACCTCTACCCACGTCATCAGCTCAGCTGTGATCTGTGGGTGCGACGAGACCTCGAGGGACCGGCCATCATCAAAACCTGCACGCTTTCTTAACCAGCACGACCATCGAAGCAATTCTCTGGTGAGTGCTCTGGGGTCCGAGAAGCCCTGACCCTGAGCCGCTCCAGCACCGAAGTGCAGTCTCCCAGCATCTCCACGATCTGCGTGGGGCCCTTCTGCTCGCCGCTCAGCACGTTGTCTGGTCACTTGCCGCTGGCTTGTGCCCTTCCTTGACGACATCCGACAACAAACGCTGCTGGACTGGTTGCTCCAGACCGGCCCTTGCTCCCTTTTTCGAGAGGATCACCCCGGACCCTCCTGGTCCATTCAAGACGCCATCTTAGGCCCACCACGTGGCCCGAGATCTGCCAAGGCTTGTTGCCCCAATCCTGGGCCCAGCGACGCCGACAGCATCATCCTTCGTGGGACAGCTCGCACCTCCACCGTGGTCGCCGACAACGCCTCCTGGTCCGTGAGACTGCAGAGCCTAGCGTCGCCCACTCACCTGGTCGAGGTGACGGCCAACGGGTGCCTTCCTGGTACCCTCTGACTACTGGCTAGTAGTACGAACTTGGTCCCCTCTGCTTTCAGGTATCATCAATCTCTGATCCAGGCTTGGATCTCTACGAACTATTCAACACTGGTCGCCGGCCAGCAACTCCTTTTCTTCCGGCTCCTGGCTCGTCAGCGAAGACCCCGACGCCTGTAAGACTTGTGCAGCCGCAGCCCTCGTGGCTAGGTAACTCGGCATTCCGGTGCCTGCATAGCCTCTTTACTCTAGGGTCTCGAGTCCCTCGCTTCCGACTTGCCTTATCGGGTCCGCCCGAGACCTTAAACTTTCCGTGTCCTCGGACACTTGTTTTAATTGTGCACTTGAAGTATTTTCCTAAGAGTTTTGGTTTGTGCTTAGTACCCTGTCCTCATAAAGAGTACAGGGCTGTTGTGATCTTTAATAAATAACTGTTTATTTTCATAACACTTGTGTGGTGTCCTTTCACTGGGTGTTCAAGGGGTACATGTGTGGTAAACAGCTGGCTTAACACGCCCTCTCGAGTCTTTAGCCTTAGACTGCTCGTATCCACGCTACTAGGATAGCTGGTCTATAGGTTGACTTACAACCAATCACCATAAGGGTCGTTTGGAACGATACATAGCGGTCGCTAGAATAGCGAACGCTGCATATCGGGCCAACTTCTCACAGTGGCATCAACATAAATCCCACTTCAGCACAGATTTGCTGCCACCACAGCTATTGGCAGTACTTTGAATTGGTAGCATTGTCCACTTACCACAAAGGGCAGGTACCTGTGGTGGGATATAAGTATGGGAATGTGGAGGCAGGTGTCCTTGAGGTCGACATCCGCCAAGACATCACATGTCCAGAGCAACAGGATGACGTTCTGCAGGGTGGTCCTGTGGAACTGCTCAAACAGGATGTCTGGATTCAAAGGGTTGAGGTCCAGGACTGGCCTTAACGTCAAGTACTTTATAGGGATTAAAAACGACAGGGAGTAAATTACTTAGCGACACTGGTGTGGCGGCACTAGCTTGATCCATTGCCATGACTGGTTTCATCCATTATTTTCTTCGGCATGGTGTCGACTTTGGACCCAACAAGCACCTGCTATTGAAGGGCACAATCAACAGATACTGATGGACTTCTGGCCAGAAACCAGAAATCAGCCAAACGTCATGCTCTAGGAGAACACTGGTATTGATTTCTCACGTTACAGCGTACGTAGCATCCAATGCAAATATGATGTTGGTGTGGGCAATTATCTTGCCTTCAGTCACTAGCTCCTGGCCCTTTTTACATGAGCTTCAGGAAGATACGTGATCAACCCCTCCATTTCGTCGGAACAGGAGTGCAAACTGACAGAATTTGCAATTCTCCTCTGTGTGCTAGCCCCCATTGCCACATAGCTGCACTACCTTTGCACTTGCCTTCTCTGGGAAGCGTTCCCCGTCGCCTTCGCTGAGGCTTTCTTGCCGTATATACTACCAGTGAGTCAGGCAGAACCTGGATCCCGCTATAACTTGGGTCATTTGGAAATAGCTTGAACTTTTTCAAGGGGTAGTGTAGGAAACCTAGGGATTTGGGATACTGCTAGATTATTAGTGGCTATTCCCTTGACCCACTTTTCAATAGGAGGAGCGGAGGTCTCCCAAGAGAGTTCTTCCTCAAAACATAAGACTTGGAGATCTGAAAGGGTGTGTGCTCCAGTAAAAGAGGCCTGGAAAGCCTATTGGATCTTGGGCACTGAATTAGTCTTCATGGCTTCAACTCTAAGGACAGCACTTACGGACTATCCTTGCATTGGTGGAAGGCTCAATGCATCTCTCGACTCCGAAGATATGCTCCTGGCCGATAATGCCCGGGGATTCTGGAGACTTCTGGCGATGCATTTTATGGTATGCCCAGCGCTGAGCTTTTCACAATCAAAGAGCGCTTTTGCACTGAAAGGCCTTGCAGGAGGCCTTATTGTGCTTGTGGCACAAGCATTGATTACAGAGCCTGTGCTGGTTGGCGGAATTTACTATTATAACTGGGACAAAACTGGAAAGAAGGCTGCTCCATAGCAAACCCCTCCACCCAAATCCACCCATTCCCCACCTCCTGGTTCCCCACACCCAAGTCATCCTTCGTCAACAACGACAGTTGCAGTCAGGCAAACTGTTCCCGGCTTTGGTGAACTCATGGAGGCCAGTTCCTAGAACTGAGGTCTCAGCGGCCGTCACCAAAGCTGGTCACTACTGTGTTCTCGTTCTGGGCTTGAAGTCACAAAGCCTGGCACCAAAGATCCCAGCAAAGAAAAGTTATCATTTCCAGAGCTGGCACTTAAATGTCTGAACTTGATAGCAGAAGAAAACAATCTTAGGTGGTGTGTTTGCCCTAGTGCATTGTGGGCTAATGGGAGAGTCACAGGTCTTGTGACGCAAAAACAACTTTGAAGAAAAACAGCTTCCAAACATCAGCTCCCAACAGTAAGTGTCAGGAGTACATACAGGACATTTATCTTCAGTCACACGTGCTATGAACAAAAATGTACTGCAGTTATGGGGGGAGGGCAACCACAGGCAAGTGGTCAGTAGTATTCAGACACACATAAAAAGAAAACAAATCAAGAGAGGGAAGAAAGTGTTTAAAATGACATGCGACTGGCGAGTCAGATGCAAATACTGGATTCGACAACCATTTTTTGCCTGACTCACAAGTTTCAGGGCGTATATAAAAAAATCACAAGCAAAGCCAAACTCTAAAATGACTGTTTGACTTTGCTTGGAAGCCAGGAGGTAGGGCAAAGGGCTTGGAAGCAGGCCACACTGTGCCCAAACCCTGCTGAGCAGCACCCATTGCAGGCTGAGAGCAGGGCCAGGCCCCCACCCAGGCCATAAAACAAAACCCCACTAAACACAGCTGAAAACTGCAAGTACAAGGGAGCTGGGATTCAGCTGCAGGTTAGGCGCAGGGCATGGCACAAGCCAGACCCTGCCCTCAGCCCCCACAGCACTTGGTCAAAGACCCTGCTTGGTAGGGTTGGGCACCTATGGCAGGGTTTGGGACAGGGTGTGGCCCAGCAGGTTAGACTCGGGGTCAAACGCCAAGCACAATAGGAGTTGTTCACCCACAGTAGATTGGGTGCAATTAACGGCTGTGTGCAGCAGGGGTTGAAAATTAAGCACATCTTTTTTAAAAAATGGAATTCGCTGGGGAAAAAAAACAGATTTGTGTCTCTGGCTCAAAAGTGTAAACTCACTGAAGCTTGTTAGCTATGGTCATGAAGTCACACAACACACACCATAACTCAACAGTGTCTGCCACGCACAAACGACGTTATTTGTCAAGGGCACAGATACACAAAAACAGTTATCAAGAGAAGAATACGGCAGGCACTATGCATTATGCAGTGTGAGCTCTATAGAACAGAGGGCAGTAAATTCCTGCCAGCCTTTGCACAAAGACCAACAACCGGATATTAAATGCTGTGCACCTATGACTAATAAAATCAACTGGACAAGAACTCCAGCAGAGTCTTCTCCTAATGCAAGACATAGTGATTTCTAGTAAAAGGCCTGAAGTGCTCCTGGGGTAAGGATGCTCATTGAGACTCTACCACCCTAAGGCCGGCTTTTTTTTCCCCTGCTTGCCGAGTTCTTTGCGGTAGCTGGACACTGCTGGAGCGCTGGTGACCACGGGGTGGCAGGTGGAGACTTCCTGGTTTACCCTCCCCTGCTAAAGCACCCTTGGAACCACTGCCAAGGCTCGGATCATCAAACTTTTCAAAAAAGAAACGAGTGCATGTCCAAGAACATTACCATCACTTTTGCTAACCCTGAACTCATTAAGTCCTTGGACCGAACCACAGCCGGACCTTATATGAACCAACACTCATGCAGCTTCTAATCGTCTCCAAGGCTGTAACATCTGCTCCTGGAATGTGTTCGGGCTTAACACAAAACTTGAAGATCCAGGCTTCATGGAATTTATTTTAAAGTATAAAATTCTTCTTTTCCAGGAAACTTGGATGATTAATCCTACTCCCATAACAGGATATAAGGAATTTCATTGCCCCGCCGAAAAGGCAGGAAATCTAGGGAGAGCCAAAGGAGTGCTCTCAACGTTTGTCTCAACCGATATCCCACGGCAAGTATCAACAATAGAACTCGAGTTTTCTTGGCTGCAATGTATCAAACTTGAAGCCCCGTCTCTAACCTGTTTGCTGCTACTCAACATCTATATTCACCCATCGTTCAGTCGGAAAAAGATATGCGTAGACCATCTATTAGCAACAATGACGACCTTAAAACTTGCCTATCGGGAAGCAAATATTATCCTGTCTGGGGACTTTAATATGAACTTACTTAAAGCAATTGATGAGCGCTCACACGCACCGAAACCACGAGATTCGCTCGGGAAGAGATGTGCGGCCAGCCTGTTCGACCTTTCAATGCGAATGCTAAATGGGAGTAGCCGGACAGACTATCCAGCCGCACACACAAGGATTACCCACAAATCTGCCTCAACAATAGACTACACTTTCACGGATCAAGAGCTTTCCCCCTTCATCACAAATTTCCAAATATTGGATAGGACTGAAAGCGACCACCAACCGCAAACATTCACGTTACTAATTAATATAGACCACGCAGAGCCATCTAAAGTGCTATCACACCAAACGCAATGCTTTAACTTAAACGTCTGGTCTGGAAACCAGATTCGATAAATGATATCATGGGGACATGTACCAACCTCTTAGAAAGACTTCAAATTGAACCCATAAACACTCGGGCATGGGAATGCTTTATCCTAGAACTAAATCAAAAATTCTGTAAGCAGGCCATAGGGAATAAAGCCAAAAGTCATCAAGGGGCTGAATGGGGTGCTCTACAGGCCATTTGCTCAAAGCCATTTCAGCAAAATTTTTACCCTCAATTTCATACGGCTCGTAAATTCTAAACACGAAAGACGTCCTCTCCTTAAACTCAGCACAATCAACTCTCTTCAAGGCCCTGTTCTCAATCCCCCGACACATTTCACCATCCCAAATTCGTCTTGAGTATGGCCTGAGAAACCAGATCCCCGACAGACAAGGGGCATTAGCAAAATACTACTGGAGAATGAGGGACGCAGACGATAACACATTAGCACACTACTGCTGGAAGGAAATTGAAACCCAATCCAGGCTAAGTAATTCAACGTTCAGCGTTCTGAAAGACTCTCTCGCGGCACTGCAAGTCGAGGAGGCCTGGCTTACCCTCCCTACTTACTCCAGTTTCAAAATCGTAGTGAACAACGCAATTAAAAGGACCTCCCTATTAATGGACAAAACAACTGTTTAAAAAAAAACACGCCTGGACCGTGATTCAAGGCTACCAGCGGCTGAAACCTCAATCATATTTACTTGATCATTTCTCCCAGGAGAGAAAACAGTACTTAACGTTACTGCGGCTGGGGTCATTTCCATCAAAAGATCTGACACCAAAATGGAAACACCTCTGGCAATCTAAGGAATGTCGCTTATGCGGAGGTCAGGAAGAGTCCCTTCTACACCTGCTATGCATATGCCCCTCCCTGGCACCTACCCGAAGAACGATCCTTCGGGAAGCCTTAAGGAAGGAAGAAATACAGACATGTAGAGCAGCTGTCATCCAATGCCTTGGAGGGTCATCAATCCAACTGTCCTGTAGGGCAATAACATTTCTCAAAATGGCAGCAAGAGAGGTGAATAAAAAGGAAACCATTCACTAATTTAATTAGTTCCAGCATACCCATCAATGGCACAGTCTTAATGTTTTAAATTCCACTGTTTTATAATTTAAAATGTCTTTTTTTATTTAAGGTGGTTCCCCACCCTTTTATGATTTTTTAATTGAAATCAAATAAAAGTATTTCTGACTGACACTGCCAAATCACTTGCCAGTAAAGGTCCACTGCCTGCTGCTACAAGACATACCCTTCAGACTAGGCTCGTGCAAGAGGGGTACCCCTGAGTATTGGCACCTTTAAACCTCAGTCTTCGACCACATGGGCTCGTGGTCTAAACTTGCGAACTACATAGGAGCACTTAGTTATGGACTATGAGAGGAACAGTGATGTGGAGTGGAAGGAAGATTAGTCTTAAAAATACCTAACAAGGGAGCTACTATTTTATTCCCGCTCCTAGCTGGTATGGTTAAAATCAGGGGTTAATACCAGGGAGAAACGAGACCTTAATGAGTTTGGGTTCCCTAGTATGGAGTCTATGTCAACATGTAGTATGGGGTACCCTGAGAAAACCACCTTTACACCTCCGCCTTCAGGCACATAGGCTCGTTGTCTATGCTCGATTTCCGGGGGTACCCATCGGTATTGGCACCTTTACACCTCAGCCTTCCACCACACGGGCTCCTGGTCTATGCTCACCTTCCCGGGGTACTCATCAGTATTGGCACCTTTACACCTCAGCCTTCGGTCACATGGGCTCATTTTCTATGCTCGATTTCCCAGGGTACCCATCGGTATTGGCACCTTTACACCTCAGCTTTCCACCACATGGGCTTGTTGTCTATGCTCACCTTCCCAGGGTACCCAGCAGTATTGGCCCCTTTACACCTCAGCCTTTGACCACACTGGCTCGTTGTCCAAGCTCGCCTTCCTGGTGCGCTGTCTGTAGTGAGCTGTATCAATGTTTTTCAGTGGAAAAACAATAGCATTCTCCAGAGCTGGGTTTCTCAAGAGGACTGTCAGGTTGGGAATTCAGCCCTGCAAGAATACTTTGTGTTCTCTTAAGACAGATTAAATCAGGAGGGGGTGGGGGGCGTGTCACAGCCAGCTCAGATCTCGCACAGCTTCAGTGGACTCACCTCGGTACGAGACAAGCTCTTTGTTTTGGTTGCACAGCACGAACATGTCATCTTCTAGCGTGATGAAATTGAGATATTGGTCAAACACCTACAAAAGAAAAGACACAAGGGGTTACTGTTACTCAAAGGTAATGTTTTGGGACATTCGGTTATTCCCTCTCTGCAAAGCATCATAGAGGGTCTGGTGCGTGGGAAGGGGATGGTGTGTGTCTGCGTGTGTGCGTGTAAGGGAGAGAAGAGAGGCCTGCTGCAAGGCAGAATTGAACTCCTCCTGTAGACTTGTGCATGGAAAAGCAGGAGCGACTGCAGGTTAAGGCTGATTCTACCTGTTCTTGTCCCTCAGCGGTGGTCAGTCACCACAAGATCTGCAGGAATCAGTCACCACGTTCAGAACCTCAACAAACAACATACCTTGGCCACTTGCGTGACTGCAGTGGCGGCCAGGGCGGCGCTCGCAATATCTTCTAATTTACTCCTTGAGATGGCAGATATAAAATTTAAATAATAGGCTTCATACAGCTGGTTCCGCAAGTCCTGTAGGGGCAAAAAGGAATAGTCATCTCAGCTAGAGTGATGTTACAGCCAATAGGAAGAAGATGGAGAAAGCTGTGAAAATAAACCCCAAGGCGGTGCTCCCGATATCCCAAAGGAGGGGTCACCCGCTCCTTACCCATCTAATAAGACAAGGTACTCCCAGTATCCCTCACCAGCCCTCAGCGCACAGTACTCCAACAGTCCAGAGAAAGGGGACACCCTCTTTCTCTGATCTTACAGAAGAGCCATGCTAACATCTCAGGAGAGCCCATACTCACCAATCCTGTAGTATACACTCCCTTCAGGATACGTGATGGCAATTCTGCCCACTCACCCTGCAGTACATGCGTACAAGTCCCCCTCCACCCACTGACTCAAGAGCACATACTACCTTTGACGTGTCCAAAGGTGGGAGTCCTCTCTACAGCACAGACTGCCTGCAGCATGTCCTCGGCTAAGACCTCATACCCAAACTACGCAGTAATGTCTCTTGAAAAGACTGTTCTACTCTCGTCCTAGTGACACTCTATATAGCAGTCTGGCTAGAAGGCCTTCAGAAACTGAACCCAACACCCTGGATGAAGACTCCAGAGTTGGACCTCATGCTCCAGAAGATGCTTCACCAGTGATGTATAGAACTGCAACTCAACATTTCTTTTTTCCTGCTGGCTTGCATTTCCCACTACATACCAATATTCCCTTTTCTCTACGATCCAACATTCTTAAGGCCTCTGCCCCTTAACACTGCTCTGTGTCGTAGTATTCCTCTGGACCTTTGTTATACATTCCAGCATTCCTAAGGCCTCTGCCCCTTAAGACTGTTCGCTGTCTTTGCACTGTATCGTCACATTCTTTGAGACCTCTGTTACACATTCCAGCATTCCTCCACGCCTCTGCCCCTTGAGACTCCTCTTAGTCTTTGCTCAGTATTGTGACATTCCTCTGGGCCTCTATTCTACATTCCAGCATTCCTCCATGCCTCGGCCCATTGAGACTCCTCTCGGTCTTTGCTCAGTATTGTCACATTCTTCGAGACCTCTGTTACACATTCCAGCATTCGTCCACGCCTCTGCCCCTCAAGACTGCTCTGGGTCTTTGCTCTGTATTGTGACATTCCTCTGGACCTGTGTTATACATTACAGAATTCCTCCACGCCTCTGCCCTCAAGACTGCTCTCGGTCTTGCTCAGTATCATGACAGTCCTCTGGACCTTTGTTCACATTCCAGCATTCCTCCACGCCTCTGCCCCTTAAGACTGCTCTGGGTCTTTGCTCTGTATCGTAACATTTCTCTGGACCTCAGAGCAGTTCGGAATCAGTACCCATGGGGCAGGGGGAGCCTCCAGCTCAGGAAGAAGTGGCACAAGGTGATCCACCAAAGGAAGCACGTGACTCGGACCTTATTTTTATTCTTTCTATGGACCCGGCAGCAGGGTTTGGGGATGAGGGGGGGAGTTTGGAAAGGGACATGGTTGGGGGGGTGGGGGAGAGTTCTTTTATAGTTCAATAATGTTTAAATGAAAAATGTAAATACAAAAGTGGCAGACAAAGGAACCCCCCCCATCCTCGTTGTTGTTATACAGCCTGCCGATTGCTAATGTTGTCATGCAAACTTTCCCGAAACCAAAGGCGATTATGCTGTATGTTTGTACCTTACTTGATTTATTGTGCTGGAGATGTAAACCTAATAAATAAAAATTGATTAAAAAAACAGGGGAAAAAAACATTCCTCTGGACCTCTGTTCTACAATCCATCATTCCATTGTGTCTTTCTCAGAACCTTGACTTCCTCCGAGCCTCTGCTCTGTATCATATTATGCTGGATCTCTGCTCCTTAGCATTGGTCTGGCTATCTCTTCTTCACCATAACATTCCTCTTACCTCTGCTCAGCAGTGTATCTTTTCCTAGCACTGCATCCTAACATTACTATCTTTCATCCCTCTGCATAATATTCCTTGAGTTCTCTGTTCTCCCCCAATACATATCCGGCTTTCTGTTTTGTACCACAACAGTCCATTGCCTCTCTGCTCTCAATCCCAACATTTATCAAGCTCTCTAACTCGCACCACAACAGCCCCTGGCTTGCAGCTACACACCATAACGTTCCTCTGGCTTTCAGATCTGCACTACAAAAAATCCTTTGGCTCTCTGCCCTGCACCATAACATGTGTCTGATTCCCCATCTACATCACATCATTTAACACACTTCCTGGTTCTGTACCACAATATTCTTCACACTTCTTGATGAGCACAGACAATCCATCTAACACTTTTCCCCTCCTTGTTCCATAGTGAGTAAACGTTGAGGTCAGTAGATCATTCCAAGGTCTTTTTCCTGTGTAATGGCCTGCAGTACCCTCTCTTCCAGCTTTGTTGGAGGGTTCTGTCCAAACGGCTTCTCTAACAGGTGCCTGCACTGAGTATGAAATGTCTCCCAAGGGATCACACTTAGAATGTTCTTTAATCTCTGATTGTTATGACTGCTCATCACTGGCAATTGGGTAAAGTACTCGTGTGAACTGTCCTTCAGTCCCCATCCTTCCTATCCAATGACCTGCATGCAAACATAACCTGACAAGCATGAACAATGGACACCAGAATGCTGCTGGTTCTTTCTAGGCCTGATGAAGGAGGATCTCTCTTTGTTATTCGAAGGTGAGGAAAACAATTACTTGGAGCCGAAAGCCTCAGAGTTACGGGGACAAGGAAGCATCTCCGCAGACTAGCTGGCGTGATACAGCTCTTACAGATCTGATTACAGCTCATGGCTGCGATGTGAGAAGGGACTGTCTCGAACGGCTCCCACATAGAATGCCCCATTGTAAACCAGTGGGAAGGCACAGAACACTGCAGCACTGTCTTACAGCTCAACTGCAGCCAACGCCCAGTAGCAGTCTGAAAACAAAGCTGTAGTTGTTCTTTGTACAGGACTTTCAACAGTGTCCCAAGGGAGCGGATCCTATGCACCTAGAGAACTGGCACCCAAGGAACTGTGGAGACTTTGGTTAGTTCTGAGTGTAAGAGGCATTGCCCTAACCCGGTATGGCTTCAAGGGGCTTCAATTGTTGCCACATCCCAGTTGGTCTTTCACCTTTTAGTTCTAGCCCTCAGAGAATACATTTCTCCCAAATAATGTCTGTTACAGTAGGCACGCCAGCAATTTCAAAGCGGTAAAACAACTTACTTGGCATATCCGGTCAATGTTTTCCTCTGTTGGCATCACAAAGTACACTGCGGGAACATCAGGGATCGCGTCTCGATCGGAATGTAAAAGCCTTGGGAAAGGATGTGAAAACAGACATAGTAAGGTATGGTCCCAGGGTATACATACAACCTCTGCAGGCCTCCAGCGGCATAAGACAGCAGATCTAGCAGTTCTACCTGAGCACTTCTGCTGCATTATCTGATGCTATACAAGAGGAGCACTGGGGGGCTTAAGCACAAGCATTCCTTTGAGGCTGAGCTAGACTGCCCTCTTCCACTTGCCCAGTTTAAGGGAAGCCCAGCGAATAATACTAGGTTCAGGTAACACAGCTATGAAAAGTGCACATGTGCTTTTGGTGAACTGCTAGATCTGCTACCTTGCGTCACTTGCAGGACTTTGTGGTGTTCTTGCAACTTAGACGCAAGACTTTCCCCAAAAGCCGCCTCTTCACACTTCCTGGCTCCTCGACTCTTGGAACTGCAGTCTACGTAAGAGAGCTGGGTATGCGTTTAGGAGAGATCTTGGACACAGCCCTGACATTCAATGCAGAGGTTAACGCAGTTTTGTCTCCAGGTTGTTATATTCTTAATGGATGACATCATTTATCTCAGAGTTTTATAAGCTTCAGAGTGAATCAGACCCTACTGGCAACAAAAACAGATGCCTGGGGGTATTTTTTTTCAAACTAGACAATGTACTCCACTGAGGCATAGAAAATCTAAATCAATGAACGTTGATTATAGGTAGTGTTGGGGCGGCTAAAGTCAAACATTTAATTTAACAATGTAATTTCGGAGCTTTATGATTATAATACTTTTGTATGTTTTAAACTAGGTGAAATGCAACACTCAGTAAGACGTTTTCCTGGTCTTACACAACAACACAAAAATCCAATGAAGGGATGAGTATCATAGAGTGGGGGAGCGCTCAATATAACATTTTCGATCGCATCTCAACACAAGGTCCTTTACTGCACTGGCTGAGTACTGAAGACATGGTCTATCCAGCATGTCTCACCATGTTAGTACTGAGTTGTTCATGAACCTCTCCAGCAGCATTGTCACCTCCCTTACTGTTCTATGGGTACCAGACATCTGCTGATGCTCCCGGACTGACTGACATGCATCAGTGGGCGTCTTTCTAACCACAATTTAATGCTGAACATTAAACAGTGACATTACTGGAATATTCCCTCAAGCTGTCTGATCTCGGAACCTATTGCCTTCAAACAGGTCTCTAGGATAAGATATGCCAAACGATAACTGTTGTGACACCTCGCCTGAGTTTTCAGCTGTTTTACACGACAATAATTTGATGTTTCTTTTAGGGTGTTCAGAGCATACATGAGCTTCCTCCCACACCAGCACAGCCATTATCAACCATGAAAAAGAAATGAAAGTGGGTCCTAACATTTAATAGTGGGTCAATGTCCTGGTTGGCCCCATCCGAGGTGGACTGTTCTTCTAGTCAAGACAGAGATTTCCCAAAGGGATGGTGCCCCTAAATCCTAACAGGGCTGTTGCAGATCCACAACATGTCACAGTCCTCTAGTGGTTATCTGGAAACCTATCATTTCCAAGCACATCAAGCTGCTCTGATCCAGGCTTCCCAGTCTTTTGTTCCAAGCCCCACACTGCTCTTTCCCCCACAGTGAAACTCACAGGTGCAGCGTGATCCCCATGTCTCGGAGCTCCTTCACGGACAGCAAGGGTGAGATGATGTCTTGGCCGAAGCGATCGTAGATCAGCACCTGTAAAGTCAAAGGAAGACTGAGGAGAGGGGTTCAAACCACAGTACCCCAAAGACTGGAACTGAATAGCCTCCTCATGGAGCTCTCGTGGCCAGGCTGCTTTCTATGAGACCGCACCCGCTGAAAATCAATGGCTCTGAGAAATCCTCAAATTAACTCTACTAATATCCTGTTCAGTGAAACCGACTCTAGTGTTTTACAGAGCATTACACAGGATCCATGATTCAAATCCCATAGAAAGTGGGTCGACAGTGCCTGCACAGAATTCTAGTATACTATATGATTTACTAGTAAACATTAAAGTGTGACCCTCACCCTACAAGGTATCCCAGCACTAACAGAACAGAACAGTAAAACTACAAATATGAGCTAACCTACAATTCTGGACCAAGTCCTATAGACTTGTACGGTGTCTATCCAATACCTTGAAGGCGACCCCTTCTAGAGGGAATTGACTACACCGATGTGCACTTGCATGAAGCCATCACATAAAAAGTACGCCTCTTCGTAGAACACCACTACATGCACATACCACTAGATAGAGTAGCACTCAGACATGAGATTTACTGGGATAGCACTCCACTGGGACTGACAGGGCTCAGGGTAGCTTAGAGTCATAGTGAAAGTAAGGGTAAGGTTTAAGAACTCGACTGACAATGGTACATGGGTTTTCATTAATATAAAAGGGTAAACTTGGTTTCGGGGTGTGCTAAGGTAAGGGTAAAGTTAAGATTTAGGGTTAGGTTTAGAGATGGGGGAAGATCTTGTATTACATTTAGGTTTAACACTAGCAGTTCTTGACTATGGGGTGACCCTGTGTTCATCAGAACCTTGGTTATGTAGAATACCACACTAAGCAAAGGGCTCTGTTGGATATACATATATTGCAAGCAACTGTAAATTAACTATATGCTAAATATATAACACAGTGGAGAGGTGAATAAAAGATCAACATGTATGGAAAAACGTTTTTCAGCAAATATATTATTTACAATAACATTGATAAGGGTGCTCCTTTGTTAGTGCACTGCTGCTCGTGCAAACTGTCAATCAGTGTATAAAACACAACAAGGTAAATAGACAATTGCACACTGTTTCAAAACGCCTGGACAGGGGCCAACATTAATTTAAGTCCAATATTGTTGGGATTGAGCATTATGTTCACCAAATCAATAGACCAACACAGTATTGCAAGGATCCAGGCAAGGAATTCCGTTGATGTTTTGACCCGCCAAGTGAAAGTGTCAATAATGCATCAACAAGGGGTCTTCATCAGGACAGCCGAAACAAACAGTTAAGTCATCTGCTAGGCAACAAGAGCCAAGTCTTCATTCTTGAAAGGACCTCTGAATGGAAGACGTTATATACGAGGACCCAGTGTGAAAGTATCTGGGCAGGCTCCATAGAGATGCGCATAATAATGCTAATGCTGATGATAATCTGAAGAACATGCTCAGCCTTGTGAGCTCTCGCTTGGGTGTCACTCATGTAGAGCATTAACAATATTTAGCACATGTCTATGGAGCCTGCCCAGATACTCTCACACTGGGTCCTAATATCAAACATCTCCAGTCAGTATTCTTTTCAAGAATGAAGACTTGACTCTCTTTGCTTGCACAGGTTTTCCTTACTGTTTGCCAAGCAGACGACTTGAGTGTTCCTTTTGATTATTCTAATGAAGACCCTTTAATGATGCATTACTGACACTTTAACTTGGCAGGTCGAAACGTCATTGGAATTCCTTAGCTGAATTCTTGCAATACTATGTTGGGCTATTGATTTGGTGAACATAATGCTCAGTCCCAACAATATAAGACTTTAATGAATTTTGGCCCCTGATGAGGCTTTTTGAAATATTGGACAATTATCTGTTTGCCTTGTTGTGTATTATACACTGATTGATGTCGAGAATGCCAATGTCAGCAGTTTTGTGTGCTGGAGTTTCCAAGGCGTCTCTGGGTCAGAGATGCTTTTCATCTCATGTGGAGCTCAGGCCTCCTCTACGCGTTTCCACAAATACCACTCCTTCCCAAAGTTCTCAGGAGGATCTTGAATGTCCGTTTCCAAGTCATTCTAGTGGCTCTGGATTGGCACAAAGAGTGGTATCCTGAGCTGTTGAACATGAGCATCTGCCACCTGATCAGGCTGCCCCTTTGGGAGCATCTTCTGTCGCAACAACAGGGCAAGGTTCTGCATCCGAACCTGAAACCGATTCGCTTTCATGGTGAATGAGTAGCGACAGTTGCCATCTTTCGACATTCTGTCCGAAGTCTGAAATGTTATCTTGGCAGCCAGGCGTCCCTCCACCAAAGCGGTATACACCTGGTGTTGGAACAAGTGTGTGGAATGATGTACAGACAAGCCAACCCTCTTTCTGCATACCTTTCCCATGTTCTATTGTTCATTCTTATGTTGGCACAGCACAGCTCTGCTTTTGGCACTTTGAAAGGCTATCTATCTGCAATCTCTGCTTTTTGTGGTTGCTACATCAGCCTTTCCTGTTCAAGTTTCCTATTGTACATAGGTTTTTGAAAGGTATCTAACACTTGTTCCCACCTGCACCCTTCATTATGCCACAGTGGGACAACGCTCTTTTTGGGTCCAGCCAATGCAGTCTCTCTTTTTTTAGAGGGGTGAGGCAGTGTAAAAGATAGGCAGGGTCATGGGGTGGCCTACATGAAAGGAAGTTACCACCTTCCGTAAGAAGGAATGCTATAATCCAAAGGACCAGTTTGTCTGGATAGATGACTGACCCTCTGGGTAGTGATTAATCAGAGGAGGGATAAGGGATCAGAGTCTCCGTTTCATTCCCCAAGGTTAGTTAATAGTTATCAAAAATAGAAAACGGACACTAGTTACACCTTATGACCATTGGTATAAGGGATAAAGATCAGAGTAGCCTCAAAAAACTCTATGTTATGGTTGGAAGGAGGTGCGGTATATCTGGTTCGTCCGCCCCACATTAGAGTTGTGGCAGTTATCATTGGCTACTCCGAAGTAGTGAATATGCCAGCCTCACCCGAGGCGCCTCTGGTCTAGGGTGCAGTGTCCAGAGAATTTGAGTGAAAAAAGGGGTGTAAAGTAAAATGTGCAAAAAAGGAAAAAAAAATTTTAAAAAGGTAAACAACCCGGAAGTTCTTTAATAGGGGTTGTTTTTACCACATTAAAACTTGGGTGGTACGATTTTAGACCGAGTTACTGGGTCTGATAGTATACTTAATAGGGTACGTCGACATGTTTCAGCTCCTTGGGCCTGGAAGGGTCTGCGGAGCTTTCGTCAGGACTCACAAACATAAAGGTATTGTACTTACACAATTAGTGTAGTCTTATTTGGCGTACAAGCACTCTTGTTTTGATTATATAGTTAGGAAATTTTCCTTCATAATCTGCAATGAGACGAAAATAATGTACATAGATTGCATACACATACACACCTAATTTCGTTACTTTCTAATGTATTTCATTTTTGAAGTTTGGTTAAGTAACATTTTTCATTACCAAAACATCTTTTAACTTTGCGAAGGCAAATTATGGAGAGTAGAGATGCTAGTTCTGAGTCTCGCTATGGGTAAACGGAGCCTCATAAACAAAATACTGGTATGATACGCTAGTATCTATATTACACAACCCTTATCTATAGTGCGTGAAAGAGACCGTAGGTATGACAAAAACACTCAAACACTATTACACTATAGTGTGCTCATAGGTGGAAATTACATTGTCAAAACATAAAGCAGCGCTATCATTGTTGCGGGAGGTGGGGTGGGCAGACGCTATTAACAGTGCATAACTCATTTAGTAAAAAGAGGTAGTGTTTGCCTACCTTTAGCTAAGATTGCTTCGCTTTACCGGGGTATCGTTTTTGTAGCAGCGCTATCATTATTGCGGGGGGCGGGGCGGGCAGACGCTGTAAACAATGCATAGCTTATTTGTAAAAAAGGTCGTGTTAGCCTACCTGTAGCTAAGAGTGTTCCGCTTTACCGGGGTATCGCTTTTGTAGCCGTATGGAGCTCAGAGCTGTTTGTAAAGAGGACTCCATTAGTTTTAAGGGGAATTACTCGTCTTACCGGAGTATCTGGAGGTCATGAATACCGGCGCCATTACCCGCGTGTGTGGAGGATTTCGCCTTGTGCTGACTCTGTCCCGGGGTGTGGCTTGAGTTAGGAGCACTGAGTTTTTAAAGGAGCCTGGTCAATCATCCGGGCGTGTCGATTTCTTAGGTTTTTTTTCGGTGTATTGCTACTCTAGTAGCTTTATTGATCCAAAAAAAGGCTGGATTTGCATTTTAGTCAATTTTTGACACAATTTCATGTTAAGGCACAGTCGTGGTAGTACATCAGGATACCTGGTTGTATCAATTGGCAAATCGGTGCCAAGGGATGGCATCGTTCAACCCCTGTTCACAGGTTTTTAGGCGGTCCACCCACCTTTGTTCTTTTTCGAACAAACGTCGCTCGCAGTTGGTGCTTTTATCAGTAAGCATTTCAAGTACTGTCCAGTGGAGCTCTTCACATGAGTGACCCATCTCTACAAAGTGGGCACATAGTTTTGTGGTATTTTTCTTTAAGCGGATGTTACTCTTATGCTCGCCAATCCTCAGCTTGATTTTGCGGCAGGTCATACCAATGTATTTTTTATTGCATTTGCAGGTGATCATATATATGACATGTGATGAGTTGCAATTCGTATGCTGACGTTGTGTCCATGACAGTGTCTCTGTTAGCTGTAGTGTTTTTGATACTGTGGTTGTTTTGCAGGCTACGCAAGAGCCGCAGGGGTAGTGGCCAGTTACCGGGTTCATAGTCACATCCCTCGTGATGGATTGTTGTTGTTTTCTCAAGGGGCGGGTATGGACCAGAACGTCTTTGATATTCTTTGTTCTGCGATTGGCAAACCTCGGCTTTGGCCAATTGAAGATTCCAGTGTTCAGGATATGCCAGTTTTTGTTTATCAATTTGTTTACCTCATATGTTGATGGGCAGAAGGTGGTAACGCAGGTCGTCAAGTCCTGTATTTGTGCCTTAGGGTAGCTTTGTAGAAGGCACTCCCTGGGTTGATTGTTCGCTCTTTTTTTGCAGTACTTTATTGTTTTTTCATTGTAATTTCTTTTTGACAGTTTCAGACTTAGCTCTTGCGCTTGGGTCAGATAATCTTCTTTTTTACTGCAGTTACGTTTTAGCCTGAGAAACTGGCTAAAAGGAAGATTGTCTCTGAGTGGCTTGGGATGGAAGCTCTGATACGAGAGCAAACTGTTTTTAGCAGTAGGTTTTGTGTAGGTTTTTGTGTGTAGGGTGTTATTTTCCACAAACATTGTGAGATCCAAGAAGTCCAAACTATTGTTACTGGAAGTGTGAGTGAATTTTAGCCATGGGTCAAGATGGTTGAGCCAATGGATAAATTGTTCCAGGTCGACTGATGTATCCCAAATTAGGATCACATCATCTATATACCTCTTCCAGTAAAGGATGCTGGGAGAGAACATGTTAGCTGCATTGTGGATAAACTTACTCTCGAAGTTGCTCACATACAGCCCTGCCACCGATGGAGCGAAGGCACTGCCCATCGATGTTCCATGGGTCTGAAGATAAAGATCTTCCTCGTAAGCAAAAAAGTTTTCTTTCAGAGCTAATTTGCAACATTCGAGAATAAAGTGTCTCGGTGTGTTGTATTGCCATTCTTCAGAGTAAAGTATATCTTCCAATACTTGCAGTGTGTCATCTTGTGGCAGACTAGTAAACAATGATTCCACATCCAAACCCACTAGGATCATTGTGTCTGGATCAAATGTTTTTGCTTGGATCTGTACCAACAGGTCTCGGGTATCTTTGAGATATGATGGTGTTTGTTGTACAAGAGGTTTTAAAAATTCGTCCGCAAATTTTGAGAGCGGCTCGAGGACTGACCCTATTCCAGACACTATAGGTCTCCCTGGGGGGGGGGACCTATTTTTGTGAGTTTTTGGAAGTGAGTAGAAGTAGGGAATTTTGGGGTCCGAGGTGATAAGATATTCAGCTTCCTTTTTGGTTACCCAATTCTTGATCTCTGCTTCGTGGACCATACTGGATATTGTGTTTTGCAATCTCTCTGTTGGATCGGTAGTTAGTTTTCTGTAGAATCTTGTATCTGAAAGGAGGGTAAGGCATTGGTCATTGTAGCCGTCTTTACTTAGAATTACAATGCCCCCCCCTTTGTCAGCAGGTTTAACCACTATAGTCTCATTCTGCCTTAGTGAGTCCAGGGCTGCTCGCTCTTTTTTGGAAAGATTTTGGAAGGTTTTTTTATTCTTGTCTAGAAGGTCCACACCTTTCATTAGGGATTGTTCAAAAGTATGGAATTCAGGCGGGACACTGGCATGTGGTGGATTGAATGTAGATTTTTTGCGTAATGAAGTATCACCTTCTATTTGGCTGTTAGTGGTGTTGTGAAAGAATGCTTTTAGCTTGAGAGTTCTACAGAATTCTGCTAGTTCGCTTTTCAGTTTGAAAGTATCCAGTCGGGGTGTCGGCACAAAGCTTAAGCCCTTGTTCAGGACTCCTATTTGGTCTTGGGTCAAATGTAACTCGGAGAGATTCACTACGAGAGATTGGTCTTGCTGGTTGATGGTTGTGTTTGTGCCATGCTCCTGGTCTGGATGTTTCTCTGTTGGTCCTGCCATCTTATTGACTTTTTTCGGCCTCTTGCTTGGTTTTGGCCTCTGGATAAAAAAGGTGCCTCTTGTTGGTGTAGGTTTGGATTTGTGGCCATTTGTTGTTCACCCAGCTGTGGCATCTGTTGCATGCCTCGGTTGAATGGGTCCATCCACCCTCCGTATTGTGGTACAAAAGGCGGATAGCAAGGCATGTTGAAACCCGGGTAGAAGGGTCTCTGCCATCTGTTCCCCCTTCTCGGGCGTTGATTCCTGTAATTATTACGTCCTCTTTTTGTAGTATAGTCATCCGCACTTGTGACGGAATTGTTGGAGGAATTGGTCCCTGTTGATTCATTGTCAGAGCCAGTATCCGGTGTTGTGTATTCATCTGATGTGTATGGATGCATTTTTTCTCGGCTGAATTTCTTTAGATCTTTGCCGAGTTTCTGTAATTTACTCTGCATAATGAATTCACGGGTCTCATCCATTTCTTTATTTATTTCTTCCAGTCTCTTTTTGACGATAGCGGGATTTATGCCTTTCTTTAATTCATTTTCACATTCTTCAATTTCCTTTAATAGGGCATCCGATAATCTTTTTGACGTCTTGACAATTAGAATAAGGTAGTCCAAGGTACACTTCCAAGAGATGGACGACCAATCCATCCTGAAAGCTAGATCATGCAAAAAAATTCTGGGTGCATTATTGACCCAAAGGCCTCTAGGTGCTGTTTTCACTCTTAAATATTCCGTCATTATTATTCCATGAATGGAGGTCCGGATCTGTTCTCTTTTTTATCTGTCAGATTGTCCCAATCGTTGGTTTTTTCTAGGGCTTCTATGAGTTCTGCGTTTTGTAACAGTGGTTGCCCTGCCAGTATTTCGTCTATTTCTTTAGCATCAAAACTCAATCCAGGGATGCCTTCCATTACTTCTTTATATATTTGGTAATATATGTAGGAGTAAATGTAATCCCGCAGCTGTGCGCTGCCTATACAGTGATTAATCAGAGGAGGGATAAGGGATCAGAGTCTCCGTTTCATTCCCCAAGGTTAGTTAATAGTTATCAAAAATAGAAAACGGACACTAGTTACACCTTATGACCATTGGTATAAGGGATAAAGATCAGAGTAGCCTCAAAAAACTCTATGTTATGGTTGGAAGGAGGTGCGGTATATCTGGTTCGTCCGCCCCACATTAGAGTTGTGGCAGTTATCATTGGCTACTCCGAAGTAGTGAATATGCCAGCCTCACCCGAGGCGCCTCTGGTCTAGGGTGCAGTGTCCAGAGAATTTGAGTGAAAAAAGGGGTGTAAAGTAAAATGTGCAAATAAGGAAAAAAAATTTTTAAAAAGGTAAACAACCCGGAAGTTCTTTAATAGGGGTTGTTTTTACCACATTAAGCATAAAGGTACTACACTAATTGTGTAAGTACAATACCTTTATGTTTGTGAGTCCTGACGAAAGCTCCGCAGACCCTTCCAGGCCCAAGGAGCTGAAACATGTCGACGTACCCTATTAAGTATACTATCAGACCCAGTAACTCGGTCTAAAATCGTACCACCCAAGTTTTAATGTGGTAAAAACAACCCCTATTAAAGAACTTCCGGGTTGTTTACCTTTTTAAAAAAAAAAATTCCTTTTTTGCACATTTTACTTTACACCCCTTTTTTCACTCAAATTCTCTGGACACTGCACCCTAGAACAGAGGCGCCTCGGGTGAGGCTGGCATATTCACTACTTCGGAGTAGCCAATGATAACTGCCACAACTCTAATGTGGGGCGGACGAACCAGATATACCGCACCTCCTTCCAACCATAACATAGAGTTTTTTGAGGCTACTCTGATCTTTATCCCTTATACCAATGGTCATAAGGTGTAACTAGTGTCCGTTTTCTATTTTTGATAACTATTAACTAACCTTGGGGAATGAAACGGAGACTCTGATCCCTTATCCCTCCTCTGATTAATCACTGTATAGGCAGCGCACAGCTGCGGGATTACATTTACTCCTACATATATTACCAAATATATAAAGAAGTAATGGAAGGCATCCCTGGATTGAGTTTTGATGCTAAAGAAATAGACGAAATACTGGCAGGGCAACCACTGTTACAAAACGCAGAACTCATAGAAGCCCTAGAAAAAACTAACGATTGGGACAATCTGACAGATAAAAAAAGAGAACAGATCCGGACCTCCATTCATGGAATAATAATGACGGAATATTTAAGAGTGAAAACAGCACCTAGAGGCCTTTGGGTCAATAATGCACCCAGAATTTTTTTGCATGATCTAGCTTTCAGGATGGATTGGTCGTCCATCTCTTGGAAGTGTACCTTGGACTACCTTATTCTAATTGTCAAGACGGCAAAAAGATTATCGGATGCCCTATTAAAGGAAATTGAAGAATGTGAAAATGAATTAAAGAAAGGCATAAATCCCGCTATCGTCAAAAAGAGACTGGAAGAAATAAATAAAGAAATGGATGAGACCCGTGAATTCATTATGCAGAGTAAATTACAGAAACTCGGCAAAGATCTAAAGAAATTCAGCCGAGAAAAAATGCATCCATACACATCAGATGAATACACAACACCGGATACTGGCTCTGACAATGAATCAACAGGGACCAATTCCTCCAACAATTCCGTCACAAGTGCGGATGACTATACTACAAAAAGAGGACGTAATAATTACAGGAATCAACGCCCGAGAAGGGGGAACAGATGGCAGAGACCCTTCTACCCGGGTTTCAACATGCCTTGCTATCCGCCTTTTGTACCACAATACGGAGGGTGGATGGACCCATTCAACCGAGGCATGCAACAGATGCCACAGCTGGGTGAACAACAAATGGCCACAAATCCAAACCTACACCAACAAGAGGCACCTTTTTTATCCAGAGGCCAAAACCAAGCAAGAGGCCGAAAAAAGTCAATAAGATGGCAGGACCAACAGAGAAACATCCAGACCAGGGGCATGGCACAAACACAACCATCAACCAGCAAGACCAATCTCTCGTAGTGAATCTCTCCGAGTTACATTTGACCCAAGACCAAATAGGAGTCCTGAACAAGGGCTTAAGCTTTGTGCCGACACCCCGACTGGATACTTTCAAACTGAAAAGCGAACTAGCAGAATTCTGTAGAACTCTCAAGCTAAAAGCATTCTTTCACAACACCACTAACAGCCAAATAGAAGGTGATACTTCATTACGCAAAAAATCTACATTCAATCCACCACATGCCAGTGTCCCGCCTGAATTCCATACTTTTGAACAATCCCTAATGAAAGGTGTGGACCTTCTAGACAAGAATAAAAAAACCTTCCAAAATCTTTCCAAAAAAGAGCGAGCAGCCCTGGACTCACTAAGGCAGAATGAGACTATAGTGGTTAAACCTGCTGACAAAGGGGGGGGCATTGTAATTCTAAGTAAAGACGGCTACAATGACCAATGCCTTACCCTCCTTTCAGATACAAGATTCTACAGAAAACTAACTACCGATCCAACAGAGAGATTGCAAAACACAATATCCAGTATGGTCCACGAAGCAGAGATCAAGAATTGGGTAACCAAAAAGGAAGCTGAATATCTTATCACCTCGGACCCCAAAATTCCCTACTTCTACTCACTTCCAAAAACTCACAAAAATAGGTCCCCCCCCCCAGGGAGACCTATAGTGTCTGGAACAGGGTCAGTCCTCGAGCCGCTCTCAAAATTTGCGGACGAATTTTTTAAAACCTCTTGTACAACAAACACCATCATATCTCAAAGATACCCGAGACCTGTTGGTACAGATCCAAGCAAAAACATTTGATCCAGACACAATGATCCTAGTGGGTTTGGATGTGGAATCATTGTTTACTAGTCTGCCACAAGATGACACACTGCAAGTATTGGAAGATATACTTTACTCTGAAGACTGGCAATACAACACACGAGACACTTTATTCTCGAATGTTGCAAATTAGCTCTGAAAGAAAACTTTTTTGCTTACGAGGAAGATCTTTATCTTCAGACCCATGGAACATCGATGGGCAGTGCCTTCGCTCCATCGGTGGCAGGGCTGTATGTGAGCAACTTCGAGAGTAAGTTTATCCACAATGCAGCTAACATGTTCTCTCCCAGCATCCTTTACTGGAAGAGGTATATAGATGATGTGATCCTAATTTGGGATACATCAGTCGACCTGGAACAATTTATCCATTGGCCAACCATCTTGACCCATGGCTAAAATTCACTCACACTTCCAGTAACAATAGTTTGGACTTCTTGGATCTCACAATTTTTGTGGAAAATAACACCCTACACACAAAAACCTACACAAAACCTACTGCTAAAAACAGTTTGCTCTCGTATCAGAGCTTCCATCCCAAGCCACTCAGAGACAATCTTCCTTTTAGCCAGTTTCTCAGGCTAAAACGTAACTGCAGTAAAAAAGAAGATTATCTGACCCAAGCGCAAGAGCTAAGTCTGAAACTGTCAAAAAGAAATTACAATGAAAAAACAATAAAGTACTGCAAAAAAAGAGCGAACAATCAACCCAGGGAGTGCCTTCTACAAAGCTACCCTAAGGCACAAATACAGGACTTGACGACCTGCGTTACCACCTTCTGCCCATCAACATATGAGGTAAACAAATTGATAAACAAAAACTGGCATATCCTGAACACTGGAATCTTCAATTGGCCAAAGCCGAGGTTTGCCAATCGCAGAACAAAGAATATCAAAGACGTTCTGGTCCATACCCGCCCCTTGAGAAAACAACAACAATCCATCACGAGGGATGTGACTATGAACCCGGTAACTGGCCACTACCCCTGCGGCTCTTGCGTAGCCTGCAAAACAACCACAGTATCAAAAACACTACAGCTAACAGAGACACTGTCATGGACACAACGTCAGCATACGAATTGCAACTCATCACATGTCATATATATGATCACCTGCAAATGCAATAAAAAATACATTGGTATGACCTGCCGCAAAATCAAGCTGAGGATTGGCGAGCATAAGAGTAACATCCGCTTAAAGAAAAATACCACAAAACTATGTGCCCACTTTGTAGAGATGGGTCACTCATGTGAAGAGCTCCACTGGACAGTACTTGAAATGCTTACTGATAAAAGCACCAACTGCGAGCGACGTTTGTTCGAAAAAGAACAAAGGTGGGTGGACCGCCTAAAAACCTGTGAACAGGGGTTGAACGATGCCATCCCTTGGCACCGATTTGCCAATTGATACAACCAGGTATCCTGATGTACTACCACGACTGTGCCTTAACATGAAATTGTGTCAAAAATTGACTAAAATGCAAATCCAGCCTTTTTTTGGATCAATAAAGCTACTAGAGTAGCAATACACCGAAAAAAAACCTAAGAAATCGACACGCCCGGATGATTGACCAGGCTCCTTTAAAAACTCAGTGCTCCTAACTCAAGCCACACCCCGGGGCAGAGTCAGCACAAGGCGAAATCCTCCACACACGCGGGTAATGGCGCCGGTATTCATGACCTCCAGATACTCCGGTAAGACGAGTAATTCCCCTTAAAACGAATGGAGTCCTCTTTACAAACAGCTCTGAGCTCCATACGGCTACAAAAGCGATACCCCGGTAAAGCGGAACACTCTTAGCTACAGGTAGGCTAACACAACCTTTTTTACAAATAAGCTATGCATTGTTTACAGCGTCTGCCCGCCCCGCCTCCCGCAATAATGATAGCGCTGCTACAAAAACGATACCCCGGTAAAGCGAAGCAATCTTAGCTAAAGGTAGGCAAACACTACCTCTTTTTACTAAATGAGTTATGCACTGTTAATAGCGTCTGCCCACCCCACCTCCCGCAACAATGATAGCGCTGCTTTATGTTTTGACAATGTAATTTCCACCTATGAGCACACTATAGTGTAATAGTGTTTGAGTGTTTTTGTCATACCTACGGTCTCTTTCACGCACTATAGATAAGGGTTGTGTAATATAGATACTAGCGTATCATACCAGTATTTTGTTTATGAGGCTCCGTTTACCCATAGCGAGACTCAGAACTAGCATCTCTACTCTCCATAATTTGCCTTCGCAAAGTTAAAAGATGTTTTGGTAATGAAAAATGTTACTTAACCAAACTTCAAAAATGAAATACATTAGAAAGTAACGAAATTAGGTGTGTATGTGTATGCAATCTATGTACATTATTTTCGTCTCATTGCAGATTATGAAGGAAAATTTCCTAACTATATAATCAAAACAAGAGTGCTTGTACGCCAAATAAGACTACACTAATTGTGTAAGTACAATACCTTTATGTTTGTGAGTCCTGACGAAAGCTCCGCAGACCCTTCCAGGCCCAAGGAGCTGAAACATGTCGACGTACCCTATTAAGTATACTATCAGACCCAGTAACTAGGTCTAAAATCGTACCACCCAAGTTTTAATGTGGTAAAAACAACCCCTATTAAAGAACTTCCGGGTTGTTTACCTTTTTAAAAAAAAAATTTCCTTTTTTGCACATTTTACTTTACACCCCTTTTTTCACTCAAATTCTCTGGACACTGCACCCTAGACCAGAGGCGCCTCGGGTGAGGCTGGCATATTCACTACTTCGGAGTAGCCAATGATAACTGCCACAACTCTAATGTGGGGCGGACGAACCAGATATACCGCACCTCCTTCCAACCATAACATAGAGTTTTTTGAGGCTACTCTGATCTTTATCCCTTATACCAATGGTCATAAGGTGTAACTAGTGTCCGTTTTCTATTTTTGATAACTATTGACCCTCTGGGTAGACATTATCACCACTAGGAAGGCTGTTTTTATGGTAAGGAACCTGATAGGACAGTTGTGTAACAGCTCGAATGGAGCGCACATTAGAAACGTGAGGACTAAATTAAGGTCCCACTGTGGCATAATGAAGGGTGCAGGTGGGAACAAGTGTTAGATTACCCTACTTCGCCACGCTACTACAGAGCTATCCTGGTCTTCATCAGTGGAAACTTGGTGGTTCACTTGCCTCTAAACAATCTGCTAGTAAGGAGCGGCTGGTTCACTCTCTCTGCCAAATGGTGAATGACCCCCAGAAATGATAGGGACATGATGGCTTGCATACCGGCACAAGGTCAGAGACCAGGAACCGATGCTACAAGTAGAGAGTAAGGTGGGATAGTAAGAGAGTTTAATCAGATCACTCTCCTCAAACTCAGTAAAAAAGCAATAATATGCAAAGCTTACAGGCACACATTAAATTTATGGCCAATGTGATAGCCACCAGGATCACCCCGCTGAAGATAAAGACCATGTATGTACTGCTTCTTTACACTGAAGGTGAATGGGCTGTAACCTGTACCGATTGAAGTTTAGATGCGAAAGGGCTTCCACCTCAGTTTCCTGGACCCACCCATGGTAATCAATCAAGTATCTGAGACTGAGCGACTACGTGCAGCGGGATCTAAGATATACTAAGAAGATATGTAGGCGTGATGACACTCTAGAAAAGCCACAAACACTGAACACAGATGGCCTTTGGACACAAACCACTGAACCCAAAACTAATTTGCTTGGGCACTGAAGTTGGGAACCAATTAGGCAAAACGCGGTTCGCGCATAACCTGGGGACATCTTACTGCTCATGGTCCACATCTGACAAGATATGGTTCATTTAAATAGACATTGGTTATTTAAAGTTGACTATTAGCACATAAAGAATGAAGGTTAAAGATGTAATTCACATCTATGACAAAAAGTGGCATATCTTCTAGGCTGGAAGAATAACAAGGCATTGCTGCACCAATCAAGATGTTTGTTGCACTCCACTGTCTATTTGCCTTTGCAAAGCGCAGGTGCTGCAAGCTAGAACGGTTTTTAAAAGAAGAGACGATGAGAATGTTGACAAAACTCCAAGGATGAACAGGTCAGTTTGTAATGGTGACTTCAGTGTTTATGGGCACATTTTTAGAAGACATACACATTCCACATGACCTACACTCATCTTTGGACAATGATAGTAAACCAGCTTTCAAGTAAAAAATATTAGCTATCCTCCAAAATTCTTAACCTGTCTGTATTCCCATTACACTGGGCCAAAATAGAACCACAGCAGTTTTGCACAATTAGAAGTTCGTAAACGTGCCATGCATGCGCTTGGGGTGAGAAATCCATAAAGCCCTTGCATCTGGATCCACTGAAGATCCATTGATCGCCAATATTAACCACTACGTGAAACATATATTGATACAGTCATTAACAGCCTAGTTGACTAATTTCTGGATAATAGCAATCTCATTGACAACGATTAGAAGGAAAACTAAGATAGTGTGTGGGAGAGATTGAGCTGTGGACCTTGGTCTTACCTTCCATACTGGCTCTCCGGTGCTGTTCTTCACAGGCGGCACATTGAAATTTAACATGCGCTTCAAGGCCACTGAAAGACAAGTGAGGAAGCCATGATTTGGTTACTGTCGCAGAGAGTGGTTTGCCATATTTCACAAGAGCCATTATACACCTAACCTGAAGTGGTGACACAAGGAGCACGGCTATCTAAGCTGTCCTCCCTGGCCTCTTGGCCACTTGATGAATACACTGGACTATGAGCCTCATCTGTCTAGTCCCATCTGACTCCTCACCCTGACTCCCAGAGTAAGCAGGTGGCAGCAGGAGAACACAAACCCAGACCGCCCTTCCATCTGAGCTCAGCTTTCCACTAATGGTCATCTAAGGGCGGGGGCAGGACAGCCCCACTCAGTCCATTTCTACACAAATGCCTACCTCGAGCAGAGCTCTGAGAAGTCTCATCCTCCGCCTGTGAATGCCACTTCTGCGCTCTACGAGAAGTCCTGCACCGGAATTGGTCTTATTCTAGGTGTGTCATTTACTGTTCCATGCTTCCTGCTCAGACACTGCAGGGGAACGACAGAGGAGAAAGCCGTCTGGCTAGCCATTCTGTGACTCTGATATTATGTGTATATGTAGAGCTGTAGTGATTACACAAGACAGATTAGTGTAAGAGCACGTACTTTATTGACTGTTCATCTCCACAGCTTCCAGGAACTGACAAGATCCTTTGGATAAATTCACTTGTTCCAATCACTTACATTGCATTGTAAGGACGGGTTCTTTCTTTACCACATCTGAATGGGACCGGTGTCTGTTTCTGGGCCAATATTGCCCTCTTCCTCGCCCATACCACCTATAAGTACTGTCTTTATCTGTGTCCCCTGGTGCCACAGGTTACCCGCAATACCCCCTTCGCTGCTCGGCGCTTCTACCACCACCCCATCAGGAAGCTGAAGAGAGACATACAGCTGTACCAAGGCAAAGTCTGGCATCTAGGCCATTTCATCAGGTTTATAATCATCTCAGGATTTAGATTTTTACTTTTTGAACAGTTTGAAGTTTTTACCTTTGTTGGTTATTCTGCTGGCTGGATTTGAACCCCTGCCAAGACTTTACTGCTTTTATCACAGACATTGTAGATTTTACTTTAGGAACGTTAAACTGTGTGCAATTAATCAATAAAACTTTGTGTACAAAATTGAGATATTCACGCTTTGTTTTTCAGCAGATGTTTCAAACTAGATTTGCACAAGCTACTCAGTATCCACAGGGTGCCCATCATGGACCCCATGATTTTCAAAGCTGCGGGTTGCACTCAGATGGATTTGCAAACCGGCCTCCATTTTGCTCGCTGGTGAATGGAAAACGCTGCTGCAGCCAAATCCCCCTTCAGTGGGATGCAGCACAGAATTCTGCCTCACTATTATTAATAAAGAGCTAAAAACTGTTTTGCAGATTCCACCAAATGCCTCAATGCATGGGCAGAGGTTTGGGAGGGACAGTGAACCACCATGCCTGCATTCACAACCACAACAAGCATTGACAAGGCCAACAGGGCTGGTGTGCATTTTGAGTCCCGAACAAACCATTAAAAAGGTATGATGTCGTGAAAAAAAAAACGAAAGCAACTGTTTTCCTAGACAGCTCAATTATGAGATAATTTACTGGGTAACGATTCAGTGCTCTCTAATGCAAGAACTTCACACACGATTGGTGGGTGACACGCCAAACAGTCAAAAGCAGGAAGTGACAGGAAAATACTCTAAAGGTTACTATGCAACTGCGCTGTCACATAGACCTAAAAATGCCATTGTTCTTCCCGCTTTAAAGCGACAGACAGGGGTTGTTCTAAGAACAAGCATTGACAAAGCCAGTAAGTCTCGCCTAATCAAGAGCAATTAGCTGTGCCAATGTACTTTAGCCATGTTGTACACCAGCGTGGCTGCTGCTTAGCGTAACTAAACATTTGTAGCATAGAGGAGAGTGGCGCGGAGTAGGGAAGTGTACAGTGGAGAGGCGTACAGTGGAGGGGCAGAGAGTGGAGCAGTGTCACAGAGTGGAGGGGCATAGAGCTAGAGTGGAGGGGCACTGATTTAGAGGGGAGTGTCGTGGAGTGACAGAGTAGAGTGGAGTAAAGTGGAGTGGCGTGGAGTAGTGTCGTAGAGTGGAGTGGCAGAGTTGAGTGGCATAGAGTGGAGAGTCGAAGTGCGTCTTGGAGTGGGGTAGAGTGTGTAGACTGGAGTGACGTAGAGTACATACAGCGAAGAGGAGTTGAGTGCCGTGGAGTGTCGTAGAGTAGCGCGCATAGAGTGGAGTGTCAAACAATAGAGCATTATGGGTGGAGTAGAGTGTCAGAGAATGGAGTGGCATAGGGTGGAGTAGAGTGTCAGAGTGATGTCAAGTGGATGAGCGTAGAGTGGAGGGGCATACAGCAGAGTAGGGTAGAGTGGAATAAAGTGTTGGAGAGTGCAGTAAAGTGTCATGGAGTGGAGTGGCGTAGCATGAAGAAGAGTGGAGGGGTGCGGAGTGGAGTAGAGTGTCAGAGTGAAGTGACATGGGGTAGAGGGGCATGGCATGGCATAGAGCAGAGTACCATAGAGTGGAGTAAAGTATTGTAGAGTGGAGTAAAATATCAGAGTGGAGCAAAGTGTCATGGGGTGGAGTGGAGACGCATGGAGTGGCATGGCATGCAGTAAAGTGGCATTGACAGACATCGAGTGTCATAGAGTATTGTAGAGAGGCCTAGAGTGTCAGAGTGTTGTAGAGTGAAGTGGCATGATGGGGTGACGTGGTGGAGTGACGAGAGACGGAGTAGAGTAGGATGGAGCAGCCTAGAGTGAAGGGGCATAGAGAGGAGCACAATGGAGTGGCATAGAGTGGAGTAGAATATAGTAGAGTCTGAGAGTGGTGTGGCGTAAAGTGAAGTGGAGTGACTTAGAGTAGAGTAGCATACAGCGGAATGGCGTAGGGTAGGGGGAGTAGAGTGTCAGAGTGCTGTGGAGTAAAGGATGTGGTAGTACACTGCTATTACAGACAACACATTTTCAATCGAAATGACCATTACAATTGCCAGACATACATTTTTACTGATGAAACTATACAGCATATGAACGATAATGTGTGGAAACTGTATCACCTGGTGTATTGATTTACTTTTATTGTATTAAAATATTTGTTTCAACTACACTTCAGAATTACAATAAATGTGCTTCATTGGAAGACAAAGCCCGAAATTTGACACCCGTCTTTGAATGCACAGCAAATGTGACAAGATAATAACAAAATTTAAAGGCCTCTCTACAGAAAGCGAGCACTTGTAGAAGAATACAGTAAACAGGCTATGCTCCACAGGAAGGACAAACACATACTGAACAGCCTAAAACAATTAAAGCCAGCAAATAGAAAGCAAAGAACTGACAGTTACAATACACAAAGCCTATGATAAGCAATGGGTGGAACGCATTCCCAGGCAAGCTTTCTGAATGTCCCCAAGAAGTCTTATCAAACCTGACAGTTGTGCTATCTGGTAGGCTTCGCCCTAAGAAAGAAGGGCAAGCTGCAAGGGGGCATGATGTAGGAGCATGCAGTGCCCACTATCTGTTTCTCCCCAAACCCTGCTTGCCACCGCTGCCATTCTCACTGTGCGCTATCCTCATCAGACCGCTTCCTGCTTCTAAATCCACACTGCTGTTTGAGGGGTTGGGATCCAATCAAGGATCTGCGACCACAGCTGAGGTTGTAAACCACTGCTCCATGTCACAGAGATTTACAAGGAAGGAGATGACCCTATCACTCGGGCATTGGGAAGGCATTTCTAACCCACAAAGTTCCTTTTCTATATCACAACTTTGGATTATGGGGTTGCAAAGCCTGTGATTTGGGGTATCACAGGCTGTACGACCACAATATTCTTCTGTTCATCTGCCCGAACTTTGTGCTTAAAATTACATATGGTGATACCAGAAATACATGAGTAAGAGAGTTCACAGCGTCTCGTTTACACTTTAAAATCTCAGCAGAGATGATTTAGACATTCATCTTTTCAAGCTGATAAAATAAGTCTTACAGAGTTTGGTTATAGCACCACCTAACAGCCGAGCACCTACAGATCTCCAACCTGTGCTGTGCGCTGTATAAATAGTCATTAGACTAGTAGCCTAGGTTACAATGATAGGGGTTCATAATAATATACAATTAGCTTTCAAAATGAATAAACATTTACTTCCCTTTCATTCAGCTCCTTTGGTGCCCTGGAGCTGCACATGGAGTTTCAGCAAACATCTCGTAGCATCTGTTTGGCGTCAGTCGATGGGTGTGGGGGCACTGGGGCAGTCAGCCCAGCAGGCTGGTTCAGGTGGTGATGGTGCCAAATTGAACATTCAGATGGCTGAAAGACGTGTTGGCATAAATATCTTGGAATAAATTGGGCTTATTCCTCTGGTGAGACTGAGCGAACTTGTGGGGCATGCCAGGGACCCCTGCTCATCACCAGACTAGTTAATATGAGTGTATGATTTAAAATGAATTTATTGGAGCGAGCGGGAGGGTCTGAAGCTTCCAGACCAGGCATCTCCATCGAATATCTCAAAAGCTACTGGTATCTCTACAGCTACCTGGAAGTAGCTCTCCTGTGTGCGGCCCACTCTACCAAATTAAAAGCTTTGGTTTCGTTGAATTAATATATTTATCCTAAAATTGAAAAGCACACATTCAAGATGAAAATGTGTGTATTTTCAGAATTCATGAAATGAAGTTAGGAGAAAAATGGATTATCAAAATATATTGAAAGCTGCTACTTGATAAATCATGCAATATTACTACTATTATTAAGTTGGTGCTATGGGCATTGTAGCAATGCCTGCCATGTATTACCCATGTAGTGGTATTCCAAATTGATTTACATGATTGCTGGCAGCTGTACCTGATCTTGCATGGGCCAGCCACTAATTTAATCTGTCTGAATGAAGTCCCCTTGACTGTCTCCCCTCCCTCTCCTCCCCCTCAACAGGATCACAAATCTTATAGCGCGGGGATGCCCTTGGGTCACCAGGCGCTTTAGAAATCGTTATTAAATTAAATTAAATTAAATCTGCTTTGCCAGACTTTGCCTTGCTGCCTGAATTTGTATTTGTTTTGCCAGACTTTGCTTGCTTGTCTAAACTTTGTTTTTCTTCTGTGCCCGGTTCTCCCTTTGCTCCACCTGCCGTCCCTTACCTGGTTTTTCCCGCTGTTGCGTCCCTGCGGCCCCACCCCCTGCTCTCCCATTTGCCACCCCGCTCCCGCCTCCCAGCTACTCCGCCTTCCCACCTCCCCTCAAATGGAGGCCGCGCAGCGGCCGCGCTTAAAGCAAGCCCGTCTGCGCCTCGACCGCGCTTAGCACCAGACCCCCCTGGCCCCACGGACGCCACAAAGCCCGACACCACTACGATGCCAGCCCCCTCCACTCACTCAACACCGGACGATCACACACCTGCTTCCTAGCCGCCCTGAAACGCACCCACTGACCTTTCACCTGCAGGAACTGCAGCATCACCAGCATCTGCCCCGCCAAGCCGCCAACCAGGAAAGAACCCAACTACCTCAGATGCATCCTCCTCAACACCCGCTCCGCCCATAAACACGCCGTTGAACTCTGGGACCTACTCGGCTCAACCTCCCTAGACGTCGCCTTTCTGACAGAGACCTGGCTGAACCCCGCCTCAGCACCTGACATCACCATAGCAGTCCCGGAAGGCTACAAGATTAACCGCAGGGACCGCACCAACGGAGTAGGAGGAGGAATCGCCATCATCCACAGGAACACTCTCTGAGTCTCGATCAACACCGACGACGCCCTCAGCACTGCCGAACACCTGCACTTCCACATCCACATCCACATCAACCCCTACACCACCCTCAGGGGAACCCTCGTCTACAGACCCACCCGGACCCCAACCACAGTTCAGCGACTCCATCGCCGACTTCGACAGCACACATGCCCTCGCCTCCATGGACTACATGCTCCTCGCGGTCCTGAACTTCCACCTCGAGAACAACGACAACACCAACTCCACCACCCTGATCGATAACCTAGCCAACCTCGGACTCAGACAACTCGTCACAACACCCACCCATGCCGCCGGCCACAAGCTTGACCCCATCTTCTCCGCAAGCCCCCACGTCTCCTTCAACCACACCACCGAACTCCACTGGACCGACCATCGCTGCATGCACTTCACCTTCAAGAAGCCCACCACGCACCAACGCACAAACGCACCCAACAGATGTCTCGCAGCTGCTGGAGCAAAGTCACCAACGACCAGCTAACCACCACTCTCGCCCAGAGCCCAACCGGAGCCCCCCCGCCGACCACACCAACCCCAACACCCCTGCACGCAACCTCAGACAGTGGATCCACGACTGCACTAACACAATCGCCCCGTTCAAGAAACCATCCAACAGTCACACCAGCAAGAAAGCCAGGTGGTTCACTGAAGACCTCCAAGCAAACCTGCTGAAAACTGGAGAAGAACTGGCTCCGTAAACTGACACCGGACAGCTACGCAGTCCACAAAATCCCACAAGAGTCCACCCGTAGACACCATCACCTCATCAGATCCACCAAAAGGGACTCCTTCAAAGACCGCCTAGACAACAATGCACACAACAGCAAAGACCTCTTCAGCATCGTGAAGGGACTCTCCAACCCTAGCTCCAACACTAACGACATCCCACCTTCGCAACAACTGTGCGACTCACTGGCCACCTTCTTCCACCGCAAGATCGACATTCAATCCAAACCTCTAAACTCGACTGGATATCTGAGAGGCTGTTTGACTGTCATCCCTAAGTAGATGAAGCCACCATCCTCAAAACATATGGGGGTAAAAAGGAGATTATGTTTGGCCAGGATGATGTTTCATGCTGGTCCAGGGAGCTCTACCAAGATACTTGAGATCCATGCATTCACAGACACCAAAAGCCATTCGGGCATTGTGATTGTTTTAGAGTTTTCTATGGACACCAGCTCAAATAGGTCTGAACTTCCTGTTTTCTCCAGGTATGAATACAAAGAAAAGACATCACCTTTCATTCCAGCTCAGCTGCATGCTTTGGTCTTGGAAGCTAAAGTCTTTGGCATCTTCCACATGGGATCGCCTAATAACAGGTCTGCCCTTACCTGGAATAATTGTCAGCAGATCAAAAACATGGGTACGAGGTTGGCTTGTAAAGTGCAGATATCGGATACCCTCGCTGCTGCACATGGGTCCCTTCACTGGCTTCCAATTAAGCAGAGCATGCACTTCAAGACCGAGCGTACCATAAAGAGGGTGTTGGAGCCTTGATTGGTGCTGTCATACTCATCAAGAAGAACCCCGAGATCTGGTGCTCTTTGCCATTTCAGGACTCTCCTTTCCAAGCAGGCACACTTTGGTCGTCACACATCGGAGTGCTCAGGCCAAGGCTTGGAATTGTCAAGTGCTATGGGTCCATCTCACTGAAAATGTCTTTATGTATGTATGTATGTATGTGGTATATCTATAGAGAGAACCTGGCCAAAGGCAGAGGAGCACCGCACAAGGTCATAGGCAAGCAAGTACAAGGAGTTGAAACTAACCACACTCATGTAAATAGTCAATCGGTAAGCCAAGCGAGTAGGAGTTGTTTTATTTTGTTAGATATTCCAAAACATGAATGATTTATGTCGCACTAACTATGAAATGGTGAGCATAAAGATTTAAGATTTAAAATCGGACAGATAAACTGAAAGGTTTTTATATATGTGGTTTCTGTTGTGTATGTAAATTGGGAAGGAATAAGATCACCAAGTTCACTTACAACAGTTCCAAAGAATATATTATTGGCGATTTCATTAACTGCAACACAACTTTCAGTGTATATGTAATCATATGCTCCTTTGACAAGACATACATTGGTAGCAGCATACGTAGCCTAAAAATACGCATCCAGGAACATGTAAGGGCTATAAAAAATAGCGATCTTAAATATACGACTGCGAATCACATTTACAATGAGCATCCAGAAAATAGGACCATCGAATTAATCATGTTGCTATAAATGAAAGAGGTGGAAATAGAGCGTTAACTGTAAGACAACTTGAGGCCAAGTGAATCTGCCGTCTTCGTAGCGTTAAGTTTGGACTTACAAAAAATAATGAAACACATTATTGTGGTTAATTAAAAAGATAGTATCCATTTTCCGATTGCCTTTGAATGAATTCTGTCGACCATTTTTTTGTCATTAGTGTGTCCTGACTACAATAACTTCTACATGGCATAAGTCGTATGTATTATTAAATGTTCCGCTTGTAAATTAAAGATACCTCTATGGTTAGAGAAAGGAAGTCTGTATTATTTTCTTATTGTGCCATCATTAATTATTTTGTTATTAGTGCCCTTTTATTAATAGGGATACACGTGTATCTGGACATCAGAGTTTACCAATTTGAGTGTTTTGCAAACATAACATTTTTATAATCAGTCATAAATTGTAACTCCGACATGAAACAAGTGTTGTTGCAGGTTGATATGCATAATTTACTTGCAAAAGAATGTGCAAATATACTTTATAGGGAGAGTACAAATACATCACTTGGCACCATGGGAGGTATACATTACCTCTCTCTGTCAAGGTAGCTTGATTACAAGTAGATCTTCCACTAACATTTTGTTAGGGCATTTATAAATAGCTCTTTATGTAGAGAGTGTAATACAAATCATTTAGTGTCATGGCTTGTTAAAGTATTTTTTTCTGACACTCATTTTGTTGCTTAGATAAAAAAAAGTTTTTATGATCTCTCTTTGAAAGCTTATCGTTACTTTCAAAGCATATAGTTCATTAAATAACACGTTTTTTACATTAATTTTTTTCCTGTTTTGCTCAATTGCTAAAGGGCATCATAAATTATAGAGCATTTATTGTAGGAAAATTGCATAATTTTTTTATATGGTGAGGTGCTCCATTACACTTATTCATCATGTTGAAATATATTTTTCTCAACATGGTCATAATCAATAACATTCATTAATGATAGACGCTGTTTTAAGATGGCCGATCTATTTTTGTTCACAAAGTCCATTTTTTTAGTTTTAACACATACTGCGCTTCCATGTGAGCATGCATTTTCATTTTCATTTTCAATATAATGCCCGTAACCAACATGGCCCCTGTGGTTTACATCCTTTGTCATCATTAAATTTCAAACAGATAGTTCATGTTCAAGTTCGGGCATTTGTATAGCGCACTGCTCACCCAGAGGGTCTCAAGGCGCTTGGGGAAGGGGTTCATTATTTGTCGAATAACCAGGTTTTAAGATCTTTTCTGAAGGAGATGTGGTTTTGAGTAAGGCGGAGGTGAGTGGGGAGTGAGGTGCATGTCTTGGCGGCAAGGAAGGAGAAGGATCTGCCGCCCATGGTGGATTTTCGGATGCGCGGGACAGCGGCAAGGGCTTGATTGGACGATCTTAGTTGGCGGGTGGGTTTGTAGAAGGACAGGCGAGTGTTGAGGCATTCGGGTCCTAGATTGTAGAGGGCCTTGTGTGCGTGGGTGAGAAGGCGGAATGTAATTCTTTTGTTGACGGGAAGCCAGTGGAGGTCTCTTAGGTGTTCGGTGATGTGATCTTGGCGAGGGAGGTCTAATATGAGTCTCGCTGATGCGTTCGGGATGCGTTGGAGTTTTTTCTGTAATTTTGCTGTGATTCCGGCGTATAGTGTGTTACCAAAATCCAGTCGACTCGTGACCAGTGCGTGGGTGACAGTCTTTCTTGTCTCGAGGGGGATCCTGAGGAAATATAAATTTTTGGTCAAGTTATGTTCCCTATCGTGTACCCCACCGTCTCCATGTACGAGTTAAAGTGCATGTAACTTCCCTCCTGTGCCAGCTATAACGACGCAAATACATTTGCGTCCAACGTTAACATGTCCTCTTTCAGACCCACCCTGAATGGGTTGGATAGTCCGTTCCTAAGTATACTATGCCAACGTCTTTTTGTAGTGTACTCTACATGTTTTTCAGCTCTGGCAAAGTAGGCCTAGAATTTCTGCCATCGAGCTTTTTTCTTTCTTCTGACTCTGACAGCCTCAGCCCAGGCTGCCCCCGTACCCGTGAACTCTGCCTTACTTTCAGCGCGGCCCACTACGCTCAGCTCAGCCTGCTGCCTGCCAAGACTGACTACAACCTTCGGGTTATCTGTTCCGCTCCTCGAAGATACATTCCTGCCTACTAGCTTCAGTAAACATTCCCCAGCTGCAGAGCCAAAGGGCCGGCCTGTCTCCGTAAAAGTAATTCATAGCCTCTGTTACCATGCTCCCATGGAAGGCCCATGCCCCCACGCTTCTCATCCAGACACTCAGGCGCTTATACACGCACTCACAGTCAGTATAGAATAGCTTCTCCCCAGAGACCTTTCCGCCCCGATAGCTCAGTTCCTAAACATCAGATATCAGATATGATAGAAGCACAAGTTGATCTGACATGCCAGACTTCTGTCTCTTTCCGTCAGTGCAAATGTCAAGCCCCCTGCACCCTCCAGTTTCACGCCAATCACACGTCATGCAGCTGCGCGCGCATCCAAGCTTCCGATTTTTGCTGACATTGCAACATTCCTGTTTAGTGCCACCCACATGTGACACCTACCTGTGACGTTTCTAAGACACACCTACAGTTACGCCTAGTCCACGCCTTCTGATTACGTACTAGTAACACGTGGATGCTGTTATCTTGTCTACTCTCAGCTGTTACGCCTACTACATTACTTTCTATGATGTAAATTAAGTATATAAGCTATGTATTGTCAATAAAGTAAAGCTCTATCCCTTCCTGAACCCCGTGTGGTTGCAGGAACATGATATCCTATTCCGGAATAATTCCTTTTTAAGGAATAAAACCCCTAAGAACTCTAACACCACGGACTCTGTCTTCTTTCTTTCCGATTGAGTTATTATTGATTAAGTACTTACCTGCATAGAAATTAAGAGAGTAAATTAAATATTTACGACATTTTGGCGCCCGAATAGGAAACCCTCCCCCACCTCACGCGCCGGTTGGTGCGTTGTAAGCTCTGTCCCCTGCCATCAGTTAGAAGGAAACTACGCGTACCGGCAGGATTTCCTGTATCTCCCTCTGGCCCACGGAGGTGACGAAGATTACGATCAGTACCCAGACGAGGTGGTGAGGAGTGCGGAGGATCCCGACCAGAGCCTAGCCGAAAGAAGCAAGGTCCGAGGTGTCAAGAGGCCCACCAGTTTTCCGAAGTGTCCACGTGTCGAGTCGAGTCGAGTCCGGTCCAGTCCAGTCCAGTCCAGTTTTCCGAGGCCTTCTGTTTTCCGTGCTTCCCGGTGAGTACCATTGCTGGGACGTATCTAGACGGGTTTGGGTACACAAGTCCGGTCTGCACTGTTTTAGGCAGTGTATCTGTGCTGTTTAGCAGTACATCTGATGATTCAAGTTCTTGCACTGTTCTCAGCAGTGTATCTGTGCTGTTTAGCAGTACATCTGATATAAGGGGTAGTTGTATATGTCGCAAATGTCTTTTTATGTGATTAATGTCGTGGTATGAGTGTGACTGTTTTTATGTGCATTATTGTGTTCTTGTATAACTAGCTGTATCTAGTATTAAGTAGCAAGGATTGAGCGTTCAGTACCGAGTAAACAAGATGCCGTTTTTTAACAAGTTAAAGCAGATAGGAACTAGGAAAGGGATACTAGAGGAAGAAATTCCTATCCCCCTAAGGATACTCCTGGTAACTTTATGTACCACAAGCATGGCATAGATGCCATAGTGTATCTAGATTTATGGGCCGACTATACTAAACATCTAGACGAGAGACACAGATGGCCAGTTACTGGAACATGGGATGCCGAGTGCATCATGAAGGTAGAAGAAGCATTATGGAAAAAGAAAGCCAGACAATCTAGAACAACGCCATAGATATGACACTTTTATAAACTCCGAATATGTTCCCGCCCCGCCCCCAGAAAGGAAAATGTATCATATGGAACGTCGGCATGGCATTGAAAGTCAGAACCCCTTACGAGAAGTACATCCAGTTATGGGTGACGATCATCACTTGAAACGAGTGTATGTACACACGCCTCTGACTAAGTTAGAACTGTTAGAAATGAAGAAACTAGTCCCGTGCCATGATAAAGACCCTGCAGGTTTTCATAGAGAGCTTAAAGACATGTTATTGATGGGGGATTATACGTACGAAGATATAACGAAAATGTTAAAGGTATTGCTGCCCACGGGCATTTACGAGAAACTAAAAGAAAAAGAATGGGAGGTGGGAGAGAAAAAGATTGTATGGACAGAAATAGAAGACGAAGAGAACAAACGGGTCCCAGGGGTAGGCCTTGGGGAGAAAACTAAAGCATTACCAGGTCTGATAGTACAGGTTCTGCCAAGATTATTGACAACTAGAAAGGAAGACTGGGATGCAATCTCAGCTTGTAAACAGAAACCCGACGAAGATACTAGTGACTTCTATTCAAGATTCGAGAAATGTTTCATTATTAATAATGGTCTTAAACCAAGTAGCGAGTCGTACCCGCATCTTTTTGTATCAAAGTTAGTCGAAAATTCCCTGTTAGCAGTTAAAAACCGTGTATACAAGGTCGAGAGCACATGGCAAGCCAATACGCCATCCCAGATGTTACAAATGTTACAATATCATCAGAACAGAATTAGAGAAGAGCAGGATCAAGAGCAGAAACGTATGAAAGACACGAAAATGAAAATGCTAGTAGCCCAGTCGGTTCCAACCGACGGCCACAGAAAGGGTACGACCCAGACAGGTCACACCGCAGCTCCCGTTAAAGGGACATGCAACTATTGCAAGCAGCCAGGTCACTACGTACATGAATGCCCAGTTCTGAAACATAACATAGCAACAGGTAAAACTAAAGAAAGACCGCATCCGTCTAGACAAGACCATAACCAGCATCAGTCTTCACAGAATATGCAGCCCATGCAGAATGCACAGCCTACGCATGCTTCATCATCTACAGCACAGACAGTAGCGGTATCACAGCCACAGCCCATTGCCGCGACTCAGCAAGTTTCACAACAGATGTACCAGTATGCCCAGTCCGCTTACCCCGATTATCCACGATATACATGAAACAGCCTAGAGAGGGAGGGTGGCTTGCCTCTTATTGAGATTCCTGTAGATCAAGAGGGTCCTTATGTACACAGTCAAGTATTGGGAAAAGACAGAAAGTTCTTAATTGACACAGGGGCAAGTCGCACCACGATCAGTCATGAGGAAGTCCCAGGGGCACCCCTCTCAGGCTCACAGAATGTTTCCCTTGGTTTTTCAGGAAAGCCCATTGTAAATGAGGTATTAGAACCAGTTCCCCTGGCTGTGGGTCCATTGTCACGTGTTACAGACTTGTTACTTACGAAATCATGCCCAGAAAATCTGTTAGGAATTAAAACATTGAAGGCTCTAGGAGCCGTGATCTGCTGTTCCCCGGAGGGAGTCAGACTCTTTCTGCGGGATTTCAAGGGTCATTATATGTTGCGTGAGTTTGATGTCAGATTGAAAAATGTACCAGACCACCTGTGGGCAAAAGGCCCAACTGATGTAGGTTGTATGCACATTACCCCATACCGTGTTACACTCAAACAAGGTGTAGTTTTACCCAGAATCAGACAATACAAGTTACCACCCGATGCTGTAGTGGCTTTACTGGAAATCATTGAAGAGCTCATTACCCAGGGAGTGGTCGTAGAGACCGACTCCAATATCTGTAATTCACCCATCATTCCGATTCTTAAACGTACTGATCCCAATGCACCGCCAGTATATCGGCTGGTGATTGATCTAAGAGAACTGAACAAATGCATTATTCCACAGTACCCTGTGGTTCCCGATATCTCATCCTTATTGACTGCTATTGATTCAGAAGCGACGTTCTTTACTGTAATTGACCTCAAGAACGCCTTCTTCAGCGTACCTATTGATCCAGAGAGCCAATATCTCTTCGGATTCAGTTTAAATGGACGCAGTTTCAAATTTTCACGCGCACCTCAAGGATTCACAGAAAGCCCCAGCATCTATAGCCAAGCACTGAAAAGACAACTTGATTGTATCACAATGCCAGTTAACACCGCTTTACTGCAATACGTCGATGATCTGCTGATCACCGCACGAAGTGAGCCCGAATGTGAACAAGCATCACTGACAGTTTTACATTTTCTGGCCGACAAGGGACACAAGGTGTCTCCTTCGAAGCTACAATTCTGTGTTCAGCAAGTTGTGTACCTGGGTCACTTGCTGTCCAAAGTGGGGAGACAGCTCACTCCCGATCGCATTCAGTTAATTGCAAATATGCCACAACCCCAGACACAAAAGGAAGTGCGGGCCTTCATAGGCCTCACCTCGTACTGTAGACAATGGATTCCTCAGTATGCATTTCTAGCCAAACCACTCATTCAGTTAACAACACAGGAGTCAGCGACTTCGACTGTCCTTCCATGGACTCAGGAACATACACAGGCTTTTGAAGACTTAAAGAAAGCATTATGCCAAGCACCAGTTCTAGCGACACCATGTTACAGCAAACCTTTTACACTTTTTGTTACAGAACGTGAGGGTACAGCACTGTCTGTCCTCACTCAAGACCAAGCAGGTTCATATAAGCCTTGCGCTTATTTTTCAAGTACATTGGATTCAGTAGCCCAGGCACTCCCTGCGTGCTTAAAGTCAGTAGCAGCAACAGCATTAGCAATCAGACAGAGCGATTCAATTGTTTTAGGACATCCATTAACAGTTCAAGTTCCACATTCTGTAGAGGTTCTTTTAAACAGAACCCAGAATCAACACTTAACCATAGCACGATTGACAGGTTATGAATTGACACTATTCCAGCCACACATAGAAATCAGACGCTGTAGCATCTTGAACCCCGCAACATTGTTGCCTGCAGTTATGACCGATCCAACACCGCATGATTGTATAGAGATCATTAATACAGTAACAAAACCTCGACGAGATCTAACAGATGTTCCACTGACAAATCCAGACCTGACACTTTATGTGGACGGTTCATGCATGAGAACAAGTACAGGAGAATTAGTGGCCGCATATGCAGTGACCACTGAAACCGAAGTTAAAGAAACACACCGTATTGACACATTGTCTGCTCAAGCAGCGGAGCTCATCGCTCTGACCCGAGCTTGTATTCTAACAAAGAACAGAAATGTTAACATATACACTGATTCCCGCTATGCGTTCGGAGTCGTACACGACTTCGGCATGTTATGGCAAGAAAGAGGTTTTTTGACCTCTCATGGTGCCAAGATCCAGCACGGTCCCCTCATTCAAGCACTATTAGAGGCAATACATTTGCCCTCGGGCATATCAGTCATGAAGTGTAAAGCACATACTAAGGTTACAGATTCTGTTTCCCAGGGTAACGACCTGGCAGACCAGACAGCAAAACATACAGCATTGACTCACACCCAGACTACTGATGTGACAAAGACAATAGTACCAACTCAGTGTATGTCAGTCAGGGATCCCACCCTAGACGTAATCGATATCCAGACACATGCCACCTCAGAGGAAATAAAGAAATGGACTGAACTAGGAGGGATCCAGACAGATCAAGGATGGGTCACAAAGGGAAAACCTACATGGTTCCTCCCCGACTCCATGGTACAAATCATGATAAATACAGCACATAGTCCTGCACATCTAGGAGAAAAAGCTATGTTAGACAGTTTACAGAATCTCTGGTACAACAAACACTTACGAGCAGCAGCAAAACAGAAAGTGCGTACTTGCATGATCTGTTGTCAGTTCAATCCAGGTAAAAGCGTCCCTGTAGAGCAAGGTGGATTTCATCCTCCCGATCACCCTTTTGAAGTCCTCCAGATGGATTATATCCAGATGGACCGTTGTCGAGGATTCAAATATGTCCTCGTAGTGGTTTGTGCACTTTCTCGCTGGACCGAAGCCTACCCAGTCTCAGATTACACTGCTCCGACCACTGCCAAGCAGCTGGTTCGAGAATTCTTCCCACGATACGGCCTGCCTCGTGTCGTGTACTCAGATAACGGACAGCCGTTCTCATCCGAACTTATGAAGCATGTCTCCCTTTTGCTAGGATATCAGTGGAAATTCCACTGTGTCCGACATCCCGAAGCCGCAGGCCTTGTAGAGAGGCATAACCAGACACTCAAGATACGCCTTGCCAAAATATGCCAGGAGAAAGGGGTCGACTGGATAGTCGCCCTGCCAGTTGCACTATTCTATATGAGAATGGTTGCACATTCGAGATCAGGACTATCCCCGTACGAAGTGGTCTTTGGCAGACCACCGAATATGTGGGGGACGCCCATTCCTAAGAAAATTACCGATGTTGATTGTAATATGTTGACAGATTACCTTGCCTCCTTGATGTCTGCACTCCAATCATGTCGTTCACAGGTTGCCGCAGCCTTTCCTGACAACACTGATGTAAAGCCACATGATGTCCGTCCTGGCGACACAGTCCTTGTGAGGAATTTTGACCGGAAAAGCCCGCTGGAGCCCCGCTGGAAAGCACCGAAGACCGTCCTTCTTACTACGAGGACCGCAGTGAAGTTGGAGGGCAGAAAGGGGTGGGTCCACACGAGTCATATTAAATTGTGTAATGAACTGAAACCAGACCTTGACTCGCCCACCCCCACCAAAGACTGTATTAAACCCAGTGACTCTAAATTGCCTGAACGAGAGAAAACTCCCCAAGAGGAGTACCGACTCAAGCTTCGATCTAGCAAGTCAGACAGTTTAATTGTTTAAGTCCTCCCCTAGGTGAATCGGTTAAATAGTCTCTGACATGTATCCCCTAGATCGAGATAGAGAGAGAGAGAGACAATTCAAGAAACGTACATACTGTAAATCACTGCGTAGTCACTGTATAGTGACATTATTAATCATGTTTTTTCTAAGTATTCTGATAATTGTTGCAAGTGTACTTCTTCCAATCTATTGCCCTATCTTCAAGCGTGAACAATCTGCTTACAATGTTTCTGCTGAACATTCTTTTAGCGAGTTACCTCCACATGAACTTTCTTACAGACTTGCGCTGCGTAACAACACATTCATTAGTATGCTACATCACTCCCATCAGACTAATAACGCTACAAACTGCTGGATATGTGGCCGACTCCCTCCCTACCAGAATTACAAGGGAGCTCTGCCCCTCTTTCCGTACCCGTTCACTCATAACGGCTCCTGTGGTGCATGGTTCAAAATAATTAATTCCTTAGATCCTGATATTGCTGTTCTCGACGGGAACTGGGTTTGGGGAAACCTGAACTTAGTCCTGCTCAACGTCTGTTACCCTGATAAGGAGGGACTCCCCATTAGAATAGGAACTGATCTAGAAAATGAAGTATATGGATTAAGTAATTACACAATTAACCTTATGATTCTTACTGTTGAATCCGAAGCTGCACCAGCTCTGCCCGCTATGTCAGTATTACCAGTCACTGGTGAATTATGTGTCAGAAAGAAAGGTTCGGTACACTTAGGTCATAGTAAATGTACTACTGTGGTCGAATTCAGTGATCATGGTAAATCATCCTTTAAAGCTACCCGTCATTCTTATTTTGTTTGTGGTCATACCGCATACATACGTCTGCCTCCAGATTGGGATGGTACCTGTTATATTGCATTCCTTCTGCCACCTGTTTTTCTAGCCCCTCCTGATTATCACAGAAACACAAATCTAGTAAAGAATAGACTCCGAAGAGATCTCCCGCTTGTCGACTATACAGAAACGGCATGGGAACAATACACCGATTTTAATAAAGGATTCTTTTTCTTTTTAGGTCCCGTCCAAAACAGTAAATTAATACGTAGATTAACTAGAACCCTTGAAGCTGTAGTACATGAAACTGCCTCCGCCGTAGGTAACCTAACAGAGGAGCAATCTGCCATGCGGGTTGTTGTCCTTCAGAATCGTCTTGTTATTGACGTCATCTTGGCAGATAGAGGTGGAGCCTGTAAGGTCATCGGGTCAAGTTGCTGTGTTTTCATTCCAGAAAACGCGCCATCCGTATACAAAGCTATTACACGTCTTCACAAAATTGCAAGTTTAATACATCAGACTCCAGGCACCTGGACTTGGTCCGGTTGGTTCTGGACAACGTTGTCCGCCTGGGGATGGAAGATCCTATCCTTCCTAGGTTTTGGCCTTGTCATAGTATTCAGCTGCTGCCTGTGCCTACAGTGTGGGCCGGCGATATGTGGACTGTGTGCCACATCATGCATTGAACATTCCAGTTTTCTCTCAAACAGACAACGGAAGAGAGACGAACAAATTATGTTACAAGAACAAACTGATCAATTTATGATGATCGATATATCATGAAGGGTCCGTAGGGAACAAGGAGGGAATGAGGAAATATAAATTTTTGGTCAAGTTATGTTCCCTATCGTGTACCCCACCGTCTCCATGTACGAGTTAAAGTGCATGTAACTTCCCTCCTGTGCCAGCTATAACGACGCAAATACATTTGCGTCCAACGTTAACATGTCCTCTTTCAGACCCACCCTGAATGGGTTGGATAGTCCGTTCCTAAGTATACTATGCCAACGTCTTTTTGTAGTGTACTCTACATGTTTTTCAGCTCTGGCAAAGTAGGCCTAGAATTTCTGCCATCGAGCTTTTTTCTTTCTTCTGACTCTGACAGCCTCAGCCCAGGCTGCCCCCGTACCCGTGAACTCTGCCTTACTTTCAGCGCGGCCCACTACGCTCAGCTCAGCCTGCTGCCTGCCAAGACTGACTACAACCTTCGGGTTATCTGTTCCGCTCCTCGAAGATACATTCCTGCCTACTAGCTTCAGTAAACATTCCCCAGCTGCAGAGCCAAAGGGCCGGCCTGTCTCCGTAAAAGTAATTCATAGCCTCTGTTACCATGCTCCCATGGAAGGCCCATGCCCCCACGCTTCTCATTCAGACACTCAGGCGCTTATACACGCACTCACAGTCAGTATAGAATAGCTTCTCCCCAGAGACCTTTCCGCCCCGATAGCTCATTTCCTAAACATCAGATATCAGATATGATAGAAGCACAAGTTGATCTGACATGCCAGACTTCTGTCTCTTTCCGTCAGTGCAAATGTCAAGCCCCCTGCACCCTCCAGTTTCACGCCAATCACACGTCATGCAGCTGCGCGCGCATCCAAGCTTCCGATTTTTGCTGACATTGCAACATTCCTGTTTAGTGCCACCCACATGTGACACCTACCTGTGACGTTTCTAAGACACACCTACAGTTACGCCTAGTCCACGCCTTCTGATTACGTACTAGTAACACGTGGATGCTGTTATCTTGTCTACTCTCAGCTGTTACGCCTACTACATTACTTTCTATGATGTAAATTAAGTATATAAGCTATGTATTGTCAATAAAGTAAAGCTCTATCCCTTCCTGAACCCCGTGTGGTTGCAGGAACATGATATCCTATTCCGGAATAATTCCTTTTTAAGGAATAAAACCCCTAAGAACTCTAACACCACGGACTCTGTCTTCTTTCTTTCCGATTGAGTTATTATTGATTAAGTACTTACCTGCATAGAAATTAAGAGAGTAAATTAAATATTTACGACAATCCAACGGAAGATCTATTTGAGAACGCGAAGTACGTTGAAGCAAGAGGATGAGACTGCGTTGACTTGTCTGGACATTGAGAGAGAGGAGTCTAGGATGAAGCCAAGGTTACGTGCATGGTCTGTGGGTGTGGGTGCTGTGCCCAGAGCGGAAGGCCACCAAGAGTCGTCCTAAGCAGAGGGGGAAGATCCTAGGATGAGCACTTCCGTTTTGTCTGAGTTGAGTTTTAGGCGGCTATGTTTCATCCATTCGGCTACTTCTTTCATGCCTTCGTGAAGATTGGTTTTGGCGGTGTTAGGGTCTTCGGTGAGGGAAAGGATTAACTGGGTGTCGTCGGCGTAAGAGATGACGTTAAGGTTGTGTTGACGCGCGATGGAGGCAAGTGGACTCATGTAAACGTTGAAGAGGGTGGGACTGAGTGAAGATCCTTGTGGTACGCCACAGATGACTTCAGTGGCCTCAGAGTGTAATGGGGGAAGTCGGACTCTTTGAGTTCTCCCAGCGAGGAATGAGGTTATCCAGTCCAAGGCTTTTCCTTGTATTCCGATGTTGCTGAGGCGTTGTATAAGGGTACTGTGGCAGACTGTGTCGAAAGCGGCAGAGAGGTCGAGTAGAATGAGGGCCACTGTTTCACCGTTGTCCAGTAGTGTTCGGATGTCGTCAGTAGCTGCAATGAGGGCAGTTTCGGTGCTGTGTTTGGCTCGAAACCCGGATTGAGATGGATCAAGGGAGTTGTTGGATTCAAGGAAGGCGGCGAGCTGGCTGTTGACGGCTTTCTCGATGACTTTGGCCGGAAATGGGAGGAGGGATATGGGTCGGTAGTTTTTCAGTTCAGAGGGGTCTGCTGTGGGTTTCTTCAAAAGGGCGCTGAGTTCGGCGTGTTTCCAGCTTTCTGGAAAGATGGCAGAGTTGAACGAGCAGTTGATGATATCACAGAGATGGGGTGCGATGATGGAGTCCGCTTTGTTGAAGATGTGGTGGGGGCAGGGGTCGGTTGGCGAGCCAGAGTGGATTGAGTTCATTAGGCGGATGGTGTCTTCAGTGGTGATTGGGTTCCAGGCGCTAAGGATGTTAGTTGGCGGAGTAGGATCTGAGGGGGGTGGGGAGGGTTGAACGCTGGGAGTGTTCTCGAAGCTGTTGTGGATGTCGGCAATTTTGTTGTAGAAGAAGGAGGATAACGCATCGCAGAGGTCTTGGGAGGGAGTGATGTCGTTGGATGCTGCGGTGGGGTTGGTGAATTCTTTGACGATGTTGAAAAGTTCCTTGCTGTTGTGAGTGTTGTTGTCGAGACGATCCTTGAATGCTGATTTCTTGGCGGATCCAATCAGTTGGTGGTGTTTGCGGGTGGCTGCCTTGAGGGTGGACATGTTGTCTGTGGTCGGGTTTTTTCTTCATGTTTTCTCCAGGGTGCGGCATAACTTCTTGGATTTTTTAAGGTCATCATTGAACCAGGGAGCCTTTTTGCATGAGATTGGTGGCCGCTTGGTTTGGCTCCAATGAGAGGGTGGGAGGGTTTTGATTGAGTGATGTGAGGAGTTGGTCGGAAGTGATTTTGTTCCAGTTTCTCCGAGGAATAGGTTGTGGGCGGTTGTGGGTCAAGGTGGTTTTGTAGCTTAAGTGAACACAGCTGTGGTCCGTCCAGTGGAGGTCTGTGGTGCGATCGAAGGAGATGTGCTTGCTGGAGGTGAAGATAGGGTCGAGCGTGTGTCCGGCTACATGGGTGGGGGTGTCAACAAGTTGTTTGAGTCCGAGATTGGCCAGGTTGTCCAGAAGGGTGGTGGTGTTGTTGTCGTGTTTGTTTTCAAGGTGGTAGTTGAAGTCTCCTAGAAGAATGTAGTTCTCGGAGGCGAGGGCATGTGGGCTGACGAAGTCTGTGATGTCATCGCTGAATTGAGTGCGGGTGCCTGGAGGCCTGTAGATGAGGGTGCCTCTAAGTGTGGTCCTAGGGTCGGTGTGGATCTGAAAGAGGAGATGTTCGGCGGTTGCAAGATTATCATCGGGGCTGGTCGTGATTTTGATTGTGTTCTTATGGATGATGGCGATGCCTCCTCCTGTTTGGTTGGTGCGGTCTTTACGGGTAATCTTGTAAGCGTCCGGTATGGCTATGGCGATGTCGGGTGCTGATGATGTGTTCATCCATGTTTCGGTAAGGAAGGCGATGTCCGGTGACGCAGTGTCGAGAAGGTCCCAGAGTTCAGTTGCGTGTCTGTGTATCGAGCGGGTGTTGAGCAGGATGCAATTCAGGCGGTTAGAGTCGGAGCTGTGTATGGAGGAAGTGGGTTTGGTGAGGGTCCTGGAACAGTTGAATTTGCAGGAGAGGCAGGCGAATGGGCCATGGGTACGTCCTGGGGTGGCTTCGCAGCATTGTGGAGTGCGTCCGGGGTTGAGGGCGAGGAGAGTTGCGGCATCATATGTGACTCTAGTGGGCTGGGTACGGTGGGGACCAGGGGGACAGGCGCTGGGCGCGGTCCAGGTGCGGGGGGGCGTAGACGGGCTTACCTTTGGCGCACCTTCGGCGCGCATGGGCGCGACCGCTGCGCGTGAACGCTGCGCGGAAATGCATTTGTCATATATGGATGGGGGAGGGGCGAGGGAGGGTCAGCTGGGAGGCGGGGCGGGCTGTGGGGGCCGGGCTCTGAGGCACCAACAACAACAAATTAAAATGGCGGCAGCGTAGGAAAAACGAAACTGGAGGTAGGCTGGGGCACAGGCAATCGACGATGCTTGCTGCTTAATCGCGCTATAGATGTCAGAGTGAGAGATAAAGCGCCGTTATTACAATACCCCAGAAGCGTTGCAAAAGGCAGAGATCTTAAAGCGCTGTGTCTACAATACCCCAGAAGCGTTACAAATGGCACAATTATATAGCAATGGCACTCGCGCTGCAGCGCTAAGCTGAGTAGGAAGCAGCAGTTAGGCAGATCAAGTAGGACAATAATGCAGGTAACGATACCACTCAGGAGTAAGGGCGAAGGGAGCGACCGCTTCTGAACTCGTCAGGACGGTCAGATGGCAGACCATGCTCTCAAAGTCCTTCTATTAGTTTTAACATATACTGCGCTTTCATGTGGGCATGCGTCTCCATTTGCAATATATGGCCCCTAACCAACATGGCCGCTGTGGTTTACATCCTTTGTCGTCATTAAACTTCAACAAGATGGCAGACCATTTCCGAGGAGTCAGTCCCTCTCAGTTACAAATTACACAGGTGCTATGACTTGTATCGCTATAGTTTAACAAGCATTTGCAATGCAATAGGTCTCGCAATTGTGAGAGTTTGAGCTATTGGCATTGTAAATGGCAATGCCTTTTATTTACGTGTTGGTTTTTAAAACATAAATGAAAGGCATTGCTATTTACAATGCCAATAGCTTAAACTCTCACAAATGCGAGACCATTTGCATTGCAAATGCTTGTGTTGATCAGCCTCCACGTTTGCATTCAAGGGCACACTTTTTCATGCATAGAGCCCCTCACCCAAGCTGCTAGTGTACTTAGAAGCTGTAAATCTTAAAAACTAGCGTATCCATCTTACAATCTTTAACTTTGAATCCACTTACTCGTACATCTATTGATCATGTCTTGACCACTTGTTGGAAGACTTGCAGAACAACAGAGTGACTGACTAACTTGAAATTCTGAAGGGACAGAGCTCATGATAAGTCGATGACGTGACTATAATCCTCAATGCAAGTCATTCAGACCATGGAATACTGCCAACCGGCCCAATCTTGGCACACAATATGACACATCCCTCTCTCATCTTCTAAGTTAGGCATAATTCTGCTTTGCCAAGATCGATGGATTGCTTTGCCTCTCATATATAGCGCCTACATATAGAGCAGACCTAAGAACTTTCACACGACAATGACATTTTAAAGAAGCCACCGCATATAAGTACAAAGAATTATCTTGCATGAAAGGAACTCACAACAACCTTGTGATGTTTACCCCCAGCCTCCAAGACGCTGCAAACAAAAAAAATCGGACCCAAGGTTTTCGGGGACAGATGCAACTCATCCACAACAGTTGTAAAACGGCTCTACATTTGCTCCGGGAGACAAAGGCAGCGGCCGTGAGCCCTAAAACCGACCTCTAATGGGAAATGCCCAGATGGATAAATGGCCACTCGGGCCCCTCGTAGTAAAATGAGTAAACCTGCACCCTCAAAAACTAAAATGAACAGGTACATTTACTTGTTTTGATAATTCTGAGCTTGGAACACTGCACCAGCGGCAGGCACACTCGTGGAAACCTCTGCCACACAGATAATTGTACACAGCACACGAGTAAGCAGTAGGCAAACGGAGGCACATGTATTTTTTTCTTTTCCCCATAGGGAAAGATGTATCCCCCATGTTGAAACCCTTTACTCTAGATCTCCTTCAAGTTTGCCAGTGTATACAACTTTGTCGGCGCTGACAAACTTACAAGGCTAAGCGCACCTTCTTATGCCCACTCCGAATCTTTGCAGGGTGGTTACTACTGTGTGATTCTAGACACTTGTGGTCAGAATTACAAACCATTTAGGTCTGTCGGGAATCCTGTGAATTTCTGCGAAAGACAGAACTCATTGCATTTTAATGCGATAAAGTATTCTTATGCTCTTAGAATGCCTTTATGAATCTAGCTCAGTCTTATGTACGAAGTTGCAATGTGCAGGTTGTCACTGTAAAAGAACATGTTTAAGGCTTTTGTGAACAGGTGTGAGTGTTTAAAAGGTATTCCCGCCCTGACGAATGGCACATGAAACCTGAAATGCATTGGAGATTTGTGTAAATGGCATAATGCGTAAAGGAGTGTGCGTCTTGAAATCAATATATTCTGAAATTTTACAGTGAAATTTCACATTAGCGCATAAATGAAAGTATTTAACATGCTGCTCTAGTTAAATAAGAGGACATTTTGAGAAATTAAATGAAAGGCCAAACACAGTTATCATCAATCAATTGAACCAAATGTCAGCAAGTGTGTTACTTTGGCAAACAATTCTCAAGCAGGATTGGCTTTCATTGTCAGCGAACACTGGACTAACTCCACGCTGTGGAATTAGTTACTAAGCTGTGTTCAAATACTATACCCCACGACAGAGGGCACACCAATGCTGCATGTCAGATATACACTGACTTGGATTAGTGTATTTATACAATTATATATCATCATTGAGTGCGACTCAGGAACCAGTTTTGACATTGGGTTAAGGTTTTGAGCACATCCCATCCTGGGAATTCAGGTGCATTCTCAGCAAGGACTGCTGCTCCCCCCACCCCCGCCAACCAGCATTATTTTTATTTTATCTTCACACCGTTGCTTATCCCTCACCTACTGCCCTCACTCCTTCGTTGCTCTGGCAGTCATTCATTTTAGTTTTTGCTTTTTTTTTTTAGGGTGTGTCAGCAAATTGTTGCAAGCTCTTTCATCTAATACAGAAGTTCACGCCAATTTTTGTAAATTAAAGTTATTTAACATAATATCTTGGATTCGTAAATAAAACTAGCAGCACAGAAAGCGATCGCTATAGTAAAAACTAGGAGGAATACGATGTACCTTTCTCTACTGCATTCCCATTATTAACATTTGTTGTCACAACAACCCACATAAGCATAAGATGGAGGATGGTTCTCTGTGGCTCTGAAAGCAACACGTAGATGTGAAGTACCGAGACCCGCTGACATTGGCTATAGGCTCACAGCTGTTATACATTTGCTTTTGTAATTTGCGCACTTGTAATTTTCTCCTCGTGTATCTTTACTGTTCCTATTGTGAGGCGCTCCGACGCCTTCGGGTAAAGTCTGCGCTATATAAAAACTATATAAAAACACTAAAATTAGTCGCATGAAATAATAAAAACTCACCGCCGCAGCCCGGCTTGAACAGGAAGCCAGGCAACCTGTGTTGGGATGGGGTCGGGCCGCAAAAAGACAGGAAGCAGACGGGAGCCTACCCCGCGCTCCTGTGCTGAAGCGCTCCTGTGCCAGTCAGCCGGAAGATTTGTGTGTCAGCTAGCGGGGCTCCCGTGCTCGTGGAGAGCCCCGCCTGCTGCTGAGGATGACCCGCTGCCTGCCGAGGGAGAGAGGGACACACGAAAAGAACCCGGTGAGTGGGGGATGTGTGCGCACGCGCGTGTGCGAGTGTGTCTGTGTGTGTGTGCGCGTGTGTGCCTGTGTGTGCGCGTCTGTATGTGCGCGTGTGTCTGTGTGCGTGTGTGTGTGTGTATGCGTGCGTGTGTAAAAAGAGCCGATGACTGGTGGGGGGATGGAAAGTGAAAGTAACCAGCGCGCGTGTGTTTCAGTCTGTGTGGTGGCTGGCTGTGTGCGCATGGGACCATGGGCATGGCGCCGTGCGCGCCCACGAGGAGGAATCTGAGACAGCGAGGCGCGTGGGCGATCGCTGTCTCACATTCCCCCAGACACGCCAGCAAAAGGTCCATCGCTACGCTCGACCTAAAAACGGGCAGCCATGTAGTGCTGGTTTCCAAACTTTGCGTACGGACGCTGAGATTATTGCCGCTGGCCACCCTGCCTTTTAATGGTATGTTTCACCTAATTCTAGGCTTTATCAAATACTCCCCTTTTCTGAATTTATGCAATTCTAATATTATCGAACTTAAAATGTTTTTTTTGCATTGCAGTTAACGTCTCCATAATTATCATCGTATCAAGGTACAATTTTATCATACGTTTTTACACCTCAAAGTGTTTATATTGGACAATTCATTGGAGTCTGTTCGCCTCTATTGTAATTATTGTTAGTTACAAATGGCGCTGTCAAATACCATTAAGCACTTATTCGCTTACGCCGCTTGCTCGCTCACGCTGTTTGGTGAGTACATCCGATTTAATATTGAAGCTTGGTTGCCTATATATATTACATATAGTGCTGATCTCAACAGAGTTGGCTTATAGTAATAAGCCTCGGCCTGTCTTCTCATGCATGAATTTTTCTCTCATTCAGAGAAAGTAACAACGATATTATCGATCTCTTTTTCAAATGGTGAAATAGCGGTTCAAAAATAGATATAACAATATTGAGACAACTGAGACAACGCATGATGTTGTAGACACAAAAAAATCTTTTAACAAATTGATGGTCTCGCTCGTTACTTCTTCTAATGCAATATGTGGCCAGATCTTTTTTATTAAGGTCTACTTAATATTTACGATATCACTAATTAATGTATCTTAGCTGATACTGATTAGTGAGTGTTGATAATATATTTCAATACTTTAGCACTAAGTGCCTGATGTAATGAGAGCAGTAATACTTATTACAGAAAGGTCATGTGAAGGGTATACTGTGAAGACAAATTTGAAAACAATCTATTTTGACCACAATTTAATTACTTTAAATATCGATAGTGTTAGGTGGGGTCCCTTTCCTTACAACAATGGATTTTTGTTATATTAATTATTAATTTGGAAAAGATACTATCAATACCAAATGTTTAAAACAACTGCAAGCGACAGATTAATGGCATATTTTATATTTTGTTCTTTTCTACAGATGATTGCCTTGGCACTATACCTATTTGTGTCTAAGAACTTTTCTTTGAATATGAACACATAACGTTCATATAATTCTGAGGTATGTTTTAAAAATGGTATTTGTGTACTCTAAATGATTCTAAAGTTAGCATGTCCACTTTTTCTGTTACTAGAAAAAAAGAATGGTGCCTATAACTGTGTAGGGTGTCTCTTCATGAAGTTGTGAGCATAATCGCGCATTTTGAGTATATTCACCTTCCTCCAAAACAAGTTACTTCGCCTCACAAAGATTTAATAAATGTAAATTAATCTGTTATTTTATGATTGTCTGCCATGATCATGTTATTAAAACAATTTTGTAGAGTTTTCGATTAGCTAACTCGATAACCATTTAGTTTGGATGTAAATAACAAATAGTGCTGTGTTTTTTGTATATATGTTTATATGTACAGATTTTAAATGGTGTGTATATATGTTTCTTTTTAGCCCTGAAGAAGTCTCTCTTGAGACGAAACGTGTTGGCTAAATTAATTTTTGAATATTGGATTTTAACTATATATATATCTATCCACGGACTCCTCTCAATCAGGAAAAGGATGACAAGCCACACCATCAGGTACTGGGGAAAGTTGTTTATTCGGGCATAAACAAACGACGCGTTTCGAGCTCACGGGCTCTTGGTTAAAATCAATAAAGACATTTTTTAAGATGATAAGAAAAATCTGGACCTGCCATCTACTTCAAATTATCGTGGACAGCTGTTGTTTTATGAACTCTAAATAAGATTTATAATTGATGTTTGCTGATTCCATTCTTTTTCTATGAGTATAAAGATGTTGATGATGCATGTGTTTACAATACATGAACAAAATCAATAAAGTTTGTTATATTAAAAAAAGGCAAGTAAGAGAATAATTATTGTTCGAATATTTGAAATCATTAAAATTGTGGATACAATTTAAACCATATAAAGGAATGAACAAGTATCACAACCTGCACAACTAGTCATCTATAATTAATACACTAAAAGGCATAAAAGGAATGAAACATATCACATAGGAAAAAATAAAAATGAGTAGCAAGCTGGGAATAATCCAAGCAATTGGGAATGTAAAAGTTCAGTGCAAATTCACTATGGGTCAAAAACTGTGAGTTGATGGTCGATATTTCATCAATAATTATTTTAAAGTCAAAACAATTTCTCAGTGTTCGGCCTCGAGGCTATTGATTAACTCGACGGCTCACAGTCAAAATGTTATGATGCTGTGACCATCACCTCCAAGGACATACTTGTTAGTTGCTTGGTTGTCAAAGTCACGGACTGCATGATTTGAGCAGTTAAAGAACTAGATTCAAACTTCAGTCATCACTCCACTGCTTTTTCGAAGGACTGTTTTTTAAAATTAATGAAAACTGGGCACAGCAGGGTTTTTTTCAAAACAAACATAATATGTGGCCCAACGATTGTACAGCGGATCGACACAATTTGCAGAACGGCTTTTGATCTCCCCATATCCTTCCATACGAATGTGCCTTTAAGGGACTCTAGTCAAATGTTAAGCACATTAGTTCTCTTTTTACCTTCAGTGCAAGTGGTAATTTGAGGTATTTAGGGAATTTAGAGGATCATGTATCTTTCATGCAATGTTTGCATGTGCTTTCCTGCTGAGTGTCTTGTGCAGTTAAAAAATATTTATTAAGCGCTCGTACACCAAATGGTTTCATGGCGCTGAGAACAAAGAGAAGGCGGCATCAACGGAACAGTTAGATTACTCATATGCCTGGGAAAACAGTCTGATCTTGAGCTGTTTCCTGAACTGTTCATAGGTAGTCACAGACATCAATTCCACAGGAAGCGAGTTCCAAAATTGCGGTGCCAAGACCGCAAATCTGAGTCCCCCATGTTTTTTGGGTTTGAATGAGGGAGTGGTCTACAAATTCAGATTGGAAGAACGCAGTTCCCGAGAAGGGATATAGCGCTGAATCCTTGAGGAAATGAAAGCTGGGCCATTCCCGGCGAGGGCTTTAAAGATGGTACATCCCAGCTTAAAGGCACAGCGTATGTTATGTTAAAAATGGACAGACAGGATTTTAACTAGCTTTTTTATTTAGTTTGCAAATTGTTAAATTTCTAAACTTATTTACCATATTTGCTTTCGTTCAAGCTCGACAAAAGATGATTCAACCTTCATCTGTTACAGATGTTATTTCAGCGTTTTACGAGCTGTCACTTCCACCTTTGCATAGCAGACCTTGCTTTCCGCTTTGAGTTAAGACTAAGCTCCAGGCGCAGTTGGAATCAAGTAGTATGGTCAGGTAGAGGGAACCAAAACCAGTAAGAGCTGCTCTGTGCTTTATGAAGCCATCATTCAATAAATGTATTTCGGAGGACTATTGTTCTGTAGGTAAGGGTTGGCATTCGCTTGTAACCTACATATGTGAGTAAGTAGTTAATGTCTGGGCTTGGGAATATGCTCATAACTCATAGAAAAATCACTGTTTAAGGCCTTGTGCTAAAGTTTCTATTACATTCAGATAGGCTGTTGTTTGACCTAGTTCATGCAGCCAGGCTTCCAGATATTTGAAATTTGTGATCCATTCAATTTTTATTTTCTCGACTTGCCATCAGCATTTATTAACGATTTTTTGTCCAAAGACAACTTTTGTTTACATTCTTCTAATTATGTTGGTGTTGTAGTATGTAATTAATGCATCCAGCGATTCTTGTAGACCGATCAGTGTTTCGTCCTGTATTTTTGTATCATTGGCGTATTGTAACACATTAAGCTTCTGTTCAATGAGTTTTGGGGGGAGACGTGTCTTGGAGCACTGTCAATTTCTGGTTAATATAAATTAAACAGAACTGGATCTAGGATACATCCTTGTTTTAATCCCTTAATAGTATAGATTTGTTCTGATATGGCCCATTTGTATGTTAATTTGATTTTTACCCAGCTCTTAGTCTACACATGCATTATGGCTCTTAAGAAGGATTTGGCCGATAATCTCCCTTGAACAAAGTTTTCAAAAGCAGTGGTGAAATCAATAAAGTCAGCGTACAGTAGACAGCACTTCTCTGACACTGCTTTGTCCACCATTGTCGATAAAGTTAACAAATTATCCTCAATTCTGCATGCTTTTTAGAACCTGGTTTAAAAACAGGATAACGTGGTTCTCGGTTGCCCACTATGCCAGTTCATTCATGAATAACTTGGCAAAGCATTTTCCCTCAGTGTCCAGAAGGGAAATGAGCCAATAGTACTCTGGGCAATTAGCTGGCTTTTTTTATGGACTGGAACAAGCAGGGAATGTAGGAAGTTGGCTCTGTATATACCATACCAAAGTGAGGTATAGTGTGCACAGAGTCCAGTGGAACCCCAAAGGTAAGCAGAGGCAAAGTCAGTAAGGCAGTATCAGAGGACAGTGTTAAACATTTGTTGTACACACTCAGCCAGCAAATTAATTTACACACTCAAAGACTGAACTCAGACCAATTTGATTTGTATCAAAATATTATTTGGTTATAATTATTTTCTAGAACCAAGCAAGCCTGGCACAGGTAAGTGTAAAAGGTACTTTTCATGGCAAGTTGAACAATACAAGCAAGCTGAGTGAAAATGACTTAGTTACAGGATTGTGAATATTTTGAATGCAGTTGAAATTACTGTTAGATTACTTTTGATTACTTTATGTATTACTTTTTCTACTCAGTGTGATATACCTAAATATCACAATGGGACATTTCCTAAAGAAAAGGTAAGTAAAACAGTTTTCAGTTCTTTGCAGTTTTTCACGTTCTCATACAAAACCAACTCAGCACTTTAAACAATTTTTTTAAAAAAGCAGTCAATGCAATCCTATGGAAGGAAATTGAGTAGTCAATGCAATCCTATGGAAGGCAATTGAGTAATCGGTTTACAGGTAAGTAGAGGTTTATGCGAGTTGGTATTCTGGGGTTAGAACCAGGGTTCCCCCAGGGTCAAGGATGCACTCTTAAAACACCCTCAGCAGCACTAGGGCGGCCGGGTGCACAGTGCTGAGGCCCAATGTTATCCAAAGGGGGATAGGGCGCCTCTGGTTGATAGCAGCTCACGAGCAGGCCACAGAGTTGTGGGAGCAAAGCTCATGGTGTTAAGCTCAGGGCAAAGGAGGATCTGAGTTAGCACCCAAGTTACAGCAGCTGCAGGGTGCTGTTTTGGCTGCATATGCCCTGTTGTTTTCAATAGGGATTAAAAAATGTAAATTGATACTTGTATAGCGTACTACTCACCCGCAAGGGTCTCAAGGCGCTTGTACGAATACCGCTGTGGAACCCATCCTGGCTTTCCCTGTGAGGCGTCCACTCCTGGGCACCCCCAAGGTGGAGGCTAGGCATCCTTAGCGTTGTGGGGGCTGTTGTGGAGATTAAGCAAGCTATTGCCCAGAGTTGCAGAGTGGCACTCCATGATTGGAATAGGCACCGAGGTGAGAATTATCAGGTCCGTGGAATTTTGAGCCCAAGACCCGCCGAAGCGGGGAATTGAACCCTGGTCCCGGGCTAGACCTCTGCATCAGGGTCTGCCGCTCTAACCATTGAGCCACACTTCTCCACACATTCTCCAGTTTCAACAAAGACTGCAGGTTCAGGGGTGAAGATTTTCTGGAGGTGACCACCAGTTTGACAGGTGATTTGGGATGTTTGGGGATGCTGTGACATTGTCGGCTGGGCCACCCAAGGCCGAGGGACGTCAGGTGCAGGGGTGTCTTTAGGCAGTGGGTTCTCGTACCAGCTTCGGTCGAGGTCATGGGGGTCCTCCAAAAAGAGACTGCAGTCGTCGTCTGGAGATTCGAGGCAGGTCAGAAATCACCAGATCTCAGGTCAGGATCACCAGGGAGATCTCTCCCTTGTTGTATTGGGCCACTCTAACTCGGGCTGTGGGTGTCGGGTGAAGAGTGGTGCAGACTCGCAGATTTGGCCAGAGCCAGAGTCTGTGGGTGAGTAAATCCGGGGATCACAGGAGACAAAGTCTTTCTTGTGGAAGGCAGGGCAGGTCCTCGGGTGGTTCTTCAGGTTACTGGCTGCAAGACACACCAGGATTTTGCTGGAGCAGGTTTGAGGGGGGACAGGCCTGTAGGGCTGTAGCCAAGTTAGTGGGCGTCCTCTTTTTCCTTTCAGCACGGCTCTTCGGTCCATCATCTTCTCTCCTTCTTGGTCGGTTCTTGTCTGAGGAGGCAAGGTTCAAGCGTGGCCCTAAATACTAGATTTAGGGACGTTACAGGTAACTAAAGGTTGGGACCAATAGGTCCATTCCTTGGGGTGGGCACACTCACTACTATGCCACCCTCCAGTGGGAGGGGGCATATGCCTCACTCTGGTTAGCTGGGTCCCCCCATCTGCAAGATGGCGGGGACTGAGAGTTGTGCTTCACCTCGCCTCTCCCACCTGAGGGTGGGGTTGGCAAAGGTGGGCACACCTCCTTCCTCACTTGGTTTTCCCTCCGATTCTCCCCCACAAAGTGACGGTCAGAACCAGTGGGGGCCAGTTGCTGGAAGCAGCAAAGGCCTGGGGAAGCTCAAAAAGGCAGCAAGCGTTTGAAGCTTCCCCTTTGTGGACCCTGCCAAACCTGAGGGAGGAGGCTTGGCACCTCGTCCCATGATATGCATTGTTTCAGACCCCCGAGAGCAGCAGGCTCTCGACCCAGGGGTCCAGAAACATGTCTGGAGGTGGCAGCTGGCGAGCAGCCACTCAGCCTGGTCACTAGTGTTAGGTCGTTTTTCAGGGGGCATCTCTAAGATGCCCTCTGTGTGCATTTTTCATTTAAATACCACACTGGCATCTGTGTGGGTTTAATGTGCTGAGAAGTTTGATACCAAACTTCTCAGTTTTCAGTAAAGCCGTTATGGTGCTGTGGAGTTCGTACTGACAAACTCCCAGCACCATATACTCTTAATGGCATTACTGCACTTACAATGTCTAAGACTTGGCTTAGACACTGTAGGGTTACCTGTACCCTCACCACTGGTATAGGGCATCTAAGGGTATCAAAATAAGTGCTGCAGCCCTTGGAGGCCTTCCCTGGTCACAGTGCCCTGGGTACCTGTGGTAAAATTTACAAGGGACTGCCCTGTGGCCAAACAGTGCCAATTGGGGTTTGCCTTAATGCAGTTTTAGGGAAAGAAGATAAGCCCTGGGTACCTGTTGGGCAGAAAACCAGGGCACACTCAGTCAAAGTACATCAGCAGTTTAGCCATGCAAAAAGAGCATGTCAGTGGGTCCGAGTTCTGACTGCCACCAAGAGTCGTTCCAGACGGCGGTGTGTTTGCCGAAGATCAGGACTCTATTTGAAAGAACCATAGGAAGCATTTGGCTTAAGATCACAGCAGGTGCAAAGGGGGCATCCCTGGTAACATGTTCAAATCACTGCATACCCAAAGTACAAGTACCATTATCTGAAGTCTTTGTTCTAAAGACTTCTGTTTTACAAGACCATAACGCTTATGAGACAGCCTGAATGCACCAGAACAGTCACCCAGAGAATACCAGTGTCCGTAGGGTTCAACGATAAATTAGATCATAACACGTTTCTGGTGGGTTCTGTATCCAAGAAGGTTGTAGACATTCCTGGTTTCCATGCTTACCAGTGTTTAGTTTATACAACATTTTAGTTACAGGTACGTAAAATCATTTTCAATAAATTTTAACTTACATATCAAGCCAATTCTTATTAATTTTGATCACAGGTGTTATACTATTACTGAGCGCCTAATCACTCGCCGCCTCCTGGTGCAACCTTTGGCTGCTTGATCCCAATGCTCTGAGAGAGTCAGGCGCTATAAGGAGTAGCTGGGCATCCAGTGTCAGTGCAACAGTGCTGTAGCACTAAGATGCAAGTATCAAACGACTAACCCTATCAGATAATGCCCAGTAAGCTCCGGCCGCCCTTGGAGCCAAAAAGAATCCACATATCTCTGGGCTCCACATCAACAATGCTCAAGTGATTTCAGAAAGGAAAAGCCTTGTCCAAGAGGTCAAACCTGACATTCAGCACTGTATTTGTGTCAAAATGGGGGAGGATATGTTTCTAGAGTGGCATTATTGAATCTCTACATTATGGGTTTAAATTCCACTAGACTCCAACAACTCAACAGGCAACAGCAATGTTATGCATAAGGTGCAGCATTACAGACCTTAGCATTTCACATGCATCCCACACAGCATACGCAGCGCAAATCTTCTGTCATCACTTCACTCCCAACAGAGCTTGCCATGAAGAGAAGTATTAAAAACACAATGTACCACATTAGACTACACTACCTGTATACATCCAGCAGAGTATAAATCTGCCAAATAACTGGCTATAGCATTGCTCCCAACACCACTGAGAGTCTGTATACGCTCATGTAAGAAGGTAGTGAGAACACCCCTCATACATCCAACACAGAACAGCACAGAGTTGTCATATTGGCAGATATTACATTGCTCCCACCAGGCTACATAGGAAACCCAGCAGAACTTAAGAAAGCTCACCTACCAGAACGGGTTATATAGACAATTATCTCACACATTCCACTATAGCACAGATATGCTTTATAATTGTCTCTCACATTGTGTTGATATGTGTGAGACACTTGGGGTGGATACACAGAAAAAGAACAGAACACATTGCATAAAGGATCACACAAGGTCCAACACACAAATAGTTGTCAACACCTTACACAGGGCGAAAGAAACAATGCCATTTTATTATAAGCATATGGTAAAGCACTAGAGCCATATTTCACACACACCCCAACTCAACAAATAGCGCACAACCACCTACGTTTTTTATACGGCCATGTATGGTCCTGCTCTACTTGAATCTAAAGTTTTCACAATCACGTCAGACAATGGCCGAAGCAAGGTTCAAGAATGGACCACAAGATCATGGCGAGCTGTGTGGACTATGGCAAGTTCGCAGGGTATAGAATTATTTGGGAAAAATCATGTGTTTATTCAGCAGGTCAGGATGTTGAGACTGCTATCTGTCCCAGCCAACTGCAGGTCGCACCCACCGGAATAAATTATTTAGGTATTCACATTACGCTGGATAAGCCGCTGGAGTTGGAGCCGATCCTTTATAAGGTGCTAGGGGAATTCCATGTAGACGCAGATCGATGGGCTTCACTACCCCTGGCGCTGCTTGGAAGAGCCGCGCTCTTCAAAATGATAACCGTACCAACATTTTTAGATGTTTTACAAAATACCTATCATTCAATCCCAGAAGTGGTGTTCACCAAAAGTGATGATATCCTGAGAAAGTTCCTCTAGGCAGGGAAACCCCCTAGGGTGGCATTGGGAAAGCTACAGTGCAACCAATACAGCGGCTGCATTTCCCTGCCGGACCTCTGTACCTACTACTGGGCAGCTCATTTGATAGTAGTTAATGAATGGGCATTCGGAGAGAGGGACCACCCTACATACGCTCTTGAACACACGCAGTTCCTCAAAAGGCCATTCTCACACTATCTTTACGGATGCAAGGGAATCGCAAAAATGTTTCTGGCCACACAAATTGTGATAACGGCATGGAAGAAGGCAGAGAGGCGCATGAAATGGGACGGTCAGGTGACCAAGGAAACCACGCTCTGGGTGGGAACACGACTCAAGGAATTTGCCAAGCTGAAAGATTTTCAGAAATGGGATTTGGTGGGCATTTCTCAGCTCAAAGACATAGTATATTGTAAGGAGCTGGTGGCGTTCTCACACCTCCAGATAAAATACGAAATGAACATGACGCAACATTTCAAATATCTGCAACGGAAACATGCTTGGCGGGCACAACATATTGACATGGAGGGCCTCCCAGTATATGCCCCATTAGAAGGACAGCTCTTGCTGGATGACACTGGGGAACAGGCAGTGTCCTGGACCTATAGGACAATTATGAATAACACACCAGACCCCTTGCGAAAACTGAGATCACACTGGGAAGGGGACCTGGGGGACATAGATGATCTAGATTGGAAAATGGCTCTGATGCTACTTAGGGAAGTAGCTATTAGATCTAGACTGCAATTGATTCGATTCAAGTATTTACATAGAATGTACTATGACAGAGCCCAATTGCATAAGATAGACAGAGCGGATTCGCCCAACTGTCTGAAATGTAAGACCATGGAAGGGACCTTCTTCCGTACTGTCTGGGGGTGCACACATGTACAGATATATTGGGGCACGCTGTAGAAGGAGCTGGAGCTCATATTGCAAGAAGCAATACCCTCAGATCCTATGTTTATTTTGCTGGGTATACCTACAGAAATTGATCTCCCCAAAGTGAAACTGACGTTGCTCCAGCTGGGCTTGGTAGTAGCCAAAAGAGACTTGGTGCGGGCGTGGGGTGTTGTGGCTAATCCAACGCAAGAAGAATGGGTCAGAGGTATGGATATGTATATGCTGGGGGAGAAAACAACCTATAAAGCAGGGGGGTGCCTGAAAAAAGTCTGGAAAATATGGAAGCCTTGGTTAACTTATTATGGCCTTGCATTCACGGATTCGCAGTAAACTGGAGGGGACGGGGACACATGGGGGTTGGCATATTTATTGTACATGCTCCCGGGCTGTGGAGGATGCTACAGTATGGTACGGCCAGTCATTGTATTGTCGCAGGGTTTCCGTTCTCTCACAGAACTGTGCACAGAGACCTAGAACCTGGGTGAGTCAGGGTGACCCACAACTCACCTATGTTTCAGAAATCCCCTTACCAAGCTAGCTACAGTATCTCATCGGCAGTGAATACTTCCCGATGTCTTAGACAATCCAGAACATGAACTTAGAATACCTCAGGTATCGTGGAACACATGAACACTCTTTCGTTATACTATCATTCCAAACCAAAACTGGGAGGCAATGAAAACACGTGCAAGTTTGAAATGTTTATTTTTCAATGCAACATTCTCAAACGCAGTATCTTGTATAATATCAACATACATATTATAAAAATCAGAGTCAGCAGCATAGTCACTAATCCATAGTAAGCAAACTGTGATAACATATTATGATGCAAAAATCTATAGAATTCTGTATCACCTATATTTCGCGCACCCTAATTAGCATATTATTTTATATCTAAGAAGGTCTCATCTGGGCTCTTAGCTGGGCGGACCCATACCTCAAAGTCTCAGTAGGAGGAGATCACATCAACAGCTACCAGCTCTCAGCATGTCCAGCATCAAGTGTGTTTTCTCATTCCCTGTAACTGTATCTTGAACTCACGTAAAGCCAAAAGTTGGCACAAACATTATTTGTGTTATGACTAACGTAGTGCGAGGATCAGGCCTGCTGCAACCTTGTGTTAGAGTGTGATGTTCTCAGTGTGCAGACAGTTGTACCAAGTGTTCCAGGCACGACTGATACCAGTACAATAATATATTATTCTCAAATAAATCACATCTTTCGTCTAGGTTAAAAGCTGTAATAACAACTAGGTGTCGTGTGCAAACCGAAGCAGAAAGAAAATATGGCGTTTAAACATTTAATAAGCACATGCTAACTTAACACAATCTATGGAAACGTAATAACCATATGACACCCCCCCAATGATCCGAGGACGGTCAAAAGACAAAATATAAGCCAATACTCAATGGGAGGCAAGACTTGAAAGCAGAGTGCAATGATATTGAGCCAAGCTAAATGCATGTAATGTATGTAAAATTTAAATATACAAAAAATATGTATGAATGCCTATAGTGGCCACATAAAATATAAAAAGTCAAACTTGAGGCCTAACTATAATTAATAGGCCTAGAACATATGAAAAAAATCCGAATGTTCGTATTGAAATTGGCACCATTCAGAATTACTAAAAAGTCACGTGCCATAATGATGGAAGTATTCAAAGTCATTCCTCGTTGAATGAATATGCAAAATAGGTAGCAACAGCCTCCAACATGAAATCACTGTCATCATCCGAAAACAGTTCAGCCATCCAATTAAGCAATGGGAAAGAACATACGTGCTCTTCCAACACCGAATCCTCTAGCAACATCAGAGGACAACTCAGTGGGTTCTCGAGAACGCTCTGTGCCAGAAAGTCATGCGCCGCTGTGAATATGTCCCACTGACCCATTAGTCCATGCATCGCTGCCACAGCCATAACCCTTTCGCCAGAACAGACCAACTCATGAGCCACTACGGGGGACATCAGCTGATCAAAGTTGACGTCAGGAGAAGTCGGTAAACAGAGACACAAATCAATGGCCCAGTCGAAATCACAGCTCAGGCAATGAAACACAGGCTGGACACAGGTGAAATAGGAAAATCTGAAGGATAATCCAAAAGCCGTGCTTAAGGTCGCAAGCGGCAGGGATCCATAATAATCAAGCATCCGGTTGCGAAACTGCATCAGTAGGGGCTGTGCGTTTCCTTGCGCAGGATGGGCATCCATGTTTTATAAAATAAAATATCACCAGAACGCCTGCAGCCAAAGCCAGCAAAACAGGAAATCCGCCAAACAGACTAGCGAATATAGAATGAAAGAACGCAGGGATAATACCAAATACTTTTTCAAATGTAGTCACGAGACCACTACTAACCATCTTAAAAAAATGAGCGAGGCTGGATGTGGAGGAGGCATTGAAGATTTGATGAACCAGCTCGCAAAAATGAAACGGCAAATCAGTACTTAAAAGCGCTTGTACTTCTGTGCGTGTTTTCGCTATGTGAAGGACATAAGTTTCACGGGCAGAGCTCAGGGCCACCTGTTTTTGAGACGGCCTAAACCATTGAATTCAGCTCTCAAGGTTGGTATTCTTGGCCAAATTAAAACTTCTGAATTCCCATGCGTGGGTGGATACAACACATTCTTGCAGCAAACGACCCTTTCAGACACGGTAACCACATATGCGATACCAGCCTCTAACCCACAACAAAACTCGTTATTCAAAAGTAAATAACTACCGTTGGACAACAACGTGAAGGTGGGAACTATTGCAGGAACTGGTGTCCCTTTCAAAACACAGGCCAAATTAGGTTTGTCCTGATTACAAGAACCATGCAACTGGATGTGTCTGCAAATAAGTGAGCGGGCAGGCGACTGTGTACATTCTTCACCATTCAGATTCACTTCATTCCCCTCCTTAAGGCATCTGTAAGTGTATGGTAAGGACCATGTCTCATGGAGGAAAGCGCTGCCTAATGGTTCATATCGCCCAATGGCTATATATTTCATACAATTTGTAAATTTATACAAAGCAAAAGGTAATGTTATAACACCATGAATAAGCCATGTTGCTGCAGTCACTTCAGCCACCGAAAATGGCAGGGATTCTAATTTTTCAATATGTAACATAGAAAATGTTGCATCTCTCATTGACAACATGCGCTGTTTTTCAGTCAAATTAAACGGGGCAAATAATGATGATACGTTCAAAAAAGTCCATGGCACTCGACCAGACTTAAGAGTCTGTAGTGTCCACGCAAACTGTATCACAGAACGCAATTGATTTTGACCATGATATAACACGGACACTTCATCATGTACAATGTCGACAACAGAAGACACAATATTATTCAACGTGTAAATTCGGGAAGAAAGCGTGTTAATGCTGTTATCAACCACTGCAAGCACTTTTTCTAAATTAGCTTGATCAATAGCCCTTAGGCGTTTAGCAGCCTCAACCTGGTTAACTTTCCAAATTTCATTGTAAATCGCATACAGCCATCATTTAGATCTACCTTTAGCCGGGCCTTTTATAAAATCGTTCAAATCCACATTATCATGTAATTGAGACAGATGTAGTTTAACTGCAGCTAAAGTGGAATGCTGTAACCAATTTTGACACAGCTTCCCCACAGAATAAGTCGTGACAGTATAGTCTTCTTCAAAACGTGGATCGGGCCTGAGTTTTGTGAACCCCTCAGCCAAACCCATAAAACGGCGCTGGCAAGAATCAGCACTCTTTTGCCATACCAGCCAACCCTTGGAATCCAAACTGGAAATGTTAAAGGACGAATTGCGTAAAAGAGTTTGCAACTCTTGAATGGAGGAACCAGTGAAATTACCCCAACCTGTATATTCATTTAAATCTGGGATGGTCGGTGTATTTAATTTTTTAGAAGTAGCCAATCCAAAGCATGTTGTCTGGAAAATGGTCGAATTTAAAAACAACATGTGATTCGGGATGAGACATGCACGGTGCAAAGCCTCAGTGCCTTGTACCTGCCAATCTTTGGTACCCCAAACCGATTTAAGGTCAATTGTTCCTTTCCAGAACTCGTAGCCATCTACAGCCAACCTGTCTAAAAAGGACTTCGAATACAGCAATTTTGTATCGGTAAGTCTAACTTTGGAAATGGGCTTTTGTGTCATTTTAAAATAAAATGACTCGGGATTAGACTGATCAAAGTCTGTAAAATATGTATATTTTTTCAGAAATGTATTGGAACTGCCACTGAATGGAGCAGGGCAATGTTCCCATTGTGTATAATTTACAGCAACCCTCCTGGAATTTGTCTTATATAAAAAATGATTACCATAGTGTTGAAAACAAAACAAATCACCATAATTAATAGAATCTGTATACAGATCCTCAGCATCGAAGGCAGCATAATACTTCAAATCCGAGAATAATGCTTCTACGGCCTGAATATCCCAATCATCAGAACGTACATTTTGTTTAATCACATCTCCCATGTTTACTCTAAGCACATTTGGAACATTAATCACTTCAGTAGGCCCATGTATCTGAAACCTAACCGCATCCCACACAATCCCATCAAGGACAGGCCAAGCAGTAATGTTAACTGTATTTAAGTTTCGTTTCAGTCTGTGCGCAGAATGTGAAGAGGAAAGAGGGGCCAATGTTCCATTAAGGTACCGAATTCCTGTTCTTTCTTTAACGTAGTGACCATCAATCAGGCGGAAAAAATAAAACACAAAACCAATTGACATAAAAAGATAGAATGAAAATAGGATTAACCAAATGTATGTCCAAGGCGGAATTAAAAAATGTTTTTTAAACAACGTGGCATATCTTGCAATGTTTGTGGGTTTCTTTGAAGTTTCCGAAACAGAGTCAAAAGAGAATCTGGACTGGCCTGCCAAACGGGTCTGTAAATCAGGCATCGATAAATCAGCAGGATAAGTGTAGTTTAGCTCATCAATGTTAGTATCAGGAATAGTATTTAATAAAGGATTGGATATGGCAGGCATCTCGAGGGACACCTCCTGTTCTGCACCAGATGTAATAGCCAGCACAGAATGCCTCACCATGGAAGGACAGGATACAGCCGGTGTCGTGCTATGAAGAATCGGCCACCCTGTGTGTCTTGACATTGTCAATAGAAATAAATCTGTTTTCCTTACGACCTGGAAGTGGTGGTAAAATGACTGTTCTTGTGCCCTTCACTCCAAGGACTCGAACTGGTGCTCGATATGAGGGACCAAACTCTTTCTTGTTATCGATCTTCTCTCGAACCAGTTCTCCAACTTGGGGTAGCCAGCCAACTACCGGGATCTGCAACGCATCATCCGATGTGGAGGGCAAATGTTCCTTTGCAAGACTGTCTCTGGTCTTTTGTAGATTCTGTAAAACAGTGCAATGTTCATCTACGTCAAAGGCCCCGGCCTGGGCCTTGTAGTCCGGCCCATCAAGGTCAGGTACATACATCTTGATACCAAAGAGCATTTCGTATGGGGTCCGCCCACCCAGGGACCTTCTAGGGAGATTATTAAGCGCACGCTGCACGCCTATGAGGTGGGCTAACCAGTTACTGCCAGTGCCTATAACTCGAGCTGTCAAAGATTGCTTTAAGTCGCGGTTCATTCGTTCTACTACACTATTACCCTCAGGTCTGTAGGGACTCGAAAATTTGACTTGGACCCCCATCAAAACCATAGCCTCCTTATATGCCTTAGAGGCAAACGCCGGACCCTGATCCGAATGGAAGGTACCACAGGCAAAAATTCCCACAAAGACTCGCAAATCCTTAATGACAGTACGTGAATCAGCGCTCCGATGCGGCCATACCCACACAAAGCGTGTGCATGAATCAACTGCTACTAAGATGTACTTATATGCAGTATCAGAAGAAAATGGACCGCAGTGATCCAAATAAACACAACCAAGCGGTTTATTCGAGATGTACAACTGTGTCTGAGGCGGACGCGCAGCAGACGAAGGTTTAATCTGCTGGCAAATGTCACATTGAAGAACATATTCACGCGTCTGTTTGTACAGTCCCCGCCACCAGAATCTCTGTTGTAGCTGAGTTACAGTGGCCGAGACGCCCGCATGCGCAGACGCCACACCTTCATGTGCCGCTGTAATCAAAGCAGCTCTGCGATCCGAGTTGGGAACCAAACGCTCGCCAACTACAGGGATTTTCACATAAGGAACCTTATCGGGACTTAAGTGGTATGTGTATTTAGAAGGGAATCCCGCAGGATATTTACCTCCCTTCTCCGTTGCAGCTATAGCTGCCAAGATGTCATCATCTATTTTGCTTTTGGACCTCGTGACTGCTGCAACTAAGTATTTTGATACCGCTGACTTCGCTGCTTCATCAGCAAGCGAGTTGCCAACAGCGTGGACCCCCACGCACTGATGACCGAGAGTATGAATCACAAACACAAGTGGCAGCCTCTCTTTAAGTTCCGCCACTCGTACCCAGATCGTTTTATGTTTTATTGTGCTACCTTTGGAGTCATGAAAATCATTCTGAATCCAATAGATCAAGTTTTCATTGTAAGACTGGACACAGTAGTAAGAATCACTTACGATCAAAGTCGTCACACAAGGATCCGCGTATTCTAATGCAAGCATCAGAGCCCGAAGCTCAGCTAATTGTGCGGTGCAGTCTCCAAGCGTCTGCGTGTGCACGACACTGGACTTGAACTCATCGTTCAGCATGGCACCGACCACAATGGTGCACGCGGAAACGTAGGCATGTTTAGAGCCATGCGCAACCTGCGCTGAACCATCAGTGTAAATGATGCAATGGAAATCCTCCAACGGCCGCATTGCTAATGGAGCAGGATGAACAAATTCATACTGTAAATACTCCTGTGACCGTAAAGTGGCGTCAAAAATAAACGTGACATCCTGGGACGTCAAGGACGCAGCCCATTGAATCCACCGAGGGTGCAAAGCTTTGGAATTAGGTACACTGGCTTTCGTAACCGCCTCTAAGGCAGGACACGGGGTAACAACCAACATGCGCTTTCCTTGTGACAGGGCACGTTCTTTAAGAATTGCCATCTGCACAGCCGTTAAAACTTTCTCCACAGTGGAAAAACGCAATTCAGCCGAAGTGTACAAGTGTGACTTGTAAGCAATAGGTACTGTATCTCCTTCATTAAAAGTCAGGTACGTGAAACCCACCGCCCCAGGGATAATTCTTATCACCAGGTTGGTCTGGTTATCACGAGTCTGTAAGTATTCAGAAGCGAGCAAATCAGCCTGCAAAGACTGCAGAATGGCTGAATGCTCAGGCAGCCAGCATGATTTGGAAAAATTTGGTTGTATCAAAGCATACAGAGGCTTGATACGCTGGGCATATTCCGGAATGTAAGTCCTCCCGAAATTCAGAAAGCCCAGAAGAGATTGTAATTTTTTCAGTGTTGTCGGAGAGCACAAATGTGCGCATTTCTCCAGGAAATGGGGTGCTAAACCCTTCCCTTCATGGTTAAGCTCGTAACCTAGAAACAACACCGTGTACTCTGCAATGTGCGACTTTGCAAAGTTAAATTTGTAACCCATGTCAGCAAAGTTACAAATTATGCTATTTACTCGACACAGATGCTCCCAAAGATCGTCGTCTGTGAGATAAATGTCATCCACATACGAACAAGCAACTGGGTCGAAGCTCTCCAAAAGAGAGACTATGCGTGCGGAAAAAACTCCAGGACTGTTCTTGTAGCCCATTGGGAGTCGTTTAAACATTTTTTGCACTCCGGCGCACGTAAAACTGGTCCATTGGGAACTTAGACCGTCTAATCTATGTGCATAAAAACCATTGGAAATGTCAAGCGTGGTTTTGAACCGTTTACGCTCAAGACTATTCACTAACGCAGAGCCGTGCGTATTCTGTACTGCACAGTTACGGCAATGCGAGTTCAAATGCCTATAATCCAAAACCAAACGATATGAGCCGTCCGGCTTGTTCACAGTAAAAAGGGGGTTATTCATCGGTGACACACACGTTTCAATTACACCTTGATATTCCAATTGTTCAAGGATAGCTGCGACCGAAGCTTTCGCTTCACGCCGTATGGGATATTGAGGTTGAGGCTGTGGCTGTGACCGTAAAGGAATCTCATGGCTTGGTGACAATTTATCCCAGCCACATTGATTGCGGTACACAGCCGGCGCAAGCGCCAGAGCCCACTCTTCTGCAAAATGCAGCGCTTCCACCCTCGGCACAGTGTGCGCGAAGCTGGGCAGGATTACCTCCTCCCCTCGCGGAGCTGCGAGAACAAAAGGTGGGGGCCAGTCAGCCTCCGAAAGCAAAATGTCATACGTAGACGAGAGATTCTCCCAAAATACCCCTTTTACAGTTCGCTGCATGTCACCTTCAATTAACAGGACAATTTCAAAAAGTCGTTCAGGGGGAGCAACATGCGTATCTGCTGTTTCAATCACAACAAAAGTTTCAGTCGCTGTCACCTTTAACAGTGGACGGAGGGCCTCTCTCACTATGGTAATCTCTGCTGCGCTGTCCAGCAAGGTCAGAGCCCACGTCAGATTCCGAAGCCGCGTTCTCACTATCTGGGGCATAACGATGCGCGGTCAGGGCAGCGACTTTCTTCGTGGCAAACTGTGGTCTCTTGGGCGTAGAGCCTTCCTGCTGATCTCCACTGGCACGCGGGCGGGGCTGACCACGTCCTTGCTGGCCACCCCGGCCCCTGCCGCCCCCTCCACCACCGGTTGACGGAGCCGATGAGTCCTGAAAGGAACGAGGAGAGCGTTGGTCAGAAGCCTGAAACCTCTCAGGCGATTTAATCATCGCGCGGTCGCGCAAATCATAAACACGATCCGACTGCGCAGGCAATGGAGACGCAGGAGCAGAAACCTGTATTTGTTGTTGTTGTTGCTTACCCTGATTCTGCTTTTTAGGCCAATTTTGTTTCTTGGACTTTTGTTGACCACTAGTTTCCGATGTCTGACCCTGGGGCTGTTTCTTCTCCTTATCAGGAAAAGATTTAACCCCCTTTGCATTGCGGCCCACCATTTTGTAAGCATTCACAATAATCTTTGCTAACTGTCAGGGTCGGTCGGGCTCGGGAACCAACGCTAATGCGTTAGCAACTTGAAAGTTCACTGCATCTCCCTTGACATTCGCAAGGATCACACCGCAAACCACTTCAAAGGAGCCACACAGGCGCATTCCCAATTCAACAGCCGCCTCCGGTCCGTGTTCGTCCTGAACACGTTTAAGGACCCCACCTAGATTGGTCACAGACGGGGAGCCATAGCACCTCGAATAGACCGCTGCAAAAGTTTTTCCCCAGGTCTCACAGTCAGCAAGGTCAGGAGCCAGATCTTTCGGCAAACTCAGTGTAAGAATCCGGTGTTTATCACCCGGACTCGTATTAGGAAACACAGCTTCCAGCTGGCCGAATTTCTCAGCAAGCCAGAACGGAAAATCGTCCTTTTCCTGGGGCTTCTTACCCATCACGGAATTAACCATGACCGGGTTGATTTTCAGACCAGCATGTTCTGCTCGAAGCTGTGCGCCTCTAGGGGCCGCGTCCTGAACATTACGGCCAATGTAATGAACTAGCGATCTAATCACTCCCACCGCGACTTCATGAAGTCGCCGCAGCTCAGCCACGTTACAAGCGTTACGTCGAGGGTGAGGAGTAAATCCAGCCAAAGCAGGCCAAGGAGTGCCCGGAATGGACAAAGGACCTGACCTCGGAGCGGTCAAAGCGTGCAGTAGGGCGCCACCAAACCAAACTCCATGCTGCCAAGCGTCAATAGGAACCTCCAGTGCTCTGTACGGAGCGTACTCAGCCGGTACATCTGAAGCAGTGTATGAGTGGAACACACCAGTATTAGCGTCCACCGCCGGAAATGTCACCCACGAATAAAACAGTTCGTACGGGTACGCATGTTCCGCACTCACCACCAAAACCACAGCCAAGCCTTCCACAGGAACTTCATACATCCGCAAATGGTCACGCACCGCAATGCGACTATGCTGCGGGATGTCCACGGCTTGAGCCATGTTAGCACAGGATTGAGAAAAAACAAAGTATACTTTGTAGTACAACTGGGTAGTAATTCAAAGAAACCGTTTTAGACAGATTCAAGCTTGAAAAGGACCTATTTCAAAAATAGGTAGGTTTTTCCGACACTGCCGTTTTCCGGAAACGGGAATGTAGGCGTTAAGGTTTGAATGATATACTACTCGAGTGTCATGTTATAAGGCCAACCAACGTATGGGCGCCATGTCGCAGGGTTTCCGTTCTCTCACAGAACTGTGCACAGAGACCTAGAACCTGGGTGAGTCAGGGTGACCCACAACTCACCTATGTTTCAGAAATCCCCTTACCAAGCTAGCTACAGTATCTCATCGGCAGTGAATACTTCCCGATGTCTTAGACAATCCAGAACATGAACTTAGAATACCTCAGGTATCGTGGAACACATGAACACTCTTTCGTTATATTATCATTCCAAACCAAAACTGGGAGGCAATGAAAACACGTGCAAGTTTGAAATGTTTATTTTTCAATGCAACATTCTCAAACGCAGTATCTTGTATAATATCAACATACATATTATAAAAATCAGAGTCAGCAGCATAGTCACTAATCCATAGTAAGCAAACTGTGATAACATATTATGATGCAAAAATCTATAGAATTTTGTATCACCTATATTTCGCGCACCCTAATTAGCATATTATTTTATATCTAAGAAGGTCTCATCTGGGCTCTTAGCTGGGAGGACCCATACCTCAAAGTCTCAGTAGGAGGAGATCACATCAACAGCTACCAGCTCTCAGCATGTCCAGCATCAAGTGTGTTTTCTCATTCCCTGTAACTGTATCTTGAACTCACGTAAAGCCAAAAGTTGGCACAAACATTATTTGTGTTATGACTAACGTAGTGCGAGGATCAGGCCTGCTGCAACCTTGTGTTAGAGTGTGCTGTTCTCAGTGCGCAGACAGTTGTACCAAGTGTTCCAGGCACGACTGATACCAGTACAATAATATATTATTCTCAAATAAATCACATCTTTCGTCTAGGTTAAAAGCTGTAATAACAACTAGGTGTCGTGTGCAAACCGAAGCAGAAAGAAAATATGGCGTTTAAACATTTAATAAGCACATGCTAACTTAACACAATCTATGGAAACGTAATAACCATATGACAGTATAGTATGGTAAGGGCTCTCAAGCATTTTATGTTTCACAAATTTCCTGCTACACTAATGAAGTCCTGGGTTGCCACCAAATTTGAGCTAACTTGCCATTAAAAATGGTATCAGAACGCATTTTCTCGCCGTCATGTTTGTTTTGCTGTTCTCTTGCTCCTGTGCAATCATGAAATGACGCCATGCTATTGGCACTGCCATTGGCTGTACTTCATGACATCCGCTGCCTGTCTTCAATAAAGCCTTGGTGTTGGACCCCGGGAAGTCTTTTGTTTCCCTTTTTGCTGCCTCTGCCTGCCCAGGGAGTCGAGGATGGCAGAGATAAACTTTATGGTTTAAATCTTTTTATTGACTCAACAGACAGTGCAGCTATGTAGTATGCCAAAGACTTGGATATATGGGTTACGCAGAACCCAGGAGCGAGCATGTAGCACTGACAGTAACAAAAGATACAAACAGAAAAATTAACAATAACAATCCCCCCTCACAATGTAAACCATCCACTGCATATTGGGAATCGTGTCTAGGTATGAGGGGTCCCCGCTGCGGTGGATCCCGCTGAGTAGCAATTTCGGGTGAGGTAAGTCGTAGAAGGCGGAGGTATCAGGGGCAAATGAACTCCCAGAATTCTTGGACCAGGAAAGCTAAGAATGGCTGCCAGAGTTCTCCAAAAGTTGAGCCTTTCCCTGCCAGCATGAGTGTGATCTTCTCCATCCTTAGTATGTGCCATAAACACTGAAGCCCGCCCGTGTGGAGGGGAAACCGAGGGGTCGTCCAGTGAAGTAATATATTTTGAGTGGCCGTACCAAATGCTATCATTATCTGGCTCCCTCTTCTAGACTTGAGAGGGTATGTAAGGGGGTACGGGACTCCTAAAGGGATGTAGGCCAGAAATCTAGGGAGTTCTGTGTCTAAGTGTTTGTCGATTTCATCCAAAAATTTGAGACTGGTACTGTTGTATATGTTCACAATTCCACAAGAGATGAATGAGCGTGCCGGTCTCCCCGCACCCCCTCCAACAGGTCGCACTGTTTGTGGGATCAGCTTGGTGCATACGTTCCAGAGTGTAGTACCAGTAGGTGGCTAATTTGGTTAATGTTTCTGTGAGGCCCATGTTACTTGCTGTGTGCCGCGCCCTGTAATATACCCCCTCCTATTCTTTGTTGCTAAGTTCGCGACCGAGGTCCCTCTCCCAGCGGACGTGGCCTGCACTGTATACGTGCGTTTATCGAGTGAGTAGCATTTTATATAGGTCCGAAATCAGTTTCTTATCTGATGACCGAGTGATGAGCCAGCATTCGTATGGGTAAGATGTCTTTGCGCCTGTGGCCTGTTGCTAGGGTGTAGTGCCCAGTATCATAGTTACAGGTAATGCAGCCTTTCAGATTCCGGAAGGTAGTAGTCGGATCTAAGCTGAAGAAGGGGATGACACCCTCTGCATCAAATAAGTTGCCCAGTACTTGACATCCCGTGGGTCTCCAGTTTATGAAAGAATCCTCGCCTCTCCCAGGGCTAAAGTCAGGGTTATCAAAAAGTGGTGTGAGGAGAGAGGGGAAAGTTGTCAGCCCGTGTCTCCTATTGGTCTAGTCCCAGGTTGTTAATGTGGTGCGTGTTATGTGTGAAGCATAGAGATTGGGGGCTCTATGCGCCTTCTTAAGGAAGGGGATCTTCCTAAGGGAAGTATCCACAACCGCTTGGTCTTGGAATAACCAATGCTTCTCTGACTCAGTGCGGCTCCATTCAACCAAATATCATAGTTGAGCAGCTTCATAATATAATAGGGCGTGATATCGGGGATCCCAAGACCGCCTTTATTAGGTGGGAGGGTGCTAACAATCCTCTTCATTCTTGGTTTACGACCCTGCCAGATGAAGAGGGAAAGCTTGACTGCACCCGGCTCAGCCACCCAGTGGGGGGGGGGGGGGCATAAGGGGAGCATCTGGACGAGGTATAGGATTTCAGGTAAGACTGTCATTTTGACAGCTGCTATCCTCCCTAGCCAGGAAATGGGGTAGTGCTTCCAGCGATGCAGATCAAAGCAGATTTGAGTGTGTAATTTAGTGTCGTTAACAGACGCAGTGGCCAGCAAAGTGGGATCGAGATGAATTCCCAAGTATGGGACCGTCTCATCCGACCACTGTATGGGATGTTGACTGCGGAGGCGCGCCTGCGTGATGGTGAGAACAAGAGATTTAGGGCAGTGGATTTTGCAATATTTACCCTGAACCCGGAAGCCTTCGCAGAGGAGTCTAGCTCCGCCAGGAAGGCCTCTAGAGCGACATCTGGGTCCGCTAGGGTGACAAGGACATCGTCCGCGTAGAGGCTTATGGTGTGCACATCACCCCGAAACGGATGCCGAGATTTGTGGGTGTTCCCTGACTCTCTGTGTTAGCGGTTCCATGTACAATGCAAAGAGCAGGGGTGACAAAGGACACCCCTGCTGTGTGCCTCTACCAATGGGGAACGGAGCTGAGGAGTGTCTGTTAACTCTTACTGAGGCCGTGGGGGAGTGGTAACAGTTAAAGATTTACGTCTGCATTCTCTCCCCCAGGCCAATGCTGGTCATGGCATGTTCTAAATAGGGCCAGTGAACCCGATCGAAGGCCTTTTCAGCGTCGATGGTGAGGAACACATATTCCCCGGGGATGCGTGATGCCTTCTCTATTTTTGATCCCTCTTTGTGTTGTCACTGGTTTGTCATTGAGGGATAAAACCCGCCTGGTCGGGGTCTATCAAACAGGGCATGTAGGGGTCCAGTCGGGCCACTAGGATCCCAGTGTAGAGTTTAAAATCCATGTTCAAGAGGGAGACCGGCCTGTAAGCCCTGCAGCTCATCCTATATTTTCCTGGCTTGGGGATGACCACAGTTGCAGCCGCAAGCATTGATTTGGGGATCGACCCAGGGGAAGCAAAGGAGTTGTAGAGCCTGGTCAGTAGGGGCGTTAAGGTGGAACAAACTTTTTGTAAAAAGGCTGCTGCGTAGCCGCCTGGGCCAGATTTGGCTGGTTTGAGTCTTGAAATGGTAGCAATGACTTCTTCAATTTGTATGTCCCTTTCTAGGTGCTCTGCCTGGTATGGGGTCAGTGTGGGAAGATGCGACTGCGTCAGGTAAGCATCAATGTCCTCCTCTGCCAACTGCTGCCCCTCATAAAGGTGGGCGTAGAAATTACGAAACGTCTCCGCAATAGCTGCGTCGTCCGTAACCACTCTCCCCTTGTGATCCTAGATCTCTTGGACCCCCTGGAGCTGTCGATCCTCACATAATTTAAGCGTGCTAGCAGGCGCCTGCATTTGTCCCCTCTAAAGTAAAAGTAGAGACGCAAGCGCAGTGCAACTTATTCTGCCCCATCGCGATCAACGGCTGCCAGCTATGCGCCGGTTGCCGTCAGTTGGCGCCAGGTACGAGGAGCCCCCGTGCGTTAGTGCATTTGTTCTAGTTCCCTCACCTTCTGAATTAGGTCATCTCGCTTTCGTTCGCGTTCCGCGTTGTCCTCCGATGATATGGCGATAAGCTTGCCTCTAATTACCGCCTTAAGGGCTTCCCAGCTGTTGGACAGGAGAGTATTGGGATTGACACTGTTTGATAAATACTTCTCGATTGCACGTTGTACCTGGTCAACTACATCTGTGCGCTGTAAAAGAGTTTCTCGGAGGTGCAACTGTCGAGTTGGCCGTTGCATAGGCGTCACCGTCGGGGTGGCCACAACTGTCAAGTCAATGCTTGGTTTTATGAGCGTTAGAGTAGTAGGAGTATTCTCTGAGTTGCGGGTTGAAGCACCTCCAGAGGTCCACCAGTCCCAAGTCGTCTAATCTAGACAACCCTGCAGGGGAGAGAGCGCCAACCTTTCCTATGCGTTGGGCCGACCTGTCTAAAGTGTTGTTGAATACCAAATTATGGTCGGCCCCTAGCAGGATCTTACGCTCTGGCGTAGCAGTAGCTATGGTTAGAGGCTCGTGTAGGAACCGTTCTAGTCCCTCCTTGCGGGCGCACGGAGACCCGATGACTAATGTGTGTGTCCCAATCAAGAACTGTTGGAAAGCAACATGCCCCTAATCTCCACCACCTTTTGTAACACCTTCCCTTGGAATGTCCGGGAGACTAAGATCGCTACCCCTGCCATCTTGGAGGGCCTAGACGAGAAGATTTGTGTGGGAAAAATGCGAGACCTGAGTCGGTGACAGTCCTTTGAGAGCAGGTGCGTCTCCTGTAAGAGACATATATCTGCACCGGTACTCTCTTTGAAATAATTGGGAGGCATCTAGAGTATTAGGCCTGGTGTGTGCTGGGGGGACCTGTTGTGGGATCCGAATTTGTTAGCTGCTGCGAGACAGAAGTGTGAGCCCGGTATACTGACGGAGCAACTACGGGGTTCGAGAGACAGTGGACGGGGGATCCCAAGAACAAGAAAAAAGGAGAAAAAGAAAAGAACCCATGAAAAACTGACAAACATATGCCAATAAGAGACTGAAGGTCAAAGTTTAGTCCGTCATCCAGAGACTATCAGCAATATGTCCTCGTGGGGACCATGTTGTGGCCCAAATTGTCTCCCAGCCTCTCCACCACCCGCCTCACTGTAAAAGGAAGAAGGAACGGGCTACCCATGCTGTGTTCACAGGGTCTGTGCCTTTGCCAATGCTTCTGGCAGGGGATCCAGCACTGCCTGTTGCCCTTTCATGATTTCTGCTGGATCGGGTCGTTGGGTGCGGTGCCGTCGTCCTTGTTGGCACCAGTGTGGTTGTGTTTCTCCAGCCCCGGAAGTGGGACTACTGCCTCTATCGTCTTCTCCTGGGATGTCAACTCCCAGTAGCTGACTTGCTTCAGAGAGGGAGCGGAGTTGGTAGAGTTTGCCATCAAAACAGAATATTAGTCGGAACGGGTTCCCCCAAGAGTATGAGATGTTGAGTTGGTGCATATGTGCGGTAATAGGCTGAAAGGTCTTGCGATTCTGCAGGGCGAGTGCAGCTAGGTCTTGGTACAGAACTGGGGACTGGTCTCGGAATGTGATCGGGTGCATAGATCTGGCCTTGCAAAGGATTGCCACCTTCGTACGGAAATCTTGAACACATACCAATATGTCCGACGGTGGAGCCTTGTCAGAGCAAGGGAGACCCACCCTGTGCGCTCTATCTATTTTGAGGTCCGTGTCAGGCGGGTTACCCAAGACGTGATTAAAAGGTTCCCTCACATAAGTGAAGATATTGCCAGTCTCCTCGTTTGCCCTCACCCCTCGAATTCTGAGGTTGTGGCGGCTGGAGCGGTTCTTCAGGTCTTCAAGGTGCGTTTGCAGGTCTACCTGCTGATCATGGATGCAAATACGCTCCTGTTGTAGGGCAGCCAGTTCAGTGACCTATTATCACCCTTATCCTCTAGGGCCGCAACCCGCTCACCAATATTATCCACACCTTTGCGTAAATCCTTGATTTCAGACGTGAAGCTGCGTTTGACAGTTTGCAAATCTTCACACAGTGTCATGAATAGGGATTCCAAGAAGGCTTGTGTCACTGGTTCCTCTTTGGGTGTCACCCATCTGGGATATGGTTGCGTCGCCAGTTGGTGGGGGGACTATCCGCTCCACCCCTGGAGCTTGTGCGAAGAGTTCCTTCAATGTTTTGTCCTTCTTCCCTCGGGTAGAGGACATATTCTATTTCGGTAGATCGGGGTGTGCTGAAGCAGATCAGGACCGATCAAGACCCCAAAGTCGGACCTTTGCACTGAGTGACGGTGGGAGAAAACGCTGTGTGTGCCTTCTCTGCACATTCAACCCGGTGTTGCTGCCCCCGTTGTCTGCACTCCAGCGGTGGTCGGGGTTGCCGCTGCTCCTCTCCGGCCCCCTTGGCGGGTCCCTGGCCCATAGGCCACGTACTTGAGAGCTGGACCAATCCGCGGTGAGAGGCCTCCGGCCAGAATTCCAGGGGGCTTCGGGCCATAACCAGGGCTGAACGGGGGGCCGTGTGGCTCACTCACAAGCCACACCCAGGACTAGCAGAGCCGTTTCCGTAGGCTGCTTGGCTCCACCCTCGGCGACCACCTCTAATGGTGGACACGCTTGAACACCCCTGGTTCCAGCCGATGACCCCCGCAAGACTAGGCTGCTTCACCCCTGGTATCAAGTGAGTTAGGTGGACGGGCAACACCCGGGGTACTTCTGGGATTTCCAACCAGAGTGCTGCAGGGTCAACTGGGTACATGAGTGCCACGGCACGCGTCTGAATGGCGGGACCTCCTCTCGCTCACCGTGCCCGAGGAGGCCGATCTGCACTCCTTTCCCTCCTCTGCGCTGGTCTCCCCTCTGTCTGACACTCTGAGGGCAATGGGGATGGGTGCGTTCTGGGCACCACAAACGTCACTCACGGGCCTCTCAGGGGAGCGCTACTGGGACCAACTGACTATCCACCCGCTCTCTGTGTTAGTGCGGCGGTACGGGTCTCTAGTGCTGCCCCATTACTTGCCTGGAATCTCACCAAGTAGGGGACGCTAAAGCCATCAGGGCCATGTCTAGGCCGCTCCCTCAGTGCCAGGACCGTCGCGGTGCCGCTGGACAAAATGGAAGGTACTCCTCTCCGTCCGTCCCCCTAGCTGAGCCTCACAGCCACAGGTCGTGCTTGGGACGACTCCACCCAGGTTCGCCTCCTCTGGTAGGTCGCTAGGCCGGCCGTGCGAGCCCCCGGTGTCTGTTCCCTACCTCAGTGGGTGCTCCGAGACCACTCCGGCAGTCGCTTCGGAAGTCCCTGTGGTCCTCTGCGCCAGGCCACAGCCTCGAGATCCGCTGGGTGGCCTAGCAGCCCCGAGTCCCCCCATGAAATCCGGCACCAGCGACCGTCGGCTCTACACCTCCTGTGTCTCCGAGGATGACGCTTCACTGGGGAACTTTTCTCCAATGGTCCTAGGGCTATAGGTGAGCCAGTGCTATGTTCGGAGGTTGGCAGGGGAGGCAGCGAGACGCGTCCTATCTCACCGCCATCTAGGCCACAAGCCCAGAGATAAACTTTAAAGGTATGTTCCCAGGAAGTGCGACATGGCTTCTCCTCCGTAATCAGTATGGGACCCGTAAGATGTAAAGGAGGGGAAGGGATATGTATAACTATGTACTTATGCCTTTTGGTTGTGGAACTGAAAATCAATAAAAATTTGTTTGGAAAAAAAAATGGCTTCTTCTCCGTAATATGGGATGTGGTTTGAGGGGAGAGCGCGGACGCCCTTTTTACTGCGCAATCAGCGAACCATCAGACTATACAAGCCTGAAGTTAAGCTGACTCCTGGTCAAATGTTCTCACCTTTCAAAATAGAGGCATGTGTAACAGCGTTTCTCAGATTCGGTTACCTGCAAAAAGGGAGAATTGTTGTTCGAGCTAGTCAACTGGGTTTATGAAAGCTTTTATCTGAGAAAAGAAGCTAATTTAAAACTTACTAAAACTCTGTTTTGAAAATAGCTAAATGTGCATGTTTGTAACAGTACCGAATTACCTCTCATAGAAGGTACACTAGGAGCACTGAAAGAAAGGTGCAGATAATGAAAATTATAAACTGACGGTTGCCTGTTTACCTGAGGCTCATCCACCCCCTGAATGCCCAACTGCCAGCCAGTGTTCGGAGGAAGGTGGTGGGAGGCAGAACAACAGATGCACAAATGAACTCAAAGGACACTCCTCTGAGACAATCACAGCCGCTAAATGATTGATTTAAAAAGTAGGTGCTGGAGGCCAGGATTTTTCTCATAAGCGTGCCATCTGTGATGCCAAACGCTGGGGTTTCCAAAACCTAAGGCAGCCTATTGCTGATTGAAGGTCACGCCATCACCTAAAAATCCTTTATCTTATTCTTGCAGAATCTTTGTTTTTCTATCTTTGTGCTCATACTCCTTTTTTCCCTTTTCTGCCCTGGAGTGCTAGGACTCGGTCAAAGTCTGATGATAAGAATAATTCCTGTGCCCAAAAATATGTGCAGCTGCCCAAAGCTTACAACCAAGGGTATAATTAAAGCTGAAGCTGCCACATGTAGCAGTAACTAGACAAAAAATCCTTGGATCTGTTCCGGAGAACTGGAAGTTCACTGGCCTGTGCCCACTCTCACTACACCTACCCATAGTTTAAGAAAGTATTCTAATGGGGTAGGAGAAGAATCTTTAGCAATAGTCTTGACCACAAGATCCCAACTAGCATACCCAAATTTATTGTACCCAAAAGTCTGAGGCCTTGGAGTAGTGTGGCATGTGTATCGGAGATAGGGAAGGGTAGAGAACAGGAATGGAGATAGATGGGTAAGTGGGGAGTACGGGAAAATAAATGAGGTTTGAAGTATTCTTAACAGGAAAGGGAACAGAGAGGCATAAAAAGTGTGTCTGTGGCACACACATAAAAAGATAGTGAAGAAAAATAGAGTGCAGATCCCTGGATGGCTATTAAAAATTCGCAATCATTAGAGTGCAATGGGTTACTTGCATTCCTGGACCCCGGTGGCACTGCACTTATGATAGCTATCCCTCTATTTCAGCCTCTGTGCCACACAAAGGTCAGTTGAGGTCCGAGCTGTTGTCTCAAATGAAAACCTCTTTCATAACATAAGCATATACAAACACTCATTGCAACAGAAATTTCTTGCAGTACTTGCTCCACTTTTGAACAGAAAGTCTCATGAATACCCCTCATAGAATCCTTGTTCTTAAACAGTGTTGATGAGGCAGAGGGAACTGAATAAAACGCTGGCAGAGGTAGCCTGAGAGAGGATTGTGGAGCGGACATCCAGACTGACCAGTGAAAGGTCTGAAATCGGGGCAGTCACTAATTCATAATTCAAGTGTGCACGCTTATTCACAAAAGGGAATGGCAAAGGTGACAATGAGGAGGTTTGCCTACTGCCGCCATCATCACCGTTTGCTCACTGGCCTCTTCAGTACACATTGGCTTACAAGTCTGCTATTGTGCTTTCTGCTAAATTTCTGAATGGAAATGCTGGTTTAGAAGAGTTGAGTGGATTAGCTCTACAGTCAGTGCTTTTGGGGGACAGGACAACCAGATATGAAACAACAAAAAGGGTTTGCCAAAAACACAAATTAATGCCTCAAAAGTTCCACTTTTGGTGCCATAAAATGTACATATAAATACTGCGAAACCCTCAGGGTCTGAATTGTATGACCTTTCAATGTATAGTATGGTATAGGATGTTATAGTATGGACTGTCATTGTATAGTATAGTCTAGTCTGTCATTGTAATGGTATGACATGTTATTGCCTGTCACTGTAAGGTATGTCACGGTATGGCCTCTCATTATATAGTATGGTATGACATGGCCTATCGTTGTATAATGTGGTGCTACATGGCCTGTCACTGTATGGTATTGTATCGCCTGTCATTGTATACCTAGGTATGGCATTGTATAGTGTGCTATGACATAGTATGGCATGACATAGAACGTAATATGATGCGGCATGACATGGCCTGTCAATGTACAGCATGGTACGGCTGGTCAGTGTATGGTATGGTATGGCCTGTCACTGTATAGTGTAGTATGATACGGCAAGGCCTGTCACTGCATCGTATGGTATGGCCTGTCACTGTATAGTGTAGTATGATACGGCAAGGCCGGTCACTGCATCAAATGGTATGGCCGGTCACTGTATAGTGTAGTATGATACGGCAAGGCCGGTCACTGCATCAAATGGTATGGCCGGTCACTGTATAGTGTAGTATGATACGGAAAGGCCGGTCACTGCATCGTATGGTATGGCCGGGCATTGTATAATTATGGAATTGGATGGCAGGGCCTTTCATTGTATAGTATGGCATGGTCTGCTGTTGTTTGGTCTGACCAGTCATTGTATATATAGAATGATATGGTAAACAAAGGTTTAATTCTACGTGTGCCTTGCATCCATGGAAAGTCTTCTAGCTCTTAATCCCTCCCAGCATAAACCAAGGGTGCTGGACACACACACCTAGCAACACCTATGATGTTCGAGTTTTCATTTTCGATGTACAACATGCAAATACACATAACTAAAACATTTCTGTTGTGCTAATAATAACTGTTCTGCATTTGTCAAGTTGTCCTCAGATGCCAGTGAGGATAGAGTTCCTTGACTTGCATGTGTGGTCTACAAAATAATGTCATACCTCCTTACCAGGACTTTCTCAAACAAATGAACATTCTAAAACCGTTATTGTTGGCGATGCCGGATTGGGCAAAGAGAGCTAAGTTTATTGTTTTTTCTCTGAAATCTCTGGGGCAGAAATTCTGCTCAGTAAGAATGCAATAAAAAAAGAACTCTGCCCAATTAGATAGCACACACCGCCAACGAAAAGTTAGCTGCAAAATGTTAAAGTGGGTATTATGTGTAAGAAACAAAACAACGGTTTGTTCCATCAAACTCACATGGATGGAAGACTGAGTCAGGCTTGGTGACTGACATTTTATGCAGTTATATGCGTAAGGACACAGCCCACTGGGCTATCTTGATATTTAATAGAGCCACACTGGGTGACTGTGGTTACCAACAGAGAATTAGTCTGACTAGTAAAAGCCGTAAAAGTCACATTCAACATAGATGAAAATGTTGAAATGCATGCATAATTCCTGGAAGCTTTAGATAGGTTTATATTGTGTACATTTTATCAGTTTCTCTTACTTCTCAAAGTACATTCACAATGCAATATGTCGCAAGTTTGAGGGAGTGCAAGCAGCAGAAGAACAATAATAAAGAAATCAACAGTACTTCGTCCATGCTCCAGGGAGGAGAGAAACAAACAAAGTGCAACCGGTACATGCGGACCAATGAGAAGCAAGACGAAGATGCCAACCAATGGTAAATAAAGGCAGGGCCCCAAGTCTCCTTTTAGTGAACAGTAAATCTTGAGGGGCATGCGCTGTCTCAGGTGAGACCTACAACTCAGTTTCAATCAAAAAATAATAAGAGATTACATACTTGGTGCAAAAAGTAATTATACAAGTATCAAAATGTGAAAGCTGGGTGTACATACATGAACTGTGGTAATGGAAGCCACAAGTGTCTACCACGATCTGTCATAAATTTCAGCCCTTGTCGCTATTCTATGTGCATCAGTGAATGTTTAAACCCAGACCTCATTGTTTGGGACATCATCAGGACATGGTGGATTGTAACGCTCTGGACAGTGCATTTCACACAAAGCCAATTAGGTGGGACTGATGGGTGGCACTACAGAGGTGTCTATAGGCAGAACCGTATGGTAAATGGTGCACTGATGTGAAATAACACTGACTAAGGAAACGTCAGCCTCTGGCTGCTCACTATACAAATACAAATTCCATGACTGCCGGAGATGATATCAGCTCCTGGTAATTACTAATAGAAAACTTTAAAGAAGAGAAATAAGCAATACTAAGGGAAACACTTAGGTTAACTGGGTGGTGGTGCCGAGAAGTCCCTGGAGCCTTTGAAACTGTAGACTCTTGTTTAAAAGGCCAAAGTGCTGAGTTTCTACGGGTCTGCCTGCACAAGAACAAGGCTCTATCACACAAAAATCTACTTAAGCATGAACAGTTTGGCAGAATGCTAAAACCTGTTGTTTCTGATGTATGAGGGCAACTGTTAGCTTTACAAAGGCCAGCACTTGTCGCAGCATATTCTCTGCCACTTGTCCCCTTTTATGCAACAGTTTGCAACTTCAAATCTGGAACACTGCAGACCTTGGTAAGCCCTTAAAAACCATAACTTTATACTAACGGTCACTGGCTAAATCTTGACCCTCCCGTGTATGCTCATCTTTGGACACTAAGTGAAAGCGGAGTGAAGTCTTAAATAGAGTTTCACAAATCCCCCAAAAAAACAATACATTTTGTCCGTAGATGTAAATTAGCCGCTAAGACTGCTAACTTTAACTGAAGTCAGAAAAAATCACTCACACTCCCTGTAGCAACAAGCAGGTTACGAGTCTTCATCCTGAAACAACGTACATTAAATACTAGGACAATAGAACTTTAAACGAGGAGAGGTGTTTAACTCCTCCCTCTCTGCCATCATGCGCCAGGGATGTGTTGTGGGGATGCGTTTTCATTGTTCAATTTCTCGATTTGATGAACTTGTCTTGGGCTGAGATGCAGCATGACCAATATCAGGACACGATGGCTTTAGTAGAGAGGGAGAGACAAACGATTACCTGGGTGGCATGGCCAACAGTAAAAAGAAAATAAACAAGACTATGAAAAATGATGAGAGCCCTCTCTCTTTCTGAGACAGAGAGTACGTCAAATTTCAGAAAATGCTCATTTGCAGGTTGGTTCTGCTGCTCAACATATCCAGATCAGCAGAAACTGCTGCCATATCAAAGAAAGTGAGTTAACTGCTCACCACTTCGAGGCGCCGAAAAGACAAAGAGCCAAACCCTCAAAAGACTCACTGAAGTAATTCTGCCTCATAAATTAAAAAAACAAATAAATAAAAAAATCGAGTTTTTCGGCGCCTAAGATCTCTGGTCATAGCATTCCTATGGGGCACAGGGAGGAGGCGCATAGCGCTGGACACCCTTCTGCGTCCCAAGGACGAGGGAGGCTTAGCGGTACCTGATTTTGAAGGGTATTATCTAGCAGCACAGTTGCAGGTTTTCACCCAGGAGGTCGCGAGGGTATATAGAGGCCCGGAGCATGCTAGAGAAGAGGGTACTCCGCGACATGTGCTGGCGTATATTACACTGCACCAGAAGCTCTTGGTCAGGGACCTGATGGTGGAGGACCAGACATTCCGACTCTGCTGGAATCGGGCACGCAAACGAGCGGGGATCCGCCTTATGTATGCTCCTGAAATCCCGTTGGGGATGGTTACGGCCCTCCCTCATGGAGGGGACTGGTCGCGGCTGCTAGGTTGGGAAGAGGCTGGGATCCAGATGCTGGGCGACTTATACGAGGATGGGGTGCTGCTTCCGTTTCAGGAACTGCAAGAGCGGTTCGGCCTACCGCGGGGCGACTACCTGTTGCATGCGGCGGTCACGGGCGCTATGCAGGGTCATTGGGGAGAAGGTTTGCAGGAACCGGGTACCTCCATGGCATGTCAGTACACGATGATGGCAGCCGGGACCTTTAAGGCTGTCACCTGTTTATACTCCAGAATGTTGCGAGAGGCTCTGCAGCCTCTCGCGGCTCTGAAGGCCAAGTGGGAGTTGGACCTTCAACTGGAGATCCCTGATACGATTTGGGGTCAGTTGCTGCGACGGGCACGGAAAAGTTCGAGAAATGCCAGGTTTCAGCTAATCCATTTCTATATCATTCATAGGGCGTACCTCACACCGGGGAAAATACGACAATACTTTGGGGTGGAACAGGCTGCCTGCCCCAGATGCAACACTGTTGGAGCAGACTTGGGTCACATGTTGTGGGATTGCCCTACCTTGGGAGAGTACTGGCAGGAGATTGGGAGGGCCCTCAACAATGCAACGGATAGAGACATTCAGTACACCAAAGCAGTGGGGGTCCTCCATTGGTTTCCACACACGCCTAAGAATAAAAATACCAGTAAATTCATAGATTTGGGACTGATCCTTGCTAAACGGGAGATCACGAGAAATTGGAAATCGAGGACGGGACCCACATTTAAAAAATGGTATGGTGAATGTTTGCGGTGGGCGGCGTGTGAAAGCACCTTGAGGTACCAGGTGGCTTGGAGACCGAATGATGAGAAGGCTATGGAGAGGGCGACTGCGTGGGAATTGATGGTACAGGCGCTCCGAGATGCTGCTGACGAGGAGCATGAGGAATTGGAGGAATTGGGTACAGCCAACCCCGTCACCTTACCGGGGGACACACCTTAGTGAATGTATAAACTTCCTACAACACACCAGACTCTTTTCAGTAGTAATTCTGTACAGCGCGACCACGGGGGGGGATGTTGGAATTGTTGGGTTGTTGAGGGGCAGATGTTTGTTGGGGTGGGGGGAGGGTGAAAACCACAAAAGCATCCCTCTCTTTTTTGCAGTAATGACATCAGACAATGTAAGATACAGCAAGGACTGATTTACGGATGGAGGCTGAACTGTCTTCGGTGTGGGGACGTGCCACTCAGAACGGGGGTCGACAATCACTGTGTTTTCTTGCTATGTTTTTGATCGCACTTTGACTTCAATGTCTGTACATTTATATTGGTGATGCAATAAAAACGATGTTAAAAAAAAATAAATAAAAAAAAAAAAATCAAGTCGCAATTCTTTCCTAACACAATAAACAAAAAGCAAGAATAGGGACAGTCTAGTACATTAAAGAGGTGTCAAAAAAGCAATTGAAAGTGTACCGGAGGGATCACCCGGGGCAACATAACAAGCAATAATGTCTTCCATCACTGGAAAAAAAGCTTTAAACTTGCAGAGTACCTCACACCTCACTGTAATCAAATACACAAAGCTCAGCAAACACTCACCATAAACAAACTTAGCGAGTACAGCAGTGCTTAACGTGATTAAAAAAAAAACTAGGTGACAGGGTCCTCTGTATTTTTGGAGAGGCCACAGCAGCTTGCACAACCCACTAGCCCTGCTTGCACAGCCAAATGCCAATACCAGAGTTACGTAATGTTATCTGTAGTTTTATAGCGCACTAATCACACGCAAGTGTATCCCGGCGCTTGTGGTAGGTTCATAAGGTCCGCCCTGGCTGGCTCAATCGAACTGCCAGGACTTCAGCATTTGCAGAATACAAGAAGAGTGGAGGAGGCTCTGACGTGTTGAAGGTCGTTCCAGGCTTTAGAAGCCAGGTATGAGGAGGTGCAATCCCCCCATTCTGCTTTTGTGTATACGTGGGGTTTGTGCTAGTGCGAGTACAGTACAGCAGAGGAGTCTGAAAGGTTAGTGGAAGTAAAAAATGTCCTAGCTAACAAGAAGGAAAGTTTCAATTCTATTAAGGACAAAGAGGTGAGGATTATGCATTTCTTTCTCCACTTTATTTTCACAGCAGTAATAAAAGAACTTTAAACAAAAAAACTGTAAAACATTACAGACTATACATCCCATCAACCATAAGAAGCAGTCTCTACGGTAACCATAGTCCAATCACAAATCAGTCTACTGCATATAATCACGTGAGGTCCCTTCCGCTTCCCCTTCTTCACTGGAGGATGTTAAGCTGAGATCGCCGACCTATTAAAACATTTGATCATTACCTACAATATAAAGAGAGTTCTGTTACCGTTTTCTACAGAATACCAAAAAGTCAATACGAGTCATAAAATCCACTCAGAGTGCAATATTCTAACTGCATGAAACTTATTGCAAGTAATATATCAACAAAGAGCCATCAATGTGGAGCGCAGTACCTACTGGTAAAAAAATATCCTTGGAGGGACTGAGATCGAAGGGATTCTCAGGGCGGGATAAACCTCGCCTCCTTGTCCTTAATAGGATTGAAATTTTCCTTCTTGTTAGCTACACAATATTTCAATCCATGTCAGGACGGAAGCGAGGATTATGCATGTTCAAAGTTTACAAACGACCAGAAATGCCGCCTCTGAAATGGGCTTGAAATAGAACTTCTTAAAGGTAGACTCAGAAGATCAATCAGCCGTATTCATAATATCTTTCAGCCTACCACCTACCTGAATGGCTTTTGATGCCATAGCTCCTCTTGTGAAGTATGCACCAAATCCACACTTGGCTCTGCCATGTTCTATCGTACCCAGCTGGCAATGGAAGGAGAAGAAACCGCTTTGAAAGGTTTCTGCATGGCGATAAGGAGTTGCCTTTCCCCAGGAGTTCAGAGCTCTGAAGTCATAGCCTCGTATGCCTTAATGCACTTAACCACACAGAACTTAGGATGCTCCGGAAAGGAAGGATGAGATACTGACCTAGTATTGGTTTTTGTCCTCCTGTATATGGTAAGGCGACTCCCTCTGGGTAAAAACGCTTGCAGCGATATCCACAGCTCTCACATCTGAAACCCGCTTAGTGAGAATGAGACACAGAATTGTTAGTTTAGCAGACAGCTACTTGCGAGATAAATATTGGTTATCCTGCCAGCCAAGAAGTCTCAGCACTGCATTAACGTACCACAGGCCAGAATATCTAGGCTCTGGAGGTTAAGTCAGGCTGCCTTTCATTAACTTACAAACCCAGGGATGCTCCTCTGCAGGTTTGCCATCAATCTTGATGTGTCCCGCTGAGATAGCCGAGCAAAAAGAATTACCAGTTTGATGATAAGCCACTCCAGCCGGAGCCAGCTCTGCTAGGAAGTTTAGAATGTGAGTAACCTTTGCCTCATGGGATCCACGTGTCTCTCCAGACACCAATAGTGCAATTGTCTCCAAGCCGTGCGATACCTCTTGACAGTACCTGCTACCTAGGCCTGTTAGATGAGGTTTGTAGCATATCACAAACGTTGTTGGTCTTTCCAGCGTCCCCTAAAATACTCCATGCCATGAGGGGCAAATAACCCCTGGAGGACCAGTGGATGAGAGCAGCCCTGAGGGTTCTTGAGAATCGAAGGAAATGAGGGCAGTTGTATTGGGAAATCCCACACCAGTTCCATCAGCATCGGGAATCAGGTTTGGGCCTTCCAGATCAGCGTGATCATCACTAAGGAAGCTGCTTGCCGCCAAACTTGAGCCGCTACTCTGGGGATAGTCATGTACAGAGGGAAAATGCATAAGGGTACTCCTTCGACCAATCTTGGAGAAAGGCATCCACTGTCATGGCTTCTGGGTCTTGTCTCCAGCTCACATATTGTGGAAGTTGGTTGCTCAATCAGGAGGCAAAGAGGTCCAGATTGCAGAGGCCCAATCTGTCCACCAAAGCCAGGCATACAGCATGATCTAGTTGCCAGTAACTGTAATTAGAGAAGTTCCTGGAGTACCTATCCACAACCGTTTTCTGCAGGCTGGGAAGGTACTCTGTCACTGAGCTCTGCCTCTGAAGGCAGAAGTCCTTTGCCAGGCTCGATAAGGCCTTCAATCAAGAGCCGCCCAGACAGCTGACGTACTGGACTGCCGAGATATTGTCTATCCTCAGCAGGATGCACAAGATACCCTGTTTCTGGTAAGGGATTTTACCGCAAAGGATCCCACCAACAATTCAAGGCAGTTGATGTGCAACTGTATCTCCTACTCCAAACATCTGCCTCCCATCGAGACCTCCCCACATTGGGCTCCGCAGCACAGTCTGCGGGCGTCTGACTTTATGTCCATATCTGGAGTAGATCCAAAGATCCCTCTCCCATTCCAAGCTGCCATGTGGTCTATCAACTTCTGGAGTTCCAAAAGGTGGTGACGAACTTGTTAAGCTCTTTAACAAAAGGATCACCAAAGAGTTTACCTTGCGCTATGGGCTCAGCCTCAGAGGTAGCTAGGTCTCCTACTTTGGGGTTGATGTTTATTGGAAGGGACTTATTCCTCTCCACTGCCAGGGCACAGTTTGTGTTGCTGAGAAGGCATATTGCTATCTGCGTCCAGCTAGCGACTTGGTCCATAGACATAGGGATACCAGTAGCCTTAGACCGCTCGGCTATTTGAATAATCTACACCCAGGAGTTTGTGCTTGCAATTTCTCCTGGAATCATCAATTCCCTTTTTGAGATATCTCATATTATGAGAAAAAGGTACTTAATTGTTTGTCGATCTCTAGCGTGTTCGCCACTATTCCCTTAAGCGTAGGCTTGGGGCAGTCTCCCCGAAGTCTAGTCCTAACTTCTTTTTTCAAGGGCTGGCAGATCTTTCCCACCACAGACTCAGCTATTTTGGCATCAGGAGTCCACTCTGTCGACCTAGGATGATATCTGTGTATGGTCGAACATATCCAAGTGGCCCCCTTTTCCCTCAGAGGAATGGGATCCCGGGTGCCAGGAATGGCCCAAGTCCTTGTCAGAGAAGAAATCCCCCTCTGACACACCCCACCCCTCAAAGGGAAAACCACCATCAGGTCTGAATTTGGAATGACAGTGTCACCGTTTTTTTTGGGCTCATCTTCCCCCCGCCAGAGGAGAAGATGAGCCCAGAAAAATCAGCATTTGCGCACTTTTTTTGAAGGCTTCCTGAGCCTGTCAAATCCTTCCAATTGCCCTGTGTCACGCTTTGTGCCAATTTCATTCCCCACCTGGCAGTCACTAGGTCCCGCCTCCACCTGATTGGGGTCGTTGAAGAGCAACTGGGATGCTTTTGGGCACCCTATCTACCTGATCTCCACGAAGACCAGCGCAATAGAAATAGGTTGCGACAGAGTCTGGTCTACCGCAGGTGGGAAGCGTGGGGGGGGGGGGCATTCTTCCTCAACCTCCTGGAATGAGGAATAAACATGGTCTCCGGATGAGGACATAATAGCTTTAAGGTGTGAGCACACAAAAAATACGGCCTTTAGATTTTAATATGGGCAGCCCCCTCGCTGGTGCTCAAACAGCTGAAAGCTGTTCATTATAAAAATTGCCAATACTGAAAACTGCCACCAGGTGGCGCTGTGGTCACCCGGCCACAAAGAGAAACTCACTGCGTTACGGTGTCAGAGTGGCAAGGGGTGGTCAGGAAAGAACAGGCCCGCAGGCTCAGAAGCCCAAATGCCCAATCGCATGCACAGTACGTGCGAGAGCACTCGACGGAGCTGCCTCATTCGGGCTCTGCGTGCCTCACAAACCAGACAGCCCAAGGACACGCAACCCAGAGGTCCGCGGTGGCAAGATGGGAAAGCGCTCAGGTGAAAGCCTACTGGGCTGAACAGGTATAAAATATAGTCCCAAATAAACAGTGAAAGCAACATATACAAGTATTCTATGAATATGTCAGGTAAGACAGGAATAATAGGAATGCACTTAACTGACGAGTAGTGAAGAAAGAGGAAGCTGATGGGACATCATGTGATTACATGCAATGGACTGAACAGTGATTGGACTATGGTTACCATGGAGACTGCACCCCTGTGGTTGATGGGATGTGTAGTCTGTAATGTTTTACAGTTTTTTGTTTAAAGTTCTTTCAATACTGATGTGAAAATAAACTGAAGAAAGAAATGCATAATCCCCGCCTCTGTCCTGACATAGAATTAATGAATTGTTCAAATAGGCTTGACATGTGTTCTGGAGTGCTTTGTTGGTATGGGTGAAGAGTTTGAACTGTGCAAACTTATTTATCTGTACCAAGTGGAGTTTCTTAAGGCGAGGAGAGTGCTGTCTTCTAGCCATAATACTCCTACAAATGTGAGTTTGAACTATTCCTGGTCCCTCAAAGCTGTAAAAAAGGGCGGCTGGATGTGCTGTTATTATATTTTATTATATTATTGCAAACACTGTTTATGTGCTAATTTGAAAATTAATCAGACAGCGCCACAGTGTGGTTGACTATCAAAGTGCCAGTGTTAAGATATAGTTGTTGATGCCAAGCACCAGAAACAACGGCACAAATTAAGGACTGGAGAGCAGGCTGGAAAAAGTCTGTTCTTCTCAGATCCAACCAGGAAGTAAAGTATCTGCAAGAATACGACTTGGGAGTAGTGACACTTTCTTTTTCAGAGACTTGATTGCAAAATTCAAGACACTTACCCACATTCTGGAGGGCTAATGAAGTCTTTACATGTGAGAGAAGAACACACACTGGCAAAACCAACAAGTCTCACATTTATAACACTAGTACTGAGCTGGTAGCTTTGCCAATGTTTGTGTTGTTTAAAAAAAAGTTTTTTTTTTAAAAAACATTTCGAATTACTGGAGAAAGCAGACAGATTTTACGGTATCTAAAAACTATGCATTGAATTGAATGTTTTCAATCATTATAAATGGGATGGTTTCTGTTCCAAATACTTTTGAATGAAATGAAATTTGTAAAGCACAATGGCTACCCTGAGGCCTCCCAGCGCTACAGACAGCACAGCCGGTGGTCGGGCAAGTGAGAGTTAGATACAGTTCTTAAAGAGTCATGTTTTTAGAAGCCTTTGGAAGGCCAGCAGATTGGGCTCCTGTCGAAGAGAAAGTGGGAAAGTGTTCCAGAGTGGCAGCGTTGTAGGTGAAAGATCGTCCACCACATCCGTTCTCATTATTTTAGGGGGTAGGGAGAGGAAGGCGGTCGTTGAGTGGAGGCTCCTCCTAGGTTGGTATGGGGTGATCACTGATTGGATAACAGCTGGGCCGTTCTTCCAGAAGGCTTTGTGGGCCAAAACTGAATCCTTTCCCTAATCTGCAACTAATGCAAGGTCTCAAGGGCTGGTTTTGCAGACTGTCTGCGAGGGATCTGTAGGAGCAGGCGGACAGCACAATTTTGGATGATCTGGAGCTTACTGATGGTGTATTGTGGGCACCCAGAGAACATTCCCATAATCCAGACAGGAGAGGATAAGGGCCTGGACCATGATCCTTCTGGCCTGGAAAGGGAGGAGGAGGAAGTATCTTACGCAGCATCCTAAGTAGGCCAAAACAGGTGGCTGAAAGTTTCGCTGCTTGATGGTTAAAAGTGAGGGAACGGTCGAGCCATATGCCCAGACTCCTAATCTGGTCTTTTGGGACTGGGGCGGACCCAAGACAATTGGGCCAAAGCAAGGCAGGGTTGAATGAGGGGGAGTTGCCAAGGAGCATGAGCTCCGTCTTATCCCTACTGAGTTTAAGGCATGAGGGCTCCATCCATCTGGTGACCTACTCTAGGCATTAACCTAGGGAGCTAGGTGACCACTCGGGTGGTTTAACGCCACCACAAGTTGAGTGTCATCTGCATAGGTGATGATTTTTTTGCCAAATGGATGGACGATCTCTGCCAGGGGTCTGATTCATATACACATTGAACAGTGTGGGGCTCAGGGAGGAGCCCTGAGGAACCCCACATCTAAGAGGCCAGTGATTGGAGACATCTCCTTCGAAAACCTTAAATGATCGCTCATTCAGAAAGGATTGTAGTCAGGTTACAGCAGTACCGGATACTCCTAGCTTTTTGAGTCTGAGGATCAGTGTTGTGGTTTACAGTGTCAAAAGCGGCACTGAGGTCAAGGAGGATAATCGCAGCATTACCCCCTTGATCCAGGATCCTCCGGACCTCCTCCGTTGCTGCAAGGAAGGTGGTTTCAGTCCGAAATTGGGGGCGAAAACCAGTCTGGGAGGTTTGGAGTAAATCTTTAGATTCCAGAAAATCCACCATAATAGTGTTTATGTGTTTCTCAAGAATCTTACTCACCCAGGGAAGAAGAGAAATGGGGCGATAGTTGGAAATTTTTCCTGATTTAAATAAGGTTTCTTTAGCAGGGATTTGACTGTGGCACATTTCCAGGCCGGGGGAACTATGCCAGATGACAAAGAGGAGTTCACGAGGTCAAGGATAGCAGGACCAACGATGTTGGTGGCTAATGTGAGGATCTGAGGAGGGGCAGGGTCTGTTGGAGAACCGGATTTTAGTTTTGTCATAATTGGGCACAACAGAGCAAGATCAAGGGGGGGGGGGGGAGGGAGGACGGACTGCTCTAGTGAGGTTTGGGTTCCAGGTTGTGAGTCTGGCATGGGTGACATAGTGTGAGGGTTCTGTGAAGTTGGAAAGGATAGATAAATGTTTTGGATTTTCTGTGAAAAGAATTCTGCCAGGCTATTTCAGCGAGTGAGAGCGCCATCCGGCGAAGGCTGTTTCAAGGGCAGTTTGGTGAGGGTCTTAGCAATACGAAATATTCCCTAGGGGGAGTTAGAGAATAGATTAATCTTATCTTCATAGAAGACAGCTTTTGCAGTTTTGATTTCAAGTTTGTAGAATCTGATTGCCTCCCTATATCCTGATTTAGTGAGTCCTGAAAAATCCCTTCGCCATTTCCTTTCAAGCCTTCTGCAGGATTGTTTCAGTTCTCCCAATTTGCGTTTAGTTTTTTAAGGAAGTACTACGTCCAATGAGCCTTGGGTCAATGGTTAAAATTCCCGGTAGCCAGGTGGAGATTAGGGTCGTTAGCTGGTCAAGTGACTTCCAGAATGTGTTTCCACTGATCAGTGGGTAGTTTAGACCAGTTCTGTTCTTGAACAGAGATTATATTACGGGGAGTGGTCCGGGCATTTCCCAATTTAAAGGGATCAGAAAGTGATCGGACCACTGAAGCGGGACGGGAATACTTAAGCTAAGTTCATTACAGTTGCTGAAAACAGGGTCCAATAGATGACCTTTGGAATGGGTGGGTTTCTGTACTTTCTCACTAAACTGAAGTGCCAGGAGATTCCCGGTCAGCTCGTTGGCTATTTTATCAGATGGTCATCTAGATAGAGGCTAAGGTCAACGAGCAACATGAAGTTGGAGGGGGCGAAGGCTAGATTAGCGACAGTAGTGGGGAGGGAATCAAAGAATTGTCTAGGGGCGCCTGGAGGGCGAAAGATTAGGAAGCCCAAAAAAGGTACGAGTCGGGGAAACGTCAATTGAGAAGATAAGACTTTCGCAGTCCGGCAAAGGGTCTGCTGTGATGCGGCAGTTGACTTTATTGTTAACAACAATAGCTATTCCTCCACCTCTGCCACTCCTACGATCCACCCTGTGTGTCAGGTAGCCGGAAAGGAGGGTTTGAACAAGGATAGGGTCTGAATCATTGTGGAGCCATGTTTCTGTCAAAAACTGAGCACTGTGTATTCTGAAAAGAATTTAAAACGACTAAGTAAGTTTCAGGGAAATGCTGTAAAAGGCCTAATTTACTTTCCCCAGGATTCAGACATTCGATCCTCTGCAATAGGGAACAGATTTATAGGCCTCCATAGAAGCGTCATGCCAAGTACACCTTATGCCTCGAATATCAGCTGTGTGAGTAACAGATGGCCATCATTCAGTGCCATAAAAACCTGTGTGCGCAAAAGCTTGTGCTTTCATGCAATATGTGGAATGTAGGCGCTTATACTGAACAGCACAAATACCTGCATGACGAAGGACCAGCATACATTAACAAACGAATGACCTTCCACCAACCAATCTGACACATGTGATCAGCATCCCTTTTCTTTGCAGACACCCCATGGATCTGCTGAAAAAGCAGAGGTAGCCAAAGCCTGGAATAACCTTCCCCTGCACCTTAGGAACACAGCATTGCTCCGGGAATTCAGAAAAAGGCTCAAGTCATGGTTGTTCGAATGAAAAGAGCACCGTAATGCAGCGACCAACTCCAGAGCCTTGAGACACTCACAGGTGATTTGCCGCCCTTTAGAAAACCTGATTGATTTATTTGATTGAAAAACAATCTTTTATAGTCTGGTCTTCAGTGATACCACAGCAAAAACATCCCTCTTGTTGTGCTTTTACAGACAGGCTGGCAGAAGTGGGGAGCAGCACAGGGTGGGAGGTATTTCTGTGGGAGAAGCAGCACACAAAAAGCTAGAAAAGACACCCACTCACATTGAGTGATGAAAGAAAAAGAAAAAAAGTAGTTTGCTACTCATGCACAGTGAAAGGATACAAGTTGGCCAATCAAAGGGGTTTTAAGGAAGAATGCTTCAACACAAGAATTAGAAGCCTAGCCACTGAATAAGAAGCAAGCAAATGAGAATGCCAAGATAGCCAACAAATGGTGATGAATGGGTTGGATGTTCACAATTGGTCTTTCACAACAAGACAGCTTCTGCTGTCTGGTAAGGACAACCTAGAAACAGTGAGATCAGACAGAAACATTGTAGAGTGGATATCCATAAGCATTTCACATAGTGAGGCAGTGCATACAATGCACTATAAAAAGAGTCTGAAATCTTATTTTAAAAAATTCAGTACTATAAAAAATGTAAGATTTTATTTGTTCCACATGTTTACTGTGGCAATGCTCTTCTGAATGGTCATGTCAATACAACACCTAGTGATGTGATGCACTGAACAGATTGTCCTCACAGAAAGGTTGGGGCATGGCAGCTTGCCATGAGCTGTATAAAGTGGAGAATGAGTGCAAGAGGGACCCCTGAAGGGACCCTGCATCCTTATTTAGGGATGGGAGGAAGGAACACTAAACTCCTGTCACAGTAGGTGTTGTACTTTGCTGTCACAATAGGGGAATGGCAACAGTTGGAGGTATTGCACAACTGTTAGGGTAAAAGCGCTTGTATGCCACCTGTGTGCTAATAAAAATAAAAGAACTGATGTATCTTCTTTTAGCCCAATGTCACTCCTTAACAGCAATATTGCAAAGCGTCAAAACAGAGCCCAGGTGACACATGACATCAGAGTTCACCGAACGGTTGTAAACCCGGTCTTTGCTTCCAGGACAGCAGGGTTTAGGGGCAGACTCTGCACCCCCCAGAGTACACCCCTCTGTCCCCCAGGGAACAGCAGAGCCAGGTGGTAAGCATGGTAAGCAAGCACTGCCCCAGTACCAAACACAGCCTCCCTGCAATCTGCAGGTGTGCCCAATCACTATCTCCTCCGGCACTGCCTCAGTGCCCACACACAGCCTCTCCCTGCACTCTGCAGGTGCGCCCCTAACCCTGCCTCAGCTCTCAGGTGGGCAGCACCTCCTCCACGCGCACTGCATGCCGGGATAGCCGGCCGCCCGCCGAGACTCACCGGTTTGTTTCTCCCGGATAGAGGCCGCCATCTTCCGCGCTGACGTGACGCCGGTGACGTGGCCTCCTCCCACCCGGAAATGACATTTGTTTTGGTGTAACGTCGGCCAGACGGGTCGAGAGGGCAGCCGTGCGTTCCAAGCCTCGATGTGAAATTTTGAAGGCACTACTAAAGAAGAGTGTGAGGATTGTAAACATCACTTAATTCTGTCGCGTGAAGTTGTCAAGGCTAGAGACGAGTCTAACAAAGTGTAACAAAACCACATTTTTATATAAACAACATTTTATTAAAAAAAGAGGGAGTGGAGCTTTGTCAACAAACTTGAAATAAGATCTGATGAACAGAACATAGAGCATCTTACACTGGAAAAAAATGTTGTTTCTTTGCAAGGGTGACGTGGTTTACCTCGGAGTCCTCGTTAGAGTGCCCGCTTGAAGATGGCCTCAGCGTTAGCCTTCCAAAGAGGCGGTGCTTCACCTGACAATTGTTCAAACTCATTTCATTTAACTTTATTGGCAAGACAATTGAATGCCAACGAGGCCCTTGATGGAGAAGCAACCAAGTTCATTGTGCTGAAACCTCTCTCCTAGTCTGCATTATTTACTGGCAGGGTTTCCCATGCAGTACAGGGAAATGGTCACAAGGGGCTCATTTACAATTGAATAAAAAATGTCTTAAATATTCACCATTACTATGGCGAGACTGCGGTATTGGCTTCACTACTAGAGCCCTGGTGGCCTAGATATAGGCGGATGACATCATCCTATAGGCAGGGGCGGCTCCTCCGTTATGGTTGAGGAGCGTCAACCCACTGCTGGAACCAGCAGATGCATGTAAAATAAAAAGATAATAAAACAGTTAATAAAATTGCTTTATTATCATCTTATTTTCTCTAGACCGGCAGCTGAGTCGTGAGGGCGGGCCATTAGGAGCAGGAGGAGTGGTGGGCACACGGCACTGCCAGTGCACATATAGGTTTGGACAGCGGTCCTAAGATGGCCAAACCAACATGCGCACTTGGATATATCGGCAGGGCTCACGAACATCGGCTTCCAGTCCCTGCCGGAACCTGGACCCAGCCCGCCTCCGCCCAATACCTACGCTTCTATCATGCTGGGTAATACCAACATGGGAGTAGCGTGTGGATTGCCGCACAGGACTCTAGGAGCCTGTGTGAGAATCTTCTGAAGATGCAGCAAGGCGGCAGACGTCAGACATATTTTTTTTTTATCTTCGGCGACTCTGCACTGCCCCACTGATTTCCCCAGCTAGCAGCTGCCACTGCCAATAGGCATGTAATCCCAGGGACAATCTGGCCCCATTGATACGCGAGGTAGTGCACTTGGTGGTTGTACTGGTATCCAAGTGAACTGGGCCTAATCCAGACTTTTTTACTTTACTTTTCACCACACACCCCCTGAGAACCCCCTGAAGTTGGCAGATAAGCCAGTGCAGGACCACATGGCTGAGTCAGGACCTAGAAGAACTATGGCGTGTAAGCTATGGTAGAAACACTATGTACTGGCTAGAAACAGAATACCCATGTTGTCTAGTTTACTGCTTTCACTAGCTGGCTTTATCACAATTGCAAAGAGGGTCATCCTTCCCAAATTCCTTTACCTATTACTAAACACCTTCCTCCCTCCCACGTCTCAGTACCTTAAACGTTTACAATCCAATTTGGTGACTCTGACGTAAATAATTAATTTACTCTCTTAATTTCTATGCAGGTAAGTACTTAATCAATAATAACTCAATCGGAAAGAAAGAAAACAGAGTCCGTGGTGTTAGAGTTCTTAGGGGTTTTATTCCTCAAAAAGGAATGGTCTAGACCAGGATATCATGTTCTGACCACCACATGGGTGTCAGAAGGGATAGAGCGCTCTTTTATTACATTACATAGCTTATATACTTAATTCATGTCATAGGAAACAGTTATAGTAGGCGTAACAGCTGAGAGAAGACAAGATAACAGTATACACGTGTTACAAGTACGTAATCAGAAGGCGTGAACTAGAGGTGTGTGCTAAAAACGTCACAGGTAGGTGTCACAAAGGGGTGGCACTAACAGAAATGTTGCAATGTCAGCAGAAATCGGAAGCTTGGATGCGTGCGCAGCTGCATGACGTGTGATTGACGTGAAGCTGGAGGGTGCAGGGGACTTGACATTTGCACCGACGGAAAGAGACAGAAGTCTGGCATGTCAGATCAACTTGTGCTTCTATCATATCTGATATCTGGTGTTTAGGAACTAAGCTATCTGGGCGGAAAGGTCTCTAGGGCAGAAGCTATTCTATACTGACTGTGAGTGCGTGCATAAGCGCCTGAGTGTCTGTATGAGAAGCGTGGGGGCATGGGCCTTCCATGGGAGCATGGCAACAGAGGCTATGAATTACTTGAATTAGTTGCATAGAGACAGGTCGGCCCTTTGGCTCTGCAGCTGAGGGGAATGTTTACTGAAGCTAGCAGGCAGGAATGTATTTTCGGGGAGCGGAACAGATAACTCGAAGGTTATAGTCAATCTTGGCAGGCAGCAGGCTGAGCTGAGCGCGAGGGGCCGCGCTGAAAGTAAGTCAGAGTTCACGGGTACAGAGGCAGCCTGGGCAGAGGCCCTTGGAGTCAGAAAGCCAGAAAAGAGGCTCGGTGGCAGAAATTCAGGGCCTACTCAGCTAGAGCTGAAAAACGTGGAAGTACACTACAAAAAGACGTTGGCATAGCATACTTAGGAACGGGCTATCCAACCCATTCAGGGTGGGTCTGAAAGAGGACATGTTGACGTTGGACGCAAATGTATTTGCGTCTTCATAGCTGGTACAGGAGGGAAGTTACATGCACTTTAACTCGTACATGGAGACGGTGGGGTACGCGCTAGGGAACACATCTTGACCATAAAATTTACATTTCCTCATTCCCTCCTTGTTCCCTACGGACCCTTCATGATATATTAATCATCATAAATTGATCAGTTTGTTCTTGCAGCATCATTTGCTCATCTCTCTTCCGTTGTCTATTTGAGAGAAAACTGGAATGTTCAATGCACGATGTGGCACACAGTCCACATATCGCCGGCCCACACTGTAGGCACAGGCAGCAGCTGAATACTATGACAAGGCCAAAACCTAGGAAGGATAGGATCTTCCATCCCCAAGCAGTTAACGTTGTCCAGAACCAACCGGACCAAGTCCAGGTGCCTGGATTCTGATGTATCTGATTTGCAATTTTATGCAGACGGGTAATAGCTTGATAGACAGATGGCGCGTTTTGTGGGATGAAAACGCAGCAACTTGACCCGATGACCTTACAGGCTCCACCTCTATCTGCCAAGATGACGTCAATAACAAGACGATTTTGAAGGACAACAACCCGTATAGCAGATTGCTCCTCTGTTAAGTTACCTAAGGCGGAGGCAGTTTCAAGTGTTCTGGTTAATCTACGTATTAATTTACTGTTTTGGACGGGGCCTAAAAAGAAAAAGAATCCCTTATTAAAATCAGTGTACTGTTCCCATGCCGTTTCTGTGTAGTCGACAAGTGGGATATCTCTTCTGGGTCTATGCTTTACTAGATTTGTATTTCTATGGTAATCAGGGGGAGCTAGAAAAACAGGTGGCAGAAGGAATGCAATATAACAGGTACCATCCCAATCTGGAGGCAAGCGTATGTATGCGGTATGACCACAAACAAAATAGGAGCGACTGATAGCTTTAAAGGACGATTTACCATGATCACTGAATTCGACCACAGTAGTGCATTTACTATGACCTAAGTGTACTGAACCTTTCTTTCGGACACATAATTCACCAGTGACTGGTAATACTAGCATATGGGGCAGGACTGGTGCAGCCTCGGATTCGACAGTAAGGATCATAAGGCTAATTGTGTAGTTACCTAATCCATATACTTCATTTTCTAGATCAGTTCCTATTCGAGTGGGGAGTCCCTCCTTATCAGGGTAACAGACGTCGAGCAGGACTAAGTTCAAGTTTCCCCAAACCCAGCCCCCATCGAAAACAGCAATATCAGGATCTAAGGAATTAATTATTTTAAACCATGCACCACAGGAGCCATTGTGAGTGAACGGGTACGGAAAGAGGGGCAGAGCTCCCTTGTAATTCTGGTAGGGAGGGAGTCGGCCACATATCCAGCAGTCTGTAGCATTGTTAGTCTGATGGGAATGGTGTAACATACTAATGAATGTATTGTTGCGCAGCGCAAGTCTGTAAGAGAGTTCGTGTGGCGGTAATTCACTAAAAAAATGTTCAGCAGAAACATTGTAAACAGATTGTTCACGCCTGAAAATAGGCCAGTAGATAGGTAGCAGAATGCTAGCAACAATAACTAAGATACTCAGAATAAACATTATTAATAGTGTCACTATACAGTGACTACGAAGTGATTTGCAATATGCATTTTTCTTAACTTGTCTCTCTCTCTCTCTCTATCTCGATCTAGGGGATACATGTCAGAAACTATTTAACCGATTCACCTAGGGGAGGACTTAAACAATTAAACTGTCTGACTTGCTAGATCGGAGTTTCGACCTGTACTCCTCTTGGGGAGTTTTTTCTCGTTCGTTAACTGTAAAGTCTTTTGGCTCAACACAGTCTTTGGTGGGGGTGGACGAGTCTCGGTCGGGTTTCAGTTCATGAAATTTTTTCACATGACTCGTATGGACCCACCCCTTTCTCCCCTCGATCTTTACGGCGGTCCTCGTGGTGAGAAGGACGGTCTTCGGGGATTTCCAGCGGGGCTCCAGCGGACTCTTCCTGTCGAAATTTCGCACCAGTACCAGGTCCCCAGGACGGACCTCGTACGGCTTTACATCAGTGTTGTCAGGGAAGGCTGCGGCAACCTGTGAACGACATGATTGGAGTGCAGACATCAAGGAGGCAAGGTAGTCTGTCAACATGTTACAATCAACATCAGTGATCTTTTTCGGAATGGGCGTCCCCCACATATTCGGTGGTCTGCCAAAAACCACTTCGTACGGGGATAGCCCTGATCTCGAGTGGGCGACCATCCTCATGTAGAATAGTGCCACTGGCAGGGCGACTATCCAGTCGACCCCTTTCTCCTGACATATTTTTGCAAGGCGTATTTTTAGTGTCTGGTTATGCCTTTCTACAAGGCCTGCAGCTTCAGGATGTCGGACACAATGAAACTTCCACTGATATCCTAACAGTAAAGAAACTTGTTTCATTAGCTCGGACGAGAAGGGCTGTCCGTTATCTGAGTACACGACACGAGGCAAACCGTATCGTGGGAAGAATTCACGAACCAACTGCTTGGCAGTGGTCGGAGCAGTATAGTCTGAGACTGGGTATGCTTCGGTCCAGCGGGACAGAGCACAAACAACTACAAGGACATACTTGAATCCTCGACAACGGTTCATCTGGATATAATCCATTTGGAGGACTTCAAAAGGGTGATCGGGAGGATGAAATCCACCTTGCTCTACAGGGACGCTTTTACCTGGATTGAACTGACAACAGATCATGCAAGTACGCACTTTCTGTTTTGCGGCTGCTCGTAAGTGTTTGTTGCTCCAGAGGTTTTGTAAACTGTCTAACATCGCTTTCTCTCCTAGATGTGCTGGGCTATGTGCTGTATTAATCATGACTTGAACCATAGAGTCAGGGAGAAACCATGTAGATTTTCCCTTCGTCATCCAACCTTGATCTGTCTGGATCCCTCCTAGTTCAATCCATCTCTTTATTTCTTCTGGGGTAGCATGTGCCTGAATATCAATTACATCTAGAGCGGGATCCTTGACTGCCATACACTTTGTCGGTACTATTGTCTTTGTCACATCAGTTGTCTGGGTGTGAGTCAGTGCTGTATGTTTTGCTGTCTGGTCTGCCAGGTCGTTACCCTGGGAAACAGAATCTGTGACCTTAGTATGTGCTTTACACTTCATGACTGATATTCCTGAAGGCAAATGTATTGCTTCTAACAGTGCTTGAATGAGGGGACCGTGTTGTATCTTGGCACCATGAGAGGTCAGGAAACCTCGTTCTTGCCATAACACGCCGAAGTCGTGTACGACTCCGAACGCATAACGGGAATCAGTGTATATGTTAACATTTCTGTTCTTGGCTAGTATACAGGCTCGGGTCAGAGCGATGAGCTCTGCTGCTTGAGCAGACAGTGTGTCAATACGATGTGTTTCTTTAACTTCAGTTTCAGTGGTCACTGCATACGCGGCCACTAATTCTCCTGTATTTGTTCTCAGGCATGAACCGTCCACATAAAGTGTCAGGTCTGGGTTTGTCAGTGGAACATCTGTTAAGTCTCGTCGTGGCTTGGTTACTGCATTAATGATTTCTATACAATCATGCGGGGCTGGATCTGTCATAATTGTAGGTAACAGTGTTGCGGGGTTCAGAATACTGCAGCGCCTGATTTCTATGTGTGGCTGGAATAACGTTAATTCATAACCTGTCAGTCGTGCTATAGTCAAGTGCTGAGTCTGGGTTCTGTTTAACAGAACCTCTACAGAGTGTGGAACTTGTACTGTTAATTGATGGCCTAAAACAATTGAATCGCTCTGTCTGATGGCTAGTGCTGTTGCTGCTACTGACTTCAAGCACGCAGGGAGTGCCTGGGCTACTGAATCCAATGTACTTGAGAAATAAGCGCAAGGCTTATGTGAACCTGCTTGATCTTGAGTGAGGACAGACAATGCTGTACCATCACGTTCTGTAACAAAAAGTGTAAACGGTTTGTTGTAACATGGTGTCGCTAGAACTGGTGCTTGGCATAAGGCTTTCTTTAATTCTTCAAAAGCTTGTGTGTGTTCAAGAGTCCAAGGGAGGACAGTCGAAGACGCTGCCTCCTGTGTCGTTAACTGGATGAGTGGTTTAGCTAGAAATGCATATTGAGGAATCCATTGTCTGCAGTATGAGGTGAGGCCTATGAAGGCCCGCACTTCCTTTTGTGTCTGAGGTTGTGGCATATTTACAATTAACTGAATGCGATCGGGAGTGAGCTGTCTCCCCACTTTGGACAGCAAGTGACCCAAGTACACAACTTGCTGAACACAGAATTGCAGCTTCGAAGGAGACACCTTGTGTCCCTTGTCGGCCAGGAAATGTAAAACTGTCAGTGATGCTTGTTCACATTCGGGCTCACTTCGTGCGGTGATCAGTAGATCATCGACGTATTGCAGTAAAGCGGTGTTAACTGGCATTTGAATACAATCTAGTTGTCTTTTCAGTGCTTGACTGTAGATGCTGGGGCTTTCTGTGAATCCTTGAGGTGCGCGTGAAAATTTGAAGCTGCGTCCATTTAAACTGAATCCGAAGAGATATTGGCTCTCTGGATCAATAGGCACGCTGAAGAAGGCGTTCTTGAGGTCAATTACAGTAAAGAACGTGGCTTCTGAATCAATAGCAGTCAATAGGGATGAGATGTCGGGAACCACAGGGTACTGTGGTATAATGCATTTGTTCAGTTCTCGAAGATCAATCACCAGCCGATATACTGGCGGTGCCTTGGGGTCGGTACGTTTAAGAATCGGAATGATCGGTGAATTACAGACATTGGAGTCGGTCTCTACGACCACTCCTTGGGCAATGAGCTCTTCAATGATTTTCAGTAAAGCCACTACAGCATCGGGTGGTAACTTGTATTGTCTGATTCTCGGTAAAACAACACCTGCATTGAGTGTAACGCGGTATGGGGTGATATGCATGCAACCTACATCAGTTGGGCCCTTTGCCCACAAGTAATCGGGCACATTTTTCAATCTGACATCGAATTCTCGCAAAACATAATGACCCTTGAAATCCCGTAGAAAGAGTCTAACTCCCTCCGGGTGACAGCAGATTATGGCTCCTAGAGCCTTCAATGTTTTAATTCCTAACAGATTTTCTGGACATGATTTTGTAAGTAACAAGTCTGTAACACGTGATAATGGACCCACAGCCAGGGGGACTGGTTCTGATACCTCATTTACAATAGGTTGTCCTGAAAAACCAAGGGAAACATTCTGTGAGCCTGAGAGGGGTGCCCCTGGGACTTCATCATGGCTGATCGTAGTGCGACTTGCCCCTGTGTCAATTAAAAACTTTCTGTCTTTTCCCAATACGTGACTGTGTACATAAGGACCTTCTTGATCTACAGGAATTTCAATAAGAGGCAAGCCACCTTCCCTCTCTAGGCTGTTTCATGTATATCGGGGATAATCTGGATATGCGGACTGGGCATACTGGTACATCTGCTGTGAAACTTGCTGAGACGCGGCAATGGGCTGTGGCTGTGGTACCGCTACTGTCTGTGCTGCAGGTGAAGAAGCATGTATAGGCTGTGTATTCTGTGTATTCTGTGAAGACTGATGCTGGTTATGGTCTTGTCTAGGCGGATGCGGTCTTTCTTTAGTTTTACCTGTTGCTATATTATGTTTCAGGACTGGGCATTCATGTACGTAGTGACCTGGCTGCTTACAGTAATTACATGTCCCTTTAACGGGAGCGGTAGTGTGACTTGTCTGGGTCCCACCCTTTCTCTGACCGTCGGCTGGGACCGTCTGAGCTACTAACATTTTCATCTTCGTGTCTTTCATGCGTTTCTGCTCCTGATCTTGCTCTTCTCTAATTCTGTTCTGATGATATTGGAGCAGCTGTAACATCTGGGATGGTGTATTTGCCTGCCAAGTACTTTCAACTTTGTACACTCGGTTTTTAACTAATGGTAGGGAATTCTCGACTAGTTTTGATACAAAAAGATGCGGATATGACTCGCTACTTGGTTTGAGGCCACTATTAATAATGAAACATTTCTCGAATCTTGAATAGAAGTCACTAGTATCTTCATCATGTTTCTGTTTACAGGACGAGATGGCGTCCCAATCTTCCTTTCTAGTTGTCAATAATCTTGGCAGGACCTGTACTATCAAACCGGGTAATGCTTTAGTCTTATCCCCAAGGCCTACCCCTGGGACCCGTTTACTTTCTTCGTCTTCTATTTCTGCCCAGGCAATCTTTGTGTCTCCCACCTCCCATTCCTTTTCCTTTAGTTTCTCGTAGATGCCCGTGGGCAACAGTACTTTTAACATTTTCATGCTATCATCATATGTGTAATCCCCCATCAGTAACATGTCTTTAAGCTCTCTGTGAAAACCTGCGGGATCTTTATCATGACACGGTACTAGTTTCTTCATTTCTAACAGTTCTAACTTGGTCAGAGGCGTGTGTACATATACACGCTTCAAAAGGTGATCCGTACCCATAACAGGGTGTACTTCTCGTAAGGGGTTCTGACTTTCAATGCCACCCCCGCATTGCATGTGATACATCTTTCTTTCTGGAGGCGGGGCTGGAACATATTCGGAGCTTATGAAAGTGTCATATCTACGGCGTTGTTCTAGAATTATGTGAATTAATTTGGTACTTAAGCCTCTCCATCTATCCATGAGTAGTGCTTCTAGTGTTTCGTGTAAGGGACCTGGATCAGAATGATGGTTTCTGTATTTGATGAGGAGGTGCTGAATCATGTATACACCTGCTAATTTCTGCTCGTCTGGGGAGAGGTTCAGAAATGTCTGCGCTACTGTGTCATCATTATATATGTCTGTATTTTCGGCCCATGATACGGCTGATCGGGCTAGTTCTTGTTCATCCATAGAATTGAGTACATGGTACCCAACTCGATCTCAAAGCCTTTTATCAGTTTCCTGGAACTGATGCTCAGCAGAATTCGGGTTTGTCAAGGCAGAGAAGAAAACTCTCTTGCTTTCTGGACGGATGCCTTTCCTAAGGTACTTTCCCTTACCTACATATGCTATAGTATCTGCAGCTCTTTCTGGTTCTTCAAGTTCTTCTTCCTCCTCGGAGGAAGCTTTTTCTTTCTCTTTTTGGTGTACTGCTAGCACTGCTTTCCTAATTTTCCTGTACATAGTGGCTATGCAAGTCCCCTTATCATGTTTTCCTTCAGCTATATTTTGACCCCACTTGTTCAATGCATCTAATTCACTCTGATCTGTTCCAGGCCTATCTCGTTCTCTTATTAGACAGTTTATAAAAAATCGTAGTATCTGTGCTTGAATGTCAACTTTCTGTTTCTCCATGGCCTCCTTAATACTGTCAGGGTCTTTCCCTGTCTGAACAAACTCATATATTCTATCTAGACGTTCCTTCATTCCTACATAGCATAACAATATATCAGTAGCAGATCTTAACCGTAGTGATGCCAATATCATTAGATCGTCTTTTCCGGGTACTGGATCGTATCTGCAAACTGAAAGGTTTTCTTTAAATGCGTCAAAGCGGGGTGACCTGAACGTGAGAGGACTCTGCATATCCCTGAGATTTAATCTGTGTGTCAATGGCGGAGTCCGAGGAACCGCGGTTGCACCTCCTGAAGCGGATGGTTGTGCAGTATCTCCCTGAGGGGTCTGTTTTTGAACTTGAATTTGTCGTTTAGTTAGATCAGGTAAACGTGGTTTCGGTAGGTCTATTTTGGGTGCGGGAAGTGGTGGGGCTGGCGGAACGGGGGAGGTCTGTCGCGGTACTGGAGGAACATGATCTGGGGGCGGGGTGCCCCCGTCCCCGTCAGTAGGCAAGGTGCGAACAGGCAGATTGGTGTAAGCCGGTGCTACATCCTCTAGATAAGAATTTAGGAATATATCTTTAGTAGTCTTATGCATTACTTTAGTTGGGATCAATGGTGACGGTAAGTTTTTCGGTATTTCTGATAGGGCCTCAGGTGTACCCTCAGCCGCAAGATACATACCGTTTACAAGATTATGTCGTGCGCGGTCTATCTGTTCAGTTTTTACTCGGATCCCCTCAGTAACTAGTTCGTTTTCTTGGGCTTTCTCGGATTCTTTAAGTCTGTCTTCTCTACGGAGTGCTCTTTCAGCACGTTTATGTGATTCCTTACGCCAAAATTCTATGGCGTCTTTCTGAGATTGTCTGGCTTTCTTTTTCCATAGTGCTTCCTCTACCTTCATGATGCACTCGGCATCCCATGTTCCGTTAACGGGCCATCTGTGTCTTTCGTCTAGGTGTTTAGTGTAGTCAGTCCATAAGTCTAGATACAATATGGCGTCTATGCCGTGCTTATGGTACATAAAGTTACCTGGAGTGTCCCTAGGGGGATAGGAATTTCTTCCTCTAGTATCCCTTTCCTAGTTCCTATCTGCTTTAACTTGTTGAAAAACGGCATTTTGCTTACTTAGTACTGAATGCTCAATCCTTAGTTTACTTAATACTGGGTACAGCTAATTGTACAAAAAACACAATAATTCACATTAAAAACGGTCACATTCACATTCATACCACGACATTAATCACATGAAAAGACATTTGAGACATAGAAGACTACCCCCTATACTGGATGTACTGCTAAACAGTACAGATACACTGGTGTAACAGTGCAGAAATTCAGAATACTAGATATACTGCTAAACAGTACAGATACACTGCCTAAAAACAGTGCAGACCGGACTTGTGTACCCAAACCCGTCTAGATACGTCCCAGCAATGGTACTCACCGGGAAGCACGGAAACAGAAGGCCTCGGAAAACTCGACTGGACTCGACTCGATACTTCAGAAAACTTCGGAAAACTTCGGCAAATTTCGGAAACCTGGTGGGCCTCTTGACACCTCGGACCTTGCTTCTTTCGGCTAGGCTCTGGTCGGGATCCTCCGCACTCCTCACCGCCTCGTCTGGGTACTGATCGCAGTCTTCGTCACCTCCGTGGGTCAGAGGGAGATGCAGGAAATCCTGCCGGTACGCGTAGTTTCCATCTAACTGATGGCAGGGGACATAGCTTGCAAATGCACCAACCGGCGCATGAGGTGGGGGAGGGGTCCCTATTCGGGCGCCAAATGACGTAAATAATTAATTTACTCTCTTAATTTCTATGCAGGTAAGTACTTAATCAATAATAACTCAATCGGAAAGAAAGAAAACAGAGTCCGTGGTGTTAGAGTTCTTAGGGGTTTTATTCCTCAAAAAGGAATGGTCTAGACCAGGATATCATGTTCTGACCACCACAGGGGTGTCAGAAGGGATAGAGCGCTCTTTTATTACATTACATAGCTTATATACTTAATTCATGTCATAGGAAACAGTTATAGTAGGCGTAACAGCTGAGAGAAGACAAGATAACAGTATACATGTGTTACAAGTACGTAATCAGAAGGCGTGAACTAGAGGTGTGTGCTAAAAACGTCACAGGTAGGTGTCACAAAGGGGTGGCACTAACAGAAATGTTGCAATGTCAGCAGAAATCGGAAGCTTGGATGCGTGCGCAGCTGCATGACGTGTGATTGACGTGAAGCTGGAGGGTGCAGGGGACTTGACATTTGCACCGACGGAAAGAGACAGAAGTCTGGCATGTCAGATCAACTTGTGCTTCTATCATATCTGATATCTGGTGTTTAGGAACTAAGCTATCTGGGCGGAAAGGTCTCTAGGGCAGAAGCTATTCTATACTGACTGTGAGTGCGTGCATAAGCGCCTGAGTGTCTGTATGAGAAGCGTGGGGGCATGGGCCTTCCATGGGAGCATGGCAACAGAGGCTATGAATTACTTGAATTAGTTGCATAGAGACAGGTCGGCCCTTTGGCTCTGCAGCTGAGGGGAATGTTTACTGAAGCTAGCGGGCAGGAATGTATTTTCGGGGAGCGGAACAGATAACTCGAAGGTTATAGTCAATCTTGGCAGGCAGCAGGCTGAGCTGAGCGCGAGGGGCCGCGCTGAAAGTAAGTCAGAGTTCACGGGTACAGAGGCAGCCTGGGCAGAGGCCCTTGGAGTCAGAAAGCCAGAAAAGAGGCTCGGTGGCAGAAATTCAGGGCCTACTCAGCTAGAGTTGAAAAACGTGGAAGTACACTACAAAAAGACGTTGGCATAGCATACTTAGGAACGGGCTATCCAACCCATTCAGGGTGGGTCTGAAAGAGGACATGTTGACGTTGGACGCAAATGTATTTGCGTCTTCATAGCTGGTACAGGAGGGAAGTTACATGCACTTTAACTCGTACATGGAGACGGTGGGGTACGCGCTAGGGAACACATCTTGACCATAAAATTTACATTTCCTCAACTCTGACATGGCCAGGTTCCTCCTCACCCTCCTGCTCACTCAGGGCGGACTGGGAGCTATATGCTTTATGCACCCAGGTCCAGTTCCTCCTTTACTGGTTTTGACTTACCCCATTTCTGCCCAACACAGCAGTTGAACAGATGGAGCAGCTCCATGTCCACCTATGACTGCATTGTATCTACCATACACAGCACCTAAGGCTGAAATCAATACTGTTGATTGAGTGTGCGGGGCTTCGGAGGGCCTGCAGAAGAGAGCAGGGATGGCACTTCTTTCTTCTCCCTCCATCCCCCTGGCCAACAACCCCATGCTCCTCCCATTCTCAGACAAGGGTGCTATAGCTTGTGTGCGTAAACAGGGCATCAGGCTATTCTTGGATCTCCACCCGGAGGACAAGTTCATCATGTTGTTTGATGCTGTGTAATCTCTACCTTCCTCAATACTCTCTTGTATTACCAACTGCAAGCCACCTGTTGTGCCATCCATGGATGGGGAGGGTGTTCCATGCCTTGGCAGCGAGGTGGGAGAATGATCTGCCACCAGTGGTCAGTCTTTGGATGCGGGGGACGGTGGCGAGCGCGCGGTCTGCGGAGCGGAGCTTGCGGGTGGGTGTGTAGAGGCTGAGTCGGCTGTTGAGGTACGTTGGTCCGGTGTTGTGGAGTGTCTTGTGTGCGTAGGTAAGGAGTTTGAAGGTTATCCTCTTGTTGATAGGGAGCCAGTGTAGGCCTTTCAGGTGGGGTATTATGTGGCTGTGGCAAGGGATGTCGAGGATCAAGGGTGCGGATGCGTTCTGGATGCGGTTGGCTGGTCTTTGTGATTTTGACCCAATCCCCCTTTCCCTTTAATGTTCCTCTCTGGAGAAGTCCTTATCACTTCCTCGGCTGAGCATTAGGGGGTGGTAGGACGTTCTCTGTGCATTTGCTCCTGCGGGCGGTTATCAGAGGTTAGATCATACATGCTAAGAAGGCGATTGTCCCGAGGTGGTTGGGACTTTGGGGTTTGAACTGGGTGCTGTTGGTTCTACAGATGGAGCTGATGAAAAGAGGAACACAGGCGCCTTCAGTAACGGTTTTAACGAAGGCTTTATTGGGCCGTAAGTTTTTTTCATGAAACACAGTCTTTTGAAATGGGACAAAGAAAAGTAATCCTCTTGCGTTGACTCTTTGGCTTCGGGACGTCAGGTGGTCGGGGTCCACACCGGGAGTCGTCTTTTGGTTCCGCTCCGGTACCGGCAAAGGAAAGGAAACGAGGGTCAGGACAAAATAATGTTGTGATACTTTCTCAAGGGACCGGGAGTGAGGGAATAACCGTCGTGAGCTCGTGCACTACTTAATCTACCCCTAACAGGTGGGGAAAGGAAGTGCTCGTGCAGGGGTGGAGGATAGAGGGCTTTTCTACAGAAACATTCACTGCTGTTTCTTCCGCCCGACCCAACCCGCTACCCGGCCCGTACCTCTTGGAGCCACGCTCCTCCCGTGGGAACGTGGCGGGGTGAAGCGTGAAACCGTTGGCCTCCTGGCGTGTCGTTCTCCTTCTGCTCCAAGTCTTGGAAACTCCCGTCGTCTTCCACGTGTGCCTCCGCTCCTTGGGAAACGCCGTCCGTTGAGGATTCTGTCTTTCCGGCTTTTGATGCCGCTACGCCCTCAGGGGGTGGAGACTCATTACCTGGCTCAGAAGTTTTAAAGGGACCTTCCGAATTACTAATCGGAATCCAGACTGAGTCGTCCTCTTCGGTCCACGACGCTGGTGTATTCTGTGGGGACAAGGTGCACGGTAAAAGAGGTGTGGCTGTCCACCATTCGGCAGTAGTCTGAGGTTCCGGCCCCGTGTCCCGTCACATTCCCCCCCCCCTGGCTTCTCCCGTTCAGGGAGAGGGAACACCCTTGAAAGGAAGTCCGCGTTACCATTGTCTTTTCCTTTACGGTGTTGAATGGTAAAGGCATACGGTTGAAGAGACAGGAACCACCTCAAGACTCTGGGATTATGGCTACTGTTTTGATGTATCCATCTCAGGGGCGCGTGGTCTGTATGAAGGACGAATGGTTTTCCCTCGAGATAATATCTAAGCTTCTCTACAGCCCACTTTATAGCCAGGGCCTCCCTTTCAATAGTGGAATACCTGCATTCTCTTGGAAACAGCTTCCTACTTACATACAAAACAGGATGCTCAATGCCATCTTTACTGACTTGGGACAGAACAGCACCAATACCCACATTGGAGGCATCTGTAGCTAGAATATATGGTTTAGCATGATCAGGAGAGGTCAATACTGGTGCCGTAGTCATGGTGGATTTTAAGAACTGAAAGGCTTTTAAGGACTCAGGTGAGGGCTGCTTAAACTCGCTAGGTCTTGTGTCTTTTCGAAGGAGGTCAGTTAAAGGGGCTGCTATCTCAGCAAAGTGAGGTATAAACCTACGGTAGTACCCCACCAGTCCTAGAAAAGCTCGTAGGTCTCTTTTGTTAGAAGGAAAAGGAACGGCCGCTATTGCTCTTACTTTCTCACTTTGGGGAGCTATAGACCCTTCACCCAAGACATACCCCAGGTAGTTTACAGTATGAAAGGCGGCTCTTGATTTTTTTGCATTAATGTGCAGTCCCGCTTTCTTTAATGCAGAAAGGATGGTGGTCAGATGTACAAGATGTTCTGTCCAATCTCGGCTGTAAATAACTATATCGTCTAAATAGGCCGAGCTGAAAGCAGTGTAGGGTTGTAGCCCTAGGTTCATCAAACGTTGAAAAGTTGCTGGAGCCCCATGTAACCCAAAGGGCAGAACTGTAAATTCGTAAGCTCCATCGTCTGTTACAAAGGCCGTTTTCTTCCGATCTTCTTCCCGAAGGGGCACTTGCCAATACCCCTTTGTGAGGTCGATAGTTGTTATGTAACGGGCATCACCTATCTTTTCTATCAAGTCATCAACCCTGGGGATGGGGTAGGTATCGAAATGTGACACCGCATTTAGAGCACGGAAGTCCATACAAAACCGTTTGGACCTATCCGGTTTGGGGATCATCACTATGGGTGAAGACCAGTGGCTCTGGGATGGCCGTATGACACCGAGTCGTAGCATATCTTGGACTTCTTTACGGACTGCATCTTTTCAGGCAGCTGGGATCCGGTACGGTCTTTGCTTTACCACTTTACCCGGTAGGGTCTCTATGCGATGTTCAGCAAGATTAGTTCTTCAGGGCAAGTCGGAGAAGACGTCAGAAATGGGTTTCAGTGTCTCTGATAACTCCTCCTTTTCTCGATTGGTCAGCTCTGTGTTCACCACTAGTTGGTCCAGGGTTGACGTCTGGGCCACAGCCGTCTGTGCTACCAAATGTCCTTCCCGTGGCGCTGGTCCCAGCCATTCCTTGAGCATGTTAATGTGATAGGTTTGTGTCTTGGATGAGGACATGCGTAACCTGTAAGTGGTAAGTCCAATGGTATCAACTATCTGATATGGTCCTTGCCATTCATGTTTCTGTTTGTTCATGCTAGAAGGGAAGAGTACGAGGGCCCAGCTTCCTTTTTTCAGTGTTCTCAACTTCTTTCCTTTATCATAGGTTTGTTTGTACCTGTTCTGCTGGACTTCCAGATTAGAATAGGCTAGCTCTTGTAGCTTTCCTAGCTTGGATCTTAAGTGGCTTGTGTAATCTAACATTGACTTCTGTTCTTCTACTTCTTCATTCTCCCACATGTCCTTAGTTATTTCCAACAAGGAACGTGGCATCCTTCCGTATAGGAGTTCAAAGGAGGAACACCCCAGGCTACTTTGTTTCTGGGCCCTAATAACATATAGGGCTATGGGTAAGAGCCTGTCCCAAGAGGGTCCTTCGGCAGACAACATTTTCTTCAGGGTTGATTTGAGGGTTTGATTATACCGTTCCACCAGACCGTCGGTCTGTGGATGGTACACCGAGGTCTTTAGATGTTTTATATCAAGGGAAGCACAGACCTCTTTCATTAATTTGGAAGTAAATGGTGTTCCCTGATCAGTCAGTACTTCCTTAGGAAACCCCACTCTTGAAAATAATTCTACAAATTTTTCAGCAATGGCTGCTGTGGTGGTGGTTCGCAGCGGAAATGCTTCAACAAACCTGGTGGCGTAGTCAACTATGACTAGGGCATACAGGTATCCTCGGCTCGACTTTGGCAAGGGGCCTATGATGTCCATGCCGACCCTCTAGAATGGTACTCCAATAATGGGCATCTTTTGTAGCGGAGCCATGGATGGACGACGGGTATTTTGTCGTTGACAAACTTCACATTTCGCACAATATTCCTGCACGTCTTTATATATCCCGGGCCAAAAGAAATGTCGGGTTATGCTATCCGTAGTTTTTTCTTTCCCTGCGTGACCGGCCGTCAGATGTGCATGCGCAAAGAAAAGAACCTGCTCTCTAAAGGACTGGGGTACCAGCAGTTGTACTTCTCCTTCCGCTCTGTTGTGCCTATACAGTAGGTCGTTTTTTATCAAAAAACGCGGATAGGAGGAAGAGGCTAGATCACCCGCAGCATGGGCAGCTTCCCAGGCATTGACTAAGGTCCTGTCCTCACTCTGAGCAAAACGGAAGTTTCGATCAATAACCCAAGGTTCGGGGGACAGGTATGCAGGAAGGCTACTATTCTGTTTTGTTTGGGATAGGGTCTCTTTGAAGAGGGACAAGAACTCAGGGTTGTCTGTTCCTAAGATCATGTCTTCAGGAAGTGAGTCCACCACCCCTACCCATACTTTACAAGGTTCCCTATTTGGAAGGGCTATCGTAATAGATGCTACTGGGTATGGTTTTACATCTCCGTGGACACACCTTATATAAACGGGCCCCTTTGGATTCATCTGTTCTGGTTTAACAAATCGAGTTTGAATTACTGACTGCCTACACCCTGAATCTAGCAAGGCCCTTACAGAGTAACCATTCATCCTCATACTCACGTAGAAGGTGCTGCCCATTTTGGCGGAGTACATCACTGTCCTCGGGAGATAGCCGACTTCCATCGGTTCCTCTGGTGGCTTACGTTTGGGACACATTCTTGCGATATGGCCCCACTCTCCGCATTCGAAGCACTGGGGACCTTTGTTTGGTGGAAGGACCATACTTGTGGGACGTAGCAGTCGAGGCAGTTCTACTCCGCCCTTAGGTTTTTTCTCCATTTTGGATGGCGGAAGCACTTTCTGAGTTTTTTCCGGCTCCCACGTAAGGGTTTTTGGTTGAGCTCTAGCATATTGGGAAGCCATTTCGATTGCGTGTTCTACAGTAAGTCCCACATGTTGACGCAACCAACGCTGTGTAGCGTAAGGCAGGGCTTCCATGAACTGCTCCAAATATATTTTCTTTAGAATGTCCTCTTTACTACAGAGGTCCGGGCGCAACCATTTGTCGGCTGACATTTTTAGCCTAAAAAAGAGAGTCTTTGGGTTCTCCCCTGGAATGCCTCTTTCTTTCCTGAACCGCACACGATAGGCCTCCTGATCCAAACCCAAATGGTCCAGGATCACCATTTTGATGGTGGCATAAGGGGTTGTGCCGAGGGGATTAGCAGCCTGATAGGCAGACTGGGCTTCGCCGGTGAGAAGAGGTGCTAGGAAAAACGGCCATTTCTCTTCTGGCCAACTCAGTGCACGTGCCGCCCTTTCAAAGTTAATCAGGAAGGCGTCCGGATCTTCACCTGAAACGTATTTCTGCAGGGCCACCCCTGGGAAATGGGGTGTATGTACTCTAACCTCCCCTTGGACGACTTGTGGCGCAGGGGTTATACTCTTTAGACTTTCCAGTTGAGCTGTTATCGTGGTAGTGAACATGTCCCGGTCTGCCTGTGCGGACGTCATTTGGTTTTCCATCGCTTTTTCCAATTTCTCCTGTCCCTTAATGATATGGTCAATTAGGGCCTCCATCTTTTCTTCACAGATGGATGGTGATCCCACTTCTGACACCAGTTGTCCCGAGGTGGTTGGGACTTTGGGGTTTGAACTGGGTGCTGTTGGTTCTACAGATGGAGCAGATGAAAAGAGGAACACAGGCGCCTTCAGTAACGGTTTTAACAAAGGCTTTATTGGGACGTAAGTTTTTTTCATGAAACACAGTCTTTTGAAATGGGACAAAGAAAAGTAATCCTCTTGCGTTGACTCTTTGGCTTCGGGACGTCAGGTGGTCGGGGTCCACACCGGGAGTCGTCTTTTGGTTCCGCTCCGGTACCGGCAAAGGAAAGGAAACGAGGGTCAGGACAAAATAATGTTGTGATACTTTCTCAAGGGACCGGGAGTGAGGGAATAACCATCGTGAGCTCGTGCACTACTTAATCTACCCCTAACAGGTGGGGAAAGGAAGTGCTCGTGCAGGGGTGGAGGATAGAGGGCTTTTCTACAGAAACATTACCTGCTGTTTCTTCCGCCCGACCCAACCCGCTACCCGGCCCCGTACCTCTTGGAGCCATGCTCCTCCCGTGGGAACGTGGCGGGCGAAGCGTGAAACCGTTGGCCTCCTGGCGTATCGTTCTCCTTCTGCTCCAAGTCTTGGAAACTCCAGTCGTCTTCCACGTGGGCCTCCGCTCCTTGGGAAACGCCGTCCGTTGAGGATTCTGTCTTTCCGGCTTTTGACGCCGCTACGCCCTCAGGGGGTGGAGACTCGTTACCTGGCTCAGAAGTTTTAAAGGGACCTTCCGAATTACTAATCGGAATCCAGACTGAGTCGTCCTCTTCGGTCCACGACGCTGGTGAATTCTGTGGGGACAAGGTGCATGGTTAAAGAGGTGTGGCTGTCCATCATTCGGCAGTAGTCTGAGGTTCCGGCCCCCGTGTCCCGTCACAGCGATGTGGGTGGTTATTCTGTGTGGTTAGGGCTCTTTGATTTTGTGTCTAATTATGAAGATTACAACATTTTTATTCGTTTTTACATGGTGCCAGTGATACAAGGTCGCTGAAAATATTTACACATTCATGCAAACAATTGATGTTTACTGAAATCTCAACTCCCCTTTCGACATTTCTTTCTTTTTCCTAAACCACTGACATCTTATCGCTTCCTCTGCCTTTTTATCATCACTCATCTCTCACCACCTCTCTGCCCTCCTCCAATGTCACGACTGCCCAAACTTGTAACCCTTTCTGACATTCACTCTCTCTCTCCCTATCTCTTTGCATCACTTCTCTGCTTTAGATTTATTCTCTGTTCTTCCTCGTCCACGCCATCCCCTCTCTGCAGTTTCATCTCTGTATCTCTCTGCCCTCCCACCCAAGTCACTCTCTCTCCCTATCTCTTTGTATCACTTCTCTGCTTTAGATTTATTCTCTTTTCCTCCTGTCCACTCCCTCGCCTCTGTGCAGTTTTATCTCTGTATCTCTCTACCCTCCCACGCCAGTCCCTCTCTCTCTCCCTATCACTTTGCGTCACTTCTCTGCTTTAGATTTATTCTCTTTTCCTCCTGTCCACTCCCTCCCCTCTGTGCAGTTTCATCTCTGTCTCTCTCTACCCTCCCATGCCAGTCACTCTCTCTCTCTCTCCTATCTCTTTGTATCACTTCTCTGCTTTTGATTTATTCTCTGTTCCTCCTGTCCACTCCCTCCCCTCTGTGCAATTTCATCTCTGTATCTCTCTACCCTCCCACGCCAGTCACTCTCTCTATCTATCTCTTTGCATCACTTCTCTGCTTTAGATTTATTCTCTTTTCCTCTTCGTGCACTCCGTCCCCTCTCTGCAGTTTCATCTCTGTATCTCTCTACCCTCCCACCCACATCACTCTCTCTCCCTATCTCTTTGCATCACTTCTCTGCTTTAGATTTATTCTCTTTTCCTCCTGTCCACTCCCTCCCCCTCCCCTCTCTGCAGTTTCATCTATGTATCTCTCTACCCTCCCACACTAGTCACTCTCTCTACCTATCTCTTTGCATCACTTCTCTGCTTTAGATTTATTCTCTGTTCCTCCTGGTCCACTCCCTCCCCTCACTGCAGTTTCATCTCTGTTTCCCTCCCACCCAAGTTACCCTCTTTCTCTGACACTCCTCACTTCTCTCCTGGTTCCTGTCTCTGGTTTTCACTCATTTCTTCCTAATTTCTTTGACTCTCAATAATGGTGTGGCTGAACTGTCAGCTGCTTCAAAGCGCTACATCCAACCTGTTGCTATTGACACAGCGCGTCTTTCAAACAACCCTCAAACTCCTCTCACTAACTCAGAAGCACTTAATTTTACTGGACGGTGGGGCCCATAGCACCGCAAGTCACACATTCACACACAAAAACACACTGCCCCTGAATCAGTTAAAAGAAGGCGAGCTGCTGGATAAGCGGTTTCTTTTAACAAGGTTCCGGCTGGGGTATTACCATCTTTCATTAGCTATACCCAGGGGCTTACATAGAGGCCAGATGTCACCTTCCTGCGGCTGCGACAATCTGTCTCCGCAGGACTTGGGGCACTTTTTATTTATTTGTCCTTTCTATAACCCCCCGCAGAGGTTTTATTTGAAACCCCTGTTAAAAAAATTAAAATTTAAACAGGTGCGCCCGCACTGTTTTACTTGTAAATGTTAAAACCTGAAAGCACTTTATATACGGTTGGTTTTCTTAAACCAGCACTAAAATCCAGAAATGCCAGAGAACCTTAATAGTTTACTAACAGGTTATCAAATCTGTATTTTATTGATATATTTTTTATGCCATTGTAAATTAAATGAATTGAGTCTAAACTGAGTAAATAATCCTGTTTTTATCCTTTTAACATTTTTATGTCCATGTTGTAATGTCGCTTTTATGGTTTTAATATATGTAAAACCGAATAAAGTATTTTGATGATGATGCTGGATAAGCTGGGTACCTCATTAAAGTATACTCTATTTCTATACATTATATACATTTCAAATACTCAACAGTCATAAGGAATAAAACATCAAGGTATTCCGCTATTTGGTCGATGGACCAACTAGTAGGAATCAGTTAATGCCGATTAAATCCAGCTCAATCACATTATTCCCATAACTTCTTAACATTTGATTGTCATGACTTTGTATTCTAATAAAAACAGACTCGAGTTTATATTTTATAGAGTTTTATCTAGATCCATTTAGGAAGAACATTTTTATATTGCAAAATCTTATTAGACAAGCACATTCTAAAACATTATTGAATACATTTCAAGAAATGAAAATTTAGAAAACGCATTACTAATCTGCCAAAAAAACATGACAGAACTGCACAGAACAGGTTCCCAAGCTAACCTCCTCGATGTCTCCCTCCCGACATAGAATCTCCGTAAACGATCTTGTTTCTTTTCCCCATCAAAAGCTTAAAGTCCAAAGTATTTCGAAGTCTCTTGCACCATAAAATTATTCAAACCGACAGCATGTTGTGGTGCAAAATAAAGTCCACGGAACCAAAAACTTAACACCTCATTCGCACAGGCTCTTTTATACCCTTTTCACTAACTATCTAAAGCCAAATTGAAACTTCTAGGGTCCGCACTCATTTCTCATTGGTCCATTATATAGGGGTGGTGATGATCACCCCATGTCCTCCTTGTTTAAACAAGTTCGTGAATTTGCACAGTCATTTTCAAGGCTTTCTCATGACTTAATGTTCACATTTGCACTTGTCGTTCATTTTCTTGTAACCATTCCAAGCATTTAAGTTTCAACTTCTTCCTTTCCCAGACTTTTAAATGTAGGCAACTTTGGCGCAACTCCTGTTCATAGGCCAGGCTGGCCTTGACATCTCTTGCTCTGGGCATAGGCCATGCACTCGTAACTTGTTATTTGTATCACGCATGCGTGGGGGCCATCTTTTGAATCCAATTCCGCCATCGTGTTTAAACAGCCACTTTCAGACTAGGCCGCGCAGGCTACAATGGGAACTAATATGAAAACAAACACAACAGAAATTAGATATAGAAACTCAATCCTTCTGTTTACCTCCTACCATTTTAATCTTCCCATGTTAGTTGTTACCTAGCAAAGTGAACAAATAGGCGTTGTTTACTTACAATCTGCATTCTTTTTTGCCACAAAAATTTCTAACATAAGCATAATACACCTGTTTATTCAGTTATCTCATAATATCACAGCTTTATGTTAGTATAATTCATTGTTTTTATTAGCATATTAATGTTTTGCAAAACAGAAGTTAGTTTTCCCGCGTGTTGTGTCAAATTTAGGTGCTTTTGGTTGATTAGTTTACAATCTTCACATAATTAATATGATTACGGTTATGAGAGAATGACTTTTTAAGGGGTACACAACATTTTTTGTCTCTCCCCTGCTTCATCAACTTCCCCCTTTGGTGATTTTATCACCACAAAATCATCCCAACTAAATTTCTAAAAACATGTTTTAGGTTCTTTTTTCTTTGTTATAGCTTAAACATTAGTATCTTTCATACTTTGTTTTTTTGAGTTGTTATACACTTTCTCTTTATACTCTTCCAACTCTATTTCTCCCATTTCACATTCTCTCTGCTTATTTTTCTCAATTTCCTTTTTTATCTATTTTTCAGTTGTTGTTTTCCTAATACATATGCACACTAATCTTAGTATTAATGCTAATAATATTACTATTGTTACTGGTATTAATATTTGCCCTACTAATGAACTACCTATTTCTGCAAACCACTTCTTTACAAAAACTCTTACCAAGTTTCTCTAGAACACCATCAACCTCCAGTGGAGTAATTTCTTCATGTCAGGTATGTAGGTACAACAGTGTTGCACTTTCAGTACTCCACAAACTCCTCCTTCTTTTGCTAATAGAATATCAAGAGCAAGTCGATTTTGCATCACCATAGCTCTCATGGCAACCATTTCGGTATTTACCATTAAAAATCCTCCGGCATTATTTGTTGATAAACAATCTACTCTCATTGATAGTTTTTGAATTTTATTTGCATTAAATGATACACCCACCGCTGGTATCAATGCTCCAAAAATGTCACCTATTATCTCTGTAAAACGTTCCCTACTTCTACGTGTTAATGGTTTACCTATCTCATGAATTTCTTTAGTTCCTCTATCTACATGAAATATTTTTGGAAAGACCAGGCCCACATAACAAGTCCCATACCAATGATCAGGCAACCTATAATAAGCTTTCTTCCCACATACAAACGAAATCCCCGGAAATACAGGATCATTTCCACCTATAAATCCCCATCCCCCATGATTATGTACGTGTCTATACATTCACTTGCACCCACAAAATAATTGTCATACATAGTGTTATGCCTACGAATACACAATTTCCCTTGTTAAGGCAAATCTAAGCCTATTGCTAAATTAGTATTACTCTTTTCATAATTTCCATCCTTGAAATTCCATGGTGGTGTTTTCACTTTTCTTTCTGTTGCTTTTCTCTGATATTTAATCCTCCTGTCTTCAACCATGTCTAAAAATGACTTTTCCACCTTGCGCATTTTGCATGTTAAATTATATCTAAAAGCATATTCTAAACTCATTTCTTTTGTTTCAAGAAAATATTCACCCAAAACTTTACCAGATTTCACTTTGTTCAATCCATGTGTTATAGAAAGCTTAGCAAAAACATCATTTACATCTGGATAATAATATTCTAATTTGTCTCTTTTGTAAAATAAGCTGGCTAATACACTACAAGTTATTCCATACGTCAAAGGAAGGTGATGATATGTAACACCCTCTGATACAGAAGAAGGTAACTGCGTACAAACATAGCAGTCTCGAATGTCCATAGTTTCCACATATTCCTATAACAATCTAGTAAAAACATTCTTTGAAAATTCATTAATTGATCTATCTCTATGAAGCTCAGTATTATCCACAATTTTTACATCACTCCTTAAATCATGTATCTTTACACCCTTGGTGTTGTTATGTTCTCCATGCCAATCTTCAGAACTTGGTCTAAATGGAATAATAATTCCTAAAATAACTCATATAAGCATTAATAAACATGTACAATAAAACCACATTCTACACATTTAGATCTTCCATTACCATTTCAAACATTTCTTTTTTCAAAAACTTAAAGTCTTTTCACTCTTAAAATATGTGTCCTTTTAAATCAGACTCTTTTGTAATGTCTCCTTCTCTCTTTTAAAGTATGTCTATAAATGTTTCCTTTCTTTAGTAATGTCTTATTTCTTTCTATTTTGTCAACCTCCTTTAATTTCTCATCCTTTGGTTTCCAGTACGATTACAGTTTATTTTGAATCACCTTTTCTCTCACCAAATTCACCTTGGTTCTATTGACTGCTTTCCACTTCCTCTATATGAGGCAGTGCAACATAAGTCCATTCAGGTGATTTATATTTCAGGTTTGGTCTCCTCACTCTTTTTGTCCTTTGCAGAATTTCTTTATCTCTTTTTAGTTGATCCTCTTGACTGGTTATTTCATTCACTTGTTCCTCTTGATTTCTATTCACATTTATCAATTTGAACTTTAGAACTTTGATTTCTTTAGGCCAATTATCTCCTTTTCTTGGCTTTTTATTTTCAGTCTCTATTATCCCACATTCTGCTTTCCAAGATCTTTTCCTTGGACTTTTTCTGTGATTTGTTTCTCCTTCACTTTCATCAGACTCTAATCCAGATCTTATTTTACTTCCTCTTATTTTGAACTTTACCATTTCCGGTTCCACAACTGAATTTTGTTTTTCTTTTGTTAATTCAGTTCTTTCACAGGGAATTTTTTCATAACTGGTGCTTGGAGTCTCATCCTCATCGTGCGTTTGTTCCTTTTCACCATTTTCGAGATTAGTATTCCGTGTCCCAAAGCTTTCTGTTTGATTTGCTGAGCTCTCACTTTCACCAGTTTTACTTTGTTCATTCTCAGTGTCCAAACTGGTATTTGATACTTCCAGATGTCGACTTGCAGGTCAATCTTCAAGATCTGGAATCTCAACAATCTCAGTCTCTGCTTCCGATGCTGAACTTGTATCTAATATCTCCAGATGACGCCTCATAGGTCGAGCTTTCGGATATGGAGTTCTGTCTATTTCACTTTCTGTGTCAGAGTCTGAACTAGTATTTGTTTCTTCCAGATGTCGACTCGCATGTCGATCTTCAGGTTATGGAACTTTGATTATGTGGCTGGTGTGAACCCACCTTTTCACACCAGCACACTTCACTGCTGTGGTGCTGACTAGAATCACTTGGCGTGGTTTGTCCCAATTCGGATCCAGGCAGTTTCTTCTTCTGTGCACCTTTATTCGAAGCCAGTCTCCAGGGCTCAGGTCATGAGCTGGATGTTTTTCCTGAGTACTCGCATCAGTTCCAACCTGGTGTTACAATTGTATTATCTCATTTTGAAAGTGACTTCCTCTGTCTGTTTCGATCGTTACTGTAAATCCAAATCTTGGAATGACTTCTCTCAACAAGAGTTTTGCTAGTGACTCCATCATTCCTCCTGGTTGGATATGCCTCCACCCATCGAGAAAACAAGCAAACAATCACTAGCACGTAACGTAATCTATTACATGGTGGCATCTCAATGAAATCTAATTGCATTCTGGTAAAAGGACTTCCCTCCCGTCCTATGGATCCCAGACTTACAACAGTTTTTCTTGGATTCAATTGTTGACATATCAGACATCCTTGATACAAGCTTTCCGCAATAATGCGAAACTTTGGATTGTACCAAGTCTGTTTGAAAAGTCTAATCATTGCACCCCTGCCAATGTGTGCCTTTCCATGGTACATCCGGGCCATGTTAGAGATCATACTATCAGGCATAACTGGTCTTTCATCTCTGTAACCCCAAATTTCATGTTCTTCTCTTTGTCTACATCCTGCTTTTATCCATCTATATTTTTCCTCGTCACTTGCCTCTTCCTGTAATTGTCTCACTTCCTGCCAGGTTTCAACTATGGCAGTAAGCATTAAAGGACTTGAAACATGTTTTTTTCTCTTCCCCTATTCATGAATGCCATGTGTCTTTGCACCATATTTGTCCATAGTCGTGGACAACTCCGAATCCATATTGACTATAAGTCACTATAGTGAATCGGACATCTTTTCCCAATTTGCATGCTCAAATTAAAGCAATCAGCTCAGCCACTTGGGCGGAACGTATTCCTTTCAAACAAGATGCTTCTATGATAGCTGCCACTGTACATACAGCATATGCAGCACTCAAACCTCTTTCATCTGTTCTCAAGCATGAACCATCTACAAACATCACATAATCTGATTCTTCCAAAGGTTCATCCTTGATGTCAGGTCTTGGTTTTGTACAGTACTCAAGCACGTCCAAACATTTATGATCAATGTCATTTTTTACTTCAACATCCAATGCATCAGGCAATAAAGTGAAGGATTCACATTTACACATCTTGCAACCCTGACATTGTCTGCACCCAGAATTACTTTCTCATATCTGGTCAAATGACTATCTTAACTGCGTTTTCGTGCGGGTTAGAAGTATTTCAACTGAATGTGGCACATAGACTTTCACTGGATATCCCATCATAATGCCTTCACTCTGTTCCAAACTCACACTCGTTGCAGCTACAGCTTTCAGACATCCAGGCAATGCTCTGTCTACTGGATCCAAAGCAGCTGAAAAATATGCAATTGGTCGTCTCATTCTTCGATGCCTTGGAATCAGAACTGATAATGCACACCCATCTCTTTCACTGCAATACAGTTCACATTTTTTCATAAGCAGGCATGCCTAACGCTGGTGCTTCACACAAACTGGTTTTCAATTGTTCAAAGGCTTCCATTTCTTCTTCATTCAACACTATAGGATCTTTCAGATCCCCTTTAGTTAATCACTGTAAAGGCTTTGCAATTAATGAAAATCCACGTATCCACTGTCGGCAGTAACCAACCATTCCATGAAACATTCTCTCCTGTTTCTGTGTCTTTGGGGGGCTCATTCTTTTTATAATCCTGATTCTTTCACTAGTCACCTTTCTCATCCCTTTTCCAATCTTATGACCTAGATACTGCACCTCTTGTTGACAAAACTGTAATTTTGATGAATACACTTGATGTCCTCTTTCTGCCAAATGGTTCAGCAATGCAATGGTATCAGTAATGCAAGCTTCTAATGATTTCGCCAGTATTTGATTAAAAATGGAAGGACTTTCAGTATACCCTTGAGGAATTCGGCACCATGCCAAAATACGCTTGCCAAACCTAAATGCAAATATTGGTTGACTGTCAGTGTGTAATGTGTAGGAGAGTAGGGTCTGCAATCCTATGATCACCCAGATTTTTTGCTTTTGTTTCACTGGTTTACGACTTTCTCTGGCTGTGGGCCTGCCAATCAGACCCACAGCCTAGATTTTCTCTCACTAAATTACAACATGTACTCTAGGTGCATTTACCAATTGGTACTGGGCCACCTTGTCAGACCCTGTAGCTCAGGGCATAGGTGTACCCAGGGCCTACCAGGGGCTGCAGCATGTATTATGCCACCCCTGGCTGGCCATCTAAATCTGACAAAACTGGCTGCACGACAGCTGGGGTAAGGTGGTGTAATCACCCTTTGCTTTAGATATAGTATACATATATCTAACCCTAAAATGGACACACAGATTCCTATCAGTCACTCCTATGGCAGGCCTTGACAATCCTTAAGGCAGAGTGCTTGGAATCGTGTGAGATGGTGCTCTGGCATGAGCTGAGCCCGTTTGCAGCTTGCGGAACCAAGTCCTAATAGCTGTTCCATGATAACGCGTACCATATACTCTTAAGTGCATTATAATCCTCGCGGATAAATGCTATCTTTGGTATCGCTTTATCAAAACATGTCGAGTAAGGTGTCATACGAATTGGAATACTAACCCCTCGCCAATTCTGGCGACGGGGTTAGCATTCCACCCTTCTAGAGGGACACGACATGTATGTAACTGTGAACCCCGGTTAAAGTTAACTCAAGCCTCAGCATCACAAAATGGATGCTGCCACCACAGACACAAGTCTGACCCCCTGCAGCTGGGAGTCCTTCCAGCGAGGGGAGCTTGGACAAAGGATTTCCTGTCAGGGGCGGTGCTAGCACCATCCCAGACAGGGTTTTGTGTATCCTCGGTAGGCAGGGCTTTACAGGAAGGTGACTGCAAGTGGCACCCCGGTGCTCACTACGCATCTGCCGGCTAGAACCAGTTCCAGGGGCACACCAGCCCCTGAGCTGGGGAAAGTCCGGCATGGGAGAGGGGTGTAACCACCCCCCTTCCTGGTCCCACCCCTAGGGCAGGACCTAGTTGCGTACCCACCCCTTTCTTTAGGATAAAGGCAGGAGCGGGGACCCTTCCAAATTAGATCATCTTTGAATCAAGAAACTACTTTCTACGAAAGGAACTCTCGACTCTTCTCAAGATTTCTCCCTTGTGACTAAGGAGTAGTCACCCTGCACCCGCAGGCACCATCTAAGAACACTGCGGTTTGCTGCACGTCCTTCCTCCGGAATCCGACCGACCAGCACGACGAGACCCGGCTTCCCTGGCACCTCTGACCTCTACCTACCTCTACAGCTAAGCTGAGAACCGTAAGTGCGACGAGATCTCGAGGGACCGGCCATCATCAGAACTGCATGACTTCTATCCAGCACGACCACCGAGGGATCCTCTGGTGAGTGCTTTGGGGTCCGAGAAGCTCCGACCCTGAGCAGCTCCAGCACCGAAGACCAGCCCCCCAGCATCCACGAGATCTGCGTGGGGCCCTTCTGCTTTTTGGCTGCTCACCGCGTTGTCTGGCTACTAGCCCGCTGGCTTGTGGCCTTCCCGACGACGACCGACGACATCACCACTGCTGGTCTGGTTGCTCCAGACTGGCCCTTGCTCCCTTCCAAAAGAGGAGCACCCCGGACCCTCCTGGTCCACTCCAGACGCCATTTTAGGTCTACCGCGTGGGCTTGAATTGGCCAAGACTTGTTGCCCCAATACTGGGTCCAGCGACGTCGACAGCATCAACCATCGTGGGACAGCTCGCACCTCCATCCTGGTCGCCGACAACGCCTCCTGGTCCGGGGGACTGCAGAGCCCAGCGTCGCCCACTCACCTGGTCGAGGTGACTCCATCCGGTGCCATCCTGGTGCCCATCTAATCACTGGCTAGTGATTCAGAACTTGGTCCCCTCTGCTTACAGGTGTCTTCCATCTTCGATCCAGGCTTGGATCCACCGAACATTCTTCACTGGTCGCCTGCCAGCAACTTCTTCTGTCAGGCTCCATAGACTGCAACGAGGATCCCCGACGTCTTTCCAGACCTATGCAGCTGCAGCCCCTGGGCTAGGTAACTTCGGCATTTCGGTGCCCCAGCATAGCCTCACTATCCAAGGGTCCAGATCCACTTTCGTTTTCAGCCTAACTAGTCGGGTTCGCCCGAGAACACTAACTTTGCTTTTACTAGCCTCCATAGACTTTGTCCCGCATCCCGCGTGAGAGTGCACACTCTGCACCCGAGTCCCCTAGGCCTCCTACTAGTAATCTGAAGGTTCAGTAACGTAGTCCTAGCGATTCCAAAGCCTATTAGTCCAGTACTTACCTGCTAGTAATTTAGCATTCCACTTTTGTAGTATATGTTTTTCCGTGCCTGTGAGAAGGTGGCCTGATATGCAGTGGTCACTATTCTAGTGCCCACTATGTATCAGTCCAGCAACCCTTATTGATGATTGGTTGTAAGTCAACCTTATAGACCAGCTATCCTAGTAGCATGGATACGAGCAGTCTAAGGCTAAAGACTCGAGAGGGCGTGTTAAGCCAGCTGTTTACCACACATATACCCCTTGAATACCCAGTGAAAGGACACCACACAAGTGTTATGAAAATAAACAGTTATTTATTAAAGATCACAACAGCCCTGTACTCTTTATGAGGACAGGGTACTAAGCACAAACCAAAACTCTTACAAAAATACTTAAGTTAGCACAGTATATACAAATGCCCGAGGGGCACGGAAAACCATATACTCTAAAAGTGGAATGTGAAATTCCTAGCAGGTAAGTACAGTACTAATAGCTTTTGGAATCGCTAGGACTTGACTAGGGAATCGTTAGATTACAACTAGGAGGCCTAGGGGACTCGGGTGCAGTGTGTGCACTCTCACGCGAGATGCGGACAAAAGTCTATGGTAGCTAGGAAAATAGAAAGTTAGTGTTCTCGGGCGAACCCGACCTGGTAGGGAGAAAACGAAAGTAGATTCTGACCCTTGGATAGTGAGGCTATGCTGGGGTACCGAAATGCCGAAGTTACCTAGCCCAGGGGCTGCAGCTGCATAGGTCTGAAAAGACGTCGGGAATCCTCGTAGACGGACCAGGAGCCGGAAGAAAAGATGCTGGCCGGTGACCAGTGAAGAAAGTTCAGTTGGATCCAAGCCTGGATCTCGAAGATAGATGACACCTGAAAGCAGAGGGGACCAAGTTCGAGACTACTAGCCAGTAGTCAGTGGGCACCAGGAGGGCACCGGATGGTAGCCACCTCGACAAGGTGAGTGGGTGACGCTTGACTCGAAGATCTCACGGACCAGGAGGCGTTGTCGGCGACCAGGATGGAGGATCGAGCTGTCCCACGAAGATAGAAGCTGTCGGCGTCGCTGGACCCAGGATTGGGCAACAAAGCCTTGGCAAATTCAAGCCCACGCGGTGGACCTAAAATGGCGTCTGGAGTGGACCAGGAGGGTCCGGGGTGCCTCTCTTGAAAAAGGAAGCAAGGGCCAGCCTGGAGCAACCAGACCAGCAGAAGAGTTGTCGTCGGGCGTCGTTCAGAAGGCCACAAGCCAGCCGGCTAGTAGCCAAACAACGCGGTGCACAGCAAACAGCAGAAGGGCCCCACGCCGATCGTGGAGATGCAGGGAGGCTGACCTTGGGTGCTGGAGCTGCGCTGGGTCGGGGCTTCTCGGACCCCAAAGCACTCACCAGTGGAGGACACGGTGGGCTTGCAGTAAAGATGTCGTGCAGTCTTGGCGATCGTCGGTCCCTCGAGGTCTCGTCGCACTCACGGTTCTCAGCTTGGCTGTAGAGGTGAGTAGAGGTCAGAGGTGCCAGGGAAGCCGGGTCTCGTCGAGCTGGGCCGTCGGATTCGTGATGAAGGACTTGCAGCAGACCGCAGTGTTCTTTAGGATGGTGCCCGCTTGATGCAGGGTGACTACTCCTTAGCCACAAGGGAGAATCTTGAAGAAGAAATCGTGAAGTCCTTTCGAAGAAAGTGGTATCTTGATTCCAAAGATGATCTAATTTGAACAGGGGGCCCGCTCCTATCTTTATACCAAAAAAGGGGGCTGACCCGGTGACTAGGTCCTGCCTATGGGTGGGACCAGGAGGGGGGTGGTTACACCCCTCTCCCCTGCCGGACTTCCCCAGGCCAGGGGCTGGTGTGCCCCTGGAACTGGTTCTGACTGGCCTATGCGTAGTGAGCACCGGGGTGCCACTCAGCAGTCACCTTCCTGAAAAGCCCTGCCTACCCAGGATACACAAAACCATGTCTGGGACGGTGCTAGCACCGCCCCGGACAGGAAACCCTTTGTCCAGGCCTCCCTCGCTGGAAGGACTCCCAGCAGCAGGAGGTCAGACTCGTGTCTGTGGTGGCAGCATCCATTTTGTGGAGCTGAGGCTTCAGTTAACTTTAACCGGGGTTCACAGTTACATACATGTCGTGTCCCTCTAGAAGGGTGGAATGCTAACCCCGTCGCCAGAATTGGCGAGGGGTTAGTATTCCAATTCGTATGACACCTTACTCGACATGTTTTGATAAAGCAATACCAAAGTTAGCATTTAACCGCGAGGATTATAATGCACTTAAGAGTATATGGTATGCGATATCATGGAACAGCTATTAGGACTTGGTTCCGCAAGCTGCAGACAGGCTCAGCTCATGCCAGAGCACCACCTCACACGATTCCAAGCACTCTGCCTTCAGGATTGTCAAGGCCTGCCATAGGAGTGACTGATAGGAATCTGTGTGTCCATTTTAGGGTTAGGTATAGGTATACTACACCTACAGCAAAGGGTGATTACACGACTTTGCCCCAGCTGTCATGCAGCCAGTTGTGTCAAATTTAGGAGGCCAGCCAGGGGTGGCATAATACATACTGCAGCCCCTGGCAGCCCTGGGTGCACCTATGCCCTGAGTTACAGGGTCTGATAAGGTGGCCCAGTACCAATTGGTAGATGCACCTAGGGTACATGAGGTAATTTAGAAAGAGAACAGCCAGGCTGTGGGTCTGATTGGCAGGCCCACAGCCAGAGAAAGTCGTAAACCAGTGAAACAAAAGCAAAAAATCTGGGTGATCATAGGATTGCAGACCCTACTCTCCTACATGACCCCCCCCCAAACTTTGGGACAATAAGCTAACCTTGACCAGGTGAGTCTTCTTGTTCTAAGTGGAAATATCTGGAGAGCCCATCGGCATTGCCATGATCAGTACCAGGTCTATGTTCCACTGTAAAGTCCATCCCCTGTAGGGAAATGGACCACCTAAGCAGTTTGGGGTTTTCACCCTTCATCTGATTTAGCCACAAGAGGGGCTTATGGTCGGTCTGAATCTTGAAGTGAGTGCCAAACAAGTATGGCCTCAGCTTCTTCAGGGCCCAAACCACAGCAAAGGCCTCCCTCTCAATAGCTGACCAATTCTTCTCTCTGGGGGTCAGCCTTCTGCTTATAAAAGCAATGGGCTGATCCTGACCATCAAAATTCAGTTGAGAAAGAACAGCTCCCACACCCAACTCAGAAGCATCTGTTTGGACAATGAATGGTTTGGAGTAGTCTGGACTCTTAAGGATAGGTGCTGTGCACATGGCCTGCTTTAGGTCATCGAATGCTTTTTGACAGCCTGCTGTCCACTGAACCTTTTTTGGCATTTTCTTACTTGTCAGTTCATTTAATGGTGTCACAATGGAACCATAGTTCCTGACAAACTTTCTGTAGTATCCAGTCAGGCCCAAGAAAGCTCGAACCTGAGTCTGGGTGGTTGGAGGAGCCCAGTCCCTGATTGACTGTATTTTGCTCTCCAGTGGCTGAACCTGGCCTCCACCTACAAGGTGGCCCAGGTATACAACCTGTGTCTGCCCTATCTGGCACTTGGTGGCCTTGATAGTGAGGCCTGCTGCTTGCAGAGCCTCTAACACTTTCCTCAGGTGGACCAGGTGATCCTCCCAGGTGGAGCTAAAGACAGCAATATCATCTAGATATGCTGCACAGAAGTCATCCAGCCCAGTAAGGACTTGATTCACCAACCTTTGGAAGGTGTCAGGTGCATTTTTCAGACCAAAGGGCATTACCACAAATTGATAATGCCCACCAGGGGTTGAAAATGCTGTCTTGGGCTTGGCATCCTCAGCTAACCTGATTTGCCAATACCCAGCTGTTAAGTCAAATGTACTTAAGTAGTTGGCAGAAGCCAATCTATCTATAAGTTCATCTGCCCTTGGTATTGGGTGGGCATCAGTCTTAGTGACTGCATTGAGACCCCTGTAGTCTACGCAAAACCTCATCTCTCTCTTACCATCTTGGGTGTGAGGCTTTGGCACTAGAACTACTGGACTAGCCCAGGGGCTATCTGAGGGTTCAATGACTCCCAACTCCAACATTTTCTGCACTTCAGTTTTTATGCAGTCTCTAACATGATCAGGCTGCCTGTAGATTTTACTCTTGACAGGTAGGCTGTCACCAGTGTCAACCTCATGGGTGCACCAATTGGTCTGACTGGGTGTCAGAGAGAACATACGTCTGAAAGACTGAAGAACCTGTTTACAGTCTTTCTGCTGATGTTCAGAGAGGCTGCCACAAAAGACAACACCATCTACTGACCCATCATCAGGATTCTGAGTGAGCAGGTCTGGGAGAGGGTCACTCTCCTCCTCCTGTCCCTCATCTATGGCCATGAGCAAGCTCATGTCCTTCCTGTCGACATATGCTTTGAGCCTGTTGACATGGAGTACCCTGTGGGGACTCCTGGGAGTTCCAAGGTCCACCAGGTAGGTGACCTCTCCCTTTTGCTCAAGAATTGTGTGGGGCCCAGACCATTTGTCTTTGAGTGCTGCTGGGGCCACTGGCTCCAACACCCACACCTTCTGTCCAGGCTGGTAAACAGTCAGGACAGCCTTTTGGTCATGCCAAGCTTTTTGAAGTTCTTGACTGGCCTTAAGGTTTTCAGATGCCTTCTCCATATACTCAGCCATCCTGGAGCGGAGACCAAGTACATAGTCCATTATGTTGGTTGCAGGCTTTTTGAGAGGTCTCTCCCATCCTTCCTTCACCAAACACAAGGGGCCTCTCACAGGATGCCCATACAAAAGTTCAAAAGGGCTGTAGCCAACCCCCTTTTGTGGGACCTCTCTGTAAGCAAACAGAAGGCAGGGCATCAGGACATCCCATCTACGCCTGAGTGTTTCAGGTAGTCCATGAATCATCCCTTTTAGGGTCCTGTTGAACCTTTCAACAAGCCCATTGCATTGTGGGTGATAGGGTGTAGTGAATTTGTAATTGACACCACACTCCTTCCACATAGCAGTTAAGTAGCTTGACATGAAGTTTGCACCTCTGTCAGAGACAACCTCCTTAGGGAAGCCCACTCTGGAGAACACTCCAACTAGGGCCCTTGCCACCACAGGTGCTGTGGTGGTCCTAAGTGGAATAGCTTCAGGATACCTGGTGGCATGATCCACTACCACCAGTATAAACTTGTGCCCTGATGCTGTCTGGGGTTCCATTGGACCAACAATGTCAATCCCCACTCTTTCAAAGGGCACCCCCACCACAGGCATTGGTATAAGGGGGGCCTTTGTTGTGCCACCTGACTTACCACTGGCTTGGCAAGTGACACAGGAGCGACAAAACTCCTTGGTATCCTCATTCATGTGAGGCCAGTGAAAGTGTGAGACAAGTCTGTCCCAAGTCTTTGTCTGGCCTAAGTGACCTGCTAAGGGAATCTCATGGGCCAAGGTAAGTAGGAAACCTCTCTGAGACAAGGGTACAACCAGCCTCCTGGTCATGCCAGGCTTGGGGTCTCTTGACTCAGTGTACAGGAGTCCATCTTCCCAGTATACCTTGTGGGTACCTGTGGCGTTCCCAGCAGCCTCAGCAGCAGCCTGCTGTCTGAGGGGTTCAAGAGAAGGGCAGTCTAACTGGTCCTTCCCCAGGTCTTCCCTTGAGGGTCCCCCTGAGCCCAAGAATTCAACTTGATCAAGTTCAAACTCCCTAGGCTCAGTTTCCCTCAATTCCTGTAGGTCAGCCTCCTCTGAGACTTGATCCACAACCTGGGGCAAGGGGGAAGGCACAGCCTTAACCCTGCTGCTCTTTTTCTTGGAAGGTGTCTGGTCCATTGTTCCAGGATCCAGCACCTGTTCAGTGGGGCATTTTCTGGCCTGTGACCTGGTCACAGCAAACACATGTGCTGGCAAGCCTAACATTTCCAGATGAGTCCTCTGCTCCACTTCTGACCATTGTGATGACTCCAAATCATTGCCCAACAAACAATCCACTGGGAGGTCTGAACTAACTACAACCTTCTTTTGGCCAGTTACCCCTCCCCAGGAGAAAGCTACAATTGCCATACTGTGATTGGTAGTGACATTGCTTGCATTGGTCACCAGGAATTCTGTACCTGGCATGATCTGTCCAGGGTCCACAAAGCTAGGTGTCACCATTGTGACACTGGCACAAGTGTCCCTATAGGCCTGAGCCATTTTTCCATTAATAAAAGGTGTCTGTCTGTATTTGCCCAAAGTATTGGGACTGATGTCAGGGGACATATCCATATCCCCTGTACTGACAAGGACAGCTTGAGTAAGGGTGCCAACTAAGTTGTCACTCCCCTCAGAACCCAGGGTTAACCCTACTAAACCCTTGGGAGGTGCACTACCACTGCTGGCTGTACTAGGGGGCACAGGTGCCTTAGGGGCTGCAGTGGCAGGAGTCTGCCCTCCTCCTTTCTTGGTGCACTCACTAAACCAGTGAGTTTTACTTTTGCAGTATTGGCACCACCTTTTAGATTGGCCTTCTTTCTTCTTTTGGGGAGCCTGACCCCCACCCTCTTTGGGTTGTTGGGGACCTGTCGAAGACTTCTGGTCATTTTGTTCCCCTTTAGAATCCTTACCCTTCTGGTCTGCTTTCTTCTGACCACCTTGATTCTGGCCCTGGTTCTGTTTAACTCTTGTTCTAACCCATCTGTCTGCCTTCTTTCCCAATTCTTGGGGAGAGGTCAGATCTGAGTCAACAAGATGCTGATGCAACAACTGGTTCTGACAATTGTTTAAAATTTGTTCTCTCATCATCAAATTGTACAATCCTTTATAATCAGTAACCTTACTGCCCAGCAACCAGCCCTCAAAAGCCTTAGTGGCACAATCTACAAAGTCAGCCCAATCTTGAGACTGAGTTTTCTGGGTATCCCTGAACAGCACCCTGTACTGCTCAGTGGTTAGGCCAAACCCTTCAACCAGTGCATTCTTCAAGACTTGGTAATCATTAGCATCCTCTACCCTTGTGGTGAGGAGCTTGTCTCTTCCTTTACCCTCAAAGGAGAGCCACAAGATAGCTGCCCACTGACTTGGGGGAACACCTTGCACAGTGCAGGCCCTCTCCAAAGCAGTAATCCATTTGTGGATGTCATCCCCTTGTTTAAAGGGGGGCACTATCTTACCAAGGTGTTTTGTATCAAAACTCCTTTCCCTATTGCTAGGTACAATGCTGCCACCAGTGGGGACTGCCCCACTCAATTGTTGCTCTCTAGCAAAGGCAAGCCTTTCTTTGGCCAGGGCAAGTTCTTCCCTTTCAATCCTCAGATTGGCTGCCTTTTCCTTTGCCTCATACACTCTCCTCTGGGGAGATGTCATTCCCCTTTGAGAGGAACGTTGAGAGCCATTGGTATGAAGGGATCTGTTAGAGCCTCTAGATAGAGACCTAACTCGTCCATTCCCAATGTTAAGCTGACCTGAGAGTGGCCCCAGGGCTCCCCTAGAGTCCCTCTCATGTCTGCTTAAGTTGGTCCGGGTTAGTCTAACGACTTCTACCTGTCCCTGGTCTGCCTCACCCCTAGACTCCAAGTCATCATCCTCATCATCAGCATCATCTGCTTCCTGAAGGGGATGGTCTTGGCTATCAAAGGGACCCCGTAGGGAGGGCATGTTGCCTTCTGAAGTAGAAGGGTCTGGGTTACCAGCCCTTCTTGCATCATGAGTCTCTAAGAGACCAATCAGAAAAGCAGTTGTGGGGTTAGACCCCTGCTTAATCTTCCTAGAGGTACATACTTGTCGTAACTCCTGGAAGCTAAGCACAGCATATCTTGAAGGTATGACCTGTGGAGGGTCAACTGACACAAGGGGAGACTCAGTGTTTCCTCCTTTGTCTGACATGCTGATTCTAGTGTGGTGTAAGTGATGCACCTACCTACACTATGTGTTATCTACTGATCCCTTGCTAGAGTTGCAGCCAAGGTGTGCTAAGCCTTGAGGAGCTACAACAGCTGGTTCAGTAGAACTCAGAGTATTCTAAGCTTTAGTTATATGTACCTAACAGTACTTATGTGATCTTTCAACAAGATATTCTTAGGATACGTGTGGTAAAACAACAGCAAGCTCAAATCCCAACCGCTGCTCACCAATGTGAGAAGGTGGCCTGATATGCAGTGGTCACTATTCTAGTGCCCACTATGTATCAGTCCAGCAACCCTTATTGATGATTGGTTGTAAGTCAACCTTATAGACCAGCTATCCTAGTAGCATGGATACGAGCAGTCTAAGGCTAAAGACTCGAGAGGGCGTGTTAAGCCAGCTGTTTACCACACATATACCCCTTGAATACCCAGTGAAAGGACACCACACAAGTGTTATGAAAATAAACAGTTATTTATTAAAGATCACAACAGCCCTGTACTCTTTATGAGGACAGGGTACTAAGCACAAACCAAAACTCTTACAAAAATACTTAAGTTAGCACAGTATATACAAATGCCCGAGGGGCACGGAAAACCATATACTCTAAAAGTGGAATGTGAAATTCCTAGCAGGTAAGTACAGTACTAATAGCTTTTGGAATCGCTAGGACTTGACTAGGGAATCGTTAGATTACAACTAGGAGGCCTAGGGGACTCGGGTGCAGTGTGTGCACTCTCACGCGAGATGCGGACAAAAGTCTATGGTAGCTAGGAAAATAGAAAGTTAGTGTTCTCGGGCGAACCCGACCTGGTAGGGAGAAAACGAAAGTAGATTCTGACCCTTGGATAGTGAGGCTATGCTGGGGCACCGAAATGCCGAAGTTACCTAGCCCAGGGGCTGCAGCTGCATAGGTCTGAAAAGACGTCGGGAATCCTCGTAGACGGACCAGGAGCCGGAAGAAAAGATGCTGGCCGGTGACCAGTGAAGAAAGTTCAGTTGGATCCAAGCCTGGATCTCGAAGATAGATGACACCTGAAAGCAGAGGGGACCAAGTTCGAGACTACTAGCCAGTAGTCAGTGGGCACCAGGAGGGCACCGGATGGTAGCCACCTCGACAAGGTGAGTGGGTGACGCTTGACTCGAAGATCTCACGGACCAGGAGGCGTTGTCGGCGACCAGGATGGAGGATCGAGCTGTCCCACGAAGATAGAAGCTGTCGGCGTCGCTGGACCCAGGATTGGGCAACAAAGCCTTGGCAAATTCAAGCCCACGCGGTGGACCTAAAATGGCGTCTGGAGTGGACCAGGAGGGTCCGGGGTGCCTCTCTTGAAAAAGGAAGCAAGGGCCAGCCTGGAGCAACCAGACCAGCAGAAGAGTTGTCGTCGGGCGTCGTTCAGAAGGCCACAAGCCAGCCGGCTAGTAGCCAAACAACGCGGTGCACAGCAAACAGCAGAAGGGCCCCACGCCGATCGTGGAGATGCAGGGAGGCTGACCTTGGGTGCTGGAGCTGCGCTGGGTCGGGGCTTCTCGGACCCCAAAGCACTCACCAGTGGAGGACACGGTGGGCTTGCAGTAAAGATGTCGTGCAGTCTTGGCGATCGTCGGTCCCTCGAGGTCTCGTCGCACTCACGGTTCTCAGCTTGGCTGTAGAGGTGAGTAGAGGTCAGAGGTGCCAGGGAAGCCGGGTCTCGTCGAGCTGGGCCGTCGGATTCGTGATGAAGGACTTGCAGCAGACCGCAGTGTTCTTTAGGATGGTGCCCGCTTGATGCAGGGTGACTACTCCTTAGCCACAAGGGAGAATCTTGAAGAAGAAATCGTGAAGTCCTTTCGAAGAAAGTGGTATCTTGATTCCAAAGATGATCTAATTTGAACAGGGGGCCCGCTCCTATCTTTATACCAAAAAAGGGGGCTGACCCGGTGACTAGGTCCTGCCTATGGGTGGGACCAGGAGGGGGGTGGTTACACCCCTCTCCCCTGCCGGACTTCCCCAGGCCAGGGGCTGGTGTGCCCCTGGAACTGGTTCTGACTGGCCTATGCGTAGTGAGCACCGGGGTGCCACTCAGCAGTCACCTTCCTGAAAAGCCCTGCCTACCCAGGATACACAAAACCATGTCTGGGACGGTGCTAGCACCGCCCCGGACAGGAAACCCTTTGTCCAGGCCTCCCTCGCTGGAAGGACTCCCAGCAGCAGGAGGTCAGACTCGTGTCTGTGGTGGCAGCATCCATTTTGTGGAGCTGAGGCTTCAGTTAACTTTAACCGGGGTTCACAGTTACATACATGTCGTGTCCCTCTAGAAGGGTGGAATGCTAACCCCGTCACCAGAATTGGCGAGGGGTTAGTATTCCAATTCGTATGACACCTTACTCGACATGTTTTGATAAAGCAATACCAAAGTTAGCATTTAACCGCGAGGATTATAATGCACTTAAGAGTATATGGTATGCGATATCATGGAACAGCTATTAGGACTTGGTTCCGCAAGCTGCAGACAGGCTCAGCTCATGCCAGAGCACCACCTCACACGATTCCAAGCACTCTGCCTTCAGGATTGTCAAGGCCTGCCATAGGAGTGACTGATAGGAATCTGTGTGTCCATTTTAGGGTTAGGTATAGGTATACTACACCTACAGCAAAGGGTGATTACACGACTTTGCCCCAGCTGTCATGCAGCCAGTTGTGTCAAATTTAGGAGGCCAGCCAGGGGTGGCATAATACATGCTGCAGCCCCTGGCAGCCCTGGGTGCACCTATGCCCTGAGTTACAGGGTCTGATAAGGTGGCCCAGTACCAATTGGTAGATGCACCTAGGGTACATGAGGTAATTTAGAAAGAGAACAGCCAGGCTGTGGGTCTGATTGGCAGGCCCACAGCCAGAGAAAGTCGTAAACCAGTGAAACAAAAGCAAAAAATCTGGGTGATCATAGGATTGCAGACCCTACTCTCCTACAGTGCCCCTCAGGCATTTGTGTAAATTTTCGTATTTTCGTAAAAGTTTTGTTGTGTGCTTAGTACCCTGTCCTCATAAAGAGTACAGGGCTGTTGCGATCTAAATAAATACACTGTTTATTTTCATAACACTTGTGTGGTGTCCTTTCACTTGGTGTTCAAGGGGTATATGTGATGATATAACAGCTGGCTTAACACGCCCTCTAGAGTTTAGCCCGAAGACTGCTCTTGTCCATGCTACTAGGATAGCTGGTCTATCGGTGGACTTACAACCAATCATCAATAAGGGTTGTTTGGGAGAGGGTGGGCGTGGCTTGGATGCCGAGGAGGTAGGCAGCGTGAGCTCGGAGCTCCGTGCCCGATCCCGAAAAATATCCTGAAAATCTGATCGGACCCCGAGGTAACCGATACTATCCGGTACTGGACGTTCCTGCGTAGGGTCCGAGGCCCACGGAGGACGACACCGAGCCATCCCACAGCAGTATTTCGACTTTGAAAGTTGAACCCAGGCGAGAAGTTGCGGACCCCAAAATGGCGGCGAGGGCATGAGAGCAGACACGACGGAGACATCTGCCCGGAGACCCACTGAGGACTACTCCCAGACGAAACGAGGGTGTTGGCAGCCATATCGCGCCTCTCCCCGGGTGCCGAGTGGACTTTGGGAGCACTCTTGGGCGGTGGCTGAGGACCGCCCCCCTAGTGAGGGCGACGGCAGTGCGGCAGTGGCCCAGTGACGAGAGCCCCGGGCCCCTGGCACGTCTGGCGCAGGCCGGGCCGCGATCGCTCAGTGTTTCCTACTACTTGGTGACAAACCTGGGCCCGGGAACCCTGCCGAAGAACGAAACCCGACGGCACTCGGAGGGTGACCAGGAATATACTCGGAGACCGCCGCCCAAACCGGCCCAGATGGGGAAACCAAAGGGGAAGGGAGATGGCGCGACCGACACAGAGGCTGCGGAGGGAGCGGAGCGAGACCAAGCGGCATTGCAGCGGATGCAGGATCGTATCCTGGAGGCCATCGCCACCACTAAGGACGCCCTGCAGCAAGATATCGCTCAGGTGGCGACGAGCTTGGGACTCCTGAAGGCCGACCACGACAAACTTAAAGACAGGGTGAAAACCGTGGAGATCACGGTCAAGGAATTAGCCCCGGGCCATGAAACGTTGAAGGCCCAGATGGTAGACGTGATGGACCGCCTGAAGGTGCTGGAAAGGAGGGCCGAGGATGCCGAAAACAGAAACAGGCGCAACAACGTACGCCTAGTGGGCCTGCCGGAGAAAATTGAAGGCGACGACATGGTGGGATACCTTGATAACTGGTTGCGGACGGAGGTGGCGCCGGAAGGTCTGTCCCCCTTCTTCTCCCTGGAACGGGCACATAGAGTTCCAGCGCGCCCGCCAGCCTTGGGCCTTCCTCCTCGCCCGGTGGTGTTCAAGTTGCTCCATTATCGGGACAGAGATTGGCTCTTACAGAGGGCGAGAGAAGCAGGGCCCTTTCAAGTGGAGAACAATAGAGTCACCATGTTCCCGGATTATACGTTTGAGACGCAGCGACTCCGGGCAAACTTCCTGTCCCTCAAGCGGGAGCTCCGCCAGGAAGGCATCAAGTACTCCCTGCTGGTCCCTGCCAAGCTAAGAGTGGTAGTGGATGAGAAAACACTTTTCTTCACAACGTCCGCGGACGCTTGGGATTGGTGGGACACTTATAAAGCGGGAACGGACGGTGCCAGGGCCAGGGAGGAGGAGGCCAAGGTGGCGAAACCAGTAAGGCAGTCCCAACGGATCAGGAGGAACCGCAAGAGAACCGGGAAACCATCGGTGTCACAGACGGAGGCGGAGAGGCAGGCGGCACTACAGGCGGTAGTGGACTTATCTAGGACCGCCAGGACTCAGTCCGGGAAGGGCACGGAATCGGAGGACCCGGGCACGGGCTCGGAGACAGGACAGTCGGAATTTGGTGGAGCCCGGGGCCCTATTGTGACGCCGCAGACTTCGGAGCAGATATTGGAGGCGTGTTGAACTGAACTGGTGGAGTGAGCTCGTTGGTTGGACACCGGGGCACTGGGCCCGCAGCAGTGGGACATTATTGATTGAGGTTTTGGGGAGTTGTAATGAGGGGATTGCGGGGTGGAGCGCGCGGGGCTGATTTGTTTTGAGGTTCTATCGCATTGAGCCGCGCCCTACTGGCCCCTAAGGTCATCGCAGTGGGGACTGCGAGCATTACCACCTCTCCTTGAGGGGTGGTCGGGAGTGTTGGTTTGGATGGGGGTACTTCCAGTTGCGGGGGGGCCTGTCCTGGGGGGGTGGGAGTTGGGAGCAGTTGGGGTTGCTCGGGGGGCAGTTGTTGTTGGTGGGGTTCAGCTTCCTGTTTGGAGAGGGTGGGTGGGTGGGCCCGTGGTCGCGGGACTTGTGCGGACATTGTTCTTTGCTGTATGGTCCGGTTGTGTAGGGGGAGATGGCTAGCACTGGGGCTTTGAAATGTGTGACCTGGAATGTGCGGGGTATGCAGTCCATGGCGCGCAGACATAAAGTCCAGGCGTACCTCAAGCGTAGGGGGGTTCATGTAGCGTTCCTGCAGGAGACACATCTTAATAAGCAGGAAGGGGCGGCTCTGCAAAGGCGCTGGAGGGGGCAGCTATTCTACACGACATTTTCGGCTTTTGCAAGGGGGGCACTGATTTGGATACGGGCGGGGGTCCCCTTCCAGGTCTCAAAGTCATTGGTGGACCCTGAGGGCAGATATGTGGCGGTGGAGGGGAAGCTGAGAGGCAGGGTGATATCTCTCTGTAATGTGTATGCTCCTAATGTAGACCTGCCCGCCTTCCTGTCTACCATCTCGGGCAAATTGGCAGGTTGCCTGGCAGGGCCGGTCCTCTTGGGGGGGGACTTCAACTCGGTTGAGGATGTGTTACTAGATAGGTCCCATCCCCCGCTGCGTGCGTCCCCAGTACATAGGGTCGCTAAGCCTAGGTTGGAATGGCAGGAGAGCTGGGCCCTCACGGATGCATGGAGGGCGTTGCACCCCACCGCTAGGGACTATTCCTTTCACTCACACCTGCATGACTTGCATGTGCGGCTGGATGCGTTTCTTTGTTCGGCATGTGTGCTCCCAGCGGTGGGAGGGGCGGAATACTTGGCTAGGACGATATCAGACCACAACCCCTTGTTGTTATCTCTGGAATGGATGGTGACGGTTAACTGCGTGCCAACATGGCGCCTGCAACCTGATACCCTGGACGATTTGTTGTTCAGGGAGGCCCTAAGTGAGCGTATTGAGAGGTATTTTGAGGAGAACAGTGGCTCAGCCTCCACGAGGGCGGTTGAATGGGATGCGTTCAAGGTGGTGGTGCGGGGACACTGTATTGGACACACGGCAGGGGCTCGGAAGACTTTGTTGGATGACTTAGATAAGGCTGAGACACGGCTGAGGGAACTAGAGAAGAGGCGCCCGAATCACCCTGCACTGCAGGAGGGGCTTAGCGGGGCGCGGGAGGGGCTGGCAGTAGAGCTGGAGCGGCTGCGAAGCTTCGACCACAAGGCGTACATGACAAGGGCGCATGCGGAAGGTGATAAGGCGGGGTCAATGTTGGCGTGGCTTGCTAACCCAATCCGGGGGGGAGTGCCGATCATGGGGATCCAGGAGCCAGGGGAGGAGCCCTGCCACACTCAACCCGGGATCCTGAATAAGTTTCGTGCTTATTATGAAGGGCTCTATGAGAGTGGTGGAACAGAAGGGACAGAGGAGCTTGAGGAGTTCTTGGACGGATTACAGTTGCCGCGAGTGGAGGACTCGGAGGCAGAAGAACTAGGTCGGCCCATCTCTCTCGGAGAAATAGGTTGTGCTATAAAACAGATGGCTAGAAATAAGACCCCGGGCCTTGACGGACTGCCGATCGAATTTTATAGCAAATACCTAGAGTACCTTGCACCACGGCTGCGCGAGGTATACAATGAGGCGCAGGAGAGGGGCCGACTCCCGGGCTCCATGTGCGAGGCCCTCATGATCCCGCTCTTGAAGCCGGGCAGAGAGAGTGCGGCGCTGTCCTCGTATTGTCCGTTGTCTATGTTGACGACGGACTACAAGATCCTCAGTAAAATTCTGGCCAACAGACTGCTGGTACATATGACGGGCCTGGTTCACGGTGACCAGTGCGGTTTCATACCGACACGCAACACCACCCATAACATTCATAGACTCACGAGACTGATGGGTGCGGACTGGCCGGACGCCGTCTCCCCATTTGTCCTTTCCATTGATATTGAGAAGGCATTTGACAGTCTTGAATGGGGATACTTATATGAGGTGATGCGTCGCTTCGGGCTGGGGGACGGATATATAAAATGGACCAAGGTCCTCTACACCGAGGCGGTAGCGAGGGTCCGAGTGGGCACACTGATCTCGAACCAATACCCGATTAGGCGTGGCACTAGACAGGGCTGTTCGCTATCCCCGCTCTTATTCGCGTTGGCGATGGAACCCTTCGCTGCGGAAGCCAGATTGGGCCGCCACTACGCAGGTTTGTCGTTCAGGGGGAGACCGCACTTCATCTCCCTGTACGCGGATGACTTGCTGATGTTTCTGGCCGACGCGGGCCCTGAGCTTCAGGGGGCGCGACAGCTACTGGGACGATTCGGTAGGTTGTCGGGCCTGAGGGTCAACTGGCCGAAATCCTGTCTGTTCCCCCTGAGGCCGGGAGAACCGTGCCCACTCACTGCGCAGGAACTCCGGTGGGAGCCGCGCTGTCTGCATTATTTGGGGGTCTATGTTTACCACGCCCCGTCCGACCTGCTGGATGGTAACATCACTCGCTGTATTAACGCCCTGCGGGGGTCCATGGACTTCTGGGCAACCCTGCCGCTCTCCCTAGCTGGTAGAATTTCCCTGCTTAAAATGATAGCCCTGCCCAGGCTTTTGTATTATTTCAGGACGCTACCGGTGTGGGTACCGAGCTCGGTTTTCAAACGCCTGAGGTCATTGGTCATAGCGTTCTTGTGGGGCACGGGTAGGAGGCGCATAGCGCTCGACACGCTGTTGCGCCCTAAAGATGAAGGAGGTATGGCAGTACCGGATTTTGAAGGGTATTACCTAGCTGCACAGCTGCAGACCTTTACTCAGGAGGTGGCGAGAGTGTATAGAGGCCCCGAGGACGCGAGAGTAGAAGGTACCCCGCGACACGTTCTGGCATATATTACGCTGCACCAGAAACTCCGGGTGGGAGATCTGACGGTCGAGGAGCAGACGTTCCGGCTTGCCTGGGACCGGGCCCGTAAGCGGGCGGGTGTCCGCCGTATGTATGCCCCCGAAATTCCGCTGGGGATGGTCACCGCCCTCCCACATGGGGGTGACTGGTCGCGCTTGCTGGGATGGGAGGAGGCGGGAATACTAATGCTGGGTGACCTCTACGAAGATGGGGCGTTGCTGCCGTTTCGGGACCTGCAGGAGCGATTTGACCTTCCGAGGGGCGACTACTTGCTGCACGCAGCAGTCACGGGCGCTATGCGAGCCCACTGGGGGGAAGGGCTGCAGGAACCTGGCACCTCGATGGCCTGCCAGTACGCCATGATGGCGGCGGGAACCTTTAAGGCTGTCACGTGCCTCTACTCCAGGATGCAGCGGGAGGCCTCGCAACCCTTGGCAGCCCTGAAGGCCAAGTGGGAGCTGGACCTCCAAGTGGAGATACCAGACACGACCTGGGGCCAGTTGCTAAGACGGGCAAGGAAGAGCTCGAGGAACGCCAGGTTCCAATTGATTCACTTTTATGTGATTCACAGGGCATACCTCACCCCTGGGAAAATCCGACAGTATTTTGGGGCGACTGACGCTGCTTGCCCCAGATGTAACACAGCTGGGGCGGATTTGTGCCATATGCTGTGGGATTGCCCCTCCTTGGGAGATTATTGGCAGGAAGTTGGGCGGGCCCTTAACGCAGCGACAGACAGGGATATCCAGTTCACTAAAGCGGTTGGCATCCTACATTGGTTCCCGCATACACCTAGGACTAAGATGACTAGTAAATTTATAGACTTGGGGCTCATCCTGGCCAAGCGGGAGATCACGAGAAACTGGAAATCCAGAGTGGGGCCCACGTATAAAAGATGGTATGGAGAATGTTTGAGATGGGCCGCGTGTGAAAGTACCCTACGATACCAGTTGGCCTGGAGGTTGAATGATGAGAAGGCGCTGGAGAGGGCGACGGCATGGGAGGTGATGGTGCAGGCACTCCGGGAGGTGGACGATGAGGGGCAGGATGGCGAGAGTGCACTAGCCGGAGCAGACCCTAACACTACACAGGAGAACACACCTTAGCGAAAGTTTACTTCCTCCTGCAACACACCAGACGCTTTTACACTGTTAACCCAGCGCAGAGCGACCACGGGGGTGGGTGGGTAGGAGGCTGTTTTGGAGGGGAATTGGGGTACCGAAATTTGGGGAGGGGGAGGGGAGAAAACCACAAAAGCGTCCCGGGGTTATTTGCTTGATGAAGCGGTCGGACACTGTAAGGAGCCACAAGAAATGGGCAGGGTTGAGGTCACCCACGCTGAGATCGAGATGAAACCCCCTGCCGGCGATCGACTGGATCTAAGTAAGACTGTACATGATGTGTTGTTAATGCTAAGTATATTGTCTGTACATTTATAATGGTGATGCAATAAAAAATAAATAAATAAATAAATAAATAAATAAGGGTTGTTTGGACTGATACATAGTGATCACTAGAATAGTGAGCACTGCATATCAGGCCAACTTCTCACATAATGGAACTATAAAGAATGCATTACACAAATCAATGACTGTATACCATTCTGCATCATGTGGAATTTGAAATAATATCACAGCTGGATTTGGTACAATTGGACAACATGCAACAAAAATTGTATTTACCTTTCCTAAATCCTGCACTATTCGTGAATTTCTCTCATAAACCTTTACAGTAGTTGACTTTGACTAGAGAATTGCTCGAACAGTTGTGCACAGGTCACCATGCTTGTTTTTCTCTGCTATTTCCTGGAAGCATTCACCGTCCCTCTCAATCGCCTCACTTTACTCAGTTTTAGGATGTTGTCTCTTTTGGATTTTCTTTAGTGAGTGCCAAATGAGGTGAGCATTTTTTCTTTTTATTTACAAAACTGAGATGGATTAGTAAATAAGAAGTTGCGTGAAATGCGCTTTTTTTAATATAGCGCTAATGCGCTTTATTATAACAAGCATTTGAAATGCAATAGGTCTAGCATTTGCGAGAGTTTACCTATTAGCATTGTAAATGACAATGCCTTTTATTTATGTTTTGAAAATCAAAACAAATAAATAAAAGGCATTGCCATTTACAATGCCAATAGCTCAACCTCTAACAACTGCGAGACCTATTGCATTGCAAATGCTTGTTCTTTATCCACCTGCTTCTCCATCGATCTACATCTTCCCATTTTCTCAGTAATACAATTAATTCTTTTATCTGTGTCAATCTTCCTGCTGTGTTTAAATTATCTATATCCTTTTCGGAGAAATCCACTCTGTAAGGCTTTTGTAATATTTTTATTTTTGCAAATTCTACCCCTAATTCATTTGCTGTTTCTTCTAGTGTTTCATGTAGATTTTTTGCTCTCCAAGTTATACTTTTACACATGAACATCAGCTCATCATCCTGATATGATTTTAGCCTATCGGTCCCAATTGTTCCGATAATCAGTTCTTCCATGTCTATTTTTAAACTAACCACATCCAAGAGTTTAGGTTCTGAATATTTCTTTTGTGAAGTTTTAACCTAATCATTTAATTCTTCTGCTGTTGGTCTGTGACGGGGTGGGCACGCAAGACCCCGTGGCAGGAGATCAGACTACGCTGTGGTGGGCAGCCGCCCCTGTTTCACCTAACTCCATTGCCTCCATGCAGCCCCCTGACAGCCCGGACAGAGACGAATGGAAGGCTGGAGACCCGGACTATTGGTGGCCGACGATACATGACCAAGAACCCTATGTCAGGTCCCAGTGTCCTCAGGATCGTGCGATGCTATAAAGGGGTCCACCTCTCGACAGCCCCTGGGTCTGAATGAAAACAGACTCACAGAAGTGGTCAAGCGAGGGATATCAGGAAGGGTAGGAAGGGAGCAGCAGGGAGAGGAAGCTGAAATGAGAACAAGGCACTATGAGCAAAGGACACACCTAAACCAATAATATACTCAAGCAAATAACACAGGGTACAACCTATCATTTACATTTCTCTGTAGGATCATTTACCTGGAATAGGGAAAAAGGTTGGCTTTGCCTGGCAATCGGAATTGTAGAACATGTAGTTCTGATCTATAACACAAGAACCTTAACGTTATCAGTTGACCCAGAATCACATTGGCTTCTTAAATATATGCACGATATACACATACCAAAGATAAATACTGTTAAGGCTTCAACAGAGGGCTGATGATAAATAGTCTGCCAGGCGAAGCTCATGAACCCCTGTTGTAATTGCACAAAAATAGAAAAACAAATGATTAATCTTCACTCTCCACAAGAATACCTCTGGTTGAATGTCACCTGAGAATCCTTTCTATATTTTGCACCTTAGCCCACAGAATAATGACTGCTGAATACTTCTTCAGCATTTACTGAATTGGAATCATAGTCCCGGATGTGAGCAACTCTTAATGTCAGAATGCCTTTGAAAACGATCGTAATGAAAATATCCCGAAACAGCTTACAACTTGTCAAAGCTCCCTTTGACCGTGGGATAATCAGTGATAGGCTCACAAATGTGCAAGTAGTACTGAAAGCGCTTTTTTTTTACCAGTCTCAAAAACACTCCAGGAAATATACGCAACCCAGCGGGATTGCGCGGCAGCTGCCAGTAACATAAACAGTCATGAAATTACAGCCTCCGAGGAGACTTGCAAACGGAGCCCCAGCCGAGGACTCCTTGAGCTCAACCCAAGCTCCCTGGCCAAGATCGAGATCACAAACCCGATCACTCTCGAGGAACCAACCAAATAGAAGAACACTCCAAAAGGATACGCTGGAATACCGAGGGGGAAGTAATCCTACCGTGTCTTCTCACGAACCAGAATCAACGGCACGGACTCTCCTCCTCCTCACCGTCTTGTGGTTTCCGCGTTGTGACGTCATCGACTAGAGGCGTCGCACGCGGACCTGGAATCATGGGTAATGTAGTTTATTGTGATAGAATTGTCTCAAAGCAGTGTTCGAGATTGCCCTACTCCGTGGGACACGACAGTACATCCCTCCCCCGAAGAACACTGACAGAGACATGGCTTGTCTGGGAATCGTTTATGAAACAGTTTGACAAATCTAGGAGCATGCACCCCTGAAGCAGGTTCCCAAGAATTCTCCTCGTTACCAAATCCCTTCCATGCAACCAAATACCACAACCTGGTGCGATATATTTTGGAATCCACAATACCTCTCACCTCGTATTCCTCCTCCTCATCTACCGCAACAGCTGCAGGAATGGTTCTTTTGACAGACTGCGTGGGTTTAACTAAAGATACATGAAATGCGGGGTGAATTCGCAAAGAAGAAGGTAGAGCCAACTTAACAACCACAGTATTTACCAACTTGACCACTTTGTAAGGACCAATGTAGTTTGGATTAAATATGCTATATCTTTTAAAACGTATGTTTTTGGTGGATAACCATACGTAATCCCCTTTTTTGTACACTGGCCCAGTTCGTCTGTGCCTGTCCTCATAGGCCTTGTATCTCAATTTCGCCTGCTTTAGCTGACTCTTGACTTTCTGCCATGTCTCCTGGATATTGTGTACTCTTTCCTGTGCTTCTGGGACTAGGGAGGCTGAAGCAGGATGTTGGAAGGGTGTGAAATTGGGATGAAAACCATATGTGCTGAAAAAAGGGGCATGTTTCGTAGAACCATGCACAGCGCTGTTATATGCTATTTCAGCAAGCCATAATCTATCCACCCAATCCTCCTTGGCGACATTCACGTAGCAACGTAGATATTGCTTTAAGGTTTGGTTAACCCTTTCCGTTTGCCCATCGGTTTGGGGATGGAAGCTAGTGGATGTACTAGATGTTATTCCCAGGGCCTTACACCAGGTTTTCCAGAATCTAGCCGTAAACTGACTGCCTCTATCAGAGACTATCACTCTGGGTAATCAATGCAATCTCACTATGTTGATTAGAATCAGCCTAGCTAACATACTAGCAGAAGGCACCCTTTTACAGGCGATGAAATGAGCCATCTTTGTTAAGTAGTCAACTACTACCAGAATAGCAGTGCAACCCTGGTCAATCGGCATTCCCACTACGAAATCCATAGAAATCCTTTCCCAGGGAAAATCTGGAGTGGGAAGAGGCTGTAATAGTCCTGATTGTTTGGAGTGCAACGTTTTCATTTGAGTACACACCGGGCACTCCGCTACCCAGGCAACAACATCCGTCTTTATCTTAGGCCACCAGAATTGTCTCTGTATTCTTTCAAGTGTCTTTCCTATTCCATTATGGCCTGCACACGGTGCACTGTGACACCACTGCAACACTTGTTTCCTCAATGCCTGGATAGGTAACAAGAGCTGTTTCTGCCGCATTGGTAGACCCTGAACCATCTTCCACTCTTTATGATCATTGATCCATTTCTTCCACTCCTCTGTCTGCACATTTCGTATGACACTCTGTAGAAACATTTGGGTACAAGTAACTCCGATAACCTTCTGTGGGTTGATGATGGATTCCTCTCGCACCTCCGTTGGTTCCGTTTTGATGAACTGCCGTGATAATGCATCCGCCTTTCTATTATCCTTTCCTGGCCGATATGTCACAATGAAATCAAAGTCCGCGAAATGCATCATCCACCACATCTGCCTGGGAGTTAAATGCCTGGCGGCTGCCATGTATTGTAGATTACGGTGATCCGTATATACAGTTACTACATGACGCGCTCCCATGAGATGATGCCTCCATTCCAGAAATGCTGTTCTTATCGCCAACAACTCCTTTTCGGCTATTACATAGTTCTGTTCGGCCTGGTTCAGAGTTCGGGAGAGATATGTCACTGGATGTAATTGGCCGGTATCGGAGTGTCTTTGGGACAGGACAGCCCCTAACGCAGAATCAGACACGTCTGCTTCCACTGTGAACGGTTTGTTGGGATCTGCATGCACCAACACAGGTGCCGATACAAATGCTTTCTTCAATTCATCAAAACCTCTCTGTGCCTCCTCCGTCCAAACAAAAGGCACCTTCTTTTTCAGTAATCGTGTCATAGGGGATGCCATAGCAGAGAAGTTCTCAATAAACCGGCGGTAGAAGTTCGCAAACCCAATAAAACACTGGATGTCCCTCACTGTTTTGGGTCTTGGCCAGTTCTTTACCGCCAATATTTTTCTTTCAGACATTTCCTGTCCGGTAGGCGAGAGCATTACGCCTAAAAATTCCACTGAGGTAGCGTTGAACTCACACTTGCTGAGCTTGCAATATAGGCGATGTTCCAATAATGTACTTAGTACAGCCTTCACATGCTCCACAGGTTGTTCAGTGGTAGATGAATAGATCAAGATGTCATCTATGTAAACCACGACGAACCGCTCCAAATATTTCTTGAGTACATCGTCCAGAAAGAACTGAAAGGCGGCAGGCGCGTTGCAGAGCCCGAAGGGCATTACTAGATATTCATAGAGACCAAAACGGGTTTTAATGGCAGTCTTCCACTCGTCCCCCGATCTCATTCGGACTAGGTGATATGCGCCCTTTAGGTCCAACCTTGTGAAAATCACCGCTTCTTTCACTTGCTCCAACAGTACATTGATGAGTGGGAGAGGATATTTATTTTTTATGGTAATGGCGTTTAAAGCTCTATAATCCACACAGGCCCTGAGTTCTCCATTAGCTTTGGGAATGAAGAAGAGTGGAGAGGCCGCCGGGGATTTCGATTCTCTAATAAACCCCAGCTTCAACAGCTTATCCAGGTATGCTCGAAGTTGTAAGGTTTCTGGTTCAGTGAGTGCGTAAACACGTCCCGCCGGAATTTTTGCCCCCGGAATCAAATCGATTTGACAATCGTATGTTCTGTGCGGCGGTAACACTTCTGCCTTACTTTCACTGAATACCTCAACCAAGTCCCGATACTCGAATGGGAGTTCTACTTCATGCTCAATGGCCGTGGCAATATGATGGATACAAGCTAGACCGGAAGCAGGACTAGGTCCCACGGGGTAGCAGTTCTGTAGGCAAAACTCTGAGGTGAATTGAAGATTCTGTCCTTCCCAATCCACTATTGGGTTATGTTTTCGCAACCACGGCAACCCCAGAATCACTCCATACTGAGGTGCATGTATGATATTGAAACATACCGTTTCCTGATGTTCCAAACCCATAATCATACCGAGCTCCATGGTCTGTAACCTGATAGGACCTGAATCCAGATTTCGGCCATCTACTGCAAACACAGCTTCTGGAGTCTCTTTTTCTTGTAAAGCTAGCCCTAAGCTGATTGCCTTGGTATGGTCCATAAAGCACCCTGTGGCCCCTGAATCTAACATTGCTCTGATCCACAGCCACTTTTGGTCTATTTCCAATCCAATATCCACATAGAAATGCAGACCTTCCTTTCTCCCATCTCCGTCCAATGAAGAGATGATGAACTTACTTGAAGGGATCCCTTCCTCCGCCTTCAGGCTTTCTCGTTTCCCGATCCCTGTTCGGAAGCCACCACTGACACCTTCTTGTGTTCGTTCCTTGATCTTGTTCTCGTAGGACATTCCCTGATGAAATGTCCCTTCCGCCCACAGTACAAACATAGTCCTCTCTTTCTTCGATATTCTCTTTCTTCCAAGGTCAAAGGGGATCGTACTGCCCCAATTTCCATAGGTTCCGGCTTAGATGCGGTAGCCCCTTCGGGGACTTTGGGATGTTCATACCGAGGAGTTAGCCTGTCTTTCCGCCTGTTTTCTCCCTTTCTGTCACTAAGACGATGATCCAGCCTTAGAACCAGGCTAATCATATCCTCACAAGTACTGGGTTGAGGATCAATCTGAGCCAGTACGTCCTTCATCTCCTCTGTCAGACCCGTGTAGAATATGGCATGTCTTTTCTCTTCTGGCCAATCAGTTTCAGCTATGAGCCTTCTGAAGTCATTAAGATAGGCAATCAAGTCCCTATTTCCCTGTTTTAAACCTAACAACTCTCTATCTGCAGACATGGTGGCTGATCTGCGGCTGAAGGTTTTCTCAAAATCCGTTCTAAAGGCCTCCCAATCCCTTAATATGGGGTCATCTCGTTTTACTAATGGTACAGCCCATTGGGCTGCGTCCCCAGCTAGATATGAAATGAGAAACGCCACCCTGGCATGATTTGTGTTAAAAATCTTGGGTTTACATGAAAAATGTAACAACACCTGTGTGAGAAACACTTGCACCTTACTACTATCTCCATGGAATCTTTCAGGGGAAGCCATAGGTATAGGAGCGGGTACTTCTACTACCAGGGAAGTGGCCTGTGGAGTACCTGCATCAAAAGGATTGCGATTCATTCTATCTACCTGTGCCTGCAGAGCGGCCATCTCAGCCCTGGAAGCCTGTAACTCAGACTGCACCAGCGCTAGGGCTGCCAGGATATCGTCTGTGGTGGACATTGTATCGCACGATCGGGAAGACTAAATTTCTTGGGCCGTTGATTCTGTCAGGTCCCAGTGTCCTCAGGATCGTGGGATGCTATAAAGGGGTCCACCTCTCGACAGCCCCTGGGTCTGAATGAAAACAGACTCACAGAAGTGGCCAAGCGAGGGATATCAGGAAGGGTAGGAAGGGAGCAGCAGGGAGAGGAAGCTGAAATGAGAACAAGGCACTATGAGCAAAGGACACACCTAAACCAATAATATACTCAAGCAAATAACACAGGGTACAACCTATCATTTACATTTCTCTGTAGGATCATTTACCTGGAATAGGGAAAAAGGTTGGCTTTGCCTGGCAATCGGAATTGTAGAACATGTAGTTCTGATCTATAACACAAGAACCTTAACGTTATCAGTTGACCCAGAATCACATTGGCTTCTTAAATATATGCACGATATACACATACCAAAGATAAATACTGTTAAGGCTTCAACAGAGGGCTGATGATAAATAGCCTGCCAGGCGAAGCTCATGAACCCCTGTTGTAATTGCACAAAAATAGAAAAACAAATGATTAATCTTCACTCTCCACAAGAATACCTCTGGTTGAATGTCACCTGAGAATCCTTTCTATATTTTGCACCTTAGCCCACAGAATAATTACTGCTGAATACTTCTTCAGCATTTACTGAATTGGAATCATAGTCCCGGATGTGAGCAACTCTTAATGTCAGAATGCCTTTGAAAACGATCGTAATGAAAATATCCCGAAACAGCTTACAACTTGTCAAAGCTCCCTTTGACCGTGGGATAATCAGTGATAGGCTCACAAATGTGCAAGTAGTACTGAAAGCGCTTTTTTTTTACCATTCTCAAAAACACTCCAGGAAATATACGCAACCCAGCGGGATTGCGCGGCAGCTGCCAGTAACATAAACAGTCATGAAATTACAGCCTCCGAGGAGACTTGCAAACGGAGCCCCAGCCGAGGACTCCTTGAGCTCAACCCAAGCTCCCTGGCTAAGATCGAGATCACAAACCCGATCACTCTCGAGGAACCAACCAAATAGAAGAACACTCCAAAAGGATACGCTGGAATACCGAGGGGGGAAGTAATCCTACTGTGTCTTCTCACGAACCAGAATCAACGGCACGGACTCTCCTCCTCCTCCTCGCCGTCTTGTGGTTTCCGCGTTGTGACGTCATCGACTAGAGGCGTCGCACGCGGACCTGGAATCATGGGTAATGTCGTTTATTGTGATAGAATTGTCTCAAAGCAGTGTTCGAGACTGCCCTACTCCTTGGGACACGACACCCTACACCTTTAAGGGATGGGAGACCACCTTGGGAGCCACTCCCCCCTCCTCACACGTGACGACGTCAAAAGAGCCACAGGAACAGGAAGAGACGGACAACGTTTTCCCCGAGTCGAGTGGACGCGAGGAGAGAGCAAGCCGTTGCCCCGGAGGGAAGGAGAACTTGAGAAGCCCTGCAGACGAGATCCTGAAGAGCCCAACAGCCGAGACCTCGAGCAGCCCAGGAGACGAGACCCAAAGGCCGGGAGAGCCGAGGAGGAGCGATCCGCCCCGCCACACGCCCACGGGAGGTGTGTGGCTCAAGCAGGTACGGGGGCATATGGCGGGTTGGATGGGACAACGTAGTCTACCCCCGTTCTAGCATTTGTACCGCCCCTTGTACAGTCGGCCTTCTTTCCCCCCCCCATCCCCCCCCCCCCCCCACGAGCACAAATTGGTCACTGACCATCCTTTGGAACAGACACGTGTGCGTGCACTGGTTTCCCTCACCCCCGGTCCCTGAGAGAGTGGTGCATATGTGATCCTAACCTCCGGTTTCTCTTCTCCCCACGGTACGGGCGGAGCTGACTTCGGGAGAAGACCGGACCACTGACCTCGTCACCCTGGAGCCTTCCCGGACTGTGCCTTACGACCCTGCAGCGTTTGCGCGGGAGCGCCTCACGAGCCGCCAAAGAAAAACTTACCCTAAACCCATAAAAATAAAGCCCTCTCTGAAAAGTCTATCACAGGAGGAGCCAAGCTTGCGACCGTGATGGCCGCGTTGTAGCTCGGCTCTGTCAACCTTCTCGCCTGTTCTATTAATCCTGTGCCTTATCCTGCCCTGAGGAGACGTATTCGATGGAATATGGAAACATGACAGATTGCTGATACTTACCATCTGCTCCGGATGCTCCTGGGTGCGGCGGATCCTGAGCTGTGCCCTTGTTCGCTTCGGAGCCTGCGAGGCGGGCGGGCCTGGACTTGCCTGCGGCTCCCGACCGGAGCGAAGTTCCTGTGCCGGCCCCTGGTGGAGGAGGAGGGTCGACCGAAGAGGCCAATGTGCGGTTGGACCGGTGACGACTGACCGGGCCCGGTCTGGTGGTCCGGGGACCTGGTGGGACCTGGTGGCGGGGCGCCGCATCCCACGGACGGGGGTTGACCGCATGGGAGAAGCGTCTCCCCTTTGTCTCCTATCCGGCCATCTTGAAACCCTCCGCCCGGACTCGGCGGGCGGCGCCCATGGGCCGGAGGTGCCGGCTACCCTCAATGTTTTGGTGGCCCGATTCCCTGCATCGATGGTGAGGTTGACTGTCCACGGCTGGCTTCGTTGAACCCCGCTGGCAACCGGATCGGGGCTGGAGTCTGCAGTGGCCTCGCCGTGCTGAAAAGATGGCGGCCAGCGCTCTATATCTCAGACCCGTCGTTGACGGGAACACTGGCCTGTCGCACAACACATTTGCTGAATACTGTAGGGGTGATCCTACGATTGGCGACTTCCTCGCTGCCTTGAGTTCCTGGCGTGAGTCCATGATATCGAATGCCGCTGGGCCGGATGACGATCTTCTTGACGGGCTCGCTGAGCCGCCCCCCACGTGTGCGGACCAACCGCTGAACTGTTCTGCATGGACCTTCCCGGAGATTGATGAGACTACGGCCGTCGCTCGCTTGGAGGTCTGGATGCCTGTTGCTCTGCTTCGTCGGGAGCGCTGCCCTGGAATGGAGATGATGGAGGGACTCCGGCCGGGGTCCGTCTGGGCCTGCCTTGCCGTGACTCCCGGCGATTGTTCGCCTCGCCCTGCTGAGCCGGGATCCGATGTTTGTCCTAGCGGGGCGAGTGCCCCTTCTTGGTCAGTGGGGCGGTGCTTGTGCTGCCTGCTGTTGTTGTCGCTTTTTCTTGCTGGTCAGATCCGAGGCCGCCATGACTGGTGCCGTGACTTGTGGCCTGGAGTTCTTGCGTTTCACTACTGGCCCGTCCTCTTCTGGTTTATTGTACACTCCGTGTCTATGGCCCTGGACAGGAGGGGACAGGGTTGAGATAACTTACATCGGCGGACTACTACTTCGTGCAATGGATAAATGGCGTGCTTTCGATTGTACAAGTATGATCGCTTCCTCTCCATGCTCCTGGTATTTGACTTTGAAGTGACTTCCTCTTCTCGTGGGTTCCAACTGTGCTCAGGTGGGTGGTGGGAGCAGATCGTTTTGATTGTATGTCTCCTCTCCCATTAGTTCTTAGTTCTTTTTTCTCCCTTCCCCTTTCTTCTTTTTGTCTATATGGTTCCTTCTTACTCTCTGACTCTTCTATATTTCGGGTTTCGATTAGGGCGACAAGCACGCTGCTGGAGGGGTAGGCCGTAGCCTTCTGCAGGGGTGCAGGGTGGTGTGGGTGGGGTAGGGTCTGTATTTTTGTTTTTTTCTTTCTTACTTGGTTCTATGGCTCTTATGTATCTCTTTTCCTGGACGCCACACCTGCATGTATGCCTCCTGAGGTTTTTGCCAGTATAGCACATATGGTCTCAATGCTATTGCTGTTGCCTGCACATTTCTGTATCCTGTTTACCTTGCTTCCATGGGCGAGGCTCTTTCTTTGTGTGCTGGGTCCGACATGGGGCGTATGCAGTGGTGCCGCGTTCTTTCTTCCCTGTTTTTACATCTTTTTCCTTGATATCCTTCTTTCTTCTCCCCCCCCCCCCCCCCCCCTCCCTTTTTTTTGGATTGATATAGCGGATGGTGCCTTCTATGTTATGACTCTGACTTCCTACGTTGTGCTGGTGCGTACTTTCGTGGTAGCGGATGGGCGGTTGGCAGCGGTGGGAATTGTTTGCAGTTATGGGACTTGAGCTTGCTTTGGTACACAGACAAAATATCGAGTTTTAAATATCGATATACAATAATATCGAAGTTTAAATATCGATGGGACAAAATATCGAAGGTAAGTAATATCGACAGTCTTAATATCGATATTAGTATGATATCAGTAATATCGAAGTTTTAAATATCGATGTCAATAATATCGAAATAAATAACTTCGATGTTACTAATATCAATTTTTAAATAAATTTAGTGTATATTATATTGTATTTATTATGTTTTATTATTTATTTTTAATGTAATTTAATTAAATATTGTCTTTTACTACTGTAGCGGGTTTTGGGTTTATAGGGGAATAGGGTGGGAAGTAATTTAATTATGTTAAATTAATTATTAATTAGTAGGAATTATTAATTAATTAATTGATAGGGGAATAAGGTGGGAAGTAATTTAATAATAATTAATTAATTAATATATGTTTGTACATATTTTAATTAAAAATTAATTGGTAATTAATTTATATTAATTAGTTAATTAATTAATATAATTTTGTACATATTTTTAAGTATTAATTAGTTGGTAATTAATTAATATTAATTAGTTAATTACATTCATTATAGTAATTTTTTTATATATAATTTTTTGTTATTCTTAATTAATTAATTGGGAAAAATAATATTAATTATTAAATTAAATAATTACAGCTAATGTGCTAATATATTTACTTTATTGTTATTGTTAATTAATAATTAATTGGTAATTAAATAATATTAATTAATTTTGGGTAAAGGAGTATTTTTAGGGTTCAGGGTCAGTTTTCAGTTTTTGGGTAAAGGGGTATTTTTAGGGTTCAGGGTCAGTTTTCAGTTCTTGGGTAAAGGGGTATTTTTAGGGTTCTGGGTCAGTTTTCAGTTTTTGGGTAAAGGGGTATTTTTAGGGTTCAGGGTCAGTTTTCAGTTTTTGGGTAAAGGGGTATGTTTAGGGTTCAGGGTCAGTTTTCAGTTCTTGGGTAAAGGGGTATTTTTAGGGTTCAGGGTCAGTTTTCAGTTTTTGGGTAAAGGGGTATTTTTAGGGTTCAGGGTCAGTTTTCAGTTTTGGGTAAAGGGGTATTTTTAGGGATAAGGGTCAGTTTTCAGTTCATGGGTAAAGGGGTATTTTTAGGGTTCAGGGACAGTTTTCAGTTTTTGGGTAAAGGGGTATTTTTAGGGTTCAGGGTCAGTTTTCAGTTTTTGGGTAAAGGGGTATTTTTAGGGTTCAGGGTCAGTTTTGGGTTTTTGGGGTACAGGAATATTTTTAGGGTTCAGGGTCAGTTTTGGGTTTTTGGGGTACAGGTGTACAGGGTAAAAACAAAAAAATATTACATTAAATCAATTAAATAACATTAAAAAAAAAAAAATTACATTAAATTATTAAGTGTTTTATTTATTTTAAATGTATATGTATTCGTTTTAATTTTGTTTTAATATTTTTATTTAATATTTGTAAAATTATATGTATTTTAAAATTATTTTTACATTATTATTAATACATTTAAAAAAACGATATTTTTAATTCCGATATTTTTGTACTACGATATTTTTTTTCTCGATATTTTTGTACTTACCTTTATGAAGATAGGATTCCGATATTTTTGATGTCGATATTTTTGTTCCGATATTTTTGTAGTTCGATATTCTGTCTGTCGATATTATGTCAGACATTCGCTTGCTTTATTTCACTGTAGCTGCTATTTCTAAACCTCGCTGTGTCTTGTATTACTACTTGCCAACGGCCCGTCACGGACTTTCGGATCTCAATACTTGCAATATTCCTGCTAATACACCCCATCATATTATAAAATTAACCTTCCTCCATCCTACTCATGGTGGTCTCCTTGGGATTTTATGCCTTAATTGTTTGCTCTTGATATGTCGGAGACCTGCCGGAGACCTCTCTCCTGATTTGTGCGCTCATACTGTGTGGTGGCCGGCCCGAAGGGTTGTAGGCCCGTATTTGTAAGCTTGTCATGCACAATAAAGGTTTTCAAAAAATAAAAAAATAAAATAAAAAAAAAGTCTATCACAGTATTCAGCCTCTCCTTCTGTAGCAGCGTCCTTGCAATCTCCCCTGGTGATAGAAGCAAGCAGCACTAGCCCGGGATCCTTCCCCAACCCCGTACATGGTCCTACTGGAGTTTTAGACAAATCTATTTAATCTATAGTTCTTTCCGGAGTTTCTGTCGCTGATTCTGCTCCAATAGGAATTCTATACATTGGACATTGATTCATACTTAAATCAGGTGGTGTCGTTCTAATTGTACTTTTTGTTTCATTAAGGTCAGGATACATTCTTTCTCTTACTTTTTGCATACTGGAATTCAAAGGAATCGTTAATGAATGTTCATCTATTTTGTGATTCTCAAAGATTGGTATTACAGGACCTATAGTTACTGGCACAGTTACAGCGTCTACATTTTTCGTTAATTCTTTTACTTTCTCATCTAATTCTTTTGTAGATCTTTCTAATTCAGAAGTACTAGGTTTTTCAATTTTTATTATTTCCTGCTTTTCAGAGGTACTTTTTACTTCGGTTTATCGTTTTGGGGTTTCTGTTATTCCAATCTCCATTGACGGTGCATTTGGTGTCACCACTGCGGAAGTTGGTTGATATGGAGGGGGTCTCCTATTTAAAATTTCCTCCAACACCTCATTCTCTTTGCCACTAATTCCACAACCACCCTTTTCTGGTATTTGTTGTTTTCTTTTCTCCGTACACTTTTTCCCTACTGTCTCATCAACGTTTCGCATAGGATACATTCCATCCCACATATCAGTACATCTGCATCTTTTCATCCTACTCTCGTGTGTAGTTCCCAATAATCCTCTTGGACTACATCGGTTTTCTTTTGTATCTCTGAATCGCTCCCTTTCTCTTTCATACATCTCATCTTCCCATTCCATCAAAGCTTCAAATTGTGTTGGTCTAAGTCTCGGCTCAAGTTTTATAATTTTTTCTCTTAGATTTCGTAACACTGCTGTGCTAAATGAACCCATTTCTGGAAATGCCAATACTCCATCATTTTTAGTATATTTCATCCAATTCTCTAGCCATATACAAGTATGATAGCCATATGTCATCATCATGTATGAAGCAGGTATTTTTTCGGCGGAGGAAGAACTTTTCCCTCTCTAGTGGAGAAGTGTGGCTTAATGATTAGAGCGGCAGGCCCTGATGCAGAGGTCTGGCCCGGGACCAGGGTTCAATTCCTGCCTTGGCGAGTCTTGGGCTCAATTTCCTCGGACCTGATCATTCTAGTCTCAGTGCCTATTCTAATAATGGGTTCCACTCTGCAACTATGGGCAATAGCTTGCTTAATCTCCACAACAGCCCCAACAGCGCTGGGATGCCTGGCTTCACCTTGGGGGTGCCCAGGAGTGGACATTTCACAGGGAAAAGCCAGGAAGGGTTCCACAGCGGTATGTGTACAGCGCCAGAAAACCCCATTTGGGGTATAAGTGCGCTTTACAAGTACAAATTCATTTAATTTCATAGTGACTATTTCTTTGTCAAATTCAGGTGCTTTTGGTTGATTAGTTTACATACTTCACATAATTAATATGATTACGGTTATGAGAGAATGACTTTACAAGGGGTACACAACATTTTGTGTCTCTCCCCTGCTCCATCACTATTATGTGAAAGTGGCTATTAGTGGGATTTCTTAGTAAAGGGGGGTGGGGTGAGGCAAGAGAAGCATACAAGGCTCCTGTTTCTATTGTGAAGATGCAGCGCACTTTCAAACATTTTATTTCCACAAAACGCCGCTGCACTGTAGAACCACAAAGATAGGATGCCTTAAGGGTGATGATTGTGAAGTAGGAAAAGGTGTTCAAAATATGTGTTCTTATCTGTCAATAAAAATGATATAGGAATTCCTACAGCGAGTGTATTACACTCCCGAACGCTTACACCGATACGGCCTCCGTCAGTCTCCGGAGTGTGAGCGTTGTCACGCGCCTGTGGCGGACTTCCTACATATGGCGTGGAGCTGCCGTAAGATTCATGAGTTCTGGGTGGCGGTCATTTCGGAACTCAGTGAAATACTAGATCATGAACTTCCGATTGATCCGGCTTTAGCGCTGTTGGGCGGTTAGCGGACATGGGATTGCTGTTGGCGAGACGTACGGTGGCGCAGTGTTGGATGAGAGGGCCGACCCCGACCAAAAAACGATGGGCCAGGGACATGGTGTATTGTTGCACACAAGCTGAACACTACAGCGAACTCCTCCCCCCCACTAGTAGACCGAAAAACTTCTGGGGCTTATATAACACCTTCAGATATGCTAGGGAGGACGTAGAGGACACACAGGGAGATGAGAGGGTGGATACACATTAGCTGGCTCTTGTACAGTGCACTCCCGGGGTTTCAGTTACGGAAGAGACGATGACGGCTGGGGAGCCAGGGGAATGGCCGGGTGGAGTATTGAAGCCTGGCTGTCACAGGGCGAGAGCCGAGTGGGAGGATATGAGCGGTGGAGTGGGGGGTGAGAACGGGACACACTTGGGCTCTCTAGTGGAGTCACATTTGGGAAATAGAGAGGGGCACCAACACGAGATTCGACATGGTGTGGTTGATATTGGGTGGATCTGCGGACGGGTTGGACAGTGGGAGGGAGGGGGGGTCTGGGAGTTTTTTCTGGGTGTTCTCTTTCCTGTTTGCACTAGAGGGTGGGTGGGGAGGAGGTATAACAAAAAACAAAAAAATACACCTCCATTTCTGAGTTTGCAGCACTCGTTCTACATGTCCCACCCTCTATGACAACTGGGGACATCAACGAATACGCTGTGACAGCACCTGCGATAACTCACTATTTGCTTGTTTGTTGTACTGTGCTATTACGCTGCCGTACCCCCGGGTTGACGGCGTCAGGCTGTGTACATTGACTTACCTGGTGCTCGACTGTATCCATCATTGTCGCATCGCCGGCCCGAGTGGGTTGTAGGCGGGAAGCTGTGTATGATTTGGCCTATGTTAATAAAGGTGTTCAAAAAATAATAATTATATAGGACGAATTAATGAGTGAGCCCAGTTCTCGCAGCTGCTATAACATCACTACAATGTGCTCCCCATAAAGAAAAAAACCAACATTACACAAGATATACTGGAAAACCTAAGACCTATTTCTCTGCTCCCCTATCTAGCAAAAGTTGCGGAGAAAGTGGCAAATGGTCAACTAATGACTCATCTAGAAAAAACTAATTCCCTGCACCCCTCGCAATCTGGATTCCGGGTGGCATTCTCCACGGAGACAGCTCTCCTGAGAGCAACTGAGCTCCTTAGACAGGGGGCGGATGCCGGCAACACCATGGCCTTGGTGATGCTTGACCTCAGTGCGGCATTCAACACTGTAGCCCATTCCATCTTACTACAGTGTCTAGTCAAAGCGGGTGTCATCAGCTCCGCACTGGGGTGTCTGAAATCCTTCAACACAGGCAGAAGCTTTATAGTGCAACGAGGCTCTTGTAGATCAGCAGAGATGGCTTGGAACAGGGGGTTCCTCAGGGCTCTGCCCGGAGTCCAACTCTTTTCAATCTTTATATGACCCCCTGGCCGAAGTGGTGCAGGCGTATGGAGTAGAGTTGGTATCCTACGCTGACGACACCCAACTGCTGATCTCACTGTCTCAAGCACCAGCAATGGCAGCATCTAATTTTAAGGCTTGCATGCAAGCACTAGCTGAATGGATGGATGCTCGTTGCCTAAAACTAAATGGATCTAAAACAGAGGTAATGGTGGTGGGTGGAAACAACTTGAGTTGGTCTCCAGATTGGTGGCCGACGTGTCTGGGTCCCACACCTGTTCCCTGTAAAGAAGCCAAAAACCTGGGCATATGGATGGACCACACCCTATCCTACGAAGGCCACATACGTCGCCTCGTTGGTAAATGTTTTGGAGTCCTGAAAACATTAAATCGCACCCTGGACTTACTCCCGCTGGAGGCCAGACGCACTATGACCCAGGCACTGGTGACCTCCCGTATGGACTACGGGAATGTTTTGTTCCTGGGGGCTACAGAACACAGCTTAAAGCGCCTACAGGTCCTCCAAAATACAGCAGCTCGTCTTGTATTACGACTCCCTAGAAGAGCAGCATCTAAACCAGCATTAGCGGCTCTACACTGGTTATCGATCAAGAAGAGAGTGATGTTCAAAGCCCTCTTAATGTGCCACAGGATACTCCAACGGAAAGCCCCTCCCTATTTGCTTGATCTAGTACTTAGGTATGAGCCAACCAGAGCCCTCCGATCAGAGGGGATGGGTCTGTTGACGATCCCCCGTATAAAAGAGCAAAACTAGTTGGTCTCTCCTTTAGATATGTAGTAGCAAAAAACTGGAATGCTCTCCCCACATCCCTAAGACTGGAAGAATCTGAAACAAAATTTAGAACAATGCTAAAAACACACTTATATAAATTATAAGCAGTAGGATAGGGGGTGGGTTTTGGAAGGTCTGTATGTCTCTGAGAACTTGCTTTCTTCAGCGCGGGGACACGCCAGGATGGCGTCACCAGGCGCTTTATAAACTACCTTATTATTATTATTATTATTATTATTTATTATGTAACATTTATGTAGCAGCAGCAAACGACTGCAGACAAAAATAATCACTTTGCTTCAGCAGACCACAGGCAGCAGCCTTAACTAAAGATTAATGGGAGTGCTTCATCTCTTTATGGTCATTTGATGCGTTGAATGACCACGTGTGCTGACTTACCCTGAGGCGGGAAGCCAGGGGCTTTTAGGCTCGTTGTAATTACTTTTAAAAATTGTGTCACTCTATAGCAGATTTATTATTTTTTAGAAATTGTGTTATTTATATGCTGATTCACTTTTTTAAAACCGCACCTCAGCCACCGCACTCACCTCTCCCACGCCGCATCTCGAACCCCGCTCCCAGCGCAGCCGATTAGGCGCCGACGCGGAAGGAGAGAGAGGTGGATGCCATCTTGGTTGGACGGCAAGGGTAGCGGACTAGCTGTTGGCTGCCTCCCGCCCTCCCGGATATTTAAATCGCGCATCAGCGCCGGCGCTCCGATTTTATGTGCTGACTTCCCCTGAGGCGGAAAGCCGGGGGCTTTTAGGCTCGTTGTAATTACTTTTTAAAATTGTGTCACTCTATAGCTAATTTATTATTTTTTTGAAATTGTGTTATTCATTTGCTGATTCACTTTTTTAAAACCGCACCTCAGCCACCGCACCCACCTCTCCCACGCCTCATCTCGAACCCCGCTCCCCGCGCAGCCGATTAGGCGCTGACGCGGAAGGAGAGAGGGGTGGGCGCCATCTTGGTTGGACGGCAAGGGTAGCGGACTAGCTGTTGGCTGCCTCCCGCCCTCCCGGATATTTAAATCGCGCATCAGCGCCGGTGCTCAGATTTAGTGTGCTGACTTCCCCTGAGGCAGAAAGCCGGGGGCTTTTAGGCTCGTTGTAATTACTTTTTAAAATTGTGTCACTCTATAGCTGATTTATTATTTTTTAGAAATTGTGTTATTCATTTGCTGATTCACTTTTTTAAAACCGCACCTCAGCCACCGCACCCACCTCTCCCACGCCGCATCTCGAACCCCGCTCCCCGCGCAGCCGATTAGGCGCTGACGCGGAAGGAGAGAGGGGTGGACGCCATCTTGGTTGGACGGCAAGGGTAGCGGACTAGCTTTTGGCTGCCTCTCACCCTCCCCCTCTCGTATAAAATGATTAACACTCCCCGGCCGCACAGCGGGCGGGCGCAGCGGGTGCCGACGGCGCACCGAAGGAGTGCCTAAGGCAAGCCCGTCTGGGCCCGTCCGCGACCAGCCAGGGCCAGGGGCCACAACCCCTACATCTTCTTCTGGCCAATCCAGGCGTTACAGTTCAAAATCACTGCACAGGCTAGGAAAACAGGTCAATGCGACGTGCCACCATCTTTATCACCCTTTAAATCTGCCTACTCTCTGTCCTCAATGTAATGCTAAGCTTAAAATCGCGTTTTTTGCTAAAGAACAGCCGGCACCCAAATTGTAGGTCTCTACCTAAGCATTGTACAGGAATTGCATTATTGCTGGATGAACTTAAACCATATGCAATTTTCCTTACTGAAACCTGGTTAATCCCGTCTTCGGAATTCGACCTAGTGCAAGCTCTCCCGCAGAGTTACCAAATTGTAAGGAAATATCGCCCCCATAAGAAAGGAGGCGGTCTGGCAGTTATTTTTAGAGACCATATCACATGCCGCTGCACCTCTGACTCCATCCCAGATTGTGAAAGCATGTCCTTCTCTTTAGAGTTCTCTCCGAATGCTAGCTTTTCTGGGGCGCTCATCTATCGCCCTCCGGGGCCCTTAAAACTGTTTCATACGTCTCTACCTCCTGTTGTCGCTTATCTAGCAACCTCCCCCTCCAACTTTACGTTGTTGGGTGATTTTAATATCCATTTTGATATTACATCCGACCACACTGCCCTAGAGCTGATAGCTGGTCTCTCTGCATTACAAATGGACCAGCTTGTTCTTTTCCCTACGCACATTAAAGGCCATCTGTTGGACCCAGTGTTTAGTAACTGCCCCAACTTGAAGGTGGACCCTCCTATTTTTCTTCCCTGGACCGATCATTCATTAATTCCTTTTACTTGGGAGATCCAAAAACTCCCTGCTTTAATACCTGGACTACGAAAAGCACAAAATTGGTCCAAACTTTCGTTAGAACAATGGACCAATGATGTAGAAACGTTTAGACTTCCAATCAGTCAAGAGCCTCTGGCAGCTAATGACAACTTTAACAACTGGATATTGAACTCCCTTAATTCTACACTTCCCATCCGAAAAACTACCCTAAAACGATCTAGGACTACCGCTCCTTGGTATTCGGCAGACCTCTGGGAAAGAAAATGCCAGTTTAAAAGACTGGAAAGAAAGTGGCGATTGGAGTACGCCGCACCAGACAAAATTATTTATAGAAAGGCAAAAAGAGCCTACAAACAGGAGATAAAAATGGCTCAATCCATGTACTATACTATAAAAATCTCCGCGGCCAGCTCCAAACCCAAAGAAATATATCAAATCGTGAAAAGCCTTACCAAGCTTCCTCAAACTTCTTCAGCCAATTACGACTCAAAATCTCGCTGTAATGATCTGGCGGAGTTTTTCTTTCAAAAAATCCACTTAATATTCTCATCATTCCCTGATGTGGACCTGAATATCCATGTTGAAGCACCATCTCCGTTCTTCCCGGAAACCACTTGTCATTCGTCACCCTTCTTGGATCAGTTTCCCCTGTTACATCCAGAATTACTTGTTCCTTTAATGCTACAAGTAAAATCAGGCTCCCCCTGTGATCCTGCTCCTCCCCGCATATTGGTTGCCGTCACTCACACTATTCTTCCTACCATGTTGGATGTACTCAATGCATCCATCTCCTCAGGCATTGTCCCGCCCATGTGGAAACAGGCCATGGTACGGACACTTTTGAAAAAACCCAACTTGGACGCCAATAATCTTAATAACTATCGTCCCATTTCCCTGCTTCCCTGGATTGGCAAAATCCTCGAGAAATATATTAATGGCCTTCTGACGCTATTCCTCAAGAGCAACCATCTGCTTGACGCCACCCAGACGGGTTTTCGCCCTAAGCATGGGACGAAAACTGCCCTGCTTGCGGTGATGGAAGAAACCAGAGAGATCTTAGATCGAGGGGGGATCGGTGGCAGTCATCCTCCTAGATCTAAGCGCTGCATTTGACACGGTAAATCATAGAATCTTATTGCAGCGTCTTCTTAATGTAGGATCAGGCAGAGCTCTAACTTGGCTTCAATCTTTTCTGAGTGACAGAACTTTTCAAGTTTTTGAAGAGGACACCACCTCCTCTAGCAAACCCCTGGGATGCGGGGTTCCACAGGGCTCACCCCTGAGCCCGACGTTGTTTAATGTTTACATGAGACCACTGGCTGAGATCGTCTGTCCATATGGTATCAAGATCATCACCTATGCGGACGATACTCAGCTGGTGGTCTCCCTTGTGCAGGGAGACAGCTCACTAGTAAAGGCTGACCTGGCAGGCTGTCTAGAGGAAGTGAAAAACTGGATGACCACGTCATGTCTCAAGCTCAACGGAGACAAAGCAGAGCTTATGCTTCTGGGCCGATCTGTTCCATCTACAATTAGCTCTATATGGCCCTCCTGTCTAGGCCCGCCACCAGCCCCTAAGGACACCATAAAGAGTCTTGGAATCTGGCTAGACAGGTCCATGACATTTGATAACCAGGCAACCAGGCTATCTGCCACCTGCTTTGGTCTTCTTAGACTCCTCAAGAAGATCCTCCCCCTGCTACCCTTTGAAGCCAAACAAATTGTGATTCAAGGCCTGATTCAATCACGCCTCGATTTTGGTAACGCTCTGTACTTAGGAGCTCCGGAATATACCTTGTGGAAACTCCAGCTAATCCAAAACTGTGCCGCACGCACACTTCTTCAGCTCCCCTGCAGGCTCTCAGCCAAACCCGGGCTGAGAAGCTTGCACTGGCTCCCTGTCAGGGAGAGAATCAATTTTAAATCTTTGTGCATCGCCCATCAGGTCTTCTGGGAAACAGGACCAGTGATTAATCACTCCTTAATCACCCCCATACCACCCAAGCAAACAGCTGCGCTCATCACATGCCTTTCTAGCCACAGTCCCTAAGATCAGGAAATCAAGAGCAGGAGGCCGCTCATTCTCATTTAATGTAGCCAAGTTGTGGAACACTCTTCCCCTCCACTTGAGATCTAATCCCAATTTGTCTTCTTTGATAAACAACTGAAAACGTTTTTGTTTAACAAATGGGGCTTTTTCCCCTGGCCTTTGGGCCTCTTCAGTTTGCACCTCTTTCATAGCGCTTGGACGCCCCAGGGCAGCTATTTCCGCTTTATAAAATCCATTTTCATTTCATTTCATTTCATTCTAGCGCCATATTGAGAAAGACTGCGCTCCATATGAAACATTAATTAAAACCAAATTATAATTTTATGTAATGGCCCAGCCAGGTACTTTTCTCAGTTTTTATAAATCCTAAACAAAATACTTTTGAAAATAAAAAAACATCTATCAGTCATTTAAATATTCAGGAGCCACAGCGTTTTCACACTATGCGCATGCTCATCCCAGACACTGCCTCTTCAGCCAAAACGGGACCATCTGTGCCAGGGCATGAACACAGAGCCCGAGAGAGACACATTTTGATGACCCCTTATAGCAAGCATTTGCAATGCATTAGGTCTCGCCTTACTGCAAGTTTCAGCTATTGGCGTTGTTATTAATAATTGAACAGCAATAGCTCAAACTTTCAGTAAGGCGAGACCTATTGCATTACAAATCAACGGCGGCCTTTGCACATTAGCTTTACACATCTTAAGCTAAAGCGCAGGTGCTGCGATTGCTTCAAAAGTAAAGAAATAGAAAAAAATGCATCCCTAGTTGTAGGTTGATTTGCTGAGAAGGAGTGCCTGATTTTAGCTACTTGAGAACGGTTGGACGGCTAGTAGGTGAAGCGGCCAATGACTACCCCCTCAAAGCTCATCCATTCTTCCAGGATGTTAACCAGAGAGAGAGGATTGACTGATGGATAGAAACTGCAGGCGTGATCACTATACATTGCTTCTTTTCTGTTTCAAGACAAAGGCATACTTACATTTGGAAAGATGCGCTTCAGATTTATTTAATGTCTGATCTCGTGCTCAGATCATGTGATAACATTGATGACAAACTCATTGATGGTAAACTCACACTTGTCATGTGTGACACATGACACTGTTAGCAGTTTACACAAGACAAATTATCATTAAGGGACTTAAAGTTTAACTTTTTACTTGGTAAGTATGGGTTCAAAATCCAAGCATGCACAAAGCTAGGATGGTCTGAAAACATGTAAACATGACGCGGAGCAGCTAGACAGTTTTGCTATGTCTGCAGTCTCTCAGTATTTGCCTGGGATGACAAACCGCTTTTTTTCACTTTGTCAAATCTTTTTCTTCTTGCCATACAGCTTCAGAATGAAATATTTTCTGATTCCAGTGTAATCAGGGCAGCAGAAAATAATTCTGTTTCTTTTTCTCTCCTGTCCACAGTCCAAGTCTAGCCCATGGGTTTCCACATCTGCAGAGCTCTCAAGTTTCCAAGTTGAACATGTGAATGGCTCACCAATTCCAGGTGTATTAAGATCTCGCCTAGCAGCATGCATGCGCTGTTGCGGCAAGAGGTTTGGTTTACAGTAAAGGGCTTGGAGCCCGCCTATTGTTTTCCATTGCCTGGCTTCATTGTCATTCTTTTTAGCTGCCTCCTAATTGGTCACCATATGCCTTACGTCAGTTCTCTTTAGTTCTCCAGAGCATGGACCAGATACTAATTGATTTCATTTGATTTATGTACTTTGGCTGTCCTTCTGCTGTGCGCGCTGTGATTTAGGTTACTTTTTTATTTTAATTTTTCTGTCCGTCATTTCCACCTCCATACTACACAGTTGGGTTGCTTTTGACTTCCATCCTGCAGGTTTATTTGTTGTTGCCTTCATTTGTTTTGGAATTTTGCGCTTTATTTTACAGCACCCTGCAAATGGCGCACATTATTTAAGCAGTTCATGACTTTGTTTTAAAGTTTAACGTTTCCTTTTATAGGACCAAACAAATTGTACGGATATTAAAGCAGTCTGCGTGACTTATGTGTTTGCAGGCTGTGCCTCTTTTTTGCAGGTATAAAGTATGTGGGTGCGGAAAGTGTACACTCATGTGAAACCGGACTCCCATAGTCTTTCCAGACAAGCAGCCCAGTCACATGTGCCAGTCCAGGCTGCCACTAAGCAGCGTAAGTATTCTGGACACAACTGTACCTTTTCAAACACAAAGTATGTGGCTTTTTAAAGTGTCTTAATTTTGGGCAGCACTGCAGACAATCCATTTCTCCTTAAAACCTGTGTCCTCTGTCTCACATGTATTCCACCTCCTCTCTGCGCATACATACTATGTGAGCGCTTCAGTAGTTTTGTGCAGTGCAGCAGCTGCTCCATTTCTCCCTCAAGCCAGTGCCTAAATCCGAAATTCTCATATGTATTTCACTGAATGTGCTTTTAGGCGCCCTATAGAAATATCATTTAGGTGCAAGAGATGCAGCCTAACAGCCACAGCTACACTCCAATCCAAACAACCCCACACCACTCCAATAGACTCCACCCACCTCCAGTCTACCCTGCTCCACTCTACCTCACTCCACCCCACTCCAGTCTACCCTGCTCCACTCTACCTCACTCCACTCCACTCCAGTCTACCCTACTCCACTCTACCCCACTCCACCCCAATATACCCCAGTCCAAACCACAACAATCTGCCCCACTGCAATCAACCCCTCTCTACCTCACTCCAATCTTGACCAAGAAATTAGGAAAAAACACACCTTTTCAAAGGGAATATGTTCAAAGGTCTGACCTGTTCCCTTGCTGTCATGCTCTACTGTAGTTATTGAGTGTATCTGCTCTCGAGATGAATTCTCGGGTGCTATGAACTTCACTCCAGGCCTCTTTGTCTATTTTATGTCTGTGTCAGGTTTCACGGCGGGGTCTAGTCTCGAACCCTGCCTTGAGACGCCTTGCGGTAACTTCAACTACAATTCCCATGTTTCCAGGTTCGGCGTGCGAAGCCCGTGTTGATGACGTCACACGCGGAAGGAACATTACCGGAGGGGAAACAACAGCGCCCGCCGTTGATTCTGGTTTCGTGGTTAGACGGTAAGGCTGTTCCGAGCGTTCCAGCGTATCCTTTGTGTATTTTGAAGGTCCTGGCTGGTGAGTACAGTCGGAGCGCTCTGCTGCTTCTGGTGTTGTTGCGCTTTGCAGTGCCTTCCATTCCGGAGGAGCCCTCGGCTGAGGCTCCTTTCTTGAATCTCCTTTGAAGTCCGCCTTTTTCATAGCGGGTTCATCTGTTCTTTTCTGAATGATCGGATTGCCGGGAGAGCATCAGTGTTCAGGGGAGTTTCCTCCTCTGCTCCTTTGAAAGACTTACTTACCTGATTTAAGGAGTAATTGTTCGTTTCAAATGTCTGTCTCCTTGCCCAATTTCCCACCGGAGTAGGGAATTTTGGATTTACTTGTATGTGACTTTGATTGCCAAGAAGTGCTCAACTAACCTTGGGAGTATTGTCAAGCTGAGGAAGTATTCAGCATTATTTGGTTGCAGAATATATGTTTACTTAAGGACCAGGAACTTTATGTGTTGCTCACTTAAGCTGCATCGTGTATATGTCTGGTGAGGTAACCAGGCGTTGCATTTCCGGGGCATTGGACAATAACTATTGTCTTCCTTTCTTTATTTTGTGCAACAGGGGCTTATGAGCTTCGCCTGGCTGGCTACCTACCATATTGACCCCTGTTGAAGCCATATTAGACCTTTACGTTGGTATGTGAATCACTACAGGTGTTATTGGTTCAAGTAAATCAAAGAGGAAAACTGACCACATGGTTCTTGTGTTTTAGATTGAGCTACAAGTTCAACTATTCTGATTGCCAGGCAAAGCCAACCATTTATTCCTCTCCAGGTATACCGCCTTCACTTCACAATAGGGTGGGGGTGAAGTGTTACTTAGCTGTGTGTTATACTTATAAGTCTGTGCTTGTCTCATGGTGCCTTGTTCTCGTTTCAGCTTCCCCTCCCAGCAGCTCCCTTCCTACCCCTCCTGAAAATCCCTCGCTCGATCATTCCTGTGTGTCTGTTCTCATTCAGACCCAGGGGCTGTCGAGAGGTGGACTCTGTAGGAAGGTACATCCTGACTATGGTTGCCCCCAACTTTTTGCCCTGTGTTTTAGCTGGTTTTGGACATAGTCGACCTGGGACCCTGCCAATCAGGACCCCAGGCCTACTGCTCTCTCTTTAAAATGGATTCCATGTACCCTAGGTACATTTCCAATTGGTGCTGGGCCACCTTATCAGACCCTGTAACTCAGGGCATAGGTGTACCCAGGGCTGCCAGGGGCTGCAGCATGTATTATGCCACCCCTGGCTGGCCTCCTAAATTTGACACAACTGGCTGCATGACAGCTGGGGCAAAGTCGTGTAATCACCCTTTGCTGTAGGTGTAGTATACCTATACCTAACCCTAAAATGGACACACAGATTCCTATCAGTCACTCCTATGGCAGGCCTTGACAATCCTGAAGGCAGAGTGCTTGGAATCGTGTGAGATGGTGCTCTGGCATGAGCTGAGCCTGTCTGCAGCTTGCGGAACCAAGTCCTAATAGCTGTTCCATGATATCGCATTCCATATACTCTTAAGTGCATTATAATCCTCGCGGTTAAATGCTATCTTTGGTATTGCTTTATCAAAACATGTCGAGTAAGGTGTCATACGAATTGGAATACTAACCCCTCGCCAATTCTGGCAACGGGGTTAGCATTCCACCCTTCTAGAGGGACACGACATGTATGTAACTGTGAACCCCGGTTAAAGTTAAGCAAAGCCTCAGCTCCACAAAATGGATGCTGCCACCACAGACACGAGTCTGACCCCCTGCAGCTGGGAGTCCTCCCAGTGAGGGGAGCCTGGACAAAGGGTTTCCTGTCAGGGGCGGTGCTAGCACCGTCCCAGACATGGTTTTGTGTATTCTGGGTAGGCAGGGCTTTTCAGGAAGGTGACTGCTGAGTGGCACCCCGGCGCTCACTACGCATAGGCCAGTCTGAACCAGTTCCAGGGGCACACCAGCCCCTGGCCTGGGGAAGTCCGGCATGGGAGAGGGGTGTAACCACCCCCCTCCTAGTCCCACCCATAGGCAGGACCTAGTCACCGGGTCAGCCCCCTTTTTTAGTATAAAGATAGGAGCGGGCCCCCTGTTCAAATTAGATCATCTTTGAATCAAGAACTACTTTCTACGAAAGGACATTCGAGACTCTTCTCAAGATTTCTCCCTTGTGACTAAGGAGTAGTCACCCTGCATCAGCGGGCACCACCTAAGAACTCTGCGGTTTGCTGCAAGTCCTTCCTCAAGGAATCCGACGGCCCAGCTCGACGAGAACCGGCTTCCCTGGCACCTCTGACCTCTACCCACGTCATCAGCTCAGCTGTGATCTGTGGGTGCGACGAGACCTCGAGGGACCGGCCATCATCAAAACCTGCACACTTTCTTAATCAGCACGACCCTCGAAGTAATTCTCTAGTGAATGCTCTGGGGTCCGAGAAGCCCCGACCCTGAGCCGCTCCAGCACCGAAGCGCAGCCTCCCAGTATCTCCACGATCTGCGTGGGGCCCTTCTGCTCGCCGCTCAGCACGTTGTCCGGTCACTAGCCGCTGGCTTGTGCCCTCCTGTGACGGCATCCGACAACCAACGCTGCTGGTCTGGTTGCTCCAGACTGGCCTTTGCTTCCATCTTTGCGGGAAGCACCCCGGACCCTCCTGGTCCCCTCAAGACGCCATTTTAGGCCCACCACGTGGCCCTGAAATCTGCCAAGGCTTGTTGCCCCAATCCTGGGCCCAGCGACGCCGACAGCATCATCCTTCGTGGGACAGCTCGCACCTCCATCCTGGTCGCCGACAACGCCTCCTGGTCCGTGAGACTGCAGAGCCTAGCGTCGCCCACTCACCTAGTCGAGGTGACGGCCAACCGGTGCCCTCCGGGTACCCTCTGACTACTGGCTAGTAGTACGAACTTGGTCCCCTCTGCTTTCAGGTATCAACGATCTCTGATCCAGGCTTGGATCTCTACGAACTATTCAGCACTGGTCGCCGGCCAGCAACTCCTTTTTCTTCCGGCTCCTGGCTCGTCAGCGAAGACCCCGACGCCTGTAAGACTTGTGCAGCCGCAGCCCTCGTGGCTAGGTAACTCGGCATTTCGGTGCCCGCATAGCCTCTTTACTCTAGGGTCCTGAGTCCCTCGCTTCCGACTTGCCTTATCGGGTCCGCCCGAGACCTCTAAACTTTCCGTGTCCTCGGGCACTTGTTTTAATTGTGCACTTGAAGTATTTTCCTAAGAGATTTGGTTTGTGCTTAGTACCCTGTCCTCATAAAGAGTACAGGGCTGTTGTGAATCTTAATAAATATCCTGTTTATTTTCATAACACTTGTGTGGTGTCCTTTCACTTGGTGTTCAAGGGGTACATGTGTGGTAAACAGCTGGCTTAACACGCCCTCTCGAGTCTTTAGCCTTAGACTGCTCGTATCCACGCTACTAGGATAGCTGGTCTATAGGTTGACTTACAACCAATCACCATAAGGGTCGTTTGGAACGATACATAGCGGTCGCTAGAATAGCGAACGCTGCATATCGGGCCAACTTCTCACATTGGTGGGCAGCGGTTGGGATTTGAGCTTGCTGTTGTTTTACCACACGTATCCTAAGAATATCTTGTTGAAAGATCACATAAGTACTGTTAGGTACATATAACTAAAGCTTAGAATACTCTGAGTTCTACTGAACCAGCTGTTGTAGCTCCTCAAGGCCTAGCACACCTTGGCTGCAACTCTTAGCAAGGGATCAGTAGGTAACACATAGTGTAGGTAGGTGCATCACTTACACCACACTAGAAACAGTATGTCGGACAAAGGAGGAAACACTGAGTCTCCCCTTGTGTCAGTTGACCCTCCACAGGTCATCCCTTCAAGATATACTGTGCTTAGCTTCCATGAGTTACGACAAGTGCGTACCTCTAGGAAGATTAAGCAGGGGTCTAACCCCACAACTGCCTTTCTGATTGGTCTCTTAGAGACTTATGATGCAAGGAGGGCTGGTAACCCAGACCCTTCTAATCCAGATGGCAATATGCCCTCCTTACAGGGTCCCTGTGATAGCCATGACCATCCCCTTCAGGAGGCAGATGATGCTGATGATGAGGATGAGGATTTGGTGTCAGGGGATGAGGCAGATAAGGGACAGGTAGAAGTCAGCAGACTAACCAGGTCCAACTTAAGCAGACATGAGATTGGTACTGGGGGACCCCTGGGCCCACTCTCAGGTCAGCTTAACATTGGGAATGGACGAGTTAGGTCTCTATCAAGAGGCTCTAACAGATCCTTTCGAACCAATGGCTCTCTCAACTCTTCTCACAGAGGGATGTCTTCCCCTAAGAAGAGAGTGTATGAAGCTGAAGAAAGGGCAGTCAAACTGAGGATTGAAAGGGAAGAACTTGCCCTGGCCAAAGAGAGACTTGCCCTTGCTAGAGAGCAAAAATTATGTGGGCTACAGCCCACTGGTGGCAGCAATATACCTAGCAATAGGGAAAGGAGTTTTGATACAAAGCACCTGAATAAGATAGTGCCCCCCTTTAAAGAAGGGGATGACATCCACAAATGGATTACTGCTTTGGAGAGAGCCTGCACTGTGCAGGGTGTTCCCCAAAGTCAGTGGGCAGCTATCTTGTGGCTCTCCTTTGATGGTAAAGGTAGAGATAAGCTCCTCACCACAAGGGTGGAGGATGCTAACAATTACAAAATCTTGAAGAATACACTGGTTGATGGGTTTGGTTTAACCACTGAACAATACAGGATGCTGTTCAGAGACACCCAGAAAACTCAGTCTCAAGATTGGACTGACTTTGTTGATTGTGCCACTAAGGCTTTTGAAGGCTGGCTACTGGGTAGTAAGGTTACTGATTTTAAAGGATTGTATAATCTAATTATGTGGGAGCAAATCTTAAATAATTGTCAGAACCAGTTATTACATCAGCACCTGGTAGACTCTGATCTGACCTCTCCACAGGAATTGGGTAAGAGGGCAGACAAATGGGTCAGAACCAGGGTTAGGCCTAAAAACCAGGGTGGTGACCAGAAAAAGGAATCAACCAAGCCTCAAGAGAAGGGTGGGGATAAAACCACAGAGAAGACTTCCCAAGGGCCCCAAAACTCCAACAAGGGTGGTGGGTCCCAGAACACTCCTTCAGAACAGAAGAAACCTTATTGCCATACCTGTAAACAGGTGGGCCATTACAAAAGTGATGCCAGTTGCCCTAAAAATGGTAATAAGGGAAATATACCCCCAGGTAATACTCCTAAACCTCCTGTTACCACTAGTGGTAATCCCCCAGGTGGTGGGAGTGCCCCCAAGAATGTGGTGGGCATTACTTTGGGCCAACAGGAGGACTATGGCCTAGCCAGGTTCCCTGACCACACTCTTGTCTGTGAGACTGGCATGGGGTTTGCCAACTTCACTACTGGACCCCACATTTTGGGAAAGTATAGACAAGAAGTTTTAGTGAATGGTCAGAAAGTTGAGGCATTCAGAGACACAGGGGCCAGCCTCACCATGGTGAGTGACCATCTGGTCCCCTCTGCTCAACGGACCCCTGGTTTTACTTATCAGGTGACAGACATTCATGGAGTGAAGAGAAGGCATCCCATGGCAGTAGTCAAGCTCAGCTGGGGTAATGTCACCGGGCCCATGAGAGTGGCAGTGACAGATAACCTACCTGTAGATTGCTTACTGGGGAATGACCTGGAACTCTCAGCATGGGCTGAGGTGGAGCAAGAAACTCACTCCAGAATGATAGGCCTATCCAGACAGGTTAGTGGGGCGGTAATAGCTACAGCCCCAGTCCAAGCACCATTCCTCCCTGAAAAGGTTGGAAGGGCAGTGGTAGCCACTGCCCAGGCTCAGACAGACTTTCCAGAACAGGATAGGAGGGCTGTGACAGTCACAGCCCAAACACAAACTGAGTGCCCTCCTGAAAAGGTTGGCAAGGTTGAAATGGTCTCAGCCTCTACTCAAACAGATAGTGAGGTTGTGAAGCCTGAAACAATGGATCACTCCACTCAAACAGAGAGCATTGAGGAGGAAGAAGAGTCTTCCCCCTCCCAGACACTAGGTGAGAGCCAGCCTCCTCAGGGAACTGACTCTACCCCTGTTGAAGGAACTGCCCCAGAGGTAGTCCGGCCTAGCCTGGCAGAGCCCCTGATGGCAGTGGACCCTTCCCAGGTGGGACCCAGTCTGGAGCAGGTAACCTGCACCTCTCTACCCTGCCTCAGTCAGCCCAGGGCTGTGGAGGTCAGGGAGGCCAGTGGTGGACCCAAAAGGGCCCCCTGTCCAAAAGAACCCCTTAATCAGCAGATTAGGATCACTGAAGCTGGTAAACCTAGCCAAGTGAAAATAGAACAGACTCCTGAGGGATCCCCCTTAAAAGTAGTTAGGGAACTCCCACAGCTGGACACTGTTGGGCACAGCCAAACATGGGGCCTAAAAACCCCAGACCTGACCTGTCCCTCCAGTAAGCCAAACAGAGGGACTCAGCCTCCAGCTTTAGGTAGCCAGAGGCTGACCCTGAGAGCTCAGTGCATCTCAGCTAAAGAAAGAAAGGCACACATGATGAATGGTGATTGGAGGAAGTTGAGCCCAAAGGTAGAGGAGCCTCACTTCAGTACTCCATCCCAGCATCAGCCTTTTACTTTCCCAAGACACACCAGAGACAGAGATTCCCTATGGTGGAGACCCTCAGATACCCTTAGGGTGAGGGGTTGCCTAGTGGACCATGACACAGGGGGAAACCAAGCCAGAGCTGGTCCTTCCTTATATGGCCACTTAGGTAATAGAGGCTTACCTGGACAAGGATAGCCTTATCTCCTTTCGTTTGGGGGGGGGTTGTGTAGGAAGGTACATCCTGACTATGGTTGCCCCCAACTTTTTGCCCTGTGTTTTAGCTGGTTTTGGACATAGTCGACCTGGGACCCTGCCAATCAGGACCCCAGGCCTACTGCTCTCTCTTTAAAATGGATTCCATGTACCCTAGGTACATTTCCAATTGGTGCTGGGCCACCTTATCAGACCCTGTAACTCAGGGCATAGGTGTACCCAGGGCTGCCAGGGGCTGCAGCATGTATTATGCCACCCCTGGCTGGCCTCCTAAATTTGACACAACTGGCTGCATGACAGCTGGGGCAAAGTCGTGTAATCACCCTTTGCTGTAGGTGTAGTATACCTATACCTAACCCTAAAATGGACACACAGATTCCTATCAGTCACTCCTATGGCAGGCCTTGACAATCCTGAAGGCAGAGTGCTTGGAATCGTGTGAGATGGTGCTCTGGCATGAGCTGAGCCTGTCTGCAGCTTGCGGAACCAAGTCCTAATAGCTGTTCCATGATATCGCATACCATATACTCTTAAGTGCATTATAATCCTCGCGGTTAAATGCTATCTTTGGTATTGCTTTATCAAAACATGTCGAGTAAGGTGTCATACGAATTGGAATACTAACCCCTCGCCAATTCTGGCAACGGGGTTAGCATTCCACCCTTCTAGAGGGACACGACATGTATGTAACTGTGAACCCCGGTTAAAGTTAAGCAAAGCCTCAGCTCCACAAAATGGATGCTGCCACCACAGACACGAGTCTGACCCCCTGCAGCTGGGAGTCCTCCCAGTGAGGGGAGCCTGGACAAAGGGTTTCCTGTCAGGGGCGGTGCTAGCGCCGTCCCAGACATGGTTTTGTGTATTCTGGGTAGGCAGGGCTTTTCAGGAAGGTGACTGCTGAGTGGCACCCCGGCGCTCACTACGCATAGGCCAGTCTGAACCAGTTCCATGGGCACACCAGCCCCTGGCCTGGGGAAGTCCGGCATGGGAGAGGGGTGTAACCACCCCCCTCCTAGTCCCACCCATAGGCAGGACCTAGTCACCGGGTCAGCCCCCTTTTTTAGTATAAAGATAGGAGCGGGCCCCCTGTTCAAATTAGATCATCTTTGAATCAAGAACTACTTTCTACGAAAGGACATTCGAGACTCTTCTCAAGATTTCTCCCTTGTGACTAAGGAGTAGTCACCCTGCATCAGCGGGCACCACCTAAGAACTCTGCGGTTTGCTGCAAGTCCTTCCTCAAGGAATCCGACGGCCCAGCTCGACGAGAACCGGCTTCCCTGGCACCTCTGACCTCTACCCACGTCATCAGCTCAGCTGTGATCTGTGGGTGCGACGAGACCTCGAGGGACCGGCCATCATCAAAACCTGCACACTTTCTTAATCAGCACGACCCTCGAAGTAATTCTCTGGTGAATGCTCTGGGGTCCGAGAAGCCCCGACCCTGAGCCGCTCCAGCACCGAAGCGCAGCCTCCCAGTATCTCCACGATCTGCGTGGGGCCCTTCTGCTCGCCGCTCAGCACGTTGTCCGGTCACTAGCCGCTGGCTTGTGCCCTCCTGTGACGGCATCTGACAACCAACGCTGCTGGTCTGGTTGCTCCAGACTGGCCTTTGCTTCCATCTTTGCGGGAAGCACCCCGGACCCTCCTGGTCCCCTCAAGACGCCATTTTAGGCCCACCACGTGGCCCTGAAATCTGCCAAGGCTTGTTGCCCCAATCCTGGGCCCAGCGACGCCGACAGCATCATCCTTCGTGGGACAGCTCGCACCTCCATCCTGGTCGCCGACAACGCCTCCTGGTCCGTGAGACTGCAGAGCCTAGCGTCGCCCACTCACCTAGTCGAGGTGACGGCCAACCGGTGCCCTCCGGGTACCCTCTGACTACTGGCTAGTAGTACGAACTTGGTCCCCTCTGCTTTCAGGTATCAACGATCTCTGATCCAGGCTTGGATCTCTACGAACTATTCAGCACTGGTCGCCGGCCAGCAACTCCTTTTTCTTCCGGCTCCTGGCTCGTCAGCGAAGACCCCGACGCCTGTAAGACTTGTGCAGCCGCAGCCCTCGTGGCTAGGTAACTCGGCATTTCGGTGCCCGCATAGCCTCTTTACTCTAGGGTCCTGAGTCCCTCGCTTCCGACTTGCCTTATCGGGTCCGCCCGAGACCTCTAAACTTTCCGTGTCCTCGGGCCCTTGTTTTAATTGTGCACTTGAAGTATTTTCCTAAGAGATTTGGTTTGTGCTTAGTACCCTGTCCTCATAAAGAGTACAGGGCTGTTGTGAATCTTAATAAATATCCTGTTTATTTTCATAACACTTGTGTGGTGTCCTTTCACTTGGTGTTCAAGGGGTACATGTGTGGTAAACAGCTGGCTTAACACGCCCTCTCGAGTCTTTAGCCTTAGACTGCTCGTATCCACGCTACTAGGATAGCTGGTCTATAGGTTGACTTACAACCAATCACCATAAGGGTCGTTTGGAACGATACATAGCGGTCGCTAGAATAGCGAACGCTGCATATCGGGCCAACTTCTCACAGACCCCATAGAACATCGTAAGATCCTGAGGACTCCTGGACCTGACAGAATCAACGGCCCAAGAAATTTAGTCCTCCTGATCTTACGATACAATGTCCACTATGGATGATATCTTGGCAGCCTTGGCGCTGGTCCAAACTGAGCTACAAGCATCTAGAACGGAGACTGCTGCATTGCAGGCTCAGGTGGATAGGTTGAGTCGTAATCCCTTCAGTGCTGGTACTCAGCAGGCATCTTCCGTTGTAGTAGAAGTTCCCGCCCCGATACCCCGGGCCCCCCCAGAACGTTTCCATGGGGATAGTAGTAAGGTGCAGGTGTTTCTTACACAGGTGTTGTTACATTTTTCCTATAAGCCCAAGGTATTTAACACCAATCACGCCAGGGTGGCTTTTCTCATCTCATACCTAGCAGGAGATGCTGCGCAATGGGCAGTGCCATTAGTGAAAAGAGATGATCCCCTTTTAAGAGACTGGGAGGCCTTTCGTTCTGATTTTGAGAAGACTTTCAATCGCAGATCAGCTACACTGTCAGCAGACAGGGAGTTGTTAGGCCTGAAACAGGGTAATAGAGATTTGATAGCATACCTCAACGATTTTAGAAGGCTCATAGCGGAAACCGATTGGCCTGAAGAAAAAAGACACGCCATTTTCTATACCGGCCTCACAGAGGAGATGAAAGATGTACTTGCACAGATCGATCCTCAGCCCAGTACCTGCGAAGACATGATCAGCCTGGTTCTGAGGCTGGATCATCGCCTCAGTGATCGTAAGGGAGACAACCGAAGAAAGGACAGGATAACACCAAGATATGAGAATCCCAGAGGGCTGGAGGGGGCAAGCCCGTCTAAACCTGAACCCATGGAAATAGGCGCTGTGAGGTCTCCGTTAACTACGGAAGAAAGGGAATATAGACGAAAGAAGGGTTTGTGTCTATATTGTGGCCGGAAAGGGCACTTCATTCGGGAATGCCCTAATAGAAACAAAACAAGGACCGATTACAAGAAGGTGTCTGTGGTGGCCTCTGAACAAGGGTCGGGAAACGAGAAGGCTTGAAGGTGGATGAAGGGATTCCTTCAAGTAAATTCATTATCCCTTCATTGGATGGAGATGAGAGACAGGAAGGTCTACATTTTTTTGTAGATGTTGGGTTGGAAGTACAAAAGAAGACGTTAGCGATAAGAGCTATGTTGGATTCTGGAGCAACCGGTTGTTTTATGGATCATGCCAAGGCTATCGGTTTAGGACTTGCTCTAGAAGAAAAAGAGACTCCAGAAGCAGTGTATGCCGTGTATGGTAGAAAGTTGGATTCGGGTCCCATCCGATTGCAGACCAGGGAGCTTGGTATGACGATGGGTGCTGAACATCAGGAAAGGTTGTTTTTTAACATCATTCATGCACCTCAGTACGGGGTGATTCTGGGTCTTCCATGGTTGCGTAGACACAACCCAATCATAGATTGGGAAGGTCAAACCCTACAATTCACGTCGGACTACTGTCAACAAAACTGTTATCCTGTGAAATCAGGTCCTGCTTCTGGTTTAGCTAGCATACATCACATAGCCACCGCTATCGAACAGGATGTAGAACTTCCATTCGAGTATCGTGAATTGGCGGAGGTGTTCAGTGAAAGAAAGGCAGAAACTCTACCACCGCACCGGTCCTACGACTGTCAAATTGATCTGATTCCAGGTGCTAAGATCGCAGCGGGGCGTGTGTATGCGCTTACTGAACCGGAAACAGTACACCTCCGTGAATACTTAGACAAGCTTTTGAAGATCGGGTTTATTAGAGAATCCAAATCCCCAGCGGCCTCCCCGTTGTTCTTCATCCCGAAAGCTAATGGAGAACCTCGCGCTTGTGCGGACTACAGGGCTTTGAACGCCATTACAGTCAAGAATAAATATCCACTTCCCCTCATCAACGTGTTGTTGGAACAAGTTAAAGATGCGGTGGTTTTCACAAGGCTGGATCTCAAGGGCGCTTATCACCTGGTTCGGATGCGTTCAGGCGACGAATGGAAGACGGCCATTAAGACCCGTTTTGGACTCTACGAGTACCTGGTAATGCCCTTCGGGCTCTGTAATGCGCCTGCCGCCTTCCAGTTTTTCCTGGATGACGTACTCAAGAACTATTTAGATCGCTTTGTTGTTGTTTATATAGACGACATACTGATTTATTCCAATAACACAGAACAACATGTGGAACATGTGAAGGCTGTTTTGAGGACATTAATGGAACATCGTCTGTACTGCAAACTCAGCAAGTGCGAGTTTAACACTACCTCGGTGGAGTTTCTAGGAGTAATGCTCACACCAAATGGTCAGGAAATGTCTGCGAGAAAGATTCTGGCAGTGAAGAATTGGCCCATACCAAAAACCGTAAGGGACATTCAATGTTTCATTGGGTTTGCGAACTTTTATCGTCGGTTCATTGAAAATTTTTCGGCTATGGCATCCCGAATGACGAGGTTGTTAAAAAAGAAGGTGCCCTTTGACTGGACGGAGGATGCTCAGAGGGGTTTCGATGACCTGAAGAAGGCTTTTGTTTCAGCTCCTGTGCTGGTGCACGCTGATCCCAGTAAACCTTTTATCGTAGAAGCGGACGCTTCCGATTCTGCTGTAGGAGCAGTATTGTCCCAACGTCACTCAGATACCGGCCAGTTACATCCCGTAGCTTACCTCTCTCGCACTCTGAATTCGGCGGAGCAGAACTATGTAATAGCCGAAAAAGAGTTGTTGGCAATAAGAACCGCTTTTCTGGAATGGAGACATCACTTAATGGGAGCGAGACATGTAGTAACTGTGTATACCGACCACCGTAATCTGCAATACATGGCTGCGGCCCGCCATTTAACACCTCGGCAAATGCGTTGGATGATGCATTTCGCGGACTTCGACTTCATTGTCACATACCGACCAGGAAAGGATAACCGAAAGGCGGACGCATTATCGAGGCAGTTCACCAAAACGGAACCAACTGAAGTACGGGAGGAGTCCATCATCAACCCGAAGAAGGTGATAGGCGTCACCTGTACCCAGATGTTTCTCAGAAGTGTTATCAGAAATATCCAGAAAGATGAATGGAAGAAATGGTTATGTGAACACAATGAGTGGAAGATGGTTCAGGGTCTTCCGATGAGACAGAAACAGCTGTTGTTGCCCATCCAAGCATTAAGAAAACAAGTGTTCCAGTGGTGCCACAGTGCACCGTGTGCGGGCCACAACGGAATCAGCAAGACACTGGAACGAGTACAAAGACAATTCTGGTGGCCTAACATTAGGAAGGACGTGGCTGCGTGGGTGGCTGAGTGTCCTGTTTGTAGTCAAATGAAGGTACAACACTCCAGACAAGCAGGATTGCTACAACCACTTCCCACTCCTGAGTTGCCTTGGGAAAACATTTCAATGGACTTTGTGGTGGGCATGCCGAGAGATCAAGGGTGCACTGCCACCCTGGTAGTTGTCGATTACTTAACCAAAATGGCTCATTTCATTGCCTGTAAACAGGTTCCTTCTGCTAGTTTGTTAGCCAGATTAATTCTCACCAACATAGTGAGGTTACATGGATTACCCAGAGTGATAATTTCAGATAGAGGCAGTCAGTTTACAGAAAGGTTCTGGAAGACATGGTGTAAGGCCTTGGGAATAACATCTAGCACATCTACGAGTTTCCATCCCCAAACCGATGGGCAAACTGAAATGGTCAATCAGACTCTAAAGCAGTACTTGCGATGTTATGTGGAGGTCACTAAGGAAGATTGGGTAGACAGATTATGGCTAGCTGAAATAGCATATAACAGTGCAGTACATGGTTCCACCAAGACTGCTCCGTATTTCAGCACATATGGGTTTCATCCTAATTTTTTGCCTTTTCACCATCCTGCCTCAGCCACCCCTGTCCCCGAAGTACAGGAAAGACTACAGACCATTCGCAAGACATGGCAGCATGTCAAGAGTCAGTTAAGACAGGCCAAGGCGAGGTACAAGGCCTATGGGGACAAGCACAGACAAGCAGGGCCTGTATACAAGATGGGTGATTACGTTTGGTTATCCACCAAGAACATACGCTTTAAACGTTATAGTGTTTTCAATCCCAAATACATAGGCCCGTACAAGATTATCAAACTGATCAATCCAGTGGTGGTTAAACTGGCTCTGCCATCCTCCTTGCGCATCCATCCTGCCTTTCACGTTTCTTTGGTGAAACCCACGCGAACACACAAAAGACTCGTTCCTGCAGAGGTCGCTGTGGATAACGAAGAAGAATATGAGGTGAGAGGAATTGTAGACTCTAAAATATACCGCACCAGATTGTGGTATTTGGTAGCATGGAAGGGTTTTGGTAATGAAGAAAACTCCTGGGAGCCTGCCTCAAATGTTCATGCACCCAAATTTGTAAAGCAGTTCCATCACCGCTTCCCGAACAAACCATGTTTCTGTCAGTGTTCTTCGGGAGAGGGATGTACTGTCAGGTTTCACGGGGGGGTCTAGTCTCGAACCCTGCCTTGAGACGCCTTGCGGTAACTTCAACTACAATTCCCATGTTTCCAGGTTCGGCGTGCGACGCCCGTGTTGATGACGTCACACGCGGAAGGAACATTACCGGAGGGGAAACAACAGCGCCCGCCTTTGATTCTGGTTTCGTGGTTAGACGGTAAGGCTGTTCCGAGCGTTCCAGCGTATCCTTTGTGTATTTTGAAGGTCCTGGCTGGTGAGTACAGTCGGAGCGCTCTGCTGCTTCTGGTGTTGTTGCGCTTTGCAGTGCCTTCCATTCCGGAGGAGCCCTCGGCTGAGGCTCCTTTCTTGAATCTCCTTTGAAGTCCGCCTTTTTCATAGCGGGTTCATCTGTTCTTTTCTGAATGATCGGATTGCCGGGAGAGCATCAGTGTTCAGGGGAGTTTCCTCCTCTGCTCCTTTGAAAGACTTACTTACCTGATTTAAGGAGTAATTGTTCGTTTCAAATGTCTGTCTCCTTGCCCAAGTTCCCACCGGAGTAGGGAATTTTGGATTTACTTGTATGTGACTTTGATTGCCAAGAAGTGCTCAACTAACCTTGGGAGTATTGTCAAGCTGAGGAAGTATTCAGCATTATTTGGTTGCAGAATATATGTTTACTTAAGGACCAGGAACTTTATGTGTTGCTCACTTAAGCTGCATCGTGTATATGTCTGGTGAGGTAACCAGGCGTTGCATTTCCGGGGCATTGGACAATAACTATTGTCTTCCTTTCTTTATTTTGTGCAACAGGGGCTTATGAGCTTCGCCTGGCTGGCTACCTACCATATTGACCCCTGTTGAAGCCATATTAGACCTTTACGTTGGTATGTGAATCACTACAGGTGTTATTGGTTCAAGTAAATCAAAGAGGAAAACTGACCACATGGTTCTTGTGTTTTAGATTGAGCTACAAGTTCAACTATTCTGATTGCCAGGCAAAGCCAACCATTTATTCCTCTCCAGGTATACCGCCTTCACTTCACAATAGGGTGGGGGTGAAGTGTTACTTAGCTGTGTGTTATACTTATAAGTCTGTGCTTGTCTCATGGTGCCTTGTTCTCGTTTCAGCTTCCCCTCCCAGCAGCTCCCTTCCTACCCCTCCTGAAAATCCCTCGCTCGATCATTCCTGTGTGTCTGTTCTCATTCAGACCCAGGGGCTGTCGAGAGGTGGACCCCATAGAGCATCGTAAGATCCTGAGGACTCCTGGACCTGACAATCTGGTTCTACTGAGTATCTGCTCTCACGTGTACAGCACTCCAATCCAATACCCCTTCATTGGCTCAGACATATATTTACCTTTATACCGTCCAAGTATGGGGACACAGCTTCAATGTGCCTTATAATTAGAGATATAATAAAGAGATTCATTCGATGAAATGCAAGAAACCAGAATTGGATCTACACTAATTAATCCATATATTGAGGAATTGGTAAGATTATTGATAATTACAAATAGACAAAAGAGAACTGCAAATTCATTTTAACGTTTAAAAGCACGTGGGGGTGGGGGGGGGGCGGGAGGGGGGTGTCTGAACAGAGCTTTGGCTCCGCCACTGATGCTGTTACAAATGAAGCGCTGCACAGGGATGAGTGGAGAGTGAGCTGCTGCAGGTAAGAAGATGAGAGGTCGGGGGGGGAGCTCAAAGGGATGGTGTAAATTGCAGGAGTAGAGTGCATGGAGCTGTAGGTGGGAAGATGAGAGACTGGGGGCTGCAGGAGCAGGTGAAGATGGAAAGGCCATAGGAGGAGTGCTGAGGCCAGAAGGAGAAGTGAAGGAGAGGCCAGAGAAGGTACAGAGGGTTGCAGTAGTAACCAATGCTGGTGGTGGAGAGTTGAGAGATGAAGTGGTAGCAGGGGAAGTGAAAGGCAGAAGTGAGAGCTGTAACAGGGGTGGTGAGGGAGAGAGCTGCAAGAAGAGAGGTGACGGGGAAAGGTCTCTCCGGAGGGAAGCTGGGGAAAAGAGGGAAGCTGGGGAAAAAAAAAAAGCAGGGATTTGAAAGGGTGGCTGGAAAGGAGGGTTGCAGGGAAATAGGTGGTCGTAAGAGGGAGGCATTACTGGAAGAGTGGTGACGGAGAGATGCTGCAGCGGAGAACAACATAGAGCTAGATAACGTAAGTGGAAGAAGGGAGGTCTGTAGGCAGATGTTTGAGCAACTTGAGGTGCAGAAAGGGGGTAAGAAACAGAAACCATGGGAGCAAGGAAGGCAAGATCTGGTGTTGGGCCGGGTCTGGCAGCTTAGTGAACTAACTGTAAGGGCCTCTGTTTGACCTCATGGTCACCGGTGCAAATCTCAGTGGGTCCACTTAGCCTTTCATCCTTCTGAGGTTGATAAAATGAGTACCATTAAGCGGGGTTACAATACCCATCTGTTATTCAGCACCAGGATATCCTTCTGGGTGAACATGTGCTTTACATATACACTTGTTATGGTTTGTAATTAGGGTCAGACTTAGAACCCAAAGAAACCCTGTAATTTTATCGGACCCACCCCAGGGGAAGCGGTGGGGTGGAGGGTTGTGCAAGTGTGAATCCCTGCTGCGTTTGTTACTGGGGGCTGATATTGAAGCACCGCCGTAAAACGGGCCGCCATTGTGCAAATCTGGCCCCATCCTTCCAGCCACCTCGATGCCTGCTAGGGCCAGTCCAGCTCTGTATGTAAAATGCTAAAGAGAAATAGGTGGAGAAAAACCATAAAGTGACGGGAATGCAAAGCTGCAGACTGACTGTTGAAATGGACTGAAGGAACACTCCTGCAGAGTGAGAGGTGCTAGAGGGACTGAGAGCTAACGGATGAGAGGTAGCAAACATGGGCAATATGTAGAAAGAGAGCTGAGGGGAGAGAAAGATGCATGTGTCCATGGACTCTTGGGTTCTGACACACAGGATCCTATTTACAAACTTCACAATGCAGCACAAAAGTGCTCCAGTGCTATACTACTTAGTTGGCTTCTCTGTGAGCAGTGCTATCCACGGAGGCGGCTCGACTCCCCAGCAGCGCTACCGTGACACCGGCCACCGGGTCGGGTGGCGGGGAGCCGGAGTGGTGGTGGGAAGAGATCCTTGCTGCTGGCTGGTGCGGTGCACCCCGCTGGGGGTGAGGATTGCTGTTGCTGCCCTGTGGGCTGGACTGGTGTGCCCGGCGCCGCAGGCCTCTGCCGGAGGTTTGCTTGTGTGGCGGTGGTGGACCCCCGTAAAGGACCACAATCCCAATAGATTACACCGCGGGCGGAGGCCTGCGCCGCAGGAGAAGTCCGCCCAAGCCCAGGAGGGGGGTGGGTGGGGGGGCAGTGAAGGAGCACCTCTTCAGCAGCGAGCGGAGGCCCATCGGAATCAGCTCCGCCTAGCCCTAGAAATGCCTACCATGACAGATAACGCTTCCCCTATGGCGTCTCTCCACGTGTTGTTGTGGAATGTCAATGGCCTGCTCGACCGGCACAAACGCACAGCGGTCTTACAGTATGCACAGCATCTCCACATATATATCCTGATGCTTCAAGAAACATACCTCTTGTGTAACTGTTGCCCCTTCTTAGCTTGCTATGGATTCGATAGGGTTTGGCACTCCGGCTTCTCTAGGGGCTCACAAGGGGTTGCCATCCTCCTGAGGCGTACACTGCCCTTTGTCCTCTCCCAAGTGGTACATGATCCTCAAGCTCATCTGTGACAGTTTGCGGATCGTTGGCTGGTTCCCCCTTCACTCATGTTGGTGTATGCCCCCCCCCTCCATGCTCGCACCCACACTTGCGCATACTGCTGCCCTGCTACATAAAGTGCCCGCAGGCAACATGGTCATTGCGGGAGACTTCAATGCAGTCTTAGCCCCGGCCCTCGACACAACGGGAGCTCCATCGGCTGCCCGGGCGGCGAGTGCAAAACAACTGCAAAACTGTTACGAGTCCCTGGGGCTTTGCGGTGCATGGCACATATGGCACCCACGCAGCACCAAATTAACGCATACCTCTGTGGCTCACCGCACCCTAAGCGTGCATAGATGCGATCTTTGTCCACGCGCCCAACTGTTCTCCGATTGTTGACGTCCACATCCTCCCCAAAGGCATTTCTGATCACTCCCCGATTCTCCTTAGCTCAGGGACCCCCCCCCCCCCTCCCACAGCCTGCCAAACATGGAGGATGAATGCCTGGTTTCTCCAGGATAAAGATTTCAGGCAGGAGTTGGGGAGGGAGCTCGCACTCTACTTTGCTATCAACGAGGGCTCGATAGCCTCTCCGGGTACCCTATGGGAGGCGGGAAAGGCGACCATACGAGGTTTCGCAAAACAACAGCTTGAAGAGCCAGAGCCAATCACAGCTGCAGGAGATCTCCTCCAAGGACGCGCAGGCTCTTTGCTTGGAACAGCTACTGTCCACGTCAGAGGACGCCACTCAGACCCAACAATTAGCCCTCATCCAGGATTATACTAAACAACTGTCCCTGGATGCGGCCAAATCCTCTGGAGGTCTTCGGTAGCAAGAGTTTACGGTCGGGGGTACAAGAATGGTACGATCTTGCACAGGTTGGCCAAATATCCCAGGACGAATCGTATCATCCCAGAGGTGGTGGACGCAACTGGAACGGTGCAACGTGCTCCTGTGTGTGAGAAAGTGCCATCTTTCTTGCATTGGTATGCCCCCACTTTTTGCTGAACTGCTGATGTCCTTTGACTGAGTGTGCCCTGGGCTCCTGCCAACCAGGTACCTAGGGCCTCTGTTCCTTCCCTACAGCTGTGCTGAAACAAAACCCAATTGGCATCTCTGGCCACCTATCAGCCCCATGTAAATGGTACCCAGGGCAGGGTGACCAGAGAAGTAAAAGACCGAGCGCCCTGATTTTGTTAGACCTATCGGCGGCGTTCGATACTGTCAGCCATCCCATCCTGCTGAACAGGCTGGCTGGGTTTGGGATCCAGGGTCTAGCCCTTCGGTGGCTGGAATCATTTCTATCTGGGAGAACGCAGAGAATCCAGATGGGAGACAGTGTATCAGGAGTGGGAAGTCTGACCTGTGGTGTCCCCCAGGGCTCAGCACTATCCCCACTCCTGTTTAACATATATCTACAGCCCCTGATTAACACACTAGCGGGAATGGGCTGTCGAGTATTCAATTATGCTGATGACACACAGCTGCTGCTGGGCATAGATGATACAACACATGCCCAGTTGCAAGCGCAAGATATACTCCGATACACGGTCCACTGGATGTCCATCAACCAGCTCAAAATCAACCCGGAAAAGACAGAGGTGCTGATAATACCATCTAAGTGCACCTCCTGGAGCGATATGTACTGGCCCCAGGAGCTGGGCCCAACCCCACAGCCGGCAGCCACAGTCAAAAGTCTGGGCATTAAACTGGACAGTGGCCTCTCAATGACCAACCAGGTTTCCACCGTGGTTGGCACTTGTACAGGTCTTCTTAGACAGCTGCGTAAACTGGTCCCTCTTCTCTCCCAATCGATGCTACGCACAGTGGTCTCGGCCACTATAGTGTCAAGACTCGATTACGGCAATGCGCTATACCTAGGCCTGCCAAAAATATTAACAAACAGACTTCAGGTAGTCTTAAATGACGCCGCAAGACTTATCTTCAATCTCCCGCGGAGAACGCATGCCTCTCCATTATTAAAAGATCTACATTGGCTACCAATTGGACAGAGGTCTGTTTTCAAAGGCCTCTGCATAGCCCACAAAGCCATTTACGGGAAGGCCCGACCTACATCAAGGAACGGATCGAGATATACAGACCGGAAAGAAATCTCAGGTCCTCTGATGCCAAACTCCTTGTATGTCCTCGTTTTAAGCTGGCCACAATGGGAGGGAGATCTTTTTCGGTTTTATTACCGAAGCTCTGGAATGCCCTGTCTGAAACACTCCGAAAGGAGGAGAATCTACTCCGCTTCAGGAAAGCCTTGAAGACCAGCTTGTTCCGAACAGCACTTAGTCCAGCTTAGGCACTCCACCCTTTCCCCTTCTCGGATGTTATGTTCTGTGGTCAAAGCGCCCTGAGACCTGTAGGTGACCCGGCGCTATATAAACCCATAATAACAATAACAATAACAAGAAGACCCCTAAGGGCTGCAGCACTTATTGGGCCACCCTTAGGGGCCCTGTACCCTGACACCCACACACTGCCTTTGCAGGCTGAATGTCTAAGTACAGAACTAAACAGAGAGTCGAAATGGCACACATCCATGTGTGCCATGCCCACAACCCCACTGCCCTGGCATACATCAGTCACCCCTCTTGCTGGGTGCCCTCTGCCAGTGGTGTGGGCCAGGTGCATTAGCCCTGTGCCCCTACAGTACCCAGCAGGGCCACTCCTGGGCAATGTAAGTGCAGTGCTGCCATTTAAGAGTATATGGTCCTGGGAGGTCGTCATCACGAACTCCACAGCACCATGATGGCTCCACTGAAGACTGAGAAGTTTGGTATCAAACTGCTCAGCACATTAAACCCGCACTGATGCCAGTGTGAGGTTTAATGTAAAATGCACCGAGGGCATCTTAGAGATGCCCCCTGAAACCTAACCTACAATCCACGTCTGGACTGAGAGGCTGCCTATGCTGCCACAGCGCAGACATGTTGCTGGACCCCTGGGTGGAGAGCCCCCGCTCTCCTGGGCCTGCAACAATGCACATCCTGGGCGAGGTGCTAGGTCTCCTCCCCCAGGATGGGCAGGGGAAAGCTTCGAAGTCATGTGAGCGTCTCCAGTCCATTTGCTGTACCCAGCAACTGGCCCCCACCAGTTCTGACCCCCCACTCTGGCGGGAAACCCTACGTCAGGAAGGGGGGGGGGTGTGCCAGCCTGTGCCAACCCCACCCCTCAGGTGGGAGAGGCGAGGTGAAGTACGACCCCAGGCTCTGGCCATCTTGAAGATGGGGAGCCGTGCCCAATAACAGCTAGGTTCCTGCACCCCTCTCACCGAAGAGGATGAGGCTAGGGGGTGTACCCACCCTAGGACAGGGACCTATTGGTCCCTGCCCTTGCCCTACCTGTAACCCCCCTAAATTCAGTAGTTAGGGGCTCCCTGAACCTTCCCTCCTCAGATCCCGATAAGAAAAGAATAAAGACGATCAAGAAGAAGAAGACCCGCCGTGCAGCTGCTCACAACAGGACAACACCCACTGACTTGGCCCCAGCCCTACCGGCCTGTTGATCCTAGAACCTGCTCCTGCTTAATCCCGGCAACTCCTGCGGACAGCAACCTTGGGACAATCGGAGGACCTGTCTGCCTTGACCCTCTTAAAGACTGGGACTCCCATAAGCAGAGGCTCTGCTTCAACAACCACCCCCCTGGTGCCAGCCACGAAGCTCAAGACCTGCCCACTCTGCACCCGCCAAGCCAGGCCCGTGCCCGAGTGATTCAAGACCACAAGGATGTCCCCCCGGTGATGGGGGCCCAAAGTCCAGTGCCCAAAGACCCTCCTCGACGAACCAGACGACGCCTGCAGCCTCAGAAACAGGGACCCCTACTACCTTGACAAGCTGAGGGTACGATTTCCCAAAACCCCTGCACCCGGCGCCCTGCAGCTCCCTGTGCCTCCCTTTGGGGTACCTACCTCTTCTCCAGGACTCCAACTTACCTCTAGAAGTGGTGGTCGCACCTGAAGAATCACCGTCCCCGAGTCTGCAGCCTTTGTTCCCTTTCCCATTGAATAACATTGAGCACCCAACGGCTCAAAAGCACCCTGCACCCAGCCGCCAGAGTGCCTCTGGCAGTGCAACCTTTGCCCTATCCTACTTCCCCATTTACCCTGAGCAAGTGACCAGGAGCCCAGCTCCCACAGCCGCGTGGCCTGCTAGCCAGCAGCCACCAACCGAAGGCCCCCCTGCCCCTCATTGGCTAACATTGGACCTAACTACCTCTGCACCCGGCTGCCCCAGTGCCGCTGAGGGTGAACCAACTGTACCTACCTGACCCTGGGAGACCCCTGAGTCTATGCCCAGAACCTTAACTTCAACAGCCGAGTACTCACCTGGAAACCGGTGACTCACTTACCTGCCATTGGATAACATTGGCTGGTTTGACTCGAAAAAAATCTTCAAAGTGTGAAGTTTTGAGAACGTAAAATATTCCTTTAAAATCAGCCGAGTAACGAATTCCTATGTACTCACCTGTGATCGGGAGAGATGCCAGTATTGTACCTTGTAGCCCAGTATTGAACCACAAAAGTAATCCGAACCGAGTTTACCGTTAACATGTATTTTCTCCCTAGGAATCCATTGTATGCTTTTCTATGAAATTTCTTCTGTCTACTTTTGAAAACGTGAAATATTCATTAAAATTCGCACATACTACTGAAACGTAATTACTCACCTGTCATAAGTCGAGATCCCCGTGCTGGACCTAGTACTGGATTACAAAAGTAACGAGAACGTACTTTACCTGTAACCTGAATTTACTCCCATTGGATAACATTGTTCGATTAGCACTGAAAAGTTTCGAAGTGTGAACTTTTAGAATACCTTTTTATTCCTTAAAAATCATCGCAATAACCCAATTGTTTTTACTAAACTGTTTTCAGCTTAGACCCCAGGACTGAATCTAGGATCCAGGCCTGGGATTACCAAAGTAATTTACAAAGTAATCAACTGCACGTTTTGTAGAACAAGGAAAAAGTCAGCTCCATCTTTGATACTTTTTCCCATTCCGCTCCTCCTGCCACTCCACTGGCATCTCACATGGATACTCGGCCTACCTTATCATCTTTCACTCCTGTAGATCAAAATCTCATCCAACGCTTGGCAGCTAGTACCAAATCAGGATCCCCTCTGGATCCCTGCCCACCCTCCGTTCTGAATCTCATCCCTGAAGCAATCTCCCCCGCACTAGCTACCATTTGCAATGCCATGTTCTCAACAGGCATATACCCTGCAGTTTGGAAAGAAGCCATAATTAAGCCACTACTGAAAAAATCTACTCTGGACCCTCTCCTCCCTGCAAGCTATAGACCCATCGCCTGCCTTCCATTCCCAGCTAAGATTTTCGAGAAGTCCATGAATATCCAACTCTCGAAATTCATTAACGATAACAACTTGCTGGATGACACCCAGTTTGGGTTTAGACAAGGACATGGGACGGAAACAGCTCTTCTGAAAGCTGCGGACGAAATCAGAACAACCATGGACACAGGAGGGGCAGCTGTTCTGATAATCCTAGATCTCTCTGCAGCATTTGACACGGTCGACCATGTCACACTGATCGACCGTGTCTCGGCACTGGGCATAGGAGGCACAGCTAAAGATCTAATTGCCTCATTCCTTGCCAATCGTCCGCAGACTGTCAGGGTAGGGAATTTCACTTCTCAGACCTTCTCTCTCCCCTGTGGTGTTCCTCAAGGCTCCTCGCTAAGTCCGACGCTCTTTAATATCTACGTATCGGACTTAGCGAGAGTAATAAAAACCTACGGAATCGCCCTTACCACGTACGCCGATGACACGCAACTAGTGCTATCGGTGCACAACAATGGAGCCAGTGTCGCATCTAACTTTCAGGAAGGTATGAAGGCAATAAGCTCCTGGATGTCATCAAACTGCCTCAAACTTAACTCCGATAAAACGGAGGTGATGACATTCGGGAGCTTGCAGCCAGCATGGTCCCCAAAGTGGTGGCCACCTGAGTTGGGCTCCCCCCCCCAACCAGTGGTAAAAGTCCGGAACCTAGGAGTCATCTTCGACAATAAGCTGACTTTTCACCATCATGCTAACGCTGTCGTATCTTCCGCCTTCTTTACCCTCAAAAAAATCAAAAAGCTTCTGCCATACCTACCTCAATCAGCCGGCAAAACCCTCATCAGCACACTAGTCTTTTCAAGAACAGACTACTGCAACTCACTCCTTCTGAATGCGCAGGAAGGGGTTCTTAACAAGTTGCAGACCGTGCAAAACGCGGCGGCTAGAACCTTACTTTCTATTCCTAAATTCACTCCCACTTCCCACCACATCAAAAGGCTCCACTGGCTTCCAATCAGGAGCAGAATCAAATTTAAGGCCCTATGTATAGCCTATAAAACCCTAAACTATCCAGGGCCCCAGTATCTAAAAGAAGCTCTTCGTCCAGCGGAACAACGCAGGACGTTACGATCTTCCACAGCCCTCTTGCTGAATGTACCTCGTACAAGAAAGGCCACCTGGGGAGATAGATGTTTCACCACTGCCACAGCTAAGCTATGGAACACTCTCCCACTCCATATCAAATCTGCCCCTACGCTTCTTAAATTTCGAAAAAGCCTTAAAACATGGCTTTTCTCTACCTCCTAACCCTTCGTCTTCAGTAGTGAGCTCATAGTTCTGCAGCGCCGAGACACCTGTATGGGTATTTGTTGCGCTTTAAAAATCGCATAAATAAAATAAATAAATAAATAAACAACCCATTGAGCTTAATGTTAGGTTGTGTTTAGGACTGTGTTGCCTACTGCAACCCTTGTACCTGTTGTGTTTACAAAGTCATTTCCATCCTGCAAAGCCATTACTTCTCACTCGTAACTGAGAAAAGTATATTTTGATACCTGTTGGTTCTAAAAATAAAACAACTATATCTTTTGATATAAAACCAATTGGCCTGGACTCAGTCCTTGAGTGTGTGAAACCTTTTGCTGACTGAGTGTGTACAACAAATGCTTTACACTGTCCTCTGGTACTGCCTTACTGCTCGATCAAGCTACCACTTTTGAGAGTAAGGTCAGCCCTGACTTTAACCTCTGTTATACCTCTGGGGTTTGTGGCCTCTATACACACTGTACCTTACTTTGGTCCAGTATATATAGAGCCACTTTCTCACACCGTGGCAATGGCAAACACCTTTGCGGCATACTACCGGAGGCTGTATACAGCACACACCCCTGAGCTGACCGTTGCAGCTCTCCTTGACCGGGGTGGGGTGTGCCTCCCTAGGCTTGAACCAGCTTCTCAGAAGGATCTGGAGCGTCCCATCTCCATGAAAGTAATTGAGGAGGCGATCACTCTGGTCTCCTCGGGTAAAACCCCGGGTCTGGATGGCCTTACGCAGGAGTATTATGCGGCATACCGAGGCACCCTAGCGCCCCACCTAGCCAGCCTGTTTAAAGAAACCGTGGAGAGAGGTTCCTTTCCGCCGGAAACGGATATTGCCACCATTGTGGTTCTCCCGAAATCCCAGCCTTCCTCCTGACTATGTGTAGAGTACCGCCCCATATCTCCCCTCAACACTGAAATTAAACTTTATGCCACTGTTCTGGCCCAACGGCTGAAACCCTATTTGGCCTTACTGGTACACCCGGATCAATGTGGGTTCATGCCTCAGCGTGGGACCCGCCACTGCCTCCAAAGGCTCCAGCTGACCCTGGCACATAGGCATCTGCTCACCCCATATTTGGCGCTCCTGGACTGGGTGGACTGGACATTCCTGCAGGGTGTGCTTATCAAGATGGGGTTCGGGCCCCATTTTCGTTCCCTGGCTTGGGTCCTGTACACTCACCCGAGAGCGCGAGTACTGGTCAACGGGGTGCTGTCGGAGGCCTTCCCCATCGCCAGGGGCACTAGGCAGGGATGTCCCCTCTCCCCGTTGCTATTCGCCCTGGCAATGGAGCCCTTGGCGTCCTTAGTGCGGGCGGAAGATAGTCTCCATGGATGGGAGTGACCCAATACGGAGTGGACAATATCGCACTGACCGCAGACGACGTCCTTGTCTTCCTGTCTGACCCAGCCTCCTCCGGGCCACAATGCCTCCGGATCCTGCACACCTTCGAGCAGGCCTCGGGGCTGCGCCTAAACCCTGGGAAGTCAGTGCTGGTCCCCCTACATCTTTCTAGAGAGTGCTTTGACTGGCAGTCTACCATACCACTCCGGAGGCAGTACTTTAAATACCTGGGGATTTGGATCACCCTTCTTCCCGAGCTGGGCTGGTCCCTTAATGTGGCCCAGTTGGTTAAAAAAGCCAAGGAGGACCTCCTTAACTTGAAAATGCTGCCTCTGAACCCCCTGGGGAGGGTGGTCCTCTTTAAAATGATGATCCTCCCCAGATTCCTTTATGTCCTACAGATACCCCCTTTTGTTTTTCCAGGGCTTGGTTCAGGGAATTGGACAGTCTAATCACCAAGTTTCCCTGGAGCGGAGGACAGGCCCGCGTGGATCTGTCGACTTGCCAGATTCCCTCCTACGAAGGCGGTATGGGGATGACGCACTTGTATCTGTATTTCTTAGTGGTGCGTCTACTGGTAATCCACAACGGGTTCAATGGGGGCTGGTCGGATCCAGCCTACAGGCTTGAACTGAGCAAACTGGGGCTCACGGACATCCAGGCTATGATGTATGGGGGGCCGATTCCCACCCGACTGCCGAATGTGATGCGCTCTGTGTTGTTGGCCTGGTGGGCCTCGCTCCGTCACACCGGATAGACGGGGAAGTTGACCCAATGTACTCCCCTCTGGCAGGGGGCGTGGCTCCGGGAGGTAGGTGGATTGCAGGGTTCAAAACTTGGGACCTTATTGGCATCTCCCAGCTAGGGGGACGTATGGGCCAGGGGCCACATGCTGTCCTTCCAGAAGCTCCGAGCTCACTACTCCCTGCATTCATCCCAGTTTTATAAATACTTGCAACTGAGACATGCCCTCCACATGCATATTACAGACGACACGAGGCTCCCCGAATACAGCCCCACTGAGGCTCAAACGATGTTGGGAGACTTGGGCAGGAGGTGGGGTCTCCCATATTTACCGCACCCTCATCAGCAATACTCCCACATCCCTAGACAAGTTGAGGGATCAATGGGTGGGCCCCCTTGACGAGGTGGACTGGCGTGATGCCCTTATGGCCCCCAGAATAGTAACCGTCTCCGCCAAACTCAAGCTGATTCAGCTCCGCTACTTACATGCCTCGTACCTCACTCCCCTGCGCCTGTACCAAGCGGGTTTGCGCTCGGATGGGTCATGTGCAAGATGTAACCATGCCCGGCCGACTTCCTCCATATGGTTTGGTTGTGCCCCCGCTTAGGACAGTTCTGGGGATCCATTGAAGTGGAGCGAACGGAGGTATTGGGTTGGGAGGTTCCTCATGATCCACGTCACTCCTTGCTAGGGATCACTGATGGGCTGGATGGGTCCAGGAATGATAAGTTGTTTTTCAACACAGCTATGATGGTGGCCAAGCGGGACATTGCGGCGGCCTTGATAAGCCCTGACCCACCCACCCTGGAGAGGTGGAAAAGAGCGGTGGACTGGTGCGCGACCCAAAAGAAAGCCCTTTACAAAGCTAAGGGGTGCGTTAAGAAATACTGCAGAGTATGGGTGAAGTGGTTGGGGAATGTGGAGGGTCCAGCTTAACCTGGGTCCAATTCCCGTCTATGTATTTTTATGGGGAACGTGTTTGGGGGGTACAGTGCTAGTGCGAATGAACTCAAACTTGTGATTTCCGTGTATTGGCTGAATTGTTCCTGTGTTTTAAAATCAATAAAAATGTGCTGATCAAAAAAAAAAATTGGATAGCATGGTTAAATATTTTTTTATTTTCAAATGTAATAAACTTAATTTAAAAATAAAATGAAAATTTTGTTAAAAATGAGTAATTCAAATCAATTCTATGCATACCTTTAAATAAAATTTGGCACACTTTAATTTAAAATAAAAGTGTTACTATGGTGGGATTTTTAAAAAATCATTCTTTAGGATATATTTCTAAATATTTTAATTATTTAATACATACCTAATTTAATACGATAATGTGCTCTAAGACTTTAATTTAATTAGTTATATGTCAATAATAAATATTTTAAATTATCTTACATTTATATTTGATATAAATATTTTAAAAAATCAAAATAAAAAACTTTTGTATTTTTCCCTTTACTTTCTAATAAGAAAATTTCTGCCACTGTAACAGAGATGTTACCCTACGTGAAAAGTCACAGGTAGTAAGCGTACACTTGTAGACCATGTTGTAGGAGGCTCCAGCAAGGGATGGAGACATAATTCTACACATAGGTGTAAATCTACATTTAGATATGGAGAATAGCAAAAAAAAGTGTACATTTACACCTTGGTGCAGTAGTAGGTTTATACAAAAGGAAATTTACCTTTGTGAGTAGATCCCACTGAATGAAATGCAGCTGGCTTGAACTTTAGCCTTTTTCTTGACTAGTCGAATAGGTTAATCAAACAAACATTATGCTAGTTCATTTGTGATTGCACTAGCCTACATAGAAACTGGAAAAACTACACCACAGTCTACCCTAACCAGACTATTTAGAACTCTGATTTGTCTTTTTTTGGTCATTTGGTATATACAAATAATCTGCCAACTGGATTGAGTGAAAATGTGATTAAGGCCAGAAAGAAGGGAGAAATAAGTTGATATTAAGGAAAGAAGATAGGAGAGAAACCAAGAAGAGGCTGTGAATAACAAAAAATTAAGGATGTAAGGAAGCAGAAGATGAACGGATAAAGAAAGGGAGAAATGGGTTAACTATAGAGAGGAGAAAAGGGACTGTAAGGAATAAGAGGAGATTACAAAGAAAGTAGGTTGAGCGTGTGAAAGGGTGTGAGAAGTCAGAGTATGTGAGATAGAGCTCCTTGAGGAAGTACGCTTTTAGGGGCAGATTTACAATAACTGGCGCATCCCTGCATATCAGCAGGGATGCGCTAGTTATTGTGCGTCACGGCAGACACCTCATGCGCTACAATGGATGCGCCGCATTGTAAATGTGGCGCACCATGGGGCAAGAATAGACAGATGTGTGACACATCTGATGCCGTAAAGGTGACGCATTGCTGGAGTTGCGTCACAAGCGCGACGCAGCTCCAGCAAGGCTCGGTGTAACCCTATGCCTAACATGCTGCGTCAATCCTTACGCCTGCTTCAAGCAGGCGCAGGGTTTTGACGCAACATTGTAGATTTCACTCAGCCACTTTTAGGAGGCGTTCCAGCGCTGGATAGCCCCCCTGTGCCGGAACACCCACATGTGGTGTAGGGCTTTACAACGTGACGCATTTCCCGGGATGTGTCAAGTTGTAAATACCCCTCAGCAGGGCGCAGGCTTTGCGCCGCCGTGTCACAAAAATGAAGCAACGGCGGCGCAAATTTGGCGTACGGGGCTTGCAAATCTGCCCCTTAATTTCTTCCTGAATTGTAGAAGGGGTGGTGCTGTAAAGATGGTTGAGGTGTTGTTGTGTGGTCTGTAAGCTGACGGTGTTGCAGCTCCTCCTCTAGTATTGACCTGCAGCTATTGTTTTCTTGCTAGGTAGACAGCGGTCTTGCTGCAGAGGGCCATGTAAGTGACGCAGCGGATCTTGAAGGTGTTCTGGGCTTGCAGGGGGAGCCAGTGTAGATCCTTTAGTGTGAGGGTCTCAAGGTTGAATTTATTCAGCCCTTTGATGAACCATGCTGCTGCTTGAAGGATGCAAAAAACACAGTTGATGGACAGAATGCAGAACAATGTCATACATTCACCCCAGTGCAGAGATCTGGGACTAAATCCATCGTTTTTTTGCACTCCACACCACCCCAGTTCAGACATAGCCATATGCAAATCAGTCTGACCCTGTGCCTCATGGGAACAGTCCAGCCCGAACTGCCAAGCCATGCCTTCCCTGGACCGGAAACAAGCTTCCGAGGACCGGTTTCTGGCATTCCAACCGTCTTCAGCCCGGCTTGCTTGAATCCAGTGGTGTGGAGAGCATGGGACTCACGTCTGAGCATACCCATCCCACTCGGGGTGACAAATGCAAAAACCAAAGTTGATGGACAGAATGCAGAACAATGTCATACATTCACCCCAGTGCAGAGATCTGGGCCTAAATCCATCGTTTTTTTGCACTCCACACCACCCCAATTCAGACATGGCCATATGCAAATCAGTCTGACCCTGTGCCTCATGGGAACAGTCCAGCCCGAACTGCCAAGCCATGCCTTCCCTGGACCGGAAACAAGCTTCCGAGGACCGGTTTCTGGCATTCCAGCCGTCTTCAGCCCGGCTTGCTTGAATCCAGTGGTGTGGAGAGCATGGGACTCACGTCTGAGCATACCCATCCCACTCAGGGTGACAAATGCAAAAACCACAGTTGATGGACAGAATGCAGAACAATGTCATACATTCACCCCAGTGCCAGAAACCGGTCCTCGGAAGCTTGTTTCCTTTCCAGGGAAGGCATGGCTTGGCAGTTCGGGCTGGACTGTTCCCATGAGGCACAGGGTCAGACTGATTTGCATATAGCCATGTCTGAACTGGGGTGGCAGAGTGGGCTAAAGAACAGTGATGGATTAAACCCAGATCTTTTGACTGGGTGTGAGTGTTTGATTGGTTCAGCTGCTCTGTCCATTACCACCCCCTTTTGTACCGCTTTTGGCAGCCATAAGTGTGGCAGGGTATGCTCAGACGTGAGTCCCTTGCTCACTTTGCCACTGGATCCAAGCAAGCCGGGCTGAAGACGGCTGGAATGCCAGAAACCGGTCCTCGGAAGCTTGTTTCCGGTCCAGGGAAGGCATGGCTTGGCAGTTCGGGCTGGACTGTTCCCATGAGGCACAGGGTCAGACTGATTTGCATATAGCCATGTCTGAACTGGGGTGGCAGAGTGGGCTAAAGAACGGTGATGGATTAAACCCAGATCTTTTGACTGGGTGTGAGTGTTTGATTGGTTCAGATGCTCCGTCCATTAACACCCCCTTTTGTACCGCTTTTGGCCGCCATAAGTATGGCAGGGTATGCTCAGACGTGAGTCCCTTGCTCACTTTGCCACTGGATCCAAGCAAGCCGGGCTGAAGACGGCTGGAATGTCAGAAACCGGTCCTCGGAAGCTTATTTCCGGTCCAGGGAAGGCATGGCTTGGTAGTTCGGGCTGGACTGTTCCCATGAGGCACAGGGTCAGACTGATTTGCATATAGCCATGTCTGAACTGGGGTGGCAGAGTGGGCTAAAGAACGGTGATGGATTAAACCCAAATCTTTTGACTGGGTGTGAGTGTTTGATTGGTTCAGATGCTCCGTCCATTACCACCCCCTTTTGTACCGCTGCTTGAAGGATGGCTTCAGAGGAGCTTTCAGGGGCGCAAGGGTGGGATTTGGGATGCCGTTGATCAGGTTGTTGTCTCCATCAAAGTGGGAGGGATCTAGAGCTTGAGCTATTATTCTGAAGTCTTCTTTTAGGAAAAAAGGTTTGCCTTCTTTCAGGCAAGGGAGTAGGAACCGTTCTTTGAGTGAGGGGTTTGAGTCTAGGGTCAATTGAGAGATTTGTATTTCCGGTTAGTTAGGATGTGAAGCCCATTTGGTTTAAGCTGGAGAGCCGTGACTGAATTGGAGAAAGTTTGGCATTGTGGACAAACTGGAGGCATTTGGTCCTTGTTGGGTTGTGCATCTGGTAGTTTGTTACATCCAGGTTTTGATGTGTTTGAAACAGGCTTTGAATCAGTGTAAATCATTTGTTGAGGAGATGGTGGCTGTCAACATACCAATGTTTCTTAATGTTTCTTTCTCCAATGATGGCTCTCAAGGATTGCATATAAAGATTGAAAATGATGAGTGATCGGATGGAATCTTGGTGGATTCGGCAGGTAGCAGGAGAGTCGGGGTCTTGAAGTTCTTATTTGAACGAGTTGCTGTTGGTTGGTGACGTAAGATGTGAACCATTGCAGGATTGTGCCTGTAAAGTCCATGCATGTTTTCAGGGTGTGAGTCGAGGCTGGATCTTTAACGGTGTCTAAGCTATGCGGAGGCCAAGCCGAACCAGAAGAAAAGGATTGATTTGGTCTTTGAGGAAGAGGGTGTTGTTTGCTACTTGGAGTGTGGCTGTTGTAATACCACAGCAAGGTATAAACCCCTAGTTGATAGTCTTGAAGTACGTTATTTTTGCTGTTGTACTGCTGTAGCTGTGAGGGCAGGGAGCAACTCACTACTTGATGATTTTCTCAACAAACTAGAAGTGGCTGTAGAAGATAAATGAAAAATACAGTGCCTATGATGAAAAATGCATGTGTATTAGCAGATGTGCACTTGTGTCTTATGGCCTCCTGGTCTGTGCTCCTCAACACCTTGAATGTCCATGCAGGCCACCTTCCAACCGTGTTTTGGGAAGCTGGATCTATTCCTAATTTGCAGGAGGTCTTGCTTGAATTATGTTGCTACCTGTTCTCAGATGACCTTTGGCGATGTAGATTTGTATAAATGTTGGCCGTGTTTTCAGTCTCCGGAGGAGTCTGGCGATTGAGTTGGATGTTCTCCATCAGTCAACAGACAACTCAGTGCATCAAAAAAAATGTGTATTTTGGTGTTACCTGATGAACTACAGTGTGTGTTTTGTTTACTTTCTACTCACCACCAGTAGAGCAGTTCAGTGTTAAGAACTTCACTCATGGTCACATGCATCGAACTAGGAGAGATCATAGGTTCCAGCTGAAATGAAGAGTCAATCTCAGGGTCCCTCTGAAAAAGAAGAGGATTTTCAACCACATGCTGAGGAGGATTTGTAACTACATGCAGAAGAGGATGTGCCACGACAAAACGAAAGTGTTGCGCAGCCTTACCCATACCACCTCCAGCCAGGGAAAACAACTGGGTGAAGTATGGCCTGTCTGGGGTTGGGTAGAATGATTGTTCTTTGCCTCGACAAGAATGTCCTTGTCACTACAATGGTACTACAATGAAATGCTACCACTCAGCCTGGCCCGCAGCCAGGAGGAATTGCACTCACAAGTGTTATGAATAGCTGAAAATGACACTTAAATAGCAAACCAGAATTTCACCCTTGGGGTGCTGGGGACTCTGTATTAAATATCTTCAACTACACCCAAAATCCCGATTCACCTATAGCGTGGAAAGATTCTGATGTAATTGAAGGTTGTTGAATTGGAAATAGCTGGCTGAAGAAAATTTCAGGACTATGTGCAAGCATGAATACTGCTGCTAATCGTTCTATCCCTATCGTAGGTACTAATATCAGCTTCTATATAAGTAATGAAGTGAGTAGGTCTAGGGTGAAAGTGGATGTAAAAGATGTAGTAAATGATGCAGACTTGATAGAATGCATTCAACCCAGAAACATTTCTCACAGGGATTAAAAGTGGTGGAGAACTGATGATACCCTGGTCACACAATACCGGATCATAACTCTCCAACCCTTAAGTAGCAAGGGAAACAATTATACTGGCCCCTTCATCAGAGAACCACCTTGATTTGGCATCTTACCCAGCTCTAGTAAGTCCTGGTGTCTCCAAACTTGGCGGGGAGACAGATCTGACTCTCTGGAGCTGGTGTACCCCTTTTGGTTTGGGTGCTGTTTTGGAGTCGCTGGGGAGCAGCAAGTCAGTAAAACCAGATTCTGCGGTTCGGTGTCTGCGGGCTGCCGGGGAGCGGTATTGCCACACCAAGGGAGTTTTTAGGAAATTTGTAGAAGGCTGGAGGAGCTCTGGGGTTCTTGGAGACTTCACAGTTGCAGGACGATACAGCACACTATAATTGTCGAGTCCTTAAGGCAGCAGGCAGAGTTTGGCACCCATTTTCTGCAGCAGGGCTTCAGTCCTTGGGTCAGCAGCTCTTCTTTGTCCATTTCTTCCCTATGTCCATTGAATCAATTTTCAGGGGTGTCGCATAAATACTACATTTAGGAGTGTTAAAGAGGGGAGACCGGTAGCAGCCAATGGGCAACCTACCTTTGGGGTTTCCATGCCCTCCATGTGACCACTTCCTGTGGGAAGGGGAACTACACTGACCCTAAATGACTAATTCCCCCCTCAAACAAAGATGGAGGGAAATTAAGTGGGGCCCACATCACCTGCCCCACTTTAAGGGTGGTGCTGGTGGGATGGGGACCCACTTCCAAATTTATCTAATTTTCCAGTCTGTCCTCCCGCCCAATTTGGAGCAAGAAAGGTGGGTTGGCATCCTCCACTAGCTGTAGCTGCCTGGATCATATTTCAAACGCAGCATCAACCTTTGAAGCTTCCCGCCTTGGAAGGCCATCCTGCCCTGAGGGAGATGTGCACACCAATGCCCTGAGCAGGCTTTGTTCTTGGCCTCCGAGAGCGCTGGCCCTCACCCTATGAGGTCAGAAACATGTCTGGTAGTGGCAGGGTGACCAACACTAGTTGGAGATCACACCAGTGCTTAGTTGGTTTTCAGGGGACTCGCTAAAGGTTTACCTGTGTGCATTTATTAATAAATCCAACACTGGAATTAATGAGGACTTCTTAAAACAAGATGTTTGGTACTAAACATCTTAGGGTACAACAAAGACATCATGGAGCTAGGAAACTCGTAATGACAAGTATCCAGCACATGTACTGTCTGGCTTCCCTGGGCACTTACAATATCCAAGAATGCTCTTGCAGATATGTCCACAAATGAGCTATAGTGCACCCTGCCTTAGGACTGTAAGGCCAGCAGTAAGGGAGACTTACCTATACCTCATGCAGTGTAAGGGGGCATGGCACACAGGGCTGTGTGCCATGTCGACTCTTCAGTTCTTTGCACCAAGATACGCAGCCTGCAATGGCAATTTGCATGGTCTTGGTGAGGGGTGTCTGGGGTGGCACAATTAGTGCCCCAGTGGACACTCTTAAGTTGCAATGCCCTAGGCACCAGAGGTACCATTTACTAGAGGCTTACCAGGGTGGTTGAAGTTGTGCCAATTGTGGTACAGTTTTAGTAAAGAAATCCGGCACCGGGAACCTAGCTGGCAGAGTCCCAGTGCACTTTCAGTTCGAATCACATCATACTCCAGACAAAAAGTGGGCGCTAACCTAGTCAAAAGAGGCACTTTCCTGCAAAAGGTGTCTACTACTCTCCTCTACGTTGGCAGGCAGATAAGCTCCCCGAGCAAAGGCTAGATGTGCCTGCCAGTAGCCTTCAGCGGTATAAAAGGGGGTGGTGATGGACGGAGCATCTGAATCAATCAAACACTCACACCCTGTCAAAAGATCTGGGTTTAATCCATCACCGTTCTTTAGCCCACTCTGCCACCCCAGTTCAGACATGGCTATATGCAAATCAGTCTGACCCTGTGCCTCATGGGAACAGTCCAGCCCAAACTGCCAAGCCATGTCTTCCCTGGACCGGAAACAAGCTTCCGAGGACCGGTTTCTTGCATTCCAGCCGTCTTCAGCCCGGCTTGCTTGAATCCAGTGGCAAAGTGAGCAAGGGACTCACGTCTGAGCATACCCTGCCACACTTATGGCGGCCAAAAGCAGTACAAAAGGGGGTGGTGATGGACGGAGCATCTGAATCAATCAAACACTCATACCCTGGGTTTTATCCATCACCGTTCTTTAGCCCACTCTGCCACCCCAGTTCAGACATGGCTATATGCAAATCAGTCTGATCCTGTGCCTCATGGGAACAGTCCAGCCCGAACTGCCAAGCCTTCAGCAGAGGGAGGTTATCACAGTTCTGTATGGCCTTTGTTTCGAGTCTCTGATGCGTTGTTCCTTTCTATCTCATTATACTTTGTTCATAGTTTAGATATTGTATCTTGGTTAACAGAGATGTCACCATGATAGTTCTTCCAGACAGGTGGGTATTGTGTTATTTTCTCAAACTCAGGTCAGTTACGCTTGGTAGTGTAAGACCAGCTCCTCCCCAAGCAGTTAAGTCTTCCTTCCCTTCCAGGTCAAGCAGGGAATTCTGCAGTCCTTCTAGGCTTAGGCATAGTGCTGGAGGAGAGCTGAGGTTTCACTACTGGTCCAGCATGCTTATACTTGCCCTCCTCTGATGGCCAAGGTGTCTGGGAATCCTGTAGTGTGGTCCACACTGATACCAGTTTCAGTCGGCTTAGGTGTCATGTGCATTTACTTCATCTGGATGTTGAGGTGTGAACAGAGATGTCCACACCCAAAAGAGGGAAACCATGGCTGAGGGAAAAGGGAATGGGTTGACTCCCTCAGACCCAAGAGGGACATTGCCAGCTAAGAATAAAGGAGACAATCATCTTGTGCAGCACACACAGACAAGTCCATTTAATATAAAGGAAAGAAGGTAGGCGAGAAGCAAGAAGGTGGTGAATAGCAAACAATGAAGAAAGCAAGGATACAGCGGAATAAATGGCTGTTCCCACAAGCAACCACTAGAACACACAAATTACACAAGTTACAGGCATCCTTCATGCGTGTTCCAGACATCACAAAGGAAATAGACCCCAGTTACGGCCTACCGGCTCCCCCAGTCCACGAGTGTGCTGTTACAACAGTCAGTCCCTGCGCGGCCTGGGTTCAGAGGATCCTAGTCACTCCAAAGGGAGTATTCTCTGGATGTCTCCCTATGTTACAGCCCTACTCCATTTTCAACACACACATATATATATATATATATATATATATATACATACACACATACACATACACGGCGTGAGCAAGGCCGTCAGACTGGAACGCGTTGGTGTTAGACTGGGCACTGAAATAAACCTGTAAAAAGAAGTTGCTGTGTGCGGCGTCCTTTGTAAAAAAAAAAATATATATATATATATATTCCACAGCCTTGGCTCAAAATTCGTAATCCAATGGCGCTCTTCCACCGGTGCTGACTACAAAGCAGAGCCCCGCTTTTAAATAATCCACAAATCCATCATCCGATAGAGAAAGTCCGCACTCACAAAGGATTTACTTCCCAAGTTACAAAGTTTATTTGTCAGATTTTAGCATCTATGCACAACACCAACGCGTTTCGCAACCTACTGTTGCTTGTTCACGGTAAGGGTACAATGTCACAGACTCCTCCTATATTTTGAAAAAACCCGCCACAAACAAATGCTACTGATCTCACTTCCTGTCCGTGAGCAGGAAGTTGGATGGGAAATGTAGTTTTCAATTCAAATGTATGTTTTTAGGACAACGCTTTTAACAAAAGGATACATTTTCATAAACATATAACACTTTGACATTTCATCTAATAAGGTGGCAATTCTGTGCAAGGGAACGTTACAATTCAATCTGTGTTGGGTAATCATCCGGTCTATCGTATATTGCAAATTACAATTACATTTGAAACAAAAGCCCTCTAGTGGGCAAATGGGGTTTGGGCGGCTGTTGACATTGTACCCTTACCGTGAACAAGCAACAGTAGGTTGCGAAACGCGTTGGTGTTGTGCATAGTTGCTAAAATCTGACAAATAAACTTTGTAACTTGGGAAGTAAATTCTTTGTGAGTGCGGACTTTCTCTATCGGATGATGGATTTGTGGAATATATATATATATATATATATATATATATATATATATATATATATATATATATATATATATTCGTTTCCCAACAGAACTCCTTCCGGGTCTCTTGACCCATGAAAGGTGGCGTGGACGTCGGCGGAGTAAATCCGACAAGAATATGCTCAAAAACACACAAATGTAAAGTCCATATCCCACGCTCTCAGGAAGCAACGAGGAAACACCAAATTAAGGCCAGTGCTGTTTAAACAGCACTGGCCTTAATTTGGTGTTTCCTCGTTGCTTCCTGAGAGCGTGGGATATGGACTTTACATTTGTGTGTTTTTGAGTATATATATATATATATATATATATATATATATATATATATATATATATAGTTTTTTTATATCGCTTATTCGACACGAAGGTATTGGATTGCTGTACATGAGCACCAGATTTGGACACATTCATTTTTAGGTCGAGTCTGGGCAGCGCATGTGCTGCTCTGTGAGCCATGCTGTTTTGGAGTATGTACTTGAAGCTCCACCCATATTTGTCATTATCTTTTGTAAATGTGGCTTCTGATTCGTTATTAGGCTTGTTAGTCCTTCGATAGTACCTCCTTTCAGTGTTACGGAATAACCAGCTCCCAACCAACTCTGCCGTTCATAGACAGTCTCATGTCATTTCACTTTTTTTTAAAAAAAACAGTTTTATTAAAGATGCGACTTGCAGGAACGACATTTACAGCATGAAATTTCCATGCAACAGTAGTGTCCATCATATAACATCGAGAATAGAGGTTTATAGCACATCTGACATACATTATAGGTTTATCAGTTAACAGATAGTTTTTCCAATTGATCATCTTCCGAAAAATAATCTATGCTCGGTGGGGTACAAATACCTTCCCTAAATGTATTCCATTTACCCCACATTCTTTCCCATTTTTTGGGGCATCCTCTGTGAACATACGTGGCCTTTTCAGCCGCCATGGCAATGTCCATACCTTTACACCAGCCTCCAAGGAGTGGGGCAATACCCACCCCCCCAATGTCAGCCTATATTAATTTGCAAATTTTTTTTTATAACTGTTTATTGAATAGAAACATAAATCAAACATTTACACATTCTTGATTACATCAATTAACATTACACAAGCTGGCTCATCACCAAACCCAGATGTACAAACATGATTAACCTGTGACGTCAGTTACAAAATCTACCTGAAAGTACACGAGTTGCACAAAGATACCAGAAGAACTCAATGGAATATTACAAGTGCACACTCTAGATCAGTCATTAACATCCCATTCGGGGAAATGACTAGAATCAGAAGAAACTGCAGTCAGGATGAGCCCTATCAACGCAACCTCATAGACTGCGAACAAAGATTCCTAAAACGAGGGTATCCGCAAAAGATTCTGACCAAGGCAATGGAAAAAGCAAAAAGAATAACCAGGAGTGATGCCCTTAGGGAGGGTCCTTTCCATCCTTTGTTAGAATTGTCAATTGCCATGTGCATATTTTTATGTATGTTCTTCTTGTACAAACATTATTTGTAATCAATGTTTTTATGGTTGCTTTCAGCCCTGACGAAAATGTATTCCAATGTATGTATATTCTAATATATGTATTTGCGAATGCAGTGCTCTTTTTCAATCCCTCCTTTTGAACTAATGTTAAACCATTCGTTTAATCTTTATTCAATTTCTAATGTCATTAGGTTTACTTCAATTTTTTTGTTAGCTCTGTGACATCAACACCCGTTCTTTGGGTTTGCAAGTGGTCATATGCACAGGTAGGATACTAATAGACATCCCTAGTGGTGGTATTATTAATCCTAGGCCTGTGAGCATGGTACTAACCCAATTTCAATTCAACAACTTTATTTGATAGCATTATAGCAACCATAAAAGTGAGTAACAATGTGAATGAATAAATAATTTAAATTACATTGAATAAAATGCATATAAAATGAGTGCATTTTAGTACAGTCCAAAATAACAAGGGAGATGTGGATGTCCATGTTCCTTTGAACCACGACAGCCTCTGAGGAAGTGGAATACGAAACGCGTCAGGCTGCGGTTTCTTGCTTTTATGGACTGTAAAGAAGGTTGTTCATACCAATAAAGACGCTTTTACGGGGAAAAGCGGTTGTGTGCAGATTGTTGCTCACTTTTGGTCACCCCACGGAGCGTTAAAAGTCCAAAATAACAGCAGGATGTTTATCGGAGTATTGAGCTTTCTGCATGTGTCGCAGCTTTTAAAAATAAACCAATATTAAAAATCATGTCCTCATTGTTTAAAAGTAATACAAATCCAAAAGCAAGCATACATTGGCTGAGATTGTGAAAATACTTCTTTAAGATTGGAATTAAGAACTCTAGTATAGCGTGTATAACATTTGCAGATATATCATCGTAGGGACTAAGTAAGAGTTCAAGGTGGTGAGCAAAGCCGAGAGGGAAACAAAGCAGGTATTTAACTGACCTAAAGCGAAGTAAATTGTAAGTGTATTGCAAATGTAATATATACATTTCAGAATAGATCAGCAATTAGAAGAGCAAAAATTAAGACTATTTCTGAAGTGTGCTGTTAATAAAGATCACAATAGGATCAAAACAAATCAAGACCCTTTTACTTGGTGATGCACAAATGATAAATATTCACTGAAACCCGATTTCCACACATTTGTGTTCTATATAGCTTTATCAGTAAAACTCTTGCTGTGCAAATTTCGTAGCCATTTCAATGGAAAATGTGCCATCTGTAAACGACCGGGCAGTACTGTGCAATGCTTTAGTATTATATTTGTGACAATGTGCTCCAAAATGCACCACAAGTAAGAAGGGTACAACCAGAAAACTCTAAACATGAACACTCAAACAGGCAAGTCTTAGGAGATTTCCTAAAAGTGAGCTCATTCGAGGCGCTCTGAAGTGTAAATAGCACAGAAATCCTTAATTTATTGTCGAGAAAGGAAATGACTGGCCACCACTCCTGCTTCTACAGATGCTGGGACCACTGCCAAGTAAGAAATTGAAGATCTCAAAGACCTTGCTGGTGTGTTCGGTTGTCCCAGGTGTCTGGGAAAGGCTTGAAAACCAACCCACAGAGCTTTCAAAAAATGGGTACCATCTATGCTAATTGAGCTAAGCTCATCTGTTGGAAGACACTGTTTCCTACGTCAATTATGCAAGAATTTGTTTCTGCTCCTCTTTACCTCAGACTGTGACCCCCTCCTTCATTGCCCGCTTATACCCGTTTTATTGTATTACCCTTCATGATGAAATAGTCCTTGAATCTAAAATTAATCCTGTTTTGTTTGTCCTTTTACTCCTACCTGATGACAATTTTTGTATTTATGTCCTTCCTTCCATCTTATTGTAAAGCGCTCTGATATCCCTCGAGATCTTGTATTGGTATTGTATTGATTTGTGGTATACTTGTATAGCGCAGCCTGTCACCACCAAGGGCATCCTGGCGCTTTTGACCCGTAGTCCAAGCAAAAGCAGTGGTTCAACCCGTCCTAGGAAAAAGGTAAGTTTTCAGAGCCTTTCTGAAGGCTAAGAGATCTTCAAAACTTCGCAGGGATAAAGTTTGGCCGCCGCTACTCTGAACGAGCGACCACCCATCCTCACTCTCTGGAATCGCGGGACTACCAGTAGCCTGGACGACGAGGAGCGTAAAGCTCGAGGTGGGAGATACCAGGCAAACATTCGCCGTAGAGGGATTGGGCCCAGGCCATGGATGGCCCTGAACACAATACACGCTGCTTTGTAGCGCACGCGTAGATGGACCGGCAGCCAATGAAGTTCCTGCAACGCTGCCGTGGAGGAGCTGTGGTAGGGGCGTGACAGAGCAAGTTTGTTCACTCTATAGAAAACTTTATAAATGAATAAATAAAATCAATTTTTTAATTGGGAGAAAATGAGGTTTGATTAAAGACGCCGAACACGGATTTATGTTTCAACAGCCTTAACAGCGTTTAGAACAATCCGCAGTCGGTCTAGTACAAATTTGGATATTCTCAGATACAGTATGTTACCATAGTCCAGATGAGATGTTTCAAAAACAGGGGCTATAGTCCTCTGGGTTCATACTGGTAGATATTTCAGAACCTTTCTCAATGCGCCAAAACAGCCTGAAGCCAATTTCTTCACCCGTGTCAAATGACAGCTTTTTATCTATCCTATTTAAAAATTCTTAACAATAGATTTGGGTTGGGGTTAAGACCCAAAGGTTTAAGGCCAACAGTCCAACAATTTAAGTTATTTCCTACTAACATAACAATTAGCCATTCACTTGGCTACCACTGTAATACATGGTTTGAACTGAACGGCTTTAGACGGCTATTCTAGGGCGAGGCAGATCATCAACTGGGTTGCCGTATAGGAGACCAATGAAAGACCAACAGACTGAACAATATCTGCTAGCGGGCGACCCTTGAGTTACTCCACACTTAACAGGCAGGGAGTCTGAATAAAAAGGTTTATTGTAAGCCAAAAAATACCAATCTTACAGAAAGGATGCAAGCTATTTTCAGGCCATAGGAATCACCCATGAAATGCGAACCCTCACAAGCGAGATTGCATGTGATCCCATGTTAAAGGCGGTGGTAAGAGCTAGTAGGATTAAAGCAGCAGGCCCACCTTGATCCAATGTAATTTTGAGGTCTTCAACCATTGCTAAGAGACCTGACTCAGTACTGTGGCCTGGCCGGAAGCCTATTTGAGAAGAGTTACAAAGGTACAAACTCATGATTTTCGGGGCAAGAGTCTGCACAATCTGCAGCTGGCTGAGGGTTATGGCAGAATAGGCGGTTGCAGAAGAAGGTTTGATTAAACAAATTAAGTGTGATGATAAATTGACAAGGCTTCCGGGACTAACAGATCCTCCTCATAGACCCATTTGAAGAGAAAGTTCCTTGAAATAGGTTTCTGATGTAGGAAGTCCATACTGGGACTGAGGGAGGGGTGAGCACAGGAGGCCTGGAGGTGGCACTAAAACAAAAATGAACATTTCAGAACAATGCCAGGTGGTATGCTGAGAATTCCCCGATGGACTATTATTAGGATGCCGGAAGGTGGAAAGACTCATAACACTGAATTGGAGTGTACCCGGGTTACTAAGAACATATTCGAGATGCTCTATTCCTCAACTCAGGGTGAGTAGGAAACCAGCGTCAATGTCTGTTTGGGATATTGAATAATGGCGCTTGTAAGACATGCACCAATGAACTGTTCACTTTTGGAAAATTTTAACAATTCAAGAAAAAAAAAGAAAGTACAACTTCTGGGATGATCGATAACCATGGGAGCTTGAGGACAGGGGCATAGCTTAGTGAGTTGCAGGGGATGTGAATCTCAAATTTCCCAATTAAAAAAGCAGAGGGCCACAGGGTGAATGTGTGAGGTGACCAAGGTTCCGGGTGGACTGTTGTCATGAGGGCCAGGTCAGTACTGATTTAGGTGGGTATCTTGGGTTGATTAGGACCATTACTGACATGTAATATGTTACAATGGCGACGGACTACCCTGTCCCCCCAAACTCACTCTACGCCCACCTGAATTTTTTTTTAATTAATTAACACGCCTTTATTTGTATATAAAATAACATCCTTAAAAAGGAGCACCAGCAACAATATACATTGTGAAAGCTAAAAACTGACATCAAATAACCAACGGTGGGTAGGTACAAGTTTTCCACATGGCATTCTGCAACTCCCTATTATAAACAGTCCACATGGCATTAAACTAACTTTAAAAGGTAAGGAGGTCGTTATACCGATGATTAGCAGTATTGGACTTGTAAACTAACCAACCGTTGACGAATAATTATAAGTTATTAAAAGTGGGTTCAGATAAAAATAGCAACAGTTCAAAAGCAGCGAATTATAGGAAAATACAGAAATTAAAAGAACTTTTTAGCAGCTTAAAAATTGTGCAATTTAATTTAGGCTGTTGCCAACAGGGGGGGGTGCATGCGAAAAATTGTGATATGCAAGGCGTATGTAGGTTGTGAGGCCTATATTTAACCTCTATTTTCTGTGCTTAGGGCCGCAATGATTGCCTGCCTGCAGGACCGGATTCCCAGCTTGTTCCACTCTGCTTTCAATATGCGTCTACGCTGTGACATAAGTGCTGGGCAAAGACAGTGCTCCAAAGTTTCTGCCGTCCTGCCGCGCCCTCTGCACCATAATACATCTGACGTGCGACGCCAGCATGGCAGATCTTTTAAAAATTGCCAGTCACCGAGTCTAATGGCCATAAAACTAAGTTTTAGATGCAGGGAGTAGGTGCATGACAGGTAGGTTGCGGGAGCTAAACGCCCGTACGAATTCATGATAGCCCATGCGTGTCTGCGTTTGGCAAGGTGGTTTTTATCAGTGGTGAGGGAACTCGTTCGGACACATTTCCTAATGGTAGTTTTTAATGCTGTCGTACTTGGGTTGAGGTCCCATAGGTCACCCGCAGAGAGTTCTTGGATGGAGTCTTTAAAGAGGCGACCATATGAGCAGACTGGGTTTTTCTCGGCGATGTCTAGCCAAACTAGTGACTCTAATGAGCCTGTGCCTGCTTGTCGAAGTTTATGGCACAGATTTAGGTACGTGCCAATGCTGGAGACTTCATAGTTTAACAGGCCCAGTTCCAACCTAATCTGGACAGCAGAGGCATTTTTGGGAAAGCGAAGGACTTTTTTATACATTTTAGTCCGGTGTTGATTTAGATTCATATATAGTTTACCCCCTAAAGATCTCAATACCATATGACAATGTCAAACCAATTTTTGCTTTCATAACCTCCAATAAAGGTGTTAGACTTGGGCCAGACAGTTTTTTGGAGAGCTTGGAGAGGGTCACCTGTAAGGTCACAGCTTTAGCGGATATCTCCTTACGCTGTTTCACAAAATTGCCCCTTGAGTCAAGATTGACCCCGAAGTATTTGTATGCACTTCCTACTGCAACACTCATGTTGTTATACATTCATCCTCCCCCGACTTTTCTTTTTTTCCCCAAAGGTGACCACTTGGGTTTTCTCCAGGTTAACCTCTAACTAGTTTACAGTGGTGTAATTATATAGTTTAGCCAGAAGCCTTTGTAAACCTACACAAGTACGACTGAAAAGCACTAAGTCATTAGCGTAGAGCAAGATGCTAATGGGAACATCACCCAACTTTGGTGGGTGACTATTAGTTTCTTCTAAAGCGGTCAGCAAGTCAGCTATAAACAGATTAAAGTGGGGCCAGCACACAGCCCTGTTTGACACCCCTGGTTGTCATGATTTTCCGAGAGAGATGTGTGCCGGACCCAACTTCACCTGGACCCATGTGCCTGAGTCTAACTGAATAATTGCCTCCAGGAGTTTTCGTGGGATTCCCCATTTGTTTAACTTTTCCCATTGGGCTGCCCTAGGAACCTGATCGAAGGCGGCTTTAAAGTCAACAAAGCAGCAAAAAACGGCCCTGGATGTTAAACAGACTTTGACCAATTTATTGACACTGGCCATAATTGTCGACATAGTCCCGGATTTGGCAGTGAAGCCGGTTTGATTCTTTGGAATCAAGTTGTTCTCGTCCGCCCATGCTCTCAGCTCATTCAGGAGAATGCCTGAATAATGCTTAGCCTCAATATCCAAGAAAGCAATTAGTCTGTATTTGCTTGGTGATGAGTGGGGACCTGATTTGTAAATTGGGTGAATTATTGCTCCACGCCAAGAGTCCGGTATGATCGAGGTTCTGAGGGAGTAATTAAAAAGATTGGTTAAATGACCCGATGTGAGCGGGCTCGAAGGATGCAAGGACACAGTATCTTTAGATTCAGGGGATTTATTAACCCTTTCGATGCTGATGACGAGCTGGGCTCGTCATGGTGCACAGTGGTCGTGTGCTGATGACGAGCCCAGCTCGTCATAAAATGAGGAAAATAGCAATTTCCAGCACAGGAGGGGAATTGCCTTAGCAGCGAAGGTGTTAAGGTTCAACAAAAGTTTTCTCCTTCTAGGACTGGGACGATAATAGGGGATTGAGGATTCCGCGTCTTCTTCTGGCACGGGGCAGCTCTTTGGAGTTCGTCGTCTCCTCTCCAGGATGACTCCTGGCGGAGCCACTCTTCTCCTGAAGAGTGGCTGGGCGGCACGTAGGAACGTTGACCTCCTGGCTCCTCTCGTCTCCCGCTCAGGATCGCCTCCGTCGGACTTCGCAGGGTCGCTTGATCTTCCAACCTTTCTTCCGCGTACTCCGTCTCCTCCCCGGATTCCGCTAAGCTCTTTTCCGGTGTCTCGCGCACTCCACCAATAGGCGCGTTGTCTTTCAAGCTGTCTTCCCCGATGACGTTGGTGAACGGGGCGGGAACACCCGCAAGCTCTGCCCAGTTAAAGTAACAGGGCTCAGGTTCAGGTAACGATACCGTGCACGGAGCATGAATGGGCGGGGGACACTGTGAAGAGACAGAGGAGGAGGGGTTGAGGTCAGTCTTGCCATGCTGCGGCATCTGTTTAAATCCTATTGACCCCACTGCCCTGTCACACCCGACCACAGTGCTATGTTTGATTTGAATAATTTCTGTGGTAGGCCATTGGGACCCAGGGTTCCGCCCGATATTGCTTTTAACAGTACTTTAGTAACCCTTTCTTGAGTGGTCTGCAGATCGTCGGTGCAGGGGTCCGAGTAAACAAAAGACCTACTCCAGCTCTTACTCTGGCTTATTTGCGTCAACCTGGGAGCACTTGCGTCTGTTGGCACTGTTCTTTCTGGGGACTTACAGTGATCAGCCAGAAAAGCGAACCAACTAGCTTCTTGAATGTCGGCTGACCCGAAGCTAGACTTGCTGGAGTTTTGCCGATTAATTAAGGCCCAGAATTTCCTTGCAATACGATTTTTACTCTCCCATATTAGTTTGCACCAGAATTCATTTTGTTGGTGTTGCTTTTCTTTTTGTATTGCCTGCCTAAACGATTTTTGAGATGATTTATACGCCATAAGGTGCCCAATATCTCGATTTGAAATTTCCAGCAAGACGTGTGATGTGCAAGTGCCCCAGAGAAGGACACTGGTTCCAGAAATCCAATTGATACATCACAACATACCAAATCTCTGGAGCTTGGCAGAGATGTTATTAAAAATAAGAGGTACTTGGAACATGTGACAGATTTAGATGGATCTTTAAAACTAAAGTTAATTACCTTCATTAACGATATATCTGTAAGAAATATTACTAGTGATCGATTCCTTACCTTAGAATTACCCCCAGGCACCAGACTTGATCTGGAAAGTTTTTCATCAGCAGTACCCCTAAGCGTCGCAGGCGTCAACTTGCGGCTCCACGAGCGTCGCTGGTTTCGTCAACGGGATGACGTCGCTGGAGCTACTTAGACGCACACCGACGTCAGTTCTGTACACGACTTTCTGCGCCAGGAACGCAGAGCCATGCAAATATGAGTTTTTGTCAAAATCCATGGGTAGATGCACAGGAATGCCCATGCATCACCCATGGACCACCTACCTGATGCATAGTAACGCAAGGCACCAAAATGCGATGTATTACTATTTCTTACAAAGCAACATTTGCGTGGCTTTGTGAATACTAAAAAGGATTTTGCTTTGGTGCTGCGTCAAAAAGTGACAATCCAGATACCAAATATTTGTAAATCTGGCCCTATGTAAATGTGGGATTGAGTCAAAATCGATGGGTGGATGAATGGAGACACCAATGCACCGTCCAGGGAACCAGACGCAAAGTAATGCATGGCAACTCTGCTCTGCAGTGCTTTACTTCTTCTTACAAAGCAATGCAGTATGACAGTGACAAAATCCGGCTCAAAATCTTTGGGCTCAAATATATTTAAGTTCCTGATGCAAACCTGGACAAGTTAAAACCTCTTCGTGAAATCAGTGTAGGAGAGTAGGGTCTGCAATCCTATGATCACCCCAGATTTTTGCTTTTTGCTTCACTGGTTTATGACTTCTCTGGCTGTGGGCCTGCTAATCAGACCCACAGTCTGGCTGTTCTCTCTCTAAATTGACAAGCATGTACCTTAGGTGCATTTACCAATTGGGACTGGGCCACCTTATCAGACCCTGTAACTCAGGGCATAGGTGTACCCAGGGCCTACCAGGGGCTGCAGCATGTATTATGCCACCCCTGGCTGGCCATCTAAATCTGACACAACTGGCTGCACGACAGCTGGGGCAAGGTGGTGTAAACACCCTTTGCTTTAGATATAGTATACCTATATCTAACCCTAAAATGGACACCCGTATTCCTATCAGTCACTCCTATGGCAGGCCTTGACAATCCTGAAGGCAGAGTGCTTGGAATCGTGTGAAATGGTGCTCTGGCATGAGCTGAGCCCGTTTGCAGCTTGCGAAACCAAGTCCTAATAGCTGTTCCATGATAACGCATACCATATACTCTTAAGTGCATTATAATCCTCGCGGTTAAATGCTATCTTTGGTATCGCTTTATCAAAACATGTCGAGTAAGGTGTCATACGAATTGGAATACTAACCCCTCGCCAATTCTGGCGACGGGGTTAGCATTCCACCCTTCTAGAGGGACACGACATGTATGTAACTGTGAACCCCGGTTAAAGTTAACTCAAGCCTCAGCATCACAAAATGGATGCTGCCACCACAGACACAAGTCTGACCTCCTGCTGCTGGGAGTCCTTCCAGCGAGGGAGGCTTGGACAAAGGATTTCCTGTCAGGGGCGGTACTAGCACCATCCCAGACAGGGTTTTGTGTATCCTGGGTAGGCAGGGCTTTAGAGGAAGGTGACTGCAAAAGGCACCCCGGTGCTCACTATGCATCTGCCGGCTAGAACCAGTTCCAGGGGCACACCAGCCCCTGAGCTGGGGAAAGTCCGGCATGGGAGAGGGGTGTAACCACCCCTCTTCCTGGTTCCACCCCTGGGCAGGACCTAGTCGCGTGCCAGCCCCTTTTCCTAGTATAAAGATAGGAGCGGGCCCCCTTCCAAATTAGATCATCTTTGAATCCTTAAACTACTTTCTACGAAAGGAACTCAAGACTTCTTCCTAAGATTTCTCCCTTGTGACTAAGGAGTAGTCACCCTGCATCCGCAGGCACCATCCAAGCATCGCGGTCTGCTGTAAGTCTCTCCTCTGGATCAAGACTGCCCAGCTCGACGAGAACCGGCTTCCCTGGCCCCTCTGACCTCAACCTGCATCATCAGCCCAGCTGAGATTCGTGGGTGTGACGAGACCTCGAGGGACCGGCCATCTTCAGGACTGCACGACGCTTGCCCAGCACGACCGCCGAGGGATCCTCGAGTGAGTGCTTTGGGGTCCGAGAAGCCCCAACCCTGAGCAGCTCCAGCACCGAAGTTCAGCCTCCCAGCCTCCACGAGCTCTGCATGGGGCCCTTCTGCTCTTTGCTGCTCACCGCGTTGTCTGGCTACTAGCCTGCTGGCTTGTGGCCTTCCCGACGACGAACGACGACATCAACACCGCTGGTCTGGTTGCTCCAGACTGGCCCTTGCTCCCCTCCAACAGAGAAGCATCCCGGACCCCCCTGGTCCACTCCAGACGCCATTTTGAGTCCACCGCGTGGGCTTGCATTTGCTAAGACTTGTTGCCCCAATCCTGGGTCTAGCGACGTCGACAGCTGATACCATCGTGGGACAGCTCGCACCTCCATCCTGGTCGCCGACAACGCCTCCTGGTCCGTGAGACTGCAGAGCCCAGCGTTGCCCACTCACCTGGTCGAGGTGACTCCATCCGGTGCCATCCTGGTGCCCATCTAATCACTGGCTAGTGATTCAGAACTTGGTCCCCTCTGCTTACAGGTGTCTTCCATCTTCGATCCAGGCTTGGATCCCTCCGAATCTCTTCACTGGTCGCCTGCCAGCAACAACTTCTTTCAGGCTCCATAGACTGCAACGAGGATTCCCGACGTCTTTCCAGACCTATGCAGCCGCAGCCCCTGGGCTAGGTAACTTCGGCATTTCGGTGCCCCAGCATAGCCTCACTATCCAAGGGTCCAGATCCTTTTTCGTTTCAGCTCTACCTAGTCGGATTCGTCCGATAACACTAACTTTGTAATTCCTAGCAACCATAGACTTTGTCCCGAATCCCGCGTGAGAGTGCACACTCTGCACCCGATCTCCCTAGGCCTCCTGCTAGTAATCTGAAGGTTCAGTAGTCAAGTCCTAGCGATCCCAAAGCCTATTAGAGTAGTACTTACCTGCTAGTAATTTTGCATCCCACTTTTAGAGTATATGGTTTTTGGGCCCCTCGGGCATTTGTGCAAATTGTGCAACTTTGCATATTTTCCTAAGAGCTTTGTATTGTGCTTAGCACCCTGTCCTCATAAAGAGTCCAGGGTTGTTGTGTTCTAAATAAATATACTTTATTTTTCATAACAACTTGTGTGGTGTCCTTTCACTTGGTGTTCAAGGGGTATATGTGATGGTATAACAGCTGGCTTAACACGCCCTCTAGAGTCTAGCCTAAAGACTGCTCTTGTCCATGCTACTAGGATAGCTGGTCTATCGGTTGACTTACAACCAATCATCAATAAGGGTTGTTTGGACTGATATGCAGTGCTCACTATTCTAGTGATCACTATGTATCAGGCCAATTTCTCACAAGGATGTCAAGAAAAACCAACAGAGGCATAGCAGACCCGACTCAGGGCCCCCAAACTCAAATACTGAACCAAAAGCACAAGTTACTTACCTTCGGTAACAATATATCTGTAAGAAACAGTAGTTAGTATTAGATTCCTTACCTTAGAATACCCCCAGGCGTCAGACTGGATGCAGAAACTTTTGCGTAGCAGTACCCTTGCGAGTCGGTAGACGTCGTCTGCGGCTCCGCGTCAGTCGTCAGCTCCGGGATGACGTCGCCGGAGTACCTAGATGCCGCCCTCGTGCGCTGACATCAGTTCTTATACACAGCTTTTTCCGCGCCAGAAACGAAGAGCGATGATAAAAACCAACACTGGTGCCATGAAACTAGGGCCCTGAAAGGGGATGACCTTAACTTTAAATATCGGTTCGCAGAAACTGGGAGGATGGGTGGGGCGGTAAGGAATCTAATACCAACTACTGTTTTACAGATATATTGTTACCGAAGGTAAGTAACTTGTGCATCTGAAAGAAACAGGTTAGTATTAGATTCCTTACCTTAGAATAGATACCTCAACAATACCAACCCCCGTGGTGGGTCTGTGAACCAATGATCACACCAGAAAAACCTGGAGAACGCAACGGCCGAAAAAGCCATCTCTCCGGACTTTGGCTGTAGAGGCAGTAGTGTCTTGCAAACGTGTGCAGCGAGGCCCACGTAGCTGCCTGACAGATGTCCTGCAAGGGGACTCCTCAGCCCAGGGCAGTAGTAGCCGCCATGGCCACTGTGGAATGGGCACAAAGCCCCACAGGAGGCTCCTTTCAAGCAAAAGAGTAACAAGCCTTGATGCACAAGACGAACCCATCAAGAAATGATTCGTTTGTGCACAGCCCGCCCCTTCTTAGCGCCCATGTAACCAACAAAGAGTTGGTCATCAACCCGGAACTGGCGTGTGCGATTCAGATGGGAGCGCGCACGTTTTGGGTCTAGACGGTGGAGCTGCTCTTCCTCTTCGAGGGATGCGGAGGCGGAAAGAAGGTGGGCAAGGTGATGGACTGCCCGATGTGGACGGCTGTGACTACCTTGGGCAGGAAAGAGGGTCGCGTCCGCAACACAACTTTGTCCGGATGGACAGAAAGAAAGGGAGGTTTAGAGGAAAGAGCCTGGAGCTCACTCACCCTCCTGGCAGAGGTGATGGCAACCAGGAATGCAGTCTTCAGAGTAAGGAGACGAAGAGGACAGTTGTGGAGTGGCTCAAAGGGAGCGCACATCAGAAAATTTAAAACAAGGTTCAAGTCCCACTGAGGCATTACGAAGGGAACTGGAGGAAACATAGGAGTGATGCCCTTTAAATACCTATTTACAACCGGGGAATTGAACAAAGAGGGCTGATCAGGTAGCCTTAAGAGGGCGGAAATGGCTGAGAGGTAGCCCTTCATAGTGCCCAGAGCAGAGCCCTGCTGGGCAAGAGAAAGAAGAAAGAGGAGAACCTCTGAAAGAGGGGCAGAAAAGGGATCCATAGCCTTTGCTGTGCACCATGCCACAAATTTGTTCCACCTGCAGGCGTATACCGATCTTGTGGAGGGACGCTGGCTGCTAGAATGACATTACAGACTTCAGGAGGCAAGTCAAATGGCCTCAACTGCCGCCGCTCAATCTCCACGCAAGTGGAGACTGGACAGGTTCGGGTGGAGGACCGTCCGCTGCTGCTGCGACAGAAGGTCCTCCTGAACCTCCTGAAGGGACAGACTAATCGGGGGAACGACAGACATGCTGAGTAGCTCGGGATACCAGAACCTCCGTGCCCAGTCCGGAGCCACAAGTATGACTTGGGCCCGGTCGCGCCTGATCTTCAGCACTCTGGGCAGAAGTGGTATAGGCGGAAAGGCGTACAACAGACCGCAACTCCACTCGTGAGAAAAAGCGTCTGAGCGAGTGCTGCCTTTGAAATTCCAATGCGCAGAACTGATGGCATTGCGCGTTCTCTTCTGTGGCGAATAGATCGAACCAAGGCTCTCCCCACTGCTGAAAGAGGCCTTGCGCCACGTCAGAGTTCGTTATCCATCATGCACCGACGGCAGCAAACCTGCCAGGTGTTGAACCACCAGGGTCACGCCCTGATTTTCCAGCCACTGCCAGAGGCGCAGAGCCTCCTGGAATAGGGTCCACGACCCCACCCCGCCCTGTTTGTTGCAGTACCACATGGCGTTGGTGTTTTCTGTGAACACCTGCAGTACACTCCCCCGGACAGAGGGGAGGAATGCTTTCAGTGCAAGCCGGATCGCCCGCAGCTCCAGAAGGTGGATATGGAGCAGGGACTCCTCCGGAGACCAGAGGCCTCTGATCTCTGCCTCTCACATGTGGCCTCCCCAGCCCTGGAGGGACGCGTCAGTCACAACTACGTGCTCCGGTTGGGGTAGGGAGAGGGATCTGCCGCTGACCCAATCGCGGTCCGTGAGCTACCACTGCAACTGTCTTGCAATGCCCCCCGAGATCAAGACATGGTCGGACAAGTTGCCCTGATGCTGGGCCCACTGAAACTTCTGGTCCCACTGCAGAGCCTGCATCCGCCACCTGGTGTGATGCACCAAAAGGATGCAGGAGGCCATAAGCCCCAGGAGCCACAGCGTCAACCTGACGAGACTCAGGATAACGGCTGAAAGATCGGAGTCAGAGCCTGAATATCCCGAACCCGCAGTTCGGGAGTATAAACCCGAAACTGCGCTGAGTCTAGAACCGCTCAGATGAAGAGGAGCTTCTGAGAGGGGCACAGGTGTGACTTCGGCACATTGATGGAGAACCCTAGCAGGTGCAGGAGGTCGGCCGTAGTCTGGAAGTGGCGGACGACACGCAGTGGTATTGCGGTGGCATGGCTGGAGGGGTCACCTTGAAGGGGAGGGAGTAGCCCCTTCGGACGATTTGCAGCACCCACCTGTCCGATGTGATGTTGCGCCAGTGGAGGAGGTGATGGCGAACCCTGCCCCCCACTGGCGTCACGTGGGCCTGAAAGCTCGGACTAGGAAGGCTTTGAGGCGGATGCTGCGGGGTGGATGTGGACTGGCCTCGCCGCTGTCCCCGGGCACCGCCACGGCAGTTACCACGTCCGCCACCGAGCTGGATGTTAGTCTGCGGCCCGTGGCTGGCAGGACGTGTGAGGGCGCCCCTTCCTTGGACACAAAAGAGGCGAAAGGAAGCAGATTGCTGGCGCGGGCCGACAGGCCCAAGGACTTGGCCGTAGCCCTGGAGTCCTTAAAGCACTCAAGCGCACTGTCTGCCTTGTCGCCAAAGAGGCGACAGCCATCAAACGGCATGTCCATAAGGGTGTTTTGGACAACAGCCGAAAAGTTGTCCGACCTCAGCCAGGCGTGGCGACGAATCGCCAACGTCGTTGCCATCTCTCTACCTAGCGAGTCTGTTGTATCCAACCCACATCGGATGGAGTACCGTGCCGCATTTCGACCCTCCGCAAGGGCTCAGGCGAGTTTAGTCCGGGCCTCCTCCGGACATTGTTGCAGCACGTCCGCGACCGTGTCCCACTGAGAGTGGGTATAACGGCAAAAGAGGCACGCGGTGTTAACGGACCACAACCCCAAACTCAGTGAGGAGAACATCTTTTTGCCATGCTGTTCGTACCTCTTGGATTCCAGATTGGGGGAGCCGTCGGGAATGCGGTCTGGGAGTTGGAGGACTGTATGACCAGGCTCTCGGGGTGGGGTGGGTGGACAGGAAGCAAGGGTCACCCGGAGCCCGGTGGTGGCGTCTGGCCACGTTCCTATCTACAGGGGCACCTGTAGCCGGCCTGGACCAGGTGCCCAAAAGAACGTCAGACAAGGCCTCATTAAACGGCAACAGAGGCTCCGAAGAGCTTGCTTGCGGTTTAAGGACCTCAGTGAGGAGGTTAGTCCTCACGGCCGCGACAGGGAGTTCAAGGGATAAGGCCTTGGCCGCCAGTGTCAACACCAAACTATAGGCCGCCCCCTCATCCGTAGCCACGGTAGGAGGGGAGACAAAACCAGTGTCTGGCGAGGAGTCCAGACCACTGGCGTCCCCTAGCTCACCTGCCCAGTCCTGATAAAGCTGGCACTCACGTGCCAGAGGGTCTTCAGACACCTCCCAATCCTCCTCGCCACCCACCTCCTGTTACTCAGGGTCAAAGGATGGGGCAGGGTCATAGAAGTAGAAGACTTCCATCGGCGTCGAGCGACGCCAGACCCAGATCGAGGGGAGGACCGGGGACGACGTTGTCCTGGGATGGCGCCGGGGGCGACACCCTGGGGGCCGGCGCCGGCGAGGTGGTAAGGTCGACCGGCGACGACCCGGATCCGGAACCGTATCCGTAACCGACATCAGTCGGTTGCAGTCGACGCAGGGCTTAAACCCGGGCATCCCTACCGGCACCGTTCAACTTAAAAAAATTATCAGAAATGATCCAAAAAGTTTCATCAAAAATGGACTAAGGGTACCAGTGTTCCTGGATCGGCGTTTGCTGGCGGGGAAAAAATAGGAACCGACGTCAGCGGACGAGGGCGGCATCTAAGTACTCCAGCGACATCATCCCAGCGCCAATGACGCAGGAGACAGACACAGAGCTGCAGACGACGCCTACCGACGCGCAAGGGTACTGCTACGCAAAAGTTTCCGGATCCAGTCCGACGCTTGGGGGTATTCTAAGGTAAGGAATCTAATACTAACCTATTTCTTTCAGATATGTATTTATTTGGGTAGGGGGTGTCAAACCCCAACCCCTGAAGCTACACTCCTGCTTGAGGGGTGAATGCTGGTGTGGTAGTGACCTTATAACTAAGGGAAACATTGCTAAAAATTGGAGATCTGAAGAGGCCCCATTGCTAGGTAAATGGTTCAGGGGTATGGGCAGATGTTCGAAATTAGTGGATCCAATTTATAAGGCCTTGGTCTGTTCCTGTGAACATAAGATTTGGGGGCCGTGTTGGGACTATTTTCACATCTCAATCACCTAAAGCAGCACAGGAATACTCCACGGATTAAATAGGCTTTACATTTGGTTTGCGAGAATATGCGTGTACATAATACCAATGTCGAAGTCATGTGTTTCTGCCGTATGTTTTCATATAAAAATCATACAAAAATTAGAACATTTGTATAGTGCAACATACGACCACAGACCGTGTCATTGAATCTGCTGTGGAGGAGACTAAAGCGCTCTTAAATCGTTGAAACTATGTTATGGACCACGGTTCCGAAGGAAGTGCATTTCCTGGTCAAGTTTCTATACAAGCCATTCTGCAGTCTCCCACACCGGAGAAGCAAAGGCGCACGCACCATTTCCTAGTCAACTGTCTATGGAAGACTTATTTTTTTAATCAGAAAGTACTTTACCATGGTGACATTAAAAAAGAAAAACAGGACTTGGATACAATTCTGGGCTTAAAATGAAGCCAATGGAGGTTTTTTTTGTGTTGGCCACAAGGCCTCTGCATCTTACAATTATCAGATCCCCATCCGAGTTCTGAACTTTGCACAATTTGTTCCACTGTCCCCGACACTAAGCTACAAAGCATTGGCGTTTTCAATGCTAGAGTTGAGAATGGACCAGATGATGCCTCACCTCAGGGCTACTCAGATCGACCAAAACCTTTTTTAATGGAAAAGGCGATATGGGTTTTACTTACGAATTTAGTTGCTAAGCTCACAGAGCTTCATCAAGACCTGGAACATCCTCCCTCTGCATTTCTGGTAATCACCACCACTGGAGGGCATATAGGAAACACGGTAGAGTCATCATTTTAAAAATGGCCGTCCTCCAGAGAATTGATAGTGGCAGATACCTCCAGTTTTGGACATCTGCCTTCATCCGTTCTAGTGGTGGAATCAGATTTTTGGTATAAAATAGTGCAGGGTCTGTAGTGGCAAAGATTCCGAAGTATAAGAAGCCATCCGTAGTGATTCATATGTCAGCCTGTGGGGAGTGAAGGCGGGTTTCCGTGTAGTAGTTGTAGGAGAGTGGGGTCTGCAATCCTATGGTCACCCCCGATTTTTGCTTTTTGCTTCACTGGTTTACGACTTTCCCTGGCTGTGGGCCTGCTAATCAGACCCACAGCCTAGCTGTTCTCTCTCTAAATTGACAAGCATGTACCTTAGGTGCATTTACCAATTGGTACTGGGCCACCTTATCAGTCCCTGTACAGCATACCTTAGGTATCCAGGGCATAGGTGTACCCAGGGCCTACCAGGGGCTGCAGCATGTATTATGCCACCCCTGGCTGGCCACCCAAATCTGACACAACTGGCTGCACGACAGCTGGGGCAAGGTGGTGTAATCACCCTTTGCTTTAGATATAGTATTCCTATATCTAACCCTAAAATGGACACATATATTCCTATCAGTCACTCCTATGGCAGGCCTTATCAATCCTGAAGGCAGAGTGCTTGGAATTATGTGAGATGGTGCTCTGGCAGGAGCTGAGCCCGTTTGCAGCTTGCGGAACCAAGTCCTAATAGCTGTTCCATGATAACGCGTACCATTTACTCTTGAGTGCATTATAACCCTCGCGGTTATTTGCCAACTTTGGTATCGCTTTATCAAAACATGTCGAGTAAGGTGTCATACGAATTGGAATACTAACCCCTCGCCAATTCTGGTGACGGGGTTAGCATTCCACCCTTCTTGAGGGACACGACATGTATGTAACTGTGAACCCCGGTTAAAGTTAACTCGAGCCTCAGCATCACAAAATGGATGCTGCCACCACAGACACAAGTCTGACCTCCTGCTGCTGGGAGTCCTTCCAGCGAGGAGAGCTTGGACAAAGGGTTTCCTGTCAAGGGCGGTGCTAGCACCATCCCAGACAGGGTTTTGCGTATCCCAGGTAGGCAGGGATGAGAGGAAGGTGACTGCAAGTGGCACCCCGGTGCTCACTGTGCATATGCCGGCTCAAACCAGTTCCAGGGGCACACCAGCCCCTGAGCTGGGGAAAGTCCGGACAAGGGAGAGGGGTGTAACCACCCCCCTCCTGGTCCCACCCATGGGCAGGACCTAGTCGCGTGCCAGCCCCTTTTCTTAGAATAAAGGTAGGAGCGGGCCCCCTTCCCAAATTAGATCATCCTGAATCTTGAACGACTTTCTACGAAAGGAACTCTTGACCTTCTTTGAGGACTCTCCCTTGTGGCTAAGGAGTAGCCACCCTGCACCCGCAGGCACCACCTAAGCATCGCTGTTTGCTGTACGTCCATTCTCCGGATCAAGACGGACCAGCTCGACGAGACCCGGATCCCCTGGCATCTGACCTCTACCTGCATCATCAGCCCAGCTGAGATTCGTGGGTGACGAGACCTGAGGGACCGGCCATCTTCTGAAACTGCACGACGCTTAACTAGCACGACCGCCGAGGGATCCTCGAGTGAGTGCACTGGGGTTTGAGAAGCCCCCACCCTGAGCAGCTCCAGCACCGAAGCACAGCCCCCCAGCATCCACGAGATCTGCGTGGGGCCCTTCTGCTCCTTGCTGCTCACCGCGTTGTCCGGTCACTTGCCTGCTGGCTAGTGGCCCTCCTGACATACCACGACGATTACATCGCTGGTCTGGTTGCTCCAGACTGGCCCTTGCTCCCCTCCAAAAGAGGAGCACCCCGGACCCTCCTGGTCCACTCCAGACACCATCTTGACTCTACCGTGTGGGCTTGCCTTTGCCAAGGTTTGCTGCCCCCATCTTGGGTCCAGCATCGCCGACAGCAGACACCTTCGTGGGACAGCTCGCACCTCCAGCCTGGTCGCCGACAACGCCTCCTAGCCCGTGTGACTGCAGAGTCCAGCGTCGCCCACTCACCTGGTCGAGGTGACTTCATCCGGTGCCATCCTGGTGCCCACACAATCACTGGCTAGTGATTAAGAACTGAGTCCCCTCTGCTTTCAGGTCGTCTCCATCCCCGATCCAGGCTTGGATCACACCGAACATCTTCACTGGTCACCTGCCAGCAACTTCTTTCAGGCTCCATAGACTACAACGAGGATTCCTGACGTCTTTTGAACCCTATGCAGCCGCAGCCCCTTGGCTAGGTAACCCGAGCATTTCGGTGCTCCAACGCAGGTTCACTATCCAAGTGTCCAGATCCTTTTTCGTTTTAAGTCTACCTAGTCGGATTCGTCCAGAAACAGTAAATTTAGAAATACTAGCCTCCATAGACTTTGTCCCGCATCCCGCGTGAGAGTGCACACTCTGCACCCGATCTCCCTAGGCCTCCTGCTCCTAACCTTAGTGTTTAGTAGTGTAGTCCTAGCGATCCTGAAGCCTCTGGATCTTGTTACTTACCTGCTAGTATTTCGCATTCCACTTTTAGAGTATATGGTTTTCCGTGCCCCTCGGGCATTTGTGTAAATTGTGCAACTTATAGTATTTTCGTATTGTGCTTAGCTCCCTGACTCATAAAGAGATCAGGGTAGACTTGTTATAAATAAATATACTTTATTTTTCATAACAACTTGTGTGGTGTCCTTTCACTTGGTGTTCAAGGGGTATATGTGATGGTATAACAGCTGGCTTAACACGCCCTCTAGAGTTTAGCCTAAAGACTGCTTTTGTCCACACTACTAGGATAGCTGGTCTATAAGGTTGACTTACAACCAATCATCAATAAGGGTTGTTTGGTATGATACACAGTGATCACTAGAATAGTGAGCACTATATATCAGGCCAACTTCTCATAGTAGTCAAGTCAACAACACTTTATTCGGTTACATCAATAACCATAAAAGCACATAAAAACATAATATAATTATTAAAAAGCGTATGATAATATTTACAGAAAAAACATTGGACCGAATACATAATCATTATTTCATTTCTCATATATTCACATCGTAATTGATTTCTTGCACTTAAAAATATTTTTTTTATAGACAGTTACAGAAGCTATTACAAATTCTGTTTCTAACTGTTGTAGGGCCATAAAAGCTGGGTGACAGTGCTTCATACCATATGCTTTTAAAACCGGGATAATCCATAATTTTATCTGTACAGAGTAAAATTTGCAAAACAATACCACATGTATAGTTTGTTGTACCGAAATATCATCACTTGGGCATTTACCTAGCTCTCTTGCCCAGTCGTTTATCTCAGGAAATCTTAGTGATCTGTGCAAAATACCCAGTCAAAAACGCATTAATAAAAATCTATCATAATCGCATGTTATCAAACAAATACGGCTGCTTTTTAAATGTTGTTAGTGTGAGATTATGTGCTTGCACCGTAATTTTATTTATTTCCACACAATCTCTTTGCGCTCAAGAAATGAAGACTATGATTTTTAAGGTCTTTCCTGGATATCGTATTCATAGTACAGGGATCGCCATAAAATTCTTGGTGGCCTAAATTATATAAAAAGGATTTAACATATGACATTCATCTAACTTGCTTCACGCCGTCCAACCCCATGCAATCTGTTAGAATCCAGTGATTAAACTGCGTTTCCCCTGAGGTCCATATCCTATGCCACAACAGAACCGGTTGATTTTTTATAATGTTTTCTAGATATTGCAACCGTAGTTCTGTGTGGCATATGAAAGAAGAGGTACTGTTTGGCACCATCAACAAGAATCTTAAAAACATTTTCAGCTACCTGAAAAGGGCCCACATCCGCGTATCCCCGTTGCCAGCTCCATAGGAGGCAACAGTTATGCATTTTGCTTTATAAATATTTAGCAGTTCAACCGTCGGGAGTCTGCCTAATGTCCTCCTAAAATTTGATAAGGCAGATAAAGTCCTTATATACAATAATCTCCTAATTTTGACTGCCTATACCCAAGATCCCGTACGTTCAAATAAAATTCCTAGGTAGGAAAAGGTCTTTGTGCTTTCGATCATTTTATTATCAGTGAATATTGTTCTAGACTTTGTGCACCCTGCCCCACAATTCATTGTAACGGTTTTGATGAATTAATGGTAAGACCCCAGGCCGACAAAGTTTGTAAAACTGGTAACGACCTTTTGAAGTCCCAATGGTGTACGAGCCATAAGAATCGCATCATCTACGTATAATAATGCGGGATTAGGTTGTTTGCCAGCTTCTGGTAGGTCTTTACATTCCTGGACTTTGTCAAGACTATTTATTTACAATGTAAAGAAAGGGTGCAAGGACACAGCCTTGTCTCACACCTTGCCTCACTTTAAAGTGTCTAGTGCAGCCCCCCCGCCCAGAACCGTACCCTCGCCTTTGCCCCTGAATAGAGCTGCCTTAGGAAAGAAATTAAAACCTCTTCTACACCCATCTCCTCTAGAATCATCCATAATTTATTATGTATTACACAATTAAGCACCGCTGATAAGTTGACGAATGCCAAATATAAAATTCCCTTTTTTGCCGTAATATATCTATTCATTAAAATGTTAAGATTAAGGCCCTGCTCAATTGTACCCAACTTCTTGCGAAAGCCATATTGTAGGTTGCTTATTATTGACCAGTCCTCCGCCCAATCCTGTAATTTATTCATTAATACTCGACCAACAATTTTCACGGTTGAATCCAGCAAGGATATTGGCCGATAAAAGGCAGAGTCGGTCCTATCTCCTTTTTGAAAGATTTGTACCAAAATGGATTCTTACCATGTAGATATAAAACCAGCAGAGCTACAAGCATTAAGAACTTGTGTCAGCAAAGGGCCCCATAACACAATATTAGATTTAACGATATCAAAAGGAACACCATTCGGCTCAGCCGCCTTTCCGCCGACACTTGTAGTAATGTCCAAATTTACCTCACTAAGCTCAAAAGAGGGACATTACCCTTCATCCTTTGATAATGGTTCATGCTCATCCTCATGATCTATATCAACTTGCGACCCTAAAGATGGATCATTATACAGTGAAGAAAAATGCTCGATCCACTCTTGCTCAGTAATTGCTACCTCAATAGTAGCTAAAGCTCTATCAGGAAGGGAGCGTTAACTGCCTTCCAGAATGCGCTGGAGTCTCGGTCAATAGATGCTTCACGCAATACTATCCAGGCCTCTGCTTTTATCACATTTCTTCCATCTTTTAAGGCATACTTATACTCTCAGGGCCTTTCTGATCTTATCCTTATTTTTGTCTTCCAAATGCAGGGCGTGCTTAAGCTTCCTATATGCCTTTGTACAGTTGGAATCAAACCATCCATCTTTCCTTACATTTTTTTTCTTAGTATTAATTTTAAGAGTGGAGCCCTCCTAATATGGTCTGTAATAACATTAAAACCATCAATAATTTCCTTACATGTGGTCTTCTCATCCAGATAGGCTATGATCTTATAATTACAATTCATTATAACCTCTCATAAATTAATTTGGTTCTATTCTATCCCAACGTAATGCATAACCATTTTGCTTAGACAGGGATATGTCTCCCACTATAATGTTAGGGCAATTAGCCTTATTTATCTCTTGAATAAATAGGAGAATACCCAAGCTCTGTGGAAAATGATCGCTTATTGAGATCTTATGAATACAAAAACTTGGTAATTCTTTAACAATGCCTGGTAGATAGCAGGATAAAATCTATTGTAGAAAAAGATCCACGACCATTAAAAGTAGGACCAAAGGGAACAGGGGGAGTACATGAAGTGTTGGCAAATCCTAAATCAAATTGAAACACAGTTTCATTTAAGCTGTCACCGTACCTTGAATGCGGAAAGTGGGAAAAAAATAATCCGTATAAATACCACAATTCCCAGTGTCTGCTTGTTGACATAACAGAGTTAAATTCCCCCCCAAACTATGAGCAAATCCTTATTTCCAGAGTCCTGTAAATTTTGTAGATGACAACGTATGGTCTTCACAATCCCCTCAATTAAATCATGAGGAACGTTATTATAATTGTTCACTATTATTACTGTACAAGATTTTTCCAAAGGTAAACTGATAATCTAATAAAAGCAATCCTCAGTGATTATATTAATTCTCCCACAATTTACTAGGTTCGAAACATAGGTACAAAGACCCCCCTTAGCTCTTCCATGGATTGAAGCTACTGCTGGTGTATTGTAGGGTTTTGTAGCCATTCCATACTCTGTCACGTTATATTTTAGGCCGGCGACATTCCAAAACATGAAGTTACACCTACCATTCCCAATATTACCTACGTAGGAGTCTGGGCTTTCACCTCTACTAGATGTCAAATAATTAACCTCTGATATAGGAGATAATATTGGGGCAGCCACAATGATAGGAAAAGGGATAGTAGGTCTCTTACAATAGACGGTTGGAGCATCCATTTTGCCAATAGTAGGCACTGAATGTGTGTCAGGTATGTCACATTGCACTACGTTATCGTGCATACCGAATGATCTTATTCCCCTGTAGAGTCATCATCCCTATAAATCCTCGACATATTATCCCAGATACATATACCTGAGGCTAATATGTCAGTGGTATTCTTGAGTGAACTTATCCTATGCTTAGGTTTACCAATGCTGATAGCAGATTCAGTCAGTCCACTTCTTCCAAATTAGGGAGTACATCGAAACAGTTATGGATGGGGACACAGTACATTGAGTTGAGTTACTGGTGGGACCTCCCTGCTTAGTTTGATATAGTTAAAATAACTGGGTCGAGTGATTTCCAGCCCTGCTCAAAATCGACTGAACTAGTTGTGGGGTTTTAAAATTTAATATGACAGTCGCCAGCCATATCCATACGCCCCCTCCAAATCCAGCTCGCCCTTCTTGCCATTTTGAACTCTAAGAAGAGTCGGTCTGTGAAACCAGTCCTGCTCCCGAGCCAGAATATCGATTAATTTCTCAGACTGTCCCAGGTTTCAACCATCCCCTAGCAAAACTTCTTCCATTGCCCCCAATCTTCCACTCAAATTATTTAAAGTCTCCCTAACATAGCTATTGAGGGCCTCCAATTTATTTTTCAATTTCAGTACTTCATTCTGTGTACGGGAGTTAGAGCTGGCTAACGCCTTCTCCCACCCGCATATCTTATTCGTTGCCAGTGACCTATCCTTCTTTGGGGCTCTTTTTTGTGTTACACAAGGGGTTGCCATGCCCTTTATACTAGTTTCCCTGTTCAGTTAGGTGAAATATCTAGTTTTCTAGGACGCTTAGAGGGCGGTTGAGGATAACTCTAAAGAGCACTATCTATAATATGGTCTGAAACATTCAAGACACAACCATTTGTTTTGTCTATTCCCCTGTGCCTTTCAATCAATGAATCAGTTGACCCTTTATCGTTATCAGATAATATAGGACCACCAGCAATATTAATCCTATCTCGATTCATGGCCTCTTCTACAGTCAAAATTTGCTTTTCTATAGCGCCCATAGCGCCTGTCAGATTATTTAATAGTGTCAAACAAGGTCCTTACCCCGCTTTGCTCTGTTTTTTATTATGTGGTATGGTATCTGTTTTTCTCTTCCCCATATTGGCTCAGCCTCTAGTTTTTTGGAGGTATCTATGAATATAATTTAATATAATCACCTTAATTGCAGATGCTATAATCCGTCTCAATATTATCCCAAAGAAAAATCTTGTCAATACTTCAGGGGGTCCACAAAACGGTCAATAATAAAATAATCAAAAAATAGTCTGAGTTCCAAGGGGCCGAATGTAGATAAAAGGCAATACCCTTGCCCTTTATATGGATGGAATCGGGAACACAGTACCTTCATAAACGCGTATTTCAGCAGACAGCCAAGAGCCGTGGCCCAGCCTGGCCTCTTCCGGACGAAGATGGCCAAGTCTTAGCCCGGGCCGGGCACGCCCTGCGCTGCAGGAGGTGCCGGCTGCTTTTATCGCGCTCCTGCGCTGCCTCGTGATGCTTGGACTCCACTGCTCCTCCCACGCAGGTCCGGGCAGGTCTGGAGGGAGCAGGAGTAAAGTGCTGAGTGCTGGGTCCGGTACAGGAGGGAGCAGGAATAAAATGCTAGATGCCGAGTCCCGGTGTAAAGTGCAGAGGGAAGAGTTTCTAAAGGCGCGTCCGTGTAGTATAAACAGTAGTGATTTCCCCCAATTAATTGTGTATCCAGAGATTTTACCAAAGTTCTCTATTAGATCAGTGACTCGGGCCAAGTAGAGTAGGACGCCATCTGCATAAGCGATATTCTGTCCTACCACGGAGGGGCCCAGTGGAGTCCTCGCAATAGGGGATCCACTCTTATCCATGCGGCGAGTGGCTCCAGTACCATGGCAAACAGGGGGGGGGGGGGGAAGAGTGGACACCCTTGATGGGTGCCACGCCGCAATGTTTTGGAGGTTTCTCCATTGACCACTACTTGGGTGAGTGGCTCGGTGTAGAGGAGGCGCACCCAGCCGAGGAACTACAGTCCAAACTCCAGTTTTAACAGCACTTCAAAGAGATACAGCCATTCTATGGTATCGAACGCCATACGGGTGTCCAGGGCCAGCATCAGTGCATAGTCCTGTATAAATTGCGTTCTACCTAGTACACCATGAAGTCCTAAAATTAAGTGCAGTACCTCATCCCGGCATGAATACGGGTTGATCAGTGTGAATCAATCCTGTGATAACTTTTAAGAGACGAGAGGCTAGGAGTTTTGTTAGTACTTTAGCTTCAACATTAAGGAGCGATATGGGCCTTTATGAGGCACAATCTTCGGGGGTTTCCCAGCTTTACGGAGGACTAGAATTGTGGCCGTGCATTGGTCCCTCGGGAGGATACCCAGATCCCTACTTTCGTCCCACATCCACAGCAAATACAGAGCTAGTTGCGTAGAATTATGTTTGTAAAGTTCCACTGGTAAGCCGTTTGGTCATAAAGCTTTGCCAGTCTTTAGTCCGTGAATTGCCTGTATTACTTCCTCTTGGATTAGGTCTCCCTCAAGTAGGGACTTGTCTGCCATTGTCGGCAGTGGGATGTCTTTTAGGAACTCCTGGCACTCTTCAGGGGCCACATCTGTGGACAGGGAGTACAACTGTTTGTAATATGTGGCAAACTCTTCAACTATCGCTACCTTGTTAGTTATGGCTTCATCCTCCTTGGAATGCAGTTTGTGTACCCAGTGGTTTGCCCTTTATCTAGCCAGGTGATGAGTCTTCCAGCCTTATCTCCATATTCATTTACTCAATGGAGAGTCACTGTTTGTGCCCCAGTGGCCTCCCTCCTAGCAAGCTCACGATATTCCATCTGCTTGAGGGTTAGTCTGTGGGGAGTCAGGGACATTTGCATCCCAAGGTTGGGTCCCAAGTGTGCTTATGTCTTTTTTAATAGCTTCTATTTGAACCTTGTTATATCTAGGGATATTCCTTGACCTCTGATGACCAGTTTGTATGCCTCCCACAGCACCAAGGCTGAATTTACTGCGGCTTTATTTTCAGTAAAATATTGCTTGGTAGCTATTTTTATCAGTTTATGGATGGTGGGGGTTTTGAGCAAGTGTGTGTTTAGCTTCATATGTTGGTGGAGATGCAATTTTGCCCCCCCCCCCCCCCACATAGACTGCCTAAATGGGTGCATGATCCGAGATACCTCTTGTTAGGTGTCTAATGCTGTAGCATTGTGGCAAATCCTGGGACAGCGTCCGGAGGTGATCAATTCTGGAAAGGGAGCTGTGTGCTCCCGAGTGAAAGTTGTATTGTTGCTCCCAAGGGTGATGGGCTCGCTATTAGGCACAAGGCATAGAGAAAGTCTCTGAACGGTGATCGTCCTCCTAAACCCTGTTGAGTGGGCCAGCGGTCTAGGGCATTGTTGAGGGCAAGATTCAGGTTGCTCCCATACAGAGCACACCCTTGGGGAGGGCCAGCAATATTTCAGTTAGCTCCTTCAGGGTGGAGTCTTGGCAGGCCATCTATGCTGAGAAGATTGATGGGTGTCCCCTCCCAGGTCTCCGAGATAACCACATATCGTCTGTGTGTCGATGAGTGGTGTGGGATTGGACTAGTATTCCCACCCTACGGAGCCAGATGTATAGCTGGCGTGAGCCAGCATTATGTATCCCCATCTATCTAGTGCTTTTGCTTGTTGTCAGTCATGTGCGTCTCTTGGAGGAAGACAAAGCTAGGCGAGTGTCGTTTTATGTATTAGAGTACAATTCCTAGCTTTATTTTGTTGCCCAACCCATTGATGTTCCATGACAACATACGCAACTGCGCTTTATCTATCGTGTTCAGCAAGGCTGTCTCGTGTAGATGTCTGGGCAGGTGTTTTCATGTGCCCCTATAAGTCTTATGTGGCTGTGCATCGTGTGTAATAAAACTCTGTTAGCGGTTCGGTGCAGGAAAATACATAACCAATAACCAGTCCCAACATTATACCCCCTCCATTCAACGCAGAGCGCCTTTCACCCCTTAACAAAATAACTTTGCAAAGGGGAGACAGCTGAAGCTTTTCCCCCGTCCAGCCAATCCAGCTATAGAAAGTTGTGCTCAGCAGTCCATAAGGCCTTTCACCTGCAGAGTCGCCAGTCTATATTCAGGTTATTTTGGGGCGGGAAGCGCCTTTCGTTACTTGAGTGTTTGAGCTTACATTGGCATGCTCAATGAATCGCCGCCCACAGGAGGGTCGGTCTTCACTGCTAGGACGGCCAGGGAGCGCTGCAGCCACCACTGCCTGCCATTAGCCCTGGCTGACTAATGCGGCCTATTAGCGTTGTGACAAGCTCCCTCTGACTAACCCCTAGGGCAGGGCCCGAAACGATTACCGGTCGATGGACCTGAGTTTCACATGTTCCAAACCTCCACCGCTGCAGTTTACTTCCCCAATGATGTGGTGGGGGCCCACTCGCAGTTGGAGCTTTTATGTTTGGACCAGCCAGGGCCCAGCTGTTGACGTCTGAACGCCACCCGGAAGAGAGGCAGGCTGAACCATAAGCACCCGGGGTTGCAAAGGGGTCAGTGCGAGCGCCTGCGCCACTCCGCTAGTTGAGTCCATTGCACCAGCACATTTCCTGCAGCAACGCGGCGTCTGGACGTATTCCACACTATGGATTACGCACCTTCAAGGTGACTAAGCAGGCCCCCAGGTGCGACTGCGGACACAGCTCCAGTTACGGTCGCTCAGCCCCCCAGCTCACACTGGTCATCACATGGGGAGCATTTTCTACCCTTTCAGCATCGAGCCCCACTGCTATGCGGCTTCAAGGACCAAAGCCTGGCCCAATAAGCGACGGGTCGACAGCCACAGCCATCTCAAAGCTTCGTTCGCGGCTCCAGCTGCAGTCGGCTTCTTAAATTTCTCAGCACTCCAGCCACTGGGTGAGTACTGTTTCTGTATTTCGGGACGCTGGATGCAGATTGTGGCGGCTGTAGGACGATTCGCTGGACAGGACTCGAAGCAGCTTCACAAAGTGGCCATCTTACTCTCCAGCTGGCCACGCCCCTGAAAAAAGTGCCCCTTTTTGACATTTAAACCCCATTATTTGCCAGGTATCTGATGGGATTTTGACAGTAGTGCACTGGGTTCCTGCTATCCAGTGCCAGATCTTTCCCTAAAACTGTACAATTGTTTCCCAATGGGCAAGACCTTTAGCACCCCATGTAAGTCCTTAGCAAATGGGACCCCTGTTATCCAGGGCATGGGTACTAAAGAGGGTCCCTAAGAGCTGCATTTATTGTGCCACCCTAAGAGATCCTTCAACACCTTCATGCTGACTGCCATTGCTGGCTGCACAAAATGGAGACCAAAAATAAAAACATGGGACACACCCAGACTGCATGCGATATATGCAAGTCACCCCTACAGCAGGCCTTACAGCCCCAAGACAATTTTTAGGGATTGCAAGTGAACAGAGAAGCCATCTGTATATGTACTGGGCACTGGTGATTACAAATTGTCCAGCTATATGATGATTTGACTGAAACCCAAGGTGTTTAGTATCAAACACCGTGTATTAATAATCCCACACCGATTCCAGTGGTGGACTTAATACATGCACCCAGAGGTTACCTTAGAGGTACCCCCTTAACCCTACTGTGTGCAGGCTGACCGGTACAGTCCAGCCTACCACCACAGATTTGCTTCTGACCTCCTAGGAGGCGAGAGCCCTGCTCTCAGAGGTCAGGAACAATGCTTGCTCTGGCAGGAGGTGTTTGCACCTCTTCCAACAGGATGGTGGGTAACAAATAGTTTCTTACCTGTCGGTGAAGTTTTGCAGCTTGAAGATATTTCTGGATTCACTATGCTGTGCAGTATTCCGTGGTCCAGTGGTTGGGTCCGGAATGTGAGTATTTTTTCTTTTTTTCGTAGTCCAGGTGGGCGTCGACGTCCCACCATTTGGTGTCCTTCCTGGGACGTCGGCACGCTTCCTGCGGAAGCTCCCACATTTGGGCACCATCTTCGGATTTTATTTTTTGTTTTTGTGTCATGTTTGTTCATCATTTTCCAATGCTTTCAAATTCTTCCTTAATGTAAAGGAACTCCAGATCTGCCTCTTTAGGAGTCTGACTGCATATTGTCTTAGTATTCGCTCCTCCTCCTCCTGCCTCATCTTTCTGGCGGAGGTGGGTGGGTTCGCTAGTGAATCCAGAAAGATCTTCAAGCTGCAAAACTACACCAGCAGGTAAGAAACTACTCGTTTTGCAGCGTGAATCTTTCTAGATTCACTGTGCTGTGCATAGACTTTGTAGCGGTTTCTTATGTTTGTGGCGGCTGGGTGGAAGATGAGCGTTGGTTGTTGAATACACGTTGAAGCACTTTCGGTCCTACTTGTGCTTCCTCGTTCATTTGTATATCCACGCAGTAGTGCTTAGTGAACGTGGGCACTGAGGCCCATGTTGCTGCCAGGCATATGTCTTGAATGGGTGTGTTAGCAAGGAAGGCTATTGTTGCTCCCTTTTTCCTGATAGAGTGGGCTTGTGCCCCTCCTAGTAGTTCTTGACCTGCCTGCTTGAGGCAGAATTGTATGGTTTGTGCAATCTATTGTGCAATGGTGCCCTTTGTTACTGGTCTTCCCAGGAACCTGCTTGCGAAGGACACAAATAACTGCTTTGTTTTCCTGTGCTCTTTAGTTCTTTCCATGTAATGCATTACTGCCCTTCTAGCGAGTGTGCAGTGCCCTCTCTGCGCTTGTGGATGGTTTCTGAAAGAAGCTTGGTATCTGTATTGTTTGGTTCATGTGAAACCTTGACACCACCTTTGGCATAAAGTGTGGGTCCGTTCTCATTACCACCTTGTCATTGTGTATTGAATTTAGGGTTCCTGTAGCGTCAGTGCTTGTAGCTCGCTTACCCTTCATAGCGAGGTGATTGCTACTAGAAAAGCGGTCTTCATTGTGAACATTTGTAGGGAGGCCTTATGGATGGGTTCAAAAGGCGCTTTCATAAGCGGTTAGGACTAAATTAAGGCTCCATGCCGGGGGCGGCATCCTTTTTGGGGGGAGCCATCCTTTTAGACCCTTCCAGGAATCTCTTTACCACTTGGGATGTAAAGAAGCTCTTCCCCCATCTCCCCTCTTGTGTAGGCCACTATCACTGCTAGGTGTACTCAGTGAGGTAGAGCTTAGGTTTGTTCTTAGCAGGTGTGTTAAATATTTTAGCACAGTTGATTCATTCGTCATTTTGTGTAGCTTTTCCCTGATGCACCATTCTGTGAATCTCGCCTACCGTAGCACCCGCAGTGTGCACTCTGGGAGTTTTAGGTGTGCAAACTCTACGTCTTCAGGAGCCAGTCAGCTAGGCTGAGGCTCTCTGTGAAGTACCTCCCCGCTTTGCCTGGAGAGCAAGTCTTTTATTTTGTCGAACTTGTGTGGTGGTCCCTGCGCCATCTCCACTATTTGTGAGAACCAGGACTGCCTGACCCACTGTGGTGACACCAGAATCAGTGTCATGTTACTGGTTCTGCATTTACTGAGTACCCTGTGTATCAGTGGGATCGGGGCAAAAGCGTAGGCAAATGATTTCAACCAGCTTATCCATAGGGCATTCCCCTGGGATTGTTCCACTGGTTGCGAAGTATTGGCATTTTGCATTCTGGTGTGTTGCAAATAGGCCTATTTTTGGTGTCCCCCACTTCTTGAATATGCTTTGCGTTTCCTGTGCATTGAGCTCCCACTTGTGGGATGCGGATTTCTGTCTGCTGAGCCTGTCTTCCTTCACGTTGTCCTTTCCTTGTAAGTGTATTGCCAGGAGGTCTATTTCTAGTGGGATGGCCCATCTCCAATTTCTTCTGCGCTAGATTTGATAGCGCAACGGATTGTGTTCCTCCCTGTTTGTTGATGTAGAACATCGTTGTTGTATTGAGCGGTTTGTATCAACACTCTCTGCCTGTACAGTTGTTTCTGGAAGGCTTTTAGGGCAAGGAACACGTCTTTAGTTCCAGGTAGTTGTGTGCTTGATCGCATTTGTTGGAGTCCACAGACCACTCACCTTGAGCTGGTTCATGTGTGCTCCCCATCCCCTCTGGGATGCGTCTGCGGTGATGTCCACTGTTGGGTTTGGTGGTGTTAAAGGCTTTCCCTGGTTATGTTCTCCTTGTTCCACCACACAATCTCCTCTTGCACTGCGTGCGTTACAACCACTAGATCTTCCCAACTCCCTGTAGCCTGTGACCATTGTTATTGGAGCCATTCCTTGAATGGTCTCATGTGGAGTCGTATATTGGAGACTAGGTGTATGCAGGACGCAGTCATCCCCATGATCATGCTCGCTGTCCTCACTGTCGGAGCCCGCCCCTTCTGGTATGGACGTGTCTCCTTCAGCAGGGCAAGTGTTCTCTTGTCGCTGGGGAACACCTTGCTCTGTATGATGTTGATCTGTGTGCCTAGGAAGATCTTCACCTGTTCTGGTTCCATTGAGGATTTTCCCCAGTGTATTGAGAATCCCAGTTCGGTCAGCGTCTGTGTGACCCGCTGAGCATGTTTGGCATTGTTTGTAGGAACTTGTCTTTATTAGCCAGTAGTTGAGGTAGGGGTATACATGGATCCCTTTCCTCCATAGGTGCGCTGCTACCGCCGAGAGGCATTTGGTGAATACCCTTGGTGCGGATTTTAGCCCGAAGGCCAGGGCAGTGAACTGGTAGTGCACTTTGTTGATGGCAATTCTCAGTAGATGTTTGTGTTGTCTATTCATGGGAATGTGTAGGTAGGCATCTTTGAGGTCTATGGTTGACAAAGTCTCCGTCCCTTCTCTGAGGGATAACCTTGTAGGGATGTCATCTTGAATTTCTTAGTCTTTATGTATTGGTTTTGGAACCGTAGATCCAGAATAGGTCTTAACATTTCGTCCACCTTTGGTACAGGTGCACTCCCTTGTTTCTTTCTTTGAACGGTACTGTTTCTATTGCCTCCTTATGGAGGAGTTCTTGTGCTTCCTGTAGGAGTAGCACAAGTTTTGCTGAGCGCGACATTCTTTTTGGTTTCCTGTCTGGAGGCTTCTTTTCCAGTTCTATACAGTATCCGAACCGTAGGATGTTCGGTATCCATTTGTCTGTTATTTTCTTCCACTCCTGGAAGAAGTGTTTTAGTCTGCTTCCTACTGGTGTTACATGTTAGTTGATCCCCGATTCAGTGCGTCTAAAGAATTTTTGATTAATTGGTTGTGCCCTTCCCCTAGAGGCGCTGTGTGGGTGGGCACGTTTGGTGGAGCGGAGTCACTTTGAAGTGGGTTGCTGGCCCCCTCTTCTTGTTTGTCCTTGTCCATTCGACCTCCCACGAAAGGACTGGCCCCTAGGCTGGTATTGCCAGGTTTGCTGTTGCTGACCCTGCTGCGCTTGGTTGTTGCCCTGGTAGTTCTGCTGGAAGGTCTGATGTGACGTTCCCGGCTGGCTTCCCTCTCTTCCGTTTAGTCTCCGTGTCGGGTTCCCCTTCTCATTCCTCTGAACTGCAAAACCCCCATGGACCTTGCAGTTTCATTTTCCTTCTTGAGCTGCGTCAGTTTCACATCTACTGGCGCTCCGAACAGTTTCTCCATTGAAGGGTGTGTTCACATTATTATTCTGAACTTCCGGCTTGAAACCCGAGATCCTCAGCCAGGCATGCCTTCTTTCTGTTACCCCAATCATCATGAGCATGCTGGATGTGTCTGCCCTATCCAGGGCTTATTTGAGGCATGAGTGTCATGTTCTTGCCTTCCTCCACCAGGTGTGCTCTCTGTTGGTATTGTTCAGGGAGGTGTTAGAGTAGCTGTCCAACCTCCACCCAATGCTGGTACGTATGCCTGTCGAGTAGTGCATTCGAGTTGGCATTGCGCCAGTGGATTACTGCATTTCGCTCTATTTTTCTTCCAGTGAGGTCTATCCTCTTACTTTGCTTGTCTGGAGGTGGGCCTGAGTTTGTGGAAATGTTAGCCCTTTTTCTGGCTGTTGCTGCAAAGATAGTCAGCCGTGACGGATCCCTGGATGTATGGTGGGTCCTTAGAGGAATGTTTATACTTCTTCTCTGTCCTAGGTGTGACAGACCTGCAGGTTGCTGGTTCTTTGAATGCTTCCCTTCCCTGGTCCAGGACACTTGGGAGCATAGGTAGAAATGGACTCCTAGTTTGAGTGGGGAGCAGAGTCTCTAAGAGGAAGCAGGCTTTTAGTTTCTCTTCCTCGTTTCACCCTATATGCTGCTGCATTTCTGATGACCATATTATAAATACCAATGCCATCTGGCAGCGAAGGCCTGGAAGAATACGTTTCTACGGCCTCTTTCGGGCTTTCGGCGGCGAGGTCCTTCCAATCCAGGTCCTGTGCCACCGAGGATGCCTACCCCAAAGTTGTTTGCTGGTCTTCCTCACCTTCTCCCTCAAAATAGTATAGGCCCTCTTCTTGGTGTTCCTGGGGCTCCGGAGTTTGGCAGCTCTTCAGCGTCTAACTCCTCTTCGTCCTCGACCATAGTCGTCAGCTTCAACGGGATGGTGAATTTTTTCATACGTTCGTCGAATTCCTTTTTCCTTTACATGATACTGTCCATTTCGACCTCGAGCCTTCTTTTTCCTCTCCATCTCGGCGGTCTGTTTGGCGTTGAGAGTTGCAGTCTCTCTATGATGTCGAAGTCGACTTTGGGTCCTTTTCCTTCAGGGTCGAGCGCGCCTTTGAGGGCGTGCTTCAACCTAGGCTTGTCTTGGGATTTCGCCAACTGGGAGTACTTTTCGAAGCATCCGCTGGGCTGTTTGTCCCTGGATGCAGCTGCGTCCGTCGAATGTTTTGGCGCTAGTACTCCTTTTGAGGACTTTGACTGTTTTTCGAGAGTTTGTTGGGGTCTTAGGGGTCGACATCTCTTACCTCATTTTTGTATCGGTCTCTACGACCGTGTAGTCATCTGGTCCCTCTGCGATGTTTTCCTCTTCCACACTGTAGAAGCCCAAGTCCCGGAGTAATGGAGGTTGAGCTTGGCCTTGCATGTTGTAGTTGGCTCTCATCTGTCTTTTCCTTACTCTGAGTGTCTTAGGGGTGAATGCTGAGCAGGCGTTGCAATCCTTGATTCCGTGGTTGATTGGCAGGCAGAGGTTGCAAACCAGATTCTGGTCCTTCTGTGCGTATTTGTGGGGCAGTTACGGCAGAATTTAAAAGGTTTTGGCCATTCCTGCGCTCAGGGTGGCCCCTGTATGCGCATTCTCAGTTGGACGTCGAAGCCTTCGACATTCTACTTTTTCGTCGTCCCGGTTCAGTGGTTTTGATAGTGAGATGTAGTCTCCAATGTTTTCAGTGTTTTTCTATCTATCTTCTTTTCTCCAAAAACTCTGGAACCTCTCGGTGACGATCCAGACCCAACGGCGGAAAAAAGAATATGAAGATGGCGCCCAAAGGCTGGAGCTTCCGCAGGAAGCGAACAGTCACAGGAAGGACACCAAATGGGATGTCGACGCCCACCTGGGCTATGAAAAAGAAAATAGAAAAAATATTACGATTCCGGACCCAACCACTAGACCGCGGAATAATGCACAGCATAGTGAATCCAGACAGACTCACGCTACAAAAATCAACATACGAAGGCCAGAGGCTTCAAAACCTGCTTAGATAGGCGACCCCGGCATCCTGCAGATTTGGGCGATGCTGCCTCCTTCTCTGAGACCCATTTCACACCAGGACAGACGGAAGATTGTTACGCGAGGCGGCGTAGCACAAACCCAGGTCAGACACACAATACGGTGAGCTGCTCACTTCCCAGAGGAAGTGGTTCAAATAGGGAGCATAGTGACCCAAAGAATAAGTAGCTCATTGACTACTACTCTACACTCCCCTAACACCCCTAAATGAACAAGTTACTTACCTTCGGTAACGATATATCTGTAAGAAACATTAGTTAGTGTTAGATTCCTTACCTTAGAATATCCCCAGGCGTCAGTCTGGATCCGGAAACTTTTGCGTAGCAGTACCCTTGCGCGTCGGTAGGCGTCGTCTGCAGGCGTCCCCTGCGGCTCCGCGTCCGTCGTTGGCGTCGTGATGACGTCGCTGGAGTATATAGACGCCGCCTCCGCGCGCTGACGTCAGTTCTTTGTACACAGCTTTTCCGCGCCAGAAGACTCAGAGCCATGAGAGAACCAACACTGGTGCCATTTGAAACTAGGGCCCTGAAAGGGATGACCTTAACCCTAGGTATCAGTTCGCAGAACGGGGAGGATGGGTGGGTTCGGTAAGGAATCTAACACTAACTAATGTTTCTTACAGATATATCGTTACCGAAGGTAAGTAACTTGTTCATCTGAAAGAAACACGTTAGTGTTAGATTCCTTACCTTAGAATAGATACCCCAGCAATACCAACCCCGGTGGTGGGTCTGCGAACCAATACATTCCTACACCAGAAAGTCCTGGAGGACAGAACGGTCAAAGAAGCCATCCCTCCGGACTTGACTGTCCAGGCAGTAGTGCCTCGCAAAGGTGTGCAGCGAGGCCCACGTAGCCGCTTGGCAAATGTCCTGCAAGGGGACTCCCCGGCCCAGGGCAGTAGTAGCCACCGTGGCCCGAGTGGAATGGGCCCTCAGCCCAACAGGAGGCTCCTTCCGAGCCAAAGAGTAGCACGCTTTGATGCAGAGAACGACCCACCGTGAGATGGTCCGTTTATGTATCGCCCGTCCCTTCTTCGCACCCACGTAGCCAACAAACAGTTGGTCATCCACCCGGAACTGGCGTGTGCGATCCATGTAAAATGAAAGCGCACGTTTTGGGTCCAGACGATGGAGCCGCTCTTCATCCTTTGAAGGATGCGGAGGCGGGAAGAAGGAAGGGAGGGTGATGGACTGCCCGATATGGAAAGCAGAAACTACTTTGGGCAGGAAAGAAGGTCTAGTCCTCAGAACCACCTTGTCAGGATGGATGGACAAGAAAGGAGGTTTGACAGAAAGAGCCTGGAGCTCACTCACCCTCCTGGCAGAGGGGATGGCAACCAGGAAAGCCGTCTTTAAAGTCAGGAGACGGAGAGGGCAAGAATGAAGGGGCTCAAAGGGAGCACACATCAAAAAGGTTAGAACCAGGTTCAAGTCCCACTGAGGCATCACAAACGGAACAGGTGGAAACATGTGTGTGATGCCCTTCAAGAATCTCATTACAATTGGGGACTTGAACAAAGAAGGCTGATCAGGAAGCCTAAGAAAGGCTGAAAGGGCAGAAAGGTAGCCCTTGATAGTGCCCAGAGCAGAGCCCTGCTGGGCAAGAGAGAGAAGGAACAGAAGAACCTCGGAGAGAGGGGCAGAAAGAGGATCCACAGACTTTGCTGTGCACCATGCCACAACTTGTTCCACCGACAGGCGTATACCGATTTCGTGGAGGGACGCCTGGCTGCCAGAATTACATTACAGACTTCAGGAGGCAAGTCAAATGGCCTCAACTGCCGCCGCTCAATCTCCAAGCATGGAGGTGGAGACTGGACAGGTTCGGGTGGAGGACCGTCCCCTGTTGCTGCGACAGAAGGTCCTCCTGAAGGGGCAGGCGGATCGGGGGACCGACTGACATGCTGAGTAGCTCGGGATACCAGTACCTTCGAGCCCAGTCCGGAGCCACAAGAATAACTTGGGCCCGGTCGCGCCTGATCTTCTTCAGCACTCTGGGCAGAAGTGGTATAGGCGGAAAGGCGTATAACAGACCGCAACTCCACTCGCGCCGAAAGGCGTCGCCGTGCGAGTGTCGTCTTGGAAACTCCAACGCGCAGAACTGATGACATTGCGCGTTCTTTTCTGTGGCGAATAGATCTAACCAAGGCTTTCCCCATTGCCGAAAGAGGCCTTGCGCCACGTCAGAGTTCAGACGCCATTCGTGATCCATCGAGCACCGACGGCTGAGTTCGTCCGCCCTAGCGTTCAGAGAACCTGCCAGGTGTTGAACCGTCAGAGTCACGCCCTGACGTTCCAGCCACTGCCAGAGGCGCAGAGCCTCCTGGCAAAGGGTCCACGACCCCACCCCGCCTTGTTTGTTGCAGTACCACATGGCGGTGGTGTTGTCCGTGAACACCTGCACTACACTCCCGTTGACAAAGGGGAGGAATGCCTTCAGTGCTAGACGAATCGCCCGCAGCTCCAACAGGTTTATATGGAGCCGGGACTCCGCCGGAGACCAGATGCCTCTGATCTCCGCCTCTCCTAAGTGGCCTCCCCAGCCCTGGAGGGACGCGTCCGTCACGACAACGTGCTCCGGTTGGGAAAGGGAGAGGGACTTGCCCCTGACCCAATCGCGGTCCGTAAGCCACCACTGCAGTTGTCTCGCAGTGCCCTCCGAGATCAAGACGTGATCGGACAAGTTGCCCTGATGCTGGGCCCACAAACTTCAGGTCCCACTGCAGAGCCCGCATCCGCCACCGGGCGTGATGCACCAGAAGGATGCAGGAAGCCATCAGCCCCAGCAGCCGCAGCGTCAACCTGACCGAAACCCGGGATAGCGGCTGAAAGATGGGAATCCACGCCTGAATATCCCGGATCCGACGTTCGAGGATAAACCCGAAACTGCGCCGAGTCCAGAATCGCTCCGATGAAAAGGAGCTTTTGAGAGGGACACAGGTGTGATTTCGGCACATTGATGGAGAACCCCAGGCCGTGCAAGAGGTCTGCCGTCATCTGGAGGTGGTGGACGACTGTCTGGGGCGAGCCCGCCTTCAACAACCAGTCGTCTAGGTAGGGGAAGACTAAAACCCCTAACCTGCGCAGATGGGCTGCGACCACCGCCAACACCTTTGTGAACACCCGTGGGGCGCTGGTAAGGCCGAAGGGGAGCACGATAAACTGAAAGTGCTCCTGGCCTACCGTGAACCGCAGGTAACGCCGGTGGGCCGGCAGGACGGGGATGTGAAAATACGCATCCTGCAAGTCCAACGCTACCATCCAGTCTTGCGGGTCTAGGGCAGCCAAGACCTGAGCCAAAGTCAACATCTTGAACTTCTCCTTCCGGAGGAAGCCGTTGACGTTCCTTAGATCCAAGATAGGACGTAGGCCCCCTTTGTCCTTCTTGGGTACCAGAAAGTAGTGGGAATAGCAACCACGTCCTACTTCTGGCCCAGGAACGCGCTCGATGGCCCCCTTGGCCAAGAGGGCCGTAACTTCCTCCTGCAGAAGTTGCAAGTGGTCCCCCGACACACGGTGGTTCTGCGGTGGCATGGCTGGAGGAGTGGTCTCGAAGGGGAGGGAGTAGCCCCTTCGGACGATTTGCAGCACCCACCTGTCCGATGTGATCGTGCGCCAGCGGGCGTAGTGATGGCGAACCCTGCCACCCACTGGCGTCACGTGGGCCTGAAAGCACGGACTAGGAGGATTTTGAGGCAGATGCTGCAGGGGGAGATGTGGCCTGACCCCGCTGTTGACCCCGACCGCCTCCACGGCGGTTTCCACGGCCGCCACCGCGTTGAAGTGATTGTTGCGGTGCGTGGCTGGCAGCACGTGTGGGGGCGCCCCTTCCGTGGCCACGAAAGGAGCTAAACGAACCCGTTTGCTGGCGCTGGGTCGAGAGACCCAAGGACTTTGCCGTGACCCTGGAGTCCTTGAAGCGTTCCAGCGCGTGGTCCGCCTTGTCACCAAACAGATGACAGCCATCGAACGGCATGTCCATCAAAGTATTCTGGACATCTGCCGAGAAGTTGGCGGATCTCAACCAGGCGTGGCGACGAATCGCCACCGTCGTGGACATCGCCCTGCCTAGCGAGTCGGTCGTATCAAGACCACATCGAATAGAATATCTAGCTGTATCTCGGCCCTCAGCTACAGCTTTGCCGAGTTTTGCCCGCACCTCCATGGGGCATTCTGGCAGCAGCTCCGCGACCGTATCCCACACAGAGTGGGTGTAGCGGCCCAAGAGGCAAGCGGTGTTGCAAGACCGCAGTCCTAAACTCAGGGACGAGAAGACCTTCTTGCCATATTGGTCATACCTCTTGGATTCCCGATCGGGCGGGGCCGACGGGAATGCGGACTGGGAGGTAGAGGCCTGGATCACCAGACTCTCAGGGGTGGGGTGGGTGGACAGGAACTTGGGGTCGTCCGGACAAGGACGGTGGCGTCTGGCCACGTTCCGATCAACAGGCGCACCTGAAGAGGGCCTGGACCACGTGCCCAACAGAACGTCTGATAAGGCTTCGTTAAACGGCAGCAGAGGCTCCTGTGGGCATGACCGCGGTTTGAAGACCTCAGTGAGGATGTTAGGCCTCACGGCCGCGACGGGGAGCTCAAGGTTTAAGGCCTTGGCAGCCCTCATCAACACCACTGAATAGGCAGCTCCCTCCTCCGATGCCACGGAAGGAGGAGGGACAAAACCAGGGTTAGGAGAGTCATCCAAACCGCTGGCGTCCCCCAAATCACCTTCCAGTCCATGTCATACTGACACTCACGTGACAGAGGGTCCTCAGACCCCTCCCAGCCCTCACCGTACTCCACATCACCATAGTCGGTGTCAACCATGTAGACCGGCTCCACGGGGTCGACAGGCCCCATCGGCGTCGAGCCCGGCGTCGAGCGACGCCGGTCCGACTCCGCGTCCGGATTCGGTGAGGGTATGGGGACGGCGCCGCCCGAAGCCGGCGCCCCAGTGCTGCCCGAAGCCGGCACCAAGGAACCGGCGTCGCGCGGAGGCAGCGTCGGGGGTAACCCCGATGGAATCGGCGCCGGATTGGATGGACGTCCATCCGGCGTCGACCCCGAAGGCCCTAGCGGCGCCGGTGTCGGAGCATCCGACGGCGTCGAGGTAGGGTCAGCTGAACCACTAGGGCCCCCGGACGGGTTCACTGGGCCCGTAGGCGCCGTGGAACCCGCCGGAGGAGATAGGGCCCTCATGGCCACGAGGAACGCCTCTATCTCCTCAGGCGTCGCACCTTGCCCAGGGACCTGAGGGTATGGGGCAGGCCGCGCCGGCGACTCTCGCGGAGCCGCGGACACCCGAACCCCCGGCCGCATCGCGCGAGCGTCGGGGGGGGGGGGGAGTCGGGGGTACGATGACGACGCCCTGACTTCTTGTGTTTCTTACCTGATGAACTCGACGAGTGATGTCGACTTCCGGAGCGCCCGGCGCGGCTCCGCGACCGCTCCCTCGAACGCTCCCTGGACCTCCGGCCGGACCGAGACCGCTCTCGACGCGGGGCGACACCGGGAGCTCGAGTAGCTTGCGGGACCGCTCCCGCCTAGCTTTGTTAGTCAGAGCTCGGCAATCGACGCAGGCGTCGACGTCGTGGCCCAGGCACCGGAGACAGAGTCGGTGATAGTCCGTGACCGACATCGAGCGGTCACAACCGTCACAATTTTTGAAACCGGGCATCCTTACCAGGCACAAAGATAGAAATAACTAGTAATAACTTGGTCAAAAGACCGGGTACCGCTCTTCAGATCTGCGTCCACTGGCGCGGAAAAAAGAAGAACTGACGTCAGCGCGCGGAGGCGGCGTCTATATACTCTAGCGACGTCATCACGGCGCACGACGGACGCGGAGCCGCAGGGGACGCCTGCAGACGACGCCTACCGACGCGCAAGGGTACTGCTACGCAAAAGTTTCCGGATCCAGACTGACGCCTGGGGATATTCTAAGGTAAGGAATCTAACACTAACGTGTTTCTTTCAGATTGAGTATTTAGATGCCCCCTGACACCAGAACTTGACTCACCTGACTAAAGAAGATGCAGAAGAGCCGATCAACTTAACTAAAGACTAACGTGGGCTTTTGGCGCCAAACCTGGTTTGCCTGCTCCAGACTTGACAAAAGTAAAGACCTGACTCGTTCTGCAGCAGCGAATCTTCTTAAAGCCTTGGAGGGTTGCCAGCACTGTAGAAAATTAGTCAGCATCTCCCTTGAAGTGGAGGAGCCACTTCCCTGCATTATGCAGGCAATGACTGCGACATCCGGTTCCAAGAAGCTGTTGACCACTGGGTCGACCAACACTTTAGCCACCAAGGAAGAGGTCAGCTTTCTCAAAGATGTGAGATATGTCTCCTTACCAAGTTTGGCGATGCCATGACTCCTACGAGCATCCCTGCACGATACCCGGGGTACTGGTCCCCTTGCCATGACCAGTGCTTGTTTAGAGTCTAATCTGGACACCAACAATTCGAAGACCAACCAACCGATGAGGGACGTCTACTCCACATAGACCAGGAGTCATGTTTTTCTCCATTTGCAGGTCCAGGCTGTGAAAGGTGACAGGCGAGGACGCTCAAGGACCATTCGACAAAAACCCTCTGCGTCCGAGCTTCCCGACCCAGGTCTACGAACAGCTACTGCTTCACCTTGCACCCAATGTATCTCAAGAACTGAGCCACCCATTGGAAGTTCCCAGACTTCTCTCCAGATCCCCTTTTGCAGCCTATTTCTAGGTGGCCTTCCTCTGACTATGGCGCAGCGCGCAAGGTTACCTACCCATCTAGCACCTCTGCACCCATACACACCAGGGCAAGTAAAACTAAACTGCTGGGAGAACTCAGGACCTTGTCCCTCTAAAACCCCACGACTTAAAGGGGACTCTTGAAATCCTATTGCAAATACCTGTATGCAGTAAATGTTCTTCTCTCCAAAGGAAAGCATTGCAGCCTAAAGACTAACGGTTTGCTAACAGTCGAAGTGATAACTTCGAAAGTTCTTACCCAATAACAAAGTTCTTGGTGTTAAAGTATATAAAAATGTGGTATTTTTTTATTGATATGGATCTTGTGTGTGTATAATTTATTAACTCTGTGTGCAACAAATGCCCAACACTCCTCTAATAAGCCAGGGGATGCTCGACCACACTACCACAAATAAAGCACCTTGGGATTGTTTAAGCAATCCCCTGTCCACTTGCAAGGGTTACATGGACTCTTTACACAGCATTCCTCTTTTTGGTAACTATATAAAGAGCTGGCTTCCTACATTTAGCAATTCAATTCAGAATTTGAAGGAAGATGCTATGTGAATTGGGAGTGAACAATTTCGCACCATCTGCATCACAGGCTTGTATAGTGAATGAATGTATCAAAACAGAAAAACAGGTTTACCAAATTACAGGTTTTATTTTAATTCATCAGAATCATTACATCACAAAAAGTAAACATGTAAATCAAACAAAACAAGACAGAAAATATACACAATGAAAAGAAACACTCCCGTAGGATACAAAGATGGGGATTATCAGCAAAAAAGGATAAAGAAAATAAACAAAAAAATCTGCACTTCTCCACAAGCTCAGAAAATTTTTGGGGAAAAACCCATAAGAAACTTTATTGCATGTCGCACAGTGGACATAAATGACAGCATCTCCCGCAAAGCAAAACAGGCACGCAGTCAAACTGCGCCTTTCTAGCAATAACACTGCATTAGCAGTCACCAACCACAACATGATAAAGGAGAACCCGAACAGTTTTCCAGGCTCCAAAGACGAACTGAGCGAGAAAAAAACTGAATTGCTGACGTTGGAAACAAAATATATATTATTGTACGAATTATATAATTATTTCTACAGAAAATACATCTACAGGCTAACTTCATACACTACATAATTAACCTTGATAGTTATATATTTAGTAAGCCTTCAACGCAAAGTTCATGCAATCTGCTCAACATCTCTGAAAAGAAAACAGAAAATAATTGCAAAATTAAAATACTGAGGGTTTTCCCTGTACTCTAGATGTACACTTTTTCACAAACTGCACGAGCAGTTGTAGTTTGAACCCTAACAAATGTAACAAAGCACTGTGGAAAACGATTAAAAAAAACAGCAATGCAAAATCTATAACACCTTAGTATCCCCAATACTTCACTGGCGTAAGGTGGCAACTGAACATATATGGAGAACTCTGACCCACTTTACAATAATTCCCGCTCCAATATTTAGGCTTGTTTTGGTGAAATGGGACTTCTTGGCCTTGAATTTGTCAAAATGCATCTCTAACTGGTCTTTAAAAGAAATCATAACAATTCCCAACTGGTCAATCAGTGCCTACGTTGGTATTTTTCTTGGGTTTGCCAATGGCACAGTGGCAGCCCTTCTGCTCCTCTCGCCACTTCAATCACTGGACGGAGGACACGCCACAAACTGTGCCAGTAAATAACTGGCCAATAGCAGGGAGCCTCGCCAGCGGTGCAGTCATTAGAGGTTCCTGGAAATGTAATGCTACAAGGAATTTGTCCAAAAGCCACAATGCAAACTACACCAAGAAATTACTAAAAGTGGGAGGCACTATCCAGGACTGGCTTGAGACAATATTGTTGTCTTCAACAAAAACACTCAATAGATCAATGCAATACATGCATTTTTTAACCTACAGGGCCACCGGAAAAGACACATTTTTACAAATTTCTTCAAGTATATTAAGGCCCTAAACCTAGTCCATAATTTGCCAGATATACCAAAAGAAAATACCAGATGCACAAACCTATTTAAAAACACTTGACAAATGTCCAGTGAATTACAATGCTAATTTTTCTACTAAACTTTTAACACCTGGGCGAAGGAATTGATGGCCAAGTCTAAAAATAAGCATTGAGGCATTAACCTCAATAAAATGCTCGTAGTTTTGGCAACCACTGGATTTGAGGCAATATTTTATTGAACTCAATTTAACCTCTACTTGTTCGGAAGCAGGCAGATACAAGGACATTCAATTTGGCAGAATTTGCCATATTGTGCGTGATCTGTAAAAAAGCCACCTGAATCCAGTTTAACGTCACACAACGTTATTCCTTCAGAGTTTAAGACTAATCCAGGGCAAAAGTTTAAATTAAAAAAAGTGATGCTTCATCATAAGCATCAAATGTCTCATTTGTGGCAATACGTGAAGCTTGTTCAGCGGTTGGAATGGAGCTGCTGGGAAGAGATGTCTACAGTGCAACAAAGGGAATTGAGGCACCTCCAGGCCATTCCAGCATTTAAGGCAACAAAGTGTACTGAATATCAACTTGGCCCATTTGAAAAAGCTAAAACAAAATACAGAAAATAGGCAAAGTGATTTGCCTAAGATCATAAACGTTAAGTCAAATTGTCAAGTAGGTATAAATGTTACTAAGTCTTGGTCTGAAAGGAAGCCACGAGGCCACACCTCCAGGCCTTATTTAAAATGTTTGCCGTAGAAGAAAGTCAAATAGCAGCCAAGTTCTAATCAGCTGGAGAAAAACTAGAATTAAAGGTAAATTACTGGTAGATTACCCATCGGAAAGTGGCTGGATTATTGCTACAATAACTATCAGAAGAGAGCAGAATTATTAGTACAGTAACTAACAAGTGTGGCATTGCTTATAAAATAATTGATGTGGAGACAATTCTCAAAAACAGATACCTGATTGGCACACCAGCTAGTTACTGAGCCGTACTTCACAAAGTGACTTTCCATAATAGACAGGCACTCCCCTTTCCGCCATGACAGTAAAATGGGGGGTGCTAGTTTATAGTCCTTTCTCTGGAATAGATCAACAGAAAATAAATAGTACATATGACCAATCTTTTACACGAATGAAGACATTTTAAGGTATAAAAAATAAGCCTCAAGGTGTTGCATTTTAATAGATAATTAAATAATTGAGTCGTTTCACTGGTAGAGCACATCACAAACTGACTTCTCGCGCCTAAAAAGATTCAAGATTATCCCAAGCAAATGCTACTTGTGTCACTGGATCTTCAAGTAAAGTAAGAGTCAACTCCTGGGAGCGGAGTTGAATCGCAGATTCCATGGGTACACATATAATGGCCACATGTTGGATACATTTGGAACTTAATTATGTTTTTCAGATGAAAGGCAAGTTACTTGTAATTATAAATATTCACCATGGACATGCTCGAAATTCATGAAAGGTAAAATATCTGTATGTGTCAGATCTCAGCAAAAATGTTTTTCAACCAATCAAATACATAAAAAGATGTCCAAGGAAAAAAGGCAACATTTGCTGTGTTTTCCAATTACCCAAAAATACAAGTTGAACAGGACACTTGACAAACTATCGCTTAAAACCAATGTACTTGGTTTATTATGTAGAAAGAAAAGAATCTGGAGATGTTGACCGACTGTAAAACACGACAGTGTACATTGACCCTGTTCCTTTAAGGACCTCGGTAGACTGCACTCTCTATCCCATCATGCCCCACAGGGGTCAGTTAGTTTTTTTCCTGTTCTGTAAGAAGCTCGTGAACGCAATCCTGCTTCATCTTAACCCCTTCGCTGCGGCGGCTATTCCGCCGCAGCGCTAAAGGGGCGGGGCGGCCGCATGCTGGTGACGGAGCCGCTCCGTCACCAGCCGTGGTTGAGCTATGCTGGTGACGGAGCGGTTCCGTCATGACCCGCCCCGCTCATTAGAACGCCCGCGCAGGCGCGAAATCAGCGCCGCGCAGGCGCGAAATCAGCGCCGCGCAGGCGCGGCGGCCGGGCCATGACGGAACCGCTCCGTCATCAGCACAGCTCAACTGTAGCTGATGACGGAGCGGTTCCGTCATCAGCATGGAAGGGGTTAAGCTAACATTTTGGCTCATTCCTCGCTTTTGGGCATTGCCTTCAACTCAAACCTTTTATTCCTGAAGGAAAGGCCTTTCCCCAGACTGTCCTTTCTGTGTTTTAACTCAGATGTCTTGAGCCTCTGTGCTAGCTCTTAGATAAATGTCCAAGTTATGGAGAGGACCTCTCTAGGTTACAACATCCACATCGTCTTTGTGGTTTATCTGCCTGAAAAAATAACAGCAAGTGTTGCCATTTTCTTGGCCGGTTTCTTTGACTGGAAAACAAACATTTTAAAAAATTGCGTTCCAGGATATCGTTACATGTGCACAAATGTTCTATCCTTTTATTAGTATCAAAAGAATCCCATGATGATCTCATTCAGCCAAACTATGAATATGTTGGCAGGATTGATCTGCCTCTATGCAGGACTCCACCCAAGTAGAACATTTACAGACCCTTCTGCAAGTGATTTTCAATGGATTATCCAAAACACATACTTATGCGAACAATTTGCTCAGGGAGAACCAATACAGTCATCACATGGGGACGGTTATCAACTTTTACGTTTAGCTTATTACATGAATAAGAATATGAGCTAACCTTAGCAGAGAAGACTTTAGTTCCTATTTGGTTACGCAGGACCCTATTTTCTAAAGGTGAGTAGGCTAATTATTTGGTTGTCAACTTTTGAACGGACATGCAAGTTTTGTTTAAGATTTTGTAAATTTGTGTTTCCTGACGAAATAAAGTAACTTCTATATTGTATCAACGTTCACAGAGGGATCTCCCTGGCTTTTTTACAGGGGTATTAGCCTCATCTGGCCAGAGTGACCAGCCTCCTTGGGAAGTCAAGATGCAGTTTCACAACAATATATGTTCCGGGATGCAAGGATTCTCTACAGTGCTCAGATGTCTTCAACCACTCAAATTATAACGGAACACAAAACTAGTAAAATCATTCAAAACATCTAATAAACGCTAAACACATCACATTCTAGGTTCAAAAAGTGCACGGTCCGGGCATCATCTTCAGAGATGGCGTCAAAAGCCTAAACAGACCCCACACAGGGTCTTAACGTGAACTCTCACAGTGGAGCTGACACTGAATGATGGTGCCATGGAGGGCAGCTGCTTCCGGATGAGGCAGATTTTGTGGGTGTTTAGCGGGCCAAAGGGGCAGGCCCCGCAGAAGAGTCACAGGATCCACTCTAGGCGAGTAACGCCTACCTATACAAGAATGCAACTCCTTAAAAAACCTGATTTGTAGAGTGTCAAAGCCATCTGTCTGCCAGGAATCCTTATCACCAAACTTTGGGTATTTGGTATAGGGGCCTACAGGAAATGGAGCAAACGGTCATCTCATGGATTCATCCATGTCTTCCATCTAGCAGTTTAGAGTGATGCACAAGAGGCAGTGCAGGACCCACATGATGTGGGTACCTGGGTCCAGGGTTGGCACTTGCACATCACCGGAAATTGCCAGGGGAACATGGAAGGGCCTATGTTGGTTGTAGAACGCTTTAGAACAAACATCTATGATAAATTTCTTCTCTTTCAGATTTAAAACTTTTTTTTTTTACTCCAGCTCCCGTTTAAGACCAACAACCGTTTAGCCGTTCACGGTTAGTCAAAAGGCAGCAAATGGGATGTGAGGTTTTATTTGGTGGCCCAGGAGTGTGCAGTCCGGGACTCATGGCTAAAAGTTTAGTGTCTACTTTTTGTTCTGGTCATGCTCAGAGGCATCCAGAGACTAGTTCTTCGGGAGTCTTCGACATCTACATAGACACCACTGGAGGAAAGTGCATCTAATGACAAACGTGGTTTTATCATGAAGGATAATTGGGTCTTTTGGTCAGACGAAACAGCAAATTCTTACTCTACTTGTACTCTCTCGCCACCAGGTGGGCATTGGAAATCATGTAGGCAATATAAATGAAATGCTGAAGAATCATGTCTGGACAAACTGAAAGCTTTATTTTCAGCACTGCAGTAGATAATCCAGAAAAAGTGATTGCACCAACTCTTTGCACAAACAATCTACCTGTCCTGCATGTTCCTCTTGAATGTGGCTATCAACCACAACTCCAATGCAGCACTTTAGCAGCAGTACTGCACAGCTCAACATTTTTTTACCCACCTAAATAAAATACATTAAAATAAAAACAGCCATGCTTGTTTGTGCATGACCTAGCTCTGAGTTCTGTGCCACAAGTCTTACATTCAGTTTGTCTGATGTAATTTAATAGCCAACTAATGTGCATGGTGGAGTTCATGGCCGGCTTCCGTTCCGGATGAAAAGAACTTTCAAGACTGCAGAGTGCCAGAGGATATACTGGGATAAACTAGACCAGGCCAAACCGCCAGTGGTGCAGGAGGCTATAAACACCAATGACTATTTGAAGAGGCCAAGCCAAAAGACAATTCCCAGATGGAACCCTCGAAAACCAATGCCCTGCAATACCCAAGGAAGATCCACCAACTTGAAAAAGAAGAGGAAGAGCGGGCATGCAGGGAGTGGTGTGTGTGTTTGGAAAGGTGCAAGGGTGGCAGTAGCATTGCAGAAAGCCAAAATAAAAGAAAAAGTAAAACAAGAAAGCTGTGGAAAAAGGTGAATCAAAAGCCCAAAGAAAATTACCATACACACCGCCTGTAAGCTGGCACAGGATCCATTCCAACACCCTAGCAAAATGTGTGCAAAAATCACAATTCTAGTAATCAGAAAAGCAGGGCCATACCAAACATGTGGTATTAAAGGTGTTACGCCAAGTATGCTGTTCTTTTTTGCCGCAATCCCAGGGTCAAACATGGCCGGTCGCCATAGAAGGCTTTTGTTTCTTTGGTGTGTGGGTGGTCTGGTGAATTCCACGTATTTTAGTTAGTCTTGAGACATCTATTCTCCACACCATCTTACTGCCTCCCTGCTGGGAGCCAGGAGCTCTTGCAGCATAGATGTGAGTAGTGTAGCCTGGGCTACTGGGAGGATCAATTGAGAGCCAATTTGAATCGGACTTACATGAAGAACATTGTTTTTAAATGGCGCATAGCATCCAAGCTGCAAGTTTCCACCACACGACCAGCCACCAATCACCCAGGTTAGTGGTTTACTTGAACATAATTGCCTAATGGGAGCGTTCACAATTTTTGAGTGGGTAGTACGGCAAACGTAAGATGGCACTTGGGCTTCACAATGTTACAAGAAATAAACAGACGTGGATTTAGGTTTTTTGAATTTTAGTTTTCGTTAAATAAAACCGGTGGAGAGAAAAAGCTACAGTAAACACAAAAGCTTTACTTTTCCTTAATCTGGGTCCCAGACCATTGTGATTAAATTTATCTCTTGATTAAAAAGGCTGTACAGATGCACGAAGAGCACCAGCTGAGGATCTTCTGGACAAAATCCTTTGTGTAGCGGGGGTGCAGAATGGCGTGATAGATGTGCGGCTCCTGACTCCCCAATATCCAGGATGGCCGCGTGTCCCAAGAGTTGCTTCCACGCTAGTAAAGCCAAGTAACTCCTAAGTGAGGCTCAGCTGCTCAGTCTCAGGAAGTGTTGAAGAGCAGAGCCCTTCTTGTCCGGAGCTCGACAAACTCCTGATTGTGTTGTCCATACATTGTTTGAATTCCTCATAGGTGTTGGTTGTTGGCAGTTCCAAGCAGTTCTTGTCATGGTGCCCAATGGGCACAGAGCCTGGATGAATTACAATGGACGGCTCTGGGTTAAAACCGATGGGCGGGATGGCCTCTGCACCAGTTGCAAACATCAGTATTTCTTCCAATGACACACACGCCTCACCATCTACAAATAAAGAAACACAGATTAACAGCAGAGAAACATGGGAACAAGAAAGGGTTAATTATAACCAGTTTAAATGCATAGGTATCCTCACTTGATTCATAAACAGAAAATACAGCTATCCAAGTCTATGGCCAACTGTACTACACACTAGTGTCATGCCAGTGAAAATAAAGCCAAAGAAAACAGCCTATTAGAAATAATTATCCCAATAACCCTCCATTTGCATTTTTATTATAACCGTGGCAGGTCGAAACAAACAAAATACTTTTGATGTCACTCTTTCTAGTAAATACTCTACCTCACCTTCGATTTCTCCTTTTGGAACACTGTCCAGGCACCAGAATGGATCCGGAAACTACTTTCAACAAAGCGCACGTGACCTGCTAGGTGGCATCATGCTGCTCTGGTAAGGCTCCCTACTGCCCCAGACGGGACGGAATGGAGCAAGATATAAGTGTCACATCTATGTGCGCGGATGTTAGTTTCTTGCTCATCTCTTTCTGTGCCCTCACACAGAGCATAAACAGTTGTTAGTACCAGTGTGCAGATCCTAACTTGAGAAGGCTCCTCCTTAGAACTGAGAGGTGGGAAAGAAGTGAGGAATCTATAGTTAGATGGATTACCCACCAGAAAGAGCATTACTGAAAGAAAGTAACTTGTACTTTTGGTGGACACTTACAACTGCAGATTCCTCACCTCAATGGATACCAAAGTACCACCACTCCAGGTGAAGGGTCTGAGGAGTGGACTCACACCAAAAAGTCTTGAAGGACTAAGCAAGTGAAATGTTCTCACAGCCGGAACTAGCTATAGTGCTCAGTGAATAATGGTGGATTGGGATGCGACCAGCATGAATACCAGGGGTTGAAATTAATGATGTAAGCATTCCATCCATCACAGTTCTTTATACATATTGTGTCACCAGTGGGACGAGTATGTAAAGGCATGGGTTCCACTGCACACAGTCAGTGGAGCCAAACTGTACCCGGCTAATGAGCCCATTACTAGGGTAAAACCGGTCCTAGGTTGCTTGTGTCCCGATTGAGAGAGGACCGGACTTGGCAGTTCCGGTTGACTGTGCCTATTGGAGCAGGGTCAAGAATGATTCGCCTATAGCAGGGCCCAAACTGAGGTGGGATGCTTTGCAAAAAAACTATGGTTGAGATTTATTCATTTATCCGGTAAGAGCTCATGACTACTGGTTTTATCCAGCTATTGACTGTACAAGGCCTTAGAGACAGCTGTGCGATTTCTTTTTCATTTTGTGTTCGTGTTTTTTATCTTTAGAATTCACCACTCTCCCTTGGTTTAACATGTAACTGTATTGATCATTGGCTGATCTACAAAGTAGGTAAGAGATGTTATTGCCATGTTGCTCTTAGGTGGCTCACCCCTGAGATTGGCAGTCAGAAGTTCTAAACACAAGTTTATTTCCTTTTCTTTTTCAGCCTTGTTTTTGGTCCGGAGGAGAACCCCACAAAACCTAAAGGGGTTCGAAACGCGTAGACCCTCTTTTGTCTATCAAACAATTGCTTTGTTGTGACAGAAAGGGCTGGATGTGCAGTGTTAAAATTGTGTCTTTAATTGATTCATTTCATTCAAAAATGTGTGCACATCCAATCTTGTGTATTTATATTCTTGCATTGTTTGAGGTTAGGCCCCTCTAGTTTACTTTTGTAAAGAACTCTGAAAGCCTTCTCCTTTCTTTATGGGGCCGGTAGCATGTGTATGAATGTGGAGTAGGATGACTAAATGTGGTATGAAAGATGAAATGCTTGGGTGAATGAATTGGTCTTTTGATCCTTTTTTCTTGTATATAGATGTATTTCATTTGATCATTAGTTAGGTTTTCTTTAACTTTTTTCACATTTCTCTTGTGTAAACTGGCATCTTATTTATTGAAAAAATTGATTCAAATTTTTTTTATAGTGGTTTATAATGACGTAAAAATTACTAGCCAATCAGATACAGACTGACTAAGAGCTTCTGTGTTCGACAAAATCGTTTGAATTGGTATCGGAACCGGCATCGGTTTGTTTTGATATGCATAGGCTCAGCCTTACTGATTAGCGCCATACCCATTGTTGTTCTTGTGCGAGATTTATTCAAGCATTCCATCTATCACTATTTAGCATACATATCGTGAATGAATGCACACAACATTGCAGTCTAGCAGATGTCAAGGACAGGCAATTCGCATACCCTGGTGAATCGGCTCTCAAACCTTCAGCAGCTGCTTCTCAGCCAGTGTGTGGCAGATCTTAATGTATAGGACTATACACCTCGACAGGGTCCTCTTTTGCACAGCCTCCCTTCCTTCGCCCTAGAGAACCCCACAAAATCGCCCACATGGTGTTCATTGGTATGTTCAATATAAAAGCTTAAAGCCCATTAGGTGTTACGCAGATTTTGCCTTCCATCTTTCGAGGGGTGAGGGGGCACCTAGTACACACACGAAGTGATAGATCGCCCAAAGTAGAATGGAATTGCAACTTTAGGCAAAAAAGGCGACCAGAGTTCAACACCAATATGGCAGGAAAACAGGCGGTGTAGCATTGATAGTGCCTGCAGTCCACTCTCCAGACAAGCAGAAATGACTGCAACGAAGAAGATGGACTTCAAAGTCAAGATATGCAAGAAGCAGCTATGCTTTGATGTGGCGTGGAAGAGAAACATTAAGTCCAAATTAAGGTCCCATTGTGGCATTACAAACTGTTTGGGAGGAATCTTATTTCAAACCTTTTAAAAAACCTCACCACAAGAGGGGATTTAAACATGGACGGTTAATCCGGCAATCAGCCACTGCTCAATCTCGACGCATGGAGATGTAGATTGTGCCGGTTCCGATGTAGAACCCTGTGCTGCTGCTACAACCGAAGAACCTCTTGATGTGGAATCCTGATTGGAGGACTTCTACCCCTGCCCAGAGGTTCTGGGTACCATGCTCTGGCCCAATACCGAGCTAAAAGGATGGTCTGGGCCAGGTCGTTCTGATGTTTCCCAAAACTCAGGGAAAGGGAGGCAGGCATACAGGAGTTGTGTGTCATTCCAGCCAGAATGGCCTGATATGCAGTGCTCACTATTCTAGTGAACACTATGTATCAGTCCAGCAACCCTTATTGATGATTGGTTGTAAGTCAACCTTATAGACCAGCTATCCTAGTAGCGTGGATACGAGCAGTCTAAGGCTAAAGACTCGAGAGGGCGCGTTAAGCCAGCTGTTTACCACACCTATACCCCTTGAATACCAAGTGAAAGGACACCACACAAGTGTTATGAAAATAAACAGTTATTTATTTAAAGATCACAACAGCCCTGTACTCTTTATGAGGACAGGGTACTAAGCACAAACCAAAACTCTTACAAAAATACTTAAGTTAGCACAGTATATACAAATGCCCGAGGGGCACGGAAAACCATATACTCTGAAAGTGGAATGCGAAATTACTAGCAGGTAAGTACAGTACTAATAGCTTTTGGAATCGCTAGGACTTGACTAGGGAATCGTTAGATTACTTCTAGGAGGCCTAGGGGACTCGGGTGCAGTGTGTGCACTCTCACGCGAGATGCGGGACAAAAGTCTATGGTAGCTAGGAATTAGAAAGTTAGTGTTCTCGGGCGAACCCGACCTGGTAGGGAGAAAACGAAAGTAGATTCTGACCCTTGGATAGTGAGGCTATGCTGGGGCACCGAAATGCCGAAGTTACCTAGCCCAGGGGCTGCAGCTGCATAGGTCTGAAAAGACGTCGGGAATCCTCGTAGACGGACCAGGAGCCGGAAGAAAAGATGCTGGCCGGTGACCAGTGAAGAAAGTTCAGTCGGATCCAAGCCTGGATCTTGAAGATAGATGACACCTGAAAGCAGAGGGGACCAAGTTCGAGACTACTAGCCAGTAGTCAGTGGGCACCAGGAGGGCACCGGATGGTAGCCACCTCGACTAGGTGAGTGGGTGACGCTTGACTCGAAGATCTCACGGACCAGGAGGCGTTGTCGGCGACCAGGATGGAGGATCGAGCTGTCCCACGAAGATAGAAGCTGTCGGCGTCGCTGGACCCAGGATTGGCCAACAAAGCCTTGGCAAATTCAAGCCCACGCGGTGGACCTAAAATGGCGTCTGGGGTGGACCAGGAGGGTCCGGGGTGCCTCTCTTGAAGAAGGAAGCAAAGGCCAGCCTGGAGCAACCAGACCAGCAGTCGTGAAGTCGTTGGGCGTCGTTCAGAGGGCCACAAGCCAGCCGGCTAGTAGCCAAACAACGCGGTGCACAGCAAACAGCAGAAGGGCCCCACGCAGATCGTGGAGATGCAGGGGGGCTGACCTTGGGTGCTGGAGCTGCGCAGGGTCGGGGCTTCTCGGACCCCAAAGCACTCGCCAGTGGAGGACACGGTGGGCTTGCAGTAAAGATGTCGTGCAGTCTTGGCGATCGTCGGTCCCTTGAGGTCTCGTCGCACTCACGGTTCTCAGCTGGGCTGTAGAGGTGAGTAGAGGTCAGAGGTGCCAGGGAAGCCGGGTCTCGTCGAGCTGGGTCGTCGGATTCGTGATGAAGGACTTGCAGCAGACCGCAGTGTTCTTTAGGATGGTGCCTGCGGATGCAGGGTGACTACTCCTTAGCCACAAGGGAGAATCTTGAAGAAGAAATCGTGAAGTCCTTTCGAAGAAAGTGGTATCTTGATTCCAAAGATGATCTAATTTTAACAGGGGGCCCGCTCCCATCTTTATACTAAAAAAGGGGGCTGACCCGGTGACTAGGTCCTGCCTATGGGTGGGACTAGGTGGGGGGTGGTTACACCCCTCAGCCATGCCGGACTTCCCCAGGCCAGGGGCTGGTGTGCCCCTGGAACTGGTTCAGACCGGCCTATGCGTAGTGAGCACCGGGGTGCCACTCAGCAGTCACCTTCCTGTAAAGCCCTGCCTACCCAGGATACACAAAACCATGTCTGGGACGGTGCTAGCACCGCCCCTGACAGGAAACCCTTTGTCCAGGCTCCCCTCGCTGGAAGGACTCCCAGCTGCAGGGGGTCAGACTCGTGTCTGTGGTGGCAGCATCCATTTTGTGGAGCTGAGGCTTCAGTTAACTTTAACCGGGGTTCACAGTTACATACATGTCGTGTCCCTCTAGAAGGGTGGAATGCTAACCCCGTCGCCAGAATTGGCGAGGGGTTAGTATTCCAATTCGTATGACACCTTACTCGACATGTTTTGATAAAGCAATACCAAAGATAGCATTTAACCGCGAGGATTATAATGCACTTAAGAGTATATGGTATGCGATATCATGGAACAGCTATTAGGACTTGATTCCGCAAGCTGCAGACAGGCTCAGCTCATGCCAGAGCACCATCTCACACGATTCCAAGCACTCTGCCTTCAGGATTGTCAAGGCCTGCCATAGGAGTGACTGATAGGAATCTGTGTGTCCATTTTAGGGTTAGGTATAGGTATACTACACCTACAGCAAAGGGTGATTACACGACTTTGCCCCAGCTGTCATGCAGCCAGTTGTGTCAAATTTAGGAGGCCAGCCAGGGGTGGCATAATACATGCTGCAGCCCCTGGCAGCCCTGGGTACACCTATGCCCTGAGTTACAGGGTCTGATAAGGTGGCCCAGTACCAATTGGTAGATGCACCTAGGGTACATGAGGTAATTTAGAAAGAGAACAGCCAGGCTGTGGGTCTGATTGGCAGGCCCACAGCCAGAGAAAGTCGTAAACCAGTGAAACAAAAGCAAAAAATCTGGGTGATCATAGGATTGCAGACCCTACTCTCCTACATGACCCCCCCCCAAACTTTGGGACAATAAGCTAACCTTGACCAGGTGAGTCTTCTTGTTCTAAGTGGAAATATCTGGAGAGCCCATCGGCATTGCCATGATCAGTACCAGGTCTATGTTCCACTGTAAAGTCCATCCCCTGTAGGGAAATGGACCACCTAAGCAGTTTGGGGTTTTCACCCTTCATCTGATTTAGCCACAAGAGGGGCTTATGGTCGGTCTGAATCTTGAAGTGAGTGCCAAACAAGTATGGCCTCAGCTTCTTCAGGGCCCAAACCACAGCAAAGGCCTCCCTCTCAATAGCTGACCAATTCTTCTCTCTGGGGGTCAGCCTTCTGCTTATAAAAGCAATGGGCTGATCCTGACCATCAAAATTCAGTTGAGAAAGAACAGCTCCCACACCCAACTCAGAAGCATCTGTTTGGACAATGAATGGTTTGGAGTAGTCTGGACTCTTAAGGATAGGTGCTGTGCACATGGCCTGCTTTAGGTCATCGAATGCTTTTTGACAGCCTGCTGTCCACTGAACCTTTTTTGGCATTTTTTTACTTGTCAGTTCATTTAATGGTGTCACAATGGAACCATAGTTCCTGACAAATTTTCTGTAGTATCCAGTCAGGCCCAAGAAAGCTCGAACCTGAGTCTGGGTGGTTGGAGGAGCCCAGTCCCTGATTGACTGTATTTTGCTCTCCAGTGGCTGAACCTGGCCTCCACCTACAAGGTGGCCCAGGTATACAACCTGTGTCTGCCCTATCTGGCACTTGGTGGCCTTGATAGTGAGGCCTGCTGCTTGCAGAGCCTCTAACACTTTCCTCAGGTGGACCAGGTGATCCTCCCAGGTGGAGCTAAAGACAGCAATATCATCTAGATATGCTGCACAGAAGTCATCCAGCCCAGTAAGGACTTGATTCACCAACCTTTGGAAGGTGGCAGGTGCATTTTTCAGACCAAAGGGCATTACCACAAATTGATAATGCCCACCAGGGGTTGAAAATGCTGTTTTGGGCTTGGCATCCTCAGCTAACCTGATTTGCCAATACCCAGCTGTTAAGTCAAATGTACTTAAGTAGTTGGCAGAAGCCAATCTATCTATAAGTTCATCTGCCCTTGGTATTGGATGGGCATCAGTCTTAGTGACTGCATTGAGACCCCTGTAGTCTACGCAAAACCTCATCTCTCTCTTACCATCTTGGGTGTGAGGCTTTGGCACTAGAACTACTGGACTAGCCCAAGGGCTATCTGAGGGTTCAATGACTCCCAATTCCAACATTTTCTGCACTTCAGTTTTTATGCAGTCTCTAACATGATCAGGCTGCCTGTAGATTTTACTCTTGACTGGCAGGCTGTCACCAGTGTCAACCTCATGGGTGCACCAATTGGTCTGACTGGGTGTCAGAGAGAACATACGTCTGAAAGACTGAAGAACCTGTTTACAGTCTTTCTGCTGATGTTCAGAGAGGCTGCCACAAAAGACAACACCATCTACTGACCCATCATCAGGATTCTGAGTGAGCAGGTCTGGGAGAGGGTCACTCTCTTCCTCCTGTCCCTCATCTATGGCCATGAGCAAGCTCATGTCCTTCCTGTCGACATATGCTTTGAGCCTGTTGACATGGAGTACCCTATGGGGACTCCTGGGAGTTCCAAGGTCCACCAGGTAGGTGACCTCTCCCTTTTGCTCAAGGATTGTGTGGGGCCCAGACCATTTGTCTTTGAGTGCTGCTGGGGCCACTGGCTCCAGCACCCACACCTTCTGTCCAGGCTGATAAACAGTCAGGACAGCCTTTTGGTCATGCCAAGCTTTTTGAAGTTCTTGACTGGCCTTAAGGTTTTCTGATGCCTTCTCCATATACTCAGCCATCCTGGAGCGGAGACCAAGTACATAGTCCATTATGTTGGTTGCAGGCTTTTTGAGAGGTCTCTCCCATCCTTCCTTCACCAAACACAAGGGGCCTCTCACAGGATGCCCATACAAAAGTTCAAAAGGGCTGTAGCCAACCCCCTTTTGTGGGACCTCTCTGTAAGCAAACAGAAGGCAGGGCATCAGGACATCCCATCTACGCCTGAGTGTTTCAGGTAGTCCATGAATCATCCCTTTTAGGGTCCTGTTGAACCTTTCAACAAGCCCATTGCATTGTGGGTGATAGGGTGTAGTGAATTTGTAATTGACACCACACTCCTTCCACATAGCAGTTAAATAGCTTGACATGAAGTTTGCACCTCTGTCAGAGACAACCTCCTTAGGGAAGCCCACTCTGGAGAACACTCCAACTAGGGCCCTTGCCACCACAGGGGCTGTGGTGGTCCTAAGTGGAATAGCTTCAGGATACCTGGTGGCATGATCCACTACCACCAGTATAAACTTGTGCCCTGATGCTGTCTGGGGTTCCATTGGACCAACAATGTCAATCCCCACTCTTTCAAAGGGCACCCCCACCACAGGCATTGGTATAAGGGGGGCCTTTGTTGTGCCACCTGACTTACCACTGGCTTGGCAAGTGACACAGGAGCGACAAAACTCCTTGGTATCCTCATTCATGTGAGGCCAGTGAAAGTGTGAGACAAGCCTGTCCCAAGTCTTTGTCTGGCCTAAGTGTCCTGCTAAGGGAATCTCATGGGCCAAGGTAAGTAGGAAACCTCTCTGAGACAAGGGTACAACCAGCCTCCTGGTCATGCCAGGCTTGGGGTCTCTTGACTCAGTGTACAGGAGTCCATCTTCCCAGTATACCTTGTGGGTACCTGTGGCGTTCCCAGCAGCCTCAGCAGCAGCCTGCTGTCTGAGGGGTTCAAGAGAAGGGCAGCCTAACTGGTCCTTCCCCAGGTCTTCCCTTGAGGGTCCCCCTGAACCCAAGAATTCAACTTGATCAAGTTCAAACTCTCTAGGCTCAGTTTCCCTCAATTCCTGCAGGTCAGCCTCCTCTGAGACTTGATCCACAACCTGGGGCAAGGGGGAAGGCACAGCCTTAACCCTACTGCTCTTTTTCTTGGAAGGTGTCTGGTCCATTGTTCCAGGATCCAGCACCTGTTCAGTGGGGCATCTTCTGGCCTGTGACCTAGTCACAGCAAACACATGTGCTGGCAAACCTAACATTTCCAGATGAGTCCTCTGCTCCACTTCTGACCATTGTGATGACTCCAAATCATTGCCCAACAAACAATCCACTGGGAGGTCTGAACTAACTACAACCTTCTTGTGGCCAGTTACCCCTCCCCAGGAGAAAGCTACAATTGCCATACTATGATTGGTAGTGACATTGCTTGCATTGGTCACCAGGAATTCTGTACCTGGCATGATCTGTCCAGGGTCCACAAAGCTAGGTGTCACCATTGTGACACTGGCACAAGTGTCCCTATAGGCCTGAGCCATTTTTCCATTAATAAAAGGTGTCTGTCTGTATTTGCCCAAAGTATTGGGACTTATGTCAGGGGACATATCCATATCCCCTGTACTGACAAGGACAGCCTGAGTGAGGGTGCCAACTAAGTTGTCACTCCCCTCAGAACCCAGGGTTAACCCTACTAAACCCTTGGGAGGTGCACTACCACTGCTGGCTGTACTAGGGGGCACAGGTGCCTTAGGGGCTGCAGTGGCAGGAGTCTGCCCTCCTCCTTTCTTGGTGCACTCACTAAACCAGTGAGTTTTACTTTTGCAGTATTGGCACCACCTTTTAGATTGGCCTTCTTTCTTCTTTTGGGGAGCCTGACCCCCACCCTCTTTGGGTTGTTGGGGACCTGTCGAAGACTTCTGGTCATTTTGTTCCCCTTTCGAATCCTTACCCTTCTGGTCTGCTTTCTTCTGACCACCTTGATTCTGGCCCTGGTTCTGTTTAACTCTTGTTCTAACCCATCTGTCTGCCTTCTTTCCCAATTCTTGGGGAGAGGTCAGATCTGAGTCAACAAGATGCTGATGCAACAACTGGTTCTGACAATTGTTTAAAATTTGCTCTCTCATCATCAAATTGTACAATCCTTTATAATCAGTAACCTTACTGCCCAGCAACCAGCCCTCAAAAGCCTTAGTGGCACAATCTACAAAGTCAGCCCAATCTTGAGACTGAGTTTTCTGGGTATCCCTGAACAGCACCCTGTACTGCTCAGTGGTTAGGCCAAACCCATCAACCAGTGCATTTTTCAAGACTTGGTAATCATTAGCATCCTCCACCCTTGTGGTGAGGAGCTTGTCTCTTCCTTTACCCTCAAAGGAGAGCCACAAGATAGCTGCCCACTGACTTGGGGGAACACCTTGCACAGTGCAGGCCCTCTCCAAAGCAGTAATCCATTTGTGGATGTCATCCCCTTGTTTAAAGGGGGGCACTATCTTACCAAGGTGTTTTGTATCAAAACTCCTTTCCCTATTGCTAGGTACAATGCTGCCACCAGTGGGGACTGTCCCACTCAATTGTTGCTCTCTAGCAAAGGCAAGCCTCTCTTTGGCCAGGGCAAGTTCTTCCCTTTCAATCCTCAGATTGGCTGCCTTTTCCTTAGCTTCATACATTCTCCTCTGGGGAGATGTCATTCCCCTTTGAGAGGAACGTTGAGAGCCATTGGTATGAAGGGATCTGATAGAGCCTCTTGATAGAGATCTATCTCGTCCATTCCCAATGTTAAGCTGACCTGAGAGTGGCCCCAAGGGTCCCCTAGTGCCCATCTCATGTCTGCTTAAGTTGGACCTGGTTAGTCTGCTGACTTCTACCTGTTCCTTTTCTGCCTCATCCCCTGATACCAAATCATCATCCTCATCATCAGCATCATCTGCTTCCTGAAGAGGATGGTCCTGGGCATCAAAGGGACCCTGTAAGGAGGGCATGTTGCCATCTGAATTAGAAGGGTCTGGGTTACCAGCCCTCCTTGCATCATGAGTCTCTAAGAGACCAATCAGAAAGGCAGTTGTGGGGTTAGACCCCTGCTTAATCTTCCTAGAGGTACACACTTGTCGTAACTCATGGAAGCTAAGCGCAGTATATCTTGAAGGGATGACCTGTGGAGGGTCAACTGACACAAGGGGAACCTCAGTGTTTCCTCCTTTGTCCGACATACTGTTTCTAGTGTGGTGTAAGTGATGCACCTACCTACACTATGTGTTTACCTACTGATCCCTTGCTAAGAGTTGCAGCCAAGGTGTGCTAAGCCTTGAGGAGCTACAACAGCTGGTTCAGTAGAACTCAGAGTATTCTAAGCTTTAGTTATGTGTACCTAACAGTACTTATGTGATCTTTCAACAAGATATTCTTAGGATACGTGTGGTAAAACAACAGCAAGCTCAAATCCCAACCGCTGCTCACCAATGTGAGAAGGTGGCCTGATATGCAGTGCTCACTATTCTAGTGAACACTATGTATCAGTCCAGCAACCCTTATTGATGATTGGTTGTAAGTCAACCTTATAGACCAGCTATCCTAGTAGCGTGGATACGAGCAGTCTAAGGCTAAAGACTCGAGAGGGCGCGTTAAGCCAGCTGTTTACCACACCTATACCCCTTGAATACCAAGTGAAAGGACACCACACAAGTGTTATGAAAATAAACAGTTATTTATTTAAAGATCACAACAGCCCTGTACTCTTTATGAGGACAGGGTACTAAGCACAAACCAAAACTCTTACAAAAATACTTAAGTTAGCACAGTATATACAAATGCCCGAGGGGCACGGAAAACCATATACTCTGAAAGTGGAATGCGAAATTACTAGCAGGTAAGTACAGTACTAATAGCTTTTGGAATCGCTAGGACTTGACTAGGGAATCGTTAGATTACTTCTAGGAGGCCTAGGGGACTCGGGTGCAGTGTGTGCACTCTCACGCGAGATGCGGGACAAAAGTCTATGGTAGCTAGGAATTAGAAAGTTAGTGTTCTCGGGCGAACCCGACCTGGTAGGGAGAAAACGAAAGTAGATTCTGACCCTTGGATAGTGAGGCTATGCTGGGGCACCGAAATGCCGAAGTTACCTAGCCCAGGGGCTGCAGCTGCATAGGTCTGAAAAGACGTCGGGAATCCTCGTAGACGGACCAGGAGCCGGAAGAAAAGATGCTGGCCGGTGACCAGTGAAGAAAGTTCAGTCGGATCCAAGCCTGGATCTTGAAGATAGATGACACCTGAAAGCAGAGGGGACCAAGTTCGAGACTACTAGCCAGTAGTCAGTGGGCACCAGGAGGGCACCGGATGGTAGCCACCTCGACTAGGTGAGTGGGTGACGCTTGACTCGAAGATCTCACGGACCAGGAGGCGTTGTCGGCGACCAGGATGGAGGATCGAGCTGTCCCACGAAGATAGAAGCTGTCGGCGTCGCTGGACCCAGGATTGGCCAACAAAGCCTTGGCAAATTCAAGCCCACGCGGTGGACCTAAAATGGCGTCTGGGGTGGACCAGGAGGGTCCGGGGTGCCTCTCTTGAAGAAGGAAGCAAAGGCCAGCCTGGAGCAACCAGACCAGCAGTCGTGAAGTCGTTGGGCGTCGTTCAGAGGGCCACAAGCCAGCCGGCTAGTAGCCAAACAACGCGGTGCACAGCAAACAGCAGAAGGGCCCCACGCAGATCGTGGAGATGCAGGGGGGCTGACCTTGGGTGCTGGAGCTGCGCAGGGTCGGGGCTTCTCGGACCCCAAAGCACTCGCCAGTGGAGGACACGGTGGGCTTGCAGTAAAGATGTCGTGCAGTCTTGGCGATCGTCGGTCCCTTGAGGTCTCGTCGCACTCACGGTTCTCAGCTGGGCTGTAGAGGTGAGTAGAGGTCAGAGGTGCCAGGGAAGCCGGGTCTCGTCGAGCTGGGTCGTCGGATTCGTGATGAAGGACTTGCAGCAGACCGCAGTGTTCTTTAGGATGGTGCCTGCGGATGCAGGGTGACTACTCCTTAGCCACAAGGGAGAATCTTGAAGAAGAAATCGTGAAGTCCTTTCGAAGAAAGTGGTATCTTGATTCCAAAGATGATCTAATTTTAACAGGGGGCCCGCTCCCATCTTTATACTAAAAAAGGGGGCTGACCCGGTGACTAGGTCCTGCCTATGGGTGGGACTAGGTGGGGGGTGGTTACACCCCTCAGCCATGCCGGACTTCCCCAGGCCAGGGGCTGGTGTGCCCCTGGAACTGGTTCAGACCGGCCTATGCGTAGTGAGCACCGGGGTGCCACTCAGCAGTCACCTTCCTGTAAAGCCCTGCCTACCCAGGATACACAAAACCATGTCTGGGACGGTGCTAGCACCGCCCCTGACAGGAAACCCTTTGTCCAGGCTCCCCTCGCTGGAAGGACTCCCAGCTGCAGGGGGTCAGACTCGTGTCTGTGGTGGCAGCATCCATTTTGTGGAGCTGAGGCTTCAGTTAACTTTAACCGGGGTTCACAGTTACATACATGTCGTGTCCCTCTAGAAGGGTGGAATGCTAACCCCGTCGCCAGAATTGGCGAGGGGTTAGTATTCCAATTCGTATGACACCTTACTCGACATGTTTTGATAAAGCAATACCAAAGATAGCATTTAACCGCGAGGATTATAATGCACTTAAGAGTATATGGTATGCGATATCATGGAACAGCTATTAGGACTTGATTCCGCAAGCTGCAGACAGGCTCAGCTCATGCCAGAGCACCATCTCACACGATTCCAAGCACTCTGCCTTCAGGATTGTCAAGGCCTGCCATAGGAGTGACTGATAGGAATCTGTGTGTCCATTTTAGGGTTAGGTATAGGTATACTACACCTACAGCAAAGGGTGATTACACGACTTTGCCCCAGCTGTCATGCAGCCAGTTGTGTCAAATTTAGGAGGCCAGCCAGGGGTGGCATAATACATGCTGCAGCCCCTGGCAGCCCTGGGTACACCTATGCCCTGAGTTACAGGGTCTGATAAGGTGGCCCAGTACCAATTGGTAGATGCACCTAGGGTACATGAGGTAATTTAGAAAGAGAACAGCCAGGCTGTGGGTCTGATTGGCAGGCCCACAGCCAGAGAAAGTCGTAAACCAGTGAAACAAAAGCAAAAAATCTGGGTGATCATAGGATTGCAGACCCTACTCTCCTACAACGCAGATTTTGCCTTCCATCTTTCGAGGGGTGAGGGGGCACCTAGTACACACACGAAGTGATAGATCGCCCAAAGTAGAATGGAATTGCAACTTTAGGCAAAAAAGGCGACCAGAGTTCAACACCAATATGGCAGGAAAACAGGCGGTGTAGCATTGATAGTGCCTGCAGTCCACTCTCCAGACAAGCAGAAATGACTGCAACGAAGAAGATGGACTTCAAAGTCAAGATATGCAAGAAGCAGCTATGCTTTGATGTGGCGTGGAAGAGAAACATTAAGTCCAAATTAAGGTCCCATTGTGGCATTACAAACTGTTTGGGAGGAATCTTATTTCAAACCTTTTAAAAAACCTCACCACAAGAGGGGATTTAAACATGGACGGTTAATCCGGCAATCAGCCACTGCTCAATCTCGACGCATGGAGATGTAGATTGTGCCGGTTCCGATGTAGAACCCTGTGCTGCTGCTACAACCGAAGAACCTCTTGATGTGGAATCCTGATTGGAGGACTTCTACCCCTGCCCAGAGGTTCTGGGTACCATGCTCTGGCCCAATACCGAGCTAAAAGGATGGTCTGGGCCAGGTCGTTCTGATGTTTCCCAAAACTCAGGGAAAGGGAGGCAGGCATACAGGAGTTGTGTGTCATTCCAGCCAGAATGCAGCTCATAGTAAGCGTTCTTGCTGTAAATCCAACATGCAAAACCTTTGACACTCCATGTTGAATGGTGGCAAAATGGTCAAGAAACCGCTTTTCCCACTGTTGGAAAACACCCTTTGCAGATCTGCCAGACCGAGCCTACTTCACTCATTCTAGAAATCAAGGATTCAGTCAGACGCTTTGTGTAGGAATGTGCCTTTTTTGACATGGTCACCCCCACTTTTTGTCCACTTATACAGATGTGCACTGGGTCCCTACCGAACAGTCCTCAGTGCCAGTGCTCTTTCCGTAAACCCATACAGGTCTTCAGTTGTAATCCAACTGGCAAGGACTTTAGCATCCTTGTAAGTCCCTGGTAAATGCTAACGAGGCATTGGTACTAAAGGGGGCCCCAATGGGCTGCAGCATGCGTTATGGGACCCCCACAAAAAATGTATGCAGACTACCACCTCAGAATGCACGAAAGAGCACAAGCCTTCTGAAAACACAACATTGCACACTTCCTGTGTGCAATGCCCAAAGACACTGCATGGCTTATATGTAAGTCACCTTTACAGCCATAGGGCAGGGTGCATTATAATACGTGAGGGCATATCTGCACATTACTAGAGCATTGCAAGTGATCAGGCAGCCATGTTAAATGTATGTACTGGGCACTGGTCATTAACAGTTACCCAGCTAAATAATGTCTGCACTGAAAATAATGGCGTTTATAATCAAACACCTTGTTTCAATAAATCTATACTGATGCCACTATAAGATTTATTGTGACATGCACCCAGAGGTGCCACCTGAAAACCTATAAGTCCTCTAGTGTGCTGGCTCACTGGTATTATCCAGCCTGCCACCACAGACATTTCTGACCCCCCTCTAGAGGGGGGAATAATGCCTGCTCCAGGGGAAATTTGTAACACCACTTCCAGCAGGTCCCGCACAGAAAGTGGCACCAACCCCGGCCTGGCTGCTTGCACCATGACCATCACAAATACTGACTCGTCCAGAAGCTAAATAGCCTCTCCAAACCCTTGGAGGACTGTTTCCCTCTCAAACAGCCAAGCAGCATCTCTTGGAGTCGAAGAGCCAACTTCCTGCATCTGCAGGCACCGACAGCTTCAACCTGTTACTTTGCTTGCTGGCCATTGGCCCACCAAGGGAGCAACTCACCAGGAAGAGGTTGGAGCGTCCAGGAGGATAATCCCATAGCTTCACCAAGTCTCGAGACGCTGACCCCGTCAGTAGCTTCTCTACACCAATACCCTGGGTACCAGAGCCCTTGCATCTACCAAGGCTTGTTGTGTGTCCAGTCCAGACACCACTGACACTGCAACCGACCTGCAGAGAAGAGACTTCAGGATCCACAAGACCTTCTCTAAGAGCGCCCCTGTTTTCGTTGGGTCTCTCCAAGTCAACCAAGAAAGCACCTCTAACTGCCATGACTCGCTGGACAAACTCCCACTGCACCGAGACCCCCAGCCTGGGTTCACAGAAACACTGTCCCTGTGCTCCAGAGACCCTCGAGAGCTGAGCTCCCCTTACGGTCCTGCTGGCTGGACTGGTCTCCAAATCCCCACTTGCAGTCTTTTTTGCAGGCAGCACCTTCCAGTTTACTTTACTGCATAGTGCTCAAGGCTATCAAGGAGACCAGTGTCTTTGCACCCGTAAACCAAAAGGCAGGTAAACCTGAACTGCTGCTGGTGGTGGTGTTGGTTCCTTGGACCTTGGCCCCTAAGCAACTTAAGGCCTAGATAGCACCCTTCAAAATATGTTGCAAGTATATCTATGCAGTGTATGTTTCCTCCCTTAGGATAACATTACTGCGTTCGAAACAGTTCATCTGTAATTTTTCTATTGCTACAAAAATCTACAACTCTGAAAGTACTCACCTGTTTCTAGTGACCTTGGTGTCTAAAATTATACAAAAATCAGCATTTTACTAAATTGGTCTCGGATTTCCTTCGAGTACGTCTCATTTATTGACTGGGTACACAACAAATGCTTAACACTACCCTCTGATAAGCCTAAACTGCTCGACCACACAACCACAATTTGAGCATTTAGGATTATTAATTTAAGCCCTGTAAACACATACGGGTTGCCTGGACTATTTGCACTGTGTACCCTAAATTGATACACTACAAAAATAGCCAGCCTACCACAGTTTGCAATCTGGATAATGCTGCGACACTCCAACCAACTCCAGAAGTGCAGAGCCTTCTGGCACAGGAATACTTCGCCCTGCTTGTTGTAATACCACATGGCAATGGTGTAGCCCAAGCAAACCCGCTCCCCTTGATGGATTGCGGGAAGGCCTTCAGAGCAAGATGAATGGTCCACAACTTCAAAAGACAGGGGTCCTCTGAACTCCACTTACCCCAGACTACCTGCCTGACCCAGAAGTGACATATCCATCACCAATGTCTGCTTTGGGTGTGGATATGAGAGGTTGTCTGCCGTTGGACCAATTGCATTCGGTCAGTTTAGGTGGCATTCAATAGATTTACTTAGTGCTGGGCCCCTTGCAAGTTCAGATTCCACAGCAGACCCTGCATATTCCACCTGCCACAAGATCTGTACAGAGGATGAAGCATCAGTATCATAGCACAAATATCCTGTTCTGTGGCAGAAGAAGGCCTTGCACTTTACCAGTGAATGTCAGCCTCCGGGAAGAGGTCACGTGGGACTTTTACTCAATCGCGACTCCCAACGATGTCAAGAGGTTCATCATCATCTAGAGGTGGTCTATGACTGTTCGCAAGATTGCCTTCAACAGTTATTGAGGTATGGGAAAACTGGTTTCTAAAACCTCTGAAGGGGTGCCGGGACCACCTCCATTAATTTTGTGATCACTCTAGGGCCACTTGTGTGGCCAAAATGGGAGCACTGTAAACTGGAAATGCTCATGGGTGATCTTGAAAAGTAGGCAATGTGTGTGGGACTGCAGCCCAGGTATATGAAAACATGTATCCTACAGGTTCAAAATATGCATCCTACAGGTCCAAAGACACCATCAAGTCTACCAAGTCATCCAAAGCAACCAAGATTTGGGCTAGCATGAGCATTTATAATTAGTTCTTCTAGAGGAAGGCATTCAGGAGGTCAAACGTCTAATAAATGCCTGTGGACTCGGTCCTTTTTTGTCACCAGGAAATAGCAACAACCCGTTCTTTCTGATTTGAACCCTCTCAAAAGTACATGTGGAGAGCAACAATCACAACTCCTGTAACAGAATAGAGAGGTGCTCTGCTGAAAGTCTGTCTGATGCAGACCACTCTGGGAGGAAAACATAACTCTTCCACCTATGAGACAGGAGTACACCACTGAGGGCAAACGAAAGCAGCTTAGTGGTTGTTGCCATTAGGGCAGAAGACTAGGAGGACTGTTTGCCTTGTTGGCCTCTGCGTTGCCTGCCTGTTCTCAAAAGGACTGGGTGCTGAATGCTTGAGCACAACTGTCGCTGTCTGTGTCTGTCCTCCTCGCCCCCCCTCGAGCAGCCTCTGAACTTTCTGAACTGATGTGGGAACTAACCTGGGGAGTGTGCTGTGTTTCGGTCGTCAGCTTTTTCACCAAAAAGATGCCATCCCCCGGGAGGGCCCAGGCGTGGCAGAGCACAGTGATCATGTCAACTGCCCTTCCCATGCAATCTGATGCCTCAAGGACAGCATGAATCACGCATTTGGCAGCGTCTAGATCATCATTAATGGTCTGAGCCAGAGAGGCCCACGGTCCTCCTGGACTGTAGGCAAGATCTCGCTGGCAATGTCCAAGAGGGCTTGGATGTGGCGATCCAAAAACAATACTGCATTGAACAATCACAATGCTAAGTATATATATATCCTAAATATATATCCTCACTATCTTTCTCTTTGTATAGCGCAGTGAGATCCCCTTGGGGATGATTCGCATGCGTTCAATAAATACACTAATAAAAATATAAGTTAGCCAAGGAGAACCAGAGTCATGAGAAATTAATTGGGTTCACCTTTCTGGTTGAAGCCTGAACTACCAGGCACTCTAGGGTAGGGTAATAAACGAGAAACCTAGGGTTGCCAGGCACCAGGACTGTGACATCTGAGTACCTGTGAGTGGGCAAGATCAGGGATTTGACAATAACCCATCAAGGTATCAGTGAGGGACACGTAAAAGAGAACCAAGGGTTCAGGTGCCACTGCCCAGGTTGCATAATTTCCTAAGAATGTTACTCTTGGTCACAAGGGAAGGATGCTACAATAACTGCAAAACGATTCACTATCCCATAGGTGGTCCAAGTGGCAAGTCCAACCCAGTATCTGGGAAGACATCACGATTATCAGCTCCCTCTGGTGGCGTATCATGTTCAGAGTCCGAGCTAAAAGTATAGTGGAGAGATTGCTAGTGCCCTGGAAAAGACATTGGTATAAAGTTAGGCAATATGATGACCACTAGTGCATTAGTGATTTTGTAGTGCAACAGACTAAAATTGGTTCGGGGGTCAGGCATCAAAATCTACACTGGGTTATCCTGCGGCACCGTTGGCACAAGCATTGCCAAGACACAGGATGGCAGAGGTCCTGGAGCTGGAATAGACTTATAACTCTGGACCTTGTATAGACACAGAAGAGGTCCTACAGGATCAGACTGCCAGGAAAGGATAAGCTGGCTGAAGCAGACTGGATACCCCTGAAGTTCTTTGGGTGCCAGAGGGAGCCGGAAGTGTACCAACAATCTACAGCATGGCCTCTGTGAAGGCCTTGAAATGCTCAGTTGTTGAAGACTCCAAGAACTTGGGCACACCAGGATCAGATGGGGAATTGGCTCCTTGACTGAGGACACAGAGGGGGACCAACTGACGACATGACGTCCTTTAGCCCTCTCCTTGTTTAGAGTGGCGTGATGGCATTCCCACCACTTGTCTGCACTTCATGTTTTTGCTTGGCATTTAATTATACTTAGTTCGGAGAACTTTGTTTGCGAGGTTGACAGTTTGCATGCTTGGCCCCAGGAGACCGAACCTGCGACCTTAAGCGAGGGTCCAGACTTCTTATGTTCAGTGAAGTACAGCTTTGCTTCTCAATCCTGTGCAACTTTAGGGTGCATAAGGGGCAAAAACTGCACAACTTTAAACTGTGTCTCCAGTCCAAGCACCAGAAACACAACTTGTGTGTCCGTGACAGATATATTGTCTACAGTCACAAAATGTTTTTAAATCTGTAGTTTTCGGAGGGGACCTTGTTCCCTAGCATGCTAAATTTCATTTTGGGGGAATTGTCAGTAGGCCAATTAATTTTTGAGCGGAGTGGCGCTCCGGATCTGTGACAGAAGATGTGGATAGAAATGTGGCTCCACTGTCACCTTAGGGGTGGTATGGAACTAGTAGATCTACACGGTACAACTCAGCAGCACACAGGAGCATTGCTGGCAGAAGTTTCCAGATCCAGTATGGTGCTTGGGGTGATTTTGAAGGTGAGGAATCTATTAGAAATATCCCTTGCATCCAAGTTATTATTACAGAACATCCTGATTGCTGCCAAAATAAACTCCATGCTGAAAACTTTACAAAAGAAAACTGGACGAAGCTCGAGGTACATTTAATGAGATTCTCAACTACACATTTAAACCCTTTCATTAAAATGAAACAGCTTTACTTATACATTTAGTTATAAATAATACGCAACAGCATGAGAAACCATATTTTTGGATATATGGAGATTAATTCCCTATTTAGTACCACTGCGGAGGAAGGGAGGGACCCACAAAGATTTGGAAGACACTGTAGTGCCTTGCCACACTCAACTAATATATGGCATATAAATCTCAAACCATCTGCCCACATGTACCCGAATAGAGTAATATAGAGTAAGAGAATCCACCAGAAGGCGCATGAGTAACTTGTACTACAAATGAATGCTTCGAACAGCATAAATACCATGATAGTTCCCTTCACAAGTGGAGGGTCTGAGGAATAGATTTAAACCAGGAAATCAATCACCAGGCAAAATGGCCTTCTATGGGGTATTAATTGTTGTAGGAATCTGGCTCTCTATGTACTATACCAAAAAGAGGTATCGTGTGCAGAGTCAGTGGATCCCCCCAGGCTTAAGTAGATGATAATGCTCTTCTGTGGTAGGGTGGGCGAGCAGTTAGGCTTAGCAGAGGGCATTGCTAAGCATTTTTTGTACAGAGAGGCACACACTCAAATCCGAAACTGATTTATAGAACTTGTTCTCTGGTACATACGGTTTATACTTTGCAATACAAAAAGTAGACACTTTGCATACGGATAGGCAACATCGACTTACAGAACCAGTCTTCGAGAGTTAGGGTAGGTATTGGGAAAGGTTCAGAACAGCACCAACAGTACACCACCAGCGGCACAGCGGTGGCAGGGTGCAATCATTGTGTCAGGCACAATGATTCAATGGAGAAAGGGGCGATCAACAGAGGCTGTTTACAGTTAAATAACAAGCTTGGGGGACCAGTCTCCCGGAGGGGAGGGGGGGGGGGATGGGTTTGGTTGAAGTAAGTGTGAGCAGTTGGCCTGATATATGATGCCTGATATATGATGCTCATTAGTTCTAGTGATCACCTTGTATCAGTCCAAACAACCCTTATGGTGATTGGTTGTAAAGTCAACCTTATAGACCAACTATCCTAATGGTAGCATGGTCAAAGCAGTCTTAGGCTAAACTCTTTTGGCATGTGAAGCCAGCTGTTTTACCACATATAACCCCTTGAATACCAAGTGAAAGGACACCACACAGGTTATGAAAATAAACAAAATATCTATTACCATAAACCTCTGAACTCTATGAGATCAGAGGGCTAAGCACATGACAATCTCTTAGGAAAAATACGTTTAAGTTGCACAAATTACAATGGTGCCCTAGGGGCACGACAAACCATATACTAAGTAAGTGGAATGTGAAAGTCGATAAAAGGAATGGAGCCGTCCAGAGGCTGTAGGATCGCTGGGACCACGCTACACTAACTCTAGGTAAGTAATAGGAGGCCCACGGAATGCGTGTGCAGAGTGTGAACTCACACGCGAGATGCGTAACAGTGTCTATGGACAGTACAGTTCAAGTAAAAGGTGAGTACGGACAATCCTGACTATGTAGGACTAAAACGACTGTGGAACTGGACACTAGGAGAGTCAATCTACCCTTGAGCACCGAAATGCTCATGTTACCTCACCCACAGGCTGCGGGTGCATAGGTGCGAAGTCGTGTCGGATTCCGGCGTTGAAGTCTATGAAGCCTGGAAGAAAAGATGCTGCAGGCGATCAGGAGGAAGATGTCCGGTGTGATCCAAGGGTGGATCAGTGAAGAGGAGAACCTGAAAGCAGAGGGGGACAATGTTCAAAGTCACTAGCCAGTGACTGGAGTGGAACCAGATGTTGTCGCGATCAGGTGAGAGTGGACGCTTGTCTCTGCAGCCACGTGGACCAGGTGTTGTCTCCGACGACCAGGATGGAGGCACGAACTGTCGCACGCAGGTTCTCGCTGTCGGCGGTGTCGGATCCGGATTTGGAGTCAACAGGCCTTGGCATAGGCAACCCACGCGGTGAGTGAAAACGGCGTCTGGAGTGGACCAGGAGGGCCGGGGTGCTCCTCTTTTGGAAGGGAGCAAGGGTCAGTCTGGAGCAACCTGACCAGCAGTGAAGAATTCAAGGTTCGTCGTCTAGGAGGTCACTAGCCAGCCGGCAAGTGACCAGACAAAACGCGTCGAGCAGCAAACAGGCAGAAGGGCCCCACGCAGATCTCGTGGATGCTGGAGGGCTGGTCTTCGGTGCAGGAGCTGCTCGGGGCTTCTCAGTCCCCAAAGCACTTGGACGAGGATGCCTCTGAAGTCGTGCTGGAGCGAAGTGCTGCTTCTTCCAAGATGGCCGGTCCCCACCTGTCTCGTCGCACCCACGGATCTCAGCTGTGCTGCAGATGGAGGTAGAGGTCGGAGAGGTCTGGGAATCCGGGTCTCGTCGGGCTCTGAAGTCTGGATCCTCGAGGGAAGACAACAAAGGGAAGCCGCTGGACGCTGATGGTGCCTGCTTGTGCAGGGTGGACACTCCTTGCCCACAAGGGAGATTTCTTCAGTCTTCTGTGGAGCAGAACGTCGAAGTCCAGAGTTTCTTCTTGCAAAGTTGTTCAGGATAATCTAATTTGGAATGGGACCAGCTCCTACCTTTATCCGGCTAAAGGGGGCTGTACTACGACTAGGTCCCTCCTCTTGGTGGGACCAGGAAGGGGGGTGGTTACACCCCCTATCCTTTGTCCGGTCTTGCGCCAGAGCTGGGGCTGGAGAGCCCCAGGAACTGGTTTAGACCGGAGTATGCACAGGGACACCTTGTGTGCCCCAGGCATGTCTCATTCCTTTCAGCTCTGTCCTACCCAATACACAAAATCCTGTCTGGGGTGGTGCTAGCACCTCCCAAGGCAGGAAACCCTTTGTCCAAGCCTCCCTCGCTGGAAGGACTCCCAGCAGCAGGAGGTTAGACTTGTGTCTGTGGTGGCAGAATCCATTTTGTGATGCTGAGGCTCGAGTTAACTTTAACCGGGGTTCACAGTTACATACATGTCGTGTCCCTCTAGAAGGGTGGAATGCTACCCCCGTCGCCAGAATTGACACCTTACTCGACATGTTTTGATAATGCTATACCAAAGTTAGTAATAACCGTGAGGATTATAATGCAATTTTATCCCATCTGGCCAGCTGCTTTATGTGCCACCAGGGTTTTTATTACATTTTCAACTTCCTTTGAAGTGAAAGGGTCTCCCAATTGGTCCCCTAGGGGGTCAATTACAATAGATTGAGAATTAGGGAGCCCGGGCTATCCTCCACGATGGTAGTGTAGAGGGACGAAAAATGATTGTACCAGCTTTGACCCGGGATATTACACATAATAAGGGTATTATCCCGCCTATTCCTAGCCCTAATTGTGTTCCAGAACCCTCTAGAGTCCCTCCCTGCACTTGCTTCCTTTAGGTCGCACCAGTACCGGTCCTCCCATTCTTTCTTTGCTGCGTAAAGGTAGTAGCCAATGGGCTGCTACCTGACACTCCCTTTAAGCACCTAAAAACTCTAAATGCTCACGCCACATCGGGAGGACACAGGTGGGGAACATATCTCTGATCCCGTTTGGCTAGTTTTCCTCAATTCAAAATGGATGGAAGTGAAACAAGGGGTCCACTTCAGCTCAGAGCACCTTAGGGGTGGCACCGGCTGGGAGTGGACACCCCTCCTGCTTACTTTTGTTGCACCTGTATTACTGTCAAACCATGGGC